>NC_054478.1:66095585-67295585 GCF_017639515.1 Carcharodon carcharias | reverse complement strand
TAATTTTTTTCATGGCCAAGAACTTTAGGTCGGCGAGCGGGGGCGGGGCCTGCTCGCCGATGCGTAAATGACACGGGATGATGTCGAGTGGAACTCCCAATGTCACCCCGCATCATTTCAATTTTCAGGTCGGCGAGGACGCAGCCGAATCAGCTGCGCGCCCACCGACCTGTCAACAGCCAATTGAGGCCATTTAAAAATTAATTGCAATAATTAGTGGGCCTTAAAGTTGGTGGGCTGGCCAGGAGCCCAGGCGGCCTTCCAAAAAAACACGAAACCTCATCCACGGGCGGGATGAGGTTTCATGAGGGATTTTAAAAACTTAATAAAGGTTTGATTGAAAGTCATGGACATGTCCCAGTTCATGTGACAGTGTCACACGAGGGGACATGTCATGGAAATTTTATTTTTCCACCTGCACAATTTTTAAATTTGGCGCAGATCTCCCTGAGGCAGCGCTTAGCCTCAGGGAGATTAGTGAGCTCTTTCACGCAAATGCACTCTCAGCTGAGGGGCTACCCCCCCGCCTGCATAGGGAGCGCATAGCACTTCCTGGCGGACATCACGTTGGGTGGGCCTTAATTGGCCTGCCCACGTAAAATGGCTGTGCGCTCCCAACGAGGGGAAACTTCTTTCCTATATAAACAAGCTCCCATTTGGGAAGCCAGCCTGATTGGCAGAATTGATTCTCTGTCAGGTGGGGAGTGCTCCAGAAAGACTGCAGCCCTGTAGCAGGTTTCCAACCTCCAATCTTTACCTCGATCTCTCTGTAACTCCCTTCAATTACCCCTGACCCTCCAAAGCACACTGTATCCACCTTCCCGATGTAAATAAAACTTCAAATGCATTTTTGGTTTGGAACTGGCAGGAGCTGCTTGGACGGTGGAACTGAAGACTCACTGAATCCTCCAGAAATAATCTGGGCTGTTTGCCTCAGAACCTCCAATCCCCATTACTTAGTTTGCTAGCGGCTGTCCCAGCCCAAGCTCGCAGCTTGAAACCACTGACCTATACAGGACACATCCCAGATTTAAATGCAGCTGGGGCTTCAAAAATCACAAGAACCTCCTTGGAACAAAAATGGCTGACTGACCAGAGTTTGCCAAAGTCAAACAGAATAGAGATAAAAACAAAAAAACTGCGGATGCTGGAAATCCAAAACAAAAACAGAATTACCTGGAAAAACTCAGCAGGTCTGGCAGCATCGGCGGAGAAGAAATGAGTTGACGCTTCGAGTCCTCATGACCCATCGACAGAACTGAGTGAATCCAAGAAAGGGGTGAAATATCTGTCCAGTCCCTTCCCACCTACATCCGTGATTCCTCTGACACATTACGTCACATCAACAATTTCCAGTTCCCTGGCCCCAACCGCTTCCTCTTCACCATGGACGTCCAATCCCTCTACACCTCCATCCCCCACCAGGATGGTCTGAGGGCCCTTAGCTTCTTCCTCGAACAGAGGCCCGAACAATCCCCATCCACCATTACTCTCCTCCGTCTGGCTGAACTTGTTCTCACACTGAACAATTTCTCCTTCAACTCCTCTCACTTCCTCCAAATAAAAGGTGTGGCTATGGGTACCCGCATGGGCCCCAGCTATGCCTGTCTCTTGATGGGGTATGTGGAACATTCCTTGTTCCAGTCCTACTCCGGCCCCCTCCACAACTCTTTCTCCGGTACATCGATGATTACTTTGGTGCTGCTTCATGCTCTCGTCGGGACTTGGAAAAATTTATTAATTTTGCTGCAAATCTCCACCCCTCCATCATTTTCACGTGGTCCATCTCTGACACTTCCCTTCCCTTCCTTGACCTCTCTGTCTCAATCTCTGGTGATAGACTGTCCACCAATATCCATTACAAACTTACTGACTCCCACAGCTACCTTGACTACAGCTCCTTATACCCCGCTTCCTGTAAGGATTCCATCCCATTCTCTCAGTTCCTTGGCCTCCGTCGCATCTGTTCCGATGATGCTACCTTCAAAAACAGTTCCTCTGACATGTCCTCCTTCTTCCTTAACCGAGGTTTTCCACCCATGGTCGTTGACAGGGCCCTCAACCGTGTCCGGTCCATCTCCCGCACATCCGCCCTCACGCCTTCTCCTCCCTCCCAGAAACATGATAGGGTCCCCCTTGTCCTCACTTATCACACCACCAGCCTCCGAATTCAAAGGATCATCCTCCGCCATTTCTGCCAACTCCAGCATGATGCCACCACCAAACACATCTTCCCTTCATCCCCCCTATCGGCATTCCATAGGGATCGTTCCCTCCGGGACACCCTAGTCCACTCCTCCATCACCCCCTACTCCTCAACCCCCTCCTATGGCACCACCCCATGCTCACGCCAAAGATGTAACACCTGCCCCTTCACTTCCTCTCTCCTCACCGTCCAAGGGCCCAAACACTCCTTTCAAGTGAAGCAACATTTCACTTGCATTTCCCCTAACTTAGTCTACTGCATTCGTTGCTCCCAATGTGGTTTCCTCTACATTGGAGAGACCAAACGTAAACTGGGCGACCGCTTTGCAGAACACCTGCGGTCTGTCCGCAAGAATGACCCAAACCTCCCTGTCGCTTGCCATTTTAACACTCCACCCTGTTCTGTTGCCCACATGTCTGTCCTTGGCTTGCTGCATTGTGCAAGTGAAGCCCAGCGCAAACTGGAGGAACAACACCTCATCTTCCGACTAGGCACTTTACAGCCTTCCGGACTGAATATTGAATTCAACAACTTTAGGTCTTGAGCTCCCTCCTCCATCCCCACCCCCTTTCTTTATCTTCCCCCTTCCTTTTGTTTTTTCCAATAAATTATATAGATTTTTCTTTTCCCACCTATTTCCATTATTTTTAAATATTTTTAAATCTTTTATGCTCCCCCCACCCTCACTAGAGCTATACCTTGAGTGCTCTACCATCCATTCTTAATTAGCACATTCGTTTAGATAATATCACCAACTTTAACACCTATGTGTTCTTTTGTTCTATTGTCTGTGACATCTTTTGATGATCTGCTTCTATCACTGCTTGTTTGTCCCTACAACCACACCACCCCCTCCACTTCTTTGCCCCCATCCAAACCCCTCCCCCTCACACACCTTGAACCAGCTTATATTTCACCCCTTTCTTGGATTCACTCAGTTCTGTCGAAGGGTTATGAGGACTCGAAACGTCAACTCTTTTCTTCTCCGCTGATGCTGCCAGACCTGCTGAGTTGATTTCCAGGTAATTCTGTTTTTGTTTCAAATAGAACAGAGGTCGGCTTATCATATCTCTTAAGAACATTTCAACGAACTTAACACATACAGAATTCCTTTAAAAATACAATCTTGGTTAGGACCTGAATTCACAACCTTCTAAACCAGAGACAAGTGGCACTGGCAATGGCATGGATTTATACATTTCAGGATCATTATAAATGTGTTTTCTTTTAAGCATTTGTTTTATACTATTTGGATGATGTCATCATAAAGCATTTTAAGCAGCCAAAGTGCTGTTAAGAAACCTGGGGGTGAATTTTACATAGGCAGGGGGCCAGTGGCCTTGACCTACAACGTAGAAGTTGAGGCAAGCCTGCCTCCGAATTGCCAGCTTGCGCTATAGCCACTGGGCCCTTAATTGGTTTGAGGCGGGCCTTCTGCCCCCATCCGAGAAGAGGTACCACCTCCAAAAGCTGCCAATAAATGAAATGGCTGGCAGCTCTCATGTCCCAACAGTGCCACCAGGAGCGGTGACCACCGCTGGGATTGCAGGCAGCCCCCGAAAACAGCCGTGGAGCACAGGCTTACAGGTAAGTTCGGATTCTCGCTGGGGCCTGGCTGGCAGCGGCCTGTGGGAGGAGAGGTGCAGGCACAAGGGGCACAGGGCCAGCAGGTAGTCCAAGGCATAAGGGGCTGCAGAAGACACCACCATCCTGCTGCCAGGGTTTACAGGCTGCAATGCAGCTACCTCAATATATCTAAGGTACAATGTTCTCCAGGAAGACAGTGACCTCCATTTGTCAGATGATTGGGCCTGAGATCACTTCCAACTGTGTGCATGGACACCCCATGCCAGTGGCTTTGAAGGTCACAGTGGCCCTCAACTTCTATGCCTCCGGCCCTTTCCAGGGTCAGTGGGGGGATCTGTGTGGAGTCTCCCAATCAGCTGTCCACAGTTGAGTCAAGCTGGTGACAAAAGCTCTATTCAGGTGGGTAACGACATTTATTCACTTCCGTATGGACGGGGCCAGCCAGGCTGAGCGAGCCAGAGGCTTTGCAGTGATTGCTGGGCTCCCCCACATCCAGGGTGCAATCAACTGCACAAATGTGGCCATCAAGGCGCCAGCGGGTCAGCCAGGTGCCTTCGTCAACAGGAAGGGATTCCACTTGATGAATGTCCAGATATTTTGTCACCACAAGAGACAGATTCTGCAAGTCTGTGCAAGGTGCCCTGGCAGCTCCCATGACGCTTATATCCTGAGACACACCCAGGTGCTGAGGCTCTTCAGTGCTCCAGCACGACTGGATGGATGGCTGCTGGGTGATAAGGGCTAACGTTTGAAAAGGTGGTTTATGATGCTTCTCCACCACCCAAGAACAGAGGCAGAGTGGTGTTATAATAGGAGTCATGCCTCTACAAGGGCAGTGATAGAGAGGACCAAAGGTCTTCTGAAGATGCACTTCCAATGCCTGGACTGTTCAGGAGGAGCAGTACAATACCCCGCCAAAGCAGGTGTCACTGATAGTGGTTGCATGCTGCGCTCTCCACAATCTGGCACTAGCAAGGTGGGGGCCTACTGGAGGAAGAGAATCTTGAGGCAGCTCCACAGGCCACAGATGATTAATTCAGTGGCGAATCAGAAGAGGAGCACAGTAAGGAGAATGTTGAGGGCATGGAGGCAGACCTCGGTAACTTCCATGGAGGCAGGAACACCAGGGACACCTTGATCCAACACTCCTTCAGCTAGGCTGCCAAAGATCTGCTTCCACCTAATGTCAGAGCTGCCGCGTCCATCCCGGGTGTCTGAAATGACCCTTTCATTTGAATCCAAAGTCCACTCAGTGCCTGTGCAATAATGTTTAGCCACTCACGTCCAGCATTAGATAGTGGCGTACCCTGCATCAAGAAAAAAGGTGAAGTATACTCAGGCCATTAAGACAAAAGCTAAATTTATCTAATTTTGACACTCACAACAAATGAACATAACTATATCTGGTGTTAATGCCCACACCAATAAACACATAAACAAAACATGGAGGGACAGAAGATCACCCACAAACTGTCATTCTTGTGTATCATGGTGCCTTAAACATATGTTTATGAGTGCTGCGTCTTGGTGCTGCCACCCCCCACCCCGCAACCTCAGTGGCAGCAGCATTGGAGACAGCCTGCTGACTCTGCAGTCTTGTTGGCCTTGATGACCTTGGCGGTCGTCCTCTGGCCAGTGGAGCCCATACTGGCCCCGCCTGGGAGGGAGCAGCCAGTGCCACAGCTGGCACCTCCCTGGTCATCGCAGCCTCATCAGATGCCATGGTCACTGGCAGAGGGGCGGAGGAGCTGCTGCCATCATCCAGACCGCCCTGAGAGGAGCCCGCAGAGACGACAAGCAGGTTGTGCGCCGTGAGTTCGTGCTGGACCTCCCTGCTCGTCATTGATGGACGAGTGCCTAACTGGGATACTGGGGGCCTCATCCATCTCCCCACACTGACACTGACCACCTGAAGTCATTGCCTGTGTGTGAGGGCTTGCAGGTCCTAATCTATTCCTGGAGCTGCCTCTCCACGTGAGTCGCCAATCTCTCCATGGAGGAGGTATTGCCCTCGGCTATAAAGGTCAACGCAGTGTTCATGCTCTGCATGGACTCCTCTGCCACAGAGACCGTGGTGCACATACCCTCATGGGTCTCTGCCATATCCTCCCACACATCCCACTGGACATCCAGCATCTGCTGCATTAAGGACGACTCCAGAGGCTCATCATCTGTCTTTGACTCAGCATCATCCTAGTCTTCAGCAGTCCCCCAACTGCCGACACCCTGGGAACTCTCTGCCTCCGCCTGCTCCTCAAGCGATTGTGAAGTGCCCTCACCGCTGTGCACCAATATTCTAGCCGATAACCTAACGCCCAGTGAGGTGCTGGTATCTCCATTGGTGCCTGGTTCAGAGAGCAAGTGTGACACAGATGCAGCTGAAGCCCGGTGGTCCTCTGACATCAAGGATGGTCTTTGGGGTCCTGCATATGAGTCCATGCTGGTGAATCTAAGGGAGAACGACATGTCATTAGTTTAAGTTATCACACTATCACTGTGCATGCCAGGCACCCTGGTGAGACAATGGAGATCTGCATCAAGGTGCCATCGTCTTTCAATGATCAATGGGTACTCCAGGTTTGAGGTTCCCATTAATGATGAGACTAAACAAGAATGTTTGCACAATCTGACACTCTCACCTCTGTGCACTGCACTCTTACCTTCATCAGAGACCCTGTTTCTCCATGACCGGCTGACCGAGGTGGGGGGAGGCTCTCCAGCTCCAAAGAGTCTATTTCAAACCTGGTCATGGTTAGGAGGTTTAGGGGGGCCTCAGCCTGTCCACGACCTCTCAATGTTATTACGGCTCCTCTTCTCCTGAAAGAACAGAGGAGCATGGATTAGTCAACTCTCTATCTGCAGTCTGGCCAACCGCACCTGAGAAACAGCTTGCAGGGCACATCCATCTCGTGGCCCTCGAGCCGCAAGGCACTAAGTCCAAGCAACCAGGGCTCATCCGCTTGGCCAGCTCCAGCATCATTGACAGTTGGCACTCAGACTCTAATAGCCCTCAGGGGAATGACCAGCCCTTAACACTTCTACACACTGATCCATGCCAACATGGTACTCACCCTTGTCGAGTGCAGCAGCTCATTGAACCTTTTGCAGCACTGCACCCATGTGCGCCACACAACGTCGTGGCTCCTCCCAAGCTTTTTTGGTCTGGTGCGGTGGCCTCCTCCTGCTATCCCTGGGGACGAGGGGTGTCTGACACCCACCTCCTCCATGAGGGCTGCGAGGCACTCATCATGGGAACTGGAGTGGGGGGGTAGTGGCAAGTGCCCACCTGACATTTCCTGCTGCTGTTGAGACCATTGCTCCAGACTCCAGACTGAAGAAAGATTCCCCCCTGGCAGTCTTCAGGGAGCTACCTCTGCCGATGTTAAACTGCCCACCGGGTCGCCATTGGACCCGATGCCCGACACCCCCCCCCCGCGGCCCTTCCTGACCATTCGAAAGATGTGTTTCACGCTGGGAGTGCCTTAATTGGCCAGTCAGCGTGAAATTATGTTCGGAGGCTGATCGCGGTCGGGGGCCTGTTTCCCGGCCATTCCCGGGCCCGCCGATTGCGCGCACCTGATGAGGGAAAAATTCAGGCTTTGGTTCCAGAATGTGGTGAGTCTGACCACAGATCGCCTATTGGTTCAAATGGACTGTATGCTTCCTGTGAACATGAGAGTATAAGATAGCTTTTATAACTTGTGTTATCCTTACAAATTTGTATATATCTGTACAGCTATAGTTGTGGGTGAAGAAGTATTGCAATATAGTCTATCTTTTATTGTTTAATAAATGTTTTATTCTTTTGTTAAAAGTTCATCAGCTGACTCCTGTGATTCTGTTCAGTAGCTACTCGCCACGTTTCTAAACAAAAAATACATGTTAGGATCTATCAAGCCGGGTTCCATCCCGGGATCTGGCTTGTCCAGTAGTAGTCCAGCTGGGGTCATAACAATTTACTTTTGTTTTTTAAAATAAATCTTACTTTGCTCCCCATCCTTTTTTCTCTCTTAATGCAATCTTTCAGCCCCTCTTTTTCTTTTGCTAGCTGATTCGGCATTGAAATCACCCACTCTAATTTATCCTTTTTCTCAATCCTTCCTCTGTTTATTTTTCGATCCTTAAATCTCATGAGTTAAAGAGATAAAATAATTGGTCCCACCTTCACCAAGGTACCAGGTGCCCTCACTGTGCTGTTAGCAGCTTACACTCCCAGCAACCACGTTGGCAAAACTTTTTTGAGCTGAACGGTTCATGAACAGGCCTAACTAACAGGGCATGGCATAAGATGGCCCTCTCCAACAATTCCTGGACAATTAAGCAATTTTGAAAAGTTAAATAACAAAACATTTAAAACAGTTATAATGCTCAAGTAATTGATCTAATAATCAGAAAATAAGCAGGAACTGATACAATTTAATGTTCTTCCTATCAGCCATGTTTCACTATGTGGACTGAAATCAGACAATTAGTGAGGGTACAGGATTTTAAAAAGAAGTGGTGATGAACAGCCAATGCAGATCAATGCCAAGAATATAAGAAATGTATTACAGAAATATAGCTCATTAAAGATTGAAAACTATTTCCCTGGAAGAAACCTTGCAGAATAATTTTTTTTTTGAAGAGGAAGTAAAGATAATTGTTAGATTATTGGTAAATTTGATCATGTTGAGAAAATCCAAGAGGAAATGAAGGATAGAGAGGATCCTAATGGACACCATAGCAACGTTCTCAACAGTTTGTTAATCAGTTGTTGACCTACCAGAGCCTGATGGTGTAGTCGTTTCTGTGATAAGATCCTTCAGCGTTGTTCTTACTGTAATATAGCTACAAACAGAGTCCCCATCATCATGCCTCCTTGCTTTCACATAGGCACACAGTGCATGCCTTTTGTAGACAACAGCTACCAACAGAGCCAAGCATAAGAAACCAACAGGTGCAGTTATTACAACTGCCAACTCCATGGGTCCCCAGCCTGATTTACTGAGGTGGTTTCCTATCAAAGGAGAAAATTTGAAAATACATTTTAGTGCTGTTTTTATAACTATCAACCTTTCCTTTCTCACTAATAAAGCATCTCCACAGGTTAGATCCTAAATGCAACACATCATTTCTTAGAAACAGTGGTCAACTGCTACCAGAATTCTTTAACTCTCTGCAACTAACAGCAAGGAACAGGATGGTTCCATGTTCTTGTAACTTGTAACCAAATATTCTCTATCACCACACATGAGCAAACATTTAGCTTCTCCTTGTTATATTACCCTGTCAGTGCAATTAAGATGGTGGTTACCAAACTCTACCATATCACTCTGATATAGCTTGTTTGTACACCAATTTAGTGCACCTTTTTAATTCCTTAGAATTAGCCAGGTTACATAGCTATCTTGACAAATTATGCCAGCTTAGGAGTTCTAAACCAGTGAGGGGCTGCCTCTTCCAAGCTGTATGCCATTAGGGACAGATAAGTGTACAGAAGCAAATTTGGAGAATGAAGTGTCCTTGTGGTTTTAAAACACAATTGTCCACTATCACAGAATACCATAAATCCATTAATCTTACTTTTAAACAAAATAATAGATAAATAATGGTACTAAATTTAGAATTAACTAACAGTCAATGTGTATTCAGAAGAACGAGATCCTACTTGATAAGCTTCCACCTTTGAGGAAGTAATGCTAGAGGTGAGGTTAGAGGACTGCCATTGATATCAAGGCCGCATTTGACCAAGTGTGGCATCAAGGAGCCCTAGCAAAACTGGAGTCAATGGGAATCAGGGGGAAAACTCTCCACTGGTTGGAGTCATAATTAGCACAAAGGAAGATGGTTGTGGTTTTTGGAGATCAATCTTCTCAGTTCTAGGACATCATTTCAGGAGTTCCTCAGGGTAGTGTCCTAGGCCCAACCATCTTCAGCTGCTTCATCAATGACCTTCCTTCTATCATAAGGTCAGAAGTGGGGATGTTCGCTGATGATTACACAATGTTCAGCACCATTCGTGACTCCTCAGATGCTGAAGCAAGACCTGGACAATATCCAGGTTTGGACGGACAAGTGGCAAGTAACATTTGCAAGTATCAGGCAATGACCATCTCCAACAAGAGAGAATCTGACCATCATCCCTTGATATTCAATAGCATTATCATCACTGAATCCCCCATTATCAACATCCTGGGGGTTACCATTGACCAGAAACTGAACTGGGCTAGCCATATAAATACTGTGGCTACAAAAGCAGGTCAGTGGCTAGGAATCCTGTGACAAATAACTCACCTCCTGGCTCCCCAAAGCCTGTCCACTATCTACAAGGCACAAGTCAGGAGTGTGATGGAATAATCCCCACTTGCCAGGATGAGTGCAGCTCCCACAACGCTCAAGAAGCTTGACACCGTCCAGGGCAAAGGGACCCCATCCACAAGCATTCACTCCCTCCACCATTGACACACAGTGGCAGCAGTGTGTACCATCTACAAGAGGCACTGCAGGCACTCATCAGAGCTCCTTAGACAGCACCTTCCAAACCCACAACCATTACCATCCAGAAGAGCAAGGGCAGCAGACACATGGGAACACCACCAGCTGAAGTTCCCCCCCAAGCTGCTCATCATCCTGACTGGGAAATATATCGCCGTTCCTTCACTGTTACTGGGTCAAAATCCTGGAACCCCCTCCCTAACAGCACTGTGGATGCACCTACACCACATGGACTGCAGCAGCTCAAGAAGGCAGCTCATCACCACCATCTCAAAGGCAATTAGGGATGGGCAATAAGTACCAGTGATGCCCACATCCCATAAAAGAATAAAAAAAGTGGATTAAGCCCCAAGAAATGGTGAGGGTGCAATTGGTCTTAGTGCAAAATAGGTGATAGCAAATCAACAACCTGTTTTATATCCTATTGTGGTAAAGAAAAAATCAAGTAGGTGTAAAACAGGCTGATGATTTGCTATTGCCTGCTTTGCATTGCTGTCTAAAACTACCTTCACCACCGGTGTGTCTAGAGTTCCACAGAAAAGGTCATCAATCAAATTCAAAGCTGTGGGATTCAGGTAAACGTTGGGATAAGGAACTGGCAGACAAAACAAATACCAGTTACAGGAGTTATGCTGGGCCAGGAAGTAGTACTGAGTGGAATACCTCAGGGGTCAGTATTTAAACCGCTAGTGTTTCCAATTTACATAACTAATCTGAATTCAGAAGTTCAGAACAAAATGGTCAAAATTGCAGGTAAAACCAAAATAGGTTGGGGAATGGAATTGGAGAAGGCAGCTTCAAAATTATGAATTAGACAACCAGGGAAAAGAACCAGCCACACAGGAAGCAATCCCTACATCTGAAAGGATGGGCCCAAGGTGGACACAATATCGGGCCTTGGAACACATTAGTCACCAGTGATATGCAGGCACACAATGGACATTGAAGGACAGGTTGCCTCAGTGATCAGGCCACTTCATCACCAGCAACTTGCCCTCAGACAGGTCTGCAGAAACCTGTTGTTTGAATGTAGAGTCTAGAGGAGTACTCCTGCTCCAACCAGCTCCACATTCAAATAATCATATTTTAAAATCTTAACATTTTGTTGTCCCGAGTTTGCAAAGGGGGCCTCAAACAGACCTCTCATTCGCACATCCAAAGGATCTAATGCCAGTTTCAGATGCAGGCCCTGGATGCATATTTTTATGCCTTTTACCAATATTATGACCAGGTCACTTCCAGGTTGTGATGAGTGCCTGCTTCCTGCCCATCATATTGCACCCATTGAACCACAATTTACAAAACTTTGAATTTTTGCTAGCTTTCTTCTCACGGTACAGTAACATTTAAGAACCAACCAGAAAGAAAAGCAATTACTAAAATTTAAAAATGCAGGTTCAAAAAACAAAGGTAAGATTTCCACATCATTGCATTTTAAGAAATTATGGCACACTAGTTTTGCTGGAGAGATTACGAAACTTTATTAGTAGCCTCATTCTGTGAATAGAATGTGAGCATAATATGAAAGAGAGATAAAGAAATTGCATTGATATAGTGCCTCTTAAGACCTCAGAATGTCCCAAAGCACTTCACAGCCAATGAAGTATAATGACCACGCATTATGACACAGCAGTTAGTAAAGGCTAAGTTGTTTAAACCCCAGAGGGAACTTGAACAACTGTCATAACCTACAGTTTCAATTAGCATGTTTGAGATGCAGCTTTGAATTCAGGAATAAGACCGCTGAGCCTCAAGAGATTTTTTATATAAAGCTAAATTAAACATTTATCAACTTAACAACAAATTAAACACATACACATGTCCACAAATTACTGCCACAATAACTTTTAAACAAATCCCCAAATTAATCATTCCCAGATAAATCTTCACCAAAGCAACAGTAAAGTTACAGACTTTAAACAGACACCAGGCAAAGTACATTTGACTGTACAAATTCAAAATGAGGTTCCTTGCAATTTGGTTCCTTTGCAGACACAGCTGTAGGCTTACAGGCTGGTTAGATCTTAAATGCCTCTGCCTTACACACACAAACTGCCTTCTGTTTATACCTGGCCTTTCCTTTGAATGTGAATTTTCTATAGTATCACCAGGCTTTTAATGTTACATCTCCTAACAATAATATCCTTTCATTCCATCAATTGTATTAGTAAACTGAAAAAAAAATAAACACATTGCTTGGCATCTTCTAACTAGGTGCAAGAATGCTCTATTCAACAAATGCAAATTTGCACTCTACCTTCTATCCTCCTTACATTGATCTAATTAACATCTCAAAATTACTATACATCAAAGCACCCAGACTAGCTGGCTTAAATCCAATTAAGATACACACAGTTAAACAAATAGACACAGACCCCACTACAACTCCATTTTAAAAACAATTTCCAATAACATTATAGACATTCATATCTCTTCATGACACCATGTGCAAGTGACATGATGACATGATGCCCCCTTATGGTTCAGTTCTCTGAAAACAGGGGGTTTCCATAGCAATAACATGATGTACAATTTTGATCACAAAGATGTAATTATCACAATCACATTCTTTAACTTGTGTCATTACCAGGCAGGATTTAGTGTGACTTTAGTGCAGCTTAGTTATGTAAATTGGAGTTACAAAACAATGGAAATACTTGTGCTGCAAATACAAGTAGATTGGCAAATGGAGTGAAGACTTGGGGCAGAATTTTTCCCTCGTCAGGCAGGAGCAGTGGGTGGGCCTGGGAGCAGCTTTGAAATCGACCGCCGCCCGCAATCGGGCCCCGGCCGTGATTTCACACTGACGGACCAAGTAAGGCCCGCCCAGTATGAAATGCGAACTCCGCACTGGCTGTGAAGGGCCGAGCGGGGGCAGGGGCCTGTTGGCCATTGGGTCCAATGGTGACCCGGCGACCAGTTTAAAAGCAGCCCAGGCAAACCCAGAAGGCTGCCAGGGAAGGACATCTGTCCATCGTTGCAATGATGGAATCGAGTGCATGCCAGGCTGGAGGGCAGGTCAGGTGGGCACTCAGCCCCCCGCTTTTCTGATGAGTGCCTCACTCTCATCCTGGAGGAGGTGACTGCCAGGAGGGACACCCTTGTCCCCAGAGATGGGAGGAAGAGGCCACCACACCTCATAAAGAGGGCATGGGAGGAGATGGCAGCCCTGATTAGCAGCCATGACGTGGTGTGGCGCACATGGGTGCAGCGCTGGAAGTGCTTCAATGACCTGCTACACTCAGGAAGGGTGAGTACCATGTTGGCATGGGTCAGGGTGCAGAAGTGTTAAGGTGTGGCCATTGCCCCATGGACCTCAGGGGTGCTAGAGTCTGAGTGCCAACTGTCAATGATGCCGGAGTTGGCCAAGGGGGTGAGCCCTGGCTGTTTGGACTGAATGCCTTGCAGCTCAAGAGCCATGAATTGGATGTGCCTTGTGAAGTGGTTCTCAGCTGGGGTTGGCCAGGCTGCAATTGTGCTGCACGTGGAGAGTGAACTAATCAATGCTCCTTTGTCCTTTAAGGAGAAGACGAGCCATAACCAAGCCGAAACGGCATGTACAGGTGGGCACCTGCCTAAGCTGCTGCTGCTCACCAGGCTCAAGCAGGATGCCCTAGAGCTGGAGAGCCAGCATGCTCCCCGTGCAACCGGGCACGGAGAGGCGGGGGTGCCAGACTAAGGCAACAGTGCAATGCACAGAGGTGAGATTTTCAGATTGTGCAACCATTCTAATGTAGTCTCCTCATTGATGGGGGCCTCGAATCT
The DNA here is from genome assembly GCF_017639515.1 of Carcharodon carcharias. NCBI lineage: Eukaryota > Metazoa > Chordata > Chondrichthyes > Lamniformes > Lamnidae > Carcharodon > Carcharodon carcharias. The sequence goes on along the minus strand of NC_054478.1, from coordinate 67,281,553 downwards.
AGAGTCCCCATTGATCATTGATAGTCGATGGCACCGTGATGCAGATCTCCATTTTCTCACCCATGTGCCTGGCATGCACAGTGACAGTGTGATAACTTTAACTAATGTCATGTCTTTCTTCTCGCTTTTAGGTTTGCCAGCAAACATCCGATCTCCAGACCCCGAAGTGCCACCCCTGACACCAGAGGACCACCAGGCATCACTTTCACCTGTGCCACACCCACTCTCAGGAGCAGGGACCAGTGCAGATACCAGCATTAGGTGGGCATTAGAGCAGCGGCTAGTATCTCAGTGCACATTGATGAAGACACTTCACAGTCGCTTGAAGTGCAGGTGGAAGCAGAGGACTGCTGGTGATCAGGACGATGCTCAATCGAAGGTTGATGATGAGCCTCTGGAGTCATCCATTAGGCGGCAGATGCTGGATGTCCAGTGAAATGTGCGGGAGGATCTGGCAGAGATCCGTGAGGGTATGCATGCCATGTTCTCCATGATGGAAGAGTCCATGCGGAGCATTAGCACTGCATTGACTGCCAAGGGCGAGCGCACTGCATCCTCCATTGACAGACTCTCACAGAGAGGCTGCTCCAGGGACAGAATGAAGGGTTCCTGGGATTGCGCTCAGACCTGCAAGCCCTCACACAGACACTGACTTCAGGTGGTCAATGTCAGTGTGGGAAATGGATGAGGCACCCAGTATCCCAGCTAGGTGCCTGTCCATCAATGGTGAACAGGGAGGTGCAGGGCGACTTCACATTGTGCACAAACTGCCTGTCATCTCTGTGGGCTCCTCTCCGGGCAGGCTGTCTCCAATGCCGCTGCCAGCGAGGTGGGAGCACCTAGATGTAGCACTCACAAACATAAGTTAAAGGCACCATGAGCACAAGAGGGACAGGTCACAGGTGATTTTATGTTCATTTATGTTTACTCTATCTACATTGGCCTGGGAATTATTATGACACAGCAGTTGGTAAAGGCTGAGTTATTTAAAATCCCAGAGGGAGACTTTAAACAACTGTCATAACCTATATTTTCAATTGGCATGTTTGAGATGCTTCTCTGAATTCAGAAATGAAACCACCAGAGGTTTTTATATAAATTAAAATAAATGTTTATTAATTTAACAAAGTATTAAACACATTCTACAAATTACTACCATTATAACTATTAAACTAATCCCCAAATGAATCACTCCCAGGTAATCTTCCCCAAGGCAACAATAACCCATAGGTTCAAACAGACACCAGACAAAGCGCATTTTATCTTATGAATTCAAAATGAGGTTCCCTTCAATGTGTTCCTTCGCAGACACAGTGGCAGGCTTATAGGCTGTTTAGATATTACATGCCTCTGACCTCCACACACAAAACTATATATATACAACTATGTATATATCTAGCTTTTCCTTTGAATGTAAATTCTCATTGTATCACCAGGCCCTTTGAACCCCTTTCATAGTACCAATTTTATTAATAATATAAACATTGCAAGGTGTCTCCTAGCTAGGTGCAAGATTTCACCCCTAGTCTTTGAATGGTTTATTCAACAAAATGTAAATGTACTCTTTACCTTACTGTTTATCACCTCAAAACTACTATACATCAAAGCACCCAGACTGGCTGGCTTTAATACAATTAAGAAGCATATACTCATAACCACAGACACAGACCTCACTGCAAGTCCAATTTAAAATAAATTCCAATAACACTATAGACAATAATATGTTCATGACAGGATGAATACCAGAGAAATCTGTGTAAATGGTTTGGAATTGTCCACATGAGATAAGTTTTGTTTTTGTCATCATGGCCTGAGTATGCTTCATCTTTTTTATTTTATTGGTGCAGGGTATGGTAGTATGTAATGCTGGACATAAGTGTCCATGAACTTAATTGCACAGGCATTGAGTGTTCTTTGTGTTCAAATGAAAGGGTCCTTTCAGACATCTGGAATGGAGGAGGCAGCCCTGGCATGTATTTGAAGCCAATCTTTGGCAGTCTAGCTGAAGGAGTGTTTGATCAAGACACCTCTGGTGTTCCTGCCTCCATGGAGTTACCGAGGGCTGGCTCCACACCCTCAGCCTTCTCCTCACTGGTCATCTTCAGACTCACTACTGAACTCATCATCTGTGGCCTTTGCAGCTTCATCAAGATCCCTTTCCTTCAGTGGATCCCCTCTTGCCAGAGCCAGATTGTGGATAGCACAGCATGCAACCATTATTAGTGACGCATGCTCTGGGGGTATTGTAGTGCTCCCCCTGAAAGGTTCAGGAATCGGAACCGCATCTTGAGAAGACCTATGGTCCTCTCTATCACCGCCCTTGTGGAGGCATGACTCATATTGTAACACTTCTCTGCCTCTGTTCTTGGGTGGCAGAAAGACGTCATGAGTCACCTCTTCAACGGATATCCCTTGTCATCCATCCAGTGGGGCTGGGGCACTGAAGAGCCTTGGCACCTGGTAGTCTCTCAGGATGTATGCGTCATGGGACCTGCTAGGGTACCTTGCACGGACTTGCAGAATCTGCACCTTGTGGTCACACGCTATCTGCACATTCATGGAGTGGAATCCCTTCCAGTTGATGAAGGCACCCGGCTGACCAGCGGGCACCTTGACGGCCTCATGTGTATAGTCAATTGCATCCTGGGTGTGGGGGAACCCAACAATCGCTGCGAAGCCTCTGGCTCGCTCAGCCTGATTGGCCTCATCTATATAGAAATGAATAAATGTAATTACCCTTCTGATCAGAGCTTCCGTCACCAACTTTACAACTGTGAACAGCTGATTGGAACACTCCACCAAGTCCCCCCACTGACCCTTGGAAAGAGCTGGAGGCACAGAAGATGAGGGCCACTGTGACATTCAAAGCCACTGGCATGTGGTGTCCACGCACACAGTCGGAGGTGATCTCAGGCCCAATCATATGAAAAATGGGGTCACGGTCTCCCTGAAGAGTCGGAGCCTCTTTTGACGTTGCACCTTGGACATACTGAGGTAGCTGCATCGCTGCCTGTAAACCCTCGTAGCAGGAAAGTGACATTTTCTGCGGCTCCTTCTGCTTTGGACTACCTGCTGGCCCTGTGCCCCTCATGCCTGCACCTCTCCTTCCCCCTGCAAGCTGTATTGGGACACCTGGCCTCCTCCCCCTTCTGCCCCCCTGTTCCTCCTCAGAGGAGATGCCACCAGTGGAGACCACAATCCCTATTACCAGGGTTACAGAAAGCTGTCTGACACCTGGAAGGGTCCACACGGTCAAAATTTTCCAGGGGCCTTGGGGACACGAATGAGTCCTGAAATGAAGCCTGGAAATGCTAAGAATGGAGCTCAGAACAGGGATGAAGCTGTCAAGTTCAACGAAGCAACCAGCAGCAAACTATCCCCTGAACTCCTCACTATTCACACTGGCAATCCTGCTGAACATTTTTATCCCGCCCTTGGATGAGGTTTGTGAAAATGTCGGCTGGCCGCCTGCCCGTTTTGCCCATGCGACGGGCAGAAAATCGCACAGCTAAGATAAACTCACAGTCAATTGAACTGTTAAGGGCCTTAAGTGGCCTGTTAATTAATGGTGGGCCCACTCCGGCACCCACGCACACCCACGACGCTCACCTGGCATCATCATGCACTATTTTACTCCCATTCAGGTCGGGCGTTTGTTCCCTCTTTCTGTCTTTCTCACCCCATAGAAATTGGTTCTTGCTCTACTACAGGGAAAGGAGCTAGCTGCTGGTGAGTATCTGAGAAGTGGATAAATTCTATTCTATCCCTAAGGTTTAAAATAGTACACAATTTGGTGTTAAAGTTAATCAAATATATAAGAAAGCAAAAAAAAAGTGATTAATATAATTAAGTAATTATTTAAAACACATTAAGGATGGCAGGACAGCTGATGTGTCAAGTTGCTACATGTGGGAGCTCCTGGATAACATTGTGATCCAGGGCAAACAAGCCTGTAGTAAGTGCTTGCAGCTTGAGGAACTTCAGCTCAGAGTCATTGAGCTGGAGGCTGAGCTGCAGACTCTGTGACACATCAGGAAGGGGGAAAGTTACCTGGATGGTTTATACCAGGAGGTAGTCACACCACTTAGGATGGGGTCTTCTGATTTGGTCAATGGTCAGAGACAGGAGGATGCGACTGTGAGTGAGGCAGGCAAGGGGACCCAGAGGGCAGGAGTGTGAGCCTCTGCAATTGTCCAACAGGTTTGAGGGTTCTCTCAGCTTGTTTGGATGAGAGTGGGGTGCTGCAGGGTGGGTCAGTAAACTGGCCTGGCACCCTGGGACAGGAAGCCATCCAAGTGGGGGGAGCGAAAAGAAATGTAGTGGTAATAGGGGACGGTACAGTGAGTAAGATTGACACTGTTCTTTGTAGCAAACAGCGGGAGGCGAGACAGCTTTGTTGCCTGCCTGTTGTCAGGGTTCAGGACATCTGCTCAGGGCTGGAGAAGAATTTGCAGTGGGAAAGGGAGGATCCAGTGGTCGTGGTCCATGTAGGTACCAATGACATAGGCAGGATGAGGAAGGAGGCGCTGCATAATCAGTATGATGAGTTAGGCACCAAATTAAGAAGAAGGACCTCAAAGGTAATAATTTCTGGATTATTACCTGAGCCAAGTGCAAATTGGCATAGGACAAATAAGATTAGGGAAATGAATGTGTGGCTCAAAGACTGGTGTGGGAGAAGTGGGTTCCAGTTTGTGTGGCACTGGCATTCATGTTGGGGAAATTGGGATCTATACTATTGGGACGATCTACACCTGAACCATGCTGAGGCTGGTATCCTCACAAGCTGCTTAAATAGCAAAGTGGAGAGGGTTTTAAACTGAATAGTGGGAGCGAGGGATCAAATTTAGGAACATATGGTAAACCAAAGAGTAGAGACAGGTATTAATATGGGCTATGATAAATAGACTGTGACAAAAAGGGACAGAGAGTACAATTCTAAGAGTAAATCAGCAGATAAGGCTAGACGCTACAAAAATGTAACAAGGACAAAACTAAAGGCTCTGTATCTAAATGCACATAGCATTTGAAACAAAACAGATAAACTGATAGTGCAAATAGAAATAAATAAGTATGATCTAATAGCCATTACAGAGACAATTGGGACCTGAATATTGAAGGCTATGTGACATTTAAGAAGGACAGGAAGTTAGGAATAGGTGGTGGGTTGGCTCTGTTAATTAATGATTGGATTAGCGCATTAGAGAGGGGTGACCTAAATTCAGGAAATGAGAACATAGAAGCGGTTTGGATTGAGATGTGGAATGCTCAGGCCTCCTAATTGTAACTACACAGTAGGACAGGATATAAAAGAAGAGATAAAGGGATAAAAGTAAAATACTGCAGATGCTGGAAATCTGGGACAAAAACAAAAATACCTGGAAAAACTCAGCAGGTCTGACAGCATCTGCAGAGAGGGATACAGTTGATGTTTCAAGTCCGTATGACTCTTCATCAGAACTAAGACATATAGAAATAAGATGAAATATAAGCTGGTAGAAGGGGATGGTACAGGAGAGCTCAATAGGGGACCAGTGATAGGTGGAGGTCAAGAAGAGACTGCCAAATATGTCATAGACAAAAGGACAAAGGGGTGTTGATGGTGGTGATATTATCTAAAGGATGTGCTAATGGGGACATTAAGGGAAGCAAGCAGGACAAGCTAGTGGCAGATGGCCCTAGTGGAGGTGGAGTGGGGGGAAGGGATCGAAATGGGCTAAAAGGCAGAGGTGAAACAATAGATCGAAATAAATTTAAAAATAGGAGAGAAAGGAAAAAATATAGTTGTGAAAAAATTATAAATAATTGGAAAAAGGGGGATCGGAAAGGGGGTGGGGATGAAGGAGAGAGTTCATGATCTGAAATTGTTGAACTCAATATTAAGTCCGGAAGACTGTAAAGTACCTAGTCGGAAAATGAGATGCTGTTCCTCCAGTTTGTGTTGAGCTTCGCTGGAACATTGCAGCAGGCCAAGGACGGACATGTGGGCATGAGAGCAGGGTGGTGTGTTGAAATGACAAGTGACAGGGAGGTCTGGGTCATGCTTGTGGACAGACCGAAGGTGTTCCACAAAGCGGTCACCCAGTCTGCGTTTGGTCTCTCCAATGTAGAGGAGACCGCATTGGGAGCAGTGAATGCAGTAGACTAAATTGAGGGAAGTGCAAGTGAAGTGCTGCTTCACTTGAAAGGAGTGTTTGGGTCCTTGGACGGTGAGGAGGGGGGAAGTAAAGGGGCAGGTGTTGCACCTTAAAAAGGGAGTTTGCCAGAAAGGTACAGCAATAATCATGAAGGATTTTAATCTACATATAGACTGGAAAAATCAGATGGGCAAAGGTAGTGTAGACAAGGAGTTCATAGAATGTTTTTGGGATAGTTTCTTAGAACAGCACATCTGAAGCCAACCAGAGAGCAGGCTATACTCGATCTGGTATTGAGCAACGAGATAGGATTAATTGGTAACCTTCTAATGAAAGCACCCCTGGGTAGCAGCAATCATAATATGATTGAATTTTACATTCACTTTGAGGGAGAAACGAGTGCGCTCAGGACTAGCATTTTAAATTTAAATAAGGGCAATTATGAGGGCATGAAAGCAGAGCTAACTAAAGTGAACTGGCAAGTGAGGTTAATGGGCATGTCAATAGAGGTTCAGTGGCAGACATGTAAAAGGATATTTCAGAATAGACAGAATAAATACATTCCAATGAGAGAGAAAAATTCCAAGTGGAGGGTCCACCATCCATTGTAAACTAAAAAAGATAAAGACAGTATCAAACTTAAAGAAAAAGCTTATAATTGCCCAAAGATGGGGCGCAGGTCAGAAGACTGGAAAAAATATAAAGAACAGCAAATAATGACAAAAAGATTAATAAGGAGGGAAAAAATAGAGTATGAGAGAAGGCTTGCTAGTAATATAAAGATGGATAGTAAGAGTCTCTATGGATACTTAAATAAGGAAAAGAGTTAGCAAAGTGAGCGTTGGTCCTATAGTGTGTGTCTGGGGAATTGATAATTGCAAGTAGTGAGATGGCGGACAAATCAAACAAGTATTTGGCTTCAGTCTTCACTAAGAGGATACAAGTAACACCCCGGAAATAGCTGCAGATCAGGAAATGGAAGGGAGGGAGGAATTCAGGGAAATTACAATCACCTGGGGAGTGTGTAGTAATTATGGTTTTATTTAGTGTAATGTACCTTTAAGAATAATGCTTGTTAAGGAAGATCACATGATCAGTAGTAACCAATAGGAGAGTAGCATGGGCTACCTCAATAGTCAGTGTAGAGATAGAGTTAGAGTTGAAAGCACACGTTGCTGCTGAGTGCATTGTAAATAAACTTAATGTTTCCACCCAAGACGTGTCTGTAGATCAACTCTACCATTAATAGCACAACTCAGCCACCTCCAACAAAGTTGTATTAGCAAAGTGTTGGTGCTGAAGGCTGACAAATCCCAAGTCTGAATGGACTTCACCCTAAGGTCTTGAAAGAAGTGGCTAGTGAGATAGTTGATGCACTGGTTTTAATTTTCCAAAATTCCCTAGGTTCGGGGAAGGTTCCACTAGATTGGAAAATAGCAAATTTAACTCCTTTGTTCAAAAAAGGAAGGAGATAGAAAGCAGGAAACTATAGACCAGTTAGCCTAACATCTGTCATAGGAAAATGTAAGAAGCGATTATTAAAGATGTTATAGCAGGTCACTTAGAAAAATTCAAGGCAATCAGGCAGAGTCAACATGGTTTTGTAAAAGGGAAATCATGTTGGTGTTCTTTGAAGGAGTCACATGTGCTGTGGATAAAGGGGAACCGGTGGATGTACGGTACTTAGATTTCCAGAAGCCATTTAGTAAAATGTTACATTAAAGGTTACTGCAGAAAATAAAAGATCATGGTGTAGGGGATAACATATTGGCAAGGATGGAAGATTGGCTAGCTAATCGGAAGCAGAGAGTTGGTATTAATGGGTCTTTTTCTGGTTGGCAGGATGTGACGAGCGGTTTGCCACAGGGATCAGTAATGGGGCCTCAACTTTTTACAATTTACATAATTGACTTGGATGAAGGGGCCGACGAAATGGTTACTAAATTTGTTGATGACACAAAGACAGGTAGGAAAGTAAATTGTGAAGCGGGCATAAAGAGGCTACAAAAGGACATCGGTTAAGTGAGTGGGCAAAGATCTAGCAAATGGAGTATAATGTGGGGGCAAATGTGAAATCATCCATTTTGGCAGGAAGAATATAAAAGAAGCTCATTATCTAAATGGTGAGAGATTGCAGAGTTCTGAGATTTAGAGGGATCTGTGTGTCCTAATGCATGAATCGCAAAAGACTAGTTTCAGGTACAGCAGATAATTAGGAAAGCTAATGGAATGTTATAATTTATTGTGAGGGGAATTGATTACAAAAGTAAGGAGGTTATGCTTCAGTTCTACGGGGCATTGATGAGACCATAAAAACAAAAAAACAAAAAAACTGCGGATGCTGGAAATCCAAAACAAAAACAGAATTACCTGGAAAAACTCAGCAGGTCTGGCAGCATCGGCGGAGAAGAAAAGAGTTGACGTTTCGAGTCCTCATGACCCTTCAACAGAACTTGAGTGAATCCAAGAAAGGGGTGAAATATAAGCTGGTTTAAGGTGTGTGTGTGTTGGGGGGGCGGGTGCAGGGGTTGGGATGGGTTGGGTTGGGGGAGAGAAGTGGAGGGGGTTGGTGTGGTTATAGGGACAAACAAACAGTGATAGAAGCAGATCATCAAAAGATGTCACAGACAATAGAACAAAAGAACACATAGGTGTTAAAGTTGGTGATATTATCTAAACGAATGTGCTAATTAAGAATGGATGGTAGGGCACTCAAGGTATAGCTCTAGTGGGGGTGGGGGGAGCATAAAAGATTTTAAAATATTTAAAAATAATGGAAATAGGTGGGAAAAGAAAAATCTATATAATTTATTGGAAAAAACAAAAGGAAGGGAGAAGAAACAGAAAGGGGCTGTGGATGGAGGAGGGAGCTCAAGACCTAAAGTTGTTGAATTCAATATTCAGTCCGACCTAAAGTTGTTGAATTCACAGTATTGTGTACAGTACTGGTCTCCTTATTTAAAAACAGATTTAAATGCATTAGGACACTTTACAGAAGGTTTACTAGACTAATACTAGGAATGGGCAGGTTGTCTTTTGAGAAAAGGCTGGACAGGTTGGACTTGTATCCACTGGAATTTAGAAAAGTAAAAGGCAGCTTAATTGAAACCTTTAAGATCCTGAGTGGTTTTGACAAGGTGAATGTGGAGACGATATTTCCTCTTGTGGGAGAATCTAGAACTAAGACACAATTTAAAAATAAGGGGTTGCTCATTTAAGACAGATGAAGAGAAATTTTTTCTCAGAGGGTCGTGAGTCTTTGGAACTCTCTTCTCAAAAAGGTGGAAGCAGAATCTTTGAATATTCTTAAGGAGAGCTAGATAGATTCTTGATTGACAAGGGGATGAAAGGTTGTTAGGGGTAGGCAGGAATGTGAGGTTGAAATTACTTTCAGGTCAACCATGATCTTATTGAATGGCGGAGCAGGCTCAAAGGGTCGCATGGCCTACTCATGCTCCTAATTCATATATTCATATTATTAAGGAAGCATTTCCCTTTTAGCATCTTAGCTTTGCTCTGATTTTGCAAGTCATTTTTCTAATGTTGTCCTCCATTAAGTTCTTACATTTTTTAGGCCAATAGGAGGCATTTTAACTTTATTCTACATTTCCACAATGGCCTTGCTAAGATGTATATCCCATATCTGAACTAATTAAATGCAAGAAAATATAGAACTTGTGCTATTGTAGATTCTATCCAACTAATCTAACTATGGATAAAATCTTCAGGAAGGCAAAATTTGTGAAACTTTGGCCTCAAAAGTGGGGTATCAAAACAAATTTACAACTCATAGGGCAGAATATTGTGCTCCTCGGGCGGGCCTGCGCCCAACCTGAACAAGAATAAAATGATGCGCGATGATTTTGGGTGAGCCTCTCGACGTCATCGTGCACTCGCGTAATATTTTGGTCAGCAGGTCACCTATTATTAAAACCATTAAACTAACAATTGAATCCGCAAAAAGGCCAAGCAGCCTTTGGATTTTTTAGGAAACCTCATCCATGGGCGGGATGGGATTTCCCACAGCAATTAAAAATTAAGTAAAAATTTTGACATTTCATTCATAATATGTCCCTGCTCATGTGACGAAATATAGTGTTCAAGACCCATTGTCAACTTTTTCCAGGTATCTCGGTGCTCTTTTGACACAACAAAAGTAACGTTCTCTCCAGGCTCATAGTAGCACTTGGTCTGTGACTATTGCAAGTATTGGTTCTACTACAGAAAAGTTCTCATAAATCCCAAGGCAACATAAAGGCAGCAGAGACCAGAGGCCATGGATTTCTGTTGCCTGTTTCCTAATATTTGCAACCAAGTATAGGTGTTCCATGGACACTGAACGTACTCTTTTCAATTTTGCTCAAAGACCTTACCACTGAGCTTGTATAGAAAATTCATTGGGCCATAACTTCCTGTGGGGTAGCAACTGAGTCAGATTGCCACTCCGCCCGTAGTTACTCACCTTGAGTTCCAACCACGCCTATCTCACCCAACCTTCCAACTCAAGCGGGCGAGATCTGTGTAGCGCAGTGGGTTCTGTCCAGAGCTGCAGCATTGGGAGGAAGGAGAACACACTCACTTTATTACGGCACTAGTAGCTGGTGTGTGGTAGTAGGGGGGTGGGGGAAGTCCCTTGAGGGGTGTCCATGGGGGTTAGGTAGTGGGTGACTCCTGTGGAGCGTTAGGGGTGAGTGAGCAGGGTGAATGGAGAACCGTGGGGGGGTTGGGCAGGCCAGTACAATAGCTACCCAGAAGCTATAAGTGATTTTAATTCTTCTAACTTTTTGGGTAACAATTGCTGTAAGACGGTCAGAATCAGCCGATGTTTATGATTTAAATCACATTTTCAGGTGGTTCCCAGTGCAGAGCAATTGCCCAAAGGAAGTTTGAATTTCCCAAGCAATTGCTGTGCAATCCTTACCTGGGAACTTTGGGCGGGTTTCCCCAGCACATTTTTTGGGGTACCTTGACACCTGGAGCTCGGAAGTTACAGCCCAATATTATTTTTAGATCTTAAAAAAATTGCAGTCTGATTAATTTTAAGCACAATCATATTTCAGAATAATAGTTTTTTAAAAACTTTGAAGTGACATTTAGATTGTTAAGAAATCAATACTTACTCAAATCACTCCCCGACATTCAGCAACACCCTCAAACCCCAGTTCACAAAAGCACTTAATGGTTCTCCAGACCTACTCACAAAGACACTGTATGGATCCAGACTGTTCAGAGACATTGGGTTAAATTGGGGTGTGTAGTACTTGTCTTTCAGGCACTGTACAGCCTCCTAAACTTCCAAACTAGTAAGCAGGAAACAAGCGAACACTTACACCTGCCATACTGAATAAGGACAAACAAGAGGCATAATTTACTCATGCATGACTCAAGCATATAGCAAATAAAGGCTTAACACCTGTTTCAGATCCTTAGCCCAATGTTGATTTGCCAGTGCTAGCTGCCTCTAGGAAAAACAACCCTAAATATTGACTAAAAACAAAAAAACTGCGGATGCTGGAAATCCAAAACAAAAACAGAATTACCTGGAAAAACTCAGCAGGTCTGGCAGCATCGGCGGAGAAGAAAAGAGTTGACGTTTCGCGTCCTCATGACCCTTCGCAAAGGTCCGAAGGGTCATGAGGACTCGAAACGTCAACTCTTTTCTTCTCCGCCGATGCTGCCAGACCTGCTGAGTTTTTCCAGGTAATTCTGTTTTTGTTCTAAATATTGACTACTGACCTCCAAGCCAGAGTCCTAATCACTACCCTCTGGTGTCTCTCCCCTCTTAAGACCTTGGATCCCTCTAGAACACTGCTCCTGATACCAAGCCTGACACGTTAATCTCTTCCCCAATCCAAAGGCTACCCCTTAACCCAACCAGAGATCTTTGATTAAAGGTCTAATGCCATCAATCTCTCCTGACCCCCATGATACCAAGTACATAGACCCCTGCACTTACCTGGAGCAATTACCTTGTACTGGTCTCTCTCTCAGCACAGATCCAATATGCAGACATACTTAGGCTTCACCATTTGTATGCAGTATTATCACCAACCCTCCCAGTTCTTACCAATACTCTTCTCCTCTCCAACCCAGCTTAAACTGGTACAACATCTTCTGCTCCCCTGCATTTAAGATGGCACTCTACTTCCACCAGCAGATGCAGGCTGACAGCTCACTTCCGCTCTAACCCTCTTAATACAAGCTCACACTTAGTTCATGTTAGCACTCTTCTCCCCCCCAACCCCTCTTCATTTATGGTCTTTGTACAAAGGTGCAGACCAGTACCCTCTCAAATATTTATCAAAGGTATCAGGTAAACACTTAACCTCATCATCTTAACTCCTCAAGAAACCATCTGGGGTTTACCATCCAGCCTCCATCCAGCAATGAGTGATGCCCCATATGTGGCTTGCCATACTATACTAACTCAATCAGTTCGGATTGTATTTGTATTTACCTAACCAGCCTCCAATTAGGAAACATACAAGCTGTTGAGTGAATGAATTGACTGATTCTTGTCAAATTGTCAAAATATGTCAGAAAACGAATCATGCACTAACAATTGTTTATTAAGTTTAGATTTATGATTAGTAACAAAATTAATCACTTGAATATGCACATAATTAGTCGATCAGGTTAATTGACACAATGAACAGGAGATTGTAGAGGCAGAACCGTATGTCACAGTAGCTCAGCATCAACTACTTTGCTGATTATAAATTTGTACTTGAGACCAGTGGTTCAGGATTCATATTAATTGGTGAGATTATTTTAGAATTATACTGATAAAATAGCTGAAAAATCAACACATTAAATTGGCAGTTTATTGGATAATTAGAGTTTATATGCTGTGGGTTAGCAATGTTTCTAGAGTTTCCAGGATCTTGAGCAGAATTTTCACCCCATATGGGGGCTAGTGGAAGCACATAAATTAACGTTACTGACTGGCATGCCTGCACCATTGCACCCCGGGCCATTTTCCGACATGTGGGATCTAGAGCAGAAAGGCTACCCACGTGCAAGTGGCGAGTGGCCAATAAAGGCGTTAATGGAAAATTAAGGCCAATTATTAGATGCTCTCTGGCATTGGGAACAGGCCAGCTGCTTGGAGTTGAAGGCGGCCTCCTAAAAGCAGACAGGGGCCGGGGGGGCGCAGTACTTCAGGTAGGCTTTGAAGTCCTCCCACCTTGTTTGGTCACAGCTGCAGCTAGTCTCCTTCCATGATGGTGGCCCAGCAGATGTGCCGATTTTTTTAACATTGAAAAATGTTGAGAAAGTGCCTTAAGATGGATGTGCCCTCTCTCTCTCTCTCTCTCTTTCCCTTAGCTAAAAAGGCAGGCTACAGCTCATTCCAAGTTGAAGAATCACTTATTGGCAAATTCTAGGAAAAGTACAGGCTGTTCCCCACACTGTGCTGGGTCAGGAATCCCATTTGACTTTGATGTCGAATGTCCTGAAGAGATTAATGTCTAATGGGGTCTGTGTCGATGTGTGTGTCTGTGTGTGTCTTAATTGGATTAAAGCCAGCTGGTCTAGCGGCTTTGATATATAGAAAGAAGTAGGTTTGAAATGGTAATTAGACAAACATGGGGAAGTTTAGAAACATAGGTGTCAAGGGGGCAATTTGCATTTTTAAATAAGGGATTCAAAAGAATGGGTGAAATCTTATACCTAGTTGGAAGACACCAAGCAATGTGTTTATTTTTTTCAGCTTACTAATAAAATTGGTGGAATCAAAGGATGTTATTGATAGAAGAGGTAAAATTATAAATAATTTTTTAATACAATGGAAAATTTACATTCAAAGAGAAAGATTTGTATAAAGGAGAAAGGAGATTGTGAGTAAGGCAGAGGCATTTAAGATCTAACCCGCCGTACATCTTCATCTGTGTCTACAAAGGACCAACTTGCAAGGAACCTCATTTTGAATTTGTAAGGCCAAATGTGCTTTGCCTGGAGTCTTCTAAAATCTATGGGATACAGTTGCCTTGACAGAGATTCAACTGGGAGTGGTTAATTTGGGGATTTGTTTAAAGTTTTTATAGTAGGAATTTGTAGCCATATGTATGGGTTTAATTTGTTCTTAAATTAATAATTGCATAATTTAGTTTTATATATATAAAAAAAACCTCTTGAGACTCAGTGGTCTTATTACCACTGAGTTCAAAGCCTGCATCTCGAAACATACAAATTGCAAAAATAAATTATGACAGTTGTTTCAAGTTTCCCTCTGGGATTTCAGCATCTCAGCCTTTACCATCGGCTGTGTCATAATATCGAGATCTTGACTCAAAACCTATAATTTGACCCTTTGTCACTGCAAGTTGAGCTGTCTTCCCTTGGGATGACACATGGTGACATCTGTGGTGCAAGTGATGAACCTTGTTCTGCAGAGATGTATCCATTCCTCTCAAATCCCCTACTCCTGAGTAAATCCACCTTACTCTATCCAGGCTAACTGGCCTACATCTTACCTACCCAATGACTGTAAAATCTGCACCAAGTCTGCCTGTAACTGGCAGATACAACTGTACATTTTAACTTATGTAACATCACCTACTTTGTCTGTCAGAGATATTTTCTTACCTTTTATAGACTCACCTGATACATACATTAAGTAAAAACAAATTTTAAAAATGCGAAGAAGGAAAGCATGAATATGTGTCAAAGTACACCCTTAAAGATCCTTGATTTTCAGATACTTATTTGCAGGAAATGGACTAAACTGAGTGGCATGCTAAATATCAGAATATTTCACACCTTTTAGTGTCGATCACCTCAAACAACCATGTTAGCAACCATGGTGACCTCACGCTACTGCTGGTGATTCACCTAACACCTCAGATTTTGTACAAAAAAACTGGTATTTTGTTTTGTAGTTTTAGAGAGCAATCTCAGGATCTGTGGCCTAATGTTTCTCCAACTTCTGAGAAAATGTCTTCCTTTTGCAAGCTCTCAGTTTTAGCCATTCAGTATCCCACATTTGGCAACTGATTACATTTTAAGGATACCCTTTAAGGCCATTTTCAAAGCATTGTGCATACCTTCATTCTCCAGTCTGAATAAGTTAACAATGGAATTGTCCTTCCTTCTCTAAGCAAAGCACTCTCCCAGATTATTCCCCTTATCAGCATCTTAATATTGAAAGATGCTCAGTACAAGCCAGCATGGAATTTAATAATTCATGAAAATTGATCCTGGGATACAGCTTGCAAAATTGCAAAACATTTGGCACAACAACATCCATAAACAGCACTGTTTGAAAATGTTGCATCATTAATACAAATTCAAGCACAAAATCAAATGCTGCATAATTACACGGAGTTTATAAACAGCTACTGGCACCTTTATAAAATCCAATTAATAACAAACTGCAAACTCCTTAATAGAAAGAAAGGGGAAAAAAATCAGACACTGAATTGCTGATGACAACAACATTTACAAGAGGCATCAGATGACAAACTGAAATCAATCATTCTAATTAGCATTTGCCGTCTGTTATTAAAACCCAAAGCATTCAGATTTGTTTTATGACCTTCGGTAACAAATATTTGTTTTCAATTCATGTCAATTAATGTTCATTGGAAACTATTTTTAAATTCTGGATTAGGATGTAATAACATTTTCAAAATCTTGAATTCTTACCTTTGAATAATGGCAGCTGTATATCAATACTGTTACAAAAGTCAGTATCACAGCAAAACGCCCTGGACACACGTTTTGAATTGGCACAGACAAAGGGTTTCCCTGGTGGAATCATTTCCCGGCGATGCACACAGGTCTTCCACTGTTGTACTATTTCACCAGTAAGTGTGGCAGAAGCCAGGCAAATACCATCTGTTTCACAAGTATAATTTTTATTCACACATGTGATGCAGAAACATTTCAGACCTAAAATAATGAAAATTAACCAGCGTTAGAATATGAATATATAAAGAAATGGGCAGAACAAATGGGGAAAGGGCAGAGAGGGAGAAGCAAAAGAGAAAGAGTTATGCTGCGACGCAACTCAGGCAACCTGTACTTAAGTCTGAGTGTTCTCAATCCTGAATTGGAGATAACAGCACACAGAAGCAAAGAACAATTAATTTTAAACATATAAGAACATTTAATTGTCCCTGATGGCATCCCACCACCACCACACCCCTCAATTTGTACAGCACTGTCTATAATGAGTGCTGTGCTATTGTTGACAAGCATTTTGGAGGCTACACTAGGGATGCAGGTTCTATCTCAACAGGTAACAACTCTCACCACCTCCTTATTAAACTGGACTACCAGTGTTGTTTTAGCGCTGTAACTTCAAGATTGTCCATTGGGGTGGCTATGCACTTCAGCTGCATAGCTGAGATGGTGCTCTCCTTTACTGATGCAGGCTCACCTGCTGTGCATCCAAAAGACATTCCTGCTCATACTTCATAATACGTCCAAAGATTAGATTAGCAAAATCAGAACGAAGGTTGATAAGTAATTTTAAACTTTTTCCATAACAAAATTCTTGCTGACTCAACTTCAGTACATAAAATGCTCATTTGGTAAAGCTTTTTGTGAGAAATTTACATACAACCTGCAATCATTATTAAAACCTAGAAATCAGATTGCAGGTCAGCATGACAATGGTCTCAGTCCTTCAGAAAGTGCAGAGGAAGCGGAATGGTTCTAACAATGAGGTATTTTAGCTGCAAAGTCAGTTTGGAGAAGCTGGGGTTGGTTCCCTTGGAGCAAAGGAGATTGAGGGAAGATTTGCTAGAGGTGTGCGAGATTATAACATATTTAGATAAGGTAGCCAAAGAAAAAGCTTTCCCATTAGCTGCAGCTACTAAGGGCACAGAATTAATTTTTTCAGTAAGAGATGCAAGGGGGATGTGAGGAAGAATTGTTTTACACAGGAGTGGTGATAACCTGGAGCTCCCTGTCTATGAGGCTGCTGAAAGTGGAGACAATTATTGATTTCAAAAGAAAACTGGATGGGCACTTGAGGGAAATAAACTTTCATGGCTACAGGATTGGAGCAGGGGAATGGGACTAACTGGATTGTGCCACAGAGAGCCAGCAGAGACTTGATGGGCTGACTGGCTTTCTTGTGTGCTTTAATGACTCTGGGTGGAGTTTTCCATTTTTGAAACTAAGTGCCATGGCGGGCAGGTTCTGTGGTGCGTTTCTGGCTGGTTGGTGTGGCAGGAAATCGTGCCCAACTTTGTGCTCAGAAGCTCATTAA
The DNA here is from genome assembly GCF_017639515.1 of Carcharodon carcharias. Classification (NCBI taxonomy): domain Eukaryota; kingdom Metazoa; phylum Chordata; class Chondrichthyes; order Lamniformes; family Lamnidae; genus Carcharodon; species Carcharodon carcharias. The sequence goes on along the minus strand of NC_054478.1, from coordinate 67,264,198 downwards.
TTATGCATAGGCGAGTATCTCGCCGAATCATATGGTGGGTTGAGGGCTGATTCGCCCACCCTGCCATTATCTAATGGGGTCGAAGGTCTGGGCGCCATATTAAATGCCACCCAAGCACACACATTTCACTCTGTCTAGCCCAGCTGTCTTCAGGAGATGTATTGAGATGGCTTCACACAAGAAGAAGGCAGCTGCATCCAGGTTTAGCCACGACTCCCTCCAGGCTTTAATCAGAGGAGTGCTGTACCCGAGGGATGGCTTCAGAAATCACACCAGCCTAAACTTTCCAGCATAGGAGGTGATAGCACAATGGGTCAGCGTGGCTGGCAAACGCACCCACAATGCAATCCAGTGTAGGAAGAGGATGAATGATCTCATCTGATCTCCCAGGATAAGTTAATTTTCAAAACAAAAACAGAAACAGAATTACCTGGAAAAACTCAGCAGGTCTGGCAGCATCGGCGGAGAAGAGCACAGTTGAAGTTTCGAGTCCTCATGACCCTTCAGCAGAACTAAGTAAAAATAGGAAAGGGGTGAAATATAAGCTGGTTTAAGGGGGGTGGGGGGCGGGGTTGTTGGGACAAGTAGCCAGTAATAGGTGGAGATAACCAAAAGATGTCACAGACAAAAGGACAAAGAGATGTTGCAGGTGGTGATATTATCTAAAGGAATGTGCTAATTAAGATTAGAAAGCAGAATCATCCACCAATGCTGCCAGACCTGCTGAGTTTTTCCAGGTATTTCTGTTTCTGCTTTTGTTTTGGATTTCCAGCATCCGCAGTTCTTTGCTTTTATATAAGTTAATTTTCAGTTCCCTCCAATATCAAACTCTCATCATAACTTCATGCACTCAAATTAAATCAGCAAATAAGGCTAGACGCTACAAAAATAATAAAAGGACAAAATTAAAGGTACTGTATCTAAACGCACGTAGCATTCGAGACAAATCAGATGAACTGATAGCGCAAACAGAAATAAGTAAGTATAATCTGATTGCCATTACAGAGACCTGGAGCAGAATCTTACCCTTGGCATAGGGGCGTGTGCCCGACACACCCGTACGTGAAATAAAGCACGTTGACGTCGGACGAGCGTCCCGACATCAACGTGCACTCTCGCGATATTTCACTAGGCAGGCGATGAAGATGGAGGCACACATGCCATTAATTAAATGGCCAGTTAAGGCCCTTGAGAGACCAATCTGAGTTTATGTAGCCCGTGTGATTTTCAGGATGTCGCACGGTCAAAATGGGCAGGCAGGCAGGCCACAACTTGCAAAACCTCATCCACAGGTGGGATAAAAGGAGTCAGTGGGCTTGACAAAGTGTATAGTGAGTAATTTTGGATATCACTTGCTGCTGCTTGCTTCTGTGAACAGAACAGCTTCATCTCACTTCAGAGCTGCATTCAGAGCATTTAGAGGCATCAGTTCAGGACTCAGTGTTGTCTTCCAGACCTCCGGAGGATTCACACCATGTGGGGCCTTCCAGGTACCAGGCAGCCTACCCTTACCCTGGTAATGGGGATTGTGGTCTCTGCTGGATGCACCTCCTCTGAGGAGGAAGAGAGTGCCAGAAGGGGGAGGAGGCCAGGTGTTCCTATTCAGCTTTCTGGGGAGCGACCTGTGGGAAGAGAGGCGGTGGCACAAGGGGCACAGGGCCAGCAGGAAGTCCAAGGCGGAAGGGGCCGCAGAAGACGCCACTATCCTGCTGCCAGGGTTTACTTGCGGCGAAGCAGCTACCTTAATATGTCTGAGGTGCAGTGCCGAAGGAGGCTCCATCTCTCAATGGAAACAGACAGTGACCTCCATCTGTCAGAGGATCGGGCTTGGGCTCTGACTGTGTGGGTGGACATCCCATTCCAGTGGCTTTGAAGACCATGGTGGCACTAAACTTCTATGCCTCCAGCTCTTTCCAGGGCTCAGTGGGGGTTCTGTGTGGAGTCTCCCAATCAGCTGTCCACAGTCGCATCAAACTGGTGACAGACGCTCTGTTCAAGTGGGTATTGACTTTCATTCATTACCATTCGGACGAGGCCAGCCAGACACAACGAACCAGACGCTTCGTGGTGATTGCTGGCTTCCCCCATATCCTGGGTGCAATCGACTGCACACATGTGGCCATCAAGGCGCCAGTGGGTGAGCTCGGTGCCTTCGTCAACAGGAAGGGCTTCCACTCCATGGACGTGCAGATAGTGTGTGACCACAAGATGCAGATTCTGCAAGTCTAAGCAAGGTACCCTGGCAACTCACATGACGCTTACATCCTGAGACACTCCCAGGTGCCGAGGTTCTTCAGTGCTCCAGCCCAGCTGGATGGATGGCTGCTGGGTGACAAGGGCTATCCCCTCAAAAAGGTGACTCATGACACCCCTCCCCCACCCAAGAACAGAGGCCGAGCAGCAGTACAACAATAGCTCCACAATGGCAGTGGTAGAGAGAACCATTGATCTTCTAAAAATGTGCTTCTGATGCCTGGCCTGTTCAGGGGGCACACTGCAATACCCCCCAGATTGTGTGTCACTGATGGTGATTGCAAGCTGTGCTCTGCACAGTCTAGCAGTGGAAAGTGGGGACCCAGTGGAGGAAGAAGATCTTGACGCAGCTGCACAGGTAACAGACGATGAGTCCAGTAGTGAGCCCGAGGATGAGCACGCTCAGGAGAATGCTGAGGGCATAGACACTGACCTGGGCAACCTCCGGAGAGGCAGGGACACCCAGGATGCTTTGATCCAACATTCCTTCAGCTAGCCTACCAAATAAGAACCACCACCACATGCCAGGGCTGCAGATTCCATACTTGACCCCTGACAGGGTCAGTTCTTTGGTCAACAACATAAACTTTATTGCAATGGTACATAGTGTAAGGAGTCATATGTCCATCATAACATCATGGCTTACCCTGCACCTACAGAACGAATGAAGCATCCAGAAGCCAGTTGCACAAAAAAACCTCACTTACTGTTGACTGACAAACATAGCAGAAATTAACATTGACCAGTGTTTTAAATCACGCCATTAAAAAAAAACAGAAAAATGGGGGAAACAAATATCAACCATGATCAGGGCATGTTATGTTTAAGGTGCTTTAAGTTTTCACTTGCGAGTGCAACATCTAGTTGCTCCCCCTCACTGGCAACGGCATTGGAGACAGCCTGCTCACTCTGCTGTCTTGTTGGCTTTGATGGCCTTAGCGGTCGTCCTCTGGCCCGTGGAGCCTGTGCTGACCCTGCGTGGGAGGGAGTGGCCAGTGCCTTGGCTGGCAACACCAAGTTGCCACAGCCTCATCAGATGCCACAGTCACTGGCAGAGGGGCAGAGGAGCTCCTGCTGTCATCTGGAGCCCCCTGAGACGAGCCCGCAGAGATGACAAGTAGCTCATAAGCCAACGTCAGGTCGCTCTGAACCTCCCTGTTCACCATTGATGAGTGGGCACCTGGCTGGGATACTGGGTGCTCAATCCAACTCCCATGCTGACACTGACCAGCTAAGGTCAATGCCGCTGTGAGGGCTTGCAGGTCTGAGCGCATCCCCAGGAGCCCCTGATTGAGTCCCTGGAGGAGCCTCTCCATGAGAGTCGCCACTCTCCCCATGGAGGAGGCATTGTGCTCGGCTCATGCTCTGCATGGACTCCTCCACAACGGGCACCATGCCATGCATTCCCTCATGTATCTCTGCCAGATCCTCCCGCACACCCTGCTGGACATTCAGCAGCTGCTGCCTCATGGACGACTCCAGAGGCCCATCATCAGCCTTCAACTGAGCATTGTCCTGGGCCCCAGTAGTCCTCCGACTGTCGGTGCCCTGGGCACTCTCCGCCCCACCTGCACCTCAAGTGATTGTGAAGTGCCCTCACCAATGTGCACCGAGATGCTAAGCACCAATCTTATGCCCACCGAGGTGCTGGTATTTGCACTGGTGCCTGCCTGACAAAGAAGGTGTGACGCTGGTGTGAGCTCAGCATGCTGGTCCTCAGGGGTCAGGGGTGAGCCTTCAGGCTCCTCACAACAAAGGGCAGCTGGTGAGCCTAAAAGAAAGAAGGACATGTCATTAGTTTAAGTCATTAGACTGTCAGTGTGCATGCCTGGCACCCTGATGAGACAGAGATGTGCATCATGGCGCCCTCGTCTTTCCATTATCAATGGGGATTCCAGGTTTGAAGCTCACATCAATATAGTGGCTACATTGGAATGGTTGCAATAACCGACATTCTCACCTCAGTGCACTGCACTCTTACCTCCCTCTAGCACCCCAGCCTCACTGTGGCTTGACCGAGGTGCAAGGCGCCTGTCCAGCTCCAGGGCCTCCTGATCATACCTCCTGAGGGTTAGGAGGTGTGGGGTCATCCACCAGTCCACAACCTCTCAATATTGTTGTGGGATGTTTTCTCCTGTAAGGATAGAGGAGTATTGAATAGTCCACTCTCTACCTGCAACGCCACTGCAGCCTGGCCAACCCCACCTCAGGAACACCTCACAGGACTTAGCCGATTCGTGACCCTGGAGCCACAAGGCATTCAGTCCAAGCAGCCAGGGCTCACCTCCTTGGCCACATCCTGCCTCAATGACACTTATCACTCACACTCCAACACCTCTGCGGTCCACTGGGTGGGGGGATGGGCTGCTCTTCCCTATTCTGCAAAGTGATCCACGGTACTCACCCTTCTCGATCACAGAAAATCACTAAAGGGCTTCCGGCACTGGACCCATGTGCGCCTCACCACGTCATGGCTGCTGAACCTGGATGCCATCTCCTTCCATGCTTTTCTCGGTGAGGTGGGGGGGCCTCCTCTTCCCGTCCCTGGGGTTTTGTTTCTCTCCTGGCTGCCACCTGCTCCAGGAGGGCAACAAGGCACTCATCTGAGAAACGCAGGGTCCTGCCGACCTGCCCTCCCACCTGCTGTGTCCACCCGCTACGGTATCCATGCACACGACTTCCGCGTCCTTCGGGGGCAGCCTGGTTGCCATTCGACCTGGCGGACATTAAGCCCCTGCCCCTGCCAGCCCCTTCGCATTCATTCACAGGCCGCGTATCACGCTGGGTGGGCCTTAATTGGCCTGCCTGGGTAAAATTTCGGTGTGCTGCCAATTGTGGGCAATGATCAGCTTCCCAACCGGCACTGCCGAGCACCCCCACCAAGGGTAAAATTCTACCCCTGGCTACAGGATGACATAGATTGGGACCTGAATGTTGAAGGGTACGTGACATTTAGGAAGGAAGGAAGTTAGGAAAAGATGGAGGGATGGCTCGGTTAATTAATGATGGTGTTAGCACATCAGAGAGGGATGATCTAAGTTCAGGAAACCAGGCTGTAGAAGCAGTTTGGGTTGCAAAGAGAAATGATAAAGACAAGACACTTGAGGGAGTGTGTACAGGTCCCCCAACTGTAATGACACAGTAGGACAGTATAAAAGAAGAGATAATGCAAGCTTGTCAGAAAAGTACAGCAATAATCATGGGGGATTTTAATCTATGTATCAGATGGGCAAAGGTAGCGTAGATGAGGAGTTCATAGAATGTTTTCAGGATAGTTTCTTCGAACAGTATGTTCTGGAGTTGATCAGAGAGTAGGCTATACTAGACCTGGTATTGAGCAACAAGATAGGATTAATTGATAACCTCCTAGTGAAGGCACCCGTAGGTAGCAATGATCATAATATGATAGAATTTTACATTCATTTTGAGGGGAAAACAAGTGTGTCCAAGGCTAGTATTTTAAACTTAAATAAGGGCAATCATGAAGGCATGAAAGCAGAGCCAGCTAAAGTGAACTGGCAAACAAAGTTAAGGGACAGGTCAAAAGAGGTTCAGTGGCAGACACGTAAAGGGATATTTCAGAATATAAAGAATATATACATTCCTTGAAAGAGAAAACTTCCAAGGGGAGGGCCACCATCCGTCGTTAACTAAAAAAGTTAAAGAAAATACTAGACTTAAAGAAAAAGCATATAATTACACAAAGACGGGTGGCAGGTCAGAAGATTGAAAAGAATATAGAGAACAGCAAAGAATGACAAAAAGATTAATAAGGAGGGAAAAATTAGAGTATGAGAGAAAGCTAGCTAGTAACATAAAGACGGATAACAAGAGTTTCCATAGGTACTTAAATAAGAAAAGTGTTAACAAAGTGAGTGTTGGTCCTATAGAAAGTACATCTGGGGAATTGATAATGCAAAATAGGGAGAGGCGAATGAATTAAACAGGTATTTTGCATCGGCTTTCACTATGGAGGATGCAAGTAACATCCCGGAAATAGCTGTAAATCAGGAAATGGAACTCAGGAAAATTACAATCACCAGGGAAATGGTATTGAACAAAGTGTTGGAGCTGTGGGCTGACAAATCCCCAGGTCCAGATGGACTTCACCCTAAGGTCTTGAAAGAATTGGCTAGTGAGATAATTGATGCACTGGTTTTAAGTTTCCAAAATTCCCTAGATTTGGGAAAGGTTCCATTAGATTGGAAAATAGCAGATGTATTCAAAAAGGGAGACAGAAAGCAGGAAACTACAGGCCAGTTAGCCTAACATCTGTCATAGGGAAAATGTTAGCAGCTATTTTTAATGATGTTATAACAGGGCATTTAGAAAAATTCGAGGCAATCAGGCAGAGCAAACATGGTTTTGTGAAACCGAAATCATGTTTAATCAATTTATTAGAGTTCTTTGAAGGAGTCACATGTGTTGTGGATAAAGGGGAACCGGTGGATGTACTGTACTTAGATCTCCAGAAAGCATTTGATAAAGTGCCACATCAAAGGTTATTGCAGAAAATAAAAGATCATGGTATGGGGGTAACATTTTGGCCTGGATTGAAGATTGGCTAGCTAACAGGAGGCAGAGAGTTGGCATAAATGGGTCTTTTTCTGTTTGGCTGAATGTAATGAGTGGTGTGCCACAGGGATCAGCGCTGGGGCCTCAACTTTTTCCAATTTATATAAATGACTTGTGTGAAGGGACCAAAGGAATAGTTGCTAAATTTGCTGATGACACAAAATAGGTAGGAAAGTAAGTTGTGAAGAGGACATAAGGAGGCTACAAAGGGACATAGGTTAAGTGAGTGGGCAAAGAGCTGGCAAATGGAGTATAATGTGGGCAAATGTGAAATTGTCTATTTGGCAGGAAGAATAAAATAGAAGCTTATTATCTAAATGGTGAGAGATTGTGGAGCTCTGAGATGCAGAGGGATCTGGGTTTCCTAGTACATGAGCCTCAAAAGCCTAGTATACAAGTACAGCAAGTAATTAGGAAAGCTAATAGAACTAATAGAAGCAACTTGGCTGAGGTGGACTGGACAGCACTGCTGGAGGATAAAACAGTAGAAAACCAGTGGGAAGCACTAAAAAGCAAGATCCTAATTGTACAAAGTAGACATGTACCCTACAAAAATAGGAGTGGTACTGCCAAATCTAGACCCCCTGGTTGTCTAGAGGAATACAGGGGAAGATCAAACGGAGAAAGAAAGCATACGATAGGCACAAAGAACTAAGCATTGCAGATAGCCTAGATGAATAGAGGAAATGCAGGGATGAAGTAAAAATGGAAATAAGGAAATCAAAGAGAGGGCATGAAAAAAGATTAGCAAGTAAAGTTAAAGATATCCCAAAGATGTTTTACCAATACGTTAATGCTAAAAGGTTAGTTAAGAAAAAATTGGGACCTATCAGAGATGAAGATGGAAACTTGTGTGTAGATGCAGAGGCTGTGGGAAGAGTTTTGAATGAATATTTTGTCTCCGTGTTTACAAAGGAAAGGGAGGATGTAGATATAGTAGTTCAGGAGGAACACTACGAGATATTGGATGGAATAGTCATAAAGAGAGAGGAAGCACTCAAAGGGTTGAGATTCTTGAATATACCAGGGCCAGATGGATTGTTTCTGAGGCTACTGAAGGAAGTCAGGGAGGAGATAGCAGATGCTGTGTGGATGATTTTCCAATCTTCACTAGATACAGGGGAGGTACCAGAGGAATGGAGAAATGCAAACGTAGTTCCGTTGTTTAAGAAGGGATCAAAATATAATGCCAAACAATTATAGGCCAGTTAGTCTTACATTGGTGGTGAGCAAATTAGTAGAATGAATCCTGAGAGATAGGATTAACTGTCATGTGGAAAGGCATGGACTAGTCAGGGATGGTCAGCATGAATTTGTTAAAGGAAGATCTTGCCTCACAAATTTGACTGAACTTTTTGAGGAAGTGACAAGAAGAGTTGATGAAGGTAGCGCAGTGGATGTTGTGTACATGGATCTTAGCAAGGCATTTGACAAGGTCCCACATGGCAGATTGGTCAGGAAAGTAAAAGCCCATGGGATTCAGGGTAATGTGGCAAACTGGATAAAAGATTGGCTTTGTAACAGGAAACAAAGGGTAATGGTCCATGGATGCCCTTGTGAATGGAAAGTTGGCTCAAGTGGTGTTCCACAGGGCTCGGTGTTGGGGCTCTTGCTGTTTGTGTTATATATTAACGATTTGGACGTGAACATGGGGGGCACGATTGGGAAATTTGCAGATGACACAAAGATTGGCCAAGTAGTAGATAGCCATAATCTCCAAAATGATATAGATGGGGTGGTGGAGTGGGCGGTAAAGTGGCAGATGGATTTTAACATAGAGAAGTGTGAGGTCATACATTTAGGGAGGTCAAACAGTTACAGGGATAACACAATAAATGGGAATATACTAAGAGGGGTAGATGAAGTGAGAGATCTTGGCGTACAAGTACACAGGTCCCTTAATGCAGCAGCTCAAGTAGACAAGGTTGTAAAGAAGGCATATGGAATGCTCTCCTTCATTGGCAGAGGTATAGAATATAAAAGTAAGGATATAATGTTGGAATTTTAAAAAAAGTAGCTACGAGGAGAGATTGGATACGTTGGAGTTATTTTTCTTAGAACAAAGAAGGCTGAGAGATGAATTGATTCAGGTGTACAAAATTATGAAGGGAATAGATAGAGTGGACAGGATAAAATTGTATCCCTTGGTGGAGAGTACTAGAACCAAGGGACGTAGGTTCAAGATAAGTGGCAGAAGGTGTAAGGGGGACATGAGGAAGAACTTTTTTATGCAGAGAGTAGTGGGTGTCTGGAATTCGCTGCCCAAGTTGGTGGTAGAGGCAGAAACTCTAAACTTTTAAAAAGTACCTGGATCTGCACCTAAAGTGCTGTAAGCTGCAGGGCTATGGGCCAGGTGCAAGAAGGTGGGATTAGAAAGGGCACCTGGGTGTCCTCGGGCTGGCATGGACAAGATGGGCTGAATGGCCTCCTTCTGTGGTGTAACTTTTCTATGGTTCTAATGTTACCATTCATTGTGAGGAGAATTGATTACAAATATAAAGAGGTTACGCTTCAGTTGTACAAGCATAATATAAGATTGCATTTCTTGCTCTGAATGTCAGCAAATGATGAACTCAGAGAGCTCTCATCCATACTTGCTTCCTGGTGGAAGCCAATCTTGCCCTCCCAACAGGAGTGATCCCTGTCCTCCCCAGCCAGCTTGGCAGCATCCTCTTGGAATCCGGTGAGCTCTGTGATGCTGGCCACATCTGGACTATTGGGTACAGTCCTAATCTCCTTATTTAAGGAAAGATGTAAATGCATTAGAAGCAGTTCAGAGAAGGTTTACTAGACTAATACCTGGAATGGGCAGGTTGTCTTATGAGGAAAGGCTGGACAGGTTAAGCTTGTATCCACTGGAATTTAGAAGAGTAAGAGGTGACTTAATTGAAACCTTTAAGATCCTGAGTGGTTTTGACAGGGTGGATGTGGAAAGGATGCTTCCACTTGTGGGAGAATCTAGAACTAGGGGTCACTGTTTAAAAATAAGGGGTCGCTCAATAAAGACAGAGATGAGGAGAAATTCTCTTTTAGACGGTCATGAGTCTTTGGAACTCTCTTCTTCAAAAGGTGGTGGAAGCAGAATCTTTGGATATTTTTAAGGCAGAGCAAGCTAGATTCTTGAATAACAACAGGGTGAAAGGTTATCAAGGGTAGTCAGGAATGTGGAGTTGAGATTACAATCATATCAGCCATGATCTTATTGAATGGCGGAACAGGCTCAAGGGGCTGAGTGGTCTCCTCCTGCTCCTAATTAGTATGTTCGTTTGTATAGGTTCGTATGTTCAGGGATCTCACACAATATTAGCAGGAGACACATATTAGCACCGATTGTCTCATGGATACTTTCACATCGCCGCCATCTCATCTATCATGCTAAATAAATTCCATGCTCAGGTCTTCCTACAGTGGGATCACCTTTATCAGACCAGGGCCCACCAGGTCTTGGGCTACCAGAGGACATCCGCTAAAACCATCAAAGACAATAGGGTGTAGCAGTCAGCAGGCTGCTTCCACCTCTGCTGCGGTTGTTGGGGCTGCACCCTATAAATAGCCCTAGTGGGTGTGGGGTGGGGTGAAGGAATCAAAAAAGGCTAAAAGAGATAAAACAATGGATGGAAATACATTTAAAAATAATGGAAATAGGTGCGAAAAGAAAAATCTAATTTTAGATCATGAACTCTCTCCTCCATCCCCACCCCTTTTCTGATTTTTTCCCCCTCCTTTTTGTTTTTTCCAATAATTTATATAGATTTTTCTTTTCCCGCCTATTTCCATTATTTTTAAATGTATTTCCATCGATTGTTTTATCTCTACCTTTTAGCTTTTTTCAATTCCTTCACCCCACCCCATCCCCATTAGGGCTATTTGTACCTTGCTTGTCCTGCTTTCTACCCTTAATTAGCACTTTCCTTTAGATAATATCACCACCTTCAACACCTCTTTGTCCTTTTGTCTGTGACATCTTTTGGTTATCTCCACCTATCACTGGCTCTCTATCCAGCTCTCTTGTGCCAACCAACACCACCCCCACCGCCCCCAACCAACCCCACCCACCACCCCCCCCCCCAACTTAAACCAGCTTATATTTCACCCGTTTTCTATTTTTCCTTAGTTCTGTTGAAGAGTCATGCGGACTCAAAATGTTAACTGTGCTCCCTTCCACAGATGCTGCCAGACCTGCTGAGTTTTTCCAGGTATTTTTGTTTTCGATTTCCAGCATCCGCAGTTTTTTGCTTTTACCACAGGCAAAGAAATTGAGTGCAGCGGTGACCTTTAGGGTCACTGGCAGGGGATGTCCTCCCACTCCACGAGGCATCAGATCCTCCTGCAGAATGTGACAGATGTGATCCACCATATCTTTGGATAAGCGCAGATGTGGGCGGCAATGTCATGCGCTTGTCTGCAGATGGAGAGTCTTCTTCGGTAGAACCTTGGTTAAGGGAGTCACCTCCATGGTATTGGTCTATCCTTCTCATCCTCTGGTTCTTGCTGGGGCTTCCTGTACCCTATACCTGAGGCAGGTCCTCCTCCTGAAGCTATGCTCAGTGGCGCCGGTCCCTTTTTGCCTCTTCCATTCAATGGGTGGAATTTTCCCAAATTTGCACAAAATGCGGTAGCGGGCGGATAAAACGACATTTTATCCACTGGCCGCGATGGCGGGTTTTCAGGCTGTGTTATCCCGAACCTGCCTCCTTATTTATGCACTCCCAGGGAACACGCCATTTCAATGGCGGATGGACTCCCATTCGCCCGCCTGCCATCACCCCATTGCCGCATCACGCCAGATGCCATGTTTAAATTCCAGCCACAAGCACACATCTCAGTGCTTCCAGCTCATCACTGCTGCACAGAAAACATGGCCCTGAAACTGAAGAAGACTACAGACCCCAGGTTCAGCAGCACATCTCTTGAGCAACATTTGGATGCCGTGGAGGCCTGCCGGGATGTCCTCTATCCCTGCTCTGGCTGCAGGATGAGCAGCAACCGCACTAATGCGGCTTGGGAGATGGTGGCGGTGGTGGACAGTGCCAACGCCCTGCAAAAGTCGACAGCCACCTAGTGCTGCAAGAGGATGTATGATCTCCTCCGTTCCTCCAGGGTAAGTCACTCATCTCATCACTCAACTCAGACACTCACAAACCCATCACACTTCCAAAGGGTCCACACTCACTGCTGGTTCAAGGGACATCACCATTCACTCTCTCACACTCACTGTCATTGTTCTCATCCTGTCCATGGGACCACTCAGCACCCACACAGGCCAGGCATACTTGTTATCTGGCCTGGTAGGCACCCTGCTTACACTTTCTCCATCTCTATCCATGCAGGACAAGCTGGCACACAAGAGAGAGAGGTCGCAGACCGGTGGTGGAATGCCTGAAATCAAGGTCCTCACGGACTTTGAAAACAGAGCCATCCAGCTGGCCGGCGAGGATCTGGACCATTCCTGTGCTGATGGTGAGATCAGCGCTGCTCTACCAAGTGAGTTTCCAGCAGTGTAACATCTATCAGACAACCATGCTATGAGTGATGTGTCCTGTTTCACAGACCACTGCCATGCACTAATTATCTCCCCTTGCTTTCACAGGTACATCAGGGAAATAGCTGCCAGAGTCCATGACCCAGAGCCTCCAATCAAGCCCTGAAAGAACCTCTGAAGAGGAATCTGGAGGCACCCTCCCTAAAGTCCCATCACAGCGCTCACCCACACGCTCCACCAGCGCAGAGACACACACCTTGGTGGGACCTAGCTTTACAGCAGAAATGGGATCACAATCTGGTGAGCACATAGCACCGTCTGATCCACTGCAGGCGGTGACAGGGACTTTCCAGGTCCCTGGCACTCGGAGGACTGCTGGAGACCAGAATGTTGCTGAGTCCGAGTCAAATGATGAGCCTCTGGACTCGGTCATGTCACAGTTGCTGGAGCTGCAAAGGCAAGCTCAGAAATATCAGGAAGGGATGTCCGCTGCACTCCTTAGATTGCAAGGCACAATGGAGGGGTCAGTCCACCTTCAGTCTGAGGTGATAGCGCAGGTATGCTAATGCACCAAGGTCAACACTGGTAATGTGGCAGCCGCCATGGAGACCTTGGTCCAGGACATCAGTCCTGCACTGAGCATGGGCTCAACTCCATTGCTAATACCATAGTTTGCCTCCAACAGTGTGTATGCGAGAGAGGTGCTGGAAAGCTCAGTCTCACTCCAGCTATCCCTGCTCCTCAAGGAGTCAACCTAGGGTCCCTGGGCACCCATAGGGAGGAGGATCCACAGGTGCACACTCTGAGCCCATCCATCCAGGTGACTCTGAGAGTGTCTGGCCCATCCGGCTCACCTCTTCCTGTGACCTCAGCAACTCTAACTCCACAGGCCAAGGAGGGTGCCACTGCCACACAGCAGGACCCTGAAAGCAGGCTGGGGCCCTCCAGAGGATGCCCGCCAAAGACAAGGCATCACAGTCAGCAGGCTGCCTCCACCTCTACTGTGGATATCAGGGGAGCACCAAGACATAGTGACAGGGTTAGGACATTTAGGAAGAATTAGTTACGCAGCCTGGACACGGGTGTTTATCACTTGTACATACTGTTCACCAATGTCAATAAACTCCCAAGAATGTCTCCCAGCCTATGGCTCCTTGTTCTGATGAGCAGTGTTCTTGTCACTCAAATGTGAAACCTTTCTGCACAAGATAAAGGCAGGGCCTCTTCCCTGTGCTCTGTGCGGCCTTCAGACCAAAGTGATGGTCCAGCCTCACACACCCTGGCAACATTACTGATACCTGCAACTCGGTAGCGCTTGTCATTGCTGCCAGAATGTAGTGGGCAGGCACCACAGAGTTCTCTCATTCTCTCGGTGAGCTCTCAGTATCTTTATGGGGAGCTGGCCCCCATCTCTCCAATATCTGTAACCACTGATGCTGTGCTCCAGCTCCTAAAGTGCTCAGATGCTGAAGGCAGACAAAGCATTAGACGCTTCTAAACTTTCATGGCTGCATCTCTATGAAATGACACTGATCACAAAGCACAAGTGTGCTACCCTCGGCCAGATAGGAGTCAGACATTCTCAGAGGCTGCATGAAGATTTATGGAATGCCCTCACTGCATGCTTCTGTGATCGAGTGACTATTAGGGCCTCCATCGCACCTCCATAACAGAAGCATTTTCACAGAGGGTATTCTCACTGCCATAAACCAGACTGGAGTCAAACATTAATAAATACGATGTGAGGAACTATGGGGGTCACCTCACTGTATGCCGTCATCATCCTCTACAAATCTAGCAGCTATGAAGGTCTCCCAAACACACCTGCCTCATCTGGCCAGTGTGAGAGCCTCATCCCTGTCATCGTTGCCTCCGAGGACCTCCTCAGCCTCATCCCCATTGGCGTCCTCCTCATCGGAGGGGATGTGCAGCTCCTCCATCTTCTCCTCAGACAGCTCGTCTCCCCATTAGAGCGCCAGGTTGTAAAGGGCGCAGCAGACGACAACTATGTGCGACACCCTCTGCGGACCATATTGCAGGGCTCCACCAGACCGGTCCAAGTGCCAGAACCACATCTTCAGCATCCGGATGGCCTGCTCCATCAAGTTGCAGGCTGCAGCTTCAGCCTCATTACACCATTGCTCTGCTGTAGTCTGAGGCCGCTGCACAGCTGTCATCAGCCATGGCCTCTGTGGGTAGCCCTTGTCCCCAACGAACCACCCCTGCAGCCTCTGTGGACCCTGGAAGGCTCCAGGGATATGTGACCGAGGACGTAGGTGTTGTGCACACTCCCTGGAAACTGTGCGCACACCTGCAGGATACATTTCTGATGGTCACACACCAGTTGCACATTCAGTGAATGGAAGGACTTGCGGTTGGTGTAGCCCACCATGTGTTGCGATGGAGATCTGAGCGCCACACGAGTGCAGTCAATCGCATCCTGCACGTACGAGAAACCTGGGACCTGGGCGAATCCAATTGCTCTTGCATCACGGCTGTCCTGGTCCCAGGCAAATTGCACAAAGTCGAGTGCTCTCGTGAAGATGGTATCCATGACCTCATGGACATATTTGTGGATGGAAGCTTAAGGGATCCCACAGAGATCACCTTTGGAGACCTGAAAGGAGCCACTGGCATAGAAGTTGAGCACAGCTGTCACTTTCGCAGCCACTGGCAGTGGATGCCCTCCAAATCCCCATGGCACCAAATCCTGCAATAAGTGGCAGACGTGAGCGACCGGTTCCCTAGACATGCGTGGTCTTTGGTGACACTGGTTCTCAGTCATCTGCAGGAATGAAAGGCACCATCTATAGACCCTGGGTGTCATTAGGCGCCGACCAGCAACGGCTCGCTATGGTTTTTGGGCAGCATGTGCGGGAACCCCAGCCGCCCCTTCTTCGTGAGTTTGCTGCTCTTGCCTCTGCACAGCCAGGAGCCTCAATCACTCCCTTATCTGTCTTCCTCATGCTCTGTAGGCCATCAAGCATAAAGCTAGTTCACCAGGTTCCATGATCCTGATGTACTCCCCCTGCAGGGTGAAAGAGAGAGACACGTGGTTAGCATGGGTGCACTAAGAACCTATCCTGCTTAACGCTTCCCAGAGAGTGCTGGCCACCACTTGGATGGCCAGAGATTAGTGTGCTGCATGGTGAGGGGAGCTCTGCAGAACTTGGTGGCACTTTGTTGCCTCTGCATTGCTTTTGTGGGAAATAAGCTAGAAGCCCAACTCCAATCATATCAATGGCTGTGCCTGATCTGTCTCAGTTGCAGAGGAATGGTCACTTTCTATGGTTTCTCAAATGCATGGCCACTTCCCTTGCCCACCCTAACACCCACCCCGCCCCCCCCACCACCCCCCCCCACACACACACACACACACACACACCGCCCCACCCCCCCACCCTCCCCAACCACCCCCACCACCTTGAATGCCTCAGCGGCAAGGCTGCATTCGCCCCCTGTTCTCCCACACCATCAAAAGTTACCTCAGAGGCAGGGCTGCACTTGCCCCCTGATCGCCCTCCCATCACCAGTCAGGCAAGGTGGCACTTAACCCTGACCCTCCCCCACCCCGGCGCCCCTGAAGCCTGCAAAGCAACAGGTGACCCTGGTGAGCTCTGCAGAACATTACTGTGTACCAACCTCCAGTTCACCCAAAGTGCAGGTTGCCAAGTGCCCTCTATCGACATGGACAGACAACCCAGTGGGGGTGCAACTGCCTGGCAGGATGGCCTGATAATGACATGCTGATGTATTACAATGACATTCCCAATGACCAATGGCAGAAAACACGGCCCGCCGTTGGTAGGCTGAGCGGACAATCGGGACCTGCCTTCCCACCATTGTGAAACCGATCACTCCATATTGTCCACTCATGCCACCAACCAACCCACCACCCCCCCCCCCACCCCCCCACCCCCCCACCAACCAACCCACCCCCCCCACCAACACCAGAGGACACGGAAAATTCCACCCCATAAGTACCCTCAAGAAGGCAGCATTCAGCCCAGGCTGCATTATTGGTTCCTTGTTTCCTTCTCTCTGTGGACTGATAGATGGAACAGATTAATGAAGAACAGAGAAAAATATAAAGCTCCCACTCACAAACAACAAGCCACTATCACGTCCTGGAGCTGCATCTTCATAACTAACTTTGTCACTGATACAACCTTGTAGCTGAGGCACAAAATCAAAGAGCGAGGTGAACAAGATGCCAACCTTGATATTTAGCATCTCAATCCCACAGAGGTTGGAAAATGTTTGGACGCATTAATGACATGCACCACCTTACCAAACTCACTCCTCCAATCTCAGATCTGGCACATTGATTAAAATTAACTTGCACATGAGAAATGACTGGATGCTCTTTGGCTCAATTATCCATGCCAATTGTAGAAAGCACATTAGAGGCTTTATTATTAGATGCATGCATTTCCAATTTTCACATTCGAGATAGATAGGTTCTTGATTGGTAAGGGGATCAAAGGTTACGGGGAGAAGGCAGGAGAATAGGGTTGAGAAACTTATCAGCCATGATTGAATGGCGGAGCAGACTCGATGGGCTGATTGGCCTAATTTCTGCTCCTATGTCTTATATTCCTGTGCGTTAATGCTAAAATGGAGCAACCGTATTGTGTAGCCTATGACTCCTGCAGTATCTTATTAAAGTGCTAAAGATGGCAATGGCTCCAATAGACTCTTCACTTTTCTCCACCTTTCTCATTTATGAATTCATTTTGATGGTCTGAGTGCATGGGCTGCCCCATGACCTTAGCGCAGCCCTGGGCTCCTCCCGCACAGATTCCAACCACTCCTGTCCAGATTCTTTTGTAGTTTCAATTTCTAACCTCGCCATAACTTTGACTTTATAAGATGGTGGTGCTCAGATATTACTTCGAGACCAGCTTCGACCCTCCCTCCATGACGGTCACTGTCCCCACAATCTTCCTGGAACCCCAGGGTGTGCATGTAGAGATCCCTCTCATTATTCTCCGGCCTCCCCCAATAATCCTGGATCCCATAGTCATTGTGGTTGATATTCCAACCCTTCCACCTGAACTTAAAACTGTTGATATCCCAATGCCCACTATGGACCTCACTCCTCCCCATCTTGAGACTGTGTGCACAGTCACATACAGAGGTGAACCCCACCCCCCCATCCTCACCCCCAGGAAAGTTTCACATACTCCCGTCTGTATTACCTCTTCCCCCTTTACAGGCTCTCGATGCCTCCTCTAACCCTGACCCTTTCATCTGCAGCCAAGTACCAGACAAGAAAAGACCATGGCCAGTGACATTAAGATCATGACCATGCTCTGCACACCAAGCTGTGCCTTTCCCCAATTGAGCACACAGCCATTGTACCTCTCTGGAGCGAGACTACGATGTGTATGCCATGCATAGCCCTGTAGCATGGTCCGCAAAGCCCGAGGACTTATTTCACTAGCACCCTGTCTACTTGGCCCCAGACCAAGGACTATGACTCTCTTTCTCTTTGCTCTTCCATCTTCCTGACTACTGACAACAGTGTCCCTCCTCTCCCAGCTTCCATGAGTCTCTGTGCAACCTCTCCCTCATGTGCAATCCCTTTCCCCTCCTCCACCTCCACCAGTCTTTGTGTAATTCTTCCCTTCTTGTGCCAAACTAACACAAACCACCCTCCCACCAGCAACACACCACCCCCCCCTCCCCCCCCCCCCCCGTCTCTGCATGCTTCCCATACAATTTGTGCAGTTCTATTTCCACTCCATCCCCCTACTGTGGCTGCATTCCTGTCTCTCACGTTGGAATCCAAATTCCCCACTCTCAATCTCCCCTCTGCCTGCCCCAACCCCTCTACCTGCCATCACTCACCCCCAACCGCTCTGCCTGTCATTGTTTCCTCCTCACCCAACCCCACCTTTGCCCATCATCCTCATTTCCTTCCCTCCTTCATCCCCACTCCCCCAACTCCACCATTGTCCCCCGTGGCTCCATCCTTCCTTCCCCCCCACCACCGCACCTCCCCCCCCCCCACCCCCCGCACAGTTGCAACGCTGGTCTCTGTCTGAGTTGTTGCCCTGCCTGAGCCCCCAGAGAACACCCTCCTGGACAATGGAGGAAGCCAGTGAGAGGAGCAATCCTACACCCCTAACACTGTAGCATCTCATTGGCTTTGGTACTGTTGCGGGTAGGCTTTGAGCATTGCACTCACCTCGAAATAGAACCGAAGTGAGGACCGACAATTGCACGTCACTTAATTCCAAACGTGTTTCTGACCTGTCTAATTTCCAGTGAATAGCATTTTTAATGAACATTCATGACATGGTAATACATGCAAATGGTGTTCCCGACATGGATCAGTGGGAAACCCGACCTGCTATCCGCATGCCATAGTGAGGGGATAATTCAAAACTGCTTTGCTGATGGCGGGTTTCTGATTTCTGGCCTCACTCCAAGTTTTCCAGCCCCACCCGCCAGGAAATCCGCCACGGGTTGGATGAGGAAATTCCACCCTGTGACTCCAAGGGAATGTCACTTGCCATTCACTACACTAATAAAGGTTCATAGACTTTTTGTAGGCTTTTACATAACAGCTTGCTGCCATTGGGTATCTGATCCAGTGCAGTGCCCTCTATGGTGGATCTGCGACATGTGTGAGCAGAACAAGCAATAGCAAAGCCCTTCAACCAGACTGAAGAATCCTCATTGAGTCATGCAGAGTCTAAATTGAGAAGTATCTAATAACATTTAATTTATTGTAAAATCATGTTCAGGTCACAAAATAAAAAGAGGGAAAGAAAGATGGAATTGAGAGAGGGAAAAAGAGTAGAAAAAAGTTACAACTCCAACAATAATTAAATTCTGATGGAATGAGACTCCACATTGCAAAATTACATTTTTTGTGCTGGAGAGATTTTTTTGGCAGTAATTAAAACTTAGCATATTGTTAAAAATCCACTTAAACCTAACAGCACCAGTCCTACCATTTTCTGGTATGTGGTGGGTAACTAGTGCACAGGTACAGTGACTTATGGATGGATCGCGATGGTGGATGGCTGATTGAAAAATCATCATTGCAACAGAAGCTGAACTGTTATGATGATACAAATAAAACAAGTAATCATAATTCATAATAGTTATAGACAATCATTAAAATAAAAATATAAAGCTAGGTTTAAAATAATAAAAGGATTATAAATATTTCAGTATGCAAATCATTATATTACATTGCAAAATATAAGTCTCCTTAATTTACAGAATAAAAATGAAAGATCTACTGCACTTTGCATTTTGTATTTAAGTCCATAGGTCATATGTCATCAGGTTGTGTTCCTTAAATTCTCAATCATTTACATACCATAGTTTTATAAAACAGAGGAGTGGGCTGTCTCGTAGTCTATTCATTCTGTGTCTTATTTTTGGAATGGTGTCTTTTCTCCTCATTTTCATCACGCATTTACTTTCATGTGGTTGTGACAAGAGATAGTGGTAATGGGAAGTGGGATTCAAGAAATTTATACCAAAGTCCAGACAGAGCTTTTTCCACCTTTCAGCAAGGCAACACATACTCAGTTGTTTGAATGTCAGACTAGCTTTAGTATGCTTTATATAGGATCAGTTTCAGCTTTCATTTCTGAACACTTCTGAGCTTGTTCACATGCTCTTTGGCAAGCTCAGCATTCCAGACCAGTGCTGCGTATTCAACAATAGGTTTTACACAGTTATTAAACATGGTGAATAGGTCCGTTTGAGATACGTTGCAAAACTTGAGATGAGGCACCAGTGAAATCCAGCTTGTGGACAATTACAGCAAATTTGACAGCCACTGCTCATAATTCAAGCACACTGAGCCTCCCATTCAAGTACTCCTGAAATGCAAGGACTAAGGGGAATAATAAATCAGCTTATGGACTATGTTGTTACCAAGTTTTATGGTTCCATACACTGAATGTCCTTCAATATTTAAATTACTTGTGGTTACATTTATTATATTTTCACTTAATTAAATTCCCACAAATTAAACCACCCACATTTAAATTGGGCAATTAAAAAAATTATTTCTCATTACCTTTATTGCTAATTGGGAAAAAAATCAACACAGCACGCTGGCTACTTTGGGCATAAACAGGAATTTAATGAACACATCACACTTCATTGCAATGCAGTTACCCATTTATACTTAATTACCTCCATCATGGGTAGAATTTAGACTTTGGCGGGCAGGCTTGGCGGGGGGCGGTCGGGGAGCCGACCGCCTCCCGCGATTGGCAACGGACCACGAGTTCACACTAGCAGGCCAATTGGAGGCCTGCCCAATGTGAAACGCGAGCAGCAGCACTGAGCAATGTCTGTGTGGGGTTGGGTGGAGGGCAAGCGAGCCAAGCGCAAACTTGGCGCATGAGCGCAAGTGAGCACTTCATAATATCTGTGCCTCAGGGAGATGAAGCGTTGTTAAAAAAAAGAAAATAAAGAAAATAAAAATGTCACATGAGCAGGGGCATGTTATTAATTCAATTGTAAAACTTTTATTTCATTTTTATTTGCTTTTGGAAACCTCATCCTGCTTGGCCTTTTCGCCTGCCTGTCAAACTTTGGGTGGGACGGGGCAGCGAAAAATTTAGGTTAATTGATTATTTAATGGCCTTAACAGGCCTTTTAATTGTCGGCAGGCATGCTGTTGACGCCGGCACGTACCCGCCGACCAAACTATCACACAATTGAGTGTCGATGTCAGCACGCTCGGCTGATGTCAATGTGAGTCACTTCACGCTTGAGTGGTTCAGGCGCACGCCTGCCCACTGAGTGAAAATTTCTGCCCCAAGACTCAAGGTACAGCTGGGATTAGGGTCACAGCCAGTAGTGACTGCAGTAACAAACATGTTCATTATGCAGTTAGCACTTTGTGAAGGTACAGTTACTTTTTATATCTAATTTCCTATGAACCAAAAGGTAGTTATTTAAGCATTTTAGTTGTCCCTGAAATGTTAAAGTGAATTTGCGCTGCTTAGGCAAACAAAAGTGTTGTGCATAAATAAATTCATGTCCAACTCATGTAGCAAGTAAATTGTGTTGGCACAAACGTACCTGGTATGCGTAGTGGAAACAGGATTTGTGTTATCTAATCACAAGTGCTGCATTTGGCAAACATTTTTTTTTAAATATCAATATTCAGTGTAATATAAGCGACAAGCAGATGGTAGTGAGCTTAAGGCTGAAAACAATCTTGGAGATTCTGTCAACAATCAAATCTTCGCAATTTTGTTCTCCTTAAAAAGGGTCAGTAATATGACTCACCTTTAAAACTGTGCTGAACCAAACAAACCATTTTGACTGATAGTCAAGTAAATTGCAGCCTTGACAACTAGATTGCCATAGTAGGGCATGTATTGAGGAAAACTATTAATTCTGGCAGTTATGAAAAGCATAATGTATTACGGATAGTGTTACAAGTCAGTTTAGAGATCCTCAAGTTTTTTGCCTTATAAATTTATTTTTTAACATTAATTTAATGTTTATGCATACTCCATAGAATATATGTTCCAATTCAGTTTTCAGATCACTGGCTTATGAGCAATTAAATAATTTAATGGTTTTTAAGTATTTATACACAAACATAAAATATGTATTATTGTACAGAAAACCATCTAAACGGGAATGAAAGTGATCAGTAGATCTGCAATTAAACAGTCGTTAACTAAATACTGCAGCAAATTATCTGTAAATTCCACAATGCTGCCATTAATATAACATTAAATTATATTACCTTCCTTTCTGACATTTGTTTCTATATGTTCCACTGTATGTCATCCTAACTTTATTATTCAAATATATAAAGCAGAATATCAGCATACATCACAGAGGACATCACCCAATCCAAATTTTCCTAATACAATCAAATTGTGAACAAATACAGCAAATGTGACAGCTAACTGCTCAGAGTTCAAGCACACTGAAGGAAAGAACCTGAAATGTTTCTGGTTGGATTGGCAAGGATTGCAAAGTATTTTCTCAAAGGGACGGACAATAAATCACAGAAGTGAATCCAACTAGTGCCACTTCTACGCACCCTTTTGTGACAGAGCATGTGTGTGTATGTGTGTGTGTGTATACCCACATAAAACAGACAATCCTAAATGAGGATTATATTTTATTGAACCAACATGTGTCAGTAAAGGGAATTGTTTTATCACAAGGAGAACAGATTTCATACCTTGATGCTATATAATCAAATGCTTCACTTAGTGATGTGATGGATTTTTCTTTAATTTGTCTTTGGGGTGTGGGCATCACTGGCCAGGCCAGCATTTATTGCTCATCCCTAATTATCCTTGAGAAGGTGGTGGTGAGCTGCCTTTTTGAACTGCTGCAGTCCATGTGGTGTAGGTACACCCACAGTGCTGTTAGGAAGGAATTTCCAGGATTTTGACCTTGATTTGAAGCAGGACCAGGGAGAGAAATCATGGACTATGGTGCTTCTCCTGTTTCTGGGCCCATTATTCCCCACCTCCCCCCGCCCCCTCCCCCTCCCTTGTGTTACCCCTTTAACCTTCCCCTTCAATCATGCATGATGTTTTTCCCCTTTCTAGATTCATCAATCAATTCACCAAACAATCGCAGAAAGGTCCTAATAAAATAGTAATGCCTATCATTAGCATCTGGTTACTAATGTTGTCTGATATATATGCAGCACGGCTCATTGATATTAAGATCAGCAACAATAACAGTGTTAGTTTGTGTGCATTCTATAGGTGATCCCACCACGACTATAAAACAAACCAGAGAGAGCACAAATTTTGCTTTAACAGCATCATGAAATATTATTAATTTGGCAGGAAAATAGTTATTTTGAACACTGTGCAGACAATATCACTGATTTTGGTGGCTGCCTCAGCCCTCATTAACATGTTCTGCACATGGCACAATATGGACAAGGTGACGGTAAATAGCAACCCAGATAAACTGCACAAGATCTTTTCCATTGTGTAGAAGAAGTAGGAGACTTTCTCCTGCCTGGATGCAGGATATTATTCACAGAATCACGGGGTGGAATCGTCCCAGATTTCCACAAAGTGCAGTAGCGGGCAGGAAAAAGGACAATTTACCCACCGGCCGCAATGATATCTTTTCATGCCGTATCGTCCCATTCCCGGCATTAATTCATTAATAACACATTCCCAGGAAACATGGCAGATCGCTGGCGGGGCGGCCTCTGATTCGCCTGCCCTTCTGTCACCTCAGGCCTTCAGTAATCCAGGCACCATATTTAAAGGACACCCCTGCACAGATCTAGCTCTCTGAGGGATTGGAAGCTACTGGAAAGTCATGGCTGCTAAAGGGAGGAAACATGCTGTCCCAAAATTTAGCGAAGCCTCCCTCAGGGAACTACTGGACTCAGCGGAGGCCCGCCGTGAAATCCGCTACCCTCTCTGGACAAAGACCAGTAAGTAACATCACCAATCCAGCATGGGAGGCAGTGGCGGTGGTCAGTGCCAATGCCCTGCAAAACAGGACAGCCACCCAGTGCCGAAAGATGATGAATGATCTCCAAGGTAAGTCACTCTTCTCATCACTCTCAACTCACATACTCACAAACACATCACACATCCGCAGGGCCCTCACTCACTGCCGGGTTCAAGGGACACCACCATTCACTCTCTCACACACACCTTCATCTTCCCTGCAGATCGTGTCCTCATCCCGTCCATGGCACCATTCACCACCCACACATGCCAGGCATCCTTATCATCTGGCCTAGCAGGTGTCCTGCTTACACTCTCTCCACCTGTATTCATGCAGGACAAGCCAACACACAAGAAGGAGAGGTCGCAGACTGGTGGAGGAATGCCCGAAATCAAGGTCCTCACAGACTTTGAAACTAGAGCCATCCAGCTGGCTGGCGAAGATCTGGACCATTCCTGTACTGACGGTGAGGTCGGCGGTCCTCAACCAAGTGATGATCCAGCAGTGCCACATCCATCAGACAACCACGCTGTAAGTGAGTTCCCCTGTTCCACAGTCCCTTGCCATGCACAAATTATCTTTCCTTGCTTTCACAGGTACATCTGGGAAGCAGGCGAAAGGGTCTATGACCCAGGTCCTCGACTCAAGACCCAAATATATCTCAGAAGAAGAATCTGATGACACCCTTATTGAAGACCTGTCACTGCGCTCACCCACACATTCCAACAGTGCAGAGACACACACCTCAGTGGGATCTAGTTCCAGAATAGTTTTGGCATCACAATCTGGTGAGATCATCGCATTGTCTGATCCACAGCAGGTGGCGGCAGGGACCTTCCATGCTTCCGGCACTTGGAAGACAGCTGGAAGCCAGAAATCTGCTGAGTCTGGGTCAGATGAGGAGCCTCTGGACTCAGTCATACCTCGATCGGTGGAACTGCAAAGGCAAGCTCGGGAACATGAGGAAGGGATGTCTGCTGCACTCCACAAATTGCAAGGCATGATGGAAGAGCCCCTCCGCCTTCACTCTGAGGGGATAGCACCAGCATGCCAACGCACCAGGTGAATGCAGACATCGGTCCTGCATTGCTGCGTGGGCTGTACTCCATCGCTGATGGCATAGTTGGCCTCCAACAGTGTCAACGTGAGAGGGGTGAGGGACAGCTTGATCTTCCTCCAGCTTCCCCATCTCCTCAAGGAGTCAGCCAGGGCGTCCCTCTGGCACCCATAGGAAGGATCAGCAGGTGCACACCGCTAGGCCATCCACCCAAGTGAGTCCAAGAGAGACTGGTCCATCCGTATCCCCTATTCCTGTGACCCCAGCAGCTCCAGCCCCACAGGCCAAGGAGGGTGCCACTGCCACACAGCAGGACCCTGAAAGCAGGCCAGGGCCCTCCAGGACTCAGCCCTCCAAAGGATGCCCATCAAGTTCATCACAGACAGGGCTTGGCAGTCAGTAGACTGCCTCCGCTGTGGATGTCGGGGTGCACCAAGATGTAGCAGCAGGATTATGAAGGTTAAGAAGATGTAACTCTTTCGAGTACAAACACGTTTCCATCTGTTTCCAGATGAAGTTACATTGTTTCATAGTTTGCCATTGTGAGATTTGAACGCTTGATAATCTTTTAAATGAAAACCAAATCAACAAAATTGGGATAAATCAGGCACAGCCCCTAATTCAGGTCAGCTGTAAAACCAAGAACAAAGTTTAAAGGAAACTTACAAACTTTAAATCAAAGTGTGATTAAAGGGGTCAACAAAACACCCCAGTCCCCACCGAGCATGGAAGGCCTCGAAAGTGCCAGCAGACACCACGTGCTCCTTCTCCAGGGACATCCGGCAGCGAACATAGCCATGGAAGAGGGACAAACAATCGGGCGGGACTCCCCCGTCGATCACCCGCAAATTCTAATCCTGTGAATGTATGTAACTCTTTCGAGTACAAACACGTTTCCATCTGTTCCTATTCAGATGAAGTTACATCGTTTCATAGTTTGCCATTGTGAGATTTGAACTCTTGACCTTGGGGTTACAAACCCAGTACCATAACCATCTGGCTATTGAGGCCAAGTGTTAAGAAGATGTAACTCTTTCGAGTAATGTAACTCTTTCAAGTACAAACCCATTTCCATCTGTTTCAGATGACGTTACATTGTTTCATAGTTTGCTATTGTGAGATTTGAACTCTTGATCTTGGGGTTATAAACCCAGTACCATAACCACTTGGCTATTTAGGCCAAGTGTTAAGAAGATGTAACTCTTTCGAGTACAAACCCGTTTCCATCTGTTTCAGATGAAGTTATATTGTTTCATAGTTTGCCATTGTGAGATTTGAACTCTTGATAATCTTTTAAATGAAAACCAAATCAACAAAATTGGGATAAATAAAAGGGTGTAGCAGTCAGCAGGCTGCCTCCACATCCGCTGTGGATGTCGGGGGAGCGCCAAGATGTAGCAGCAAGGTTAGGAAGGTTAAGAAGATGTAACTCTTTCGAGTACAAACACATTTCCATCTGTTTCAGATGAAGTTATATTGTTTCATAGTTTGCCATTGTGAGATCTGAACTCTTGATCTTGGGGTTACAAACCCAGTACCAGAACCACTTGGCTGTTTAGGCCAAGTGTTAAGAAGATGTAACTCTTTCGAGCACAAACACATTTCCATCAGTTCCTATTCAGATGAAGTTACATTGTTTCATAGTTTGCCATTGTGAGATTTGAACACTTGGGGTTACAAGCCCAGTACCATAACTACTTGGCTATTTAGGCCAAGCTCTTGAGGAGATGTAACTCTTTCGAGTACAAACACGTTTCCATCTGTTTCAGATGAAGTCAGATTGTTTCATAGTTTGCCATTGTGAGATTTGAACTCTTGATCTTGGGGTTACAAACCCAGTACCATAACCACTTGGCTGTTTAGGCCAAGTGTTAAGAAGATGTAACTCTTTTGAGTACAAACCCATTTCCATCTGTTTCAGATGAAGTTACATTGTTTCATGGTTTGCCATTGTGAGATTTGAACTCTTGATCTTGGGTTTACAAACCCAGCACCATAACCACTTGGCTATTCAGGCCAAGCACAAACACGTTTCCATCTGTTTTTCAGATGAAGTTACATTGTTTCATAGTTTGCCATTGTGAGATTTGAACTCTTGATCTTTGGGTTACAAACCCAGTACCATAACCACTTGGCTATTTAGGCCAAGCGTTAAGAAGATGTAACTCTTTCAAGTACAAGCCCGTTTCCAATTGTTTCAGATGAAGTTACATTGTTTCATAGTTTGCCATTGTGAGATTTGAACTCTTGAACTTGGGGTTACAAACCCAGCACCATAACCACTTGGCTATTTAGGCCAAGTGCTAAGAAGATGTAACTCTTTCGAGTACAAACACATTTCCATCTGTTCCTATTCAGATGAAGTTACATCGTTTCATAGTTTGCCATTGTGAGATTTGAACTCTTGATCTTGGGGTTATAAACCCAGTACCATAACCACTTGGCTATTTAGGCCAAGTGTTAAGAAGGTGTAACTCTTTCGAGTACAAACCCGTTTCCATCTGTTTCAGATGAAGTTATATTGTTTCATAGTTTGCCATTGTGAGATTTGAACTCTTGATAATCTTTTAAATGAAAACCAAATCAACAAAATTGGGATAAATAAAGGGTGTAGCAGTCAGCAGGCTGCCTCCACATCCACTGTGGATGTCGGGGGAGCGCCAAGATGTAGCAGCAAGGTTAGGAAGGTTAAGAAGATGTAACTCTTTCGAGTACAAACACATTTCCATCTGTTTCAGATGAAGTTACATTGTTTACCATTGTGAGATTTGAACTCTTGATCTTGGGGTTACAAACCCAGTACCATAACCACTTGGCTATTTAGGCCAAGTGTCAAGAAGATGTAACTCTTTCGAGTAAAAACCCGTTTCCATCTGTTTCAGATGAAGTTATATTGTTTCATAGTTTGCCATTGTGAGATCTGAACTCTTGATCTTGGGGTTACAAACCCAGTACCAGAACCACTTGGCTGTTTAGGCCAAGTGTTAAGAAGATGTAACTCTTTCGAGCACAAACACATTTCCATCAGTTCCTATTCAGATGAAGTTACATTGTTTTATAGTTTGCCATTGTGAGATTTGAACACTTGGGGTTACAAGCCCAGTACCATAACTACTTGGCTATTTAGGCCAAGCTCTTGAGGAGATGTAACTCTTTTGAGTACAAACCCGTTTCCATCTGTTTCAGATGAAGTTACATTGTTTTATAGTTTGCCATTGTGAGATTTGAACTCTTGATTGATTTATTCCGGCCATTGTTTCATAGTTTGCCATTGTGAGATTTGAACTCTTGATCTTGGGGTTAACAAACCCAGTACCATAACCACTTGTCTATTTAGGCCAAGCTCTAAGATGTAGCTCTTTTGAGTACAAACTCGTTTCCATCTGTTTCAGATGAAGTTACATTGCTTCATAGCTTGCCACTGTGAGATTTGAACTCTTGATCTTGGGGTTATAAACCCAGTACCATAACCACTTGGCTATTCAGGCCAAGCACAAACACGTTTCCATCTGTTTTTCAGATGAAGTTACATCGTTTCATAGTTTGCCATTGTGAGATTTGAACTCTTGATCTTGGGGTTATAAACCCAGTACCATAACCACTTGGCTATTTAGGCCAAGTGTTAAGAAGATGTAACTCTTTCGAGTACAAACCCGTTTCCATCTGTTTCAGATGAAGTTACATTGTTTGCCATTGTGAGATTTGAACTCTTGATCTTGGGGTTACAAACCCAGTACCATAACCACTTGGCTATTTAGGCCAAGCATAGTTTTTGCCATTGTGAGATTTGAACTCTTGATAATCTTTTAAATCTGAACTCTTGATCTTGGGTTTACAAACCCAGTACCATAACCACTTGGCTATTCAGGCCAAGCACAAACACGTTTCCATCTGTTTTTCAGATGATGTTACATTGTTTCATAGTTTGCCATTGTGAGATTTGAACTCTTGATCTTTAGGTTAAAAACCCAGTACCATAACCACTTGGCTATTTAGGCCAAGTGTTAAGAAGATGTAACTCTTTCGAGTACAAACCCATTTCCATCTGTTTCAGATGAAGTTACATTGTTTCATAGTTTGCCATTGTGAGATTTGAACTTTTGATCTTGGGGTTATAAACCCAGTACCATAACCACTTGGCTATTTAGGCCAAGCACAAACACGTTTCCATCTGTTTTTCAGATGATGTTACATTGTTTCATAGTTTGCCATTGTGAGATTTGAACTCTTGATCTTTAGGTTAAAAACCCAGTACCATAACCACTTGGCTATTTAGGCCAAGTGTTAAGAAGATGTAGTTGCATAGCCTGGGCATAGGTATTAATCACTTGGACTTAATGTTCACTATTGTAAATAAACCCTCAAGATTTTCTCCTTTCCTATGGTTTTTTTGTTTTGATGAGTAGTGTTCATGCCACTCAGATGTGAAACCTTGGTTGCTGCACAAGGTAAAGGCAGATATCTCAGTCCAGGGCCTCTTCCTTAAGCAGTGTGTAACCTTCAGACCAAAGTGATGGTCCAGCTTCACACTCACTGGATACATTAGTGATGCCTGCACCTCAATGGTGTTTGTTATTTCTGCCAGAATGTTGTGGGCAGGTGTCACAGAGTTCCATCATTCTCTCTGTGACTCTCAGCACCTTCAAGGTGGGGCTGGCCCCCATCTCTTCAGCATCTGTGACCAGTGATGCTGTGTTCCTGAAGAGGTCAGGTGCTGAAGGCCAACAAAGGATTAGGTGCATTTAAAGTTTCACGGCTGCGTCTCCATGGTATGACCCTGATCACAGAGCACAAGCAAGCTGCCTCTGCCAAACAGGAGTCAGACATTTTCAGAGGCTATGTGAAGATCTATGGAGTGTCCTCACTGCATGGTGTCATCATCCTCCTGGAGTCCAGTGACTATTAGGGCCTCTGCTGCGGCTCCATGACATGAGGTTGAGCACTGAGGGTACATGCGCTGCCATCAGCCACACAGGAGTCAAACATTCACAGATGAGGATGAGGATGTCAGCACTGTCCTCACTGCATCTCGTCATCATCCTCCATGAATCTTGCAGTTATGAAGGACTCCTGAGCATGCCTGCCTTGTCTGGCCAGTGTAATGGCCTCATTGCCAGCATCCTCATCTTCAAGGACCTCATCACTGTCGTTCCCTTCAACATCCTCCTCATCAGAGGTTATGTGCAGCTCCTCCACCTCCTCCTCAGCCAGGTCATCCCCCACTGTTGTAGCACCAGGTTGTGGAGCGTGCAGCAAGTGACGACGATGCGCAACACCCTCTGGGGACTGTATTGAAGTGCTCCAACAGACCTGTCAAGGCAACGGAACCTCATTTTCAAAATGCATATAGTTTGCTCCACCAAAGTCCAGGTCGCAGCATGAGCCTCATTTTACCATCAATCGGCTGCAGCCTGAGGCCACCACACGGGTGTCATCAGCCACTTCTTCTGTGGGTATCCCTTGTCCCCAAGGAGCCAACCCTGCAGCCTCTGTGGACCCTGGAAGTTGTCAGGGATCTGAGATCTGCTAAGGACGTAGGAGTCGAGAACGCCCCTTGGGAATCATGCGCAGACCTGCAGGATGTATTTGTGGTGGTTGCACACCAGCTGAACATTCAGTGAGTGGAAGCCCTTGTGGTTGACATAGTTGACTGCTTGTTGCCATAGAGATCTAAACGCCACGTGGGTGCAGTCCTGCACCTGTGGGAAACCGGAGATCAGCGCAGATCCCAGTGCTCTTGCTTCCTGTCTTTTCTGATCCCCGGCAAAATGCACAAAGTTCTGTGCCTTCGTGAGATGGCGCCTGTGACCTCCTGGATACATTTTTGCATGGAGTCTTGCGAAATCTTGTACATGTCACATGTGGAGCCCTGGAAGGAGCCACTGGCATCATAATTGAGTGCCGCAATCACTTTCACAGCTACTGGCAGTGGATGCCCTCCATATCCACGTAGCAACAAATCCTGCAGCAAGTGGCAGGTGTGACTGATCAGATCCCTGGACATGCGCATTCTTCAGTGACACTGGTTCTCCGTCATCTGCAGGAACAATAGGTGCCATCTATAGACCCTGGGTCCAACGAAGTGCCGACAAGCGACAGCTCTTTTTGGATCTTCAGCTGTGTGCGCAACAGGCCCTGCCATTCCTTCAACTTGAGGAAGGCGCTCATCCCTTTGTGAATCATGTGCCTCCGCTGTCCTCTTCTTCTACTTCACTGGTCTCTGGAAGCCATGAGGCATACCGTTAAATCACCAGTCTCCATGATCCTGATGTTCTCCTCCTGCAGGATTGTCATGAAGCTATTAATGTTTATAATGTTATTGCAAAATATTTTTCTTTTAAAATAGAGATTTAGTCTGTGGGTGTGTCTTAATTAGATTAAAGCCAACTAGCCTAGGTGTTTTGATGTGTACTAGTTTTGAGATGTAAGGGAGGTAGAGTGCATTTGCATTTTTTGAATACAGCATTCAAGTAGTGGGGTGAAGTCTGGCACCTAGCTAGCAAAGCCCAAGCAATATGTTTATATTACTAATAAATTTGGTACTATGAAAGGGGTTTTATTCTTAGAAGAGATGGAGTTCAAAGAGACTGGTGATACAATGAGAATTTACATTCAATAAGATGTGCTGGATATAACTGATAGCAGTTTTCATGTGTACAGGGTAGAGGCAATGTAAGATCAAAGCAGCTGTAAGCCTACAACTGTCTCCACAGAAGCTAAAGTGAAAAGAACCTCATTTTGAATTCGTAAGGCGAAAATGCTTTGCCTGGTGTCTGGTTAAGTCTATGGATTGTTGTTGCCTTAATGGAGATTAGTTTGGGAATTGGTTAAAAGTTATGGTAGTAGTAAATTTGTAGCCATGTATATGTGTTTAATGTGTTGTAACTTAAT
The DNA here is from genome assembly GCF_017639515.1 of Carcharodon carcharias. Classification (NCBI taxonomy): domain Eukaryota; kingdom Metazoa; phylum Chordata; class Chondrichthyes; order Lamniformes; family Lamnidae; genus Carcharodon; species Carcharodon carcharias. The sequence continues at coordinate 67,232,498 of NC_054478.1, read as the reverse complement.
AAAATGTTTCATTTAGTTTAATATAAAACCTCTCAAGAACTGATGGTCTGATTCCTGAATTTAGAGTTGCATCTCAAACATATCACTTAAAAATATAGGTTATGACAGTTGTCTAAAGCTTCCCTCTGGGATTTCTAAATAACTTGCTTTACCAACTTCTGAGTCATAACAATTGGGGGCTCATCTGGGATAAAAAAATATTTTTAATTCCTTGATTGGTTTGGAATTGGTGAATCTTAAGGTTACAAGCATGAGAAGCACTTTGAATTCAGGAGTTGGTGAGTTATTCTGGAAGTGGCGAGACTGCAAGATGGCTTTGGCAATTGCTAAGACTTTTCTGGGAGTAGAAGAGATAACTCTAATTGGGTTGGAGAAAATAAACAAAAGTAAGTTAACAGAGTTGGCAGATAAATTAAAATTGGGGTTACCTGAGGGGGCTAGGAAATCAGATATAGTTAAATGTATAGCACAGCAGTTACAGTTGAAAGTGAAACCTGACACTAGTGAGTCACAGTTGGAGGTGGTGAGACTTCAGTTGCATATGAAAAAGCTTGAATTAGAATCAAGGGACAGAGGTATGGCTTTTAAAAGGGAATTAGAAATTGTGAAGATAGAGAAGGAGGAAAGAGAAAGAGAGAGATAGAGAGCGAGAGAGAGAAAATTCCAACTGAAAATGCTGGCAGTTAAAAAAAAAGATGCCAGTAGATGAGGCAGGATTTATCTCCAGAGTAGAACCCAGTGGGGAGATGTTTAACTTTGTACAAGCTCTTACAAATTTTGAGGAAAAAGATATTGAAGCATTCTTTATTTCATTTGAGAAGCCAGCTAAACAGATGAAATGGCCACAGGAAAACTGGATGTTATTATTACAGTCTAAATTGCTAGGTAGGGTGCATGAGGCATATGCTTTGCTATCAGAAGAAATGTCAGTGAATTATGATGTTGTGAAAAAGGCTATTTTGAGTGCATATGAGTTGGTTCATGAAGCATACAGGCAGAAATTTAGGAATATGAGAAAACAGCCTGGGCAAACTTACATTGAGTTTGAAAGAGTAAAATAAAGTAATTTTGACCTGGTGTTAAAAATAGAAACAACCTATGCAGCTCTTAGGGAAGTAATTCTTTTGGAAGAATTTAAAGATTCAATCCCTTCAGTAATGAGAACTCATGTGGAGGAACAGAGGGTTCATTCTATGAGACAAGCAGCAGAGATAGCTGATGAGTATGAGTTAGTTCATAGAGCTGAACCTTTTTTCATCATCCTTTCAAATTGGAAAAGGATAAAAAGTGAGAAGGTGAAACGAAGGATGGTAGTCAAGGAAGAGAAGGAGTAGTTAGAAGTTCCCAGGAAGTTTTTTCTCAGGATAAAAAGGAAGGTGCTGAAGGTAGAAGTATCATTCAAAAATTGAGGTGTTTTCATTGTAATAAAGTGGGACACACGAAGTCAGTGTGTTGGAGATTGCAGGAAAAATCTGTTGGGATTGTTGGGGTACAGAAAAGCTCTGGAAGTAAAAGTACTGTGGGTTCTGAGGTTCAGGCACAGGAGAAACCAGTGGTTTGTGTACAGGTGAAACAGGGAGAATCAGTGAAAGGTAAAGAAGTGGGAATGTGTTCACAGCTTACTCAAGAGAATTCTGAGGAGCAGGTTGCAGAAATGTTTAAAAATTTTGTATGTGAAGGGAATGTCTTTCCATGTTTACAGGGTACAGTAGGTAAAGATGTTAAAATTTTAAGAGACGAAGGGGCTAGTCAATCCTTAATGTTGTGGGATAGTGATATTTGTTGTTCAAAAGGAGCATTGCAGGATAAGGTAATAATAAGTGGGATTCATGGAAATGCTAAATCTATTCCATTGTGGAAGGTAAATTTAAAGAGCAAATAGGAGATGGGTGAAGTTATAATTGGAGTGGTGGAAAAAATGCCCATTGCAGGGGTTCAATTTATTCTGGGTAATGATATAGCTGGATCGCAAATGTGGGTGTGCCTATGGTAGTTGGGCAGCCTGTAGAAGTGTTTTCAATGGAGGTGTTACAGAAGGAACATCCTGGATTGTTTCCTGATTGTGTTGTAACAGGATCAAAACTCATAGGGAAGAACAAGACAAACAAGATAAGCAGGCAGTTCAAAGGCAAGAAGAAGATGTTGAAATCCAATTAGCTGGCACTGTTTTTGATAACATTGTTCAAGAGGAAGGGATGCAGGACAATTTAGCTGAAATGTTTATCTCAAAGAGGTTAGTGGAATTACAGAAAAATGATTTGCCATTAAAACAGTTATATCTAAAAGCTTATTCAGAAACAGAAGCAAAATGTGTTCCAGTATGTTATTATCTTCAGGAAGCTATTTTGATGAGAAAGTGGTGGTTGGATCATGTCTCAGCAAATGAAAGCTGGAGGGCGGTGCATCAGATTGTTTTCCCATTAGGGTATAGAAATGAGATTCTGAGGATTGCTCATGAAATTCCAATGGGGGGACATTTAGGAATTGGGAAAACACAGGAAAAGATACAGAGGGTTTTTTTTTGGCCAGGATTGCATAGGGATGTAGTAAATTTTGTAGAACCTGTTATATATGTCAAATAACCGGAAAACCACAAGCAGTGATTAAACCGGCGCCTTTAATCCCAATACTGGCATTTGAAGAACCTTTTACCTGGGTCATGATTGATTGTGTAGGAGCCCTCCCTAAGACCAAAAGTGGAAATCAGTATTTACTGACAATAGTGGATGTGTATACCAGGTTTCTTGAAGCGATATCTTTAAGAGGTGTTACAACTAAGAAGATGGTGGAGGAGTTATTTAAATTTTTTACAATATATGGTTTACCTAAGGAAATACAATCAGATCAGGGATCAAATTTCATGTCACAGCTCTTTAAGGAAGTAATGAACAGTTTGGGGATAAAACAGTCAAAGTCAACAGTTTATCACTCGGAGTCACAAGGAGCTTTGGAAAGATGGCATCAAGCTTTAAAAACCATGATAACAGCATACTGTCAGGATTATGAACAGGATTGGGATACAGGAATTCCACTTTTGTTATTTTCTATTAGAGACGCTCCTAATGCATCAATAGATTTTAGCCCTTTTGAACTAGTTTATGGTCATGAGGTAAGGGGACCACTGAAATTGATTCATGAGAAATTGGTAGGTCAAAATTCAGAAACTACTCTCCTGGATTATGTATCAAATTTCAGGGAAAGATTGAACAGAGCATATGAGTTGGCTAAGGAACATTTAAAAACATCACATCAAAAGATGAAAGTGAAAGCAGATAAGAAAGTTAAAGCTCACAGTGTTGTTTCTGGGGAGAAAGTATCAGTTTTGTTACCAGTACTAGGTGAATCATTTAATACATGATTTAGTGTGTCCTACAGGATTGAAAAGAAGTTGAGTGAAATAAATTATTTAATAAATACTCCAGATAGCAGAAAGAAGCAGAAGATGTATCATGCAAATATGCTTAAAAAGTACTTTGACAGGGAAGAGGAACAAAAAGAGATATTAGTGATGGTGAATGGTGTGAAAGAGGTAGAAGTGCAGGACGCTGAAATTGATTTTCCTCTAAATTGGATAATGAGGGGGTGCTTGAAAATTTAAATGAAATATTGAATTACCTTCTACGCAAGTGTCAAAGCGATTTGGAGAAGCTATTGCAGCCACACAAAGCTATTTGTGGAAATAAGCTGGGAAGGACAAATTTAGTTATACATGATGTATGTTTAGAAATATCTTCAATAAGGAAACAACTGTATAGATTAAATCGGGCAAAGTTATCTCAAGTACAAAAAGAAATTGATTTCATGCTTCAAAATGATATCATTGAGTCTAGTGCAGTAACTGGAGTTTGCCTATTGTACTGGTACCAAAACTGGATGGAACACAAAGACTGTGTGTGAACTATTAAAAGTTGAATGAGCTGATAAGAGCGGATTGATATCCCATACCATGGTTGGAGGATTGTATAGAGAAAGTGGGACAATCGAAATTTATCACAAAGATTGATTTGCTAAAAGGATACTGGCAGGTACCGTTGTCAGACAGCAAAGAAAATATCAGCTTTTGTAATGCCAAGTGGACTATATCTGTTTAACGTCTTGCCATTTGGTATGAAAAATGCACCTGTGACATTTCAAAGACTGACAAACAAGTAATTGTAGGTCTAAGCAATTGTGCCGTTTATATTGATGATCTAATTATTTTCAGTCAGACATGGGAGGTGCATTTACAGCATTTGGAAGAATCATTTACTCGGCTACAAGAAGCTAATTTGGTGATGCACTTGGCTAAAAGTGAATTTGCAAAAGCGCAAGTTACATATCTAGGCCATATCATTGGACATGGTAAGGTGGCTCTGAGAGATGCGAAAGTCAAGGCTATCATGAATTTCCCAGTGCTGACAACAAAACGAGAAGCTTTGAAATTTCTGAGCATGAGTGAGTTTTGCTGGAAATTTGTACTAAATTTTAGCCAAGTAGTTGCTTCACTGACTGAATTATTAAAAAAGAACAAGAAGTTTCAATGGACACGAGTGTCAGAAGGCATTCAATAGTTTGAAAAAAGTATTAACTACAACACTAGTTTTGGCAGTACCCAATTATGCCAAGCAATTCAAGTTGGCCATTGACGCAAGCGATATAGGCATTGGGGCTATACAGTTACAAGAAGATGACACTGGAATTGAAAAACCGATAGGGTATTTTTCACGGAAGCTGAATGTGCAACAGAGAAGATATTCAACAATTGAAAAAGAAACTTTGAGTTTGGTATTAGCATTGCAACATTTTGAAATTTATGTTGCAAACAATTAATCAGAAAAAATTGTTTATACAGACCATAATCCTTTGAAGTTTTTGGACAAATTTCAAGACAAAAGTGCAAGGCTTTTCAGATGCAGTCTATTATTACACCATTTAATCTATGGATTATACATATTGCTGGAAGAGAAAATCTGCAAATGCATTATCAAGAGTTTGAAGCTTAAAGGAAAATTGGACATTTTTAAAAAAAATCTGAACACTGAACTGGAGTGATTTCTGTTAATACCTCAAGGGTTTATGTATATATATATTATGTTAATGTATGCATCTGGTAATAGAATAGTGTAATAAGTATAGGAGATAGTGTGAGATGGTTTATTAAAATGAAGCCGTCTTTTAGAATTATGACGGTTCATTTTTCGGTAGGGAGGAGGGTGTCATGAAGCTATTAATGTATATATTATTGGAAAACATTTTTCTTCTAAAATAGAGGTTTAGTCTGTGAGTGTGTCTTAATTGGATTAAAACCAGCTAGCCTGGGTGCTTTGATGCGTACTAGTTTTGAGGTGCAAGAGAGGTAGAGTGCACTTGCATTTTTTGAATACAGCATTTAAGATGTGGGGTGAAATCTGACACCTAGCGAGCATAGACCAAGCAATATGTTTATATTACTAATAAATTTGGTACTATGAAAGAGGTTTTAATCTTAGAAGAGGTGGAGTTCAAAGAGACTGGTGATACAATGAGAATTTACATTCAATAAGATATGCTGGATATAACTGATAACAGTTTTCATGTGTACAGGGCAGAGGCAATGTAAAATCAAAGTAGCTGTAAACCTACAACTGTCTCCACAGGAGCTAAAGTGAAAGGAACCTCATTTTGAATTCGTAAGGTAAAAATGCTTTGCCTGGTGCCTGGTTACGTCTATGGGTTGCTGTTGTCTTAATGAAGATTAGTTTGGGAACTTGTTAAAAGTTATGATTGTAGCCATTTATATGTGTTAAATGTTTCATTTAATTGAATATAAAACCCCTCAAGAACTGGTGGTCTGATTCCTCAAATATGCTACTTAAAAATGTAGGTTATGACAGTTGTTTAAAGATTCCCTCTGGTATTTTTAACTAACTCAGCTTTACCAACTGCAGGGTTATAACAAGGATCAAAGAGAGAGATGCATAGGTTAGCACGTGTCGTAAGAACCTCTCTTGGTTAAGTCTGAAGGCCCCTTCCCATATGCAGGAGAATGCTGGCTGCCACTTGAATTGCCAGTGTGTAGTATGTTCATTGGCTGTCCGAAACCCCAACCACCTCTGAGTCACTCCACTTGACCAACTGACGGCAGCTTTGGCAATCGGACTGCTGTGCTCTCAGCTCAGGCATTGTCAAAACCTGCACTGCAAGACTGCACTGTTGGCTTGAAACATATTGGATACTGGTCCACACCTTAATAACATTTCAAGGGTCTGTGAGTGCCTCCACCAGTGACTGTGCCATGGCCACCTTTCACAAGGGGATTATACAACTTGCCCAGTCGGGCAATTGCTCTGCTGCCCCTTAAATGCACATTAATTTGCTGTCTGCACCCAAAGGGTGAAAAGTTCTAAAGCATTTGGTGGCTCTTTCGTGTTTTTGCATTGCTTGATTAGAAAAGCTTCAGAGGCCCAATTCCAAACATGTCAATGCAGTTACAGCTGAACAGTCTCAGCTGCAGAAGAATGCTCACTTTTGACAAGCTTTTCCAAGTGCATGATTGTTTCTCTCAGCCCTCCCTCCTCCCACACCCCCATCCCCAGCATGTGCTTGAGTCTTTCCTTCAGTCTGTCTGTGCTGTTTTGCCTCGCACCCACCCCCCTCCACAGTCTGACCCGCATTGGACCCTTGCCCTGGCACCACAATGAAAACCAGCTGGGAAAAAGTGACTTGCCTGTGACCCCTGCGAATGCACAGCACTTAATCTCTGATGTCCTTTGGACAATGCTCATGAATGCTGCGCAAGCTTGTGTGCACTCACCTCAGACTGCCCCTCGAAGTTCAGGTCATCAGGTGCATGCCCTTTAAAGGTAGCTGTGAAGCACGCCATTCTGAAGTCATGCTGATGTGGGTGGTAAATTTGACATGGGGGTTGATTCTGGTGAGCAGGGCTTATAATGAGATGCAAATATATTAAAATGATGCTCCCGATGTCCGGTGGTGGGAAACGCGGCCTGCAATTGATAGGTGGAATGGACGGTCAGAAACTGGTTTCATGATGGCGTAAAACCGATTTTTGGCTTCTTGCCATATTGCTCTCCACCCTGTACCACCGCACCCCCCCCCCACCCCAGTCCACCATGATGCCCAATGCCAACAGGGCTGGATAATTCTAGCCACAGAAATTTACAGTGCTGAAGGAGGCCATTCAGCCCATCGAACCTGCACTGGCCCTCTGAAAGAGCACCCTACCTAGTCCCATTCCCCTCATAATTATTTCATTCAAGGCATGTAATTGGATTCTTTTTATCAGTTTTCTCACAGGGTAGAAAGCTCAAATGACTCCTGAGCAACAAATTGGAATGATTGAACAACATAGGTCTTCTCTGCCAGTGAGAAGAATTAGAGCCCTCACATGTCTCTGTGTGACACAACGTTTGGCTAGAGCACAAAGACTGAATGGTTCCTAATTGTATCCGTGTTTTCCTGATCAGCAAGTCTGAAGACTCTGCTGATTGCTGCTTCTCACGACAATATATTTTGAATATCTACTATGCAACATATGATACTCGAGTAACTCAAAAAACCTATAAAAGCATCAAGATAATGTGGGATAATAGGTAAGTGACCAAAAGGACAAAATTGAAGTCAATGAATAGACTCTTGAGAATCACGTGCAGTGTAAAACAGGTTACTGATGCACTATGAGCCCATTACGCACTCCTGTCCTGGTAATTTCACCCCACAAAGCCTGCTTAGTAAATTTTCATGAGCAACAAAATAAACAGAACTCCAAGCATGATTCCATCCTCTGTTTGCAAAATAATTATGGATGACAAAAGTCATCCTGCCCTGCTCATCTCTTCCATCCAAATGACATATGAGCATATGTATTAGGAACAGGAGTAAGGCATTCGGCCCCTCCAGCCTGATCTGCCATTTGATAACATTGCCTACATTATACCAGTGACTACTACAACTCAAAAGTACTTAACTGGCTGTAAAGTGATTTGTGTTTCTTTCATTACACCTGCACGTAGTGGTCAGAGTGATTAGCAATGGTGAAATTAGAGGTCCAATGTTGATTCTGTAAGGATAATTAATCACAGACCAATAAACTGATGTTTGGAAAGTGGCTGTAAACAATTCAACTCTGTAGTTAATACAACCTTGCCATTTTGACTTCTCTGGCACCAACCCACAATATACCATAAATGGCATCTGTCCATTTTACGGTAATGATATTATCCCCAACATTTATCAATCAGACATGTGCCAGCAGCTCAGGAAAATGGGACATTGAATTGTTGCTTTGAAATATTCAAAGAACAATACGTAGTACAAAATCTCAGTACAGCCTTAATTCAAGAATTAGATTGTTTCTCCTTCCCCTAGAAGCTGTCACACAAATTGTGTTGTACGCAGTAAATTTACAGCCTACCTAGGATGGGGTAGAGATTTTTAAAAACCTTTCTTTAAGCAATCTCCTACTGACAAATAGGGATGTCATTCCCAGGCTTTGCAAGAGTAATAAAACAGACGATAAGTGAGTCAACACCATGTTTTACATCAATCCCGTTTTTTAATTCTTACATTTATTTTTTTGAGGCCAAAATATCTTAAGCCTCTGATGCATCAACACAGCATATCAGAATTGTGTCTTATTTAGGGCATAATGAAAATTTAGACTGCTATTTATATGCTGATTTAAATTCAAAGGCAAATTTTGAGACCTGCAGTATTTAATTTTGTAGTACTAAATGTTAAAAGTGAACCCTCCAACGCACACCTGCCTCCTCACCTCACCCCCACACACCAACACTCACACACCTCATTCACAGCCCCATCACCTTTCCGTTTATGGGCGGGTAGTGTGGGGAGAAATTAGTGCTGTTTAAATTAACATCCCTCCTGTCCGTAACAATAAAGTATAATGGCAAATGTTGGCATTTGTGAACGTCTCAAGACACAACCTTCCTATTTATAGAAAAATGATTGTTAATGATCTCCATGCAAGGGCAGCATTGAGACAACATGTACCTGCCAGGGTTGGTGTGGGGGGAAAAATGAGGGCGTGGTGAAGAGGAATAAATGATACATACACACCTATTACTTATTTAGGGTTTCTGGTAAAAGACTAATTATTTACTGTTGAGTTGAAAATCTGTCCTATATTTCTTTTTGTACATTAACCCAATAACAACAATCCATTTTATTCATATTTTTAGATTATTACAACACACTTTGAAGTCAGCTTGGCCTACAGTATTTTGAAGTAATTCCTTAAGTACTGTTGAAAAAAGAGACATGCTGTCAAATCTTTTCATCTTGCACTCATCAGTGCAGTTCAAAAGAATACCAATAGTAAAGGGAACAACAATTTATACTGCATGAGATGAGAGTGCTGATTGATTGGTAATTGGACTCTGATTGGTAGAGGCATTTCCATAGAGAATGCATCAGGGAATAGTTAACTGCCAAGTCTTGTTTAAATTCAAACCAGGCTGTCCACAACAGACAAAATATTGATCGTACCCAAGCAGCCTGTGCTTGCAAAACTCAAAACATAGTGTCCAGCATTGGATGTGATTCCATGTTTGAACAACATTTGCTAAACAATCTTGATTGTGCTAAGAATTACAAGAAACCAATTTAAGATCATCAATCAGACTTGCACTGTGACTCACTTACGCATGCGAGAAGCTACATACATCCACACACAGGGCCCTCCCTTTACAGACAGAAGGAACATGTTCATGCGGTGCACTTTTCTCAACTAAACAAAAGCTTGGGAGACAGCCATTCCTTGGTTCATTACCCATTGCAATGCTTTGACCAATCAAAGTCCACCTGCCTGGTTTAAATTTGAACACGTCAAATGGTGGACGGGCTCAAGTCAGGAGTGTGACGGAATACTCTTCACTTGCCTGGTTGAGTGCAGCTCCAACAAAACTCAAGAAGCTTGACACCATCCAGGACAAAGTAGCCTACTTGCTTGGCACCCCATCCATAAACATTCGCTCCTTCCACCATCAACGCACACAGTGGCAGCAATCTTAAAGATGCACTGCAGGAACTCATCAAGGCTCCTTAAAGAGCAGCTTCCAAGCTCGCAACCACTACCATTTAGAAGGTCAAAGGCAGCAGATTACAAAGGGAGAGAAAGGTAAAATAAAGGAAGGATGGGAAAAAAGGAAAAAGGAAAAAAGGGGAAGAAAGAAAGGTGAATGAATTTGAAAAAAGAGAGACAGTCCATTAATTATTCTGAAGTGTATTCACTGGCTATTATATAGGAAAATGAAAGAACCAGCTTGCACACAGCAAGGCCACTTGAATTTTTTTTATTCATTCATGGGATGTGGGCTTGCTGGCTAGGCCAGCATTTATTGCTGATCTCTAATTGCCCTTGAGAAGGTGGAATTGAGCTGCCTTCTTGAACCGTTGCGGTCCATGTGGTGTAGGCACACCCAAAGTGCTGTGAGGCAGAGAGTTCCAGGATTTTGACCAAGTGGCAGTGAAGAGGGTCAGAATGGTAAGTGGCTTGAAGGGGAATTTCCATGCGTCTGCTGCCCTTGTCCTAGGTCACTACCCTGAGGAGCTCCTTCAGTGATCTCCTGGAACTGAGATGATTGACTGCCAACCACAACCATCTTTCTTTGTGCTAGGTATGACTCCAACCAGCGGAGGGTTTTCTCCCAATTCCCACTGACTCCAGTTTTGCTAGGGCTCCTTGATAATACACTCAATGAAATGCTACCTTGATATCAAGGGCAGTCACTCTCACCTCACCTCTGGAGTTCAGCACTTTTGTCCATATTTGAACCAAGGCTGTAATGAGGTCAGGAGTTAAATGACCCTGGCAGAACACAAACTGAGTGTCAGTGAGCAGGATATTGCTAAGCAAGTGCTGCTTGATAGTACAGTTGATGACCCCTTCCATCACTTTACTGGTGATCAAGAGTAAACTGAATGGGCGGTAATTGACCGGGTTGATTTGTCCTGCCTTTTGTGTACAGGACATACCTGGGCAATTTTCCACATTGCTGGGTAGATGCCAATGTTGTAGCAGTACTGGAACAGCTTGGCTAGGGGCACAGCAAGTTCTGGTCCCATTTGCTCCCTTACATGGTCTGAGCCTACCTTTTATGGGAATTGGCTCTCACTAGCTGACGTAACAATATCTCTTTGTGATCTGAGCTGGATACTTCAATCTCTGCAAAGGCAGACTGATGAGATGAAACATAATTTAAAAAGTCATTAAGCTGCTTTATTTCATGATGGATGTATATGAAGCAGTATTAGGTGTGGTATAAGGGTCTGATATATATAGGGTTAAGGTGGGACTGAGTACACGACTGCCCACACAGTGCTGTAGAAAGGCACATGACCCAGAGCTAGGGTCAGTGTGGAGTTGGCCAGAGTTATAAGATCTAGACACGGAGATAGCTCCTTGCCTGTACCCTTTACTGAATGTATGTATATAGTTACAAATAGTTAATAAAGATTTGCTTTAACATTCAGAAAAACATAAGAACAAAAGAAATAGGAGCAGAAGTAGGCCATGTGGCCCCTCAAGCCTGCTCTGCCATGCATTAAGATCATGGCTGATCTCCCCCAGGCCTCAACTCCTCTTTTATGCCAGCTCCTCATAGCCCTCAACTCCCCGATATTTTAAAAACCTATCCATCTCCTCTTTAAGTACTTTCAGTGATCTAGCCGCCAACACTTTCTGAGGTAGAGAATTCCAGACATTCACTACCTGCATAGAAGAAATTCCTTCACTTCTCAGTTTTAAATGAGTATCCCGTTATTCTGTAACTATGTCCCCTAGTTTAACATTCCCCCACTAGTGGAAACATCTCAACATCTACCCTGTCAAGCCCCTTCAGAATCTTGTACGTTTCAGTAAGATCACCCCTCATTCTTCTAAACTCTAATGAATAAAGGCCTAACCTGTTTAGCCATTCTTGATAAGTCAACCCTTTCATCCCAGGAATCAGCCTAGTGAATCCCTTTTGAGCTGCCTCCAATGCCAGTATATCCTTTCTTAAATACGGGGACCAAAACAATACATAGTACTCCAGGTGCAGCCTCACCAACACCCTATACAGTTGTAACAAGACTTCCCTATTTTTAAACTCCAATCCCCTAGCAATACAGGCCAAAATTCAATTTGCTTTCTTAATTACTAGCTGCACCTGCATGCAAACTTTTTATGTTTCATACACAAGGACATCCAGATCCCTCTGTGCGGCACTTTTTTGGAGACTTTCTCCATTTAAATAATAACTTGCCTTTTGGTTTTTCCTACCAAAGTGCATGACCTCACACTTTACTACATTAAACTCCATCTGCCAAGTTTTTGCCCACTCACTCAACCTGTCTATATCCCCCTTGCAGATTCCTTATGTCCTCATCACAACATGCCCTCCCACCTATTTTCGTATTGTCAGCATATTTGGATACATTACATTCTGCTCCCTCCTCCAAGTCATTAATATAGATAGTAAATAACTGAGGCCCTGGGATTGATCCTTGAGGCACTCAACTAGTTACGCCTCTCCAACCTGAAAAAGACCCATTAATCACGACTCTCTGAGACTATGAGGATTTCCTTAACAGATACATTCTGCAACCAACACCATTATAACATGATGACAGCTGGGGGTCAAAAGATCCTCAAACTCACAAGAATGCTGAAAAACTACGAAAAAGAAAACCTTCAATGGGTTCCGAACTGAAGGGAACTGCCAACTGAAGCTACAGATGCAGAGAAAATTAACCAGGAATAGCTCCAGATACAAGGTCCTAGAAGCTAAAGATAGAAGACTCCATAGAATCTCCCTTGGAAGTCTAGCTTCAACATGCAGAGTCCATCGCCTGCAAAGGTCTGCTAAATCTTTTTAGTTTCCAGGCTGCAGCCAGTCCTGAGAAACCCCTTTTACTAATTCAGTTGGAAGCACTATTTTAACGCAACCGTCACTAATCCCAATCCCCAATTCCAAGCCTTAACATGTGGTCCTCTCAATTGAAAAGAAAAAATTAATTTAATAATTAACTTACTCAACTCATTGGAATCTTGTGACCATCCAAATCCTTAAACAGCAAGCCTGCAGTTAATTTAAATGCCTTGCTACTCGCAACGCCACATCATTGAATAAATCAAGTCAGCAGATAGCCGACCCACACAGCCATTGTTAAACATTCTTCTTCCTGAAGTATGCCACTGTCATTTTGTGAAACCTGCCAAAACCAGCAAGCATGGAGAAGATCGGAGAAACAAAATGACAGCTGTGGAGCCATTTTGAAAAATAAATGTTCCTGCACAGCCATTCGTAAAGGGGAAATAACATTTAAAGTCATAACTGCTGAACAACAGGAAAAAATGGTTATCAGACAGCAATTCTTAAAAGGGCAGCAACATTTAAATCAGTGACCAAAGAAGAAATTTTAACTCACCATCGATCAAACATTCAGTTTACTAGATCATATTAGACTCATCCAAGGGCCAAACCTAATGAAACATTGGGTATCCTGGGGAAAGGAATTTTTAAACCACTGGAGAACATGAGCTCTCAGTAAGAAATCAGAAGTCCAGATTAATATCTTTTGAACCTTGTCTGGTGAACTTGCTGGCAATATAATCCTAGCGCAGTGCACTGACAAATCCTCAACCAGCTTCAATGAAATATGAACAGTCTTGATGAATGTTTTAACTTTCAAGCTGAGGAGAGTTCAGAACTTAAAAATATATTTCTTTAAAACCCCATCAAAATGAAGGAAAGACAAAAGGCAATACCTAAATAAATCACATGAGGATGCCAGAGTGACACTGAACTCTCCAGAAGCCCCAATAATATATCTTTATGGGAAGTCCGAGACAGAAGTCTAAAATGATTTCCTTTCTGAAGACATGGACACATTTCCAGAACTGTACAAGCAGCTGGTGGTGAACAACAAGGAAAAAGCCCTGCAACAAGTGGATCAAGAAAAAGCAGAAATGCAATCAGAGAATGTTGGTCTCAAAGCTGAGTTAGAAGAACTCAACCTGAAGTAAAGCCAGGCAGGATAGCAGACAGGAAAGACACTCAGAGTTCATTGACAGGAAAGACTCTTTGATGAAACAATAATACATGCCCCTGAAAATACACAAGGAGTTGGAAAAGGCAATGAATGCTACTTCAGAAAATACTGCGTTGCAGCTATCAGCAATGACAAAGCTATACATTCACATGCAGAGTGAGAAGACAAGAGTTAAACAAGAAAATATATAGTTGAAAATATATATCTTTATGTCCTTTAGGATCAGATTCAGAAACAGTTCATTACCCTTCAGCAACACAAAGAATAAAGAACACCTTGAGCAGCAGAATGGCAGAACAGAAGAACAAACTCAATGGGATTTTGGTAAACTACAGAGTCAGGCGAAGTACTTGAGCTTCGCAACAGAAAGGAAAATCTGTTGAAGGACTTTCACACATTCCAAGGATCCCTCAGGTTTGAGGTTGTCCCTCTGGAACATTATGAAGCAAAACAAAATAAATTTAATTCCGTTGTGAAAGAACTGATGAACCCGTTTTCAGAGAAGATTCAGGAATGTTTACTATTCCAGGAGGAAGCCATAAGGTACAAAGAAAGAGACCACAGCACTGAAAGAAACAGTTGCACATTTGGAAGGAACCTTGGAAAAACATTACATCCTCAAAGGGGTACACAAAGAGATGAAAATCAAGAACATTGAATGACTAGCGAAGGTGGAAATTCCCACTAAAGGGCCTGAGGTCTTTCAAAAACAATTGGCAGAAGCATAATTACAGATTGTAAGCTTGAAAGGTAGCACAGAGGAATTATACTCTGCCAAGGAAAAACCAATCATTGGAGAGAATGCAACATGTGGCAGCAAATGGATTTTTGAGCTGATGTACAGCATCCATAACCTCTCCTGAGCAGGGATACCTGCACCAGCCTGGATCTCCTCCAGACAGTGGAGGGTGTCAAGACTACCATTGTTGTCAGCCAGCCAGAACAACACAGTCCTGAGTACACAAAGGCTGAAGAATATTCAGATTCAGATTTCACCTTCAATCTCTCTTCTCATTGCGGAGCAGGTTTGTCCATTACCACTCCAAGTACCAGAAAGCCCTTGATGGTCAGACCAACCTACAGCCACAAAATTACCAATGCCCCTCCAGGTGAAGTGGTACCAGAGTTCAGCAGCCTGACAAGCCTCTACCTCCAGCAATGATAATGTTACAGCTGTTCAACACAGCAATCACTATTGCACACACTGCAATTTCCAGCCAGCATGTCACAACCACAAGAGATGTTGGAATCTGGTACCAGTCTCTCACCATTGACCACAAAACGCAGAGGTAAGCGTACCACTAAACCTTCTTCTCACCACAGGAACACTCTTCCTCAGCCTCAGAGGGCTTCAAGATGGCCCAAATGGAGAAAGAAGAAGAATAAGCAGCACCAAGATGATAAATATTATGTTCATCCACTCCCAAGAAACAATTGGGAGCAAAAGTAACCATCAACCAATGCAACAGCCGAACCAGCCAAACGTAGGTCAACATTAAACAATGGAAGAAAAGAATGGAAGCATACCCAGACATCAGTGCAATCTCCAAGCCAACAACAAGAACCTGAAAGAACAGAACCTGCCACTCTTCTGACAAAATGGCGAACAAGATGTGGAGGGGTTAAGAGGCCTCCAGACTGCCCTGAACCTCTAACTTCAAGGACTTGAAGGGGGGAGATGGGATAGTGAGAATGTTATTAATGCTAATACCGTGATAGCAATAATGTTGGAAAAGCATTAAGGTTGTAACAATGAGGTAAATGCATATGACTTATAACAATGTAAGACTTGAACTAAACTAATGTAACTTTATATTCATGGGATAAAGGCTCAGGAGAAAACGTAGTATAAGGGTTTGGTATATACAGATGTGGAACTGAGTACAGGCTGCCCACACAGTGATGTAAGAAGGCACATGACCCAGAGCTAGGGTCAGTGTGGTGTTGACTCCTTGCTTGTACCCTTTATAGTATATATGTATATAGTTACAAGTAGTTAATAAAGACTTGCTGTTGACATACAGAAGGCTACAAAGGCTCCCTTAACAGACACATTCTGTAGCCAACACCATTACAACATCAGGCCCACTTACTCAACAAATACAACTTGAGATAAAATAAACAACAAGTTGCATTTATGTAGTGCCTTTACTACCACAAAATGTTCCAAGGCACATTGCACAAATTTTATGGAATTAATTTCAAGTAGAACTGGGAATTCAATTATAGATCGACAACTTCTATCTTTGCCATGCAAAATGCCAATCAAAAATTCACTGTTTTTATACATTACTGTCATCTTACTTGACTTAAACAAGAGGTCCATTAACTATCCTCCAATATTTCTAACTTCTGCAGTGAAAGGCCTCAAAGCTTTCTTTTGAACAAAACCCAACTCCCCTGATAGCATTAGATTCAAGAAGTCTTCCCAGGGACATCAGCAACAACAATGAGTCAAATAGCTTTTCAATGCATCGGGCACAAGGTTCAACTAACCAGACAAGCTAATGAATTATTTATTATTTAATGTCCAGGAGCTGATCTTCAATGAGCACATCAACCAACTTTCACCTGTGTGCCTTTCTTAAATTCGTGGAATACACAAGGTTCAGAAAAAGAGCTTGGAAAAAGTAAATCATTTTCAAATCCAGTGAAAAGTTGCCAAACAAATCCCAAAACATGACAGCCACAAAGAACAAATGAAAGATGTGTTTTAGGTTGGGC
Organism: Carcharodon carcharias; assembly: GCF_017639515.1. Lineage (NCBI taxonomy): Eukaryota > Metazoa > Chordata > Chondrichthyes > Lamniformes > Lamnidae > Carcharodon > Carcharodon carcharias. Next base: position 67,215,740 of record NC_054478.1, on the reverse strand, counting down.
TTTTTTCAGAGAGGAATATTTACCAGAAGAGTTCCCTGGTCTTCTTCAAATAATGTTACAAGATCAACAGGAAGACAGAATCTCAGTTAATGCATTAAGCAAAAATCACCAGCATATTGCACTGAGGTGTCAGCTGGGGTTATGTGCTCGTCCATGGTGGGACTTGAATGCAAAACTTTCTAACGGAAAGGCAAGAATGAGCCAAACTGACAAAGTATAAAAATCCCCTTCATTGGATGACTGGTTTTCCATAATGTTGTATAGAATCCCCAACTCACCTATTCTACACTAAGTCCAATAAATCTGTAAACAAACAGATGTAGATGACACAAGAGTGAATTTGGCAATCTAGCAAAGATTCAATTCCAGACAGATTAATTTGTGTGGTCTGCAACTAGACTGGGCAAATAGTCTGTTAGTCTGTTATTGCACTGGTAACTTTAGTTTCTCTTAAACTTGAAGCATATGTCATACATTGGTTACGGATACAAGAACACATGAAATAGAAGCAAGAGTTGACCATACAGCCCCTTAAGCCGGCTTCGCCACTCAACACAATCATGGCTGACCTTCTGCCTCAACTTCTGTCTCAATCTCCTGATTTTTTACCAGTCTTAGATGTGTCAATGTTATGGCAAAAAAATTTTTAACACTTGGCCTAAATAGCCAAGTGGTTATGGTACTGGGTTTGTAACCCCATAGATTAAGAGTTCAAATCTCACAATGGCAAACTATGAAACGATGTAACTTCATCTGAATAGGAACAGATGGAAACGTGTTTGTACTCGAAAGAGTTACATACATTCACAGGATTAGAATTTGATTTTTATAAACTGCTATCAGGCCGATTTTTGATACCGGGGTCAGTTAGAAATAGATATGGAAACTATAGTTGGGAGAATCTTACCAGACTTTATAGGCAAGGAAATGATGAACCCAAGTTTCTTTCTGTCAAAATTGGTAGGCTCGGGATCAAAACAAAAAGTTCATACCTATAGCAAAGAGCCTTCACTGTTATAAATTTAAAAGATATGAGGGTCCACGCTATTCAGCAAATGTGTTTGACGAACATATTTCTGCCCACAAATGAAACTTCAGCTCCAGCAATTAAGAGACAAGCAAAGTAAGGTGCATTTTTGCAGTAACTTCTCTTTGGTAACAAGTGCGTGCAAACATAAAGGAAACAATTATGAGCAATATTAACACTAGCGCCGGGATCAACTATATAGCCCCTGGCGGCGGAGCTCCTCAGTAACAACAGACCCGCAACATTCGAGGAGATAAGTCAAAGCATCATAGCACAATTCGCATTTGAAAAACATGTCACTTAAACGCTGACATTTACTCAGGAGTTTTGTCACGCTGGGTTTGAGGAAAGGTATTTACAAAACTACAGCATCTTACCGGTAGTTAGGTGAATACAGCCGAGAAATAAAGCCCAAGGTACAGACCTCAGACTGACCATTGCTGCACATCAAAGAGCTGTGAGACCTGCTACTTGGAGATGACTTGGTGGTTATTGTTGTGGAGGCGCTGTTCACCTGAGCTTGCAGCGCTCGCTTTAAAAGGCGCGCGCGTGCAATGTCTCCCAGACGTCAGGCTTTGCTCCAGGTCGAGTGGGATGGACAGGGAATTTATCTGTGCTTTGACTCAGGCGACCCAAGCTCTCAGGTAGACGGACGATTGAGGGGGGTGGGGGCAGTCAGCCTCACCAGTGGAAATTATAAAGGTCAGTTGTAGTGTTTAGTTTCTTGCATTTATGTTTACAGAGGAAGGTGCTAGCTGATGCTACTGTGCAGACCTGTCGGGCCTGATCTTATTTTTTTTAAATCCAGCGCAGCTCCATCACGTAACGAATTTCAAAAGTATCACATCTGAAAACGTGGCCACATCTCTCTCTAGCATCTTCGAACATTTCAACAATTGAAAGTCCAACTGACTAAATATGAACCAGTGGACCAAATACCAATGTGAAACGAATAAGCAACGGAGTACGGACTGGTTAAATCCACAGACTTGTTCCCAAAGCCACCCCTGCTGAACTGGCAAGCAGCAATGGCTAAATAAATCACGCAAAATAAAGTTAAGAACTTGCTTTGAGCCCAACCGTGATTTATCAGGTGGTGGCAAATATGCTTAGAAAACAGAACATTTAAAAAAAATCGGTGCAAGATTAAATACTTTTAAAAAGATTAAAATAATATTATGTAAAGTTTTGTACAATGTTGCAAATCCCTGGAAAATATTGTCTTTAAAAGGCTGACCTTTCTGTTGGGACCCTTGGATGCAGTTTAGACCATACAGCCGGAGCTTCAATTATTTACCTATTAAACTGCAGCACCATTTGTGACATTGCTTCTCTTGGTTGCAATTCTAGCATTTCCTGATGTATAAATGGTCTCCCATATCCATTCTTATACTCGTTCTTCAACATGAAAACTCATTTCCTCTCTGAATTCTCCAATTTCAGCTTTCTGTTATCATAGAGTCATAGAGTTGTACAGCACTGAAACAGGCCCTTCGGCCCATCGTGTCCGTGCTGACCATTAAGCACTTATGTATTCTAATCCCATTTTCCAGCACCTGGCCTATAGCCCTGTATGCTCTGGCATTTCAAGTGCTTACCTAAATACTTCTTAAATGTTGTGAAGGTTCCTGCCTCTACCACCCCCTCAGGCAGTGTGATCCAACCAGGTTCCAACCACCCTCTGGATGAAAATATTTTTCCTCAAATCCCCTCTAAGCCTCCCGCCCCTTACCTTAAATCTACGTCCCCTGGTTATTGACACCTCCACTAAGGGGAAAAGATTCCTCCTATTTACCCTATTTAAACCCCTTATAATTTTGTATGCCTCTATCAGGTCCACCCTCAGCCTTCTCTGTTCTAAGAAAACAACCCTAGCCTATCCAGTCTCTCTTCATAGCTGAAACGCTCCAGCCAAGGCAACTTCCTGGTGAATCTCCTCTGCACCCTCTCCAGTTTAATCACATCCTTCCTATAGTGTGGTGACCAGAACTGCACACAATATTTCAGCTGTGGCCTAACTAGCATTTTATACAGCTCCAACATAACCTCCCTGCTCTTACATTCTAAGCCTTGGCTAATAAAGGCAAGTATCCCATATGCCTCCTTAACCAAAACAAAAAATGCTGGAAAAACTCAGCAAGTCTGACAGCATCTGTGGAGAGAAAGACAGAGTTAATGTTTAAAGTCCATATGACTCTTCTTCAGAGTGGGTTTTTCCAGCATTTTTTGTTTTTGTTTCAGTTTTCCAGCATCCGTAGTATTTTGCCTTTGCCTTCTTAACCACCTTATCTACCTGTGCTGCTGCCTTCAGGGATCTATGGACATGTACACCAAGGTCCTTCTGATCTTCTGTGCTTCCTAGGGTACTACCATTCCTTGTGTATTCCCTTGTCATGCTAGTCCTCCCAAAATGCATCACCTCACACTTCTGAGGATTAAATTCCATTTGCCACTGCTCTGCCCATCTTACCAGCCCATCTATATCATCCTGTAATCTAAGGCTTTCCTCCTCACTATTTTCATGTCACATGCGAACTTACTGACCGTACCTCCTATATTCACGTCTAAATCATACTTGTACACTACAAACAGTTCTTCCAATATATTTCAATCCTTGCCATCCATTAAATTCTTCTCCCAAACCTATCTCAATTTTGCTGAACATGCCATAACTCCCCTCTCCATTCATTTCTCTTAGTCTCCCTCCATTCTCTTTCCTTTGCCATCTTTCCTCCTCCACCCAGGCATGCCCCTATATGATAACTGTTGTGAATAAAACAAACTTGCTCTTGGAATACACACAGCTACTTTGGTCTCTGCATACAATATACAGGATCTCCTGTTCATGTGAGGATTCCTGCCTAAGGGATTGAGGGTCCAGAATCACTACGATCAATGCTAGTATCAGAATAGAGTGGAGAAGATCTGTCTTATGAAATTTATTCTTGGTTTGTGGGCAAAAATGGCATACAGCATTGGTTTCCCTCATCCACAGTATGGGATAGGAATCTCATGTAGGCTAATGCTACTTAGGATAGGATTCATCAGTAAAGGATTTCTTTTTTAATCTGACGATCTGGTAGCTTATCTACTCCTTTTTTGGTGCTAGCTTTATTGATTCCAACTTCACAATTAGATGGTGCAGGAGAGAGTTACTAGAATGGTACAAATGATGAGGGACTTAATGGAAAGACTAAAGAATTTGGGATTATTCTCCTTAGAACAGAAAATGTTAATGCAAGATTTAATAGAGATGTTCAAAACTAAAAGGGGTTTTAGTAAGAGTAGAAAGGGAGAAATTATTTCTGCTGGCAGGAGGGTCAGTAACCAGAGGATGCAGGCTCACTTCTGTTACGAATGCCAGAGTTACCTTCAAATTGCAAGTGGGTGTTGGGAGCTCCAAGTCCTAGCAGACCTTGGTGTTTCCACGCGTATGCAGACTGGAGGTGGGCATTCTGAGTTCTTTGGGCAGAGGACAGATCCAGTGTGCCTGTGCATTAAGGATAACAGCACAAAAACCTGTGTCATTTGCCCAGGAATGGCGTGCCATTGCAGATAGGTGTCCCAGGCAGGGGACAGGGAGAGGTCCCAGTTACAATAAAAAGAGAGAAAGCAAAAAAAGAGGTACAGTTAGCAGGCTTGAAGTGAAGAGGGCACAAGAGAAGTCCTGAAGTTCCAAGAAGACAGCAGAAGGTTGGTGACTGCATGCTGTGGGCCGTTGGGGCAAAGCTTCCCTTTGGAGCAGAAGTGTTTGGCTCAGCGCGGTTGAAGACATGAAGTTGTGTTTGTAAGTTGGTGCTTGAGTACAGATTCAAGAATCCAAGGGAAGGGAATCTCAGGAGACAAGATTGAAACCTGCAAGGTGGGCCTTTATTAATGCCATGAGTTGGAGCAAATTTGGAGAGAACTTTTGGAGAGAATTCCAAGGCAATACCTTCAAAGTTGAAGACTGGAATCACTCATGAGAGAGCGAGAGAGTTAAGAGATTGGTTGACTTCACTGATTACTGATGTCTGGGTGGACAGTTGAGAAATCTGTGAGCTCTGCCTTGGTTGCATTTGCCATTTAATGTGAAATGTGGTGTGTTCAACCACAGTTTGCCTGTTAATTCACATGTACCTCATATTTACCCTGATGGTTAGAGTATAAGATAGATATTGTAAGTTGTTTTATCTTTCAGACCTTGTTATGTTCATTATTTTGTTCAAAACCCTTGTGACATTGTTCTATTAGTAAGTGTCTTGAATCTCAAAATTTGTCTACTTTAAACGATACATTACTGGTCCCTAAATGGATCTTACCAAAACCTTGAGGGTCTATTCTAGGATGATAATACTATTTTAAGTTCTATTGAATTACTCTCTGGCCACGGGGGAGGTGCCAGAGCACTGGAGAACAGCTAAGAAGGGTTGTAGAGATAAGCCAGGGAACTACAGAGCAGTGAGTCTCACATCAGTGGTAGGGAAACTATTGAAGAAAATTCTGAAGGAGAGAATCTATCTCCTTCTATCTATCTTGGAGAGGCAAGGTTTGATCAGGGATAGTCAGTATGGCTTTGTCAGAGGGAGGTCATGCCTAACAAATTTGATTGAATTTTTTGAGGAGGTGACCAGATGTGTAGATGAGGGTAGTGCAGTTGATGTAGCTTATATGGATTGCAGCAAAGCTTTTGACAAGATCCCACATGGGAGACTTATAAAGAAGGCAAATGCACATGGGATACAGGGTAATTTGATAAGGTGGATTCAAAAATGGCTTAGTTGTAGGAGACAGAGAGTAATGACAGAAGGCTGCTTTAATGACTAGAAGCCTGTGTCCAGTGGCGTACCACAGGGATCTGTGCTGGGTCCCCTATTATTTGTCAGTTATATAAACAATATAGATCACTATGTGAGGGGTAGGATTAGTAAGTGCGCGGATGACACAAAGATTGGTAAACAATGAGATTGAGTGTCTTGGGCTACAAGAAGATATAGACGGGATGATCAAATGGGCAGATAAGTGGCAGATGGAATTTAACCCTGAAAAGTGTGAGGTGATACACTTTGGAAGCAGTAATTTGACAAGGAAGTATTCAATGAATGGCATGACACTAGGAAGTTCTGAGGAACAAAGGGACCTTGGCACGTGTGTCCATAGATCTCTGAAGGCGGAGGGGCATGTTAGTGGGGTGGTTAAAAAAGCATATGGGACACTTGCCTTTATCAATCGAGGCATAGATTACAAAAGTAAGGAGGCCATGTTGGAGTTGTATAGAACCTTGGTGAGGCCACAACTAGAGTACTGTGTGCAGTTCTGGTTGCCGCATTATAGGAAGGATGTGATTGCACTGGAGAGGGTGCAGAGGTAATTCACCAGGATGTTGACTGGGATGAAACATTTAAGTTATGAAGAGAGGTCGGATAGACTTGGGTTGTTTTCGTTGGAGCAGAGAAGACTGAGGGGCGACCTGATCGAGGTATACAAGATTATGAGGGGCATGGACATGGTGGATATTGAGCAGCTGTTCCCTTAGTTGAAGGGTCAGTCACAAGGGGACACAAGTTCAAGGTGAGGGGCAGGAGCTTTATGGGGGATATGAGGAAAAGCTTTTTTACCCAGAGGGTGGTGATGGTCTGGAATGCAATGCCTAGGAGGGTGGTGGAGGCAGGTTGCCTCACATCCTTTAAAAAGTATCTGGATGAGCCCTTGGCACATCATAACATTCAAGGCTATGGGCCAAGTGCTGGTACATGGGTTTAGGTAGGTAGGTCAGGTGTTTCTCATGTGTCGATGCAGACTTGATGGGCCGAAGGGCCTCTTCTGCACTGTGTGATTCTGTGAAATCAATCAGGAGAGATGTAAAATGGACTTCTGATTCATTATCATTCTTTTTGCACTTTCTCAAGTCAAAATCTACCCCAGTTTTGTGTGTCCAAATTATAAAAAAGACTTTAAAGCCCTGAAGAGAGCTTTTCAGATTCTAGATTTTTAAAACCCCCTGCCACCCCCACAGAAAGGATCTGAAAACAAGTTACTTCAAATGTATTTTGAAAAGTTAGCATATTACAGCAAGGATAGTAGGAAAATCTGAGATGGAAGTTGTTAAGGTACTATTGTTGCAATAGACAGGAGGCTTGAGGGAGAAAACTTCATGTTCTTAACTGTAGGAAAGAATGCAGGAATAATTTTTAAAATAATTGCATGCTACAATAGGGTTGCCAGAGTGTTGGAATCATCTTGTTGGATGAGTCCAATGGACTTCTTCCCCATATTTATCATGAAACTTTTAAGTTCAATTTGTAACAAACTTTAAAAAAAATTAACTAACATTACAAGGGGCAGAATTTTCCCAGATTTGCACTAAGTGGGCAGGCAAGATGGTCCCATACCCATCAACGGCGATGGTGGGTTTTCACGCCGGATTGTCCCAAACTTGCCTCATTATTTATGCATTCCCGGGAAAAGCACCGTTTCCATGGCAGGCGGGCTCTCATTCGCCCTCCCACCATCACCCCACTGCTGCATCACGCCGGCTCCCATGTCTAAAAGACAGCCGCCAGCACACCGCTCATCGCTACCAGCTCACCAACACTGCCCGGGAGACATGACCAACAAAGGAAAAAAGATGGCAGCCCCCCGCTTCAAAATCAGGTCCCTCAAGCGACTACTGGATGCTGTGGAAGCCCACCAGGATGTTCTGTATCCCTGCTCTGGCCGCAGGAGGTGCAGCAACATCACCAACCCAGCTTGGGAGGCGGTGGTAGCGGTGGTCAGCACAAACGCCATTCAGAGGAGGACAGCCACCCAGTGCTGCAAAAGGATGAATGATTTCCTCCTTTCCGCCATGGTAAGTCACTCTTCTCATCACTCCCAACACACACACTCACAAACCCAGCACATCCACAGGGCCCTCACTCACTCAGTTCACTCTCTCACACACACCTTCATTGTCCTCATCTCATCCATGGGACCACCGCATAGGCCAGGCACATGTATCATCTGGCCTGGCAGGCGTCCTGATACACTCTCCCCATCTGTATTCATGCAGGACAAACTGGCATACAACAGGAGGGAAAGGTCACAGTGGAGGAATGTCGGAGTTCAAGGTCCTTACGGAATTTGAGCACAGAGCCATCCAGTCAGCCGGTGATGATCTGGACCAGTCCTGTGCTGACAATGAGGTCGGCACTGCTCTACCAAGTGAGGATCCAGCAGTGCAACATCCATCAGGCAACCATGCCATGAGTGATGTGTTCCATGCCACAGGCTACTGCCATGCACTAATTATCTCCCCTTACTTCCACAGGCCCATCACTCCTAGAGCTGATGGAATCCATGACCTAGGGCCTCCACGCCAGTTCAGAAGGGATGTCTGAAGGGGAACCGAAATGCAACCCCCCTCCAAGTTCCGTCACAGCGCACACCCACACCCACCGCCAGCACGGAGACACACACCTCAGTGGGACCTACTTCAAGAATAGGCATGGGATCACATTCTGATGAGCACAGGGCACAGTCTGATCCACAGCAGGCAGCAGCAGGAATTTCCTAGGTCCCCAGCATTCGGAGGGCTGTTGGAGGCCAGGATCCTGTTGAGTCCAAGTCAGATGATGGGCCTCTGGACTCGGTCATGGAATAGTTTCTGGAGCTGCAAAGGCAAGCTCGAGAACATCAGGAAGGGATGTCCACTGCACTCCTCAGATTGCAACGCACAATGGAGGAGCCCGTCCACCTTCAGGCTGAGGTTATAGCGCCGGTATTGCAATGCACTAAGGTCAACACTGGCAGGATGGTGATCACCATGGATGCCTTGGTCCAGGATGTCACTCCTGCACTGCTGCACTGGCTTAACTCCGTCACTGATGCCATAGTCGGCCTCCAACATTGTGTACGTAAAAGGGATGCCGGGCAGCTCGATCTCACTCCAGCTACCCTTTCCCCTCATGGAGTCAGCCAGGGGCCATCAGGCACCCGTAGGGAGGAGGATCAGCATATGCAGACCCCAGGGTCATCCATTCAGGTGACTCCAGGAGTGTCCAGCCCATCTGAATCCCCTCTTCCTGTGACCTTCGCAGCTCCAGCTTCACAGGCAGATGAGGCTGCCACTGCCACACAGCAAGATCCCGAAAGCAGGTCGGGGCCCTCCAAGTCTCACAGACAGGTCGTCGCAGTCAGCAGGCTGCCTCCACCTCCACTGTTGATATCCACGGAGCACCAAGATGTAGCAGCAGGGTTAGGGCAGTTGAGGAAAAGTAGTTGCACAGCCTGGACAAGGGTGTTATCACTTGTACATACTGTTCATTATTGTCAATAAATTCCTAAGAATGTCTTACTGCCTGTGGCTCCTTGTTCTGACGAGCAGTGTTCTTGTCACTCAGATGTGAAAACTTTCCGCACAAGATAAAAGGCAGGTGTCTCAGCCCAGGGCCTGTTCCCTGTGCTCTGTGCAGCCTTCAGACCAAAGTGATGGTCCGGCCTCTCACTCCCTGGAAACATTACTGAAGCCTGCACCTCGGTGGTGCTGGTCATTGCTGCTAGAATGTAGTGGGCAGGTGTCAGAGTTCTCACATTCTCTCAATGTGCTTTCAAGACATTTAAGGTGGGGCTGGCCACCATCGCACCAACATCTGCGGCTGTTGATGCTGTGCACCAGCTCCTGAAGTGCTCAGGTGGTGAAGGCAGACACAGCATTGGTTGCGTCTAAAGTTTCATGGCTGCATCTCTAGGAGATGGCCCTGATCATGGAGCGCAATCGAGCTGCCCTCGGCCAGACAGGAGTCAGACATTCTCAGAGGCTGTGAGAAGGTTCATGGAATGTCCTCATTGCATGTTGTCATCATCCTCCTGCAATCAAGAGACCATTAGGCCTCCACTGCATCTTCATGACAGGAGAATTCTCATAGAGGCTTTTGGCACTGCCATAAGCCAGACTGGAGTCAAATGTTCACAACTGCGATGTGAGGATCTATGGGGTCAGCTCACTGTATATCATCATCCTCCACAAATCTGGCAGCTATGAGGGCCTCCCGAGCATGTCTGCCTTATCCAGCCAGTGCGAGAGCCTCATCCTCGTCATCGTCACGACCGAGGACCTATCACCCTCACCCTTGTCGGCATCCTCCTCATGAGAGGAGACCTCCAGCTCCTCCATTTCCTCCTCAGCCACGTCATCTCCCTGTTGGAGCACCAGGTTGTAAAGGAGGCAGCAGACAACGATGTGTGACACCCTTTGTGGACTATATTGCAGGGCCCTGGAACCATATCTTCAGCATCCCAATGGTCTGCTCCTCCAAGTTGCGAGCCGCAGCATGAGCCTCATTATAACGTCGCTCTGCTGCAGTCTGAGGCTGCCACGTGGGTGTCATCAGCCATGGTTTCTGTGGGTAGCCCTTGTCCCCGAGGAGCCATCCCTGCAGCCTCAGTGGACCCTAAAAGACTGCAGGGATCTGCAAGTGACTGAGGATGTAGATGTAGTGCACACTCCCTGGAAACCATGCACACACCTGCAGGATGCATATCTGGTGGTTGTACACCAGCTGCATGTTCAGTGAGTGGAAGGCCTTCCAGTTGATGTAGTCCACCATGTACAATGACGGAGACCTGAGCACCACATGGGTGTAGTCGATCGCACCCTGCGCCTGTGGGAGTCCCAAGTTCAGGGCAAATCCAATGGTTCTTGCATCAGAATGATACTTGGAAGAGACTTTTACAAGAAAAGCGGACATTGAAGGCTTGCGTTGGCAAATCGAATGCTTCCAACTCAATGGAAGAAGCAGCTGAATGAAATAAATAAATAAAAATTGTAGTTGTAAAATAATAGTAATGAAAGGGATGAAAAATGACTCAAAGTTTTAGAAAATCCTGAAATAGACAATAAATAATATAGACAATGTCATGCCAGAAAGAAAGATGTCCTGCGTGAGGTCAGGAGTTTAATGCATGAAGAGAACTAAATTCCCAGCTAACCGTCTAAACTCAAGAAAGCAGAACAAAGTTAAATAGTGATTTATACTGTTGATAAAACCACGTGTGATTCATATAAATGTTTTACTATTGTTTGGAGCTATTGGATCAGTAAACAACCATACTTTTCCCTGTGTCCATTTCAACATTCCTCCCTCGAACAGCACCATCATAAAAAAACTTGTCTTTCATCTTGTTTGTTTAGTGCAATTTGCCTTATTCAAAAATACTGAATTGGTTTTTTGGCACTCACAGATATCCTGAAGACATGATAAGGCATTATACAAGTGCAAGTACTTCCATAAACTACTCTCAGACTCTATAGCACAGCCAGATTGCCACTTTGGCTCTTGTCCACTGGACACTAAATTAAAAACAAAAAACAAAAAAAAATTCCTGGTTACATACAAACATATAAATTAGGAGCAGGAGTAGGCCACTCGGCTCTGTTCCGCTATTCAATAAGATCATGGCTGATCTAATTATAACCTCCCATTTACTCCCGATAACCTTTCACCTACTTGTTTTCAAGAATCAATCTACTGTTAGAATCGTATCTTTCAAGACTGATTTTTTCTTTTACAAAGTGGAAGGATATGGCATTATCTAGACATTTAGGGCATGATTTTACGCGTCGGCGAGTGGGGGCGGGGTCCAATTGCCGGTGCGTAAAATGACGCGCGGTGACATCAGGGGGAACTCCCGACTTCACCATGCCCCATTTAAATTTTCAGGAAGGCGGGGCACAGAGAAATAAGCTGTGCACCTGCCGACCTGTCACTGACAGAGTCAATTATGTAATTAAAGGACGTGCCCATCCAACCTTAAGGTTGGCAGGCAGGTCAGGAGCCCCGGCATGAACTAGAAAAAGCATGAAACCTCATCCACAGGTGGGATGAGGTTTCATGTAGCTTTTAAAAAAGTTTAATAAAGTTTTTGGGGTAATTATGGACATGTCCCAACTCATGTGACATTGTCACATGAGGGGACATGTTAGGGAAATTTTACATTTCTATTTTTAGGTTTTTAGCATTTTGAGCCGATCTCCCTGAGGCTGCACTTAGCCTCAGGGAAATGAGTGCGCTCTTTCATGTGCTTGCACGAAAAAGCACACTCTCGATTTTGGGATTCCCCCCCACCACCCGCACAGGGAGCGCATAGCCCTTCTGTGCGGATGTCATGCTGGGCGGGCCTTAATTGGCCCGTCCATTTAAAATGGCGCTGCGCCTCCAATTGAGGCACACCACGCCTATAAACACCGCCCCCCCCCCAATAGGGGGAAAATTCAGTCTTTGGATGGTAACCTGGGACTTTTTTTTAAAAGGTCATAGGTTCACAGTGGAACTGTCAGCAGCCAGCTTCTGCCAAGAAATCGCCTGTCCTTTATGGTATTTGAGGAAGATCTGGTTTCTTGTTTTGTACGACAATCACTTCAACTGATGGAGGGAAAAAAACTGAAAGGAAGGCTGGAAATCAAATGGGTGAGAGGAAGAAAATACTTAAGTTGTGAACCTGTTTGTTTTGTAGGCAGTCTTGTAGGGGAACAAATGGAGGATGGAATGCAACCTAGCTGGTTCCATCTCTCTATCTTGCCTAAAATTCTGTGTGGCTATCAAACTGTAGCCATAGAACCCTCATCTGAATGTAACCAATCTGCATTTGGACCTGCAAAGCTGAGACCAGTTGGTGAGAACTTCCAGACATCCACCGGGACCAGTGGCCCATCTTCAAACAAGGGAACTCCAGGTCGACAGTGACGTGACTCTGAGGACTTTATCCCTTATTTTATAATGCCCATCCTTCAAAGTCCATCTCTGCAGAAAGACTGTCTGTTTGTCCTTGTTTGTGTGCGTGCGCTGAGGGAATTCTTTAGGAAGAGATGGATAGTTATGCTTCCCTATTACAATTGTGTATTGACCAGAATTTGCAGATTGTTAAAAGAAATTGTGTTTTAAAATAAATTAATCATTCAGTTTTTTGAAAGAAGCCTGGTCGGAGACTCTTCTGGATACTAAAAGTGTAGGTAAACAATTGGCCATTTCGGTGAGAACATTAAACATTTAAATTAATGATACGGCCTGTGGAGTAATGGGGCTTGATAATTCATGGGATTGTCCCATCCAGGTCGTAACATTATGTCTGCCTTAAAAATATTCAGATTCTGCTTCCACTGCCACTTGTGGAAAGGAGTTCAAAAGTCCCATTAGCCTCAGAGTAAAAGTTTCTCCTCGTTTCGGTCTTAAATGGGTGACCCCTTTTTTTTTTAAACAGTGACCCCCTAATTCTAGATTCTCCCACAAGGGGAAACATCTTCTCCATATCTACCCTGTCAAAACACCCTCAGGATCTTCAGGTTTCAATGAAGTCACCTGTTACTCTCCTAAACTCTAGTGGATACAAGCCTAGCCTGTCTAACCTTTCCTCATAAAACAACCCTGCCCACTCCTCATATTAGTCTAGTAAACCTTCTCTAAACTGCTTCTAATGCATTTACATCCTTCTTTAAATAAGGAGACCCATACTGTACACAATACTCCAGATGTGCTCTCACCAGTGTCATGTACAACTGAAGCATAACCTCCCTGTTATTCAACTCCCCTTGCAATAAAGAATAACATTCTATTAGCTTTCCTAATTACTTGCTGTACCTGCATTCTAGTCTTTTATGATTCATGCATTAGGATGCCCAGATCCCCCTGAATCTGAGCTCTGCAACCTCCCACCATTTATATAATATGCATCTTTTTTATACTTCCTACCAAAATGGACAATTTTACATGTGCCCACCTTATAGCCCATTTGCCAGAACTTTGCCCACTCATTGAACCTATGTCCCTTTGCGGCCTCCTCATGTCCTCTTCACAACTTACTTTCCAACCTATCTTTGTATCACTAGCAACTTTAGCAACCATACCTTCAGTCCCTTCAATCCAAGTCATTTATATAAATTGTAAAAAGTTGAGGCCTCAGCACTGATCCCTGTGGCAGCCCACTTCTTACATCCTGTCAACCAGAAAAAGACCCATTTATGCCTACTCTGTTTACTGTTAACTATCCAATCTTCTACCCATGCCAATATGCTACCCCTTACACCATGAGCTTTCATTCTCTGCAATAACCTTTGATGTAGCACCATATCAAATACTTTCTGGAAATCTGAGTGTAGAACATCCACCAGTCCCGCCTTATCCACCGCACATGTGACTCCTTCAAAGAACTCTAATAAATTGGTTAAACTTGATTTCCCTTTCACAAAATCATGTTGACTCTGCCTGATCGCCTTGAATTTTTCTAAGTATCTTTTATAACATCTTTATTAATAGCTTTTAACATTTTCCCCATGACCGATGTTAAGCTAACTGGCTTGTAATTTCTTGCTTTCGGTCTCCCTCCCTTTTTGAATAGAGGAGTTATGTTTACTATTTTCCAGTCTAATGGAACCTTCCCCAACTCTAGGGAATTTTGGAAAATTAAAACCAAAGCTTCAACTATCTCACTAGCTACTTCTTTTAAAACCCCGAATTCCATCAGGACCTGGGATTTCTCAGCCCGCAGCTCAAAAAGTTTGCTAAGTACCACTTCCCTGGTGATGATAATTTTCCTGAGGTCCTCCCTCACTTTCAATTCCTGATATACAGCTATTTCTGGGAAGTTATTTGCGTTCTCCATTGTTCAATTAATCTACCATCTTCTCATTTTCCATGATTAATTCCCCAGGCTCACTTTCCATAAGACCAATGCTCACTTTAACTTTTTTCTCATTTAAGTATCTATAGAAACTCTTACTATCCATCTTTATATTTCTAATTAGCTTTCTCTTGTAATCTAATTTTTCCCTCCTTGTTAATATTTTCGTCATTCTTTGCTGTTCTTTATATTCTGTCCAATCTTCAGACCTGCCACCCATCTTTGTGCAATTATATGCTTTTTCTTTAAGTTTGATACTATCTTTAAATTTTTTAGTGAACCACAGATGGTCGGTCCTCCCCTTGGAATTTTCTTTCTCATTGGAAAGCATTTATTCTGTGCATTCTGAAATATCCCTTTAAATCTGTGCAACTGCATCTCTATTAACTTAGCTCATAACCTCATTTCAGTTCACTCTAGCTAGCTCTGCTTTCATGCCCTCATAATTGCCCATTTAAGTTTAAAATACTTGTCTTGGACCCACTCTTCTCTCCCTCAAATTGAATGTAAAATTCAATCATATTATGATTGCTGCTTCCTAAGGTTGCCTTCACTATGAGGTTATGAATTAATCCTATCTCATTGCACAATACCAGGTCTAGTATAGCCTGCTTTCTGGTTGGCTCCAGAATGTGTTCTATGAAACCCTCCCAAAAACATTCCATGAACTCATCAAGGCCACCTTTGCCCATCTGATTTTTCCAGTCTATATTAGATTAAAATCATACATGATTACTGCCGTACCTTTCTGACAAGCTCAGATTATCTCTTCCTTTATAATCTGCCCTGCCTCGTAGTTAGTTAGGCGGCCTGTACACCACTCCCACAAGTGATTCTTGCCTTCATCATTCTAGCCTTCTCTGCTGATTTACTCTTAGATTTGTACCTTGTCCCTTCCTGTGATGGTCTGCTTATCATTTCCCATATTAGTACCTTTCTTGCGTTGCCTTGTCTCTATTCTTTGGTTTACAACATCTTCCTAAATTTGATCCCTTGCCCCTACTATTTAGTTTAAAAATGTCTCTACTTCCCTAGTTACGCAGCTCACTAGAACACCAGCCCCAGCACAGTTCAGGAATGGATCATCCCAACAGTACAGCCCCATTTCCCCAGTACCGGTGCCTGTGCCCCCCAACTGGAACCCATTTCTCCCATGCCAGTCTTTGAGACAGGCATTCATTTCTCTAATCTTATTTGCCCTATGCCAATTTGCACATGGCACAGGGTTAATACCCTGTTCCTTGGAACCAACGTTTTCCTCATGAACCATGGTCTCTTGATTATCTGATCTAGTATTCAGAAATCAAAAGAGGATATGACTGCAAATCTAATGTAGGATTGAGATCCTGGGACAGTGAAGGTCTATGCTTGCACCCTTATCCAAAATTAGGAAGAATTTGCAAGCTCTTGAATGGCAAAACTGATCTCATGCCTAATTAGTTTACATATTTTCCTACAAGTAGTTCTGTAAGGAGCAAGAACTGTGGATTAATTTGGGTGTATGTGTTGTGCTTTACCATTTGAGGATTTCTCACTTCTTCCACCCTTGATTTAATCGCATCTTCAAAGAATGATGTGCCTCTGGGACTTTTGCTGCAAATCACAAAATATATTTTGATTCCTGGAGAGATACTGATTGTGACTGGTAACAGGAAAGGCTTTGCTTCAATTAAGTTTTGAAAACAGAATTTTATGCAAAAAAAGTTATAATAAGTTGTTAAAATAAAAAAAGTGTCCAAATCAAACCAGAACCTCCATGGTAAAGGATTTCTTATTCATAGAAGCAATGCAATATGAAAAACACTCACGGAACAAAAATCCAAAGCCAGTTCTCTACAATTTCTATATGGAACAGAATGAAGTTGAAACAATGGCCTATGGTTTCCAGTAGTAATGACTTGTGACAATTCACCAGCTGCTGTTGCTGTCAGTGATTCTACACTGCCCCAAAGGGTGGGCTGTTGAAGTCCTCCCAGGCAGTAATCAAATAGTAATCACTGAACTGATGAAAATTTACCCTTTCATGCTATGAGCATAAGTAGCTCTGTAAAAACCCTTGGAAAGGCTACACTTTGTTGAGTGAGATATAACTGGATTTTCAAAGAGTGTACTAAGTTCATAATTACTGATAAACAGCCTCACTAATTTCATGTGTCAAATTCCTGAATTATGGTTAAAAGAAAACCACATTTTTTAAAGTTTATGACATTTCAACTGCTATGTTACTCCCATGTGCATGTCTCAATCATTTATTTCGTTCTCTGTAAAATATTTAATTCAGTGGGGAGAAGACAGGAGAGATGGTGGTAATATACCGGGCTAATGATCTGGAGACCCAGGCTAATGCCCTTGTGGTTTAGGTTCAAATCCCACATGGGAGCTGGTGGAATTTAAATTCAGTTAATAAATCTGGAAGATATAAAGGTAGTCTCAGTAATGATGACCATGACAAGTATTGTCGATGGTCATAAAAATCTATCTGGCTCACTAATGTCCTTTAGGAAAGGAAATCTACCATCCTTACCTGATCTAGCCTACATAGGACTCTAGACCCACAACAATGTGATTGACTCTTAACTGCTCTCTGAAATAGCCTAGCAGGCCACTCAGTTCAAAGGCAACTAGGGATGGGCAACAAATGCTGGTCTTGCCATTGGAAGAATAAAAACATTTAATTCAGTGTAAAAAACAGTACGTTATACTTCCTGATTTGCTGCTTGTAAGAATACTTCAATATGATTGGCTATATGACTGTTTACCGAGCTTGATAACATCGCTGTTACTGGATCCCCAGAGATCCCCTCCTTGTCTTGGCGCCAGATGCATATTGATGTCAGGACAAGAGAACTCCATTCCACAGAGATTGCAGCTTTTTTCAAGGTCAGTGGTGAGTGACTATGCTTTGCTGCTAACCACAAAACCTGGACTATTAAGTAAATTGTTCAGAAGATGGGAAATAATAAAACAGTGTATACGGGTGCATTTATAAAATGTTCTATTTAAATTATACAATTGACTACTATAATATAAAATATAGATTAAAACAAAAATACAGTAGTTAATTCTCTGGTAAAGTTCACAATGTACATTTTACAATAAGACCTTGTACCACCAAAAGTTTTCACATTCCAAAAATGTGATACAGTATTTCATTGATATATAAAATCAAAGTTGTGCAACTTTATTCACTTATGCTTCTGTGAAAGCATTTTACAATATGCAATGTACAAAGATATAAATGAACAGGTTTATATAGTTTATGATCTAACATTGCAGGCAGAATATTTACCATGTTAAATGTAAATGTGAAATGGAGCACAGTCGCGTGATTGCTGTACTATTTTACAATTGTGAAAATACGTGAACCCTGGCATTATTGCAATAAATAATTCACAAATTTGAAGAGGCAGGTGTGAAACCACTTGAGTTAGCAGTGCATGTAGCATATATCGATAGTTAAAAAATTAAGAATTACAGTAATTGCCATCAGATAGCTGCTAGATCATACAAAGAATTATTTGGCTAGTTGGAAGGTTTTATGCATTTAGCACTGTAACATGTAACATATATGATGCATGTAAGGAAAGCAAAAGTCACTAGTGCAAAATAATTATGAAAGGCCACAATAAGTATTACATTTGAGTATAAATATTAAACCATAATCTTAAGACACTGTTGAGATTTTATAACAGCAGGTAAAATGTTCTTTCAATGCCCCCACATTGTGTTACTTCTGTAAGAATTCTTTAAATTTCAGCTTCCTTTCTGGTTACATATTACTTAACTAAATTATATGCTTGTGTTTCCATAGTTTCACATGCAACAGTACCAAGGTTGAAAGCAACTTTAATTTCTTAAAACAAAGGACGTTTCAAAAATATTCAGGTGGATAGAATAAACAGGAAATGAGTTGTGATAAGGATATACACCTGAAATGTTAATCTTTTTGTCTGCAGTTTCTGACTGACTAGCTGTATATTTCCAGCATTTTCTGTTTTCATTAGTTAAACTGAATAGTGTTGAATATTGAGAAGTAGCATTCCAGAAAGCATAAAACCACCTCTCTTCAGTCCATTATGTTCCGATATGTGGGAAAACACACATTAAGTAATCTTCAGGAAACTGAATAATCAACAATCCATTTTAAACTTATCAAATGAGTTGTCAATTTTGGTCAGAGTTTTTCTAATGCGTAGGGCAGTTAGTCTTGCTGATGGATTGTGATACCAGCATTCCTTCATCACCTTTGCAAGAGATGTTAATGTCTGTTGAGGAAGATGCAGTAGGGGTTAGCAAACATTAAATAAAATAATTAAAATATTCTCCATTACTGCTCATGCAATTAGATTTTTATTCTTCTCCAGAACTCTAGCTTTTTGAAACCCAGAGAAATATTTTTTCCATAACTATGCTCTCAGGCACTTAGCTAATTACTAACTGTTGAGGAAGACCATTATGATTTTGTAGCTTGAGGAATTGCATTATAGCTTTAGAAAACAATGGTAGTGACAAATCCAAGAACTGAAAACCACACAGAACTATTACGTCTCCAGCTGATGCAGAGAATCCAACTCCTCACCATTTCAGTGCAGCAATGAAGGCGCACCAGGTTTGAAATAATTATGTGCCAAAAAGACAATTTTAAATAGAGGCAAGTTGAAGAAAATTTAAATTCCATAAAAAAGTCCCCAACTGTACAACCTTCCAGAGAAAAAAATCACTAAGATATTTGTTGTACACATCATGGCATCAACAAAATGACCTTACATGGAGTTTTGGAAATGCCAATGTAAATGGGGCTTGCAAATCTGAAGCAATTTCAAGAGTAATTGACTTATGTTCCCTCAAAGGTGTAAGAATGCACCCTAAAATAGATAAGCCTGCTGCTCCAAGAACAAAGGAATTCAGCTTTTAAATTTCAATATTATGAAATTGTAGTTTCTCTATTTTCCCTCATATTGTGGATCATTCAATTTTCTCATGCAATTATTCAAATAACTGGTATAATTTTCACACTCAAACCTCCTCACGTCTTTGAAACATCAGCAAGATATTGTATAATAATGGTGACTTATTTTCTCAGGACACCTTTTAATAATCTATAGTTTCCATACCAAGAAGATAACTTGCATTTTATTATAATTATTTTCAGGTACAGCATATGCTATATCATTCCAGAAGCAAAATTATCCAACTAAGTAAGGGCAATTATGGTTATATTTTCTCATGCATCAGTATTTAGTATTGAAAGATCCAACAATCTAATTTTAACAAAAAAAGTTAAGAAAAAGGCTCAATCAAAAATTGAAATCGTGAATCAAAAATGCTAACAGTTTCAAACAATATTGATGCAGTTCAAGCATTAAAGATGAAAATGATATAAAACTTGATAAGAATCTACAGTTGTGCGTCCTTACCACATGGGCCCCTGTTTTGGTTATGTAATTACATTCACATACATATATGTCAGCATCCATTTCCTTTAACTTTTCCACATCCATAATTTTAATGAAAACTTTCCATGTAAATTTGTCATGCTGTTTTTACATTCCCTCAAAGAATAGAGTCAGAGAATGGTTACTGCATACAAGGAGGAGGTCATTTGTGTCATCTGGGTCCAGACCCTTATACCAATCTCAATTTCACTCCATCTACTCTGTCCAGATCCCTCATGATTTTGAGCACCCTTATCAAATCTCCAGTGCACCTTCTCTTTAAGGAGAGCAGCCCCAGCTTCTCCAACTACGCACACAACTGTAATCCCACATCCCAGGAATCAATCTTATCTTTTCTGCATTGCCTCCAAAGCCTTCAAGTTCTTCCTTTTTAGCCTGTATATCCCACATTAAAACATTTTTAAAAGGATATAAATGCAAGCATTATAAATTATAATGGATCTATATCAAAAAAAGGACTTGCTTTAAAATGAGGAACAGAACTGTGCCTATGTTTCCTGATTCAATTGTTCCCTGCCCTCTAACCACACTGTGCCTGAACCCTTAACTTGGCCTTCATTCTGTGTGCAATGCCACAGAAAATCAATTAATTCTATAGAAAAGGTAACACCAGATTTGAGGAACAGGGGTACAAAATCCAGACAATAACTTATTGGGACTTCTTTATACACAACTTGTGCACATAGCACTTGTGCCATAATTCTTTATCCAAGCTTCCTGCCGAACGTAATTAGCAGACATTACTTCCTTAAGCTAACAACATTTTACTGCAATATATAATATTAGTTTTTAACACTATTACACTTGCAGTTTTCCACTGTGCAAATTCAATTTTAGTCTTGCATCTTGAGAATGTCTAAACATTTATTTTACTTTCTATTAATTCAAGAAGTTTTTTTTAAACAAGTGTTTCCAATTGACAAAGAATCTAGAAAGCTTGAGACTTGCAAAATATTTTTAATATGGCAGTCCTGAAGCACTGACAGTAGAATTTCAATACTTACTGGATCTGAAAACCATCTATTAGGAATATTTGGTCTTTGTTGATCCACACAAATGACCTTCTTCATATCATCAAAACCAGGATCGTTAGGAACAAGATCATAAAATGGAGGCTTATAATCTTCTACAATTCCTAAATAAAAACAAAAACTGTATGAAGAATAGAATTGATAAAGGTATTAATATGCAGTGCTACTGATCAAATGTTGCAATCCCTGAATCCAGTTGATGTTAAAAAAAATAAAAACCAGATCAGGAAAATAACTTTATTCAGTTTTCTTGGTGCTAAGCTCTTCTGGCTACCTATAGGGAAATTCACTATGGGAGCCATTTCAAATATGTTAAAAATTCAATCCTTTTCATTATTTGTGAAACAGGTACAATGTACAGTGGATAGGTATCTGGGTTTAATGATTTAAAAAGCATTTGACATTTTAGGAACACAAACAGGAAATCATTCATTTGTTCCTAAAATGGTCATCATGGCCTGGATTTTCACAACAATGGTATTGCAAAAATGTCAGAGGATCCCAAAAATCCAAAGTCCCATCCCCAAACATGCCACTTGAACAAAATATTTATTTTTATAACATATCATGTAGTTGAAGGAATGTAAACATAGTGAATGGGGTTTTATCAATGAGAGATTTTTTTAAATAAAATAAAGTCTGCAATAGACACTTTAGAACTTTAGTTTTTTTTAAATCTCAGCATGGATGCTGAGGTCTACCTATAGCAGATACATGGAAGGTGTAAAGTCAAAGGATGGTATGGCATGAATTGGCACTAAGTTGGCATAAGGACTATAAAGGGCCATGGTGATAGAGGGCATAAGGTGGCACTGGTTGGCATGGATGGGCATGGGGAGTATATGGAGGGTGTGGGTGGGTGGGGGGGGGGGGGGTGTAGGGGGGGTGAGAGAGGCAAGGGCTGTTTTTTGATTTATTGCTTTTTAAAAAATCTTGGGCTAAGTGCCAGTGCACCGGGGCTGACATTCCACCCAGCCCATCTCCACACCCAGCAGCCTCCATGCTATGTCCAGAGCTGCTGGCGCACAGTTCCCATTTTCACCTGCAACCATAGCCTCTTCCCCACCCCCAACCGAAAACCTGACGGTCTGGGACATTTTCTCCCGGGTTGGGTTTACAGAGCCGGGAATTGTCCCGACTCCACACACCTTATCCAGGAGTGAAAATTCAGGCCTATATACCTGTCTTACAAGCACTTTTAAAACACTTGAGCAAAAAGGTTATCCACTGACTCAACAAACAGATACACCATAATTTACGGTATTCAACAGCTGCAGTCTTCCCAGCTGGAATGTATAACTTGTTCAGCAATAGGACCATGTTCAGCTGCAAGGCCGATGAAGTTAAATAACCTAGCATTCGCAATCCAGATTTTCAAAAAATAGTCATTAAGTTGAGCTGCTGATTGGTTCTTTCAACGTGTAACACACTACACCCAATGTAAATCTGTGCCTTTTGGACAGGGAGCAAACCATTCAGTAATTGGTAATGGGTCAGGGCAGGAAAAATCCATCTTAAAAATAAGCTGTACAGCAGGAGAGAATGGCACACTATCCTTTCATGCCAGGATCAATAGGATTATCATCACTTCGTTTTCATCCTTTGTGAAATAATAGGTCTAACTGACAATATAATTTAGAAAGGACGATTGGTGTGAAGTTTAAATGTCATCCTGGCTGGAGCAGTGCAGGGTGCTCTTTAGATATTGAGGCTAAGATATAAATGGAATGGAGGGACTTTACTCTGTAGCTGACTACCTGATCAGAGAATGATTGATGCTGACCTTAGGTGCTTGAAATGAAATGCCCCTGTGCTAACGTGGCTTAACTTGATAAACACAGATATTTATTAAAATTTTTTAAGTTTACACAGGCTTCTGTAATTGGAACCAAGAACAAGAGCTATGGTTGATACATATTATAACCAAGACATTTATAGAAAGTCTAGATGATTTTCTTCTCCACTGTCTGGGCAATTATCTGGAGAAGCATATCACCCATCTTTGAAATGCGCTCACCATTCTCCTATACCTAAAGCCAGCTCTGAGCCTACATTGCATTTTATAACTTAAAAATGGAAAACCCATTATGTAAGGTCATCAATTGCCTTAGATATCAGTAAGACCTTTTATCCCAATCAGGTCAATGTCAACAAGTTATGCAAGGTTGAAATGTTTCTTTTCTTTAAATGAGCACTTAATGTGGCTGCTAAAACAAAAGCAAAATAATCGAGAGGCTGGAAAAACAAACAACAGAAAATAATGGAAATGGAAATAATCATCTGGTGGGGCAGCATCTGTGGAGAGAGAACCAGTTAATGTTTTATGAACGGCCACCAGCCTGAAACATTGGGCGAAATCTTGTTGCCATGGCGAGTGTCCTCACAGTGAGACAGGAAATGAGCCAGACTTCTTCTCAGGAGGCGGGACCACCGGCCATGTGTGGCCGCATGGCGGCTAGCCAATTACCTCTGCACAATTAAGGGGCACAGCCAAATGTGCAGCTGGGGTGGGCAGAGTCAGCAACTCCCTGCCATTAGCTCATGAGATTGAAGGTCCGGGCTCCATATTTAAGATGGTAACTGAACAGGCATCCACTTCAGGCAAGCTAGTAACATAATTTAAACCATCTGAGAGGATCTTGAACTTGAACTGCTGCCACCCCCTCCCCACCAGCCACAGTTGGAATCCTGGATTTGCAAGCACCCTCCATGGACCTTCCCTTCATCACCTTTTATCCTCCCTCCATCACCCTACCCTGCTTTGTCACCCTCAAGCCACCCACCATCACCCTTGATAAACTGTCAGCCTAAAGCTGCTCCCTATCACCATCAAGCTTCCTCCTGCACCCTAGATCTGTGTCCCATCACCCTCGAACTGCCAGCCATCATCCTCTACCTCTTCTTAATTCCCCTCAATCTCTCCCAGCCTCACCATTGATCCGCCATCAGTCTTCCTTGATCTCCCCTCTACCATGCTTGACCTGCATTTGGGAGAGATTGACCTTCCCTCAGTCCGTTCCCCACAAACCTTCTTAGCACCACCACAACCTGACCTCCCTGGACAGCTGCCACCCAAGCTCAATGCAACAGCTCAGCCTCTTCTTCCTTGGTTCAGAAAAGCATCCCAGACAAGAAAAGCAGCTCCTACTCACTCCAAACCGACCAGGGAGACTACCTCGCCTGGTGCACACTACCTTTAATCAGTTGTGAATCTGAAAGTATGTATTTCTTGTTTGCTGCCAACTTAATCATAAAGGCAAAAGTAAAATACTGCAGATGCTGGAAATCTGAAACAAAAACAAAAATAGCTGGAAAAACTCAGCAGGTCTGGCAGCATCCGTGGAGAGGAATGCAGTTAATGTTTCAAGTCCGTATGACTCTTCATCATCTGCTGAGTTTTTCCAGCTATTTTTGTTTTTGTTTACTCATAAAGGTACAATTTATCCTTGCAACCATGAGTTTTCGTGAGTATGCATGACATGCTAATACATTACAAATAACTTTCTGCCACTTGCAGTCGGGAACCATGATACTTCTTTAATCCATCACCAACATACATCCTGCCGTCAGGAAGCTGACATTTTGTCTCCTGCACATTTATGGCCCTCACCTGCCTTGTCTCCTGCTGCCAGAAGATTCACAAGATTACAACTGTCGACTCTGTCCTTCTCTTTGCAGATGCTGCCTTACCTGCTGCTTATTTTCAGCATTTCTGTTTCTGTACCCAATATAGCTGACCTAATTTCCAAGGTGAAAATAGTCAACAAATTCACCCAGGGAAAAAAAAGACCCTCAAGTTAATACATTAAGGTGTTCCATACTACGATGTATCAGAACAAAAATAAGTAACCCTTCAGACTGCCTTTATATTACAGATCATTTAAGTATCAAAGGAAAATAGCAGGACAAAGAATTAGCAGGACTGGCAGGAACACAACATGCACCAGTGACGTGATAGCCTTGACAACACATGTTGAAGTGTGCAGGCACAAGCTGAACAGTCGCCTTTGAGGGTGTGCTATTCTATGATTCTATCAATTAGTAAGTATGCACCAGGGAGAATTTGGCTTCAGTAGCGAGTGAGTGTCACGTACAAAGCACTTGGATTTTTTGATTAAAAGTCAACTTTTACATGAGACCAACCATTACTCAAGTACATATGGTAGTTTCCCATAAAATCTATTCACTGGATGTAACCAAGAGGTGGATTTTGGCTGCCCAGGTAGTGCAACCATGATGGAACATCTAGTTCGAGAGATTCTGACAGGTTGCATGTTTTTAGCAAGTTACATTTCGCTCCACTTTAACTCAGGCAATAACAATTGGTTGTATCACTGACAAAATGGTTACATCCTACATATTTCCAAAGTGTGATTCAGATATATATCTTTAATTACTGAAAATGCAAAATATTTAGCCCTGGTATAAGTTCTTTCTGAGAAATGGCAAAACAGATTAAAACCTATTTTTCAAATACATAGATGACAGAGTACTTTAACGAGTCTTTTGTATTGAGGTTAGGAGGGTCCAAGCTTAAAAACCTACATTAGTCAGGTGTGCTATTTTCTAGCTTATGCATTTTAAAAATAAACTTAGCAAAAGAAATCTGTTCATGGATTTGTGGCCAATACTTTCTGGGAAACGTATTAGTATGAAGCTTATCATTAAGTGAAATGATAAATAAAACTGAAATTTCTTGGAAATAAAATCTCCGAATGCGTCATAGACTTAAATGCAATGATAGAGATAACACATTCAAGACATTTGGAAAGAGGAAATGTGATCCATAACAATACTGTTAGTGCTGAAAATAAAAATTCAATTCAACATGCTATTTCTGTGAATCCTGGAAACCACCCAACTTTCAGCTTAAAGACTGCTTTTAAATTAATTGGAATAGATTAATAAAACATAAGAAAACTGATTTTTTTCAATGTAAGATTTTGATAACACTAATTTTTAGGATTCTATATCGATATGAAGTGGCATTTTAGGATTGTGCCTTAGCCATCTTTTTAAATAGTTCAGTCTGAATTTCTGCTGGTGAGGCAATTACCAGTTAAGACAGCCTGGGAAGAGGAAGGGAGCTGCTCACAATGAACTGGTCTTCATTAACTAAATCACTTTAGTGGTGCCAAAAATATCTGGGTTAAAGCAATTGTATTGATCTTATTTACACTATTTGCAATTGAGGACCTCATTGTCAGCATTAAAGAAATAAACAAAAGCTTTGAACTCAGCAGCTTGAACTTAGTAAAGCACCTTATCTTTAAACAAGAACCCTGTATTTTTAGTAGGTTTTGGCTTACTAACTGCTTTGATCTATTAACCATGTCTGTTGGACAGAACGCATATATTTAAAGAAGATATTCCTTTCTTTGAGATTATGCTAGGGATTATTACTTAACACAGAGATAAAAACAAAAAAACTGCGGATGCTGGAAATCCAAAACAAAAACAGAATTACCTGAAAAAACTCAGCAGGTCTGGCAGCATCGGCGGAGAAGAAAAGAGTTGACGTTTCGCGTCCTCATGACCCTTCAACAGAACTTGAGTTCGAGTCCAAGAAAGAGTTGAAATATAAGCTGGTTTAAGGCATGGGGGGGGGGGGCTGCGGAGAGAGAGAGAGAAGTGGAGGGGGGTGTGTGGTTGTAGGGACAAACAGGCAGTGATAGAAGCAGATCATCAAAAGATGTCAACGACAATAGAACAAAAGAGCGCAGGTGTTAAAGTTGGTGATATTAGCTAAACGAATGTGCTAATTAAGAATGGATGGTAGGGCACTCAAGGTATAGCTCTAGTGGGGGTGGGGAGAGCATAAAAGATTTTAAGATATTTAAAAATAATGGAAATAGGTGGGAAAAGAAAAATCTATATAAGTTATTGGAAAAAAAAGGAAGGGGGAAACAGAAAGGGGGTAGGGATGGGGGAGGGAGCTCACGACCTAAAGTTGTTGAATTCAATATTCAGTCCGGAAGGCTGTAAAGTGCCTAGGCGGAAGATGAGGTGTTGTTCCTCCAGTTTGCGTTGGGCTTCACTGTAACAATACAGCAAGCCAAGGACAGACATGTGGGCAAGAGAGCAGGGTGGAGTGTTAAAATGGCAAGGGACAGGGAGGTTTGGGTCATTCTTGCGGACAGACCGCAGGTGTTCTGCAAAGCGGTCGCCCAGTTTACGTTTGGTCTCTCCAATGTAGAGGAGACCACATTGGGAGCAACGAATGCAGTAGACTAAGTTGGGGGAAATGCAAGTGAAATGCTGCTTCACTTGAAAGGAGTGTTTGGGCCCTTGGACGGTGAGGAGAGAGGAAGTGAAGGGGCAGGTGTTGCATCTTTTGCGTGGGCATGGGGTGGTGCCATAGGAGGGGGTTGAGGAGTAGGGGGTGATGGAGGAGTGGACCAGGGTGTCCCGGAGGGAGCGATCCCTACGGAATGCCGATAGCGGGGGTGAAGGGAAGATGTGTTTGGTGGTGGCATCATGCTGGAGTTGGCGGAAATGGCGGAGGATGATCCTTTGAATGCGGAGGCTGGTGGGGTGATAAGTGAGGACAAGGGGGACCCTATCATGTTTCTGGGAGGGAGGAGCAGGCGTGAGGGCGGATGCGTGGGAGATGGGCCGGACACGGTTGAGGGCCCTGTCAACGACCGTGGGTGGAAAACCTCGGTTAAGGAAGAAGGAGGACATGTCAGAGGAACTGTTTTTGAAGGTAGCATCATCAGAACAGATGCGACGGAGGCGAAGGAACTGAGAGAATGGGATGGAGTCCTTACAGGCAGCGGGGTGTGAGGAGCTGTAGTCGAGGTAGCTGTGGGAGTCGGTGGGTTTGTAATGGATATTGGTGGACAGTCTATCACCAGAGATTGAGACAGAGATGTCAAGGAAGGGAAGGGAAGTGTCAGAGATGGACCACGTGAAAATGATGGAGGGGTGGAGATTAGAAGCAAAATTAATAAATTTTTCCAAGTCCCGACGAGAGCATGAAGCAGCACTGAAGTAATCATCGATGTACCGGAGAAAGAGTTGTGGAAGGGGGCCGGAGTAGGACTGCAACAAGGAATGTTCCACATACCCCATAAAGAGATAGGCATAGCTGGGGCCCATGCGGGTACCCATAGCCACACCTTTTATTTGGAGGAAGTGAGAGGAGTTGAAGGAGAAATTGTTCAGCGTGAGAACAAGTTCAGCCAGACGGAGGAGAGTAGTGGTGGATTGGGATTGTTCGGGCCTCTGTTCGAGGAAGAAGCTAAGGGCCCTCAGACTATCCTGGTGGGGGATGGAGGTGTAGAGGGATTGGACGTCCATGGTGAAGAGGAAGCGGTTGGGGCCAGGGAACTGGAAATTGTTGATGTGACGTAAGGTGTCAGAGGAATCACGGATGTAGGTGGGAAGGGACTGGACAAGGGGAGAGAGAAGGGAGTCAAGATAACGAGAAATGAGTTCTGTGGGGCAGGAGCAAGCTGAGACGATCGGTCTACCGGGGCAGTTCTGTTTGTGGATTTTGGGTAGGAGATAGAAGCGGGCCGTCCGAGGTTGGGCGACTATCAGCTTGGAAGCAGTGGAAGCCAGTAGCTGTCATCAATTCTTCAGCTGATTTCAGCTGGTCATCCAGATCCCTGTATTTCGGGATACTGGCTGGGTGACGCCCTTTCTTTGCCACTTTGGGACCGCTCCCTGGCACCGTCTCTGCTTCTTCCCCTTGAGGTGGATTTTCCACGTCCAAAGCACCTTCTGCCTGGCTGCTTTGCGTAGTTGGTATCTCCGTTGGCTTCTGCCCTGCTTTCAGGAGACATTGTCTCTTCAAGCCAATCTGTTTATCGTTTTAGATGTTAGATGGACCATAATCCTTTTGTTTATGTCAGCGCAGCCTTCGTACTGCCTCTCCAATTTTATGAGGAGTTCTGTTTCCTCTTGCGTCCATTTGTAGTCTCTCCGGCCAGGTTTACCCTGTTGTGAGTGAGCTTCCAACCTGATAGTCGCCCAACCTCGGACGGCCTGCTTCTATCTCCTACCCAAAATCCACAAACAGAACTGCCCCGGTAGACCGATCGTCTCAGCTTGCTCCTGCCCCACAGAACTCATTTCTCGTTATCTTGACTCCCTTCTCTCTCCCCTTGTCCAGTCCCTTCCCACATACATCCGTGATTCCTCTGACACCTTACGTCACATCAACAATTTCCAGTTCCCTGGCCCCAACGGCTTTCTCTTCACCATGGACGTCCAATCCCTCTACACCTCCATCCCCCACCAGGATGGTCTGAGGGCCCTTAGCTTCTTCCTCGAATATAGGCCCGAACAATCCCCATCCACCACTACTCTCCTCCGTCTGGCTGAACTTGTTCTCGCGCTGAACAATTTCTCCTTCAACTCCTCTCACTTCCTCCAAATAAAAGGTGTGGCTATGGGTACCCGCATGGCCCCCAGCTATGCCTGTCTCTTTATGGGGTATGTGGAACATTCCTTGTTCCAGTCCTACTCCGGCCCCCTTCCACAACTCTTTCTCCGGTACATCGATGATTACTTCGGTGCTGCTTCATGCTCTCGTCGGGACTTGGAAAAATTTATTAATTTTGCTTCCAATCTCCACCCCTCCATCATTTTCACATGGTCCATCTCTGACACTTCCCTTCCCTTTCTTGACCTCTCTGTCTCAATCTCTGGTGATAGACTGTCCACCAATATCCATTACAAACCCACTGACTCCCACAGCTACCTCGACTACAGCTCCTCACACCCCGCTTCCTGTAAGGACTCCATCCCATTCTCTCAGTTCCTTCGCCTCCGTCGCATCTGTTCCGATGATGCCACCTTCAAAAGCAGTTCCTCTGACATGTCCTCCTTCTTCCTTAACCGAGGTTTTCCACCCACGGTCGTTGACAGGGCCCTCAACCATGTCCGGCCCATCTCCTGCACATCCGCCCTCACGCCTTCTCCTCCCTCCCGGAAACATGATAGGGTCCCCCTTGTCCTCACTTATCACCCCACCAGCCTCCGCATTCAAAGGATCATCCTCCGCCATTTCCGCCAACTCCAGCATGATGCCACCACCAAACACATCTTCCCTTCACCCCCCCCTATCAGCATTGCGTAGGGATCGCTCCCTTCGGGACACCCTGGTCCACTCCTCCATCACCCCCTACTCCTCAACCCCCTCCTCCGGCACCACCCCATGCCCACGCAAAAGATGCAACACCTGCCCCTTCACTTCCTCTCTCCTCACCGTCCAAGGGCCCAAACACTCCTTTCAAGTGAAGCAGCATTTCACTTGCATTTCCCCCAACTTAGTCTACTGCATTCGTTGCTCCCAATGTGGTCTCCTCTACATTGGAGAGACCAAACGTAAACTGGGCGACCGCTTTGCAGAACACCTGCGGTCTGTCCGCAAGAATGACCCAAACCTCCCTGTCGCTTGCCATTTTAACACTCCACCCTGCTCTCTTGTCCACATGTCTGTCCTTGGCTTGCTGCATTGTTCCAGTGAAGCCCAACGCAAACTGGAGGAACAACACCTCATCTTCCGACTAGGCACTTTACAGCCTTCCGGACTGAATATTGAATTCAACAACTTTAGGTCGTGAGCTCCCTCCCCCATCCCCACCCCCTTTCTGTTTCCCCCTTCCTTTTTTTTTCCAATAAATTATATAGATTTTTCTTTTCCCATCTATTTCCATTATTTTTAAATATCTTAAAATCTTTTATGCTCTCCCCACCCCCACTAGAGCTATACCTTGAGTGCCCTACCATCCATTCTTAATTAGCACATTCGTTTAGATAATATCACCAACTTTAACACCTATGTGTTCTTTTGTTCTATTGTTGTTGACATCTTTTGATGATCTGCTTCTATCACTGCTTGTTTGTCCCTACAACCATACCCCCCCCCACTTCTCTCTCTCTCTCCGCCTCCCCCCCCACACACCTTAAACCAGCTTATATTTCAACTCTTTCTTGGACTCGAACTCAAATTCTGTTGAAGGGTCATGAGGACTCGAAACGTCAACTCTTTTCTTCTCCGCCGATGTTGCCAGAACTGCTGAGTTTTTCCAGGTAATTCTGTTTTTGTTTTTTATTATCACTTAACATCTGCTCTTAATTTCCTTACTATCTGTGGGAATAGGTTAACATGTTTTACATGAACTGTCTACATGAGTTATATATTTAGTCCTGGTATAAGCTCTTCCTTCTAAGCAAGTAATAGGATACAACTTTGTTTGTACAACTGCGCTGTATCTACAAGAATGTGTCATTTGTTCACAATGGATTACCTCTGGGGTCTAACGAAGTAAGAGACAGACATTTGTCTTCGGCCTGCATGACTCTAGTTACCGAGGTGGGGTGACATCAGATGACCCTCACCTAAGCCAATGAAAACAGGTAACTGTGACTTCCTAATAAGGGACAAGGAACAATCAAAATTAGGGATAAAAGTTGGAAACTCAGTCTTCATTGGCACAGTTTTACCATTGCTCCTGTGGTACAATTCTTCTGAGACACTGTTCTCAACATTACTTCATAAACAGAAAAGAAAGTCTTCACCTGTGTTGGCAGCATTCGAAGAATCCTAGGCCTTGAGGAATAAGAAATGGCCATGCTGTCTTCACTGCTTTTGTTAAATATATCCAACATATTGCTTTTTTTTCCTTCTCCGCTGATGCTGCCAGACCTGCTGAGTTTTTCCAGGTAATTCTGTTTTTGTTTTGGATTTCCCGCATCTGCAGTTTTTTTTATTTTTATCTTAATAAATTCTACTTGATTCATAAATACTGTTGTTCATAGTTTGTTAGATCAGGCACAACTGAAGACTGCGTTGTTATAAATTAAGAATTTAGAATGTAAATATTTTAGGTAGAAGGGTTTTAGACCTCAAAACCCCAAAAATTTACACAACAAATTATACATATTAATCAGTAGCCCCAACTATTATTAGAATTTCAAATAACATTTTCACTTACAATGAGGTTTAAATAAGAATCCCCAAGTCTATCAACCACAGCCTCTATGTGTGTTAGATATTTCATATTATTTATGACTGATGGTGATGGGCGCCTGTTCTAATCTTTTCTTTTGCTGGTCTTGGGAAAATCAATCAAATTTGCACCTCTTCAATATGTGATTATTGTCACATCAGAGAATCTTGGAGACTCTCCTTCAAAATGGAAAGAACCTTCTGCATCAATGGATTCAAAACCTTTGATATTTATGATTTCTGTCCATTGGTTTGTAAATTGTAAGCATCTTCCTATACATTTAGCTCAAAGGGGCCAACTAAGGACAACCAGGCAGAAGGATACAAAACATGGTATCATAGTATTAAGATGATCTCATCCAGTCTGCCAAAAGGTGGAGGACACCAATATAATATATTTTCTTAAAGGTAAAAGCAGCATATGATGCAAATGAATATGATAAATAAAAATGATAGAAAGAATGAATTTAATTGGTGCCACAGGGTGCTACAAACAGATGGAGAAAGGTGAAATAGGATGATGGGATATCCAAAAATTTGACTGCAGATATAATCTGTTGATTGTCACAAATTACAATATGTACAATTTTTAGGACAACTGAAATTTAAGGTGGAAAAATGTATTTCAGTTCATTAAACAACTGGTTCAATTCCAGGCTGCTGGGAATGCAAAGAAATATCACAATTACAGTATTCATTTATTATTTTTGGGAAAGGAAGAGACCAACAACAAAAAAGGATGGCTGCTAACATCATTGCGTCACTTCCTTACAATGTATTCTCTCTGAATTGCAGTTTTCTTATGATTTATGGTACCGTAGATCCTGATGTAACATTGTGATATAGCATTTGTAAGTTAAAATTCCAAGGAATACAGCTGGTTTGTATAATAGTCCAGTTTTTGCTGTCAAAATAAGGATGAGATGAATGGTGTCCCATTATTTAAGTATAAATGGTACAGCAATTTCAGGCAAGATGTGCAGTTAAATGCCAGTACCCAAATGCTGCTGTCAATTGCACCTTTCGCTTCACAAGGTCAGCATTTCACTGTCTGGCTCACCATTGACATGCATTGAATGGCAAAAAAATGCTGTATTTACATGCTAAACTACATGAAACATTTACATGAAACTAAACCCACTGCAGAAATTTAAATCTCATTATTATAAGCACATGTACCTTTTAATGATATGATGACATTACTGCCAATCAACTTCTTTGGCGCTGAAAATAACTATTGCAGAATGGAGTGTCATTTCTACAGGTATTAATTATTGATTTTTTTTTTAATGAAATATAAAATTAAAACTTTTTGCTATTTCACTCAATCCAATTTTTCTCTATTTCCCTTTCTGTGCCTGATTTAACACTGAATTCACGTGCTCTAATTTATACTTCCTTTTCTGTCCTTCCATTGAAATATTGAGGAATAAATAATCTGTTTGGCTAAGGAGACGCACTGTCGATTGCCCTGTATACTTAGGTTCTGGTTGTCTTGTTTTCATCACCGCACTATTATCTGATCGAACTTTTAGTAATTTGCCATCCAAAAAAAAAATCTAAATATGCAAAGGCAAGGCTCAGAAGTGGCAGATGCCATTTGCTGCATGACTACAGAAAAGTCTGGTCTATTGTCTTCATGTTTAGCATGCATTGCAGAATAGAATCAGTACAGATGGAAGGTCATTCAGTGCAATGCACCTATATCAACTCTCTGAAAAGTCTTTCCATTTAGATTCAAGCACTGGCTGTTGTGCCATACACTTGCATTTTGCTTTAGCCCTTCTCTTTTAAAGAATATTGTGGATTCTCCGCCCACTGAGAGGGCATTTCATGCCCTAACAGCTCTCTGCATTAATATAAATTCTGTGTTATTTTGGTGATTATTTTAAATATACACCATTTAGTTACTGAATCACAGCACAGTGGAAATAGCTTTCTCCTACTTACTTTATCAAAATTCTTCAGATCTCCTTTTAACCTTGAAAAGCTCAGCAAGTCTGGCAGCATCAGCGAAGAAGAAAAGAGTTGACGTTTTGAGTCCTCATGACCCTTCAACAGAACTGAGTGAATCCAAGGAGAGGGGTGAAATATAAGCTGGTTTAAGGAGGGGGGCGTGGGTTGGGTGGGGGGACCAGTGGTGTGGTTGTAGGGACAAGCAAGCAGTGATAGGAGCAGATAATCAAAAGATGTCACAGACAAAAGAAAAAAAGAACACAGAGGTGTTGAAGGTGGTGATGTTATCTAAACGAATGTGCTAATTAAGAATGGATGGTAGGGCATTCAAGGTACAGCTCTAGTGGGGGTGGGGTGGAAAGATTAGCAGGGCATAAAAAATTTTAAAATAATGGAAATAGGTGGGAAAAGAAAAATCTATATAAATTATTGGAAAAAACAAAAGGAAGGGGGAAGAAACAGAAAGGGGGAGGGCATGGAGGAGGGAGTTCAAGATTGAAAGTTGTTGAATTTAATATTCAGTCTGGAAGGCTGTAAAGTGCCTAGTCGGAAGATGAGGTGCTGTTCCTCCAGTTTGCGTTGGGCTTCACTGGAACAATGCAGCAAGCCAAGGACAGACATGTGGGCAAGAGAGCAGGGTGGAGTGTTAAAATAGCAAGCGACAGGGAGGTTTGCGTCATTCTTGCAGACAGACAGCAGCTGTTCTGCAAAGCGGTCGCCCAGTTTACGTTTGTTCTCTCCAATGTAGAGGAGACCGCATTGGGAGCAACGAATGCAGTAGACTAAGTTGGGTGAAATGCAAGTTAGATGCTGCTTCACTTGAAAGGACTGTTTGGGCCCTTGGACAGTGAGGAGAGAGGAAGTGAAGGGGCAGGTGTTGCATCTTTTGCGTGGGCATGGGGAGGTGCCATAGGTGGGGGTTGAGGAGTAGGGGGTGATGGAGGAGTGGACCAGGGTGTCCCAGAGGGAACGATCCCTACGTAATGCCGCCGGGGGGGTGAAGGGAAGATGTGTTTGGTGGTGGCATCATGCTGGAGTTGGCGGAAATGGCGGAGGATGATCCTTTGAATGCGGAGGCTGGTGGGGTGATAAGTGAGGACAAGGGGGTCCCAATCATGTTTCTGGGAGGGAGGAGAAGACGTGAGGGCGAATGCGCGGGAGATGGGCCAGAAACAGTTGAGGGCCCTGTCAACGACCGTGGGTGGAAAACCTCGGTTAAGGAAGAAGGAGGACATGTCAGAGGAACTGTTTTTGAAGGTAGCATCATCAGAACAGATGCAACGGAGGCGAAGGAACTGAGAGAATGGGATGGAGTCCTTACAGGAAGTGGGGTGTGAGGAGCTGTAGTCGAGGTAGCTGTGGGAATCGGTAGGCTTGTAATGGATATTGGTGGACAGTCTATCACCAGAGATTGAGACAGAGAGGTCAAGGAAGGGACGGGAAGTGTCAGAGATGAAAATGATGGAGGGATGGAGATTGGAAGCAAATAAATTTTTCCAAGTCCCCACGAGAGCATGAAGCAGCACCGAAGTAATCATCGACGTACCGGAGAAAGAGTTGTGGAAGGGGGCCGGAGTAGAACTGGAACAAGGAATGTTCCACATACCCCATAAAGAGACAGGCATAGCTGGGGCCCATGCGGGTACCCATAGCCACACCTTTTATTTGGAAGAAGTGAGAGGAGTTGAAGGAGAAATTGCTCAGTGTGAGAACAAGTTCAGCCAGATGGAGGAGAGTAGTGGTGGATGGGGATTGGATTGAACAATCACCACCCCATGCCCACGCAAAAGATGCAACACCTGCCCCTTCACTTCCTCTCTCCTCACCGTCCAAGGGCCCAAACACTCCTTTCAAGTGAAGCAGCATTTCACTTGCATTTCCCCCAACTTAGTCTACTGCATTCGTTGCTCCCAATGTGGTCTCCTCTACATTGGAGAGACCAAACGTAAACTGGGCGACCGCTTCGCAGAACACCTGCGGTCTGTCCGCAAGAATGACCCAAACCTCCCTGTCGCTTGACATTTTAACACTCCACCCTGCTCTCTTGCCCACATGTCTGTCCTTGGCTTGCTGCATTGTTCCAGTGAAGCCCAACGCAAACTGGAGGAACAGCACCTCATCTTCCGACTAGGCACTTTACAGCCTTCCAGACTGAATATTAAATTCAACAACTTTCAATCTTGAACTCCCTCCTCCATGCCCTCCCCCTTTCTGTTTCTTCCCCCTTCCTTTTGTTTTTTCCAATAATTTATATAGATTTTTCTTTTCCCACCTATTTCCATTATTTTAAAAAATTTTTATGCCCTGCTAATCTTTCCACCCCACCCCCACTAGAGCTATACCTTGAGTGCCCTACCATCCATTCTTAATTAGCACATTTGTTTAGATAATATCACCACCTTCAACGCCTGTGTTCTTTTGTCTGTGACATCTTTTGATTATCTGCTATCACTGCTTGCTTGTCCCTACACCCACACCACCGCACCCCCCCCACTTCTCTCTCCCCACCCAACACCCCCCCCCCACCTTAAACCAGCATATATTTCACCCCTCTCCTTAGATTCACTCAGTTCTGTTGAAGGATCATGAGGACTCGAAACGTCAACTCTTTTCTTCTCCGCCGATGCTGCCAGACCTGCTGAGTTTTTCCAGGTAATTCTGTTTATGTTTTGGATTTCCAGCATCCGCAGTTTTTTGTTTTTATCTCCTTTTAACCTTGTTTACTTTAAAGAATTGTTCTAGTTTCTCGGGACTCTTGCTCACTAGAACTTCATAAATGAATGCAATATGCATAGTTTCCAGTTTTAATGGGAACAGTCCAATCAAATTTGAGTGTTGGTGATAGATAAACTACTGACTTTTTTTTATAAAAAGCCTAGTTATGCTAAAAAAAAACTTGGTCAAACTCTATACCCCCAGCACAGCATTCAAAATGGCTTCCTGAAACATATATGTGAGTATATTCTCACAACAAGTATGACATGATTCATTTTAGAAGGAAGAACACAGAGACAATATAAAATAAAGGCTATAATTCTAAATGGTGTGCAGAAGCAGAGGGGCCTGGGTGTGTAAGTGCATAAATCATTAAAGGTGGCAGGACAGGTTGCGAGCATGGTTAATAAAGCATATTGTATCCTAGGCTTTATTAATAGAACACAAGAAGGAAGTCATGTTGAACTTATATAAAACACTGGTTCAGCCTCAACAGGGTCACTGCAACCAATTTTGGACGCAACACTTTAGGAAAGGTGTGAAGGCTTTAGATAGTGCAGAAAATATTGATGGGAATGAATTTCCTCATCTCTGGAACCAGTTATGAAGATAGATTGGAGAAGTTAGGACATTTTCCTTGGAGAAGATAAGTTTAACAGAAGGTTTGATGAAGGTGTTCAAAATCATGAGGGGGTCTGGACAGAGGGAATAGGGCAAAAACTGTTCTCTCTAGTGGAAGGGTTGAGAACAAGAGACCACAGACTTAAGGTAATTGGCAAAGAAGCAATGCAGACATGAGGAGAAAATTTCATACAGTGAGTAGTCAAGATCTGAAATGCGCTGCCTGAGAGTGTGGTGGAGGTAGTTTCAGTCAAGGCATTCAAGAGGGAATTGGATTATTATCGAAAATGGAAGAATGTGCGGGGCTATGGGGAGATAAGGGAAAGGCACCAGGTGTACAGCTCATTCGGAGAGCCAGCATAGACACAATGGGCCAAATGACCTCCTTCTGGGATGTAACAATTCTGTGATCGTGTGAAGAGCAGAACGTACATTGAGAATTCAAAGTTAAAATTGAACTTGCAGCTTCAATTATACCACATACCTCAGTCCACTGATTGGGCAGAATTTAGCCCTCAATGGGCAGTCAGGCCCCACCGGCTCGGCAGCGGGTGGGTAGCTGAACTCCTCCGCCAAAACAAGCCCTGGTGCGATATTGAATGGGCGGGCCTTAGGCCTGCCCAACAGGAAGCACTATGTGTGCTGGGGGGGAGGGGGGAGGGACTCCCCAGTTGTCAAAGTGCACTCTTTCACACATGCACTCGAAAGACCGCACATTTCTCTGAGACTAAGTGCTGTCTCAGGGAGAGCGCTGAAAGTTTAATAAAACTAAAAAATAGCAAAATAAAAAAATTAACATGTCCCCCTCGTGACAATGTCACACGAGATGGGA
Organism: Carcharodon carcharias; assembly: GCF_017639515.1. NCBI lineage: Eukaryota > Metazoa > Chordata > Chondrichthyes > Lamniformes > Lamnidae > Carcharodon > Carcharodon carcharias. Next base: position 67,177,507 of record NC_054478.1, on the reverse strand, counting down.
CATGTTAATAAATAGTACATAAAGTTTATTACCAAGTTCTTAAAAACAGACATGAAACTTCATCCCACCAGTGGATGAGATTTCACGCTTTTTCAGGAGCCCTTAAGGTTGGACGGGCAGAATCTTTAATTGGGTTAATTATCCTGTCAATGGCTTCAATTGGCCATTGACAGGTCGGCGGGCGCACAGCTGATTTCGCTGTCCACCCACCTTCCTGAATATTTAAATGGGGCGGGATGACGTCTTCCTCCTGACATTGGCGAGCGGGCCCCACCCCCAACTTGCTGACAGAAAAATTCTGGCCGTTAGCTGGGATTTACCACAAAGATGGTGGTCCCACCCACTGGTTGGAAAATAGGCACGATATCACCTCCAGCCCTGGAAGCCACAAGGGGATTTTGTCATCAGGCAATTAGTTGCCTGAGCTCATGGTTTCTGCCTCCCTGAAGTAGGCTGGCCCTCTGACAACCAGAGGACTGACAACTCTTCAGTCCCAGCAACACTGCCAGGAGTGGTAGCCACTACTGGCACTAAGGCAGGCCCCAAAGCAGGAGCAGCACTGGTGGCCTGAAATGAAGTTGTGGGGTGGGCTCATCTGGGCCAGTCAGGCATGCCCCAGTAGGAGTGCTGTGGATCAAGTGGGCAGGGTGCAGCCTTTGCTGCTTGGGGTGGGGGCCTTATGGGGCATAAGGTACTTGAACATGAGGAAAGCCCCAGCCTGCAGCCAAGCAGCCCGGGTATATCAAGTGACCTAATCACATGGTATGACCCCCAACCTGCTGGCAACATACCAGCAGCAGTGGGAAGAGAACCTTAAGGGCCACTTAAGAGCCTCAAATGACCCAAGAGCAGGCAGGTTGGTGAAAGAGCAACGGAGGAAGGTAGATGACAGGAAGGGCACCCATCCTGGCCAATTTGACATGTCCCAGCCCGCTCCCTGGTGAGGGGCATATCATGCTAAATAATGAGCCTCAAAAGCAGTAATAATTTATTTTTCCCTACATTTTAACAATAATAGCTATTAGAAGGATTATCTTAGTGTGTGAATATTACATGTATTAGTTACCCATGGATGCAGCTTATATTGGCCAGCATATTCCACATTTCTGCATTCGCCAGCCTGTCACTTTCCACCATTCATTTTAAATGGACAGGAAATGGGTTGACAAGCACAGAAACAGACTCCTCAGTTTGGTTTCTGCAGTAGATCAAAACTCAAATTATCATAATTATTTAGCATTGTAAATAAGTGCACAAGTGCAAATATCATGTTATTAAATTAAAAAATCACTTGGGGAAAATTTATTTTGCATAAGACGTTTTGTTTTACATTAAGTAACCACCAAATCGCACCTCCCCTGTAGGTCTCTTCCCCTGTACTCCTCTGGCACTTTTTCCATCAAGCTCCTCACCTTGTGCCACCCTTCACCATTCTATTAAAATACGCATTCTTTACATTTCCACAAACGGTATCCCGAGTCTCTCCCAGAGATATCTTCCTGTAACTTCTGCACTAAGAAACTTATTCTCGATCATTTCCATCTCAACTCACCTAGCCCTCTCCATTGACTTCACTGCTCTCTTCTACATAAACCTACTTCAAATGTAGTAATGAAGAGAGAAAATGTGCTGCACGAGGACATTGAAGCAATTCAAGGAAGTAATTCCTAAAAAGCATGGAGCACAGCAGGTAAAGGACAATTAGGAAACATCTAAAGATCCCAAGGGGTCTTGCCCCTACTGGTGGACAACCAACAAGACAAATCGCAGGGTTGGTCTCACAATTGTTATTACAATGTCTGCCATCATGTACTGTTCGTGGACAGGTTGTAGAGAGAATTACATTCATTACAACATGCTTTCATGTTGTGCAATGTGCTTTGAGATATTAATTCATCACTTCACATTTCTCCCAACAGCACAAGGCAGCTCAGAATTATTCCCTGAAACAAATTAAAATATATCATTGTTTTCCCACTTGAACCATGAAAAAGAATGTATGACAAATTCAAAGATCTACAATTACACTTCATTGAAATCCACATTAAAAATGAATGTATTTGTACAAATGCATGTTAAACAAAGGCAAAAATCAATATATATCTCAATGCCATAAAAACTAAGTAGTAGGACTAAACCAAACTATACTCTTTGTACACTTACAAAAGGAAGATAATAATGGATATTATACAACTTTAAAAACAGTTTTGTTACATTAATACCATTAGATAAACCCAAAACACCTTCCAAGCACTCACCATTGCTAATTGTTCTCCTTGCTACTTCCCACAAGACTAGACCAAAGGCCCAGATGTCAACTCTCCTATAGGAGTCAAACAGATTCACTTGGATCGTTTCATCCAATACTTCAGGCGCCATATATCGCTTGGTCCCTACCCTGGGATTATTGCCAACATCTAAGTGATTAGTGCACTGGGAGTGCATCACGGCAAGACCTAGAAACAAATGCAAAGGCAGCAAGTTAAAAAAAATTCCACAGTCTACCATCAAGGATCAGAATAATGAGTCAAGTAACTTTAAGTTTCACTTAATACAAAAATTTTAGCATCTCTACTTTTCCTTATACTCTGCAAAGCAGCTAACTAAGCATTTGAACAACACTATAATAACGGTTTCAGATATGGATATTTATCTCTTGTGGCATTCATGTGTAATCTGGAGATTGCAGCGTGGCTGTAACTTTGTAATACTGCCAGTCATAGCCAAGGAGCAAGAGACTACATGAAATGGAGAGTGGAGAACATCAAGAGGAGGAGGCAATGAAGCAAACCAAGGAGGAAATCTAAAAGTAGGAGCCACTAATTCAATCAGATCACTCTCTATTGTCACCCCCTCTTTAAAAAGAGGAAAAGATAAGCCAGTAAATTAAATTAACAGTCTGAAAGACTCAGGGAAAATGCCATCAGAACCGTCAAACGTACCACACACTGGTTCTCTGTCATAGTTAGAGTTACCAAGCAGTGCAGAATTAGAACACATCTCAGTGTATCACAGGTTTATGACTGACCTTTGGGCTCACTATCTGCCTCTCAAAATTGGCACTTTGTCAGCAGTGCCAAAATGTCTACCTACAACCAATGGATCAGATCTAAGCTCTGCAGTCCTGCCACATTCAGTCATGAATGGTGGTGGACAATTAAACAACTCACTGGAGGAGGAGGTTCCACAAATATCCCATCCACAATGATGGGGAAGCCCAGTACATCAGTGCAAAAGATGAGGCTGAAGCATTTGGTACAATCTTCAGCCAGGAGTGCCTTCTCTAGAGTTTTTCAGCATCACAAATGCCAATCTTCAGCCCAATTTAATTCAGTCCACATGATATCAAGAAATGGCTGAAGGCACTGGATACTGCAAAAGGCTATGGGCCCTGACTATATTCCAGCAATAGTACTGAAGACTTGTGCACCAGAACTTGCTGCACCCCTAGCCAAGCTGTTCCAGTACAGCTGCAGCCTGTTTATGTGGAATACTGCTCAGATATCTCCTGTACACGAAGCAGGACAAATCCAACCCGGTCAATTACCGGCCCATCAGTCTACTCTTGGTCATCAGTAGAGTGATGGAAGGGATCATCAACAGTGCTATCGAGCAGCACTTACACAGCAATAACCTTCTCACTCACGCAGAGCTGGGTTCCGCCAGGGTCACTCAGCTCCTAACCTCATTACAGCCTTGGTTCAAACATGGACAAAAGAGTTTAATAGCAGAGATGAGGTGAGAGTGACTGCCCTTGACATCAAAGCAGCATTTGACTGAATTTGCCATAAAGGAGCCCAAGCAAAACTGGAGTCAGTGGAACCAGGGAGAAAGCTTTCCACTGATTGGAGTCATACCTAGCACCAAAGTAAGATGGTTGTGGTTGTTGGAGGTCAATCATCTCAGTTACAGGACATTACTACAGGAGTTCCTCAGGGCATTGTCCTAGACCCAGCCATCTTCAGTTGCTTCATCAATGACCTTCCTTCCACTATAAGGAAAGAAGTGGGAATGTTCGCTGTTGATTGCACAATGTTCAGCACCATTCACGACTCCTCAGACACTGAACCAAATGCAGCAAGACCTGGACAATATCCAGGCTTGAGCAAACAAGTAGCAAGTAACATTCACACCACACAAATGCCAGGCAACGACCACCTCTAACAAGAGAATCAAACCATCACCCCTTGACACTCAATGGCATTACCATCACTGAATCCCCTCTATCAACATCCGGGGTTACCATTAACCAGAAACTAAACTGGACTAGCCGTATAAATGCTGTGGCTACAAGAGCAGGTCAGAGGTTGGGAATTCTGTAGTGAGTAACTCACCTCCTGACTCCACAAAGCCTGTCCAGCATCTACAAGGCTTAAGTCAGGAGTGTGATGGAATACTTTCCACTTGTCTTATGAATGCAGCCCCAACAACACACAAGAAGCTCGACACCATCCAGAATAAACAGCCCACTTGATTGGCATCTCATCCACAAACATTCTCTCCCTCACCACCGATGCACAGTGGCAGCAACATATACCATCTACAAGATGCACTGCAGGAATTCACCAAGGCTCCTTAGACAGCACCTTCCAAACCGACGACAACTACCATCTAGAGGACAAGGGCAGCAGATAGATGGGAACACCACCACCTGGATGTTCCCCTCCAAGTCACTCAGCATCCTAACTTGGAAATATATCACTGTTCCTTCACTGTCGCTGGGTCAAAATCCTGAAACACTCTTCCTAACAGCACTGTGGGTGTACCTACACTACATGAACTGCAACAGTTCAAGAAGGCAACTCACAACCACCTTCTCAAGGGCAATTAAGGATGGGCAGTAAATGCTGGCCTAGCCAGCTATGCCTACTTCCCAGGAATGAAAAAAAAAAGTAATTAATGTGGTAAGAATTCTTACTGAGCTAACGGGGTGGAATTTAATGTCCTCCTCATAGTGAGTTTGGTGACATGGGCATTTAATTAGGTGGTGGAGGAGGGGGCAGTTGGGGATCCCACCTCCTTCCTGCCTCTGCCCCGATCAAGTCTGGGCAGAAAGGGTTATCAATGGCTTTCCCACCCTGCTGCCAGTTGAGGCCCTTATGTGCACAATTAATGCCCATTTCATCCTGCCGCTGCTAGTATTCGCCCAGAAGGCAGGAGACTCACCATGCGGGAAGCCCAAAAAGCAATCCCCAACAGGGAGTGGGAGTGGGGGGGCCAGCAGCTCTAGACAGGCAGGACCTTGGCTCTCATAGTCCTTGATTCTGGATATGGCCCACCGCTGCTTGGCTAAGTGCCTGATTGGCACTTAAGGAAGTGGACCTTCCTGTAAAGAGGTGACACGGTGCTCTCACCAGCCTTCCAGCCAGTGAGTGAGAGCCCCATCATCTACATTAAATTCTGCCCAGGGTCTTTATTCGTTAGAACATTGATTAATGGGATATGAAAGAATTATTAAAGTTTATGAAAGAAGTAGAGACAAAATAATAACTAATTGTTTCCAATAGTCGAGGGTGGCAATATGAAGGACTGTAGATACAACATTAACCAGCAAGTATTTATAACATAACAGAAAGCTCTGTATAAAGAATGTTGTGAGGCTGTAGAATTCATTTCATGGTTAGTTGTTGAGGCAGAAATTAATTAACTTTTGAGTTTAGATTGGATTGGTGTCAGTCAAGGCAACAGAACTATATCCTTGCATGGAGGGTAAACACCAATATGAACTGATTGCACTGAAAAGCCCTTTCTATGTTTAACTTCAATGTATTTCATGTACAAACTAGGTGTGGAGCATTTCAAACTAGATACTGGCACATAAGTGGCGAAGTAGGACACAGCAGGAATACAGAACACTGTAAGGGCCTAAGCAGTGCCAAAAGATGAAGTTTAAGGAGCAAAAAGCAACAGATTGAGTGCAGCACAGTAGGTGGGAAATGCTTGGGGTACTGAGGTACAGAATTTTGAAATCATGGGACCTGAAGAGAGTTAGGTATCAGCCTTAGCTCAGTGATAACATCCCCATCTCTAGAATAGAAGGTCATAGGTACAAGTCTCATTGCAGAGACACAAGAAGACATCCAGGTTGTAGGGCTCTGTTGGAGCAGTTATTTGGATGAGATGTGAAACAGATACCCATCTGCCACCTCAGGTGCAAGAGATTCCATGGCACTATTTCAAAGAGCAGCAGAGTTTTCTAGTCTCCTGGTCAATGTTTATCCCTCAACCAACATCTGAAACAATAATCTGGTCATCTATTTCACTGCTATTTGTGGAGGTTTGCTATGCAAACTGGTTGCTGCATTTCCTATATTCAACAAGGACTATACTTCAAAAGGTATTTAACTGGTTATCAAGCACTTTGGGATGTGAAGTTATGAAGGGTGCAGTATAAATACAAGTTTTTTTTAGGGACTTCACCTCTCAGTGCCAGGAATGAAGTGAAAAATAATAATAGATGATCCAACCATTAATGTGAGAAAAGGTGCATTAAAAAAATCTCCATTCAACAATTTTAAGCATTAAACAAACACATGAGTCACTGGTAACAGAAAAGCAGGATAACTATTTCATATAATTACTCATGCTACATACAGGACACACAAATGTCCTGCTTCAAGCCCAGTGTGGACACCCCTCAAAGATCTGCAAGGAGGTTAAAATACATTCTCAGTGTAATACACTCACATTTCTCTTAATGAGGAATTATCAACCCTCTTCCCATTGCTTTCTCTCCCAACTTCCAAGGAAATATCAGCATCTAGAGTTTTGATATCCCAAGTCTCCCATGAAATACAGCCTTTCAACCCCTCATGATTAGGCTTTTAAAAAAAGTACAATAGAATGTGAGAAATGGGAGCAGGAGTAGGCCATTTTCCCCCTCGATCCTGCTCCGCCATTCAATAAGGTCATGGTTGATCCAATTGTGGGCTTAACCCCACTTTTCTACCTGCCTCCCATATCCCTCAATTCCCCTGTAGATTAAACATCTGAATGTATTCAAGGCTGAGTTAGACAATGACCCAGTCTCCACTGCTCTCTGTGGTAGAGAATCCCGAAGAGCAACAACCCTCAGGGAAGAAATTCCTCATCTCCATCTTAAATGGGAGATCCCTTATTTTGAAACTGTGCCCCCTAGTTCCAGGTCTCCACATGGGAAAACATCCTTTCAGCTTCTACCCTGTCGAGCCCCCTCAGAATCTTGCATGTTTCAGTCAGATCACCTAACATTCTTCTAAACTCCAATGAGTATAGGCCCAACCTGCTTAATCTGTCATAAATTAAGACAACCCCTTCATCCCAGGAATCAACCTAGTGAACCTTCACTGGACTGCCTCCAATGCAAGTATATCCCTCCTTAAGAAAACCAAAACTGTACACATTACTAGATGCAGTCTGACCAGTCTCCCAATGCCCTTTACAGCTGTAGCAAGCTTCCCCACATTTATACCCCAACCCCCTTGTGATAAAGGCTAACATTTAATTTGCCTTCTAATTACTTGCTGTACCAGCATGCCAACTTTGTGATTTATGTATGAGATCACCCAGATCCCTTTGTATCATTGAATTCTGCAGTCTCTCTCTATTTAAATATTATTATGCTTTTCTATTCTTCCCACCAAAGTGGGCAACCTCACATCTTCACACATTGTACTCTGTTTGCCAAAGTTTTGCCTACTCATTGAACCTACTGAAATCTCTTTGCAGACCACTTGGCATCCTCCTCGCAACTTGCTTTCCTACCTATCTTTGTATGGTCAACAAATTTAGTGATAATATGCTCAGTTCCTTCATCCAAGTCATTATCAAGATTGTAAATAGTTGAGGACCCAGCATTGATCGCTGTGGCACTCGACTAGTTACAGTTTGTCAAACTTAAAATGGCCCATTTATCCTGACGTTTCCCGTTAGTTAGCCAATTGTCTAACCATGCTATTACCCTCATTAACTCTTATCTTTGTGCAATAACATATTACATTGTATCTTATCAAATGCCTTTTGGAAATCCAAATACACTACATCTACTTGTTCCCTTTTATCTATCCTGCTTGTGACATCCTCAAATGAACTCTAATAAATTTGTCAAACATAACTTCCCTTTCATAAAACCACATTGACTCTGCCTGATTGTATAATGATTTTCTACATGTCCTGCTATTACCTTCTTAAGAATGGATGCTAGAATTTTTCCAATAACAGATGTTAGGCTAACTGGCCTAGTTTCTTGCTTTCTGTCTCCTCCCTTTCTTGAACAGAGGAGTTACATTTGCAGTTTTCCAAACTGCTGGGACCTTTCCAGGATCTAGGGAATTTTGGAAGATTACAACCAATGCATCCACTATCTCTGCAGCTATTTCTCTCAAGATCTTCGAATGCAGGCCATCAGGTCCAGGGGACTTTTCAGCCTTTGGTCCCAATAGTTTTCCTCATACTCCTCTCTAGTGATATTGATTGTTTTAAGTTCCTCCCTCCCTTTTGTCCCTTGATTTTCTCTTATTACTGGAATGATTTTTCCAGCTACTACCATGAAGACCAATGCAAAATATTTGTTCAAAGACTGCAATTTGCTTGTTTCCAATTATTAATTCTCCAATCTTCTAATGGACCAATGCTCACTTTAGCTACTCTTCCTTTTAATGTACTTGTAGTTTTTACTGTCTGTTTTTATATTTCTTGCTAGTTTACAGCTTACTCTTTTTTTAAATTCATCCTTTGCTGGTTTCTAAAATTTTCTTCTGACCTTCCACTAATTTTCACAGCACTCTATACCTTTTCTTTCACTTTGACACAACTCTTAACTTCCTTAGGCATGGATGTTGCATCATTGTCATGAGGTCTCTTTCTTAATGGAATATATCTTTGTTGAGAGTTATACGATATCTCCTAAAATGTCTGTAACTGCTTCCCTACCATCTTACCTTTAAATCTATTTTCCCAGTCCACATTAGCCAACTCTGTCTTGGTTTTATTTAAGTTTAAGTCATTGTTTCAGACCCAAGTTTCTTGCCTTCAGACTGAATGTGAAATTTGATCACATTTTAATCACTCTTACCTAGAGGGTTCTTTACTATGAGATCATTATTTAATCCCATCTCATTACATATTACCAGGTCTGAAATAGCCAATAGTACTAACTTTTTGATGTTCTGGTACACAAAAAGAACATATAATATTGCTCAATTTTTTTTGTAGAACAAACTAAAGGAAGAATACTTCCTGTACTCCAGAAGTACTTCCTTGGCTCTTAAGTGCTTGGTGATGTCTGGAGGTTGTGAAAGACACTCTATAAAAGCTAGTTCTTTCGTTAGTGAAGATGCAAACTTGTTGATTCTTATTCTAATGTGACACATATTTTGATTAAAAAACAAACTTTCCAAGCATATTAATCTTAATCCATAGCATATTTAAAACTGGTTAGCAATATGAATCACTGTCATCATAACTCTCACTGAAAACATATCTTCAATGTCAACAGCCTTGATTGTGTATCATAGGTAGAAGTGCTTACCTAAGTCCGCTATGCAGCACTGCCCATTTTCCTTAACAAGGATGTTTTTGCTTTTAAGGTCTCGATGTGCAATTGCAACCTTCCCCTGTGTCCCAATGATTTCTGTATGCAAGTGTGTTAGACCACTGGCAATGGACAGTGATATTCGCAAGCAACCAACAGCATCCAGAGTTGTGTGCTGCAGGTAGTCATAGAGGGATCCTGCCTCATGGTAATGTGTAATCAGCCACAGCTGTGTGCTAGAATTTCTGGATGTCATGTCAGATGCAATGAAACCTATGCAAGAAAAAGAAACATACAATTTCTGACCTTCATAAGCATTGAGCAATGTTCCACAATAAGTTCAAGTGGCATTTTATATACATTTTACATGTTAAATAAATGCCACTTGTGCCAATAGTTACTTCCGGAAATTACATTCTTTAACATAGCATATAAATAGTAAAACAATTTTCATGTCAGATCCAAAGACAGAGAAGGAAGAGGCTGAGGTCCTAAAGTTTAGGAGGTAGGGAATAAGAAAGAATCAGAAAGGGAATAATATGCAATGTCTCAAATGTAGTAATATAATAGCTAGCGTGGAAATAGGAGGATATGGGAGGTTAATATGTTTGGCTGGAGGCATGGTGCGAAGAAGGCCTCAGGTTCCTGGGATATTGGGGCCAATTCTGTGGCAGAAGGGGCCTGTTCAAGGTGGAGAGGTTGCAACTGAACAGAGTTAGGACCAATATCGTGTGAGCAAGTTGACTAGTGCTGCGTTGGGGGGAGGTGGGGCGGAAGAGAGACTAAGATTAGTGCTAAATGTGGAAACAAGATGCAAAGAGCATGGGGAAAGACAGAGGTAGAGGTAATACAGAATTAGGTCGGATCATAGAAAATACAAAAGGATGGCAAAGTCTGGTTTGGATTGCATGTACATTGATGAGTTGCACTGCAACTAGTCAGGTTGGAATATGATGTAGTGACAATAACTCAGACCTGTCTCAAACAGGGAGGATTAGATACCTAATGTCCAAGGTACAAGATATTCAGCAAAGGCACAAGGTGTGGGGTGGGGGGAGGGGCAGGAAGAGAAAGGGGTAGCAGTTTTAATTAAGGAAAATATTAGTGCTGGAGAGAACGTCCTTGAGAGTTGACAACAGGAACCTATTTGATTGGAGTTAGAATTAAGGAGTTATTATGCTGCTCAGTATATTTTATATACCATCAAATACTGAAAAGGAGATAGGGGAGCAGATTTGCAAATAAATTACTGAGAGGTGCAAGAACTATGGTGTGTTCACTCAGGAAGTCCAAGTTGCTGTGGCAACATGCACTTTTACATGCATGTTGCTGGCAGGAGCTATGGATAGTGATGGTTGAGGCTCCAACTTTCTTTCCATCACATGGCTGACCAGGAATCTCTCCTGCTCGGTCCAACACGCGCCAATGGCAGTTGGTAAGATTTGCAGGTTGATACTCAACCTGTCTGACCATGTTATAAACCCACCTTCCTTGCCCAAAATGTCCTGGGCTGGAACTCAGATCTCGAACCTGGAGATACTGGTTCACAGGCAGGGATACTACGCACTGCACCACTAAACCTCCATGCAAGAACTACAGGGTAATGATATAGATACTTAGCATTATAGATAAATAGATAGAGATAGTGAACTTTATCTACTGCAGTATTTAAAACAGGGCATTGATTAAGCCAAAGGTAGGGAAAGGGAGGAATTTCTGAACTGTGATCCTGATAATTTTTTGGGTCAGTATTTTACCTGCCCAACGAGGAAGGAGGCATCATTGACCTAGTCCTGGGGAGCAAAGTAGCTCAAATGGAAAATGTCACGGTTAGGATGCACCTCAAAAACGTTGATCATAGTATCACAAGGCTTAGATTAGTTGTGGAGAAGGACGACGGCAAATCTCAGGGGAGTGGGTGTTAATTGCAGCAAATTGAAAAAGGATCTGATTCTGATCCAGATGAATTGGAGTCAAGGATTGGCAGACAGAAATGTAATGGAACAATGTGCAGCCTTTAAAAGAGAAAATGTTTCAGATACAGTCTAGGTACATTCCCACAAGAGGGAAAGTAAGGGCAACCAGAACCAGAACTCCTTGGATGATGAAATAGTTAGAGATGAAGCAGAAAAAAATGAGAGTATGACAGATATCAGCTTAATAATGCAAACTAGAATTAGGCTGAATATGAAAAGTAGAGGGAGAAGTGGAAAAGGAGCTAAGAGAGGCAAAGAGACCGTATAAAACTAAATAGGCAGATGGTATAAGACTAAATTGGCAGATGGTATAAAAGGAAATCCAAAGGTCATTTATAGGCACGTCAACAATAAAGTGGTTGCCAGAGGAGAAATGGGGTCAATTTGGGACCAAAATGGAGACATACTTGTGAGGACAGAAGGCATAGTTAAGGTACTGAATGAGTACTTTGCATTAGTGTTTACCAAGGAAAAGGACTTTGCCAAAACTATGGTAAACAGGCAGTTGCCAGGATACTGGATGAGATATAAAGAGATAGGAGGTATTAGAAAGGTTAACTGCAGAGTAGATAAGTCACCCATCCGGATGTGTTACATCCTCAGTTGCTGAGGCAAGTAAAGATAGATGGGCCACATTCTTTCAATCCTCCTTAGATACAGGGATCATGCTAAAGGACTGGAGGATTGTCTTGTTTTAAATAATAGGAGGAGGAGGATAAGCGAGGCAATACAAGTCAGTCAGTTTAATACTGGTGATGCACTAGCTTTCAGAAACAATATTCCAGGAGAAAATTAAGTCACTTGCAAAAGTATAGACTGATAAAGGGAAACTGTGTTGCCTAACTTGAGTTAACAGAAAGTGAGGATAAGGGCAGAGGATGTTGTAAATGTTGACTTTCAAAAGATGTTTGACAAAGTAATACACATTAGGTCTGTTAGCAAAATTGAAACCCTTGGGAAAAAAGCAGCAGTAGCAGCTTCGATGCAAAGTTGGATAAGGGATTAAATAAAGAAGTTGTGGTGAATAGCTAGATTTTGAACTGGAGTGGTGTTTCCCAGGATTCAGTACTAGGACCACTGCTGCTTTTAATGCACATTGATGACTTGGAATTGAGAGACCAGGGCACAATTTTGAAATTTGCAAATTACATTTTATTTTCATTCTTTCATGGGATCTGAGCATCATGACAAGACCAGCATTTGTTGCCCATCGTTAATTGCCCTTACGAAGGTGGTGGGTGAGCCATGAAACCTGGAAGTGTAATTATAAAAAAGGAAGATAGTAATGGACTTCAAAGAGGACATAGATAGGCAAGTGGAACAGGCAGATACATGGCAGATGAAATTCAAGGCAAAGAGTGTGAGGCATTACATTTTAATGGGAAGCAGAGGAGAGACAATACAAGCTAAATGGTATAATTTTAAAGGAAGCACTGTAACAGAGACGGGGGTGTTTATGCATAAATCTTTGAAGGTGCCAAGACAAGTTAATAAAGCTGTTAATAAACCATATGTGATCCTGGGCTTTATAAATAGAGGTATAGAATACAAAAGCCAGAAAGTATCCTAAACCTATGTGAAACACAAGTTTGACCCCATCCATGGTATTGTGTCCTACTGGTAACCACATTTTATGAAGGAATTGAAGGCTTTTGAGACAATACACAAATGGTTTATTATAAATCATACCAGAGATGAGGGATTACAGATACCATAGAAACTGTGTTTGTTCATCTTGGAACAGAGAAGAGATTTGATAGTGATGTTTAATATCAGGAAGGATTTAGGTGAAATAAATAAAGAGAAACTATTTCCAATGACTAATGGATTCATAATCAATTGGGAACAGACTTAAGGTGATTGGCAAAAGAATCAAAGGTGAGACTTTTTTTTGAAATAAAACAAGTGGTCAGGATTTGGACTGCACTCACTGCCTGATAGAGTAGTGGATACAGATTCAATAGTAGTTTTCAAAAAAAAAAGGGGGCTGGATAATATTTGGAGAAGTGAAAATTGCAGTGAAATAGGAAGCAGGGGAGTCAGATTAACTGGATCACTCTTTTGAAAGAACCATTGCATTCCTGATAGCCTGAAAATCCTCCTTTTTATGCAATGTTCTTCCATGACTCTATGGCTGTTTGCAACCCCCCCCACCCACCTGGAGGTGTGATAGCAGGTGGGGGGGAGGGGGGGTACAATTGGATGTAATGTCAGTGGCACTAATCCTGCCCATCTCCATCCCAATTTTAGTAGTGACAGGGAGCATAGGGAGGCTTGCGTACCCATGGCCAACTAAGACCCTTAAGTAGCCAATTAATGGCCACTAAATGGCTTCCTCCCACTACCTGCAGCAGGGGGAAAGCTGAAACCAAGTGTCCAGCCTGTCCAGTGAAACCTGGTGGCCAGGCGGGGTGTGGTGGGGGTGGGAAAGAGGATGCGCCTCCTTTTCAGGCCTGCTGTACCAATTGGAGGCTCCATCCAACAGGTATTAGCCCCCCCCTGAAGTTTCCCCCTCCCTCACTGCATTCTCCACCCTGGCTGCGCAGGATGCTTCCCGCTGGGACTTGCTGCAGTCCCAGCAGTGGCCACTGCTGCAGGTGGCACTGCTGAGACCAGAGAGCTGCCAGCCATTTGTTTGGCCAACAGCTTTGCAGGCAGAATTTCCTCTCAATGGAGGGGGAAGTGAATGGAGTAGCGGGGGGGGCAGGGAGGGCGGAAGTCCTGCTTCAAGTCAATTAACAGCCCATCATTCACATCTGGGCTCACCCCCAACTTTTACACCTGTAGGGACCCCACCCTCACAATCATAAAGGCTGAATTTTACCCTAAGTATTTATCTGCACCGTTTTGGAACAGAATTTTAATCAGACCTTTTATTCTAATGTCCAAACCTCTCCATATTTGCCCATGCCTTTCCATTCTACCAAAGTCAAATCCTTTTACATCTGAGTTGATGCCCCTTTCACCCCTTTGACTGTTAGGGTATAAAATCATAGGAAAGGATGAATTTTTCTCCAGTTTCTTTCCTTCACTGCCCCCATCCCCAGCGTCCCTCCAACATGAAAAAAGTCACTTGGCATCCGTTCAGCCTCTCCAAATCAGAAGTCAAATCAAAATTCAACCGTTTTATGACATTATGTGCTGCTGCTCCAATAATCTCCATTTATTCAGTGCCTTTAACATAGAAAAATATCCCAAAGCATTTCACGAAAGCATAACCAAAAATCGCACCAAAGGAGGAAATAAAAGGTGATCAAAGCCTTGGTCAAAAAAGTGTGTTTTCCTATAGGATCTTCAAGGAGGAACGAGAGGTGGACAAGTTGAAAGACCGAGGAAAGAGATTCCAATCTGTAGAGTTGAGATAGCTGCCAACAGTGGTGGGTCAAAGGGGGAATGCACAAGGAGCCAAAATCAAAGGAACAGAGAGTGCTTGGCAGAATTGTACAGCTGAAGGAAGCTACAAAAAGAGGGACAAGACCACGGCGGAAGTTAAACATGAGGCTAAGAATTTTGAATTTGGAGGCCTGGATTCAATGTAGGTCCTGCTAGTTTGGTGAACAGAACTTAGTAAAGAATAGGATACAGACAAACATGTTTAGGCTGAGCTGACGTTTACGGCTCATGAAGGACAGGGGACTTCCTAGGAGTCAACTTGGGAGGGGATGATTCACAATGGAAGTAGTTCCTGAACTCGGCATGTGTTACACATAGAACCATGGAAGCAAGAGGTGGTCATTTGGACCTTCGCATCTGCTCTGCCATTCCATACAATAATGGCTGATCCTCTATCTCAATGCTGTACTTCCACTTTCTCTCCATTCCCCTAATGCCTTTAGAGTCCAGAAATATATTTCTTTCTTAAATATACCCAGTGACTTAGCCTCCACAAACTTCTGTGGTAGAGAATTCCATAGGTTCACCACCCTCTGAGTGAAAAAATTTCTCATCTCAGTTCTAAATAGTCTAACCCATATCCTGAGAATGTGACCCCTTGTTCTAGAACCCCTCAACCAGAGGAATCATCACCCCTGCATCCAGTTTGTCAATCCATGTCAGAATTTTATACATTTCAATGAAATCACTTCTCTTCTAAACTCCAGTGAATATAGGCCTAGTCAGCCCAATCTCTCCTCATACAACAATCCTACCATTCCAGGAATCAGTCTGGTGAACCTTTGCTGTATTCCCTCTATGGCAAGTATATCCTTTCTTAGGTAAGGAAACCAAAACTGCACACAATACTCCAGGTGTGCTCTCACCAAGGCGCTGTTACAGCTGCAGTAAGACATCCTTGCTCCTGTACTCAAGTCCTCCCACAACGAAGGCCAACATACCATTTGCTTTCTTAACTGCTTGCTGCACCTGCAAGCTTGCTTTCAGTTAAAAACAAAACACTGCAAAGCTGGAAATTTGAAACAAAAACAGAAAATGCTGGAAAAACTCAGCAGGTCTAACAGCAGCATCTGTGGAAAGAGAAACAGAGTTAACGTTTCGAGTCTGTATAACCCTTCAGAAGGCTCTGAAGAAGCATCTTACAGATTTGAAACCATAACTCTTGTTTCTCTCTCCACAGATACTGCTAGACCTGCTGAGTTTTTCCAGCATTTTCCATTTTTTCCAGCAAGCTTGGAAATATTACATCTGGTGCCCTCATCCAAATCATTGATATATATTGTGAATAGCTGGGACCCAAGTACTGATCCAAAACGTTTTTGAGTCTGTATGACTCTGTATGAAGAAGTATCTTACAGATTTGAAACAATAACTCTTGTTTCTTTCTCCACAGATGCTGCTAGACATGCTGAGTTTTTCCAGCATTTTCTGATTTTGCTTGCTTTCAGAATGATTAAATGGGACATATTCAGGTTGGCAGGCTGTAGCAGGGTACCACAAGGATCAGTGCTTAGGCCTCAGCTATGTACAATCTACATCAATGACTTAAATGAGGAGACCGAGTGTAATGTATCCATACAAAGTTAGGTGGTTATGTAAGCTGTGAGGAGGACACAAAGAGGTTGAAAAGAGATATCGAACAGTTAAGCGATTGGACAAGAATATGGCAGATGGAGTAGAATGTATGATGGAGGAAAAGTGTGAAATTATCTATCTTGGTGTTAAGAAGAATGGAAAAGCAGACACTCAGGTCCCTTTATACATCAACATTTCCCAATCTATCATCATTTAAATAAAGCTCTGCTATTCTGATTTTCCTACTGAAGGGGATAACTTCACACTTATCCATGTTATGCTGCATCTGCCATGTATTTGCTCACTCACTCAACTTGTCTAAATCACCTTGAATGCTGCTAACCATCCTCCTCACTACTCACATTCCCATCTAGTTTTGTGTCGTCAGCAAACTTGGAAATATTACATCTGGTGCCCTCATCCATATCATTGATATATATTGTGAATAGCTGGGGCCCAAGTTCTGATCCCTGCGGTACCACATTAGTTACCGCCTGCCATTCCGAAAAAGACCCATTTATTCCTACTCTCTGTTTCCTGCCTGCTAACCAATTCCCAATCCATGCCAATATATTACCCCCAATTCCATGTGCTTTAATTTTGCACACTAATCCCTTATGCAGGACTTCATCAAAAGCTTTCTGAAAATCCAAATACATCACATCCACTGGTTCTCCCTTATCTATTCTGTTAGTTATATACATTTACTCACTGGGGTCACTGGATAACCAACAGGAATAAAAAGCTGACTTCTATCCCCTCCCACCCTATCCCCTACACTGAGGCCAATAGTAGTGTCCAAAATATTGACCCAGCAAAGATTGCAGAAGCATCAAATCAGGCAGAGAGGAGAGTTACGCATGATTGGTTTGATTCAAGGGAAATTTGAAAAACTTATTAATGCAGTTTTAGTTTTAGACATGCAAGATGGAATAAATCACTCACCTAAAATATTCTCATTTCTCAAAAGCACACTGTTGTAGATCTCAGTCTCTCTAAACCAGGATTTTTCATCTCGAGAAGAAAATATCTTTACTGCCACATTTTCCCCTTGCCACTGACCCCGCCAAACTTCTCCAAAACGTCCCTTCCCTGTGGAACAGAACACAAGAGAAAAACCACATTATATTTCACCCGCTCAGTGAGACTTCATGCATGTCTATACGTTCCAACAGCACCACCTGACTTATCATACTGAGATACTGATGATCAGCTGCTTTACAGGATGTAAAATGAGAAGCAAAGACATGGAGATGCAAGTGCTCAGTGACATTAAAGTTCACCCTCCTGGCTCTACCTCTTCTTTGCTCTAAAGCTTTGGTTGCCCTCAGAGATCCAGTAAGCATGGTGCCCTCTCCCCCAAAACATCAGCTATGGAAAGTTGTGGATATTAAGCAATTGTTAGTAATGCCCTCATCACAGAATAAATGGGCGAAAAGGAAAACAAACTGAAGTACAAAAGCAAAACAGTTTAATAAAGTCAATGAAAAATGAAATACCAAGTCAAAAACTGTAGGGGGATAAGGGGAAGGAAAGAAAAATACAAAAGAGACAAAATGAAAAAAGATGCAAAGGAACAAAAAGGGTTAATTGTACAACAGAGTTAATTTTCAGAGGTAGTCCTCCTTTTTTTTATTAAAAAGTGATCCAAAATACACAGCTTGTTCAATACTGGAATCACCACTTCAAAAAAACAAAGGTGTTTTTAAACATCTCTTCAAACATTCTAATATTCACTTGTATCCTGCAGCCATCAGCATAAATCTGTCAGATGTTTTAACATAAAGACCAGCAATCAGGAAAATCTAACTTTTTCCCTAAGTCTTCCTAGCATCAATGAACCCAACAGAAGATCACTCCCGCCGTGGTATTGGAGAAGCCTGGAATGTACACAACCACACTGTCATTGTGGGAATCAATGACATCTGCAACCACTCTATGCAGCCCATTTTTGCTGGACATAGGCTCAGGTTAATGGTTTGTAATGAGAACAGACGGAATAGTTCAGATTAAGTCAGGAAAGTCTGAGCTATGGTGCTTGAGGGCATCCATGGCTGCCACACCAGAGGCATTAATCCCCATTAGAAACTCCTTGAGATCCCCTGTTACAAGAGAATTCTGGACTGCCACATTCACCAGGCTATCCTACACAATGCTCCACATCCTGCACTGTGTTGTTGAAGTGAGTCACAGGCTATCCAAAGGTACCCACTATCTCCAACACACACGAAACAGAATCATGCTGGGCTGCAGCAGTCAGGAATCTCGGTCAGATAGCACTGATCAAAAATGGAAGCTGAACCAGTCTCCAGTTGTAGCAGCTCTTGCAGATTTATCAGGTGAGATAACTTTACTATAAATTGTTGGCCCCGCTCAATTTCACAAGAAGTCCCTCAAATCCCAGGATTTTCATAATGACTATCTGGGGGTATGATTCAAGTGAACATTTCTGTCTTCTGCTGCAAGCAACAGCCACCAGCACATCCCAGTGTTGAAGGGCGAGGCTGATGGCGTCTCAGTCGCAGCACATCAGCTCAGCTCGAGTATTCCCTCTCTCTAGACCTCTTGCCACTTTAAAAAAAATCTTGGTCAAATTTCCCACCCCTTCCCTTGCTTCCCATTCATTTTGCAATCGACACCTGTTAATCATCTTAGGACAGTTCATCTACCTTACATAGAAATTGAAGCTGCTTTTGTCTAATCCAGTTTCGACCAGAATGAAATGTTTTACACAGTCTACCAGTTTATTAGGAACTGAATACAATCAAAACCAGAGTTCACATTTCTTTCTATCATGATTAAAGTCACCCACGAATATGACTTAGATCAGTTGAAACAATTGTTTAAAACCTGCACCACCACAACATCAATCAGAGCCACATGTGCAAAGCCACACACGTCAGGAAGGTCCCGTGCTCATTCGTTGTTCTATGCTAAGCCAATCTCAGCTAGGCCTACATCAGATATAAAAATAAAAAACACAGTGATAAAAACAAAAAACTGCGGATGCTGGAAATCCAAAACAAAAACAGAATTACCTGGAAAAACTCAGCAGGTCTGGTAGTATCGGCAGAGAAGAAAAGAGTTGATGTTTCGAGTCCTCATGACCCTTAAACAGAACGGTCCTGTTGAAGGGTCATGAGGACTCGAAACATCAACTCTTTTCTTCTCCGCCGATGCTGCCAGACCTGCTGAGTTTTTCCAGGTAATTCTGTTTTTGATTAGGCCTACATCAGAACCTGGCCTTAGTGCCCTCCCTGCGATGAAGAACAGGATTCTTAAAAATTAATTATGGTGTTGCCCCTCAGCTCAAAATTATAGGGAAGATCTTCACACTGGTGCTGCAAGCATGCACCAGGAAGGAGTGCCTGAGCCACATCAAACTTTCAAGACATTTGCTAATAAAGGTTCATTCATTTCACAGCACAGAAAAAGGCCAATTTATCCAAATAGTCTATACCAGCCTTTATATTCCTTGCAGGTCTCCCCCCTTGTCTTATTTCATCTAAATCCATCAGGATATGCTTTGATTCATTTCCTCATCGTGAATTATGACCATAATTTGAATGCACTTCTTCCTGAAAAGGTGGTAGAAGCAAGTGCAATAGTAATCTGCAAAACGGAATTGGTTAAATGGTCGAAGGGAAAAGAAAATTGTTGGGCTCCGGGGAAAGAGCAGGGGAATGGGACCAATTGGATAGATCTAGCAAAGATCCATTACAGGCACAATGGGCAGAGCGGCCTCCTTCTGTGTTGTATCATCCTACTGCGGTGAGACAGTGGATAATCCTTGAACACAGGGTTTTTTAAACAAGTGTTTTCAGATACATTAATATACCTTTTGTAAATAGCTCTATCAGTTAGAGATTAAATAAACCACCGATGGAGGTTTATATTCCACGTCGATAAAACAAAAAAATTTTAGATTACAAAAGACATGACTTTTATACCCAATCTTGATTATGAATGGTGGATTAGCATGTCTACTTTTCTTTAGCAGACAGGGCAGTTTTATGTTAGTGGTAGGATTTCTGACTACTGACTACAATAATCTTTGAAATTAAGTATCACTCTCTTGCAAAACCAAGTTCATTTGTAAAGCAAACCTAGCTTTAAAATCTTACGTTAGCTTTATTAAAAGATTTTACAAAGTGATCCAGAGGAAAGAGAGAAAAAAACCCGCAGGGAACAAAAATGGACTGTTCGGTTTGACCACTAGATGGAGCAAGTCACCACAATGAAGTCCTGAAAGCATCAGGCCCAGCCCTCACAAAAACTATATCCTATCCTTGGATCATGAAAGCCACAATGAAAAATGTGTGGGGGATGGGGTGGGGAGAAGTCGGTGGACTTCAGAGCAACCCACATGATTAACCATACAACTCTCCCACAGCAATAATAATGTGTGCCAGCAGTGAGATCACAAGAGAGCCATCAGGAATAAAAACTTCTCTCAAATCATTAAAATCTTTGGCCCTGATTTTAACTGGGTGCTAGTTTTTTTTTCCGCAGGTGAGTTTTGATGCCTGTTCAAAACTCAGTCGTGGCAGGACATAATGCATTTTAACCTCTGGAATTCATTTAAATGCCATGAGCTGACTTCCCATTTATTCCCCACTGAGCAGGGGAGTCTGTGGCCATCCCATGGGAGTTGCTACAATCAAAGGGTGGGCCGGGGAAGTGTGGGGGTGAAAATGAAATCAAAGCAGGAAGGTCTTTGGTTGGACCTCAGTAAGATTGGTGGGTTACAGGTCCAGATTACCATGTGGCTATAACAGAAACAAAAGTTTGTAAAGAACCTCTTTGGTGCAAAAACAAACTTTAGCACTAAATACTACTTTGGAGAATAATTATTTGAAAATTATAAGTCATAACACCTTTAGGATGCATCATTTTCCACAAGGTGTGGGGGAGGGGCGTCTGAAAAAGTGAAAGAAAAGCAAAGTTACATCAGTTTTTTCCCCCCCTCAGTCCTTTCTCAAAAAGAGCGTGATAAAGCAGCACAATTTGGAAACAGAATGAACACTTATTCGTTGTGGTCTTCATTAAGACTCACCTACACATTCCACAAGGGTAATTTGCCGAGCCACTGTTCTCTGTATGAGAAAAGGAAGGCCTGATCCACTGCCTGATGTGCAGGAGTGATCCAATAGATCCTGAAAAAAAAAATGATCCTACGAAATGAACTGCAATTATTACAAATAATTAAAGGAAACTTTAAAAAAAAGAGGAAAGCAGGATATTTTGTTTCTTGAAAGAAGACATAGCTGCAAACGGCATCTTCCTCATGCAAACATGTCCTTTGAGCACAAAGCTATTGCTATAGGCACCTTCTATACAGCTCTGATCAGCTATCAATGTGGGACGTTCTGGCAAGACAAGATCCTGCTGCATCAGGTCATATGTACAAGAAGTGCACATGGTGTAATATTTACAGCACCGTTTCTATTAGCAAAATGGATAAAACAATAGCTGAAATCTCTGCACATCAAAATTGCCCAACAAGCTTTCCAATACATACTCACGTCATAAAATAGGTCCGCGATTCAAAGCTTGACACAAGGGGCTGGGTGGCACAGCTTACGAGTGTTTATAAAACGTTCCATTACTGATGGAACTTTGTATTGTGACTGGAGTCTTAAGTTTTTTTTAAAAGCAAATTGCATGCTTATCTTTTTGATTTGGGGGTGGGGTAGAGGAGAGATTAAAGAGTACCTGCATGAATTTCCAAGAACAGAGAAGGATTACTGTCTTTTTTCTTGTAATGTGGCTGAATGTAGAAGACTTATTTGATATCAAAAATTAACATGATGCTACAGTACATTTGACCAGAGACAGTGAAACAAAAGCTTCACAGTCAAAAAACAGATGATAAAGAACAAAAATAGATGAACAATCCTTACTGCTAATGTGCTATCTCCAACATTTGAGGCAATCAGTCCATCAATGGCACCATACTCAACCTCTCGAGCGTTTAGTCTTTGCATTCGATTTTGGTGGAACTTCTGCAGTATCAGTACCGTCACCATGGACACAATGATCAGCACAATTACTGGAGCGATAACAACAATGGCCAGGGTTCTTACACTGTAACCCAGTGCTGTTCCCTGCTGTGACTTTCCTTTAGAATTAAAGAAAAGACATTATGAAAAATGTATCAAAATATTTACTTTTACTAAACTTCAAAACCTCTAACCTCCCCAGTGTTTCAAGATGTTTCATTAATATGTTGAAATATTTATATATGAAGACAAATGTGGAGGTTAAAGAGAGTACAAAGACATCTCCCTTTAGAAAGCAGTAACAGCTTTCCTAACTGCTAACTCTATTC
Source organism: Carcharodon carcharias (assembly GCF_017639515.1). NCBI lineage: Eukaryota > Metazoa > Chordata > Chondrichthyes > Lamniformes > Lamnidae > Carcharodon > Carcharodon carcharias. Next base: position 67,154,721 of record NC_054478.1, on the reverse strand, counting down.
AATGCAGTATAATTAAACAGATACTTCCCCAAATGATTCAGTGAATTAACCCAGTAAATTACTAACCCATAAAGACCAGGAGAGTCCCAGGTTCAAACTCAGGTCCACGTTAAGTTTGCCAATCTCAATTGAAACAGCTGTTGAAACACTAATTTGGCTTCATTGCCCCTTGGTTTGACAGGGAGGGGAAGGAAGGAAAAAAAGTCAAAATTCCCACTCCAGTTTAAAATTGGCAACCTCCAATTAAGATTGTATGTATGGGCATCAAGCATAAGTATAATCAAACTTAGATATGATGCTCCCAGTGACTGAATTGTACCAACATTCAGTGAAAACCCACACAAATAATATCACTTGGGTGAAATAGCAGTCACATCAATGTCTCCAAAGCTAAGCCTTAAGAGAGAAGATAGAGAAAAATTTGTGAGAAAAAAATCCTGAACTTGCATGTAAGTATTTGTTTTCTCTCCACAGATGCTGACTGACCTGCTAAGTCTTTCCATCATTTTGTTTATATTTCAGATTTCCAGCATGCACAGTATTTTGTCTATATAAGGATTTCTGACTAATGTCATTAAGACTCTGGTTTTAGTTCCCAAGATACTTAACTCAATAGCAACATTTGTAGCTTACATTTCCATTTATAAAGGGATTGCATGTTCCAGGTTTGAAGAGCTGCATGATTTTTGCTCCAAGGTAAAATTATTAGATGTACTCAACCCAACATCATCGCCAAAAGTTATCAAGCAATCGATGGCAAGGAAACACAATGATCATAAACTTGCATTAAACAAATGTTTGTAGCATTTGAGACAACCTGTTATTGTCAGAAGGTACAATACGAGCAGACAACACAGAGGAAGAGCAGATCAGTGGACAGGTTTATGTTTTACAATCCTACAGCATGACATATGTGACAGGATGACTTATAGTGACTTACATTTCTAAAAAGGTGCTTCATTGGTTGTAATGTGCTTTGGGTGTCCTGAAAGGCACTGTGAAAATTCAATTAATAAGTATGGCCTTGAAATAGTTTCATGGTCACCATTACTGAGACTATCATTGAGTATTGTAAAAATCCATCTGGTTCACTAATGTCCTTCAGGAAAATAAATCTGTCACCTTTGCATGGTCTGGCCGACATGCAACTCCAGGCCCACAGTAATGTGGTTGACTCTTTACTGCCTTCTAAATGGCCAAACAAGCCAATCAGTTCAAGGGCGATTAGTGATGAGCAACAAATGCTGGCCTTGCCAGTGACATCCACATCCCATGAAAGATTAAAGAGAAAATAAATAAGTCTATTTGAAGAACATAAAAAATAGAAGTGGAAGTAGGCCATTCAACCTTTCAATCTGCTCCTCCATTCAATATAATCACTGCTGATATTCAACTTCAACATCACCTATACCATACTAATGCCATTTCCAAAAGTCTATCAATCTGCCTTGAACATATTCAACAACTGAGTATCCATAGCACCCGGTCATAGAGAATTCCAAAGATGCACAATAGTTTGAATGATGAAATTTCTCCTCATCTCAATCTTAGTAGGTTGACCCATTATTCTGATTCTAGTTCTAGATTCTTCAACAGGGGAAAACATTCTTCCAACATCCACCCTGTCAAATCCTTGAAGAATTTTTATATGTTTTAATGAAATCACCTCTCATTATTCTAAATTCCAGAGAATAGGCCTAGTCTACTCAATCACTCCTCATAGGACAAACCCCTCACCCTAGGAATCAGTCTCCCGAACATTTGTTGCACTATCTCTAAAAGACTGGCATATCCTTCCTTAAGTAAAGAGGAGATCAAAGCTGCACATAGTACTCCAGATGGGGTCTCACCAAGGACCAATACAATTACAGTAAGAGTTCTTAACTCTTCTATTCCAAACCATGTATAATAAAAGCCAACAATCCATTTTCTTTCCTATTTTCTTGCTGTACCATTATGATTTATGTACAAGGACATCCAGGTCCCTCTGAATAGTAGCAATGCCCAGTGTATCAATTTTCAAAAATCTGCTTTACTATTTTTCCTTCTGAAGTTTATAAACTGATTTCCCTAATTATACTCCATCAGCCATGTTTTTGCCCACTTGCTCAACCCATCTACCTCCCTTTGCAGCCTCTTTGCGTCCCCCTCAAACTTGGCCGCTTTATTTATGCCTATTCTGATGGCACCTATTGGAGCCAAGTACATCAAGGTCCTTTCTGTATTGCAATGGGAAGACATGTGGAGAGCTGTAATTATGTTGCATTGTACAGGACAGGGGTGCCAAAGCAAAAAAAAGTTGAAATCAAAATTGGAACTGACTTAAAATGGTAGAGAAAAAGAAACAGCCAATAGTATAAATTCATCATGAATGAATCCAATGTTCAGAACAGATCAGGGGAGGGAAACAAATCCTCACAAAACAGCAAAATGTGAACGTAAGGTCAAGTTGCTTGAATTAGAGAATTTCCTAAACTGAGTGACAAGGACAAGAGCTCCAAGAGAAGCATTGCAGTTATCACCATCAAAATTCACCTACAAAGTATGCCAAAGTAATAAAGTTTACATATTCCAATGAAAACCCAACCCTGGTGTTTAAACCTAGGGGAAGTGAGGACTGTGTACCAAACATGTACACAAAACAAGTGTTACCACCTGCCCGTTAGGAAAATGTTGTCAGCTATAATTGTAATATTAAACTTATTAGTGAAGTAACAAGTCTAATAATAGAAAAATAACACTGCAAAAAATTATTTCCACATATGATTTTGATACCAAAAGGATGGATGATTGCAAGATCTAGGGCCAGATTTTCATTACCAATGTGGATAGCTTGAGTCAGGATATCCCGACTCAGCAGACCCACCTTGATTAAACGGGTCCCGTTATGCCCAATTTTTGGTCCAGGGAGGCTGGGGCAGGACCAAGTTGGGCCCGCTGACCCGAAGCAGACTGTAGGCAGCCACAGTGGCAGGCGAATGTCAAGGCCAGCTGGTTAGAAGGCTTACCTTAGTTCACTGAAGCTTTGTCATGGTAATATTGAAAGCAGCAGGGCCCTCCAGCCCTCTCCTTTCCAAAGCCTCTCCATGGCCATTCACCCAGTGTGCACGATGTATAGAATTCATGAGCCTAATAATAACAATGGCAAGTATTGAAATGCGGAGAGAAGAAAAGAGACACCCAGAGATCTTCGCAAAAATAACTGTTCCTACAATTCTATAGTAATTATAGTTATCAGTAACAGACACTTTAACTACTTCACCCGGCTAAAATTTGTCCAAATAAGTATTCATACGTCGACAAAAAAGGTCACAGAAAAAATAAATTCTGAGTGCATAAAAATGCCAATCAAGCAGAGACTTCAGTTTGTCAAAACAGAAGCCCCTGTTAAGCTTCTGCATTTGAGTGTCTTGGAACTCAGCTAAGCATTCGTAATAAGCACAGGTGGAGAACGCAGTTGTCTGGCCATCTGTATCTTCTAAAAACAATTCCCAGATGACCTCTTGTGAAAGCTTGGCTGATCATTTAAACCTAGGAAATAGGAGCAAGAATAGGTCATTCAGCCTTTCAAGCTTGAGCCACCATTCTATTTCCTTCTTAAATATATTCATTCTCTTAGCCTTCAAAGCCTCCTGTGGCAGAGAATTCCACAGGTTCACCACCCTCCAATTGAAGAAGTTTCTCCTACTCTCAGTCCTAAATGGCCCTCCCCATATCCTGAGACTGTGACCCCTTGTTCTAGACCCCCTAGCCAGAGGAAGTATCATCCCTGCATCCAGTCTGTCCTGCCCTGTCAGTATTTTACACCTTTCAGTGAGATCCCCTCTCATTCTTCTAAACTCTAGTGAATACAGGCCTAGTTGACCCAATCTCTCCTCATACAACAAACCTGCCATCCCAGGAATCAGTCTGGTGAACCTTGGCTGCACTGTCTCTATGGCAAGTATACCCTCTGAGGGAAAGAGGGCAAAGCTGCACACAACACTCCAAGTGTGGTCTCACCAAGGTCCTGTACAGCTGCAGTAAGACCCCCTTGCTCCTGTGCTTAAATCTGCTTCCAATGAAGGACAACATGGCATTTGCCTTCTTAACTGCTTGCTGCACTTACATGCTTGCTTTCAGTGACTGGTGTACAAGGACAACAAGGTCCCTTTGTACATCAACATTTCTCAATCTATCACCATTTAAATAATACTCTGCCATTGTTTTTCCTACCGAATTGGTAACTTCACACTTATTCACGTTATACTGCATTTGCCATGTATTTGTCCACTCACTCAACCTGTCTAAATCGCTTGAAGCATATTAACGTCCTCCTCACCACTCACATTCCCATCTCCATCAAGTTTTGTGTCATCAGCAAACTTGGAAATATTACATCTGGTGCCCTCATCCATATCATTGATATGTATTGTGAATAGCTGGGGCCGCAAGCACTGATCCCTGCGGTTTCCCACTAGTTACTGCCTGCCACTCTGAAAAAGACCCATTTAATTTCTACTCTGTTTCCTGTCTGCTGGCCAAATCTCAATCCATGCCAATATATTACCCCCAATTCCATGTACTTTAACTTTGCACACTAACCTCTTATTGGGACTTTATCAAAAACTTTCTGAAAATCCAAATACACCACATCCACTGGTTCTCCCTTATCTATTCTGCTAGTTACGTCCTCAAAAAAACTCCAGTAGGATTGTCAAACATGATTTCCATTTCATAAATCCATGTTGACTTTGTCTAATCCCGCTGATCTTTTCTAAGTGTCTTGTTATCACATCCTTTATAATAGACTCTACCATTTTCCATACTACTGATGTTCAGCTAACCAGTCTGTAATTCATCGTTTTCTCCCTCCCTCCTTTTTTAAATAGTGGGGTTACATTTGCTATCCTTAAATCTATTCCAGAATCTACAGAGTTTTGGAAAATGACAGACAATGCATCTACTATTTCCATGGCCACCTCCTTTAGTACCCTGGGATGTAGTTTATCAGGCCCTGGGGATTTATCACCTTTCAGTCCCATTAATTTCTCCAGCACTTTTTTTTAGTAATACTAATTTCCTTCAATTCCGCCTTCTCACTGAACCTTTGGTTCCCTAAAATTTTTGCAAAATCATTTGTGTTTTCCTCTGTGAAGACAGAACTAAAGTAGTTGTGTAATTGCTCTGCCATTTCCTTGTTCTGTATTATAAATTCTCCTGTTTCGGCCTGTAAGACATTTGTCTTCACTAATCTTTTTCTTTTTACATACCTATAGAAGCTTTTACGGTCCACTTTTATATTCCTTGCACGTTTACTTTAGAATTCAGCACAGGCAGTCCAAGAGATTGATTAAGAGGGGAAAAATAAACTGCTCCCAATCCTCAGGCTTGCTACTTTTTCTAGCAACTTTATACTTTGGATCTAGAGACTACCCTTAATTTATTTTGTTAGCCATGGTTGGGCTGCTCTACCTGTTGTGTTTTTGCGCCAGAAAGGAATGTATAACTGTTGCAATGGATACATTCATTCCTTAAATATTAGCTATTCTGTATCCACCACCATGCCTTTTAATGAAGTTCCCCAATCTATCTTAGCCAACTCACACCTCATACCTTCGAAGTTTCTTTTGGTTAGATTTAGGACCCTAATTTCAAATCAGATTACTTTACTTTCCATCCTAACGAAGAATCCTATCATGTTATGATCACTGTTCCCTTAATTACCCAGCACAACAAGATTATTAATTAACCCCTTCTCATTGCACAATACCAAATCTAGCATAGCCTGTTCCCTAGTTGATCCCTTGACGTACTGGTCTAAAAAAAAAATCTCGTACACAATCCAAGAATTCATCTGCCACAGTATTATTCCTAAATTTGGTTTGCCCAGTCTATATGCAGATTAAAGTCACTCATGATTATTGTAATACCCTTGTTACATGCATCTCTAATTTTTTGTTTAATGTTGCCCCCTAACTTATCGCTACTGTTTGGAGGCCTATAGCAAACTCCCACCAATGTTTTCCGCTCCTCGTTGCTTCTTAGCTCCATCCAGACTGATTCTACATCTGGAATGTCTAAGCCAATATCCTCTCTCACTATTGCACTGAGTTCATCTTTAACTAACAATGCCACCCCACCACCTTTCCTTTTTTACCTGTCTTCCTTAAATATCGAGTATCCTTGGATATTCAGTTCCCAGCCTTGGTTAACCTGCAGCTAGTCTCTGTAATCGTAATCCTATCATACCAGTTAAATCTATTTGCACTATTAATTCATCTACCTTATTGCGAATGCTCTGTGCATTCACATACAGTGCCTTTAGACTTGTCTTTTTAACATTTTTACACTTTTTTTGTACTATGGCCCTATTTGCTGTTAACCCTCGTTTCCTCTGGCTTCCACTTTTCCTTTCTACTTTTCTGCCTTTCATTCCTATCTTTGTTTCCCTCTCTTGTGTCTCCCTACTCAGGTTCCCATCCCTCTTTCATTCAAGTTTAAACCCTCCACCACAGTGCTAGCAAATACCCCAGTGAGGATATTGGCCCCGGTCCTGCTGGGGTGCAACCCATCCAGCTTGTACAGGTCCCATCTTCCCTAGAATTGGTCCCAATGCCTCAGGAATCTAAATCCCTCCCTCCTACACCTCTCTCCAGCCACACATTCATCTGGTCTATTCTCTATTCCTGATCTCACTAGCATGTGGCACTGGAAGTAATCCTGAGATTACTACCTCTGAGGTCCTGCTTTTTAATTCATTTCCTAACTCCCTATATTTTGCTTTCAGGACCTCATGTCTCTTTTTACCTATGTTGTTGGTACCAATATGGAACATGACCTCTGGCTGTTCAACCTCCCCTTCAGAATGTTTTGCAGCTGCTCAGTGACATCCATGACCCTTGCACCAGAGAGGCAACATACCAGCTGCATTCCCCTGAGAAACCATCTCCCCCAGCAGTTTCCAAAACAGCAAATCTGTTAGAGAGGGAGATGGACCCAGGGGAACTCAGCACTACCTGCCTAGTGTTTTTACTCTGCCTGGCTGTCACCCATTCCCTTTCTGCCTGTGCACTCTTTACCTACGGTGTCACCACCTCACTGTACATGCTATACACAAAGATCTCATTCTTGCGGATGCTCCACAGTGACTCCAAATCCGAAATGGAGATTTAGAGTAGCTGCAGCTGGAGACATTTCCTGGACAAGTGATCGCCCCGAACACTGGAAGTGTCCCTGATTTCCCACATCGCACAGGAGGACCATTCCACTTGGCCGGGCTGCCCTGCCATGACTTACCCTCAATTTACGCCCTTTACTTTTACTTGCCTAGTTTAGAGAATATTAAGGACAGAAGAAATACTTACCAAGTCCCACTTACCAAGGCCACCGCTCTTCTTTCTGAGGATAGGTAGAAAATGAAAGGATCACCTCCCTCCCTCTCTCACCAAACTCCCTCTCTCACCAAACTCCAACTCAAGCACACTAATTCAGCACTCCAGTGCAATAATTGCTCTGGCCGATTGAAAAAAAAGTCTGCTGTTACTACAACCCTATAAATTTGTCAATGATTTCTGAATGATTGTTTTCTTCACCTCTGTATTTCATATGGCTCACTGGTTCTGTACGTATTGCATACTGGGTGAATGGGCATGGAATGGCCATTGATAAGGCCTTTTGAACTTAACTTGCAAAAGGTTTCTGAAGTCAGAACATGGTTCATGACTCCTCTGGGGGGCTGTGAAACACGAGTCATGGAGACGCCTGACTCCACAAAAATTGCTGGGTGGTATGAGATGCCTATCCCTGCAATGGGCCTGCCAGATTGGATTGCAGGATGTGGGCTCACTTCCTGCACCCTTGTCCCGCACAAGTGAAAATTGTCAGCACTGAGAATTGGGGAGTGGGGCGGGGGATGGCGGCTGGCACAGGAGTCCTAGAATTGGGTCCCACCTTCCATTTTTAAATGGCCTCTGAGCTGGCCTGATTCTGCAAAAAGCTGGGCCTGATCTCAAAATTCCCAAGCTATTATTGAAAGGGGTTCAAATGGAGGTGCATGACATTCATTTCAAATAAAAAATAGCAATTAAGGCTTGTTGTGAAGAAAGTTTTTTTTATTCAGTCATGAGATGTGGGCATCACTGACTAGGCCAGCATTTATTGCCCATCCCTAATTGCCCTTGAGATGGTGGTGGTGAGCTGCCTTCTTGAACAGCTGCAGTCCGTGTGGTGTAGGTACACCCACAGCACTGTTAGGAAGTGAGTTGCAGGATTTTGACCCAGCGACAGTGGAGGAATAGCAATATATTTCCAAAGTCAGGATGGCAAGTGGCTTGGAGGGGAACTTCCAGATGGTGGTCTTCCCATGTGTCTGCTGCCCTTGTCCTTCGAGGTGAAAGTGGTCGTGGGTTTCGAAGATGCTGTCTAAGGAGCCTTGACGAGTTCCTGCAGTGCATCTTGTAGATGATACACACTGCTGCTACTGTTCATCTGTGTTGCAGGAAATGAATGTTTGTGGATGGGGTGCCAATCAGCCAGGCTGCTTTGTCCTGGATGATGTTGGAGCTGCACTCATCCAGGCAAGTGGGGAGTATTCCATCACGCTCCTGACTTGTGCCTTGTAGATGGTGGACAGGCTTTGGGGAGTCAGAAGGTGAGTTACTCCCACAAGATTCCTAGCTTCTGACCTGCTCTTGTAGCCACAGTATTTATATGGCTAGTCCAGTTCAGTTTCTGGTCAATGGTAACCCTCAGGATGTTGGCAGTAGGGGGTTCAGTGATGCCATTGAACATCAAGGGCGATGGTTAGATACACTCTCGTTGGAGATGGTCATTGTCTGGCAAATATGGTGCAAATATTACTTGCCACTTATCAGTCCAAGCCTAGCTATTGTCCATGTCTTGCTACATTTGGTCATGGGCTGCTTCAGTATCTGAGGAGTCATAAATGGTGCTGAATATTGGGTAATCATCAGCAAACATCCATCTTATGATGGAAAGAAGGCCATTGATGAAGCAGCTGAAGATGGTTGGTCCTAAGACACTACCCTGAGGAACTCCTGCAGTAAGTTCTGGAACTGAGATGATTGACCACCAACAACCACAACTGTCTCCCTTTGTGCTAGATATGACTCCAACCATCTTTGAATTCCCTGCCCCCACCCCAATTCCCATTGACTTCAGTTTTGCTAAGGGTGCATATCAATTACTCTGCATTTTCATTGCTGTTGAACTGTATATTTTAATTTTTATATTTTCATGATTAGAGTGACTATGGTAACCTGCAGATATTGTATAAATAAGTTATGAAAAATACTAATCTATAATGTTATTTTTGGGAGATACTTTCATGAAAAATGGCCATATAACAGGAGTTACACATCTGAAATAAAATTAGAGCTTCAGGCAAATATTAATAACTTTCTCAATCAAGAATAGAAAGATTCTCACAAGCCTAAGCATCAAGTTAGGGAAGCTGCCTCAACTTTGTGCAAGAGGAGGAGCTGACCTTCTGTAACATATCCAGTGAATTGAACTGGACGTTTCACTGTCGCAGGTTTTCATCACATTGCAATACCGACACAAGGTTGGTCATCTTATTGCAACACCTGGATAAGCAGGTAATAATCTCTGACCTTTATTCCTCATTTATCAAATTGCTGAAGTCAGCAAAATTGAAATTACAAGAGACAAGAGAATTAGGGAACAAGTCTACAAATAGACTATCTCCTTAAAAATAATACATCACCACGAAAGATTGACCCTATTGCTCATCTATCTAATAAAATCACTAAGCTTATGGATTGTGAGAAATTTAACTCTTATATTTTGTATTCATACTAAAGCTACATGGAGACCACAGGGTAGCTGGAAAGCCAACAGAAGAGTGAAGATCTTCCCGTTGCCAGAATCAGCAACTTCAACATTTGATACAGGACACCATACCATAGCAATCAGAGTGTAGTAAGAAACCACAAATCTTGTTGCTGGACTCACAATTTCTCACCCTTGCTACCATTTGTTCCCCCTCTTCAGCCATTGCCTCATGCTGCCCCAGATTGCTTATATTTTGTGTCCTATTTGACTCCAAACTGTGCTTCTGACCCCACGTCCTCTGCATCATCAAGACTGTCTTGTAAGATTGATCTCAGTTCACCCGCTGCTGACAACACTCATCCATATCTTTGTTGCCTCTAGACATAGGTAGAGTAGTGTTATCCTCACTTGTCTCTTATCCACTATCCTCTCTAAACTTCAGCTCATCCACAACACCAAATCAATATCCAAATCCCTTACTGTCCTGCATTAGCTCCTGCTGCTCCAAGGCTTCTCATCCTCATGTTGAAATCCCTTTATGGCCTGACCCCTCTTCACTTCTGTAACCCTTCCTTCAACCTTCCAAACTCCTCTGACTTAAATTAATGAAAAATATTTTTTTTAAATGTAATAAAGGCAAGACATCAACATCCATAAAAAAAATTAATCAAAAGGTGACAATGGTATTAATCTGTAAATTCTATAGTTTAGGATTTTAGAATGTTAGATACAAATATAAATCCTGAGATTTGTAAACATCAACAGATCATTCAATCAGATCATGAAGCCCTGCAAACATTTAAACCACACACATAATTAAATGGATTTGAACCTGGCCTGTAAACCTAAGTATTGTCTGAAAAAAAAAGTAATTGCTATGATTAAAAAAAATGGGAATCAGAACAGGGTCCACAGAACTGACAGAAATAGTAGGAGGAAATCAAGTAACTTTCCCCACTAGTGATCAGTAGCAATCAATGAATGAGGTTTAAACAAAAGTTGTATCTCTAGAAGTAGATGAGGCAAAAGAAAGAAAGTGACCAAATGAGGAAGAATCAATGTGGATATTGATCCTCTGAACAATGAACCAAACTGACAACAGTGGTAGAAGGTGTAAAAAAAAACTTTGGTTTGATAAAACAGCTTGACCTTTATTCTTGGTATCATGAGCAGTACTGTGTACAGACTCAAAGCTAGAAACCATACATTTGGTAATCATTTTTGATCTCTTTAAAAACTGAATTTTAACTTTTGTAAACTAAAGTAAGCGATAAGAGTGCAACAATAGCGGGCAAGACCCCATGTGCCACATATATTTAAAGAACAGTGCAGGAGGATGCAAAACAAGATTGTGCATGATTTAACAATATAAAAGTACTAATAGTCTCCAATGGTTTGATCTCCTAGATAAAGTTTATACAATGAAATCTAAGCATTTGGACTCGATTTGTATTATTCGCAAATAGCTTAGTAAGTCATTGAGTTCACCACACAATGTACCACAGTGCATTTGTTCTATACGCACCTACTTTGTCTTCACTGTTGCACAGTGTGAATTAGGGATGTAAATGTCATGTCTGCTAAACATGGACAGTTGACAATTATGTAAATAGATCACAGTTTTTGACAGGGTCCAGTGTTTCAAAATCAGTTTTACCTTTAGGTGGCAATTGAGCTGTAATGTTCATATTACACAAATTGCCGTGACAACATTCTACTGTCTGGTCCGCTGATGGTGGAGTCTTGCACGTCAGCTTACTCTGTTCATAAACCTGGAAGCAACCTTTTTGATAAACTGGATGACCATCATTTATGCTCAGTGAAGCAAAGCACTGCTGCCCTACACACTGGTCCTCTCCTCCACAAAACATCCCTTCACACACACATTTATAGAAGCCTGCATTTAGTTTCGGCACCTCATCTGCAAAAACAAAATTCAGAAATAAGTTGAGCTATTGGAGAAATATAAGTGATCAGTCAATTAAGCCCATGACAACTCGCAAATATAACTAAGTATTGCGTTAGCACAAGATCTACCAAAACTCAATTTTAACTGTCAGTTTGTATCCTTTACGTTCCAAATGTTTCAAAACAACAATACTTATAGGTTAATTTAAATAACGCTTTCAGCGTTTATCCTAATATTATTTTAAAAAGAAACAATAAACATCATGTTTTAGTATTTTGAATTTGGTTCTTTGTTACTTTATTTCACACATGGCAACCATTTCTCGTACAAAACGCTAATCAAAAATAATTTCAGCAGTCTTAATCCTTTTGCTTAAAAATGTCACACATCAAAACTTTAACTGTAGATTGGGAGTCAGGAGGTAAAGTAATATGTAGATGGAGAAAGTAAAAATGTTCTAAAAAGTCAACAATTTAATTGAATGATGCACAAGAACACAGCCACACAGTGCTGAGTTCTGAAAACGTGCAACCTGTAATGTTTAGGGGCCTTAAGTTTTCCTAAACCAGTTTCCACTATGAATAAAAGTTTGTGCCTCACGGGACTTGATTTCCAATACCAGAGTACTGTCTTGAATAACTTCAGAGATTGTAGTAACAGGGCAACCTGCAACCTACATGTTCCACACTGGAATGCAAGACAAGCAGGTGCATGATTTAAAAAAGGGGTGCATTTTCCTGGCTACTTTAATTTACTCCTGTCATGCACTGATATTAACAGACTGTGACAATTTAGAGATTGGTGACACTATTATTTGTGTTTCAATTGGATGGATTTTAGTGAATGATGGTCGTAACCCTGGAAGGGGAGCAGAGAAGAAGCTAATTTGGATATCTCCAAACAAAATTCCGTCACATGTTTCAGGAGTAAGGATGTGAGGCTCTTTGAAGACCATGAGAGTCCAGTGGCCAAACGCATCAAATTTGGTCAGGGCGGTAGGGATTGGTGGGAGGGGAGGGGGGCCCATCAGAGGGGTGGAGGGCATGTTCAAGAAAATTTTGTTAATAACTAGAAAAGGCAGCAGTAATGATACAAGTATCAGTAAAGAAGCATCTACTATTGGCCTCCAGCATGGCTTTTTATGTCAGCAAATGTAACTTACCTGCAACTCCTGCAAGGTTATGCTCGCCAGAGCTTTTGAATTGATCACAAAAAGATCCATAAAGTTAGTTACCCCTTTTTCTAAAATGATCTGATTTATTTGCAAGTTTTGCCCATTCCATTTCTTTCCCAGTTCTCCAACTTCAAGGTCCCCTGAGGCTATGCATCATTTGGACATTATGATTATTCTTTATGACTATAAACTAAAAAAGTCCCAAATTTAGCTCCAATTCATGTCTGAAAGAGTTTAGGTCATTTCAAAACGACAGTATTCAAGACAGAAGTGCCAATTTCTGCCAGTTTCAATTTACCCACTGCAGCCACAAGTTATGGATTGGGGCTCCTGATTCCATAACCCACAACAGACTAAAGGCAAAATCCTGTGCCCTCCTGCATGGCGAGTTTGGTGGCAGGGGGTTGGTGACAGGCGGGGACCACTCCACCTTCCCATCTCCATCCTGATTAAATCAAGGGTGGGTAGGCCTGTGGGCAGCCTTTCCGGCCCATCACCAATTGAAGCCATTATGTGGGCAACTAATGCTCACTTAAGGTCCTCATCCTACTGCTGCTGCTGGTATTAACCTAATGTTGGGCGGGGCAGGGGGGGTGGAGTAGGCGCGGGGGGAATAGGGCTTGCCAAGCAGGGAGCACGACTAGCAAAAACAAAGTGGGGGTTTCCTGGAGCACTCCTGGAGCAGGGGCCACCTCTTGCAGGCGCTCACCGGTGATCAAGGGACCTGTTATTGGAAAGGAGGGGTGGGTGGGTGGGGGGGAGGGGCAGTTAAAGCCAAGTCCTGTTCTTGCTGCCGAACCCCCTTATCTCCCTGCTCTGCAACCCCCAACAGCCACACACCTGCTCCTGCGTCCCTCCTCGATCCAAGGCCTGAGATGGGTGTCATACCAACAGCAGCCAGTACGTTCCTAGTAGTGCTCTTGTTCAATAGAGCAGGCCAGCAGCTCTCGACAGGCAGAACTGCCACCCCCAGGGGCAGAACTGCCATCCCCAATGGGGGAAGGCCCACCACTGGCCTGTCAAGTGCCGGAGAGGCACAAGATGTGGCAGGCCTTTCCAAAAAGGGGCAATGTGTGGTTCTTGCCAACTCTCCAGCTGGCTGCCCAGACACCCATTGCATCCACAAGATTCCACCCCAGGTCTACCAGTGATAGAATTTCTTTGTTGTGTTATACAATATAATCAACGCATACATCAGAGAACTTGAAAATATCTTCGCTCCTACATTACTACCACAACATATGTATTTTTCTGTCAAACCAAAACAGAACTGGTGTTTCCACAGAATAAAAACTGGTGAAATTGCAATAGTGCAGCAGGAGAAAAACAAATTTCGATTAATGACCCTCAAGTCAGCAATTAGGAAGGCTCAATAAACTTTCATTTATATGGCACCTTTCATTTTCTCAGGATGTTTCAAATTACTTCAAAGCCAATGAATTATTTTTGAAGCACAGCCCATGTAACATAGAGAAGTGTGACTACAAGCATCCACAAGCAATAAAGTGTCATTCACGGCCCAGTGGCAGCATTCTCATATGGGACGGTAGGGCATGGGCTCAAGTCGCAGTCCTGAAACTTGACCATAAAATCCAGGCTGACATTTCAGGGCAGTATAGGGAGAGAGAGCTGCATTGATGAAGGTGCCACCATTCAGATGAGATGTTAACTCAATGGCACAGCTGCCCTCTCAGGTGAATGTTGAGCATCCCATGTCAATCATTGAAGGGCAGGGCAATTTATTCCTCAGCTAATATCATCAAATAGTTCATCTCATTGCTCTTGATGGGAGTTTGCTATATGCAAACTAGCTGCCATATTTCCTACGTTACAATAAAGCCCAGAGTTCAAGAGTAAATCTTTGGCTGTACAGCATATATGTAGCATTTTCAGGATGCCCCAAAATGCAAGTTTTTTCTTTACAGAGTACACTCTTAGTGTTATAGAGCTGATCTTCCAGGCAACTTTTCTTGGTGGACACATTTAACTTCATTTATAAGACAGCAGCAGCTTCATGTGTGCATCAAACTCAATAACTAAAGAACTCCTCTCTCCTAGAGGCTCTCCACGCTGCTTACTCATTGGTTTACACAGATCATGTGATCTTACAATACCAGATTATTCTTAAAACTACAGTCCTACATTCCTCCCCCTTTAACCTTTCTGTACATTTTGTATCTACAAGGATATTTATTTCATGACATTACAATATTTACACAGGTCATGAAATTACAAGTTGTCTTTCAGGTGGTTTCCTGATCTGTGTGGAACGTCGTAGCTCCACAACTTCCAATTCTTTGACAGGAACCACATCCTCTGGGACTGCATTAACATCAAGTACCTCATTAGGTTCAGTGTCGTCCACTCTGAAGAGACATCAGACATGTCTATCCTTGGTTGAGTAACTTCAACAGGAACCACAGGATTAGCAATGGTTACAGGTGGAACATCATTTTGTTGGGGTTTCTCCCTTTTTCTTAAATGATCCACATGCTTGCAGGTGATCCAGCCCTTCGCTTCCACATGGTATGACAATAGTCCAGTCAGACAGCTTGCATTACCAGGTAACCACTTCAGTCTCCACCAAAATTGTTTACATATACTGCTTCTCCAAAAGTAAATTGTCACTCACAACTATGCAAATTATGAGTCACTTTTTTGGTGTCCTTGACTTTTCTCCACCTTCCCCCCCAAATTGGCAAGTATCAGGCTTAGTCTTGTTCAAAGATGGCACCTCATCAGTAATTCTGCAGGTGTTGCACCTGTCATAGTATGAGGGGTCATTCTGCAGTGAAATACGAAATGAGCTAGTTTAGTTTCCAACAATTCACCTGTTAACTTTTTCATTTCCACCTTAAAAGTTTGTACTGCCCTTTCCACCAGTCCATTAGATTTCAGATGGTACAGTGCAGCCTTCACGTATTGATACCATTGATGCTGACAAATCGTTGTAACTCAGCACTCATAAATGCAGTACCATTATCTGAGACGATTAGCTCCGACAATCCATGGATAGCGAATCTTTGGCCTAGCTTTTCTATAGTAGCACCTGACACTGGCAACTTTACCTCAAATGTCTAACCACTTGGAATGAGGATCTATTATCAGTAGAAACACGGTTCCAAGGAAAGGACCAACATAATCTATGTACAATCTCACCCAGGGACTCCAGGCCACTACCACCAACGACTTTTATAGCTGTTGACATTGCAGTGTTTTACCATCTTCTCAATATCGCCGCCCATTCCTAGCCACCAAAGATAACTTCACACTATCTTCTTCATTCTTGAGATACCTTGACGGACAATGTGCAGCTCTACTAAGAGCAGTTCCCTCATTGTGAAGGAACTACCACTCGTGCACCCTATAATAGAATACCATCTTGACTGCTCATCTCATGTCTTCAGTTGAAAACTGGCATCAATTCATCAGATTCTGGTTCCTGGAACTAACCATGTAACATTTGGTCTCTCACTCAAGACAGGACTAGATCACGATTCGTCCACTTTCTTATCTGTCTGGCACAGACTGGTGAGGAATCCAGGAAATTCATCACTAACATGAGCTCTTGGGGAATTGGGACATGGTCATTGTCCCCTTGCAAAGCAAGGTGACTTAGGGTATCAGCATTTGCCATATGAATCCCTGGTTTATGTACAAAGGTGTTTTCATATGCACTAAAATTAGGGCCCATCTTTGTATTCGTGCAGAAACTATGGGAGATATAGCCCTTTCCTTGCTAAACAGACCCAAAAATGGTTTGTGGTCTGATACGATCATGAAGTGTCGCCCTTGTGCATATCGGTGGAATTTGTTTTACACCAAAAGTAATCAGCAGGCCTTCCTTTTCAATCTGAGAATATCCTTTTGCAGCTGTGATAAGTGTCCGGGATACATAGCCTATCAGCCTGTCATCCATGTTATGAGACAGTACCACTCCCATTCCCTACGGGGACACATCACAAGTTAGCATAAATTCCTTTGTCGAGTCAAAATGCATTAACAAATTTGAAGAGTTCAAGAGCTATGTTACTTTCATGAAGGCTTCTTCTTGGGGTGACTCCCAAAACCAACGCTGGTTTTCTTTAGCAGTGAAAGTAAAACTGTTAATAAATTTTGTAGAAATCAACCATAATAATTTATTATTTAAGTTCAGAGGTGTCCTTAGGTGCAGATGCCTCTATTATTGTTTTAACTTTCTCTTCAACAGGGTGTAACCATTGGGCAACTACCCAGTGGCCCAAATAAATGACTTCATTTGCCTGACAAGTGCATTTTTCCTACACTGGGCACACTCCAGCTTCTAAAATATCATTTCAGGACTTCCTGTAGTTTAGCCAAGTGTCTCTCTTCTGTGAATCCAGTTATTAGTATGTCATCCAGGTAGACCACAACTTGAGGTAGTCCTTATAGCAAACTCTCCATCATCCTCTGAAAAATGGAGCAGGCCGAGGAAACACCGAAGGGCAGGCACATATATTGATATAACCCTTTGTGGGTATTTATAGTCACAAATTCTCGGGAGACATCGTCCAGCTCCAGTTGCTCACATACGTGACTCATGTCAAGCTTTGTACACGCTGTCCCTCCTGCTAGTTTGGCTTAGAGGTCTGCAATCTTGGGAATAGGGTACCTGTCCAGTTTGGCTGCTCTGTGGACTGTTAGTTTATAGTCCCCAAAGATCTGGATGGTCTGGCCTGGTTTAAGGACAAGGATTATGGGTGCTGCCCATTCTGAGAACTGAACCACTTTTATGACACCCAGCTTCTCAAGCCGGTTCATCAATCTTCTCTCTCAGGGTGTATGGCACCCGTCTTGCTTTCAAGAAGCGAGGGTTTGCTTCTGGTTCCACATAAAACTAGGCCTGTAGGCCTTGGATTTTTCCCAGTTCATCCTTGAAGACGGTGTCATTTTTTAAAAAAACAGCTCTAACAGTCCCACTACTCCCAGATGGAAGATTTCAGACCAGTTTAATCTCTTTCAACCAATTGCGACCTAGAAGGCTTGGTCCTTTCACCTTCTACCACTATCACTGGGAGCTGTGCTGATTGGTGTCTATAATGAACAGTTACTCTGATGATACCTTTTACCTGGATTTCATCATCCAGGTATGTTTTCAGCTTGGCAGATGTTTGTTCCAAACTTAATTGTTGATGACTTAATTTAAATATCTGAAAATATGTTCTCCTATTACAGTGGTAGAGGCACTCATGTCTACTTCCATTTTTAATGGTTTACCATTCACTTGCAATGTGACAATAATTGGCTCTGTCTTTCCAATGTTCATGTTGAATAATGAATAAATGTCAGAATTGGTTGTTTCTGGTTCTTCCACACTGTATATTTCATTGGACTTCATTTGTTGCCTGGAAACCTGTTTTAATCTTGCTTTGCAATGTTTCAATATGTGTCCGCTTCTGTGACAAAAATAACACTCTACCTTTTTAAATTGCTAATCATTAGGAGTATGATTGTTTCCACGTTGATAAAAATTAGTTTCAGCTTTGCTGCTAAGCTGTTTTCTCCCAACTTTTAGTTTGTGGGAGCTGTTTCCCACTTCTTGGCGGAGTCCTGGCTTTTTGCACCACTTTTGGTTGACTGTTCCTGCCCAACTAGGAGAACAGTGCCATGTTGTGCCCCTTGAGTCACTTGTGAATCCCTTACAGTGCTCCCCATCGCAAGCGTTATTTCTAACACTTTCTTAAAATCAAGATTCGCTTCAGCCAGCAATCTTTGTTGAATAGCAGGTCACATATCAAACAAACAATCACTGAAGATGTCATTCAGGGTTTCACCAAAATCACAATATTCCTTTAGTTGTTTTGATTTAAGTTCAGAGGTAGCAATGGTTCCCCTGGGCTCTATTCCATGAATGGAACCTGAACCTCTGCATTGAGACTGAGGGCTTCGGTTGAAAATGTCCCTTAACGAGGTCTACAAATTTGGGGCTTTGGGGGCCGTCAAGCTTCGAATTAAACTGTATGTCTTGCTCCCACAAATACTGAGGAAAATCGCTCTCCTCTTTTCTTCCCCCATGATTTTGTTGGCTTGAAAGTTGAACACCATAGAAAAGTTATAGCACAGAAAGAGGCCATTTGGCCCATCTTGTCCATGCCAGCCTGAGGACACCCAGGTACCCTTTCTAATCCCAGCTTCCTGCACCTGGCCCAGAGCCCTGCAGCTTACAGCACTTAAGGTGCAGATCCAGATACGTTTTAAGAGTTTAGAGTTTCTGCCTCTACCACCAACTTGGGCAGTAAATTCCAGACACCCACTACCCCCTGCATAAAAAAGTTCTTCCTCATGTACCCTCAACACGTTCTGCCACTTATCTTGAATCTATGTCCCCTGGTTCTAGAATTCTCCAACAAAGGAAACAATTTTATTCTGTCTACTCTATCTATTCCCCTCAATTTTGTACACCTCAATCAAGTCACCTCTCAGGCTTCTTTGTTCTAAGGAAAATAGCCCCAGCCTATCCAATCTCTCCTTGTAGTTACACTTTTCTAATCCTGGCAACATTCTTGTAAACCTCCTCTGCACTCTCTCCAGAGCTATTACGTCCTTTCTGTAATGTGGTGATCAGGACTGCACACAATACTCCAGTTGTGGCCTCACCAGTGTTTTATACAATTCCAACGTTATATCCTTACTTTTATATTCTATACCTCTGCCAGTGAAGGAGGGCATTCCATATGCCTTCTTTACAACCTTGTCTACTTGAACTGCTGCCTTCAGGCACCTGTGTACTTGTAAACCAAGATCTGTCACTTCATCTACCCCTCTTAGTATATTCCCATTTATTGTGTAATCCCTGTAACTGTTTGACCTCCCTAAATGTATGAGCTCACACTTCTCTATGTTAAAATCCATCTGCTCCTTTACCACCCACTCCACCAACTCATCTATATCATTTTGGAGATTATGGCTATCCTCTACACTATCCACTACTTGGCCAATCTTTGTGTCATCTGCAAATTTCCCAATCATGCCCCCCACATTCACGTCCAAATCATTAATATATAACACAAACAGCAAGAGCCCCAACACCTAGCCCTGTGAAACACCACTTGAGACAACTTTCCATTGCAAGGGCATCCATGGACCATTACCCTTTGTTTCCTGTTACAAAGCCAACCTTTTATCCAGTTTGCCACATTACCCTGAATCCCATGGGCTTTTACTTTCCTGACCAATCTGCCATGTGAGACCTTGACAAATGCCTTGCTAAAATCCATGTACACAACATCAACTGCACTACCTTCATCAACTCTTCTTGTCACTTCCTCAAAGAATTCAATCAAATTTGTGAGGCAAGACCTTCCTTTAACAAATTCATGGTGGCCATCCCTGACTAGTCCATGCCTTTCCACATGACAGTTAATCCTATCTCTCAGGATTGATTCTACCAATTTGCTCACCACCGATGTAAGATTAACTGGCCTATAATTGACATTCTATATATTCAGACCATTCATCTGTGGCTGGTTCAAAGGGGTCGATCCTGCCTAACTGTGGCATCTGGGATAAGTATAACTTCCTTTCTTCTTAATTATCTTAGATACCCACAATTGCTGGGCAAGGTACAGCATCAGATCTGATATATCCTCATTGCCAGTTTGTTATAGAGTTGATCTTCCAGGCAACTTTTCTTGGTGGACACATTTAACTTTATTTACAAGACAACAGAAGCAACTACATGTGTGCATCAAACTCCATAACTAAAGAAAAACTCTCTCCTTGAGGTTCCCCGCGCCGCTAACTCATTCTTTTACACTGATCATATGATCTCCACAGGATTATTCTTCAAGCTACAGTCCTACGTTTATCAGAACTATAATTACTACACTTAGTATTGAAGCATCAACTGAGATCATGTGCTTAATTCTAGGAGTGAGATCTGACTCAGAGGCAAGGATGTTACCTATTGAGCCCATCAAACATGATTGTAGAAGTGAGACCACAAACCCCGGCCAGAATGGAGAGGATCTGGTTATCCATCATTCAATGACACCTGGAAACCAAAATACTGCAAGTGGTGATTGACTTTATGCATGTAGTAGTATGCAATGTCCTCCACTCACTGCCTTTTGCTGGACAAATCACCCTGCTTTTATCAGGTGGCATTACTGCAGTTTCGGTCCTGAATTCTGTTCACTATACTTCACTGATACTCTTTAAATACACACTGCAGATTTTGCTGTGAGGCATTGTTCAAAAAAGGGTATGAAGATAAGCCCAGCAACTACAGGCCAGTCAGCTTCACCTCAGTAGTGGGACAGCTTTTAAGAAACAGCTGGAACAAAATCAGTCACTTGGACAAATGTAGGTTAAATAAGGAAAACCAGCATGGATTTTGTGATAACTCGATGGAGCAGACAGGTTTCATTAAAAAAAACAGTAAAACGTTATTATGGAGACATCTAAGAGTGCTCACACTAGGCCTGATCTCTCATCTAGAAGACTCCACACCCCGGATCACCCGCGCTAAGAGTTCACTGGTCGAAGCCCCCGCAATACATCACACGACCCATGATTGACAGGAGGGAGGGACAATGCATGCAGTTACCACATTTACCTCCACCGCCCCCCCCCTTAGATTTTTTTTTACAATTACTCTTTACAAAACACATTTGAATGTCCAACAAACATATATACAATTTCAGTTGATTATAAATCAAGTCTTGAGGTGCTCTACGTATACATCTAGAGCGGAGTAACTCCACTACTGGAGGTTCCTGATCAGGATGGACAGGAACTGAAGCTGCCCTATTAGACACATCATTGGAATGGGGCAGTTCAGGATTTGGCAACTCCTCTGAAACAACCAGAATGTTTGTTCTAGGTCAGCCACACACCTCAAAAGTCAACGGTTCAACGATAATCACGGGTTGATCAGTCAGTTGTTGGACTGTCTCTCTGGTACGGTTATGATCTACGTGCTTACGGAAGATTCTATTTCCCACTTATACTAGGAAGGATAATGAACCAGTCTCTGAAACAATGGCTCCCAGAGACCAGCAGGGTCCACTGCTGAAATTTCGAACGTATAACTGACACTGAATGTCACAGTTAAATTTCTGATTATTCTGGTTCCGTGCTATCTTCCCCTCTAAATTCTAAAATACCAAGTGTAAACATGAATGCAGAAGACATTTCATTAATAACTCCAACAGTTTGAACCCAAAGTCGAATGTGTTGTACGATAACTTAAGAGTGCCTTCCTATAACTTTCATACCAGGCTGAGAAGTTTGTACAGCCCTCTCGGCTAGACCATTTGAGGGATGCCAAGCAGCTGTTTTTAAATAGTGGATTCCATTCAAATCCATAAAATTCTGAAACCCGGTGCTGGTAAAGGCTGTACTATTATCAGAAACGACAATTGCAGGTAAGCCATGTATGCTGACATAGCTTCTCAATAGTTGCATTCGACATTGGCACTTTGACTTCATGTACATTCACCCATTTTGAATATGCATCTGCAACTAACACCACATTCGATTACAGGTTCAACACCGGAGTTATTAATGAAACACCATCTGCGCACACTTGGTGTTTCCGAATTTGCAGTGGAAGGCAGTGTGGAACCAGAGTAATCAGAAATATAACACAGTAAACCTTGCACAGTGTAGTTGAAATGGTATACGTGCAAAATTTCAGCAGTGGACCCTGCTGGGCACAGAGACTGGTCCATTATCCAAATAACGCTCCTACATAAATCAATACGTGGTCAAACCCAGGGTCGATCAGGCCACTCCCACGGATGCACGGGAACCAAAACAGGCAACTTCTGTTGTTGCTGACAGTGCTTGACCATGCTTTCACTGTCGCTGTCAATGCCTGGCCACCATATATAGTTTCGCGCAAACATTTTCATCTTTGATATGCTGGGATGTGCACCGTGGAGCTCTGTCAAGAGTGGCTCTCCACCTTGTGATGGTACCACAACTCTTGAACCCCACAACAAAATTCCATCTTGACAAATTAATTCAGTGTTTCTGACATGGAATGGTATCAATTTTTCAGACCCAGGCAAAACAAAGTCTCTGAATTTCGACAATATTGGATCTCTGTTCATCCAATTTCTAATCTGTTCCGCACACACAGGCGAGGAATTTAAAGGAATTTAATAATAGCACTAATTCTTGTGGAACTCCATCTGATTTTAGGTGAAATATCTCAGCCCAGTCAAGGTTTATCTTCTGTAGCCAATCTCGACCTAAAAGACTGGGTCCCTCCCTCCCCCTCCACCCCCCAATTTTTATGTTTATCACAGACAGTTGGGCTGTCTGTCACTTGTAACAGCCTGGGATACTGGCAATGCCCTTGTCTTGAATAGATTCTCCCGTGTAAGTTCTTAACTTAGCTTTTATCTGATCCAAGTTTATTGGCTGTCTTCCTTCATTAAGGTATCTGAAAGTGTGCTTTCCAACCACCGTAGTTGAGGCACCAGTATCCACTTCCATGAGCAGTGGCTTCTCATTGACTTGAACTGTCACCGAAATACATTCAGTTTTCTCAACAGTTACATTATACAGGGAATACACATCAGTATCAACAGCTTCAGCTTTTGCTGTACCCGTTAACTTGATCATGTTTGTTTGCTGTCTTGCAGGATGCTTCATCTTTGCTCGGCATTGCCTAATTGCATGTCCCTTCTTATGACAATAATAACATTCTGCCTTTCTGAATTTACAAATATCTGCTCCCTGGTTACCTCCACATCTATAGCAATTTGAAGTCGTTGATGAAGCATTTCATACAGTGGATATCGAATCATGCTTTAATTCTGCAGGTCTGGTTTTCACGCCACGCTCAGCAGCAGGTTCCCACCCAACATGAAGCACGGCACCATTGTACATGTGTTACAAAGCCTGCAAGTATTTTGCAGTGCCTTCCATGGTGAGGGCGCTTAAAGTCTATATTGATTTCGGGAAGGTAGGATGTCGCTCTTGATTCCTCATACCAGCTGGTCCCGTAGCATTTCCAAAGTCGCAGTGTTCCATTAACTGCTTGAGGTTTGCCACATAGGTTGCGATGGACTCTCCTGGGGCACGAACTCGAATTAAATTTAAAGCGCTGCATTATCACGGACAGTTTTGGCTAGAAATGTGCTTTCACCAGGTCCACTATTTCACTATATGATTTGGAATTGGGCACGCTCAGATCAGTCAGGTTGCAAATCAGGTTCAAAAACAAAAATTGCTGGTAAAACTCAGCAGGTCTAACAGCATCTGTGGAGAGAAAGACAGAGTTAGCATTTCAAGTCCGTGTGACTCTTCTTCAGAATGGACATACGGACTCAAAATGTTCACACTGTCTTTCTCTCCACAGATGCTGTCAGACCTGCTGAGTTTTTCCAACAATTTTTGTTCTTGTTTCAGATTTTCAGCATCCGCAGTATTTTGCTTTTATGCAAATCAGGTTGTATGTTTTACTGCCACGTAACCTTAAGAGAATCGTGTTCTGCTTTTCTTTGGCAGTTATTTCATTTGCTACAAAGTAAAATCCAAGGCGCTCAATATACAGGCTCCAATCGTCAATATTAGCATCGTATGGATCGATTCTTCCAAAGAGCAGCTTGGCTGGTGAGTAGCTTTTAAAATTCGCTTTACTCACAGTAACAGTGCGAGGTGCACAGTCAAAGTCGATTTTACCCTCGTCATCAAATGTGATGATGGAGCAGGCAGGTTTCATAAAGAAACAGTCAAACTTAATTACGGAGGCATCTAGGAGTGCTTGCATCTAGACCCGATCTCTCATCCGGAAGACTCTGTCCCCTGGATTGCCCATGCTAAGAGCTCACTGGTTGAAGCCCCTGCAGTACATCACATGACCCATGATTGACAGGAGGGAGGGACAATACATGCAGTTACCACAGATTTATTAAGGACAAATTGTGTTTCCAACTTGTTTGAGCTTTTTAATGAGGTACCAGAGAGAGGGCTGATGGGGGTAATACTGTCGATATGGTGTATGTGAAATTTCCATTTAGCACATTCACCACCACTTTTCAATACCTTTAATCACCTTCCATGTAGCTTATAAAAACTGAAAATGCTGAAAATACTCAGCAGAACAGGCAGCATCTTTGCGGAGAGTTAAAATTTCTGATCTGTAAGCTTTCATCAGAACTAGGAAAAGTTAGAGATTTAATGTTTTTTAAACAAATGAAAGGGGGTGGGTGAAAAAGAACAAAAGGGAAAGTCTCTCAATCGGCTATTGTATGGTCATTGTTACTGCTGAATTTGAGGCTGTCATGCTCAGTACAAGCATGAGGATATTGGACATTATGGGCTACAAGATCATACTTTGTGAAAGTAGCCACAAAACCTGTTTAAATGGCTAAAACTTAACATGTGACTATGGATATTAAAAAGGTGGATAGTATTCAATTCTGTGGCCAATATCTCCCAGCTAAAATTTACACAATGAAATCTAAGCATTTGGACTCAATTTGCATTATTCGCAAATAGCAGAGAAGTTCACAATTTTGTAAGTCGTTCAGTTCACCACACAATGTATCACATTGCATTTGTTCTATACACACCTACTTTGTCTTCACTGTTGCACAGTGTGAATTAGGGATGTAAATGTCATGTCTGCTAAACACAGACAGTTGGCAATTACATAAGTAGATCACAGTTTTTGACAGGGTCCAGTATTTAAAAATCAGTTTTACCTTTAGGTGGCAATTGAGCTGTAATGTTCATATTACACAAATTGCCGTGACAACATTCTACTGTCTGGTCCGCTGATGGTGGAGTCTTGCACGTCAGCTTACTCTGTTCATAAACCTGGAAGCAACCTTTTTGATAAACTGGATGACCATCATTTATACTCAGTGAAGCAAAGCACTGCTGCCCTACACACTGGTCCTCTCCTCCACAAAACATCCCTTCACACACACATTTATAGAAGCCTGCATTTAATTTTGGCTCCTCATCTGTAAAAACAAAATTCAGAAATAAGTTGAGCCTTTGGAGAAATTTAAGTAATCAGTCAATTAAGCCCATGACAACTCGCAAATATAACTAAGTATTGCGTTAGCACAAGATCTACCAAAACTCAATTTTAACTGTCAGTTTGTATCCTTTACGTTCCAAATGTTTCAAAACAACAATACTTATAGGTTAATTTAAATAACGCTTTCAGCCTTCATCCTAATATTATTTTAAAAACAATAAACATCATGTTTTAGTATTTTGAATTTGGTTCTTTGTTACTTTATTTCACACAAGGCAACCATTTCTCGTACAAAACGCTAATCAAAAATAATTTCAGCAGTCTTAATCTTTTTGCTTACAAAAGTCACAGATCAAAACTTTAACTGTAGATTGGGAGTCGGGAGGTAAAGTAATATGTAGATGGAGATAGAAAAAATGTTCAAAAAAGTCAACAATTTAATTGAATGATGCACAAGAACACAGCCACACAGTAACAAGTTCTGAAAAAGTGCAACCTGTATTGTTTAGGGTCCTTAAGTTTTCCTAAACCAGTTTCCACTATGAATAAAAGTTTGTGCCTCACGGGACTTGATTTCCAATACCAGAGAACTGTCTTGAATAACTTCAGAGATTGTAGTAACAGGACAACCTGCAACCTACATGTTCCACACTGGAACGCAAGACAAGCAGGTGCATGATTTTAAAAAAGGGGGGGCATTTTCCTGGCTACTTTAATTTACTCCTGTCATGCACTGATGTTAACAGACTGTGACAATTTAGAGATTGGTGACTATTATTTGTGTTTCAATTGGATGGATTTTAGTGAATGATGGTCGTAATGATGGAAGGGGAGCTGAGAAGAAGCTAATTTGGATATCTCCAAACAAAATTGGAGTTTCAGGAGTAAGGAAGTGAGGCTCTTTCAAGACCATGGGAGTCCAGTGGCCAAACGCATCAATTTTGGTCAGGGCGGTAGGGATTGGTGGGAGGGGAGGGGGGCCCCATCAGAGGGGTGGAGGGCATGTTCAGGGCCAGAAAAATTTTGTTAATAACTAGAAAAGACAGCAGTAATTATATAAATATCAGTAAAGAAGCATCTACTATTGGGCTCCAACATGGCTTTTTACGTCAGCAAATGTAACCATGCAACTGCTGCATGGTTATGCTTGCCAGTGCTTTTGAATTGATCACAAAAAGATCCATAAAGTTAGTTACCCTTTTTCTAAAATGATCTGATTTATTTACAAATTTCACACATTTCATTTCTTTCCCAGTTCTCCAACTTCAAGGTCCCCTGCGGCTATGCATCATTTGGACATTAAGATTATTCTTTATGATTATTAACTAAATAAGTCCCAAATTTAGCTCCAATTCATGTCTGATCGTGTTTAGGTCATTTCAAAATTACAGTATTCAAGGCAGAAGTGCCGATTTCTGCCAGTTTCAATTTACCCACTGCAGCCACAAGTTATGGATTGGGGATCCTGATTCCATAACCCACAACAGACTAAAGGCAAAATCCTGTGCCCTCCTGCATGGCGAGTTTGGTGGCAGGGGTTTGGTGACAGGCGGGGACCCCTCCACCTTCCCACCTCCATCCTGATTAAATCAAGGGTGGGTAGGCCTGTGGGCAGCCTTTCCGGCCCATCACCAATTGAAGCCATTATGTGGGCAACTAATGCTCACTTAAGGTCCTCATCCTACTGCTGCTGCTGGTATTAACTTAATGTTGGGTGGGTGGGGGGTGAGTGGTGGTGTTTGGGCGGGGTCCGAGGAGAGTAGGGTGAAGGCCCGCCACTGGCCTGTCAAGAGCTGGAGAGGCACAAGATGCGGCAGGCCTTTCCAAAAAGAGGCAATGTGTGGTTCTTGCCAAGTCTCCAGCTGGCTGCCTAGACACCCATAGCATCCACAAGATTCCACCCCAGGTCTACCAGCGATAGAGTTTCTTTGTACTGTTATCCAATATAATTAACACATACATCAGAGAACTTGAAAATATCTTCACTCCTGTATAACTACCACAAAATATGTATGTTTCTATCAAACCAAAACAGAACTGGTGTTTCCACAGAATAAAAACTGGTGAAATTGCAATAGTGCAGCAGGAGAAAAATAAATTTCGATTAATGACCCTCAAGTCAGCAATTAGGAAGGCTCAATAAACTTTCATTTATATGGCACCTCTCACTTCCTCAGGATGTTTCAAATTACTTCAAAGCCAATGAATTATTTCTGAAGCACAGCCCATGTAACATAGAGAAGTGTGACTGCAAGCATCCACAAGCAATAAAGTGTCATTCACGGCCCAGTGGCAGCATTCTCACATGGGACAGTAGGGCATGGGCTCAAGTCGCAGTCCTGAAACTTGACCATAAAATCCAGGCTGACATTTCAGGGCAGTATAGGGAGAGAGAGCTGCATTGATGAAGGTGCCACCATTCAGATGAGATGTTAACTCAGTGGCACAGCTGCCCTCTCATGTGAATGTTGAGCATCCCATGTCAATCGTTGAAGGGCAGGGCAATTTATTCCTCAGCTAATATCATCAAATAGTTCATCTCATTGCCCTTGATGGGAGTTTGCTATATGCAAACTAGCTGCCATATTTCCTACGTTACAATAAAGCCCAGAGTTCAAGTGTAAATCTTTGGCTGTACAGCATATATGTAGCATTTTCAGGATGCCCCAAAATGCAAGTTTTTTCTTTACAGAGTACACTCTTAGTGTTATAGAGCTGATCTTCCAGGCAACTTTTCTTGGTGGACACATGTAACTTCATTTATAAGACAGCAGCAACTGCATGTGTGCATCAAACTCAATAACTAAAGAGCTCCTCTATCCTAGAGGTTCTCCATGCTGCTAACTCATTAGTTTACACAGATCATGTGATCTTACAACACCAGGAATTTATTCTTAAAACTACAGTCCTACATTACTCCCCCTTTAACCTTTCTGTACATTTTGTATTTACAAGAATATTTATTTCATGACATTACAATATTTACACAGGTCATGAAATTACAAGTTCTCTATCAGGTGGTTTCCTGATCTGTGCGGAATGTCGTAGCTCCACAACTTCCAATTCTTTGACAGGAACCACATCCTCTGGGACTGCATTAACATCAAGTACCTTGTTAGGTTCAGTGTCATCCACTCTGACAGAGACATCGGACATGTCTATCCTTGGTTGAGCAACTGCAACAGGAACCACAGGATCAGCAATGGTTACAGGTGGAACATCATTTTGTTGGGGTATCTCCCTTTTTCTTAAATGATCCACGTGCTTGCAGGTGATCCAGCCCTTCGCTTCCACATGGTACGACAATAGTCCAGTCAAACAGCTTGCATTACCAGGTAGCCACTTCGGTCTCCACCAAAATTCTTTATATATATGCATCTCCAACAGTAAATTGATGCTCACAGCTATGCAAATCATGAGTCGCTTTTTTGGTTCCCTTGACTTTTCTCCACCTTCCCCTCCAAATTGGCAAGTATCAGGCTTAGTCTTGTTCAAAGATGGCGCCTCATCAGTAATTCTGCAGGTGTTGCACCTATCATAGTATGAAGGGTTGTTCTGCAGTGAAATAGGAAATGAGCTAGTTAAGTTTCCAACGATTCACCTGCTAACTTTTCTTTCCACCTTAAAAGTTTGTACTGCCCTTTCCACTAGTCCGTTAGATTTCAGGTGGTACAGTCCGGCCTTCATGTGGTTGATACCATTGGTGCTGACAAATCATTGTAACTCAGGGCTCGTAAATGCAGTTCCTTTATCTGAGACGATTACCTCCAGCAATCCATGGATGGCAAACCTTTGGCCTAGCTTTTCCATAGTAGCACCCGACATTGGCAACTTTACCTCAAACGTTTAATCACTTGGAATGAATGTCTATTATCAGAAACATGGTTCCAAGGAAAGGACCAATGTAATTTATGTACAATCTTACCCAGGGTCTCCGGGCCACTCCCATGGATGTAAGAGGGCTGCCACCGGCGACTGTTGTAGCTGTTGACATTGCAGTGTTTTACCACCTTCTCAATATCACTGTCGATTCCTGGCCACCAAAGATAACTTCACACTATTGTCTTCATTCGTGAGATTCCTTGATGGGCAATGTGCAGCTCTACTAAGAGCAGTTCCCTCATTGTGAAGGAACTACCACTCGTGCACCCCATAATAGAATACCATCTTGACTGCTCATCTTATGTCATGTCCTCGGTTGAAAAATGGCTTCAATTGATCAGATTTTGGTTCCTGGAACTAACCATGTAACATTTGGTCTCTCACTCGAGATAGGACTGGATCGTCAGTTTCTTATCTGTCTGGCACAGACTGGTGAGGAATCCAGGAAATTCATCACTAACATAAGCTCTTGGGGAATTGGGACATGGTCACTGTTCTCTTGCAAAGGATGGTGACTTAGGGTATCAGCATTTGAATCCCTGGTTTATGTACAAAGGTGTATTAGGGCCCATCTTTGTATTCGTGCAGAAACTATGGGAGGTATAGCCTTTTCTTCGCTAAACAGACCCAAAAATGGTTTGTGGTCTGATACGATCGTGAAGTGTCGCCCATGCACATATTGGTGGAATTTGTTTTACACCAAAAGTAATCAACAGGCCTTCCTTTTCAATCTGAGAATATCCTTTTTCAGCTGTGATAACTGTCCGGGATACATAGCCTATCGGACTGTCAACCATCTTATGAGGCAGTATCGCTCCTACTCCCTCGGGGGACACATCACAAGTTAGCACCAATTCCTTTGTAGGGTCATAATGCACTAACAAATTTGATGAGTGCAAGAGCTGTTTTACTTTCATGAAGGCTTCTTCTTGGGGTGACTCCCAAAACCAATGCTGGTTTTTCTTTAGCAGTGAATGTCGGGGGGCTAAAACCATTGATAAATTTGGTAGAAATTGGCCATAATAATTTACTATCCCTCAAAAATGATTTAAGTTCAGGTGTCTTGGGTGCAGATGCCTCTCTAATTGCTTTAGCCTTCTCTTCAACAGGGTGTACCCATTGGGCAACTACACAGTGGCCCAAATAAGTGACTTCATTTGCCTGACAAGTGCATTTTTCCTTCTTTGGGCACACTGCAGCTCCAAAAATATCATTTCAGGACTTCCTGTAGTTTAGCCAAGTGTCTCTCTTCCGTGAATCCAGTTATTAGTATGTCATCCAGGTAGACCACGACTTGAGGTAGTCCTTATAGCAAACTCTCCATCATCCTCTGAAAAATGGAGCAGGCCGAGGAAACACCGAAGGGCAGGCACATATATTGATATAACCCTTTGTGGGTATTTATAGTCACAAATTCTCGGGAGACATCGTCCAGCTCCAGTTGCTCACATACGTGACTCATGTCAAGCTTTGTACACGTTGTCCCTCCTGCAAGTTTGGCATGGAGGTCTTCAATCTTGGGAATACGGTACCTGTCCAGTTGGGCTGCCCTGTTGACCATTAGTTTATAATTCCCAAAGACCCAGGCAGTCTGGACTGGTTTAAGGACAAGGACTAAGGGTGCTGCCCATTCTGAGAGCTGAACCACTTTTATGACACCCAGCTTCTCAAGCCGGTTCATCAATCTTCTCTCTCAGGGTGTATGGCACCCGTCTTGCTTTCAAGAAGCGAGGGTTTGCTTCTGGTTCCACATAAAACTGGGCCTGTAGGCCTTGGATTTTTCCCAGTTCATCCTTGAAGACGGTGTCATTTTTTAAAAAAACAGCTCTAACAGTCCCACTACTCCCAAATGGAAGATTTCAGACCAGTTTAATCTCTTTCAGCCAATTGCGACCTAGAAGGCTTGGTCCTTTCACCTTCTACCACTATCACTGGGAGCTGTGCTGATTGGTGTCTATAATGAACAATTACTCTGGTGATACCTTTTACCTGGATTTCATCATCCATGTATGTTTTCAGCTTGGCAGATGTTTGTTCCAAACTTAATTGTTGATGACTTTATTTAAGTATCTGAAAATATGTTCTCCTATTACAGTGGTAGAGGCACTCAAGTCTACTTCCATTTTTAATGGTTTACCATTCACTTGCAATGTGACAGTAATTGGCTCTGTCTTTCCAATTTTCATGTTGAATAATGAATAAATGTCAGAATTGGTTGTTTCTGGTTCTTCCACACTGTATATTTCATTGGACTTCATTTGTTGTCTGGAAACCTGTTTTAATCTCGCTTTGCATTGTTTCAATATGTGTCCGCTTCTGTGACAAAAATAACACTCTACCTTTTTAAATTGCTAATCATTAGGAGTATGATTGTTTCCACGTTGATAAAAATTAGTTTCAGCTGTGCTGCTAAGCTGTTTTCTCCTCATTTTTGGTTAGTGGGGACTGTTTCCCACTTCTTGGTGGAGTCCTGGCTTTTTGCGCCACTTTCGGTTGACTGTTCCTGCCCAACTAGGAGAACAGTGCCATGTTGTGCCCCTTGAATCAATTATGAATCCCTTACAGTGCTCCCCATCGCAAGCGTTATTTCCAATGCTTTCTTAAAATCAAGATTCTCTTCATCCAGCAATCTTTGTTGAATACCAGATCACATATCAAACAATCACTGAAGATGTCATTCAGGGTTTCACCGATATCATGATATTTTGTTAGTTGTTTTTATTTCGCCACATAGGTAACAATGATTTCCCCTGGGCTCTATTCTTTGAATGTAACCTGAACCTCTGCATTGTGACTGAGGGCTTGGGTTGAAAATGTCCCTTAACGAGGTCTACTAATTCACTGAAGGTCTTCAAATTTGGGGCACTGGGGGCCATCAAGCTTCGAATTTAACTGTTGGTCTTGCACCCACAAATACTCAGGAGAATCGCTCTCCTCTTTTCTTTCCCCCATGATTTTGGTGGCTTGAAAGGAGAACACCAGACATTCTATATATTGAGACCAGTCATCTGTGGTTGGTTCAAAGGGGTCGATCCTGCCAAACTGTGGCGTCTGGGATAAGTATACCTTCCTTTCTTCTTAATTATCTTAGATACTCACAATTGCTGGGCAAGGTACAGCATCAGATCTGATATATCCTCATTGCCAGTTTGTTATAGAGTTGATCTTCCAGGCAACTTTTCTTGGTGGACACATTTAACTTTATTTACAAGACAATATCAGCAAATACATGTGTGCATCAAACTCCATAACTAAAGAAGACCTGTCTCCTAGAGGTTCCCTGTGCCACTAACATTGTTTTACACAGATCATGAGATCTTACAACACAGGATTATTCTTCAAGCTACAGCCCTACGTTTATCAGAACTATAATTACTACACTTAGTATTGAAGCATCAGCTGAGATCATGTGCTTAATTCTAGGAGTGAGGTTTGAATACAACCTTCTGACTCAGAGGCAAGGATGTTACCTATTCAGCCCATCAAACATGAATGTAGAAGTGAGATCACAAACCCCAGCCAGAATGGAGAGGATCTGGTTATTCACCAATCAATGACAGCTGGAAACCAAACTACTGCAAGTGGTAATTGACTTTATGCATGTAATAGTATGCAATATCCTCCACTCACTGCATTTTGCTGGACAAATCACCCTGCTTTTATCAGGTGGCATTACTGCAGTTTTGGTCCTGAATTCTGTTTGCTATATTTCACTGATACTCTTTAAATAGACTCTGTAGATTTTGCTGTGATGCATTGTTCAAAAAAGGGTATGAGGATAAGCCCAGCAACTACAGGCCAGTCAGCTTCACCTCAGTAGTGGGACAGCTTTTAAGAAACAGCTGGAACAGAATCAGTCACTTGAACAAATGTAGGTTAAATAAGGAAAACCAGCATGGATTTTGTGATAACTCAATGGAACAGACAGGTTTTGTAAAGAAACAGTAGTAAAACTTTATTATGGAGACATCTAGGAGTGTTCACATGCTAGGCCTGATCTCTCATCTGGAAGAATCCACCCCCTGCTCCCCCCCCACCACCGATCATCTGTGCAAGAGCTCACTGGTCGAAGGCCCCGCAGTACATCACACGACACATGATTGACAGGGGGGAGGGACAATACATAGTTCCATTTACCCCCCCCCCCCCACATTAGTTTCTTTTAACAATTACTCTTTACAAAACACATTTGAAATTCCAACAAACGTATATACAATTTCAAGTGATTATAAATCAAGTCTTTGAGGAGCTCTACATATACGTCTAGAGCAGCGTAACTCTACTACTGGAGGTTCCTGATCAGGATGGACAGGAACTGGAGCTGCCCTATGAGACACATCATTGGAATGGGGCAGTTCAGGGTTTGGCAACTCCTCTGAAACATCTGGAATGTCTGTTCTAGGTTGGTCACACACCTCAGGAGTCAATGGTTCAACAATAATCACAGGTTGATCAGTCAGTTGTTGGGCTGTCGTTGTTTATGATCTACATGCTTACGGATGCTTCTATTTCCCACTTGTACTTGGAAGGATAATGAACCAGTCTCTGAAACAATGCCTCCCAGAGACCAGCAGGATTCACTGCTGAAATTTTGCACGTATACCGTGTTATCTACACTGAATGTCACTGTTAAATTTCTGATTATTCTGGTTCCGTGCTATCTTCCCCTCTAAATTCTGAAACACCAACTGTAAAATGAATGCAGAAGACATTTCATTAATAACTCCAATGGTTTGAACCCAAAGTCAAATGTGTAGTTGTATGATAACTTAAGAGTGCCTTCCTATAACTTTCATACCAGGCTGAGAAGTTTGTACAGCCCTCTCGGCTAGACCATTTGAGGGATGCCAAGCAGCTCTCTTTATATAGTGGATTCCATTCAAATCCATAAATTTCTGAAACCCGGTGCTGGTAAAGGCTGTACCATTATCAGAAACGACAATTTCAGGTAAGCCATGTATGCTGACATAGCTTCTCAATAGTTGCATTCGACATTGGCACTTTGACTTCATGTACATTCACCCATTTTGAATATGCATCTGCAACTAACACCACATTCGATTACAGGTTCAACACCGAAGTTATTAATGAAACACCATCTGCGCACACTTGGTGTTTCCGAATTTGCAGGGGAAGGGATTGTGGAACCAGAGTAATCAAAAATTTAACACAGTAAAGCTCGCACAGTGTAGTTGACTGACATGGTGTCTGTGCAAAATTTCAGCAGTGGACCCTGCTGGACGCAGAGACTGGTCCATTATCCAAATAACGCTCCTACATAAATCAATATGTAGTCAAACCCAGGGTCGATCAGGCCACTCCTACGGATGCATGGGAGCCAAAACAGGCAACTTCTGTTGTTGCTGACAGTGCTTGACCATGCTTTCACTGTCACTGTCAATGCCTGGCCACCATATATAGTTTCGCGCAAACATTTTCATCTTTGATATGCTGGGACGTGCACCATGGAGCTCTGTCAAGAGTGGCTCTCCACCTTGTGATGGTACCACAACTCTTGAACCCTACAACAAAATTCCATCTTGACAAATTAATTCTGTGTTTCTGACATGGAATGGTATCAGTTTTTCAGACCCAGGCAAGTTTGACCATCCTGCAAAACAAAGTCTCTGACTTTCAACAATATTGGATCTCTGTTCATCCAATTTCTAATCTGTTCCGCACACACCAGCGAGGAATTTAAAGGAATTTAATAATAGCACTAAATCTTGTGGAATTCCATCTGATTTTAGGTGAAATATCTTAGCCCAGTTGAGGTTTATCTTCTGTAGCCAATCTCGACCTAAAAGACTGGGTCCCCCCCCCATTTTTATGTTTATCACAGGCAGTTGGGCTGTCTGTCGCTTGTAACAGCCTGGGACACTGGCAATGCCCTTGTCTTGAATAGATTCTCCCCTGTAAGTTCTTAACTTAGCTGTTGTCTGCTCCAAGTTTGTTGACTGTCTTCCTTCATTAAGGTACCTGAAAGTGTGCTCTCCAACCACCATAGTTGAGGCACCAGTATCCACTTCCATAAGCAGTGGCTTCTCATTGACTTGAACTATCACCGTAATAGGTTCAGTTTTCTCAACAGTTATATTATACAGGGAATACACATCAGTATCAACAGCTTCAGCTTTTGCTGTACCCGTTAACTTGATCATGTTTGTTTGCTGTCTTGCAGGATGCTTCATCTTTGTTCGGCATTGCCTAACCACATGTCCCTTCTTATGACAATAATAACATCCTGCCTTTCTGAATTTACAAATATCTGCTCCCTGGTTACCTCCACATCTATAGCAATTTGAAGTCATTGATGAAGCATTGCTTACAGTGGATATTGAATCACGCTTTAATTCTGCAGGTCTGGTTTTCACGCCACGCTCAGCAGCAGGTTCCCACCCAACATGAAGCACGGCGCCATTGTACATGTGTTACAAAGCCTGCAAGTATTTTGCAGTGCCTTCCATGGTGAGGGCGCTTAAAGTCTATATTGATTTCGGGAAGGTAGGATGTCGCTCTTGATTCCTCATACCAGTTGGTCCCGCAGCATATCGTTTAATGCATTTCCAAAGTCGCAGTGTTCCAATAACTGCTTGAAGTTCACCACATAGATTGTGATGGACTCTCCTGGGGCACGAACTCGAATTAAATTTAAAGCGCTGCATTATCACGGACGGTTTTGGCTAGAAATGTGCTTTCACCAGGTCCACTAATTCACTACACGACTTGGAATTGGGCACGCTCAGATCAGTCAGGTTGCAAATCAAAAACAAAAATTGCTCGTAAAACTCAGCAGGTCTAACACCATCTGTGGAGAGAAAGACAGAGTTAGCATTTCAAGTCCGTGTCACTCTTCTTCAGAACGGACATACGGACTCAAAACGTTCACACTGTCTTTCTCTCCACAGATGCTGTCAGACCTGCTGAGTTTTTCCAACAATTTTTGTTCTTGTTTCAGATTTTCAGCATCCACAGTATTTTGCTTTTATGCAAATCAGGTTGTATGTTTTACTGCCACGTACCCTTAAGAGAATCGTGTTCTGCTTTTCTTTGGCGGTTATTTCATTTGCTACAAAGTAAAATCCAAGGCGCTCAATATACAGGCTCCAATCTTCAATATTAGCATCATATGGATCGATTCTTCCAAAGAGCAGCTTGACTGGTAAGTAGCTTCTAAAATTCGCTTTACTCACAGTAACAGTGCGAGATGCACAATCAAAGTCGATTTTACCCTCGTCGTAAAATGTGATGATGGAGCAGGCAGGTTTCATAAAGAAACAGTCAAACTTAATTACAGAGGCATCTAGGAGTGCTTGCATCTAGACCCGATCTCTCGTCCGGAAGACTCTGTCCCCTGGATTGCCCATGCTAAGAGCTCACTGGTTGAAGCCCCTGCAGTACATAACATGACCCATGATTGACAGGAGGGAGGGACAATACATGCAGTTACCACAGATTTATTAAGATCAAATTGTGTTTCCAACTTGTTTGAGCTTTTCAATGAGGTACCAGAGAGAGGGCTGATGGGGGTAATGCTGTTGCTATGGTGTATGTGAAACAATTTCCGTTTAGCACATTCACCATCACTTTTCAATACCTTTAATCACCTTCCATCTAGCCAATAAAAACAGAAAATGCTGAAAATGCTCAGCAGGACAGGCAGCATCTTTGCAGAGAGTTAACATTTCTGATCTGTAAGCTTTCATCAGAACTGGGAAAAGTTAGAGATTTAATGTTTTTTAAACAAATGTAAGGGGGAGGGTGAAAAAGAACAAAATCAGCTATTGTATGGTCATTGTTACTGCTGAATTTGATCAGCTCAGTACAAGCATGAGGATATTGGATATTATGGGCTACAAGATCATACTTTGTGAAAGTACCCACAAAACCTGTTTAAATGGCTAAAACTTAACATGTGACTATGGACATTAAAAAGGTGGACAGTATTCAATTTTGTGGCCAATATTTAGTTGAACATGGACCTGAGTAAGGGCACTTTGCAGCCACCTATGAAGTTTAAACATCGCTTTGTTGTGTTCATTGTTTTAATATTTCAGCCCAATTGCAATAGAAAGGAATTGTATTGCATGAAAATTTCCAAGTTTCATTCAAGTTAAATCAATTCTCACTCTCTTTGTACATATGCCCTTAAAAGAACAAATTCCTGACAGGAATCAAATTCTGGCACTATTTTCCATACTTGCACACAAAACACAGTCATCTATGCAGGGCAAAATGGAAAATTTAGAGATGTGAAAAATCGAAGACAGAAACAATAAATATGAAACAATCAAACAGATCAGGTAGCATCTGTGGAGAAAACAGGCAAGTTAAAATTTCAGGTCTGATGAAGTGAAAACACGCCAAATGTTAACTCATCTGCTCTCTCTAAAACTGCCTGAACAGCTCAAGGTTTCCAACATTTTTGTTATTGCAACTTGCAGCCTTGAGACAATAGATACTTTCCACGAACATCATTTGTTCACTTAGTTTAACCTGAAGTTTACCAAAGTTGAAGTCAACCAACTTATCAACGCTGTGTACACAAGCATTTTTAAAACCATTGAATACATCTCTCTTTTCAGTAAGAAGTAACCTTCTGAAACTACCTTAAAATTTTCCAGTTAACTCTAGAGATAGGTGATCCCACGATCCAGTAAGAAGTGATTGTAGTGACTGCATCTTGGGAATTGACTGGACCTGTGTGATTCTGTGGCCATTAAATATGCACACCATTTAAATCTGCACTCAATCCCTTTGAAACACTTCAAATTCACATGTTAACTCAATATTGCTTTCATGAATGTAGTATAGAAGAACATCTCAAAAAAGGACATTGCACAAGTCATTTTCTGATAAAACTTTAGATATTGCTTAGGGGAAGAAATGCTAGGCTATGATACATGGGGAAACCATCTGGCATAACGTCCATTTAAATCCTTAGCACAGGCAGATTAGAAATATTATCATTACGGGTCTTAGATGAGGTTGTCCTTGGTTAGGGTTGACAGACTGCTGGAGACAAGGCTGTTGGTAAACTTTACATCACTGATGTAGACTGTATTTATATATTTAAATTAACCCTTGACACTACAATTATCTAACAGACGACATTCAGTATCCAAAAACAATCTTGATTAATTTTCCATATCTCAACCTCCTGCCTTCCCTGAAGTCTTTGACGTGCTGTCATCTCCCAAATCGATGTTACTTTTCCTCCAAATCCATGTTTAATCACTCTGATGACATTTCCACTCCTGCCCATAACACTGAACCCATTTTCTTAGGCAGTTCCTTGAGATTGTGGATGACTTGCTTCCACTGAAATTTGAGGAGTTTGGAGATGGCTGGTAAGTTCAATGTGACTGCCATATGCAGGGCAGGTGATGTTTGAAGGGTTGGGTAGATGGTTTGTTTGGAGGTTTATGCGCTCCCTCTGATGCCTTGATTTTGCCTCTGCACATTCCTGAAGACTCTTTATGTGTTCACTACCTTCCTAACTGAGCCTTCTCCATTTAGGATGGCCACAAGCCCATGAGTTGGTAGGAACGTTTGATCTCTTCAGGGGTCCTTTGAGTACATTCCTAAAATATTTTCACTGTCCTCTTGAGGATCTCCTGCCACAACCAAGTTCCAAGTAGAACAGTTGCTTTGGGACTCTGGTGTCAGGTACATTAATGACATGTCCCTCACAGCAAAGCTTGGGCCATAGATAGACTTGACAGCGCTGAAGAAGCCACGCATGTCGCTGATGTCCATGAGTCATTGGATCTACTGCAGTCTTTCTACCCACCATTTGTTCTTTATGTCACAGGTTTAATGCTGCCTTCAGCCACCTGTAGGACTGCTGTTTTTCTCTTGAGCCATGAAGGAGTTTCCAGACAATGAAAGCTCTGCATTTACGCTTGATTAGGTCCTATATCTCTTGATTGTTCTCATCAAACCAGTCACAATGTTTCCTGGTAGAGGCGCCAAGGACCTCTTTGCAGATGCTGGTTATGGTGAATTTTAGGGTCAGGCGTGTACTAGGAGTATACTGTAGGTCTTTGTGGCTACAGATAGAGAGGTTGGCAGTGAGGCACTGACTGAAAAGGGCTACCTTGGTGGAATCTTTGAACTTTCAATGTTAATTTTCTTGCAGCATTGCTTCGGTTGCCTCCAATGTTTGGGGACCAGGCTGATGGAGATAGTAGATTGGATAAGGTGGTGATCGGTGCAGCCATCATCAGTACCTGCCATGGCACAGGTCATGTGGACACCGCTCCAATCCCTTGCTTGAACAATGCTGTAGTTGAGCAAGTGCCAGTGTTTGGACCGTTGGTGCTGCCATGAGGTCTTGTGCTTGTCTCAATGGTGGAACGGGGTGTTGGTTTTGGGAAGGTCACGTTCTAGAAAAAGGCTTGATCAAAGCCAAAAATGATATTGTATGTGACTGTGGCCATATGCTCTAAAACCTCCTCATCCTTCTCTTCCTCATCCTTCTCTTCCTGTCTGCAGCCTTTGACAAAGTTGACCAGACCATTGTTCCTCAATACCTCTTCTCCATCGTCCAGCTGAGCAGGAATATAATCATCTGTTCCCACTCTTACTTATCAAGTCATAGCCAGAGAATCCCCAAATGGCTTCTCTTCTCTCCCGTTACCTCAAGTCCCCCCAAGATTATCCTTGTCCCTTTTCTTTTGCTCATCAAAATACTCCCGCTTGGAAACTCCACAACCAGAACATATGTCAGCTTCCACAAGCACACTGATAACATCCAGCTCTACCTCACACCACATCTCTTGATCCATCCAATGCCTTTGTGTCATCAAAATGCTCATTGACATCCAGTCCTTGAGTGGGAATTTCCTACAGTTAAATATTGGAAAGACTGAAGCCACTGTCTTCAGTCCCCACCACAAACTCAATTCCCTAATCACCAGTTTCTGCCCCTCCCTCACTACTCTTCCAGGTTAAAGCAGACTATATGCAACCTGTGCATTTTATTTGATTAAGCTGAGCTTCTCTTCCTCCCCCACCTTGCCCAATATCCTTTACAGCACAAGGACCACCTATTTACACCTCTGTAATAGCACTTTACCACACCCCTCAGTCCACCTCTCCCATCTTCCATCCTCCTGAAACTTAAGATCATCCAAAACTCTGCTGCCTGTATCCCAACTTGATTCGCCAATTATCCTTGTGCTCTGATCTCCATTGGCTCCCATGCCAGCAAATACTCAAATGTGAAATTTTCATCCTCGTTTAGATTTCACTTTGGCCTTGCTCATCTATCTCTAGCTTTCTACTCCATGTATTTAAGTAGCACCTTCAATTTAGTAAAACATCTCCAGGTGCTTCACAGGAGCATCCCAGACTGATTCCTGGGATGGCAGGATTGTCATATGAGGAGACATTGGGTCAACTAGGCCTGTATTTACTGGAGTTAGAAGGAGAGGGGATCTCAATGAAACGTATAAAATTCTAACAGGGCTGGACAGACTGGATGCAGGATGATATTTCCCCTGGCTGGGGGGCTGAGAGCAAGGGGTCATGGTCTCAGGATAGAGGGTAGGCTATTTAGGACTGAGATGAGGAGAAATCTCCTCACTCAGAGGGTGGTGAACTTGTGGAGTTCTCTATCACAAAAGGCTGTGGAGGTTAAGTCATTGAATATATTTAAGAAGGAAATAGCTTTCTAGACACTAACGGGGTATGGGGAGAAAGCGGGAGTATGGCATTGAGATAGAGGATCAGCCATGATCATATTGAATGGTGGAGCAGGCTCAAGGGGCCAAATGTCTTACTCCTCCTCCTATTTTCTATGTTTCTGTTATCAAAGAAAATTTGGCACAAAACCACAAAGGAGATATTAGGGCAGATGACTAAAAGCTTGGTCAAAGGAGTAGGTTTCAAAGATGACCTTAAAGGAGGAAAGAGAGCTGGAGAGGTTTAAGGAGAGAGTTTCAGGGATGTTCCAATGAAACATCACTGACCTGAAAAGCTAAATCTATTTTGTTGCACAGATGCTGCCTGATCTGTTAAGTTTATTGCAGTATTTTTTGTTCTTCAGATTTTCAGTATCTGCAGTATTTCACTTTTGTGTTCAGAGCTTAGAGCCTTGACAGTGGAAGGCACAATCAGCAATGGTGGAAGAATAAAAAAAATTCAGGGGTGTTCAAGAGGTCAGAATTCGAGGAATGTGGATAGGGTTGGACAGCTGGAGAAGATTTGAGACCAGGAGTGATTTGAAAACTCGAATGACAAAGTTTAAAAAATATTATTGCTTAAATCAGGTGCCAATGTAGG
Source organism: Carcharodon carcharias (assembly GCF_017639515.1). Lineage (NCBI taxonomy): Eukaryota > Metazoa > Chordata > Chondrichthyes > Lamniformes > Lamnidae > Carcharodon > Carcharodon carcharias. The sequence goes on along the minus strand of NC_054478.1, from coordinate 67,112,706 downwards.
TCAATGAGTAGAGGAATATTGAATGAATAGGGCTTGATGCAATTTAGGACACAGACAGCAGAGTTTTAAATGACTTCAAGTTTATGGGGTGAGAATGTGGGGGACCATTCAGGAGGAGTGTGTGGAAATATCAAGTCTAGAGGTAAAAAGGCACAGATGAGGGTTTCAGCAGTTGGTGAGCCGAGGCAGGGGTGAAGTCAGGTGATGTTATGGAAATGAGAATAAGCAGTGATAGCTATACTGTGAACAGTATTTCAGCCTCAGTTTCCAGGAAGAAGAATAGAGTCAGTGGCTAGGGAGCAGGGTCTGTGTCAGGCACTGAAGAAAACGGCTTTGGTCTTCTCAATATTACGTCAAAGAAAATTTCTGCTCATCAAGTACTAGATATTGGACAAATAGCATCAATGACAGGGTCAAGACATGGTGGTGAGATAGAGCTGAATGTCGGCATACTATCTTCTATATCCCTCTTCTGGATGACTAACGCAACCCCATTTCCCTCGCCCCATGATTGAAAGCTGTACCTTCAGACACCTGGGGTTGAAGTTTTGGAACTCCCTCCTTAAACCAGTCCATCTCTCTCTCCTCTTTAAAGGTGTTACTGCCCAAGCTTTTAATCATGTGTCCTAATCATTGTCTGATTATGCTCCTCCAAAATGACTTCGGACTTTTTTCTGTGTTAAAAGGTGCTTTATAAGCAAGTTGCTGCCGATGTTAAGATAATGAGGGATATTAGTTTTCTTCATTTTATTTCAACATACAGCCAAGGCAAATGGAGCACAGCCGAGCTAACTGAGTGAAGACTTGGAGTTTGGTGAGACAGGGAGTTTTAAGTGTTAATTTTGTTCTTAAACTTTGCTCTTAAAATCTAATCTAGTCTGTAATTAACAGTAACTGGAAAGTATGGTGTAAGCAGGCTAAGGTCTTTCTTTCTGGCAATTTAGACAGGGTAAGCTGTAAGAATTGCATTACAGGGAAAGGAGCTAGCTGCTTGGTGAGTATCTAGTAAGTGGGAAAGTTCTATTCTAAGCCTAATGTTTAAAATAGTACACAAATTGGTGGTAAAGTTAACAAAATATAAGAAAGCAATATAAATAATTGATTAATATATTTAAGTAATTGTCTAAAACACATCAAGGATGGCAGGACAGATGATGTGATCCAAGGCAAACACATCTGCAGTAAGTGTTGCGGCTAAAGGAACTTCAGCTCAGTCACTGAGCTGGAGGCTGAGCTGCAGATTCTGTGGCACATCAGGGAGGGAAAAATTACCTAGATGCTTTATACAAGGTAGTCACACCACTTAGGATAGGGTATTCTGATTTGGTCAGTGGCAAAGGTCAGGGGGATATGACTGCGAGTGAGGCGGGAGTGGGGGCCCAGAGGACAGGAGTGTGGGAGTGTGAGCCTCTGCAGTTGTCTAATAGGCTTAAGATTCTCTCAGCTTGTTTGGATGAGAGCAGGGGCTGCAGGGTGGATGAGCAAGCTGACTATGGCAATATGGTACAGGAAGCCATTCAAGTAGGGAATGTAGTGGTTGTAGGGGACAGTATAGTGAGGGGGATGGACACTGTAGCAAAGAACAAGAGTTCAGACAGCTGCATTGCCTGCCCAGTGCCAGGGTTTGGGACATCTGCTCAGGGCTGGACAGGAACTCACGGTGGGAGGGGGAGGATACAGCGGTCATGGCCATGTAGGCACCAACAACATAGGCAGGATGAGGAAGGAGGTTCTGCATTGTCAGCATGAGGAGCTAGGCACCAAATTAAGAAGCAGAACCTCAAAGGTAATAATTTATGGATTATTGCCTGAGCCACATGCAAGCTGGCATAAATCAAATAAGATTAGAGAAACAAATGTGTGGCTGAAAGACTAGTGTGGGAGAACTGGGTTGCGGTTTGTGGGGACACTGGCACCAGTTCTGGAGAAAGTGAGATCGGTACCATTGGAATGATCTACACCTGAACCATGCTAGGGCTGGTGTCCTTGCAGAGCCACCTAATTAGCAAAGTAGAGAGGGCTGAATAGTGAATACTGAATAGAGGGGGCAAGGGATCAAATTAAGGAAGTTGCGGTAAACCCAGGAGCAAGGACAAGGCAAGAGAAAAAGGTATTAATGTGGGAAATGATGAACAGACCGTGACAGGAAGGGATAGAGAGTACAAATCTAATAGTAAATCAGCAGATAAGACTAGATGCTACAAAAATAATAAAAAGGACAAAACTAAAGGCTCTGTATCTAAATGCATATAGTATTCGAAACAAAAGATGAACTGATAGCGCAAATAGAAATAAATAAGTACAATCTGATAGCCATTACAGAGACATGGCTGCAGGATTACATAGATTGGGACATGAATTTTGAAGGTTTCATGACATTTAGGAAGGACTGAAAATTAGGTGGAGGGGTGGCTCTGTTAATTAATGATGGTATTAGCACATTAGAAAGGGATGACCGAAGTCCAGGAAACCAGGATGTAGAAATGGTTTGGGTTGAGATGAGGAATGACAAAGGCAAGAAGTCACTTGTGGGAGTGGTGTACAGGCCCCCTAATTGTAACTGCACAGTAGGACAGAGTATAAAAGAAAAGATAATGGGAACTTGCCAGAAAGGTACAGCAATAATCACAGGGAATTTTAATCTACATAGAAACTGGAAAAATCAGATGTGTAAAAGTAGCCCAGATGAAGAGTTCAAAGAATGGTTTTTGGGATAGTTTCTTAGAACAGCACATTCTGGAGCCAACCAGACAGCAGGCTATACTAAACATGGTATTGAGCAACAACATAGGATTAATCAATAACCTCAGTGAAGGCATCCCTGGGTATCAGTGATTACAATATGATTGAATTTTACATTCATTTTGAGGGAGAAATGAGTGCGTCCAAGACTAGTATTTTACACTTAAATAAGGGCAATTATTAGCGCATGAAAGCAAAGATAGCTAAAGTGAACTGGCAAATGAGGTTAAGGGAGAGGTCAATAGAGGTTCAGTGGCAGATGTGTAAAGGGATATTTCAGAATACACAGAATATATACATTCCAATGCGAAAGGAATATTCCAAGGGGAGGGCCCACCATCTGTGATTAAGTAAAGAAGTTGAACATTACCAAACTTAAAGAGAAAGCATATAATTACACAAAGATGGGTGGCAGGTCAGAAGGCTGAAAAGAACATCAATAACAGCGAAGAATGACAAAAAGATTAATAAGGAGGGAAAACTTAGAGTATTACAGAAAGCTAGCCAATAATATAACAAAGTGAGCATTGCTCCTATAGAAAATGTGTCTGAGGAATTGATAATGGAGGGTACGGCAATGCCAGATGAATTAAATAGGTATTTTGCTCAGTCTTCACTATAGAGGACACAAGCAACAGCCCAGACGTAGCTGTAAATCAGGAAATGGAAGGGAGGGAGGAACTCAGGAAAATTACAATCACCAGGGAAGTGGTATCGAGCAAATTGTTGGGGCTGCAGGCTGACAAATCTGCAGGTCCGGATAGACTTCACCCTAAGGTCTTGAAAGAAGGAGCTAGTGAGATAGTTGATGCATTGGTTGTAATTTTCAAAAATTCCCTAGATTCGGGGAAGGTTCTATTAGGTTGGAAAATGGCAAATGTAACTCTTTTATTCAAAAAGGAAGGGAGACAGAAAGAAGGAAACTACAGGCCAGTTAGCATCTGTCATAGGGAAAACGTTAGAGCTATTATTAAATACATTATAGCAGAAGACTTAGAAAAATTCATTGCAATCAGTAGAGTCAACATGGTTTCGCGAAAGGGAAAATCATGTTTCACCAATTTATTATCTGGAGGAGTCACATGTGCTGTGTATAAAGGGGAACCGGTGGATGTACTGTACTTAGATTTCCAGAAGGCATTTGATAAAGTGCCACATCAAAGGTTATTCTGTAAAATACAAGCTCATGGTATAGGGGGTAACATATTGGCATGGATAGACGATTGGCTAGCTAACAGGGAACAGAGAGTTGGCTTAAGTGGGTCTTTTCTGGTTGGCAGAATGTGACGGGTGGTGTGCCAAAGGGATCAGTGCCGGGGCCTCAGCTTTTTACAATTTATATAAATTACCTGGATGAAGGGACCAAAGGAATGGTTGCTAAATCTGCTGACGACACAGATAGGAAGAAAAGTAAATTGTGAAGATGACATAAGGAGGCTGCAAAGGGACATAAATAGGGTAAGTGAGTGGGCAAAGATCTGGCAAATGGAATATAACATGGACAAATATGAAATCGTTCATTTTGGCAAGAACAATAAAATGGAATAAAAACAAAAAAACTGCGGATGCTGGAAATCCAAAACAAAAACAGAATTACCTGGAAAAACTCAGCAGGTCTGGCAGCATCGGCGGAGAAGAAAAGAGTTGACGTTTCGAGTCCTCATGACCCTTCAACAGAACTTGAGTTCGAGTCCAAGAAAGAGTTGAAATATAAGCTGGTTTAAGGTGTGTGTGTGGGGCGGAGAGATAGAGAGACAAAGAGGTGGAGGGGGGGGTGTGGTTGTAGGGACAAACAAGCAGTGATAGAAGCAGATCATCAAAAGATGTCAACGACAATAGTACAATAGAACACATAGGAGTTAAAGTTAAAGTTGGTGATATTATCTAAACGAATTGTGCTAATTAAGAATGGATGGTAGGGCACTCAAGGTATAGCTCTAGTGGGGTTTTTCTTTTATTTTTTTTTAAATAATGGAAATAGGTGGGAAAAGGAAAATCTTTATAATTTATTGGAAAAAAAAGGAAGGGGGAAACAGAAAAGGGGTGGGGATGGGGGAGGGAGCTCACGACCTAAAGTTGTTGAATTCAATATTCAGTCCGGAAGGCTGTAAAGTGCCTAGTTGGAAGATGAGGTGTTGTTCCTCCAGTTTGCGTTGGGCTTCACTGGAACAATGCAGCAAGCCAAGGACAGACATGTGGGCAAGAGAGCAGGGTGGAGTGTTAAAATGGCAAGCGACAGGGAGGTTTGGGTCATTCTTGCGGACAGACCGCAGGTGTTCTGCAAAGCGGTCGCCCAGTTTACGTTTGGTCTCTCCAATGTAGAGGAGACCACATTGGGAGCAACGAATGCAGTAGATTAAGTTCGGGGAAATGCAAGTGAAATGCTGCTTCACTTGAAAGGAGTGTTTGGGTCCTTGGACGGTGAGGAGAGAGGAAGTGAAGGGGCAGGTGTTGCATCTTTTGCGTGGGCATGGGGTGGTGCCATAGGAGGGGGTTGAGGAGTAGGGGGTGATGGAGGAGTGGACCAGGGTGTCCCAGAGGGAGCGATCCCTACGGAATGCCGATAGGGGGGGTGAAGGGAAGATGTGTTTGGTGGTGGCATCATGCTGGAGTTGGCGGAAATGGCGGAGGATGATCCTTTGAATGCGGAGGCTGGTGGAGTGATAAGTGAGGACAAGGGGGACCCTATCATGTTTCTGGGAGGGAGGAGAAGGTGTGAGGGCGGATGAGCGGGAGATGGGCCGGACACGGTTGAGGGCCCTGTCAACGACCGTGGGTGGAAAACCTCGGTTAAGGAAGAAGGAGGACATGTCAGAGGAACTGTTTTTGAAGGTAGCATCATCGGAACAGATGCGACGGAGGCGAAGGAACTGAGAGAATGGGATGGAGTCCTTACAGGAAGCGGGGTGTGAGGAGCTGCAGTCGAGATAGCTGTGGGAGTCGGTGGGTTTGTAATGGATATTGGAGGACAGTCTATCACCAGAGATTGAGACAGAGAGGTCAAGGAAGGGAAGGGAAGTGTCAGAGATGGACCACGTGAAAATGATGGAGGGGTGGAGATTGGAAGCAAAATTAATAAATTTTTCCAAGTCCCGACGTGAGCATGAGGCAGCACCGAAGTAATCATCGATGTACCGGAGAAAGAGTTGTGGAAGGGGGCCGGAGTAGGACTGCAACAAGGAATGTTCCACATACCCCATAAAGAGACAGGCACAGCTGGGGCCCATGCGGGTACCCATAGCCACACCTTTTATTTGGAGGAAGTGAGAGGAGTTGAAGGAGAAATTGTTCAGTGCAAGAACAAGTTCAGCCAGATGGAGGAGAGTAGTGGTGGATGGGGATTGTTCGGGCCTCTGTTCGAGGAAGAAGCTAAGGGCCCTCAGACCATCCTGGTGGGGGATGGAGGTGTAGAGGGATTGGACGTCCATGGTGAAGAGGAAGCGGTTGGGGCCAGGGAACTGGAAATTGTTGATGTGACGTAAGGTGTCAGAGGAATCACGGATGTAGGTGGGAAGGGACTGGACAAGGGGAGAGGGAAGGGAGTCAAGATAACGAGAAATGAGTTCTGTGGGGCAGGAGCAAGCTGAGACGATCGGTCTACCGGGGCAGTTCTGTTTGTGGATTTTGGGTAGGAGATAGAAGCGGGCCGTCCGAGGTTGGGCGACTATCAGGTTGGAAGCTGTGGGAGGGAGATCCCCAGAGGAGATGAGGTCAGTGACAGTCCTGGAAACAATGGCTTGATGTTCAGTGGTGGGGTCATGGTCCAGGGAGAGGTAGGAGGAAGTGTCTGCGAGTTGACGCTCAGCCTCCACGAGGTAGAGGTCAGTGCGCCAGACAACAACAGCACCACCCTTGTCAGCGGGTTTGATGACAATGTCAGGGTTGGACCTGAGAGAATGGAGTGCAGTAAGTTCAGAGAGAGACAGGTTAGAATGGGTGAGAGGAGCAGAGAAATTGAGACGACTAATGTCGCGCCGACAGTTCTCAATGAAAAGATCGAGAGAAGGTAAGAATCCAGAGGGAGGGGTCCAGGTGGAGGGAGAATATTGGAGATGGGTAAAAGGATCTGTTGAACTGGGAGAGGACTCCTGCCCAAAGAAGTGAGCCCGGAGACGAAGACGGCGGAAGAAGAGTTCAGTATCATGCCGAGCCCGAAATTCATTGAGGTGAGGGCGTAAGGGTATGAAACCAAGTCCTTTGCTGAGCACTGAACGTTCAGCATCGGAGAGGGGAAGGTCAGGGGGTATAGTGAATACACGGCTGGGGTTGGGATTGGAAGATAGGGTGGGGACGGAGGGACAGGCAGGGGTGGAGGGTCCTAGATGGGTGTTGGTGTTGATGATTTGTTGGAGCTTGCGTTCCTTAGCACTTGAGAGAAAGAGAAAAAGTTTCTTGTCGAGGCATCTGATGAGCCGAAGGATAAAATGAAACTGGGGGCACGCGCAGCTTTGAAAAAGGGTACGGCGGTGCTGCTGGAGGGAGAGGTCGAGTGTGTTCATATGGCGACGCATGGCACTGAGTGTGGATTTCAGAATGTGAGGGGAACAGCAGTCCGAGAATCGTTTTATGTCCCGGAGATACCTGTAATCCTGGGTGGGTTCGAAACATGAGGGGTGGATTTTCAGTTGAAATCCACGTGGGGTAAGTCGGAGACGGAGACAGTCACTGAGAAAGGAGATATGGCTGTGAAAGCGGGTTTTAGTAAACACCTTGTCAAACACCAGGAGGGAAATGGAAAGCAAGGAAGGTGAGCAAGACAACAGAGAGATACGGAAATCTTGTCGCAGAGAGGAACAGAACTTCTTCAAGGAGGTAGGCATTTCTTGAAGAGCAGTGGCAGTCAATTAAACACAGAGATAAAAACAAAAAAACTGCGGATGCTGGAAATCCAAAACAAAAACAGAATTACCTGGAAAAACTCAGCAGGTCTGGCAGCATCGGCGGAGAAGAAAAGAGTTGACGTTTCGAGTCCTCATGACCCTTCGACAGAACTTGCGTTCGAGTCCAAGAAAGAGTTGAAATATAAGCTGGTTTAAGGTGTGTGTGTGGGGGGGTGTTTCCAGGACTGTCACTGACCTCATCTCCTCTGGGGATCTCCCTCCCACAGCTTCCAACCTGATAGTCGCCCAACCTCGGACGGCCCGCTTCTATCTCCTACCCAAAATCCACAAACAGAACTGCCCCTGTAGACCGATCGTCTCAGCTTGCTCCTGCCCCACAGAACTCATTTCTCGTTATCTTGACTCCCTTCTCTCTCCCCTTGTCCAGTCCCTTCCCACCTACATCCGTGATTCCTCTGACACCTTACGTCACATTAACAATTTCCAGTTCCCTGGCCCCAACTGCTTCCTCTTCACCATGGACGTCCAATCCCTCTACACCTCCATCCCCCACCAGGATGGTCTGAGGGCCCTTAGCTTCTTCCTCGAACAGAGGCCCGAACAATCCCCATCCACCACTACTCTCCTCCGTCTGGCTGAACTTGTTCTCACGCTGAACAATTTCTCCTTCAACTCCTCTCACTTCCTCCAAATAAAAGGTGTGGCTATGGGTACCCGCATGGGCCCCAGCTATGCCTGTCTCTTTATGGGGTATGTGGAACATTCCTTGTTCCAGTCCTACTCCGGCCCCCTTCCACAACTCTTTCTCCGGTACATCGATGATTACTTCGGTGCCGCTTCATGCTCTCGTCGGGACTTGGAAAAATTTATTAATTTTGCTTCCAATCTCCACCCCTCCATCATTTTCACGTGGTCCATCTCTGACACTTCCCTTCCCTTCCTTGACCTCTCTGTCTCAATCTCTGGTGATAGACTGTCCACCAATATCCATTACAAACCCACCGACTCCCACAGCTATCTCGACTACAGCTCCTCACACCCCGCTTCCTGTAAGGACTCCATCCCATTCTCTCAGTTCCTTCGCCTCCGTCGCATCTGTTCCGATGATGCTACCTTCAAAAACAATTCCTCTGACATGTCCTCCTTCTTCCTTAACCGAGATTTTCCACCCACGGTCGTTGACAGGGCCCTCAACCGTGTCCGGCCCATCTCCCGCGCATCCACCCTCACGCCTCCTCCTCCCTCCCAGAAACATGATAGGGTCCCCCTTGTCCTCACTTATCACCCCACCAGCCTCCGCATTCAAAGGATCATCCTCCGCCATTTCCGCCAACTCCAGCATGATGCCACCACCAAACACATCTTCCCTTCACCCCCCCTATCGGCATTCCGTAGGGATCGCTCCCTCCGGGACACCCTGGTCCACTCCTCCATCACCCCCTACTCCTCAACCCCCTCCTATGGCACCACCCCATGCCCACGCAAAAGATGCAACACCTGCCCCTTCACTTCCTCTCTCCTCACCGTCCAAGGACCCAAACACTCCTTTCAAGTGAAGCAGCATTTCACTTGCATTTCCCCCAACTTAGTCTACTGCATTCGTTGCTCCCAATGTGGTCTCCTCTACATTGGAGAGACCAAACGTAAACTGGGCGACCGCTTTGCAGAACACCTGCAGTCTGTCCGCAAGAATGACCCAAACCTCCCTGTCGCTTGCCATTTTAACACTCCACCCTGCTCTCTTGCCCACATGTCTGTCCTTGGCTTGCTGCATTGTTCCAGTGAAGCCCAACGCAAACTGGAGGAACAACACCTCATCTTCCGACTAGGCACTTTACAGCCATCCGGACTGAATATTGAATTCAACAACTTTAGGTCGTGAGCTCCCTCCCCCATCCCCACCCCCTTTCTGTTTCCCCCTTCCTTTTTTTTCCAATAAATTATAAAGATTTTCCTTTTCCCAGCTATTTCCATTATTTAAAAAAATATTTTTTAAAAATTAAAAAAAAACCCCACTAGAGCTATACCTTGAGTGCCCTGCCATCCATTCTTAATTAGCACATTCGTTTAGATAATATCACCAACTTTAACACCTATGTGTTCTATTGTACTATTGTCGTTGACATCTTTTGATGATCTGCTTCTATCACTGCTTGTTTGTCCCTACAACCACACCACCCCCCTCCACCTCTCTCTCTATCTCTCCACCCCACACACACACACCTTAAACCAGCTTATATTTCAACTCTTTCTTGGACTCGAACTCAAGTTCTGTCGAAGGGTCATAAGGACTCGAAATGTCAACTGTTTTCTTCTCCGCCGATGCTACCAGACCTGCTGAGAATAAAATGGAAGCTTGTTAACTAAATGTTGAGAGATCACAGAGCTCAGATTCAGAGAGATCTGGGTATCCTACTGCATGAATCACAAAAGGCTAGTATGCAGGTAGAGCAAGTTATTAGGAAAGCTAATAGAATGTTATATGTTATGAGGGGAATTGATGATAGAAGTAGGGAGGTTATGCTTCAGTTATACAGGGCACTATTGAGACTACGTCTGGAGTAGTGTACACAGTACTGGTCTCCTTATTTAAAGAAAGATGTAAATGCTTTGGAAGCAGTTCAGAGGTGGTTTACTAGACTAATACCAGGAATGGGTGGGTTGTCTTATGAGGAAAGGTTGGATAGATTAGGCTTGTATCCACTGGAATTTAGAAGAGTGAGAGGTGACTTAATTGAAACCTTTAAGCTCCTGAGGGGTCTTGACAGGGTGGATATAGAGAGGATGTTTCTGCTTGTGGGAGAATCTAGAACTTGGGGTCACTTTTTAAAAATAAGACATCGCTCATTTAAGACAGAGATGAGGAGAAATTTTTTCTTTGAGGGTACTGAGCCTTTGGAACTCTGCTTCCACTGCCTTTTGAGGAAGAGAGTCCTTGAATATTTTTAAGGCAGAGCTAGATAGATTCTTGATAAGCAAGGGGGTGAAAGGTTATTGGAGATGGGCAGGAATGTGAGGTTGACGTTACAATCAGATCAGCCATGATCTTATTGAATGGTGCAGGCTCGAGGGGCCGAGTGGCCTACTTCTGCTCCTAGTTCATATGTTAAATACACACCCTGAATTGATGCACAGTTTTACCTGGCAAAGAGCAATTTGCATTTAAGCTACTTCACTATAACGGAAAAGAATTCCGGCTGTGACTTCCTGCTGACTTGGCTTCGGTCATTGAACCCACTGCATGGACCTTTATGGATTTCGCACAATCACAGCAGATGACATTGACACTGTGGGCTACAACAGTACCACAAGGTTTGACATTTAGCCTGACACATCAATAAACCAGGGTTCAGTTTTTCTGTGGGCAGTCATTGAAGCCCAGCTAGGTACCCATGTATTGTCAAGCTGTTTATCATGGGATTGGAAAGGTGCCACAACTGGAAGTCCTATCCTGTTCTTACCCAATGCTCACCCACATACTATCCAGTGAGGTCTGTTGGAAATGTATGAGCAGTATGGATTCTTACATTAGTTTCCTTTCAGAGCCTGGGAAGCTAAGACCAATTAAAATACCTTAATCATCATGCTGGCTAAGATCAGCATGAATTTCTCTTGATCCGTAGGGCTCAGTACCATCATTGCAGATATCTATAAATCCATGCAGCCCTCATTCTACCAACATCTGCAAGGGTAAAACATCCTTAAAATCACAAGCCAAGCTGGCATATATAGCCTGAGGTCTTTCCTGATACTAAATATATGTCCCTTACAAAGCCAGAGATACAGATCACTAACTGTATAATAAAACTGTCATTTGAACAGGCTATGGGCCCTGATAACATCCCACCTGTAGTGCATTAGTCTTGTGCTCCAGACCTGGCTGCATCCCAAGCCAAACTGTTACAGTATAGCTCCTAGGGTTGCCAACTGTGATTAAATGTATTTATGGAGGTTTCATCACATGACTTGCCAATACATCCATCCTTGTGACATTGCCTTCATACACCAATAGTTGCAATGCTGGCATCTATCCAGAAACGTGAAAAATTGCCGAGGTATGTCCTGTCCACAGAAAACCAATCCAAGCCAACCAATGACACCCCATTGGTCTCCGCTTGGTCATCAGCAAAGTGATGGAAGGTGTCATCAACAGTGCTATCAAATGGCACTTACACAGCAAAATTATGTTCAATTTGGGTTCTGCCAAGACCATTTGGCTTCTGACCTCATTACAGCCTTGATCAAAACGTGGACAAAAGACCAGAACTCAAGGAGGAGAGGCAAGTGACCACCCTTGACATCAAGGCAGCGTTTGACCCCATGTGGCAAGGAGCCCTGACAAAATTGAAGTCAATGGGAATCAGAGAGAAAATTCTCCACTGGTTGAAGTCATACCTAGCACGAAGGAAGATGGTTGTGGTTATTGAAGGTCAGTCATCTCAGTTCCAGGACATTACTGCAGGAGTTCCTCAGGGTAGTGCCCTAGGACCAACCATCTTCAGTTGTTTCAATGTCCTTCCCTCCATCATAAGGTCATATGGGATGTTTGCTGATGATTGCACAATATTCAGTACCATTCACGACTCCTCAGATACTGAAGCAGTCCATGCCTGTATGCCACAAGATCTGGACAATATCCAGGCTTGGGCTGATAAGTGGCAAGTAATATTTGCACGGCACAAGTGCCAGGCAATGACCATCTCCAACAAGAGAAAATCTAACCATCCCCCCTCGACATTCAATGGCATTACCATTGCTGAATCACACACAAATATCCAGTGGGTAATCAATGACCAGAAACTGAACTGGACCAGCTATATAAAAATACTGTGGTTACAAGAGCAGGTCAGAGGCTGGGAATTCTGTGACAACACCTGACTATGTCACCTCCTGACTTCCCAAAGTCTGTCCACCATATACCAGACACAAGCCAGGTGTGTGATGGAATACTCTACACTTGCCTGAGCGAGTGCAGTTTTATCAACATTAAAGAAGCTCCACACCATCCAGTACAAAGCAGCCCACTTGTTTGGCACCCCACCCACCACCATAAACATTCACTCCTTCCATCGCCAACACACAGTGGCAGCAGTATATGCCATATACTAGATGCATTGCAGCAGCTCTTCAAGCCTCCTTCAACAGTATCTTCCAAACTGATGACCCCTACCACCTAGAATGACAAGGGCAGCAGACGCATGGGAAAACCCACACCTGTGAGTTCCTTTCCAAGCCACACACCATCCTGACTTGGAACTATATTGTTGCTCCTTCACTGTCGTTGCGAGCTCCCTTTTGGGCTGGACTGTGGGTGTACCTACACCACATGGCCTGCAGCAGTTCAAGGCATCAGCTCACCAACTCTTTAATTAGGGATGAGCAACAAAGGCTGGCTTTGCTAACAACACCTACACACCATAAAAGAATTTTAAAGTGTCAAAGGCAAGATTGTAACAACTTGAAATGGCAGTGTGATTCATTGGCGTACCAATATATTGTGCCACAGTTGTACAGCTTGACTTTGAACAAAGGATTTATTGCGATAGTGTGCTTGCTAATAAGAAAACTATTTACATAATTAGATTTAAATGAGTAATGTGATCACAGGAAATGGTGCAATGTGATGCAGCCACCATCTTAGTTAGCACAATAAGCAGCACATGTAGCAGCATTAAAAAGAAGCATCTTTTAAAGATCAGTGTTCAACCTGTATGCCTACCTTCAGCTTTGTTTGTACTAGTCCAGTGTTAGGAAATAGAGATAGTTTAAGGAAGTTATATTTGTATTTGTGGGTGTTTGGAATAATTTTTAGCTTTAATATTTAAGTTTGATTTGTATTTCTGTATCTGTGTTAAGAAAAGGTCAAATGAATTTTAGTTTTACTTTAAAAGATGCTTGCATTTCTAATGAGAGTTTTACAACCATTGCAGCTTAAGTTAAAACAAACAAGAGTAGAGAAACTGGACTGTTGCTTAGCAACAGGAGTCGAGAGAGGCAGGTGCCTCCCACAGACACAGAAGAAACTAAAAACAGCAGTTTGATTTGGATACTGTTTGAGTTAATTTGGTTTTGAAAGTAGCTGCCAGGAGAGACTGGAGGAAAGGGGACATATAGCCAGTCCTAAGCTAAAGAAAAGATCCCAAAATCTAGGGGAGTGGAACAGGAAAATGTCCCAAGCAGACCTTCTGGTCAATGGAAGGACAGGAACCTGGAAAAGGTCCTGTTAAGTGAAGTTAAGAGTGAGGGGCAGAGATAGAGGCTCCAACTTCAGATTTAATGAGACAAAAGCTGCAGAAAGCAGATTAAAACGAGAACAGCTTGCAAAAGGCAAGAAAGTCTGAAAAGACAAGTGAAGGTCTGTAACTCTTTGCTATGGGCATGTGAGGCAGTGCTACTGTTGACAGCTGAGTCAGTGAGAGTGCATGGAAAAAAGCTTGAATGCATGTGGTGAACCATGGAGAGGAACATCGGAAAGAGTTCAAAACCCTGGAGGTGAACCCTTGCGGAAGGCATCTGAGAGAAAGCTTCAGTTTGGGAGAAGATTCCAAGGCGAGTTCCTGGAAAGTGGAGATTGGAAACCCACGTCTGAAAGATGGAGTTCAGTGAGACTGGTTGGCTCAGGGTGTGACGAGTGTCTGGTAGTTGAGGAGAGATCCATAGCATCTGGTTGAGATGGCATATGTCAATTGGTTTCAGAGTTTTTTTTTAATTAATCCACAGGATGTAGGCTTCGCTGGATGGGCCAGTGTTTATTGCCCATCCCTAGTTACCCTTAAGAAGGTGTTGGTGATCTGTCTTCTTGAACCGCTGCAGTCCATGTGCTGTAGGTACACCCATGGTGCTGTTAAGAAGAGAGTTCCAGTATTTTGACCTAGCAACAGTGAAGGAATGGCGATATATTTCCAAGTCAGGATGTGAGTGACTTGGAGGGGATTTTCCAGGTGGTGGTGTCCCCATCTATCTGCTACCCTTGTCCTTCTAGATGGTAGTGGTCATGGGTTTGGAAGGTGCTGTCAAAGGACCCTTGGTAAATTCCTGCAGTGCATCTTGTAGATGGTACACACAGCTCAGGGCATGGCTCCTTCTCAGCTCTGCAGCCATCGCTGTTCACCGCAGCTCTTAAAGCAACAGTTGTTCCTTCGGGGAATAAAGAACAGAAGGCCGAGGCAATGGCAGCAAGTTTTTCAGAGATGGACCGGAAAGTATCCAAATGTCCCACGAAGAGTTCAAACCATTTAGACAGAGTATTGAACTATGTTTCCAAAATCAGGAAGCTGTGGATGTGGAGAAGCAAGCTATAAAGATCAGGACCATCATTGGAAATGATGATCTGTACAGAGTTAATGCATCTGGTCTGAGGATGGCCAGAAAAATCCAGCGAAGCTATGGGCAAGATTGGAAGCCCAATTTAAGATGAAAGTGAATTTCAGAGTACACAAGCTGAAATTCATGCAGTAGAGACAGAAAGCCGGGGAATGCCTAGACATTAATGCCAAACTCTGTGCAAATTATGGAGTTGGTTGTTGCCACCCCTCCTGTTGAGGTATTCCAGAAGGACCTCATAGAAAAACCAAAAGGACACAGTGTGGAGAACATATTACAGGACAGACGCAGGTACGAGGCAATCGTCATAGGAAGACAGTGTTTGCGAGCCTCAGGGTCCAAAACGTCTGTAGGTACCATATTCAAGGCACCTAGACAGGTGCAGTAACTGTGGGCTTTCCCACAAACTGCGTAGATGCTCCACATAGGCAGTCATGTGCAAAACCTGCAGGCTTAGAGGGCACTGGGCCAAACTTTGCAGAAGATTCAGCAGCAGAAATGTAGGGAGAAGCCAGAGTGAGCAGTGCTCAAATCGCAGAAGTGCAACATCCAGAGACAAGGAACCTCCAGGAATAGTCAAAAGCAAGATCCATACATGAAATAAAGGAATTCCTGACCAAAATGGAGGAAGTGGATCAAGGTGAAGACATAACACAGGGACAATTATTTCGCACAATCACTTTAGTACAACAGGTCAATTCCATTCACAAAATAGAAGCTTTCACAACACTCCAGGTCATCTGCCCCAACAAGCCTGGCAGGCATTGATGGAGTAAAGACTATCACAGGTGCAAGTGCCAATACTCTACCTTTCCACATTTTCAAAAATATGCACCGAGACATAGAAAATGTGGTCTAACCCACAAGCACGAAGTTTATGGCTTAGTTCTCATCTCGCATCACAATAAAGTGGCTATATTCCCCAGACCTGGAATGCAGGTACAAGGAGTCAACATGGTCCACTCTGACATTCTACATAGTTGACGTAGTTGGACTGGCAGTCACAGGTTTGCCAGCACACAACCAACTTAACATGGTCACCATTCATGAGCTGACTTGGTCTGACAACAGTCAAAGCAACGGCAGACCCATTGGATTGGTACAAGACATCCGGAGGTTGTACCCGGACCAATTTGACACCGTTGGGAATTTCCATGGGGACACAGTCTTACACCTTAAAAGAAGGTGCAATGCCGTGAATCGACCACCATGAAAATGCAGCAGCACGTTAGAGAAAAAATGGTGTTGGAACTAGATGGAATGGAAAAATGAAGCATCGTTCGACATGTGCTGCATCACATAGACTGCTGCAGATCCATGATGACTGCAGTCAAAAAGGATGGTTCAATTCGACTATGTTTAGACCTGAGGAGGCTAAACAAAGCCTTAAAGTGATGCCCTCATGAGCTGCCAACACTAGAGGAGCTAAATCCGACATTTGCTGGAGCTAAACACTTTTCCAACTAAACACAAAAAATGATATTGGTCCATTCATTTATCAAGAGAGTCCCAAGAGCTGACAATATTAGAACTCCCTTTGGCAGATATTGTTTCCTCCTTTTACCATTTAGGAGCATGAAAGGAACCCACACTTGTTAATGGATGAGATCATCAGGTGCAAAGGTTTGGTTTTCAACAGCCAAAATGTAATTTTTTTCAGTTCCATTTACTGAAGCTCAGATATCCACCCGGATCCTGGCAAGATTGAAGATATCCTGTCAATGCGGAGACTGGAGGACAAGAACAACCTCCAAAAAGTATCTAGGTCTATTCAACTCCATTGCTTAGTACATACCTCCTCTGATAAACTTGGTATCTCCCACACAGTACTCTGGAGAAAGACATTCCATTCCTACGGCAGGACAATTACTAACACACGTTCAATGCGTTGAAGAAAGTCATGTCTTCAATATTATGACCCTTAGAAGGCAATGACACTCGAAGTGGACGCATTGCAAAAAGGACTCCGTGCATGCCTACTGCAAGACGATAAGCCTGTTGTATTTAGTTTAAAAATTCTGTTATCAGCACAAACAAATTACTTCAATTATGTAGAAAAAGTAAAGAAATTGGGACTATTCTCCTTGGAGGATAGATGGTCGAGAAGAGATTTGATAGAGATATTCAAAATCATGAGGTGTCCAATGGATCTGTGGGTGTATTGGCCGTACCAGAATGAAATTGGTACATCCAAATTAAGTACTATTCCAGGGATGCCAGGTCTTCATTCCAATAACACCGCAGTCCAACATACTTATTCAGCTCCACTATGGGTACTTGGGAAGAAGAGAGGATGAAACAGCTATATAAATACTGCGGCAACATGAACAGGTCAGAGGCTGAGACTTCCACAGAGACTAACTCATTTCCTGACTCCCCAAAGCTTGTCCACCGTCTACAAGGCACAAGTCAGGGGTATGATGGAATACCCTCCGCTTGCCTGATGAGTACAACTCCAACACTCAAGAAGCTTGACACCATCCAGGACTAAGCAGCCCGCTTGATTGGCACCCCACCCACCACCTTCATCATCCACTCCCTCCGCCACCAATGCACAGTGGCAGCAGTCTGTACCATCTACAAAATGCACTTCAGCAACTCGCCAAGGCTCCTTCGACAGCAACTTTCAAACCTGCGACCTCTACCACCTAGAAGGACAAAAAAGGTAGATACATGGGAACACCATCACCTGCAAGTTCCCCTCCAAGCCACTCATATCCTGGCTTGGAAATATATCACCGTTCCTTCACTGTCACTGGAATCACAATCCTGGAACTTCCTCCCTAACAGCACTGTGGGCATTCCTACAGCACATGAGCTGCAGAGGTCAAGAAGGCAGCCTACCACCACCTTCTCAAGGGCAGTTAGGGATGGCCTAGCCAGCAACACCCACATCCCAAGAACAAATGAAAAAATTTGCTCGAGTCAGTGTTCTGGCCCAACATCAGCAAGGACACTGACCCTGTGCTTAGACCTTGTGGCATGCTCTCCTGCACTCTAAGAAGCAGGGTTGATTTCTTGGTGACAATGGTAGAGTGGGGGAAATGCCGGGCTATGCAGATTGTGATTGAGGATGCTGCTGATGACCCATAGCACCTCCTGGATGCCCAGTCTCAAGTTGCTAGATCTGTTCAAAATCTATCCCATTTAGCACAGTGGTAGTACCACAAAACACGATGGAGAGAGTGTCCTTCATGTGAAGACTCCATTTCCACAAGGACTGTGCGGTGGTCTCTCCTACCAATGCTGCCATGGGCAGGTGCATCTGCGGCAGGCAGGTTGGCGAGGCGAAGTTTGTTTTTCCTTTGTTGGTTCCCTCACCATCTGCTGCACACCCAGTCTAGCAGCTATGTCCTTTAGCACTCAGCCAGCTCCATCTGTAGTAATGTTAATGGTGATGGACATTGAAGACCCCCACCCAGACTATATTCTGCAGAGGAATTTGCAAGGTCAACAGGGCCAAGTTTGTCGATGTCGATGCCAGGTGTTCTGTCTGATTTCCTTCCTTATTGACTTTCTAGTGGTTTGATACAACTGAGTGGCTTGCTCAGCCATTTCAGAGGGCGTTCATTGCTGTGGATCTGGAGTCACATATAAGCTAGACCACGTAAGGATTTTCTTCCATAAAGGGTGGTGCCGTGGTGGGAATAGAACCCAAGCCCCCAAAGAATTACCCTGGGTCTCTGGATTACCAGTCCAGTGACAATACCACTATGCCACTGCCTACCCCAGCTGCTTCTATAACTACATTTCTAAATATTTGACCATTTACTGACTATTCACACAAATAGAAAACTGCACAGTATCCCACTTGATTCAGCAAGAACAGGGTTAAAATGCAGTAATTGCTGTCCCTTACCTTCATAGCTAGAACTCGGAAAGGTCAGTGTCATCAACACAGGAAGGATCATCATACCAGTTAACATCGTACAACTGAAACAAAACACACTACAATTAACATTTTAATGAATCTTTGCCTGACCTACATACATCTGAACTTTTTATTATAAGACAAAAAGTCAAGAGGAAGAAAATACACAATGGAAGAGGGAAACAATCACACAAAGACAACAGTATACTTGTGCAATCCAACTCCTTAGCTCCTGGGCATTTCTGAAACCATAATCCTACTGAACCAGCCAGCTTGCACACTGTACAATGTTGACGTTTCTCAAAATAGGTTATCTGGCTCCATCCAATACTGTGTTTAGATAGCTGAAATCATGCCAACAAGCTTTGGAAACATCAACGTTCAGCTGGTTACTACTTTACTTTAATATGCTGAAAGTCATTGTGCAGATTTTACAAGAATAGCTTCAACGAACACTTAAATAGGCTTAAGGACATAAAATCCTCAAAGTGGGGGTGTTTAAGTAAACACTTTGCAGAGAAAACTCCTCTGCTTCAGTGCCTAGCAGAATAAGCCTCTGCTCATTGTGTTAATAAGGGAAAATGGTTAGAGTCCCAAGGCTGGATAGTGGGAGCAGAGACAGCGCTGCATTCTATTCAAATTATCTGTCACTTGATACTTTGTTCATGATGAGCGCCTTATCATCATAAACCAGTGAGAAAGAGAGGAGGCCTGTTGTCTGTCCCATTGGTGTTTCTACATAGATTTACCCACTGGGGACCCTGAGCCATCAGTCTCTGGGATAAATTGTTTCCTGTTGCAGAGATAAATCCTGAAAATGCAGCTGTGTTAAACTAAACACTATGTTGAAAGTCAATGCAATTATGCCTGCCAGAGCTAGACATTTTTGTGGTTTCGCTTTCTTGGTAAAATTTAGAAGCCATGACCAGTCCTGTCTAGCAGGTACCAGATACGCATCAAAGCTATCTCCTGCTACAGCATTTTTTTTTGCCAGGATGGGGGTAGGGAGAGATTGCACCTAATGACAGACTTTATTGTTTTGGTATTCACTATCATCACTAGTCACAAACTTTAATCATGAATACACATACTGTTAGGGGGGCATGTTTGGGCCTGTCTCTCCAACAGAAATATACTTTGTGTTTTTACTTTATGCATTGTATGTTGTCATTGTCATCAACACCACATTTACATAGCACCTTTAACGTAAATGCTGGATCAAAATCCTTGAACTCCCTTCCTAACAGCACTGAGGGTGTACCTCCACCAGGGCCTGGGAGAGAAATTGTGGGCCCTGGTGCTTCTCCTCTTTCCAGGTCCCTTATTCCACCACACTACTACACCACCCCCGCCCAACCCCCAATCATGCATGATATTACTTCCCCCTTTCAAGGTTCACCAATCATAGAAAGGCCCTGGTAAAATGATAACGCCCACTGTTGGCATCTAGTTACAAATATTGTCTGATTATATATGCAGCATATGTTATGAATATTAAGAGCAGTAATGCTATAATGCAGTGTTAGTTTGTGTATGCCTATTGGCTGATGGCCCTCCGTGACTATTAAACAAGCCAGAAAATACTAATTTTACTTTAACAGCAACGTGCAATATTGTTAATTTAACTGAAAAATATACCATTAATTATTTATAATACAATGCTGATGATAACACTGATTTCCGTGACTTCCCCAGCCCTCATTAACATGTTCTACACATTGCACTACATGAACACGGTAACAGTAAATTCATATCTGGGGGAAGATTCAATTCTTGCAACCCATATAAACTGCACAAGATCTTCTCCATTCTGTAGAAGAATTAGAAGACTTTCTCCAGTCTGGATGAATGACATTATTCAATATAATTATTTAATCGAAGAGGTGTAATTGGATTCCATTTTATCAGTTATCTCAGAGGGTAAAAAGAGCAAATAACTCCTGAGCCAAGCAGAATGATTAAACACATAGGTCTTCACTGTTACTGAGAAGCATTGGAGTCCTTAGGTGTCTTTGTGCGACACAACTTTTAAGAGATCAGAGGACAAAGGATGACTGGTTCACAATTGTATCTGTGTTTTCTTGATCAATAAATCTGAAAACTCTGTTGAATGCTGCTTCTCACTATATATTTTCAATATCTACTATGCAAAAAAAACTTTATCACGATATTTCATTCCTCAAAAAAACTCAAAAAGATAAAGTGGGTTAATAGGCAAATTGATAAAAGAACAAGATAGAAGTCAATGGAAAAGACTCCCGAGAGTTATGTGCAAGTTACTGATTCACCATGACCCCATTACCCATTACTCCAAGGGTGGGGTGAACCAGGATGAGGTAGTGATTTATAAAACTTTTCTTAAAGCCACCTCTTAGTGACAAATAGGGATTTCATTCCCAGATTTTGCAAGAGTAATAAAATGAGCGATGGTGAGTCAACAACTTGTTTAGCATCAATTCCAGTTTTTAGTTTCTTATATTTATTTTGATGAGGCTCAAGATTCTCAAGCCTCTGGTACAGCGACACGTCATCAGAATTATGTCTACTTTAGGGCGTAATGAAAATTTAAAACTGCTATTTATATGCCAGTTTAACTTCAAAGGGAACTTTGAGAATTGTACAATATTTAATTATAGAGTCATAGGTCTACAGCACAGAAAAAGGCCCTTTGGCCCATCGAGTCTGCGCCAGTCAAACAAGTACCTAACTATTCTAATCCCATTTTCCAGCACTAGGCCCATAGCCTTGTATGCCATGGCATCGCAAGTGCACATCCAAATACTTCTTAAATGTTATGAGGGTCTCTGCCTCTACCACCCTTTCAGGCAGTGAGTTCCAGATTCCCACCAGCCTCTGGGGGAAAAAATTCTTCCTCACTTCCCCCTAAACCTCCTGCCCCTTACCTTAACTCTATGCCCCATGGTTATTGATTCCTCCACCAAGGGGAAAAGTTCCTTCCTGTCTACTCTATCTATGCCCCTCATAATTTTATACCCTTCATCTCCTCTGCTCCAGGGAAAATAACCCCAGTCTATCCAATCTCTCCTCATAACTAAAACTCTCCAGCCCAGGCAACATCCTGGTAAATCTCCTCTGCAGTCTCTCTAGTGCAATCACATCCTTCCTATAATGCAGATTCCAGAACTGCACGCAATACTCCAGCTGTGGCCTAACCAGCATTTTATACAGTTCCAGCATAACCTCCCTGTTCTTATATTCTATGCCTTGGCTAATAAAGGCGAGTATCCCATATGCCTTCTTAACCACCTTATCTACCTATCCCACTACATTAAGGGACCGGTGGACATGTACACCAAGGTCCCTCTTATCCTCGGTACTTCCCAAGGTCCTACCATTCATTATGTATTTCCATGCCTTGTTTGTCCTGGTACTAAACCTTAAAAAGTAACACCCCCACTCCATCCCACTCCCCAAACCTCCCTCACACCCGTCGTTCCCAAGCCACCCCTGCCAAAACCTCTCCCCTTTACCCACTCCTCTCTTCCCCCATACCTTCCCTCCTTTACCATCCAAATGCTCTAAAATATTTAGAGATTTCACTTACCATTTTTCAACCATGAACACTGTTGCTGTGCTGCTGCTGCTGACCTTTGGGCGGGCTTTTCTGGCAGGCTTTTCAAACAAAAATATTAGAATCACAAAACTGCCCGAAGGTCGGAAGCAGCAGCGCAGCAACTATCAGTGAAGCTGACCAGAAAGGCTGGCTTTCGGACTTATCACACTGACAGACAGTTGCAATTTTTTTTTAAGCCAGTCTTTCAGGTCTAAAGCTTGTCTAAAGGACAATGAGAAACTCAATTTAAAACACTGGGCCCAGGCCCCCCACTTAGCCCCCAGGGCCCAATGTTTTATACAGCATCATCTGCACTCCCCTCTTGTAGGTCCTAACCTACAAGACATGGACTGCAGCAGTTCAAGGCGGTGGCTCACCACCACCTTCTCAAGGACAATTAGGGATGGGCAACAAATGCTGGCCTAGCCAGTGACACCCACATCCTGTGATTAAATAATTCAAAAATAAAACATCCCAGGCACTTAACAGGACCATAATAAAGTATGACATGGAGCCATAGAAGGAAATATGTGGGCAGATGAGCAAAAGCTTAGTCAAAGAGGTAGGTTTTAAGGTGCGTCTTAAGGAGGAAAGAGAGGTGGAGAGGTGTATTAAGATATTCCAGAGCTTAGGGCCCAGACAGCTGAAGATGCAGTCACCAAATGTCAGGTGATTAAAATCGGTTTGCTCAAGAGGCCAGAATTAAAGGATACAGGTTTTGAAAAAAAATTAACTTGCCTTGTCTGTCACTCTCCCACATTGATAAACTAACCTGTGCATCTGCTCCATTTAAGGCCTATTATTGACCAATTCAGAAAACATTTATGCCTAGAGAGTAGAGACATAAGATACCAGTTTAAAAAGTTCTCAATTCACATTGTGTATTTTTTTAATGTCACAATGCAAGCACGCAGACATACTGGTTTAGGGTGCTTAAAAGGCCTACCTGGTATACAAAAATACAGATGAGAGACTTGGGAGATCTAGGAGCCTGGAGTGTAGTTATTACACACAAAGTGGTTAGAATGTGAAACTTTATTTGATCGTTGAAGCGAAGTCCATAAAATTCTTTTCAAAAGGAACTGGATAGTTGCTTGAAGAAGATGGAATTAAGGGAACTGGGAAGCTAGCAGAAGAGTGGAATTAGACTACATTATCTCACAAAAGGATATGGACCAAACAAGCTAATTTTATCTCTTAAACCTTTGGGTTAGAAGCAAGTATGCAAAGTGTGGAAAAGCTAAAAGAGAACAGAAGGAAATAAAACAAATCTAAGATCTAGAGACCTGAAGATCATTTAAGAAAAGTAGGTTCTGTTCACGAAGAGAAGTTTAATTTTCTATAATAATAATAATAAAAACAAAAAAACTGCAGATGCTGGAAATCCAAAACACAAACAGAATTACCTGGAAAAACTCAGCAGGTCTGGCAGCATCGGCGGAGAAGAAAAGAGTTGACGTTTTGAGTCCTCATGACCCTTCGACAGAACTTGAGTTTAATTTTCTAGCTTATTTCACCCCTTCCCCCTTTACCCAGTCTTAGAATTTCATTTTGTTCATTATGGGATGTGGGCATTGCTGGAAAGCCAGCATTTATTGTCCAAGCCCAATTGTGCTTTAACCACTACAGTCTCTGTGGTGAACGTACAATGATGCTGTTGGGGAGGGAGGAAGTTCCAGGATTTTGACCTAACGATGATGAAGGAACGCAGGATATTTCCAAGCCAGGATGGCTATGTAGGGGAAACTTGCAGGTGATGGTGCTCCCATGTGTCTATTGCCCTGTCCTTCTAGGTGATAGAGGTCATGGGTTTCAGAAATGGTGGTCAAAGAAGCCTTGGCAAGTTACTGCAATGCATCTTTATTAGATGGCACACACTGCTGCTACTGTGTGCCAGCAATGGAGAGACTGACTGTTTAGGATCATGGATGGGGTGCCAATCAAGGTGACTGCTTTGTTCTGGATGGTGTTGAGCTTCTTGAATGTTGGTGCTGTACCCAACCAGGCAAGCAGAGAGTATTCCATCACAATCTTGACTCGTGCCTTGTCGATGGTGGTCAGGCTTTGGGAGTCAGGAGGTGAGTTACTCGCCACAGAATGCCCAGCCTCTGACCCATTCTTCCGGCAAATGTATTTATGTGGTGGGTCCAATTAAGTTTGTAGTCAATGGTGGCCCTCCAGGATGTTGATGGTGGGGGATTCAGTGATGGTGATGCCATTGAATGTTAGGGGGAGGTGGTTAGATTCGCTCTCATTGGAGATGTTAATTGCCTGGCACTTGTTTGGCATGAATGTTTCTTGCCACTTATCTGCTAAGGAGTGAATGTTGTTCACATCTTTGTGCATGCGAGCATGAACTAGTTTGGTATCTGAGGAGTTGCAAATGGTACTAAACACTGCAATCACCAGCAAAAATCCTCAGTTCTCTCACTCAAGTCTTTAGCACCACAACCAGAGTGTTCTCCATGGCCCATAGCCTTTGCTGTCTGCAATGCTCTTGGGCGTAAGCTGCAATTTCAAAACAATCTACACAAACACACACTCTCATTGGTATCTAATACACACCTATGGCACAATAACACTCTTTTAGACTACAAGGGATTTGGGGTGGGCAATAGATGTGTAAAAGATGATCCTGCAGAAGGCATACCCAGACTCAGTGTACAGATCTAACAATACAACCCAGGGAAAATGTAGTACAAGTTTGGAAAATTTAGGAACAGAATAACGAGCATCTGCATTTACAATGGATTTCCTGGAAGTTTTAAATTTTATGGTAGATGTCCCATAACCTTTGTTTTTGCAGGACAAATGATTTAAGTTTACAATCTGATTTTATTGGAATTTCAAATGTGCCACTGGAAATAATAGCCCCAGCTGCTTAAGGCAGGGTCCGGATATGGCAATGAACCAATTGGAGAGGTAAGTAAAAAGAAAATTGTACATGTAATCAGGCCTTTTTTTGGCTGGAGTGGAGGGTAGAAATGAAGACAAATTATGAAAGTATTTGATAGCTTGCTTGAAATGAGAACTCAGTCCATTTACATTTATCAAGGGTGAATTCTGCTGGAGTTAATAGACAATTGTGCACAGAAAAAAACAAGACAAAATGCTTTTCAAGGTAGGCTCCAGAATTTAATGCATGGGTCACTCATCTATTTACACTAAGCAAATACTGTACCAAGTTTATTCCCTTACAAAGGCCAAGTTTAGCTGATCTCAGTGAAAGCAGCAGCATGAACACTACAAGTAGCCTCAGTTAACTGGCGATAAAAACAAAAAAACTGCGGATGCTGGAAATCCAAAACAAAAAAAAGAATTACCTGGAAAAACTCAGCAGGTCTGGCAGCATCGGATGCTGCCAGACCTGCTGAGTTTTTCCAGGTAATTCTGTTTTTGTTTCAGTTAACTGGCGTTCAGGTTAGGAAATGTGGCCATGCTTCCTGCTTAAGATCACTATGCAGTGGCCTCTATGGGAACCAAGTGACTTAAGATTGGATTTGGCTGTGATGCCCAATGTGCTGAATCAGACAGCTGAATAAATCATTGATTTGTCCTCTTCCATGTACTTGGTATTTGGCAAGAAGCTTTTATTTGTTTAAGAGTGTTTAAAGCCCTGTTTATTCAGGCAGTTGGAAATTGGGTTAGCTGGAAACCTAGAGCACAAACATATGTGCTATGATGTTACTACATATTCAGGTCAACTTCAGATAAAGCCAACTATGGGACGGTCAAAGTTAGGACAAATTTAGGTGCATCACAGGCAGATGAGGTTAATTCTGTTCTCCACTATAAAACCAACAATTTCCCCACTCTGCTGCTTTCTGCTGAGGTGATGACTGTTTTTCACGTAAAGAATGTCTCTTGCTTCCTCTATCTCTATTTCTCTTTGCATGCAACTAAGCAAGTTTGTCAGTCTGCTTCTAATTCAGCCACAGAAATAATTTCATGGAGGGCAGACAGCATGATCAGTTACAATATAAATGCATCAAAAGTCATGAATTATAAAGTATGAAGATTTCCTGAAACACATTATAGCAGCTACCTGTTTCAACTAATTTATATTTTCAGATCGAGATACAGCGTGAAACATTAATATTTTGCTCCATAATTTAAGATTGTCTTCATGCTTACAGTCATAAATGTTGGGAAGTAATACAAATTATAATTCCTTTCAAAACTTGAGATCAAGCTAGCCTTAACTACAAATCTGAATAATCAGATTAGAAATAAGTTTTTATCATGGACAAAAATTAGATAAAACTGTGATTTTAATAATTTGTATCTTTTCTTCTTTAGATGTCTCTTTAAAGAAAATATGTTAATTTGATTAATCTAACTTTCTATATTGTAAAATGTTTAAACTAGATACTTTTATTGTGAACTGGCAATCTAAACTTGAATTGCATTACGCTTCTTCAATGCTTTTCTGTCTAGAAGTTAATCCTGTACTTGTTTTGGCTCTTCCGTTAAAGATAAATAAAAATGTAGCTACTCCAATTACAGTGAATACTTGCACAAATAGTAGCAAAATTTCAACTCCAGTTTCACTGTAATGCAGCTATAAAAAAGTCACTAGATTTGCAGCTACTTACAATTCAAACAGAAAACAAAAACTATATTGCCTACCAGGAAAGAATTAAATGGTAGAACATGGCCTTCATGTGCAAAAAAAAACTTTGGAGCTGCTCTGAGTCAGCTCCAATTAAACTTCCCAACACATTTAGCATTGAGTCTCAATGAGATCAGACCCACTAAAAACAGCGCATGGATTTTCTTAGCTATGTTCAAACTGCACTTTAACAGTCTTGTTCTGAAAACCAACGGGTGTGGCCTTGGCAAACTGTCCAACATTTCAGAAAGACGAATCATAGATTGGGGTCAAGTTGTACTGCATTACAGCTTGCCTATAACCATACTATTAAACTGAAGTGCACATTAGAACTCGACTGCAAATGGGGAATTTCTTTCACAGAAGCATTGCCAATAGTGAACCAGTCTATTATGGACAGTGGCAAAATACACAATAGTTAGAATACTTGAAAACTCCAATGAAACAGCAGGAAGTCAGAGAGAAATTAGATTTGGGTGAGTCATGGACATAATGAAAACCTGCCTAGAAAATCAACTAAGCTCATACGGACTCAAAACATTAACTCTGTCTTTCTCTCCACAGATGCTGTCAGACCTGCTGAGTTTTCCAGCATTTTTTGCTTTTGTTTCAGATTTCCAGCATCTGCAGTATTTTGCCTTTATCTTTTAAAGGGGGACTTGGCAATTGTGTGCATAAACTATTAAAGGTGGCAGCACAGGGTGAGAAAGTGGTTAACAAAGCTTACAGGATCCTGGTTTTTATAAATAGGAGCATAGAGTACAAAAGCAAATACATTTTGACAAACATGTATAAAACACTGGTTCGGTCTCAAATGGAGTAGTGTGTCCAGTTTTGGGCTCCACACTTTAGAATGGATGTGAAGGCATTACAGAAGGTGCAGAAAAGAATCACGAAAGTGATTCCAGGGATGAAGAATTTCAGTTGCTTGGAAAGATTGAAAAAGTTGGGACTGTTTGCGTTGGGGAAGGTTGAGAGGAGATTTGATAGAAGTATCCTAAACCATGAGGGGTCTGGAATTGAACAGATAGGAAGAATCTGTTACCATTGGTGGAAAGATCAAGAACTAAAGGGCACAGATTTAAGACAATCAGCAAAAGAAGCAATGGTGACATGAGGAGAAACTTTTTCACACAGCAAGTGGTTATGATTTGGATTTCACTGCCTGAAAGTGTGGTGGAGGCAGGATCAATTGAGGCATTCAAAAGGGAATTGGATGATTATCTGAAAAGTTTGCAGGGCTGCAGGCAAAGGCAATGAAGTGGCACTTGGTGAATTGCTTCCTCAGAGGGCAAGAAGAGACAAGATGGGCCAAATGGCCACCTGTGTTGTAACCATTCTATGATAACCTGAAAGCAGTACTAGGCCACTGAAAATACTGAGGTTGGGGCGGGGGTGGTGGTGGGGTGGTTAAATCCATCTTGGGTCGGATAGCAGCAGCAAATCTACAGCCCATTGGCACTTCATACGATTTTCTTTTGTTTGATGAAGTCAAAAATGTCACTGATTCACCATTGTCCATTTTGCACCAGGAAATAAAAATAAAATGTTGGAAATATATAGCAGTCATCAGTTGTAATGAGAAAATACAAATTGCTTCTTAAAAAATTGTTGATTGATCTGCCTTATATTTCCAACTTTTGCAGTTTATCCTTTCCATAAGATTTTCTAAACTCATCTTAAAACATAAACACATCATGCACATCTTTTCTTCTTGTTCAATTCATGCTTTCTCCTCCCACTTTTCCTTCTTTTCTGCGTCTTTTTCTAGTCATTTAGGCAACTGCAGCTTAACAGCTTTATACAACAACAACAACTTGCATTTATATGGCTATTTTAAAGTACTAAAATGTACCAAGGCACTTCACAGGAACATCAACATAAAAAAAATTGACATCAAGGAGAGATCAGTTCAGATGACCAAAATGGCAGGGGGAGGCGATGGCGTAGGGGTATTGTCGCTGGACTAGAATCCAGAGATCCAGAATCCCACCAAGGCAGATGGTGGAATTTGAATTAAATAAAAATCTGGAATTAAAAGTCTAATGATGACATGAAACCATTGTCGATTGTTGTAAAAGCCCATTTGTTTCACTAACACCCTTTAGGGAAGGAAATCTGCTGTCCTTACCTGGTCTGGCCTATATGTGACCCAGACCCACAAGCAATGTGGTTGACTCTTAAATGCCCTCTGAACAAGGCAATAAATGCTAGCCTAGCCAGCGACGCCCACATCCCATGAATGGCTGATCGATCCTTTGTCCCCTTTACTTCAGGTCAGACTGCCTTAATGTGCTGGGGATCTGATTCGGGGGGACCAGGGCATGCGTTGGAAACCGGAAGGAGTGAGTAGACATGGTGAAAAAAAACTGGGCACGTGAAAGCGACGCTCCCTCTCCATTGCGGGCAAATCCTGGTCATCAGGTGTGAGGCACTCTCAGTGTTGCTGTACGTGGCTCAGGTCTGACCATTCCTCATTCCTACACTGTAGCAATCACCCGAGCCATCTTCCACTTTATCTGGAGGTTGAAAATGGACCATGTTCGCAGAGACACAATGTACAAACCTCCAGATAAAGGGGGAAAAATCTTGCACAACATCGCAAGTCCTTGCTACACCCTCATCCTGGTGGCCACCTTTGTATGTGGCTGCATCAACTCTGCATAGACCCTCGGTATGCAAACACCAAGTGTCACTACTTGCTGAGGTTCCACCTGTTCTCAGTGTTGCGAAGCATGGGTCAGGGCACACTGCCACAAATTCTCCAAGTAGTTAGACCATGCTATACCACCTGTCCCTTGTGGAAAAACATATGCAGAGAAACACCCCTGACCACAAGTCCATCAGGCAGTGGTCAGTACATATGTCCTAGAGGCCCTGCGGGAAAAGGAGATGGTGGATCCTGTCAGATGGTGCCCCGAGCAATTATGGAATCTTAAAGGATAAGCTGATTCACAACAGAAGAGTAGTTGGGGTCCTAGTCAAAGCATTATCGGATCTCTTACAGACAAGGATGCATTTAAACACTAGTGAAAACAGAGCAGATTGTGAGACAAACAAAAGTCAGGGAACAGAATCAGGCATTTTTTCATGGGGAAGGAGCAGTCCCATGGAGAAAAATCAAGTGAGTTCTGTTTATAGGCCATAAGAAAGAGAAAGCGCGCCAAAGCCTAAGCCTGCCAAAATCGGGAAAAGCATACCAGCCATCATTTTGAAATGTCTGCCTTCAGTGTGGTGGGAACAAACCACGCAAGTGAGAAGAATGTCCACTGGGGGATCAGAGTGCCACAACTGTGGCAACATAGATCATTTCAAAATTGTTTGTCGTTAAAAAATGCTGACAACCTGTAAAAAGGAGGGAGAAAATGTTAAAACAAAGCTACATACAAGAAGCGAAAGAACCTCATCCCAAGGAACTAGCCTCCCTGGGGGAGGTAAATGATACTGAAAACAAGTATTGGAGTATCATACTCGAAGTGGATGGGAATCCCACAAAGTTTAAACTAGACACAGAAGCAAGGGCTTCTGTTTTATCAAATGAAGTCAAATGGCTCAAACAGATTACACTGCAGCCCTCATCTATCAAATTGCAGGGTCCTGGGGGATAACTTTAAAAGTGAAAGGCCAAATCATGGCAAAACTGAAATATAAAGACCAAGAAATCCTTGAGTTTCTCTGTATCATTCAAAATCAAAAGTGGTCTCTACCAAGCAGAAAGGCATGCCTAAAACTGAAATTAATCTAGAAAGTGGACAAAGTTGCTGATGAGAACTACAGCAGTACATTTTGAATTGAATTTCCAAAATTGTTTATGGGGCTAGGGAAGCTAAAGGCTGAGCACCATATCACCCTATGAGCTGATGCTAAATCAGTTTGCCTCTTTACACCGAGTACTCTTGGACAAAGTCAAGGGGTTATCTCACCAGTCACCCACCATACCAACAAAATAGTGTTCAAGAATGGTTACAGCCCAAAGCCAAATGGCTCTATAAGAATCTGCATGGATTTAATTCAACTAAACAAATCAGTGGAATGTGAGATCCACCTGACAGACTCAGTGGATGAGAACCTTGTCAAACTAGCCAAGAGTACTCTATTTACCAATTTGGATATGAACAGTGGATTTTGACAGTTGCCTCTGGACAAAGGATCCAGCTTGTGGACCACGTTTATAATGGCATTTGGTCATTATTGTTTCAATAGATTGCCCTTTGGAATAAGGTCCACTCCTGAAATTTTCCAGAGAACGACATCTCACACTCTAGAAAGCTTAGAAGGAATATTATGCCATATGGATGACAAATGTGGCTCCACAAGAGAAGAGCAGGATCACAGAGTCAGAGCAGTCCTGAGTGTCTTATGGGATGCAGGCCTGACATTGAATGAAAAATGTGAGTTCACCATACCTATGATCAGGTTTCTAGGTCACATAGTACACGCCACTAGAATCACAGTTGATCCACAAAAAAATCGAGAGTAATCAGAGAATTTCCACAACCTAGAAACATAACTGAGCTTCAAAGATTCCTTGGGATGGTCAACCAAGTGGGCAAGTTCCTATTAAATTTAGCAGAGGTCAATTAGCCCTTGAAACAGCTGTTGAGACAGGGTCAACAGTGGTGCTTGAATGTAGACCAGCAAAATGCTTTTGAAAGAATTAAACAACTTTTAATCTTGTCCGAAATTGTGGCACATTATGACCCAAAATTTCCAAGCATAGTAGCAGCAGATGCATCATCTAAAGGTCTGGGGGGAGGCACAGTTTTATTTCAAGTGCAGAGAGATGGCAAGCATAAACCAGTCTACTATGCCTCTATAAAAACAAAAAATCTGCGGATGCTGGAAATCCAAAACAAAAACAGAATTACCTGGAAAAACTCAGCAGGTCTGGCAGCATCGGCGGAGAAGAAAAGAGTTGACGTTTCGAGTCCTCATGACCCTTCGACAGAACTTGCGTTCGAGTCCAAGAAAGAGTTGAAATATAAGCTGGTTTAAGGTGTGTGTGTGGGGGGCGGAGAGATAGAGAGACAAAGAGGTGGAGGGGGGGGGGGTGTGGTTGTAGGGACAAACAAGCAGTGATAGAAGCAGATCATCAAAAGATGTCAACGACAATAGTACAATAGAACACATAGGTGTTAAAATTAAAGTTGGTGATATTATCTTAACGAATGTGCTAATTAAGAATGGATGGTAGGGCACTCAAGGTATAGCTCTAGTGGGGTTTTTTTTTATATATACCCACCTATTTTCATTATATAAAAAAAAAACCCCACTAGAGCTATACCTTGAGTGCCCTACCATCCATTCTTAATTAGCACATTCGTTTAGATAATATCACCAACTTTAATTTTAACACCTATGTGTTCTATTGTACTATTGTCGTTGACATCTTTTGATGATCTGCTTCTATCACTGCTTGTTTGTCCCTACAACCACACACCCCCACCCCCCCCTCCACCTCTTTGTCTCTCTATCTCTCCGCCCCCCACACACACACCTTAAACCAGCTTATATTTCAACTCTTTCTTGGACTCGAACGCAAGTTCTGTCGAAGGGTCATGAGGACTCGAAACGTCAACTCTTTTCTTCTCCGCCGATGCTGCCAGACCTGCTGGGTTTTTCCAGGTAATTCTGTTTTTACTATGCCTCTATGTCACTAACAGAAACAGAACGATACGCCACAATAGAAGCAGCAGCACTGGCAGCAACATGGGCATGCAAAAAAGCTTCAGACTATGTTATGGAATTGCATTTCAAAATTGAAACAGATCATAAGCCACCAGTCAACATTCAAACTTGAAAGAAATTGCAAAGATGTCACCCAGAATCCAGCAGTTCA
The DNA here is from genome assembly GCF_017639515.1 of Carcharodon carcharias. Lineage (NCBI taxonomy): Eukaryota > Metazoa > Chordata > Chondrichthyes > Lamniformes > Lamnidae > Carcharodon > Carcharodon carcharias. Next base: position 67,079,904 of record NC_054478.1, on the reverse strand, counting down.
GATCAAGTTCGAAGAGATATAATCATCAGAGTATGTGCAAGAGAAGTATCAAAATATTGAATGACACACTGTTATAAGTACCATCAGAAGGAACCAAGCAATAGGATTTACACTTCATCGAGGGGGTTGAAGCTTATATATTCTTAATTGCTCAGCACTTACTAGCTACTACAAAAAATTACAAAAATAAAACAAGCCTAGCAATGAGATGAAGAATGACTCCAAGCCCAAGAATATCATCTGGAAGAATGGCCAGACGATGATCCCACTAATCCGATACTACGGCAGTTCTTTGGACACTGCCAGCACCTCATGGTCATTGATGATTTACTGGTTTTCAATGACAGAATAGCCATACTGAGAGCACTTCAGCATGATATTCTTCAAAGACTTCACCGAGGTCATCTAGGAATAGTGAAATGTACGGAAGCATAGCAGTCTGGTGGTTAGGCATTACTGGCTTTATATGAGAAATGATTTCTAGCTAGCTGTCTTACTTGTGTTGTAAACAGCTGAGAACAAAAAGAACCATTATTACTTCTACATTCCCATGCCGTGGGAGCATCTGAGAATTCACTTATTTGAATTTAGGGGTAAACCTTCCTTATTGCCATTGATTACTATTCACAGTGGATTGAAGTAAACAGATTGCATAGTACCACAGCAGAAGCAGTCATCCAATCCCCCAAGAGAATATGTACAACACATAGCATCCTGGACATCATAGCGTTTGACAATGGACTTCAATTTGCTAATGAACTATTCTACAATTTTGTAAATGAATATGGCTTTGTTCATGTAACCAGTTCACCTCACTAGTTCACCTCACTATCCTCAAGCAAATGGAGAAGCTGAGAAAGGGGTATGAACCATCAAAGCTTTGTTGAAAAAAAATGAAGACCTTAATCTAGTTCTTTTGAGTTACTGAACATCACCACTACAAAATAGTTTCTCTCCAAAGTTATTAATGAGTAGGAGATTGAGAACACAGCTTCCATCTCTAGAACAAAACTCAAACCAAATATCACCATGAATGACCACAAATAGGTAAAACAATGCGAGGGAGAACAGAGAAGCAACCAGGCTCAGAACTTTAATCACAGTCACAGAGCACGGCAGTTACCATTGCTGAAGACCGGAGACAGAACACGGGTCTGAGACCAATAGAAGGCAGGCACAATAATTGAAAAAAACTCTGCAATCCGACCATACAGGATTGAGACAGACCAGGGTATAATAAGGAGGAACCACTGTGCCTTAGTATCTTTGGAGAGAAAACCAATAGAAACTTGAGCTTACTATTCAGACCCTGAAGAAGAAGAAATACTTACTACAAGCTCTACAGCCGTCCAGGATAAGAACACTCACACCAACAGAAGGGAGAGTACGGAATATCCTTGACCTCAAAAGGAGATCAGAACGAGATCAGGGAGATTGGTCAAGGCACCTCAGAGGCTAACCCTGTGAAGTCTTAGACTTGGGGGTGGGGAGAAGGATGCAAATATGATAGGGTTAAAGACTTGGGGGGGGAGGGGCAGGGGGAGATGCAGAGTCAAGGGTTAACATCAGAAGCATACAGAATGCTGATGTAATAATGATGTCAGACCACATGGCTGAGAAGAAAGGGAGATCTAGAAGAAGGAGAAGCTCCAACCTTGCGTAGAGGTCCAAATGTGTAAATACTTACTATAAATAAAGAGTAATAGTTTTGAAAAACCGCAGGCTCAAGCAGCATACTTGGGAGAATAGATAATCCGCAAAACCCCTGTCTAGACCTAAACCATACAACAAAACAGAATGTAGGCCAGAAGGAGATATGGGTGAACAAGACTTGGTACAAGTTAGGGTAATGAGCAGCTGAGTTATGGATGAGCTCAAGTTTATGAAAGGTGAAGGAGAGCATTGGAATAATCAAGTGTAAAAGATTTAAAAAAAACGTGATGATGATTTTAGTAGATCACCCGAGGCAGGAGCAAAGGCAGCTGATGTGATGGACGTGAAAGTAAACAGACAGTCTTGTTGCTGGAGTGGATATGGAGAAGGGAGCTCATCTTATGGTCATGTTTAACGCCAAGGTTACTAACAGTGTGATTCAGCCTCAAGAGTTGTCAGGGAGAGGGATGGAGACAATGCTAAGGAGAGAGGGAGAGTTTGTGGGTACGTAGGTTTAATACATTAGTTTCCAATTTTAAAACTAAAGTTGTCAGAAGCAGATGTTTAACTTCATGCAAATTACTTGGGCTATGCTAGTTTTCATAAGTCACTGGCTTATTTATAAAACTGGGGTTATTGGTGAGTTGGCTTAAGCAAAATAGTATCCATCAATTAGATCAAACGATAACAGGGCCTTTTCCCCACACCCCACCACCACCACCCTCCCAACAATTTCAATAAGAGTGAAATATTTCAAATTAAGACTAGTTAAACACATTTTAGAGAGGAGTTAAGTTATAGTACAGCATTTTGACGTACACAGAATATTGAGCTGAATCAGATTTCATTTTAAGCACAATTAAACACAACAGCTTTCCCTGTTCCATCAATAAAAAATACAAACTCCAGCCCTCTTCTCAAATACACATTCTGCCAGCAGGAGTCTAAAACAAAGGAATGTGAGCATTCTTGTATCACCCACTTGAAACATTTCCAGGGCAGCAGACCTCAGGAGCCCAAGAAAGATTTTTCTTCCTCTTGCTTTGTTCTCTACCCATGATGGCATCTATATTTTAATATGGAATTATGTCCCCGTTCAGTTATGCTCTCTATCTCATAGAGCCTTGTTCTATTATTTACTTTTACTTGCCAAGCTCTCTAGAGCTTTCTTTGATGAGTGAACTCGATTGTAAAAACCTCTTTCCCCACCATCACCCCCTCCCAGATCTGCATAACACTCCAGCAAAAAGAAAACAAGCTCAGCAGACAAAAAGATCAAAGGATAGCAGCAGTATCTTATGCTGAATCTTCAGATAAACTAGAAACAAACAACATTCTTTTCATTCAATTTTCAGGAAACTGGTATCCCAAGACAGCTTTGATATTTCTAACTCTACATGATTTAGTCTGATGATGAATTCATATTTTTTTTTTTAAAAATGAGTCTTTGAACAAGGACTGGGATAAATAAGGTGGTCAAGCAGTGTAAATGCCAAGGGCTAAAATTAACTTATCCAGTTTTTCAGGCACAGAGGTCACACTTCACAGCCTGTCTGTTCCAGTTATATTGGAGGTGGGCAGCACATAACTTTGGTGCTGTCAGTCTATTACCATAATTGTAGCATAGGGCCAAGTGTCTAAAAAGTTGCTGGTTGCCTCTGCAGGGGCTGAGCAACATTTTGCTAACAGCTTTCTGCTGTTAAATGCAGCCTGTCCCTCTTAAAAGGAAACTGTACCAAATAATATTGCTGCAATAAAAAAACAGAAATGGAAACATCAGGTCAGAGACAGGGTTCCAGGGTGACGATGCAATGCTGGAGACATTAGTAGTGGACGTGGACAAGAGAAGAAACACCATAACTCCAGGGGGCTCTCCAGATACATCCTCAAGAGAGTGGGTGCAGGTAGACAGGAAGGTTAATTCCCGACAACTGGGCCAGAGGACCTAGCAGTAGTGCCATAAGAACTCTAATGACTGGACATGACTGGTCAATGTCAGGGACGAAATCTTGAAAATGACATCTACCCACCACATCACCGAAATTTCATGCTGGTCAGTGTACCACAGGCCCATCACTCACACAGCAATACTCTGGCACACAGGACTCATACCTAACATCCAGATACTTCTTTTCACCCTCGCACACCAACCAAAGCTGCCAGCCTCACGCCTACTTCTGTCTCCACATAGTTATGGCAAGCACATTAGACAAATACAGCACTACACAAATACTGGCATTCTGCCTTCCCTCTTGAAGGAAGTGGCAGCACACAATAAGAGGAAGCAGGAGAGAACTGGCAGGGGACAAGGATGCCAGCATCTCTTGAATCCGATGGAAGAGATGGCTCTCAGCATCATTGGGCCAGCTACAACAAAGCAACTGTAATCTCGTCTCGCTAAGAAAATTAAGGGTAACAGCATGTCCCTGCCTCATATTTCTTCTCAACTCCCAGCTCACCCTCATTTTGAGATCTGGACTGACCATCCATTAATGAACAGATGATGGCAAAGTTAACCTGTGGCATCCTACGCAAATCAGATACCCAAAATGACATTCAGCAAAGCTCATTTGAAAAATGACCACCTGGGTTGCATGCTGAAGGAGTAGCAATGTCCTGAGAACTTTAATTAGGTGAAATGAAAAGGAGAATATTGCAGACTTTTAAAAAAATGAATTGCAACAACTAATAGTGAGGGGGTTATCCAAAAAATGTTAATAGTTTGAGATAATTACTTATGATTTAACAGCTTGAATTCTTAGCACTGCTTTGCCATTCCACATCAAAGAAGTAGAAATAAAGACAGTTTGAACTAGAACACAAAAGACCAAGTGGAGATTCAATGGAGATTTTTAAAATTACAAGAAGGGTTTTGTTCCAGTGAATAGGGAAAGACTATTCCTCTAGTTTATGAGTCAGTGACAAGTGAATGATCAACTTAAGGTAGTAACTGAGTTTGAGGAGAAATGGTTGAACCAGATACATTTGTCCTTTTCTTAAAAAAAAGGTGCAGAGTAAACATTCGAAGCAGAGGACAATGTAGCATGATGGGAAGAGGACTGGGTAAGAGAGCAGGGCACTGGAATTTGGTTTTGATTTGCTCTAGCTAAGAGCTAGCACAAAAACCAGGGCCAGATATCCTCCTGTGCTATAACTTAACCATGATTTTATTTTATTTAAAAAATAATAATGGATAGCCCTAAATTATTTTACTTTCTGCATGTTCTTTCTCTGTGAAGCAAGAGGAAATCCAGTCCTCTGACTCTTGGCCTGGGAAACTTTCCCAAAACATCCTACTTCCCCACCTTCATCCAATTTTGACCTTTGTTCTACAGAAAGAATTAAAACATAAATAATGCAACCTTGGTGTTGTATTCAACCCAGATGCGTTTCCAGCCACACAACCACACCATCACCACGACTGCCTATTTTCATCCTAACTGCCCTCAACCTCTGTAACCTCCTCCAGCTTTACAACTCAGATATCCCTGCTTCTCCAATACTGGCCTCTTGGAATGCATCTCTTCTAATCACTTTGTGGATGGAGTGCCAATCAAACCGGCTGCCTGGATGGTGTCAAGCCTTGAGTGTTGTTGGAGCTGCCTGACTTACCACTTAGCAGCCCAAGCTTGGATATTGTCCAGGACTTGTTGCATTTGGACATGGAATGCATCAGTATTTGAGGAGTTGCAAACGGTGCTGGACATCACACAAATCAGTGAACATCCCAATTCTGACCTTATGATGAAAGGAAGGTCATTCATGAAGTAGCTTAAAATGGTTGGGCCTAGGAAACTATCCTGAGGAACTCATGCAGTTATGTCCTAGGACTGAGATGATTGACATCCAGCAAAAACAACCATCTTCCTTTGTGCTATGTATGAGGAGAGATTTCCCCCTGAATCTCATTGACTCCAGTTTTCCTAGGGCTCCTTGATGCCACACTTGGTCAAATGCTGCATTGACGTCAAGGGCAGTCACTCTTACCTCACCTTGGGAGCTCAGCTCTTCTGTCCAAGTTTGAACCAAGGCTGTAATGAGGTTAGGAGCAGAGTGATCCTGGCAGAACCCAAACCGAGTATCAGTGAGCAGGTTGTTGTTAAGCAAGTGCTGCTTGATAGCGCTGTTGATGAGCTTTTCTATCACTTTGGTGCTGATGGAGAGAAGACTGATGGGGCCATAATTGGTTGGGTAGGATTTGTCCTGCTTTTTGTGTACATACCTGGGCAATTTTCCACATTGCCAGGGAGATGCCAATGTTACTGCTGTAATGGAGCAGCTTGGAGAGGAGCGTGGCAAGTTCCAGAGAACAAGTCTTCAGTACTATTGTCAGAATATTGTCAGAGGCCATAGTCTTTGCAATATCCAGTGCCTTCAGCTGTTTCTTGATATCACGTGGAGTGAATCAAATTGGCGGAAGACTGGCATCTCGGTAGGAGGCTGAGATGGATCATCCACTTGGCAGTTCAGGCTGAATATTGATGTGAATGCTTCAACCTGATCTTTTGCACTGATGTGCTGGGCTCCTCCATCATTGAGGATGGGGATATTTGCGGAGCCTCCTCCTCCAGGGATCCACCGCCATTCATGACTGGATGTGGCAGGACTTAAATCTGATCTGTTGGTTGTGGGATCACTTAGCTCTGTCTACCACTTGCTGCTTATGCTGTTGGGCACGTGAGTAGTCCTGTGCTATAGCTTCACCAGGTTGACAGTCATTTTTAGGTGTGCCTGGTGCTGCACCTGCCCTGCCCTCCTGCACTCTTCATTGAACCAGGGTTGACCCCTGGCTTGATGGTAATGGTAGAGTGAAGGATATGCCAGGCCATAAGGTTACAGATTATGGATGAGTACAGTTCTGCTGATAGTGGTCCACAGAGCCTCATGGATGCCCAGTCAAGTTGCTAAATCTATTCAAAATCTATCCCATTTAGCATGGTGGTAGTGCCACACAACATGATGGAGGGTATCTTCAATGTGAAGGCAGGACTTCGTCTCCACAAGGACTATGCGATGATCACTTCTACCAATAATGTCATGGACAAATGCATTGGCGGCAGGCAGGTTGGTAATGATGAGGTCATGTATGTTTTTCCCAAGTGTTGGTTCCCTCATCACCTGCCAAAGACCCAGTCTAGCAGCTATGTCCTTTAGGACACAACCAGCTCGTTCTGTGCTAATACTACTGAGCCATTCTTGGTGATGGACATTGAAGTCCCCCACCCAGAGCACATTCTACGCCTTTGCCCCCTTCTGTGCTTCTTCCAAGTGGTGTTCAACATGAAGGAGCGCTGATTTGTCAGCTGAGGTAGGGGTGGTACATGGTAATCAGCAGGAGGCTTCCTTGTTTGACCTGATGCCATGAGGCTTCATGGGGTCCGCAGTCGATGTTGAGGACTCCCTCCTGATTTTATACCACTGTTCCCCCACCTCTGCCAGCACCAGGGTTGGTGATGGTGGTATCTGGGGCACTATGTGTAAGATATGATTCTGTGAGTATGACTGTCAGGCTGTTGCTCGACTAGGCTGTGAGACAGTTCTCCCAATTTTGGCACAAGACCCCAGATGTTATTAAGGAGGACTTTGCAGCATCAACAGGGCTGAGTTTGCCTTTGTTCTTTCTGGTGCTAAAAGAGAGGAGCTGGTTTGGTGCAAAAAGGCTTAACTTTTATTGAGGACACATGTAGAGTTCTTACATGCTTGTCACCATCTCACTGTTGGAAAGCCACACCCCAAAGCATTGCCCGCACAAGCAGCTTATTGGTTGATGCCTCCGCAGCTGCGTCACATGGTGGTTGATTGACAGGAAGTACAACAAATCTAGTTACAACATTCTCTCACCCTTAAGTTCCTTGTGTTAACAACAATATCATGTCTTAAAATAAACAAAACATTTGTGACTACAGATTAAGACCCTGAGGTGCTCTGCAGGGATGGTCAGAGCAATGCAGCTCTAAGGGAGGTTCCAGAACAGGAACAATGGGGTCCTGAACTGCGCAAAAAAGATGCATCACTGGAACTGGGGGGGTTCTGTATTCAGCAGCTCATTGGGTGTATCAGGAATAGCAGCTGTAAGGCAATCACACTCCAGCTGTCAGGAAATAGAGATAGTTTAAGTAAATTATATGTGTATTTGGGTGTTAGAAGAAAAATATTAATTAAACTTAAAGAAATTCTTTATTCCTATCTGTGGATTAAAAGGTGAAACCTGGGGTTTAGTTTCATTTTTGAGGGAGATAGCAGGTCTAAAGCTCTGTTTGTACCTGCATGTCTAATGAGTTTTACGACTCTTGAGGAGTCAAAGCAAACACAAGAGTAGAAAAAGAACTGAGCTGTTGCCAAGCAACAGGGGGGTCAAGGGAGGCAGGCCACGCGCACACACACAACTGGTGAAAGTTTCAAGTTCAGTTGAAAGTAGCTGCCAGAGAAGGGACAGATAGCAAGTCCCCAAAATCCAGAGAAGCACAACAGGAGAAAGTTCCAAGACCTTCTAGTCAAAGGAAGGACAGGAACCTGGAAAAAGGTCCTGTTAAGTGAAGAGTGAGGATCAGAGGAAGGCTCCAAGCAATAAAAGCTGCAGCAAGCAGATTCAAAGCGATATAGGCTTGAGAGGCCAGAAGGTCCAAAGAGATGGTTGATGGTCTGTAACTCTTTTCTATGGGCATGTGAAGCAGTGATGTACTGTTGATAGCTGAGCCAGTAAAAGAGGGTGCATGAAAGAAAGCTTGAATGCACTTGGTGACCCAGGGGAGAGGAACATCAGAAGGAGAGTTCAAAACCCTGGAAGTGGACCCTTGCGGATGGACATCCAAGAGAAAGAGATTTGGGAGAAGATTCCAAAGCATGTTCTTGGAGAGCGGAGATTGGAAACCCTCATGTGAAAGAGGGAGTTCAGTGAGACTGGTTGGCTCATGGTGTGACAAGTGTCTGGGGAGAGCTGATTAGAGATTCATAGCACCTGTTTGAGGGCTGGCATCTGTCACTTGGGTTCAGTGTGTGGTGTGTCTGACCACAGCATATCAATTGGTTTACATGGGCTGCGTAGTTACTGTGAACATTAAGAGTATAAGATAGCTTTTGTAACTTGAATTATACTTTTAAATCTGTATATATCTGTAAAGGCATAGTTGTGGGTGAAGGAGAATTGTAATATAGTTCATCTTTTCTTGTTTAATAAATGTTTTATTCTTTTGTTAAAAGTTCATCAGCTGACTCCTGTGACTCTGTTCAGTTGCCACTCTCCACGTTTCTAAAAACAAAATAAAAGTTAGGATCTATCAAGCTGGGTTCCAACCTGGGATCAGGCTTATCCAGTAGTAACATCAGTTGGGATCAAACACAGTGGAACATCAATCGCATGTTGATCTTGCATTCGCTGGGATGTTTCTCTTGCTCGAATATGACCCACAAGTTTGCGTACTTCTGTTCTCAACTTGAACTTGAAAAAATAATGAACCAGTCTCTGAAATGATGGCTCCTGGAGTCCAGCATGGTCCACTTCTGAAGTTAAGCACATACACAAGGTCGCCTACTTTGAACGTACGAGCACTGCTGTGTAGGTCGTGGTTCAGTTTCTGAATAGTTTGTTTCTTTCTCACCTTCCCCTCCAAATTGGGAAACACCAAATCCAAACACATGCACAAGCGGCGCTTCATCAGCAGCTCTGAAGGCGTGGAGCCCATAGTCATCTGTGGTGTTGTTGGCAACTCAGAAGAAATCTGGAAAGGCAAGAAGCCAGAGTACCTCCAGGCAACTTTTTCATACCAGCTTTAAAGGTCTGGGCAGTTCTTTCAGCAAGACTATTTGATGAAGGATGCCAGGGATCAGTCTTATGCGTTGGATACCATTCAGGTCTGCGAACCTCTGAAATTTGACGCTGGAGAAAGCTGTTCCATTGTCGGAGACAATAATCTCAGGCAAACCATGTATACTAAAGGAATGATGCAGCTTCTCAATAGCTGCAGCTGAAGTTGGCACTTTTACCTCGTGTACATTCAAAGTGGCTTGATGTCTATTGATGAGTAACAGAAACATGGTGCCTAGAAACAGTCCTGCATAGTCAATATGCAGTCTGACCCAAGGACAACCAGGCCAATCCCATGGGTGAAGAGCTGAAACAGGTAGCTTCTGGTGTTGCTGACAAAGGGAACAGAATTTAACCATATTCTCAATGCCACTGTCTATTCCTGTCCACCAAGCATAACTATGCACCAACATCTTCATTCTCGGCGTGCCTGGGTGTGCACCGTGGAGCTCTGCCCAGAGTGACTCACTGCTCTGGGAAGGGACCACGACTCTGGAACCCCACAGCAAGGTTCCGTTCTGGCAACTCAGTGCAGTGCTTCTGGAATAAAAGGAATGCAGTTCATCAGACACAAGTGTACTTGCCCATCTTTGTAAAGACTTTTGACAGTAGTGGATCTCTGCTTGTTCAATTCTTGATCTGTTTAGCACATATAGGCAATGAATCCAAAAAATTTAGCAAAAACACTAACTATTGTGGAACTGGCATGTCAGCAGGACTATGAGGTAACGGAAGATGATGGAGTGCATCTGCATTGACTATATGCGAGCCAGGGCGATACAAGAATGTGTACTCATAAACCAATAGCATCAGGGCCCAACGCTGGATTCTCAGTGAAGCTATAGGTGGAATAGCTTTGTCTTCACTGAACAAACCAGTCAACAGCTTACAATCAAACACAATTGCAAAATGTCGTCGATATATTGGTGAAACGTCGACACCAAACACAACCGACAGCCCTTCTTTCTCCAGCTGGGAGTAGCCCCTTTCAGCCTGGGAGAGTACTCTTGAAATGCAGCCAATGGGCTTTTCTGACCCAGCCTCCATTTTATGCAACAATATGGCTCCTATGCCATAGGGAGGAGCATCACATATCAGCACTAGCTCTTTAGCTGGGCCATGACATACCATTAAACATGATGATGGAAGCAGTTTCTTGGCTGCTGCAAAAGCTTTTTCTTGCTGTGAACCCCATGACCAGCAGTGGTTCTTCCTCAGCGACAGGTGGAGTGGTACAAGCACAGTGGACAGATTAGGTAAAAAAACGGCTGTAATAATTTATCATCCCTAGGAATGATTTAAGCTCTGCCACATTACAGGGTGATGGTGCATCTTTAATGGCTTGGACCTGGTCTTCAACAGGATTCAACCCCATGGCATCCACTCTGTGGTCCAGGAAGGTTACCTCAAATGCCTGGAATGTGCATTTTTCCTAACTTCAAAAGCACACCCGCTTCCAGGAATCTTTTCAGCACTTCCTCTAGGTTGGCTAAACGTTCAGCTTCAGCTGGTCCAGTGATGAGGACGTCATCTAAGCACACGACCAAAGGAAGTCCCTGCAAGATACTCCCCATGGTTCACTGAAAAATGGCACACGCGGAGGAAACTCCAAAAGACAACCGGATGTACTACTTGGAGGCCTGAGTATTGATTGTCACATTCTCTCTTGATGTGCTGTGCAATTCCAACTGCTGATAGGCATGACTCATGTCTAACTTTGTGAATAACTTGCCTCCTGCTAACTTGGCATACTAGTCATTGATTTCGGGAATGGGATATTTGTCTAACTTTGCTGCTCTGTTAGCTGTCAGTTTGTAATCACCGAATATATGTAAAGTTTGGTCTTGCTTGGCAACTGGGACGATGGATGCAGCCCACTCAGAAAACTGGACAGGCTGAATTATTCCCAGGTTTTCCAACCTATAAATTCTGCTTTTCTCTGTGAGTAAGGCACTGATCTGGCCTTGAAGAAACGTGGTGTTGCTTGGGGATTGACATGTATTTTAGCTTGCATGCCCTTCAGTTTTCCCGATTTATCTAGAGAAACAGTGTCATGTTTCTTCAAGAGGTCTGGAATTCCACCAGACTTCAAATGGAATATTTCTGACCAGTCTAGTTTTATTTTCTGCAGCCAGTCTAGTTTTATTTTCTGCAGCCAATCTTGACCCACAGGCTGGCACCTTCCCCTCTACAACTATCACAGGAAGCTAGGCTGTCTGCTGTTGATAGCAGACTGGAACAGCAGCAATGCCTTTGAATGAAGGCATTCTCCAGTTTAGGTTCTCAGTTTGGCAGACATGCACCCCAATGTCAATGGCTTACTCCCTTCACTGAGATATTTGAACATATACTCCCCAACAACAGTAACTGACGTGCCGGTGTCCACCTGCATCTGCAGTTGTTTACCATTCACCTGCACTGTCACTGCAAGGGCTCCAATTTAAAATGGCAGTCACATGATACAGAGTATCAGCAGCATCAGTTTCTGCGGTGTCAGATCCGTTCTCTGCTTTGCTGTTTATTTTTTGTTCTGCACTGCTTAGCCAGGTGTCCCTACTCGTAGCAATAGTTGCACTCTGCCTCTCTAATTCTGCATACATCTGCTGCATGATTCCCGCCACATCTATGAGTACCTTGTCAACAGATAGCAATTAATCTTCCTGACTTGTCATTTGTTAGACAGGGAATCGCGCTGAAAATCTGCTACGCCACTTTTTGCGCTATGTTCAGTGGCAGGCTTCTGCCTAGCATGGTGCACTGCTCCATTGTTTATGTGCTGCAAATCTTGAGAATCTTTTGCAGCAATCTCCATAGCAAGGAAAAGTTTCAGAGCGCGTTTGAAAGTAATATTCGATTTAGCAAGCAAAGGGTGTTGTCAAGCACCCCACATACATGTCTGTCCCCATCATATCATTCCAGGCATCCCCGAACCCACAGTGCTCAGTCAGCTGTTTCAGGTTCACCACAAAGGTAACAATAAATTCCCCTGGAGCATGAACGCTCATGTTGAACTCGAAGCGCTGCATAATTACATGCGCTTTTGACTGAAAATGCGACTTCACAGGCCCCATTAACTCATTTTCCCGTCAGCGAGTGGGAGGACAGGGGGCAGGGCCCGCTCACTGACGTGTAAAATTGACGCACGCTGACGTTGGGCGGAGCTCCTGACGTCACCACGCCCTATTTAAACTTTCAGGTAGGCAGGTGTTCAGCAGACTGAGCTGTGCACCCCCCGACCTGTCAATTGAGGCCATTGATAGAGTCATTTAAGTAATTAATGGAGCTGCCTGTCCAACCTTAAGGCCAGGGCAATAGAAAAAGCATGAAACCTCATCCACGGGTGGGATGAGGTTTCATGTAAGTTTTTAAAATTTAATTAAAGTGTTTTTAAAAGTTATGGACATGTCCCAACTCATGTGACAGTGTCATATGAGGGGACATGTCAAGGTTTTTTTTTCCTCTACTTTTAACATTTTTAACAGTAGAGATGATCTCCCTGAGGCAGCACTTAGCTCTTTCATACTCATGCACAAAAGAGCGCACTCTCGGGTATAGGGATTCTCCTCACCACCACCCCCACCCACACCCCCCCCTCACCACCACCGACACAGGTGCGGATGTCACGCTGGGTGGGCCTTAATTGGCCCACCCACTTAAATTGGCGGCTCACCCCCACGCGCCCACTCTTCAACTTCCCTCCCAACGGGGGGAAAATTCTGCCCATTGTACTCATTGCTTCCAGGGCAGTCAGGTTTCTGATAAGATATGTTTTGTTTCCACACACTCAACAGGATAGCTCTATGTTCACCTTCTTCAGTAATTTCACAATGAAATAGAAACAAGTCTCTCAACATACTGACTCCAATCCTCTGCATCTGCATCATACAGATCAATCCTCCTGAACAACGGCATGATTGGCAAGTCTTTTTTGCCTCTGCAGGTGCTGGCTGTTTTCCTTTTTCTTGTGTTTACCACTTTAAATGCGGTTACCATTTTAAGACAGTGATCAGTTTTTTTCAAACTTCAGGCTGTCAACAGCTTGTTGGTTCTGGCTCTGCGATTTTTCCACGCTTTTCGGGATCTCGGCCGGCTCACTAGCAATTGCGGCTGGGTTGCTTTGTCTGTGACCTCTTTTAAAGAGAACACTGCAGGAACTCTTCTCCTTTCTCGAATTCTGCAGGCCCTGACTATGTTAAATTTCAGAACCGTCTGCAGCCATCAACTCTCTCTGCTCTGTGTTTCCTGCACTCTCCGGGATCTCTGCGATCGTGGGCCGAGAAACCAGGGTGAAGTATGCAACAGAAGTCAGATTTGTCTCGTCGCCAGATGTAATAACTTGAAGGAGGAGCAGGTTTGGTGCAAAAAGCTTTAACTTTTATTCAGGACACATGTTTACATGTTTGTCACCATCTCACTGTCGGAAAGCTACGCCCCGAGGCAGAGCTATCCTGATCAAAGCCTCCACAACCTCATCATACAGTGGTTGATTGACAGGAGGGAGGAACAACAAATTTAGTTGCTACAAGTGCCTAGGTGCCAAGTGGTCTGTCCAGTTTCATTCCTCATTTTTAGTGGTTTAATATCACTGCATCAATCATTCATCATTCAGAGGGCATTTAAGAGTCAACCACACTACTGTGGGTCTGGAGTCACATGGAGGCCAGACCAGGTAAGGATGGCAAATTTCCTTCCCTAAAAGACATTAGTGAACCAGATGGGTTTTTACAACAATTGACAATGATTTCATGGTCATCGTTAGACATTTAATTCCAGATGTTTATTGAATTCAAATTCCACCATTTGCCATGGTGAGATTCAACCCCGGGTCCCCAAAGCATTACCCTGGGTCTTTGGATTACTAGTCCAGTGACAATACCACTGCACTACCACAGATGCTGCCTCAGCTGTTGAATATTATAGATAATAGAAAAGGCTGGAAGTAATGATGTTAATTGTCTGGAGAACTGATTGGTATAGACCAAAAAAAGACAAGGTAACCAATCAGATTAGATTTCATTTCTTTCAGCCACTCTCTGAAGAAAGTTGTGTTTTGGCTAAAGGATAAGTTAGAAGAATATTAAAGCTTCAACTGATTTTTGTTTTTACGATGATGATTACAGAAAGGAAAATGAATATTTAGCAGCCAAACCAGAAGTGGGAAATATGCAGCAAACATAACTGTGAAGCGGAGGGGATTATGCAAAATGTCAGAGCAGCAGGCAATGATCTCACAGAGGGAGACAGCAGGTTTGGAGGCAGACCAAGTAAGCTACAGAGGCCAAGGCTTCCACCACTAACAATGATGTGCTTTGCATTATCCAAACCTGTATGGTATCCCTCTTTGAGATTGACATTTTTTTTCAGTTTTATCCTGTACGCTTTATGAAGTTCATGATTCAAAAAACATCTGGACTGTCAATTATTTCCTAGTTAAATTTATATGTATGATGACTTAATTTTGGTTTTGTGATAAGAAATATTCCGTGCAATGCAGGTGAGTCATAAACGAAGTTACTTGCTGGCATTACATTAAAGAATGCAAGGATTAAATATTGATGGACATAAGCAGTCAGATTAAAAAGTCTCTGGCCCTTTGGGTTTCTCCATTTTGTGGTTGACTTCAAGAGCTTTTCTTCATGTACAAATTTGCAATTGTTTCTTCAGAATGTGAGGTATTTTAATTAATTTATGGAATATCAAAATGTAACCACAGACAAAGAATTTCCAAATTTAATATTAACCTCTAGATTAATTCCCTCAATAAAAAGAGAATCATAGTTAAGGAAGTTAGCAATCCAAATAAGATCTGCAACTATATAAATCACAACTGGAGTATGTGTTATACTTTCCTCCCATATTGTTCTGATAGAATCATTGGGTGGGATTAATTAAGCATTTCACTTCAAAAAAAAATTCAGGATTGAAATTCAACCATATCCATATATTGTTAGTACCAGAGGTGATCTTTAAGAGGTTGATGGAATTTACATCAATATTATAATCAGCACGGAGTTCTGATGAAAGATCAGAAACCTGAAACTTTCTCCATGGATGCTGCCGGACTTGAGTATTCCCAGGATCTTTGGCTTTTATATACTATATTAGTTTCAACACAGGCATGGTTCAGAAAAGTTGGGCCAAAAAAGATACATCAGCACATAAAATCCAAGGAACAATTTACAAAACAGAAGCATCGTATTTGCAACCAGTGGTTTGTAATTTTTTTGGAAAAATGGATGAAATCCAAGAATTTAGTTTCTAACACTTCAATAAAAATCCCACTGTTTTCATTTTCAATAACATTAAATTATTTAATTACCTAAAAACATTTTAAAAAGCACTGAAAAAGCCATTAGATAATTTTATTAGGGGCCCCCATTTCAAAGGATGAACAAAAATGTACAATCTTTAAGAAAGCAAAGAAATAAAGATGCCACATATGTTGCATGGCAAATGGATAATCGGATGCACAATTATTTGAAAATACAGACACAGCCTGGTTTTTGATGTATGATTGTAGAACAAAAGTATCTATTAGTGATCTATGACAGTTGTGGGAGATGGTGGTGTAGTGGTAATGTCACTGGACTAATAATCCAGAGGGCCAGGCTAAAGGGTGAATTTCAATTCAATTAATATCTCAAACTGAAAGCTAGTCTCAGTAACGGTGGCCATGGCAACCATCACTGATTGTCATAAAAACCCATCTGGTTCCTTTAGGTAAGGAAATCTGCTGTCTTTTAACTGGTCTGGCCTATGTGCGACTCCAGACCACTGGAAATGCAGTTGACTCTGCCCTCTGAGATCAAGCCACTCAGTTCAAGGGCAATTAGGGTTGGGCAACAAATGCTGGCCTCATCAGCGACACCCACATCTCCTGAAAGAATAAAACAATGCAGATGCTTCACAGGAGATTGAGGGGGATAGTGGGCAGATAACAAGAACTAGCACTATTATGGTTTTACCTCAGCAACATTAAACAAAACCTGCAACATGCTACTTTCATCATACACTACTACAAAAAAAAATCCAAGCAGACGACAAAAAATGCTTTCAGCTGTACTTTTCCCACTTTGGTAGTAGTCCAATGGCGATTACATTCAACTAAAAATTGATGTCTGCCATAGATGCGTTCAGTTCTCAAGTGGTCGGAGGATCTTAAGTTTTCAGGAGCTGACTCACATATACTATCACTCCTTTGTGATCAGGACCAGAAACTTCTACTTTTTGGACATATTTTTCAATCTTTTGAAGATAACCGAGTTAGAACTAGATGAAGCAATGTTTGGTTCAAATTGTTATCTTCTTTATTCCACTTCACAGTGAAACTTTTCTTTATTCCTTTTACAGGATGTGGGTATTGCTGACTAGGCCAGCATTCAGTGTCCATCATGAATTGCCCTTGGGAAAGTGCTGGTGAGCCACCTTCTTGAATCATTACAGTCAATGTGGTGTTGACGCAGGCAGTGCTGTCAGGGAAAGAGTTCCAGGATTTTGACCCAGCAACAGTGAAGGAACGGTGATACAGTTCCAAGTCAGAAAGGTGTGTGGCTTGGAGCAGGTGGTGGTGTTCCCATGCATCTGTTGCTCGTCCTTCTAGGTGGTAGAGGTTGCAGGATTGAAAGGTGCTATTAACGGAATCTTGGTGAGTTGCTGCAGGGCATCTTGTAGATGGTACATGCTACTGCCACTGTATTGGGATGCCAACAAGTGGACTGCTTTGACCTGGATGGTGTCAGACTTCGAGTATTCTTGGAGCTTCACTCATCCAGACAAGTGGGGAATATTCCATCGCACTCCTGGCTATGCCTTGTAGAAGGTGGATAGGCTTTGGGGGGTAAGGAGGTGAGTTACACTCTGCAGAATTCCCATCCTCTGACCTGCTTTCATAGTCACAGTATTTATATGGCTAGTCCAGATCAGTATCTGGTCAATGGCAACCCCCCTAGGATGTTGATAGTGGGGGATTCAGCAATGGTAATGCCACTGAATGTCATGGGGAGATGGTTAGATTCTCTCTTGTTGGAGATGGTCATTACTTGGCATTTGTGTACCACGAATATTACTTGTCACTTTTCAGCTGCAGCCCAAATATTGTTCCGGTCCTGCAGCATATGAACATGGACTGCTTCAATATCTGAGGAGCCACGAGTGATACTGAACATTGTGCAATCATCAGTGAACATCCCCATTTCTGCCCCCATGATGGGGGTGGGGGAGGAAGGTTAATGATGAAACAGCTGAAGACGGTTGGGCCTAGGACACTACCCCTGAGGAACACCTGCAGCAGTGTCCTAGGACAGAGAGGACTGACCTCCAACAAACACAAGTATTTTCCTTTGTGCTAGGTATGACACTAGCCAATGGAGAGTTCCCCCTCCCACCACCCCCATAGTGAACAACCACTTTTCTTTTGACAAACTGCGCTTCACATCAGACTGTTCCATCAAAGATACTCCACATCACTACCACACTTAACATGCCTTTTAACAGAATGAAAGAACATCAATTAATTGTACTCTTCCACCACTGTGATGGCATGTTAAGAAACCAGTTCAAAATATAGTATAGAAAATACAAACCTTGGCACTCTTCAACAGAGGTTGCAGTTTTTTTCCCTAAACAATCCCCTCCCATCTTCCTAAATGTCAGCAATGGAATGAACACGCAAAATGTTGCTAGGTCAAAGCTTTTAAAAGCAGCTCTGAAGTCATCTATCTCTTTTGTTGCACAACTTCAGTTTATAACTCAAAACGGATCACACACAAAGACACAACATTCCCATGAACAGCACAAGCTGACTCCAGTCTCTACAAACTGAATTTTTTTTTAAGCCAATAGTTTGGAGACTTTTGTAAGTTAAAAAGCTATAGTCAACAACAAAAAAAAAGTGATTTTTAAAAAATTCATTCATGCGATGTGGGTTTTGCTGCCTGGACCAGCATTTATTGCCCATCCCTAATTGCCCTTGAGAAAGTGATGATGAGCTGCCTTCTTAAACCTCTGCAGTCCATGTGATGTAGGTAGACCCACAGTGTTGTTAGGAAGGGAGTTCCAGGATTTTGACCCAGCGACAGTGAAGAAACAGCGATATATTTCCAGTCAGGTTGGTGAGTGACTTGGAGCGGAACTTCTGGGGTAGTGTTCCCATCTATCTACTGCCCTTGTCCCTCTAGACAGTAGCGGTCATGGGTTTGGAAAGTGCTCTCTAAGAAGCCTTGGTGAATTCCTGCATTGCATCCTGTAGATGGTACACACTGCTGTTATTGTGCATCGGTGGTGGAGTGAGTGAATGTTTGTGGATGTGGTGCCAATCAAGCAGGCTGCTTTGTCCTGGATGGTGTCAAGCTTCTTGAGTGTTGTGGGAGCTGCACTCATCCAGGTAAGTAGGGAGTATTCCATCGCACTCCTGACTTGTGCTTTGGGGAGTCAGGAGGTGAATTACTCATCGCAGGATTCCTATCCTCTGAATTGCTCTTGTAGGCACAGTATTTATATTGCTAGTCCAATTCAGTTTCTGGTCAAGAGTTACCCTAGGATGTTGATATTGGGGTATTCAGTGATGGTAATGCTATTGAACATCATGGGGCAATGGTTGGATTCTCTCTTTTTGGAGATGGTCATTGCCTGACACTTGTGTGGCACAAATGGTACTTGCCACTGGTCAGCCCAAGCCTGGATATTTTCTAGGTCTTGCAGCATTTGGACGGGGACTGCTTCAGTATCTGAGGAATCACGAATGGTGATGAACATCATGTAATCATCAGCGAACATCAGCAATCATCTGGCCTTATGATGGAATGAAGGTCATTGATGAAGCAGCTGAAGATGGTTGGGCCCAGGACACTACCCTGAGGAACTCCTGCGGTGATGTCCTGGAACTGAGACAACTGACCTAAACAACCACAACCATCTTCCTTTGTGCTAGGTATGACTCCAACCAACTGCGAGTTTTCCCCGATTCCCATTGACTCCAGTTTTGCTAGGGCTTCTTGATGCCACACTGTCAAATGTGGCCTTGAGACCAAGTGTAGTCACTCTTGCCTCACCGCGGGAGTTCAGCTCTTTTGTCCATGTTTGAACCAAGGCTGTAATGATGTCAGGAGCTGAGTGGCTCTGGCGGAACCCAAACTGAGCATCAGTGAGTAGGTCATTGCTAAGCAAGTGCCGCTTGATAGTACTGTTGATGACCCCTTCCATTACTTTACTGATGATCAAGATGATGGGGCGCTAATTGGCTGGGTTGGCTTTGTCCTGTGTTTTGTGTACAGGATACACCTGGGCAATTTTCCACACAGCTGGGTAGATGTCAGTGTTGTAGCTGTTCTGGGACAGCTTGGCTTGGGGCGCAGCAAGTTCTAGAGCACAAGTCTTCAGTACTTTTGCTAGAATAGAGTCAGGACCTATAGCCCTTTGTAATATCCAGTGCCTTCAGCTGTTTCTTGATATCATATGGAGTGAATCAAATTGACTGAAGACTGGCATTTGTGAAGCTGGGGATCTCTGGAGGAAGCAGAGATGGATCATCCACTCGGCACTTCTGGCTGAAGATTGTACCAAATGCTTCAGCCTCATCTTTTGCACTGATGCGCTGGGCTCCTCCATCATTGAGGATGGGGATATTTGTGGAGCCTCCTTCTCCAGTGAGTTGTTTAATTGTCCACCACCATTCATGACTGAATGTGGGAGGACTGCTTAGCCCTGTCTATCACTTGTTGCTTATGCTATTTGGCACAGAAGTAGCCCTGTGCTATAGCTTCATCAGGTTGACACCTCATTTTTAGATATGTCTGGTGCTGCTCTTGGCATGCCCTCCCACACTCTTCATTAAACTAGGGTTGATCCCCTGGCTTGATGGTAATGGTAGAGTGGGGGATATGCTGGGCCATGAGGTTACAGATTGTGTTAAAATACAATTCTGATGCTAATGATGGCCCACAGTGCCTTAGGGATGCCCAGTCTTTAAGTGCTAAATCTGTTTGAAATCTATCCCATTTAACAGGGTGGTTGTACCACACAACACGTTGGAGGGTATCTTCAGTATGAAGGTGGGGCTTCGTCTCCACAATGACTGTGCGGTGGTCCCTCCTACCAATATCGATGCATCTGCGGCAGGCAGGTTGGTGAAGATGAGGTCAAGTATGTTTTTCCCTCACCGCCTATCTACCTGCTATATAGGAGACAAGCATGGTATTAAATAAGTCCACCAACTTACCTAGGTTTCAAGTTTGAATTAGTTCAATTCCAAGCTGCAAGAGAAAAGGAGGAAAATGTGTACTTACTTCTTACTACAGCCTGTGTGTACGCTAATAAACTTTAAAAGTAAAATGAGCTTTAAATCCAAAGGATTAGAATACAACTAGCTTTGGGCAGCAAACAATATTAGAGCTCAAATGGGTTTCAGATAAGAATCGATAAATTTACAAAACGGTTCCTTTAATTTATTTTAAGGCATTATTGTTTAAATTAGAAAGTTTCAAATGGTTATTTTGACAGCACGGGAGAATAAGAACAGAAGATAAGCATAGACATATACTACCCCTAATTTTCTCTCACCTAAAAGACACCAACATGGTATTATGCCCATTTTATTGTATACTGCACACCCAACCATGAGCTGCATGACCAGTGATCCACTAAAGTATTTATATATTAAAAAAAACTGCAAAAAAGTCAAATTAGGCTTGAAAGATGCTGCAGCAAATATGAACACAAACTTCCATTTATGCAGCACTTCATTACAAATCTCATGGCATGCCAATGCACTTTAGAACTAATGCATTACATTTGAAGTGCAGTCATTGCAGTTACATAAGCAAATGCTGCTGTCAGTTTTATACACAACAAAATCCTACAAAGAGCAAATGAGATCAAGGGCCTAATAACCAGCTTCAGAGCCATGCAGGCTCCCACAACGACATTTTATTTGGAGCATGTTAGTAGAGTTAAAGGAACAGTTGCTCAATGCAAGAACAATTGCAACCAGGCAGAGTGGGTGGTGGTGGTGGTGGTGGTTGGAAACTGGTTGAACTGCTTTTCAAGGAGCAATAAACCTGCATGTCATTTGGGCAGGAGGGTGAAGGTCTAGAACAGTTGTTCTCAAAAATCTTGGTTGAAAGAGGTATTTTATGAATTAGTAATCACAAATCCATCCCCACAAACACACCCGCACCCAACACCCCCCATCCCCACCACCATTGCCAAATCCAAATTATAATACTGTACAATATCCATTGTACCTTGGCAAACAAATTTTACGGTCCTTTGAGTTTGCAGTATGTGACTGTCTAAAAGAAACCCCTTTTGGAACAGGCTAAACTCACCTGAACCCCATTAGCAACCTTGGTAACTGTACGTCTACTCAGCAATCTACCTGCTGCTCTTAGCACTTCCCTCTGTGGCGAAATAGACAGTCCACTCTGCTCTATATGTGGCAGCCATATTCCATAAGATGTAGGAGCAGAAGTAGGCCATTCATTTGGCCCATCAAGTCTGCTCCGCCATTCAGTGAGATCATGGATGATCTGATAATCCTCAACTCCACTTTCCTGCTTTTCCCTATAATCCTTGATTCCCCTTCTGAGTAAAAATCTGTCTATCTCAGCCTTGAATATGACCCAGCCTCTACAGCCCTCTGCAGTAAAAAATTCCACAGATTGACATCCTCAGAAGAAATTCCTCCTCATCTCTGTTTTAACTGAGTGCCCCCTTACTCTGAGATTACGCCCTCTGGTCCTAGACTCTCCCACAAGGGGAAACAACCTCTCAGCATCTACCCTGTCAAGCCCGCTAAGAATCTTATATTTTTCAATAAGGTCACCTCAGGCCAAACCTACTCAACCTCTCCTCATAAGAAAATGCCTCCATACCCGGGATCAACCTATTAAACCTTCTCTGGACTGCCTCCAATGCCTGCCAGTATATCTTTCCTTAGATTAGGGAACCAAAATTATTCACAGTATTCTAGGTGTAGTCTAACTAGTGCCTTGTATAGTTTTAGCAACTTCACTATTTTTATACTCCGTTCCCTTTGAAATAAAGGCCAACATTCCATTTGCCTTCCCTATTAACTATTGGACTTGTATGTTAGCTTTTTGGGATTCATGCACAAGGACTCCCAAATCCCTCTGTACTGCAGTCTTTCTCCACTAATATAATATTCTGCTCCTCTATTCTTCCTGCCAAAGTGCATAACCTCACATTTTCTCATATTATATTCCATTGGCCAAGTTTTTGCCCACTCACTTAACCTGTCTATATCCCTCTGTAGATTCTTTGTGTCATCCTCACTACTTGCCTTCCCATCTATTTCTGTGCCATTCGCAAACTTGGCAATAGCACATTCACGTCCCTCATCCAAGTCATTAATATATATTGTAAATAATTGAGTCCCCAGCACTGGCCCCTGTGGCACTCCACTAGTTACAGGTTGCCATCCCGAAAATGTCCCCCTTATCCCAAATCTCTGTCTTTATTAGTTAGCCAATCCTCTACTCATGCTAATATACTACTCCCAACACCATGGGCTCTTATCTTATTGAGTAGCCTTATTCCACTCCCACCTCCAACCAAGCCTGCCTCCAGCCACCATTCATTTGCATACTGCTCAACTGTTTTGCACACCCTCAGAAAGTTTCTCTGGAATCCCAGTTTGAGAAATAGGGTGTTGAGGGACTGAACATCCATAGTGAGAAGAGTCACAGATCTGATATGCTAACCCTGCCTGCTTATATTTTCTAGCATTTTCTGTTTTTAAACAAAAACTCCCTCTGATTCTCAAAACAGTGCTTTGAGACCTTTTATTTTGACTTAAACAGACAAATATGACTTGTTTGAGCATTCCATCCAGAAGGCAATGCATCATTACGAAATGAAACTGTCAACCATGCTCAAGTTCGTTGTGGTCTTGAACCCAAAATCTTGTGATTTGGAAACGAGAACAGTACTAAGACAAACTGACATCATTGGCAATAGTTTCATTTATATCTAACCAACTTTTGCTGAAACTGTTTTGACCATTGTACAAAAGGACAAAATAATTGTAAAATTCATCCAACGACAAGGATATAATAGCTGTCTTTTTCAACAGAATATTTTATCTAGTATTTTCAGCTGCTATATTCTAAATGTAGCACCTTATTCTGCCATTTGTAAACTATACTGGCCGGGATTTTCCAGTTTTGTTGTGGCGGGACCCACCACGGGAGATTTGGCAACCCAGCCAAAAGTCAATTGACTTTCAGCGGGACCAGACGATCCTAGCGGCAGGTGGGGCCAGAAAATCCCGTCCACTGTTATTTAGTTACAATAGTTATTATACTTCCATTCCCAGTGGCATGTTGGTTCATTAACCCTCCCGTACAAACACAATGTTGAACGGAAAACAAGATACCAATAAATATCACCTTGGCTGATTCATTGAAATGAACTGACAGATAAATCAGAGCTACACTACTATCAGACCCAGGAACACAGCAAACTTTAAACTTAAAGTCTAGTTTCATTTGGCCATGCAATATTCCGTCAATATGTTTAAAAATATTTTTTGATGGGATGTAGGCATTGCTGGCAAGGCCAGCATTTGTTACCCATCCCTAATTGCCCTTGAACTAAGTGGCTTAAGGGGCTATTGCAGAGAGCAGTTAAGAGTCAGATTGCTGGGGGTCTGGAGTCACATATAGGTCAGACAGGTAAGGACAGCAGATTTCCTTCCCTACGAAGGACATTAGTGAACCAGATGGGTTTTTAAAACAACAAATCATGGTCACCATTATTGATGGCTAGCTTTCAATTCCTGATTTATGAATTGAATTTAAATTCCACCAACTGCCATGGTGGGATTTAAACCCACGTCTCCAGAGTATCAACCTGGGTCTCTGGGTTACTAATATAAAAACAAAAAAACTGCAGATGCTGGAAATCCAAAACAAAATCAGAATTACCTGGAAAAACTCAGCAGGTCTGGCAGCATCGGCGGAGAAGAAAAGAGTTGACGTTTGGAGTCCTCATGACCCTTCGACAGAACTTGAAGTTCTGTCGAAGGGTCATGAGGACTCGAAACGTCAACTCTTTTCTTCTCCGCCGATGCTGCCAGACCTGCTGAGTTTTTCCAGGTAATTCTGTTTTTGTCTCTGGGTTACTAGTCCAGTGACATTACCACTAAACCACTGTCCACCACCAATGCCGAGTTAGTCAAGTTAAGGATTTCCAAACAAAACAAAGTATTACAAAGAACATTGATTCAAGAATAGTACAACGCAGGAGGTCTTTCAGCTCATTGAAACTGAATGCTAGTTTCACAATCAAAAAAGTGTGCACTGAAATGTTGAAAGACTGCCAGAAATATCATTGAAGAGATTTAGCCACTAAATTATCATTTTCCTCCTCTCCAATGAGAATCTGTTTTTCCAGTCTTAGTAAGAAAGATTTATATTCATTGTGGACATAGCCTTGAGAGCCTAAGTCCACAAATTCAACTCCTTGTATTTTTGATTTACTAGTACATTATTTACATTCATTATTTTTAAAAGGTTTTCTGCATTGATAGCAACATTACCCTTTGCAGATTTACTAAAGTTATGAGTATCTCCAGGGGCCAAAAAAAAAAAAATCAATATTTGCACGGTGTACCCATATTGATAAGGATGAAAATCACCAATATAAAGCACCATTAAATATCCAGTGAAGAAGAAAAAAATATCATAGAACACAAAGGAATACACAAGAATCAAATAAAATACACACAACCATGTTTCAGCATGAGGAAGAGGTCAGTCATAACAGAAATTTCCTTAGGCCTGCAAAGGAACCTGGGGAGTACTGGAAAGTGGTACACAATGGATGCCACATAAAGAGCTGATTCATGATTCTAAGAATTACAAACCCACAAGGTTGAAATGATGATAAGACATGGGTGAGTTTGGGGTTTTTCATTAAAGAAATTCAGCAAAGCAAAACCATCAGCTTTTTTAAAGCAGCCAAGTTAATAACATTTTCCAAAAGAAAAGTTCTTCCCACAGGCACTGGAGATTGCCAGTACTGGCAAGTCAGCAGGACTGGAGCCAGTCAGCACCAGAAATATCTTCCATTGCTTATTGAACACAAAAAAACCAAGCTGTGTTTAAACTTAAAAGAGTTCAAGTTTATTTAATCCAAGCAATGGTCAGGTGTTGTGCAGCAATGAAACTCAGAGCAAGGCTATTATCACCCAGCCAGCTCTTAGCACACAGCATGAAACACCCAACCCCACCATATTCTCACTCACAACTTAGGCCCTTCACTGTTTTATAAACTTCAATCAAATTTCTAAATGAGCTGATATAGCACAGAAGATAGCATTTGGCCATTGTGCTTGTGCCAACTTTTTAGCAGAGTCATCCAATTAAAACTACCCCCTTCCACTTTCCCTCTAAATTTTTTGCCCGCAAGTATTTATCTAATTTTCTTTTGAGTGCTATTATTGATTCTGCTTCCATAACTCTTTCAGGCAATGCATTCCAGGTCAGAACACAGTTTCAGTTCTTCTAAGTTCATCTGAGAGCCAAGGTGTCTTAAACTAGGTATTAACTTGGGGCTCTCCTCTGAATATTTTCCAAAACCTCAATATCACCCATCATATAAAATAAAACATGTATTATAAAGCTAGACACAGTATTCCAAGTGAGGTATAACCACGGTCTTCTTCAAGGACAAAAATGGCATGTTTCATTTTTCAAATGGACAGTCCTGTGAACATAGTCCAGTGCCCTGTTATGCAAAATTATTGCACTATAAATGAAAGATCAGCTGTTACACATTACATCACGGGCAGAAATTTCTCCCCATCGGGGGTGTTGGATGGGGGCGGGCGCGAATCTAATCGGCGCCCCCGATGAGGGACGCGGTGCCATTTTACGTGGGCGGGCCAATTAAGGCAGGCCCAGCGTGACGCTCGCCTGGAAGTGCTGTGCGCTTCCTGTGTGGGCAGGAACAATTCCCTGGTTCGTTCCCTGCATCCAGAAAGAGCGCAGAGACCTCCCTGAGGCATGGAGGTGCCTCAGGGAGATCAGTTTGACATGTGTAAATTTAAATAAAGGAAAATTAAAACTTTTAAAATATGTCCCCTCATGTGGCAGTGTCACATGAGCTGGGGCATGTGAAAGAATTATTTTTAGAATTTTTATTGAATTTAAAACGCTTCATGAAACCTCATTCAGCCCATGGATGAGGTTTCACGAAAAATATGAAGCCGCCTGGGCTCTTCACCTGCCCGCCAACCTTAAGGTTGGACGGGCAGCTCAGCTAATTGAATTAATTACTATTTAAATGGCAAACGTGCAGCCCGCCTGATGTCATCATGTGTCATTTTACACATTGGCGAGCGGGCACCACACTTGCTCACCGACCGGAGAATTCCATCCCACTGGTAATATGTGTCGAACCATTTGGACCAGGGAAGCCCCCAGATTCATCCCTGATCTGGAACAAGAATGAGTGAAGAGGAATGAAAATTAGCTTCAGCATCAATGAAATGGGAAGTGAAAGATGAAACAATCAGGATTTCCATTCCAGATTCCTGGAGGAGTCACTCAAATTTGTGACCAAATATAGCTGACTACCCTACTGTCTTAACTCAGAATAGACACTTGGGAGGGGAAGGGAAGGGAAATGATGGGAGATAAAAGAGAAATACTGAAAGACCAGTGCTCATGTGACCATATCCCAAGGATCAAGGCTTTCTCAGAGGAGCGAAGCAAAAAAAAACTGACACCATTTTCAGCAGTAACAATAATGCAGATACATTTTTATCTGCCACCTTGTCTTGGAGGTTATTCAATCACTCTGTAAAAGCAGTACTTTCATTATCCAAATTGAAAGTCTGGCACTGCTCAACTTCCCTTCTTGGCCCCCATGTTGGTTGATATATTGTTAATGGTTCTCTCTCCTCAGGGACTGTACCCTTCACAGTAGTAGTGTTCCTGCCTCAGAGCCAGAAACTCTGGGTTCAAGTCCTACTCCAAGACTTGATGGCCAAGGAAGGTCCATACAAAACATGGCCGAACAGTTTGAGTATCAACTTGTCAATCCATCCAACGTACACCACTGCCAGGTGGTAAGAGTAGGAGATAATCCTGGTCAGCCATGTGATGGAAAGAAATTAGAGCCTCTACCATCACTAGCTCCAGGCTACAACATGCAAGTAAAAGTGCATGATGCCACAGCAACTCAGATTCCTTGGGGGGCCAACTGGTTCAGTTGGCCAGATAGCCAGCCAGGATCAGATTGGTGCCAACAGGACAGGGATCGATCTCCATTCTAGCTGGGATGGATTCGGGACCTGTCCCCTTGCCCTACTCATGGTGGAGATCGCAATGCTGCAGGTTGGACCTACCTTCCGGCAGAGATCCCAAGGTTGGCAACAACCGTGTCCTCCTCATTCAAGCCTGCTGTTACCAACGCTCTACCCCAAATAACTACTCTGTGAGCTCTGTCCTTCCAAACCACTGTTTTATCCCCAACATTATTTTCCTCTGCAAAGTCTATGAACATGCTGTTGGCTCCTAAAATTTGGCCATCTTTCCTGCAACTCCATGTTCAAATCCCTCCAAATAGATTTCTGCCCTACTACTGTACCAAAACAGCTCTTATTAAGATCACAAATGTCATCCTATATAACTGTGGCAAACTACCTCTCCCTATCCTTCCCAAGCTGTCTGCAGCCTTTGACACAGTTAACCATATCACTATCTTCCAATACCTCTCCTCCATTGTCCAGCTGGATGTGTCTGCACTCACCCAGTTCCATTCTTGGCTATCCACAATATCTTCCGGAATAGCTCTCTTCCTAGTCCCCAAACCATTACATCTGGCCTGCTCCTATTGCTAATGTTCTTCTGAATTCCCCCAAGGATCCATCCTTGTTCCCATTCTATTTCTCATCTACGTGCTGCCCTTTGGACACATCACTGAAAAACAATTCAGATTCCATATGTATGCAGGCGACATCCAGCTCTACCTTATCACCTCCATAAATCCCTCCACTGTGTTTAACTTGTCAGACTGATGGTCCAACATCCACTACTAGGTGAGCAGAAATTTCCTCCCAATAAATATTGGGGAACCGAAGCCATTGTCTTTGGTTCACAAAAACTCCATCCCACTTGCTGGCAACTGCCTGAGGTTCAATCTGACTGTTTTCAACCTTGGTGTCATATTTGACCCAGAAATGAGCTTCTGACTACTATTAAAGCTACCTACTATCATCACCCAACTCCACCCTAGCTCAGTCCATCTGCTGCTGAAACCCTAAACGCAACCTTTGTTGGAATAGTGAAGTCCAGTGATAACAGTTTCCTGGGGGCCTTCTGTCCTTCATAAACCTAAGCTCATTCAAAAATCGGCTGCACGTACCCTAACTACACTAAGTCCCCGTTCACCCATCATCCCCATGTTTCCAGACCTGAATTGGCTCCTGGTTGAGCGGCACACCAATTTTTAAAATTCTCAGCTTTATTTACAAAGCCCTCCATAACATCACCCACCCTCTAATTCTGTAACTTCCCCTAGTCCCTCAACATTCATATCTGCACTTCTTTAATCCTTCCCGCTTACATGATTCTAATCCCTCTGCCACTGGTGGCCATGCTTTCAGCTGTCAAGGCCCCAAGCTCTAATATTTCCTCCCCAAATCCCTCTGCCTCTCTTCCATGCTTTCCTCCTTTAAGATACTCCTTAAACTTACCTCTTTGACAAATCTTTTGGTCATGTGCTCTAATATCTCATGTGGCTTGCTGTTAAATTTTGTTTGATAATGCTCTGCTCAGTGCCTTGGGACATTTCATTGCGTTAAAGGTGCCGCACAAGTACAAGTTTTTGTAGTTGCAAATTGAACCAGATTGTATCAAAATCATGACTCATCACATCTGCTCCAACTCATTCTTTTCCATGACTCCAAAACTCTGGATTTTGGGGGATGGGGCGAAAAAATGCATTAAAAACTTTTAGCATTCCTGGTTCAAACACTGGCCGGTGAAAAAAACCCGCTCAACAATTACCATTTAGCATTCCCAGGGAAAAACACACCAACATCACGCTCCGCTGCAATAAGGTTGAGCAGCTACTCAAATTCATTTCTAAGATTACACATAAATAATGACGACTTGGGGGAAGCAGCTATACTGAAACAATGCCTTTGCATTACTTTTTAATTAAGTTATGCCAATCTTTTTAGTGTATTTGTTCTAGTGCAACTAGAGATGAGAATGCTGGGCCAGGATCCTTTAGAGCTGAAATGGGTCTAAGAAGTAGCAGAGAGCCCCCGTCAGTCCTGCAGGAGGCCTTACAGGCCACCATTGGGTCATCCTTGCGATTGAGGTCCCTGACGGAAGCCCTGTCCGCCAGGGGCTGCCAGCAAATCCCCACCAGTTCCTCATGCTGCCAGCAATGCACCCAGCAGAGGCCCAGGATCATCCTGGAATGCCAGGCCAAAGGTGAACAAAGGCAGCATGGTGATCTTGGGTTGAGCATCAGAGGCAAGGGCAGGGGGGTGGCTTTCAGCAGTCACTCCTCCTTCTTTCCCTCCATCCCCACCCAGGAGGCCACTGGCAAACCTACAGCTGGAGTGTTATTGACAGTGTGTCCCTGCTGAAGAGCTCCAGGATTTTTTGTTTAATTCTTTCATGGGATGTGGGTGTCATTGGCAAACCCAGCATTTATTGCCCATTGCTAATTGCCCTTGCACTGAGTGGCTTGCTAGGCCTTTTGAGAGCAGCGAAGAGCCAACCACGTTGCTGTGATCTGGAATCACACAGACCAGGTAAGGATCTTGCTTTTTTTTTTGGAGTCAAAATGGGGTTTGCTGGGTAGCCTTTCTAGGGCCCGGGAAAGGTGCATGGCCTCCATTTAATCCCTGAGCCACCACTAAAATGGTGGGGGCTCAGAGATAATGGGTCTCAATTGACTAATGAGTCTAACTGATATTCCACTTGCAGCGGTCAAGAATCCCACGTCAGCCCATTCCACCTTAAATCTGAGGAGGTTTTATTGTTGCTGGGAGACCGACACTGGGCCTCTTCCACAATTAAGTGTG
Source organism: Carcharodon carcharias (assembly GCF_017639515.1). Taxonomy (NCBI): domain Eukaryota; kingdom Metazoa; phylum Chordata; class Chondrichthyes; order Lamniformes; family Lamnidae; genus Carcharodon; species Carcharodon carcharias. The sequence goes on along the minus strand of NC_054478.1, from coordinate 67,049,380 downwards.
CCTGGTCATCACATTTCCCACTGTGATGGGCTACATTAAACCCAGCCCCTAGCTAGACTATTTCCTCCAGGTTTCAAATGATTTTGCTTTTATTGCTCATTTCAAAAGATAATTTGGCTCATAAGATTCATTCAGATAAAAGTCATTGGGCCAGGCAGGTTTCATCCATCCAAAAACACTCTATAAATGCCCCCAACCTGCCTCCACCCCCACTATCACAACACCAATGATTCCATAATTGTCATTCCAACAATGCTGCCTGGAAGCCCATTCCAAAACTTCATCATTATATGGAGAACTTTCTAAAATTGTCATTTATTAGTTTGGCTCCATGTCCTTCTTCCATACAGACACAGCTTAGTGTCAAGTTGTGTTAACAATTCACTTCTTTTTGTTTTACATGCTGTTTATCACATACATGTGTTTCCATTAATCGTATAAATGAAGCTGGAGATACTAATATCCAGATGTTCTGAATTAGGATTTATCTATTAATGAAGCAACGGCCCTAAGAACAATCTTTCCCAAACCCCCATTCTCAAACTGGACAAACAAAAGTTAAAAAAGTACAACTTGAATGGAATCATTTGTGCCTTGTTAAGCAGGATTACCAGGCCTTACAAAACACATTTGAATCAAGGGTTGCATAGTTTGAGCACCCTTGCTCTGTACAGTCACTCAAAAAGAAAATAAGCAAGCATTCAAAAAGTAGTTATTAATCTGGTTCATCGTACACATTCTGCAGTTTCATGGAAACCATGTCAGCACTAGGTCTATCCAATTTGCTTAATTTCCTGTGGAAAAGGTTTTGCAAAATTTCTCCTTATTGAAAGTAAATTAAATAGTACCCTTTGAAACAGAAATAAAAACAAAAAAACTGCGGATGCTGGAAATCCAAAACAAAAACAAAACCAGAATTACCTGGAAAAACTCAGCAGGTCTGGCAGCATCGGCAGAGAAGAAAAGAGTTGACGTTTCGAGTCCTCATGACCTTTCGACAGAACTTGAGTTCGAGTCCAAGAAAGAGTTGAAATATAAGCTGGTTTAAGGTGTGTGTGTGGGGGGCGGAGAGAGAGAGAGAGAGAGAGAGAGAGAAGTGGAGTGGGGGTGTGGTTGTAGGGACAAACAAGCAGTGATAGAAGCAGATCATCAAAAGATGTCAACAACAGTAGAACAAAAGAACACTTGGTGTTAAAGTTGGTGATATTATCTAAACGAATGTGCTAATTAAGAATGGATGGCAGGGCACTCAAGGTATAGCTCTAGTGGGGGTGGGGGGAGCATAGTAGATTTAAAAAAATTTTTTTTAAAAAATAATGGAAATAGGTGGGAAAAGGAAAATCTATATAATTTGTTGGAAAAAAAAAGGAAGGGGGAAACAGAAAGGGGGTGGGGATGGGGGAGGGAGCTCACGACCTAAAGTTGTTGAATTCAATATTCAGTCCGGAAGGCTGTAAAGTGCCTAGTCAGAAGATGAGGTGTTGTTCCTCCAGTTTGCGTTGGGCTTCACTGGAACAATGCAGCAAGCCAAGGACAGACATGTGGGCAAGAGAGCAGGGTGGAGTGTTAAAATGGCAAGCGACAGGGAGGTTTGGGTCATTCTTGCGGACAGACCGCAGGTGTTCTGCAAAGTGGTCGCCCAGTTTACGTTTGTTCTCTCCAATGTAGAGGAGACCACATTGGGAGCAACGAATGCAGTAGACTAAGTTGGGGGAAATGCAAGTGAAATGCTGCTTCACTTGAAAGGAGTGTTTGGGCCCTTGGACGGTGAGGAGAGAGCAAGTGAAGGGGCAGGTGTTGCATCTTTTGCATGGGCATGGGGTGGTGCCATAGGAGGGGGTTGAGGAGTAGGGGGTGATGGAGGAGTGGACAAGGGTGTCCCGGAGGGAGCGATCCCTACGGAATGCCGATAGGGGGGGTGAAGGGAAGATGTGTTTGGTGGTGGCATCATGCTGGAGTTGGCGGAAATGGCGGAGGATGATCCTTTGAATGCGGAGGCTGGTGGGGTGATAAGTGAGGACAAGGGGGATCCTATCATGTTTCTGGGAGGGAGGAGAAGGCGTGAGGGCGGATGCGCGGGAGATGGGCCGGACATGGTTGAGGGCCCTGTCAACGACCGTGGGTGGAAAACCTCGGTTAAGGAAGAAGGAGGACATGTCAGAGGAACTGTTTTTGAAGGTAGCATCATCGGAACAGATGTGACGGATTTCCAGCATCCACAGTTTATTTGTTTTTATCTCTGTGTTTAATTGACTGCCACTGCTCTTCAAGAAATGCCTACCTCCTTGAAGAAGTTCTGTTCCTCTCTGCGACAAGATTTCCGTTCCTCTCTTTTGCCCTGCTCACCTTCCTTGCTTTCCATTTCCCTCCTGGTGTTTGACAAGGTGTTTACTAAAACCCGCTTTCACAGCCATATCTCCTTTCTCAGTGACTGTCTCCATCTCCGACTTACCCCATGTGGATTTCAACTGAAATTCCACCCCTCATGTTTCGAACCCACCCAGGATTACAGGTATCTCCGGGACATAAAACGTTTCTCGGACTGCTGTTCCTGTCACATTCTGAAATCCAGACTCAGTGCCATGCGCCGCCATATGAACACACTCGACCTCTCCCTCCAGCAGCACCACCGTACCCTTTTTCAAAGCTGCACGTGTCCCCAGTTTCATTTTATCCTTCGGCTCATCCGACGCCTCAACAAGAAACTTTTTCTCTTTCTCTCAAGTGCTAAGGAACGCAAGCTCCAACAACTCATCAACACCAACACCCATCTAGGACCCTCCACCCCTGCCTGTCCCTCCGTCCCCACCCCATCTTCCAATCCCAACCCCAGCCGTGTATTCACTATACCCCCTGACCTTCCCCTCTCCGATGCTGAACGTTCAGTGCTCAGCAAAGGACTTAGTTTCATACCCTTACGCCCTCACCTCAATGAATTTCGGGCTCGTCATGATGCTGAACTCTTCTTCCGCCGTCTTCGTCTCCGGGCTCACTTCTTTGGGCAGGAGTCCTCTCCCAGTTCAACGGATCCTTTTACCTATCTCCAATATTCTCCCTCCACCTGGACCCCTCCCTCTGGATTCTTACCTTCTCTTGATCTTTTCATTGAGAACTGTCGGCGTGACATTAGTCGTCTCAATTTCTCTGCTCCTCTCACCCATTCTAACCTGTCTCTCTCTGAACTTACTGCACTCCATTCTCTCAGGTCCAACCCTGACATTGTCATCAAACCCGCTGACAAGGGTGGTGCTGTTGTTGTCTGGCGCACTGACCTCTACCTCGCGGAGGCTGAGCGTCAACTCGCAGATACTTCCTCCTACCTCTCCCTGGACCATGACCCCACCACTGAACATCAAGCCATTGTTTCCAGGACTGTCACTGACCTCATCTCCTCTGGGGATCTCCCTCCCACAGCTTCCAACCTGATAGTCGCCCAACCTCGGACGGCCCGCTTCTATCTCCTACCCAAAATCCACAAACAGAACTGCCCCGGTAGACCGATCGTCTCAGCTTGCTCTTGCCCCACAGAACTCATTTCTCGTTATCTTGACTCCCTTCTCTTTCCCCTTGTCCAGTCCCTTCCCACCTACATCTGTGATTCCTCTGACACCTTACGTCACATCAACAATTTCCAGTTCCCTGGCCCCAACCGCTTCCTCTTCACCATGGACGTCCAATCCCTCTACACCTCCATCCCCCACCAGGATGGTCTGAGGGCCCTTAGCTTCTTCCTCGAACAGAGGCCCGAACAATCCCCATCCACCACTACTCTCCTCCGAATGGCTGAACTTGTTCTCGCGCTGAACAATTTCTCCTTCAACTCCTCTCACTTCCTCCAAATAAAAGGTGTGGCTATGGGTACCCGCATGGGCCCCAGCTATGCCTGTCTCTTTATGGGGTATGTGGAACATTCCTTGTTGCAGTCCTACTCCGGTCCCCTTCCACAACTCTTTCTCCGGTACATCGATGATTACTTCGGTGCCGCTTCATGCTCTCGTCGGGACTTGGAAAAATTTATTAATATTGCTTCCAATCTCCACCCCTCCATCATTTTCACGTGGTCCATCTCTGACACTTCCCTTCCCTTCCTTGACCTCTCTGTCTCAATCTCTGGTGGTAGACTTGTCCATCAATATCCATTACAAACCCACCGACTCCCACAGCTATCTCGACTACAGCTCCTCACACCCCGCTTCCTGTAAGGACTCCATCCCATTCTCTCAGTTCCTTCGCCTCCGTCGCATTTGTTCTGATATTGCTACCTTCAAAAACAGTTCCTCTGACGTGTCCTCCTTCTTCCTTAACCGAGGTTTTCCACCCACGGTCGTTGACAGGGCCCTCAACCGTGTCCGGCCCATCTCCCGCACATCCGCCCTCACGCCTTCTCCTCCCTCCCAGAAACATGATAGGGTCCCCCTTGTCCTCACTTATCACCCCACCAGCCTCCGCATTCAAAGGATCATCCTCCGCCATTTCCGCCAACTCCAGCATGACGCCACCACCAAACACATCTTCCCTTCACCCTCCCTATCGGCATTCTGTAGGGATCGCTCCCTCCGGGACACCCTGGTCCACTCCTCCATCACCCCCTACTCCTCAAACCCCTCCTTTGGCACCACCCCATGCCCATGCAAAAGATGCAACACCTGCCCCTTCACTTCCTCTCTCCTCACTGTCCAAGGACCCAAACACTCCTTTCAAGTGAAGCAGCATTTCACTTGCATTTCCCCCAACTTAGTCTACTGCATTCGTTGCTCCCAATGTGGTCTCCTCTACATTGGAGAGGCTAAACGTAAACTGGGCGACCGCTTTGCAGAACACCTGCGGTCTGTCCGCAAGAATGACCCAAACCTCCCTGTCGCTTGCCATTTTAACACTCCACCCTGCTCTCTTGCCCACATGTCTGTCCTTGGCTTGCTGCATTGTTCCAGTGAAGCAAACTGGAGGAACAACACCTCATCTTCCGACTAGGCACTTTACAGCCTTCCGGACTGAATATTGAATTCAACAACTTTAGGTCGTGAGCTCCCTCCCCCATCCCCACCCCCTTTCTGTTTCCCCCTTCCTCTTTTTTTCCAAAAAATTATATAGATTTTCCTTTTCCCACCTATTTCCATTATTTTTTAAAAAATTTTTTTTTAAATCTTTTATGCTCTCCCCACCCCCACTAGAGCTATACCTTGAGTGCCCTGCCATCCATTCTTAATTAGCACATTCGTTTAGATAATATCACCAACTTTAACTTTAACACCTATGTGTTCTTTTGTTCTATTGTTGTTGACATCTTTTGATGATCTGCTTCTATCACTGCTTGTTTGTCCCTACAACCACACCCCCACTCCACTTCTCTCTCTCTCTCTCTCTCCGCCCCCCCACACACACACCTTAAACCAGCTTATATTTCAACTCTTTCTTGGACTCAAACTCAAGTTCTGTCGAAAGGTCATGAGGACTCGAAACGTCAACTCTTTTCTTCTCCGCCGATGCTGCCAGACCTGCTGAGTTTTTCCAGGTAATTCTGGTTTTGTTTTTCTTTACCCTTTGAAACAGTCTATTCTTGATAATTCAAAGTGAATAATTTTTATTTTAAGGTAAAATTACTGAACAATTATTAGTAGACTTTACACATGTAATCTTCTAGCTTGCATAATGAACAATCCAATAGCTCCAGAATAATCATGTTCCACACTAACATTAAACCACTTCTATTTTCATCATTGCAATCCTTATACTGTTCCTACTAACATTTCTGTATTGGATTTTTTTTAAAGTTTTAATGGTCAGCATTAACTGCTTCAGATAACAGTTGGATCGACATAATTTTTTCTCTGTTGTTGGAAATTAAGTTCTTGTTAATCTCAATGGATTTTACAACTGGTTAATTCTGTGTACTCAAGTTCACAATCCAAAATATCACTCAATTGTATAATAATTTCCTCAACTTTAAAAAACCTATTACATTGCTTCTCAATCTTCTGTTCTCTCTTGAGAACAAGTACCATAATTACCTTGATCATTTTTTTCCCCCACTGCATGGTCATTTAACATCATATGCAACATCTTAATTGCTAGGAAATTTTGAAATATGAAGAAATGTCTGCTTTATGAAGCAGAACTAAATATTTAATGGCAACATGTCTAGTGAAAACAGTAAATATCAGCTAGCTATAAATAATGTTAAAAGGTACTGCATCAGATACTTAAGATACTGAAAGGAGCGCTTTCAGGTCCAGATACTGTACCAGTCAAATTTCAACTAAAAAAAAGCGGAAAATATTGACACATTACCACAACTACCTACTACCAGCCCTGACAGGTGGTCAACAAGTGCTCTTGTATTTATTGAGTTCCAAGACTTGTGCCATTAAACACTCCTAGTTCTTTTTAGGGTTTCGATTGAATATCTTACTGGTTCACGATATATAGATGCAACATATCAAGTGAAGCTCTCTAGTTCTTAAGGAATACTGAACGAGATAGATAAATCTAAAATAGGAACAGCAATTTAAACCAGTGGGGTCAAAGTAGGGGAGAAGTTAATAAAGTTTAAATCAGAGTTACGATGCATGTATGTGAATACAGAGTGCTGTGGTTAATAAGACTAGTGAATTACATGTGCAGATTGCCATGTGGAACTATGATGATGCGGCCAAAACAGAGACCTGGCTCAGAGAAGGGCAGGACTGAGTGTTAAATACTCCTGGATAAAAGGTATTCAGGAAAGATAGGAAGGGAAGAAAATAGGGGAAGGGGTGGCAGTATTGATTAAGAAGAGCATTGCAGTGCTGGAGAAAGAGGATGTCTCAGAGGGATCAAGGATATAAATACTTGGCTGGAGCTAAGGATAAAAAATAGGTGCCATAGCTCAGTGTAGTCTATGGGCCACCAACTAGCAGGGAGGTTGTAAAGGAACAAACTTGCAAGGAACTGACAGAGGTGCAATAGTTATAATGGGGGGCTTGATTTATCTGAATATAGACTTCAGATAAGTCTATATCTTATAGACTTATAAGTAGAAGTGTAAAGGGCAGAAATGGGCAAGAATTCCTAAAGATAAAAACAAAAGACAAAAAACTGCGGATGCTGGAAATCCAAAACAAAAACAGAATTACCTGGAAAAACTCAGCAGGTCTGGCAGCATCAGCGGAGAAGAAAAGAGTTGACGTTTCAACAGAACTAGGCGAATCCCAGGAAGGGGTGAAATATAAGCTGGTTTAAGGTGGGGGGGGGGGGTTGTAGGCAAAAGCAGTGATAGAAGCATATCATCAAAACATGTCACAGGCAGCAGAACAAAAGAACACATAGGTGTCAAAGTTGGTGATGTTATCTAAACAAATGTGCTAATTAAGAATGGATGGTAGGGCACTCAAGGTATAGCTCTAGTGGGGGTGGGGGGAGCATAAAAGATTTAAAAATATTTTAAAATAATGGAAATAGGTGGGAAAAAGAAAAATCTATATAATTTATTGGAAAAAAACAAAAGGAAGGGGGAAGAAACAGAAAGGGGGTGGGGATGGAGGGGGGAAGTCAAGACCTAAAGTTGTTGAATACAGCCTTCCGGACTGAATATTGAAAAGTGCCTAGTCGGAAGTTGTTCCTCCAGTTTGCGTTGGGCTTCACTGGAACAATGCAGCAAGCCAAGGACAGACATGTGGGCAAGAGAGCAGGGTGGAGTGTTGAAATGGCAAGCGACAGGGAGGTTTGGGTCATTCTTGCGGACAGACCGCAGGTGTTCTGCAAAGCAGTCACCCAGTTTGCGTTTGGTCTCTCCGATGTAGAGGAGACCGCATTGGGAGCAACGAATGCAGTAGACCATCCCCCACCAGGATGGTCTGAGGGCCCTTAGCTTCTTCCTCGAACAGAGGCCCGAACAATCCCCATTCATCACTACTCTCCTCCGTCTGGCTGAACTTGTTCTCACACTGAACAATTTCTCCTTCAACTCCTCTCACTTCCTCCGAACAAAAGGTGTGGCTATGGGTACCCACATGGGCCCCAGCTATGCCTGTCTCTTTATGGGGTATGTGGAACATTCCTTGTTCCAGTCCTACTCCGGCCCCCTTCCACAAATCTTTCTCCGGTACATCGATGATTACTTCGGTGCTGCTTCGTGCTCTCGTCAGGACTTGGAAAAATTTATTAATTTTGCTTCCAATCTCCACCCCTCCATCATTTTCACGTGGTCCATCTCTGACACTTCCCTTCCCTTCCTTGACCTCTCTGTCTCAATCTCTGGTGGTAGACTGTCCACCAATATCCATTACAAGCCTAATGACTCCCACAGCTACCTTGACTACAGCTCCTCACACCCTGCTTCCTGTAAGGACTCCATCCCATTCTCTCAGTTCCTTCGCCTCCGTCGCATCTGTTCTGATGATACTACCTTCAAAAACAGTTCCTCTGACATGTCCTCCTTCTTCCTTAACCGAGGTTTTCCACCCACGGTCGTTGACAGGGCCCTCAACCGTGACCGGCCCATCTCCCGCGCATCCACCCTCACGCCTTCTCCTCCCTCCCAGAAACATGATAGGTCCCCCTTGGCCTCACTTATCACGCCACCAGCCTCCGCATTCAAAGGATCATCCTCCGCCATTTCCGCCAACTCCAGCATGATGCCACCACCAAACACATCTTCCCTTCACCCCCCCTATCGGCATTCCGTAGGGATCGCTCCCTCCGGGAGACCCTGGTCCACTCCTCCATCACCCCCTGCTCCCCAACCTCCACCTATGGCACCACCCCATGCCCACGCAAAAGACGTAACACCTGCCCCTTCACTTCCACTCTCCTCACGTCCAAGGGCCCAAACACTCCTTTCAAGTGAAGCAACATTTCACTTGCATTTCCCCCAACTTAGTCTACTGCATTCGTTGCTCCCAATGCGGTCTCCTCTACATTGGAGAGAACAAACGCAAACTGGGCGACTGCTTTGCAGAACACCTGCAGTCTGTCCGCAAGAATGACCCAACCCTCCCTGTCGCTTGCCATTTCAACACTCCACCCTGCTCTCTTGCCCACATGTCTGTCCTTGGCTTGCTGCATTGTTCCAGTGAAGCCCAACGCAAACTGGAGGAACAACACCTCATCTTCCGACTAGGCACTTTACAGCCTTCTGGACTGAATATTGAATTCAACAACTTTAGGTCTTGACTTCCCCCCTCCATCCCCACCCCCTTTCTGTTTCTTCCCCCTTCCTTTTGTTTTTTTCCAATAAATTATATAGATTTTTCTTTTTCCCACCTATTTCCATTATTTTAAAATATTTTTAAATCTTTTATGCTCCCCCCACCCCCACTAGAGCTATACCTTGAGTGCCCTACCATCCATTCTTAATTAGCACATTCGTTTAGATAATATCACCAACTTCGACACCTATGTGTTCTTTTGTTCTGCTGCCTGTGACACCTTTTGATGATATGCTTCTATCACTGCTTTTGCCTACAACCACACCACCCCGCTCCACCTCCCTCCTCCCTCCCTGCCACCCCCCGCCACCCCCACCCCACCCCCACCACCAACTTAAACCAGCTTATATTTCATCCCTTCCTGGGATTCGCCTAGTTCTGTCGAAGGGTCATCAGGACTCGAAACGTCAACTCTTTTCCTCTCCGCCGATGCTACCAGACCTGCTGAGTTTTTCCAGGTAATTCTGTTTTTGTTAAGAATTCCTAAAGTATGCTCAGAAGATTTTCTACAGTGGTATGTTTCCAATCCAATAAGAAAAGAGATACTACTGGACCTAGTTCTTGGGGATGAGATGGGCTAAGTGTCAGTAGGAGAATGTTTAGGAGACAGTGATCATTGTGTCATAAGGTTTAGGCAGACTATGGAAAAGGCCAATCCAGAACAAGAATAATTAACTGGGGAAAAAGCAAACTTCAATGAGTAAGAATGGATCTGGGATGAATAAATTGGGAGTCAAAAGTTGGCAGGGTGAAATAAGATAGCTGAGCAATGGGCTATCTTCAAAGAAGAGATAGTTCGGGCACAGTCAAGGCACATTCCAACAAAAGGGAAAGGTAGAGCGAACAAACCCAGAGCTCCCTGCATGACAAAAGAGATAGAGATTGAGGAGGAAGAAAAAGTATGTTGAACTTGTATAAGGCACTAGTTCAGTCTCAGTTGGAGTACTGCGCCCAGTTTTGGGCACTGCACTGTAGGAAAGATGTGAAGGCATTGGAGAGAGTGCAGAGAAAATTCATGAGAATGGTTCCAGGAATTACGAACTTCAGTTATAAGGACAAATTGGAGAAATTAGGACTGTTTTCTTTGGAGAAAAGAATGATAAAGGTATTCAAAATCATGAGGGGTCTGGACAGAGTAGAGGAGAGAAACTATTCCCACTCATGAAAGGACCGAGAACGAGAGGGCACGGATTTAAATGTAATTGGCAAAAAAAGCAACACGAAAAAAAATCTTTTTCACACAGCGACTTTGGAAAGTTTAAAGGTTTGGAAAATACTGCCTGACAGTGGCAGAGGCAGGTTCAAATTTAACCTCCTCCCAACTTGCCACCATGGGTGGACCTACCAGGAGCAAGAGCTCCCAATGGCACTGCTCAAAGGATCATAAGAGCCTCTCCACCACATCAAGGTGGTGATCCACAGAGAAGAAATATAATGCTTCATTTGGATATCCATTATTGGAAACATTTTGGAAAAAGGTCATTTCCAACATTTCATAATAATGTTTTATATTAAGCAAATGTTGGTAGAAGTCTTATTCATTATTGTAATTCTGTGAAGGTGTTGGGAGGAAGGAATGTTGCTCAATGTACATCAGAATATTTTGGGCAAAAACATTAATATCTTACAGCCAATAGTTTTTTTTAATCTTCTCACCTCAGGTTCACGAACGTAAGAACAATGTCATGGCAGGCGGATGGTAAATGCCAAGCTGTCCAAATCCCAGGGGGAAGCTTGAAATAACTACCACAACTATTTGCAATTTGTACTTACTTCAAGATGCAGGCTTTGAATTCAGTAAAAAGGCCACCAAAGTCTTACAGGTTTCTTACAAAACTGAATTAAACCATTATTAATAGAAGAAATGATTTTAAGCACAAACATAGATCTACAAATTACTATGATAACTTCTAAATCCCCTAATTAATCTAAACCCCAGTTACACCTCCATTAAGGCAACAGTGAGACATATAGATTTTAAAAGACTCAGGCAAAGTAACACAATACTTTGAACAGTCGAACTCAAAGTGATTTTTTCGCAGCTTCAGTTCCTTGTAGACAGTAGCTTGAGGCTTACGATGCTAGAGGCTTTTCATACATGTGCTAAAGCTTAGAATTCCTGCCCTTACACACAGCCTTCTCTCTTTTATACATATTTTCCCCTTTGAATGCAAATTCCCATTGTTTTACTATGTCTTTGGACTTTTACCTCTCTAATAATAAAATCTATCACGACTAATTTTACCAGTTATCTCTGGGAAAAATAAACACGCTGTTTCTTAACTTCTCCTGGCTAGGTGTAACATTTCACTTCCTCTTTTGAATTCAAGCTAGTCTGGTTTATTTAAAAATGCAAATGTTCCCTTTAAACTTTACGTTATAAAACTACCCCTATGTTTACTTATTTAACATTTCAAACCTAGCTTATCTTCTGATATATCAAAGCCTTCAGGCCAACTGCCTTTAATTCAATTAAGTCCCATATACACACACACACACACACACACACACACACACACACACACACACACACACACACACACACACACACACACACACACACACACACACACACACACACACACACACACACACACACACACACACACACACACATAGACACAGACCCCACTATTACTCTACTTTACAATAAATTACAATAACATTATAAAAATTATTATATCTTCCTGGTAACAGGAAGCAACCATTTATCCCCTTGAACTTGTTCCACCATCATGGCTGGTATTTTGATGGTTGTGGTTGTTGGAGGCCAGCAGAACTGCACCAACCAAATAAATACTGAGGTTACAAGAGCAGATCAGAGACTGGAAATTCTGCAGTGAGTAACTCACCCCCTGACTCCCCAAAGCCTGTCCATCATCTACAAGGCACAAGTTAGGAGTGTGATGGGATACAAAGGCAAAATACTGCAGATGCTGGAAATCTGAAACAAAAACAAAAAGTGCTGGAAAAACTCAGCAAGTCTGACAGCATTTGTGGAGAGAAAGACAAAGTTAACATTTCGAGTCCATATGACTCTTCTTCTTCCATGTGATGGAATACTCTCCGCTTGCCTGGATGAGTGCAGCTCCAACAACACAAGAAGCACGAAATCCAGAGCAAAGCAGCCCACTTGATCAACAACCCACCCATCACCTTCAACGTTCACTCCCTCCACCACTGATGCACAGTGGAAACAGTGTGCACGATATACAAGATGCTCTGCAGCAATTCCCCAAGGCTTCTTTAACAGCACCTTCCAAACCCACAACCCAAGGACAAAGGTGACAGATACATTGGAACACTACCACCTGCAAATTCCCCTCCAAGTCATACAGCCTCTGGACTTGGAACTATATCACTGTTCCTTCATTGTTGCTGGGTCAAAATCCTAGAATTCCCTTCCTAACAGTAGTGATGGTGTATAAACATTAGTTCAAGGCAGCGGCTCATCACTCCTTTCTCAAGGGCAATTAGAGATAAACAACAAAAATGCTAGCCTTGCCAGCGATGATCACATACCAAAAGAATTTTTTTTTAAAATCACCCAACTCTACCTGCCCTCCTTTGTCCCATTTCCCTTAATATTCTGGATTAACAGAAATCCTTCTAACTCAGATGTAAAACTAACTAACCTAGCATCAACTACTGTTTGCAGGAGAATGCCAAACTTCTATCACTCTTGATGTGCTTCTTAACTGCACTCCAAAACGGCCTGCCTATTTTTAAGCCATGTCCACACGTCCTCGATTTCCCAGCCAGCAGAAATAGATTCTCTCTGCCCACTGTCTTTGTTCCTCTTAATATGTTGAGAGCTTCAATCAAATAAGCTCTTAATTGTCTAAATTTGAAACTACAAACCTAGTATGTTTAATCTCCTTATAATTTCTCTTGGAGCACAGGTATCATTCTGGTAAATCAACACTGCATTTCCTCCAATGCTAATATATCCTTCCTAAAGTGTTTTGCTCAGAACTCAAACACAGTACACAACGTGTGATTTATCCAGGGCTTTGCATAGCAGTAGCTTGGCTTTTACTCCCTTGCATCCTAGTCCTCTAGATATAAAGAGCAGCATTTTTAATTAACCTTTTTGATTATTTTTCACGCCTATCCATTACATTTTTACACACAATGTATATTGACCCTCAAGTCTTTTTGGGCCTCTTCAACTTCAAGCTTTTCACCAATTGTTAAATATGGTGATCTTTCCTTTTCAGGTCCAAAATGGATTACCTCACACTTGCCTATGTAGAAATCTATTTGCCAGTTTTGCTCATTCCCTTAATTCTTAATGTAGGCTTCTGCTTACACAGCTTTACAATGCCATCTATCTTTGTGTCATCAACAAACTTAGATGAATGGCTCTTTATCCCAAAGTTGTTAATAAATACAGAATGTTGAGACCCCAATACAACCTTGCAGAACACCACAAGTCATATCCTGCCATTTAGAAGGCCTGCCCATTATGTGTACTGTTTCCTGCGGCTAACCCAACCTCCTAACCGACTCAATAACTTGCTCTCGATTCCATGAGCTTCAACATAAGCTGACAGTTTCTTATGAGGGACTATGAAATGTCTTCTGGAAGTCCATATAAACTACTCTTCTCCCCACTACTTTAATCATGTCTTCAAAAAAAAATCAAATCAAGTTCATCAGGTATGATTTACCTTTTACAAAACCATACTGTCTCTGATAAGTTGAAAAGTTTAAGGTATTCAGTATTCCTATATACACATTAGTAATTTCCTGACAACAGATGTTAGATCAGCTAGTCTATAATTCCCTGTCTGCCCATGATCATCCTTCCAAAATAGTAGAATTGTGCAATTTTTCAATTTCAAGGAATAGTTTCTGAGTTGAGAGAACTTTGAAAGAAAGCTGGATTTTCTCATTTACTTCCTTTAAAACCCTGGGGGGAAGAAACCATCTAACCCTAGAGATTTATCACTCTTTAGTGCCATCATTTTCTTCATTTCTGCTAATTTGCCAATGCTAATTTTGGCAAGTCCCCATCCCCAATTCGTTAGTTTCCTTGGGATGTCTGGCATGCTGACTTCTTCCTCTACTGTAAATACTGAGAATATAATTATTTAATACGTCACAATTTTCTTATTTTAATTTATAACATCACCAGTTTAAGAGGCCCCCTACATTCTTCATCAACCTCATTTCCAACCCCAAAAGCGCCCAACCCTCCCACCCCACTTGTAAAATGTTGATCTTGATATTCACTTTTTGTAGCTCTTGCAATGTTTTGTCACTCTTTGCTGTTCTTTGCATCTATCCCATTTGCCCGGATCTTTTTTCCCCCCATTCTTGAATGCTCTTTCCTATAGTATTACATTGACTCTTTAGACATTCTTTAGAACATTTGTCTTTAGACATTCATGACATTTTTTGAGCAAGTACAGCTCTTGCTGTTTAGGGATATAAACTGGTTCCATATCACAAACTATTTTTGAACACCTCCTAGTGATTGGCTGTCACTTTAGCCATTAACAGATTTTCCTAGTTTACAGTGGATAGCCTGTCTCTCACCCCGTTGAAGTCAGTCTTACCTAAATATAGAATCTTGGTAACTGTTTCATGTTTCTTCCTTCCAAGCAACTGTGAACATGATCATTGTATGATCTCTATTGGGCAAATGTTGATGCACCTATAGGCTGTTGACCAAATCTGGCTCATTACCACATCTAATATGGCCATCACACATTAGTTCCAGGATATATTGTTGCAGAAATTCTCCTGAACACACAAATTTGTTACCTGTCTAACATGAGCTAATCTATTTATCTCAATCTACATGGAAGTTGAAAAGTTCCGTTAAAACCATTCTGCCTTTTCTACATGGCTGTCTACTCACTGCCTTAATACATTCTAATGCTTTTCAGCTACTACCAAGGGGCCTATACATAACTTCATTTTAAGAAGGTTTCTAAAATTGTGTAAAGAGTAATAGATGCAGAGGGAGAGAATTCTGGAGAGTAGAGCTAAAGCAATTAAAAGTTATGTAACTAAAGTTAGGAAAAGGGAAAGGTCCATGGATACACAGAAAAGCTAAATCAAAGGCCAAAAGGTTGCAGGAGGCATCATTAGGCTAGAAGAAGTTGCAGAAATAGGTTGGGTGAGATTGTGAAGGCAGTTAATGAATGGGCTTTTAAAATTCAATGTTGTGAGACAGAAAGCCAGTACAGATCAACAAGGAGTGGAATATAGTGCAGGGAGAATATGAGCTTCGGATAAATTAGTGCTTATGGAGAGTAGAGGATGGAGGTGAGGACTTCAAAAAAATTGAACTCAAAATGATGGTTCAAGGTTTCAGTGACAGTGGGTCCGATAGAGCAAGAGTAGGAAAAAATTGTGCAAGTAAACTGCTTTAGTGATTGATAGAATATTGGGTTCAAAGTTTGGCTCTAAATAAGATGTTGAAGTTTTCTACAACTTGAATCAGTGTGCTTGGGAAAGTGATAGAGTCAGTGGCAAGGAAGAACAGTTTATTGTGGGAGCCAAATTCCATCTTCCTGTTGTTCAATTGGAGTAAATTGTAGTTCATCACAGCTTAACATCAAGCAGATAGGCTAATTATACACAGATAGTATTGAGATTGAGGAAAGTGGTAAAGACATAGGCCTGGTGCTGTTGAAATATATATGGCACCTTGACTGTGGAGTGTAGCTGAGGGATAGAAAGTGATAGGATAATTGAAGAGGGACATTTTCCCTTCTGACATCCCAGGTGATTGTGCTGGGGAGAAGGATCAAGATGGCCTGCAGTTATTGAAAGGCGAGGTAAAAGATGAAAAAGAGATGGAGGACAAGACAGCAGAGCATGAGAAAGTGAGAGCAACATAGGGAAACAGAGGCAGATAGAGAAGCACAGCTTAGATTACATAGGCCAGTGGCAGAAAACTAGGCATGATGAGGATGTTGAGAGGAAGCGATCAGTCCAATATGAGGGCCTGGCTTGAGGGCGAAGCCTCAGGGCAGCATTGGGAGAAGTCTGTTTAGGACCCAGCAGAGGAGCAGAATTTGATCAAGGGGGTGAGTGGGGAAGCTGGGTAGTTCATCCAGGGGAATGAAGCCAGTAACAGTGATAAGGTCTAACCTTAAACCAGAAAAGTAGTGGAATTCAGCCCAAAAGCCTGCAGAACACAGCCCAAGGAAACCTCTGGTTGTTGCTACTTAAATGCATGCAGAGAGTATAAAAGGGATTAAAACAAGTATACTCATGAGGGGAGTAACAACAATCCCTTCCTCCAGTGAAGAATGAGTTTAAAATCTTGTTATCCATCCCTCTCCCTATTATCAGGTTGATAATTTCAATCTAATAATGCTCTGTTATGATGTTCTTCGATGGGAAATAAAATTGCAGAAAGCACGTTATATTCCCGGTCAATAATCGAAACTGGACAGTTATGTAGACCCCTCGCCCCAAGGGGCCAGAGGGAATATAATTGAATAGCAGGCCGCCATTTAAACTAGAGGAGGAGAAATATACCAAAGGGAAAAAAAAGTCGCCTTGAGTTGTGCGTTTCCCAGGATTCTGGGCAGGCTCCTCTGCTTACCCTGCTGCAGAGAGAGATTTAAAACATGCTATTGTCATGCCTAACAGCTGTGACCACGTTTGCCTGCGGCTACCACAACTAAACCGGCATTCCATCCTGTGAAGTTGTGCAACTGAATCAGAGGGAGAAACCGGTGAACAAATAACTTGGCCGAGATTTAAGTTCTCGAGTTCATGAAGCAGATCCTGAATCGAAGTTATCTGGAGATCGAGTAAAAATGTGCTAACATTCCAAGTTATCTGGATGAGTTCTGCACAGCTAATGGAAGGACTCATTTGTCTAAAGTTGAAAATAGCTTTAACTTACCTTTTGCAAACTCGGAATTTCTATTTTGAAGAAGTCGACATCGATCCAAACTTTCAACCCGACTTTGCCGCTACTGAAGAATATATTCAACCACGGGCCTTGAGTTTAGCGATGAATAGGAAAAGCTCCCTGAAACAGTACGGACCCAGTTATGTTAGCCGAATTCAACCGGCATTGCTCTTCCGGAATTCCAATTTGTTTTGTCTCGATCGCTGGATTTTCCTTCGAGTAAAGGAGTTGAAAAGCTGCCGATCCTACCATCCGATGCGCATTTGTTGTGTTTTTCTCCTCCTCCTCCACCCCGTGGAGAGACAATCTCTCACTCTGATCAGTTCCAGGCTGTAATTAACAAACCCATTACCACATCATTTCCTCTTTGTCCAATTTCCCCAAGCAGACTCAGACACCGTCTATTCAGGCTCCACAGCGCATTCCTTTTCTGTTGCAAATATTGGGAAACCAACCCGGTTGCAAATTTTTAATCTTCGATATCTCTCATGATAAAGTTCATTGCGAAGTGTCTTCTTTTCAAATCTTCTGCAACTAGGAATCTATTAGCTTCCACTGACTGAAATTGTTTTCAAACCAAACTGGACCTTGCTTGTTATTCAGATTTCAATCAAATGATACATCTATCATACAGTACTACAATGCCTTTTCGATGTTTCTAGTTTTTGATACGTCCGTACTGGCAGATCTCACATGGCACTGCATACCTTAAGCAATAAAGGCGTCCTGGCTTGTGCCTATTACAGTATTATACAGTTGGTGTTAAAGTGCATTGGTATATCGTGGCTAATTAAGTCAAATTATGTTCTAATTAAATAGTATTGGGAATTTTTTTTTACCAGTGTTTTACAGATCAATATATCTTAATTCTACATATTTCTGTAAGTCATTAACCTTGACTATCTATCACGGGAATTAAAATCTTGCCCTGAAAATCATTTACCAAAAAAAGCATTTAGATGGTGCTATTCCCGAGCAAAGACAAACTTGGATTTTGGATTGAGAAAAATAAATCATTCTGTTTTTTGATTCTCATTTTAAAATAAAAAGTACAGTGGGACTATGAACACCCTTCCCCTTCTTCGTCTCTGGAGCAAAAAGAAACTACTTAGAAATAGCCACTTCGAACAAAGGATCTAAAATCCATGCTTATTGCAAAAAAAATACACTGCTTTGTTGGTGATTTGCTTGATTCAGTTTTTACTCCTTTCTATTAGTAGATGCCCTAGACTCTTAGGAATCCTGCCAGCCAGTAATAGTTCTACCCAGAATTTGACAGTGACAAGAGCATCAAAAGTACAGGGAGGCAGTTATTAAAGATGTCAGAGACATTAATGTCATTCTAAGTGGTGGACCAGATTTGGGCACATTCAATGGTGAGAGGGTTTGTGAGAGAGTGTCATGGGGTGGTCTCTTTCCAAGGAAGTTTGATAGTAGTAGAGTGGTTAGATGCAGATGAGGAAATGATTGGTGAGAACCCTGTTGATAGTAGAGACCTCAGATATCTGCAGATCACATATGGGGAGTGAGATAGGGAAGGAAGTTGACTGTGATGTGAGACTGTGTGTTTGGGTGGAAGTTGAATTCCCCAATATGAAGCTGAGCAGTTGCTCAGTGCAGAGATTGGATGCAGTCAGAAATGATGAAAGGGCGGATTGCACTGGGGGAGTGTGGGGGTCCAGGGAGGAAAGAGATAAGGAAGGAGAAATGGTTAGGAAGGAAGAGGCTGAGGCATTTGAATGCAAAAAATGAATCTGGGGGGATGGGAGGACAGATTGAGGTAGGTACCACAACAGCAGTAATGAGGGGTGGTTGACAGTAGGGAGGAAAATATTGTGGAACATTAGGTAGTGGCCAGTCTAGGTGAGAGGTCTGTTCAGTTCAATAGGTTTATGTTTCTTGAGATGAGGCTGAGAAGGACCATGATATTCTGAAGAGAAATGTGAAAGTAGAGGTGCGTTTGGAAGCCTGTGAGGAACAAGTGTCCGGGTGAGGAAAAGTCAGAGTCCAGAAAGTAGTCCAGAGTCTGTGGGGATGGAGGATAAGCTGGAATTGTTGTGCAGAGGCTGTAGTTGAGGGTCTGTAAGGAGGTTGTGCAGAGGTTGAAGAGGAGTTCAGTGAGTTTGTGGTCACTGGGTTAGGCCAAGGTAGCAGAAATAATGAAGCAAGCATCACCTGAGACCTGCAGAATTCCTGAGTGTCCGACTTGGAACAGCAGCAGGGAAAATTCAGCAAGCAACTTTAGTGTAGAAACAGTTTACAATTTATAGGCTTTGCACCTGGAAAATGCACTAGCAGGAAACAGCATTACTGATATTTACTGCTGAGGTGCGCTAGCGAATGTCTGAGAACAAGCTGATGCAAACTGGATGCAAAGACGCACTGAACATATAGGCCCAAGGCATACCTAATCTTGAGCCTAAGGCAACAAACTAGTGAGCAGTAGACACCAAATAGGCATCTCCAGGCAGTTCACTAGGTAAGAGGCCTCGAAGATCGAGCTGCTGCACTACCAGCACTGGCCCTTGGGTTAGTCCTTATATAAAGAGAACTGGAGATGGATGACTGCAAGTTGGCAGTGGCTGCAACTGAGGAGAGCGGCAGCCATCATGAAGGGAATGTACCATCAGTGGTCGGACAGGAGGTCAAGGTAGAGATTGAAAGGTAGACTGAGCAATGGCCAGTGGAGGCCTTTAGTTTTAAAGTGGAATCAGGAGGAACACTTCTGTTCCTACCAGCTCTACATTCAGGTAAGCATTTTTAACCAACTTACCTTTTTGGAAGCAGCCTGCTGATTGTTAGGCAGCATGTAGACCTGGTTTTCTTGATTGCAGCCAGCATTGCAAACCAATATTGTGTTGAGGTCAGCAAACAAGCATTAAGCCACTTATTTGCACATTCAAAAGGTTTAATGGCTGTTACAGTCATGGACTCTGGACATATATCTTTTTGCCAACGCCAATGAGCCTGGCTGTGCAATTTATGTTCATAATGAAAGTGCATCATATTGTAGTCTTTCATATGTCATTCATATGCCTGACACCAGACCCCCAGAGAAACTGTTCTACTCAGAACTCAGTCATGACAGGAAACACCCAGGAAATGCTTTAGGGATGTTCTCAAAGTATCCCTGATGAGATCAAACATCCCCGCCAACTATAGGAGTCCCTAACTTGTGACCGACCAAGATGTAGAAGGTTAATTCAAGAAAGCACCAAACACATTGAGAGACTTCATTGGAAACACACAGAGACCAAGTGAAAGCATAGGAGAGAGTGCACAAACCTCCAAACACCTCATCTACCCAACCCATCAAGCACACTTGCCCTGCATGTGGCAGAGTCTGCAGATTACACATTGGACGTATCAGCCATCTCAGAATCCATCAAACTAGATAAGTAATCTTTGATCCCGAGGGACTGCCTAAGAAGAAGATTGGAAGCTTAGTCATCTGTTTAATGTCTGAAAAATGGGCATGGCACCTTTGATTTCCTAGGCTATTGTTCAGAATTTCATGTGAAAATCAATCTGCCAGTCAGCTCAGTTATTGAGTTCTGAATATGGTAGGATTGAGGGAGAAGCTCTGCATGGTCAGACCGATCTGTATGCCTTCTTATTCTCTGGGGCATCAAACATGTCATGCAGTGTTTTCACAAATTAATCACTGCTACTACATTGCTTAATGCACCTCTCATGGCTAATTCCGTGTGCAGCTCATACCTGACACCATTGCTTCACTCTTATTTGCTGCAAGCTTTAAGTTGGACTCCCTTATCTTGTGATTGAGCAAGAATTCCTGTCTGCTTACAGGAATTCCTCTCCCCAAAAAAGCAGTGGTATCAGGAAGGCGTTGCAGCTGGATGCAGTTTGATTAGATAACCAAGGCAAAAAAGAGTGCCTTTGTGATCAGGACAAAGCAGTTTGAAGAGGGAAAGGGACTCTATGAAGTGTAGGATGGGGGGTTGGAGGGGGAAGAACATCTGGAAACTGGGAGGTAAAGTGTTCCTGTATGAAATCAGGGAATGGGGGTGGGGGTGGGGGGGGTGGGGGGGGTGGTGTTGTGGGGAGGGTGTGTGTGCCTCTGAGAAAGGGAGTGTCATGTCCATGTAGTTTTTCAGTAAGTGATGATGAGGATAGTTAGTTTGTCACTTAATTTTTGATATTTAAAAATCTAATAATTGTGAAGTTAAGAATATAAAGTTAACTAGATTGAACTATTTGTAATGTAAATAATCGTAACTTGAGTTACTTTGTCCTTAGATCCAAATCACTCTCATCCAACACCACCACCACCCCACCCCCCAACCCCCCCATCCCAAAAAAATGTGCCAATAAACTTGGGGGATAGAGGATAAATCCGTATAAGTAATTGTACACAGTTCTAAACTTTCTGCCAACAACCTTGATACACAAGTGCCATTTGATACCTGATTGTGCTGAGGTTGTGGATCTCAGCCAGACCAGCAATAGGAATTTTACACTTAGCCACTCCATTCCTGGACTAGGTAGAGGGACAAACTACCAAGAGATCACTCCCAGTTACCACAAAGAATCTCATAGTAAATACCATGACTGAATGAAATAACACCCTGTAGCAATAAGCAATTTCACATAATTGTATCCTGTTGAGCAGTTAGCCAAACAGTAAAACTTCACACTTTTAGAGACACTTTAATTAGTGTGTTTTGGAGACTCAACATCAAAGCAAAAGGAGTTATTTAATCAACAATGACTAAAACAAATATTCCACCACACCACCTAAGACATATCCCACTGTTGGAAAGCTGAATCTGTAAAGAAAATGACACAAAGTTGTTTTTCCTTTTGCATCTTGTTCCAATGAGTTTTCTGTTCTAATTTGCACACTGATTCACAAGTTGCTGGGTGACACCATTACTGTTATATTTAAAGGCCTCTGTTCAAATTGAGTTTCAACAGCAACTGAGGCAAGGACAAGGTTAGGAACGCACAAAGCAAAGCATAACTGTAATGGGATAACTAAAGTATGAAAATAGAACAGATGGACACAAAAATGAACAATTAATACAGAAAAAACTATTGAGGTGCGGTAAAGTAATTTAAAAGGTTAAATAAAAACAATGATTGCAAATCTGAAACAAAAACATAAAATGCTGGAATTGCTCATCAGGAAAATCAGCATCTGTGTAGGGAACAGATAAGTTAACATTTCAGCTACAACTATTTTGTTTTAGAAACAGCTTTTTTCCATTTTAGAAATAAAGCAAATATCTTTTTTGGCATAAATCCAGACATATTATGCAATCAATATATTGATTGTGCTCTATGTTTGCTCAGCATTTTCCTTCAGTTATCAATTTGTAATTCCAACATTTTAAGGTGTGACATTGATTTTTCTTTCACTTTCCACTCAAACTGGTTACTTTCTAGACAGAACATAGAGGAAGAAGGGGCACACTTGGTCCCTAGAGCAGGTGCAAGTGTGGAAATATTATGCAAATAAAGTGAAAAGGTTATAATAGTGTTTCTATCTCACTTTCCTTTCGCATTGCCATTTAGGTCCTTATTTGGAGATGCACCCAGAAGAAATCAGCCTCGGGCTTTGTCAAAGAGAGGTACACAACAAGGGCATGGAGCAAAAAGTGAATGTATTTGGACAACCTGTAGCTGGCAAGTCATGGCTAAGAATCCTCCTCTAGTATGTATAGTGTTATGGCCTGAGTTATTTACTTCTCTACAATCTGCCAATGGTGGTGCAATTACAATCAATAATGTACAAGAGACCAGAATTACTGAGCACAGAGACCTTGGAGGATCTGAAAACAGTATGAGAACTTTAAAATTGACTGGGAGCCAATATAGTCAGCCAGCATAAGAGTGATGGATGAATGGGACTTAGTGCAATTTAGAATACGGATAGCAGAGTTTTGGTTGGGAACATTGTCTACCTAACTTTTAAGGTGATTTTTTTCTTATCTTCACTGTATGATGCCATTAATACTTTCTTAACATTCAGATGAGAAACATCAGATTTTGTTAAGCGGATACAATAATGTCCAGACTGGGTAAATTACAGATTAATCAATTTTCTTGTCTTATCGTATACCATATCAAATTTCATTTGTGCCTTTTTCATGAAAGGTCTACTGAACAGCGTAGATATCTCACCAGAGACTACATCCATACTTATAAAATGGCTTTTCACAGCCATTTAACAAGGAATTACCATTTAGGTAGGCGGTCTTGTGGTGCAGTGGGTAGTGCCCCTGCCTCTGAGCCTGAAGCTCTGTATTCAAGTCCCGCTCGAGGACTTGATGGCCATGGAAGGTGCATTCATAACGTGGCCAACAGGTTGAAAATCAATCTGAAAACCCTTCCAACGTATGCCAATGGCAGGCAGTAAGAGCAGGAGAGATTCCTGGTCAGCCATGTGTGGGAAGGAATTGGAGCCTCGACCATCACTATCTATCACTCCAAGTGTAAATGTGTATGTTGCCTCAGCAACTCAAACTCCTTCAGGGCTAGTTGGCTCAGTTGGCTGGATGGCCAGTGTGGATCAGATTGGTGCCAACAGCACAGAGTTCAATCCCTATTCCGTTCGGGAACTGTCTCCTTGCCCTACTTGTAGTGGAGACCATGGTACTGTGGGTCAGACCTACCTTCATTCAGAGAACTGAAGAAGAAAACCACTTAACTGAAACCTTAAGGTGTTGTCATCACCAAAGCAATTGGTAATTTTATATTCTTGCATTGATCATCATTACTTATTGAAACAAGATACCATTTTACCCAGTCTACTCTGCATGCCATTGAAGTACATACATTATCTAATGCTGCACAATTAAGTTAGTCCACAACTAATACATTCACCGTAAGGTTATAACTCCTTGCAACCTGAATAATCTGTTTAGATTCATGGAATCATAGATTCATAGAATGGTTACAGCACAGGAGGAGGACATTTGGCCTGTTTGTCTGTGCTAGCTCTTTGCAAGAGCAATTCACCTAGTGCCACTCCCCTGCTTTTTCCCTGTTGCCCTACATTATTTTCCTCTTCAAATAATGATCAAATTCTCTTTTGAAAGCCTCCACCACACTCTCAGCAGTGCATTCCAGATCCTAACCACTCACGGAGTAAAAAATGTTTTTCCTCAGGTTACCATTGTTTCTTTTGTCAGTCACTTTAATTCGGTGTCCTCTGCTTCTTGATTCTTCCATCAATGATTTTGAATACTTCTATCAAATCTCCTTTCTACCTTCTCTTCTCCAAGGAGGACACCCTGGTTTCTCTAATCAATCCGCATCACTGAAGTTCCTCATCACTGAAGTTCTTCATCCCTGGAACTATCCTTGAAAATCTTTTCTGCACTCTGTCTGATGCCTTCACATCCTTCCTAAAGTGCAGTGCCCAGAATTGGATACAGTACTCCAGTTGAAGCTGAAACAGTGTTTATATGGATTTATCAAAACTTCCTTGCTTTTGTTTTTCTGCTCCTATTTATAAAGCCCAGGATGCTGTAAGTTTTATTAACCATCCTCTCAACCTGCCCTGCCACCTTCATTCCCACGTCCCTCTCTCCTTGGACCCACTTTAGAGATTTACCCTTTATTTTTTAATTGCCTGATCTTTCTACCAAAATGAATCAGTTCACACTTGTCTGCCCATTCCACCAACCTATCTACATCCTTCTGGAGTTTAACACTATCCTCCTCACAATTAACAATACTTCCAGTGCTGAAAAACAACCTTTCATCAATGCTTTCTGTTTCCTGTCACTCAGCCAATTTTGTATCCATGTTGCTGCTGTCCCTTTTATTCCATCAGTTCTAATTTTGCTCATAAGTCTGTTATGTGGCACTTTATCAAATGCCTTTTGGAAGTCCACAGAGACAACATCAGCTATGTTACTCTCATCTGTCCTCTCCATTATCTCATAAAAAAACTCCAGAAAGTTAGTTAAACACGATCTGCCCTTAACAAATCCATGCTGACTTTCCTTAAATTGACCCACATTTGCCCAAGTGATTGTTAATTTTGTCCCAAATTATCATTTCTAAAAGCTTCCACAACAAGAAGGTTAAATTAACCAGCTTGTAATTACTGGGCTTACCCTTAAATCCTTTTTTGAAGACGGGTGTAACATTTGCAATGCTCCAGGCCTCTGGCACTAACCCTGTATCTAAGCAGGATTGGAAAATTATAGCTCTGAAATTTCCACCCTTCTCTCAGTATCATTATCTTCCTCCTCCTCAGAACTATCTTCTTCATGTGTCATTTCAAAGACCTTGTCTCTTTGCTTTGGGCAATTCACTGTATAATGATACTTAATATCACATCTAAAGCATCCATTAACTTTTCCTTGGGCATTCATGGGATTCATTAACATATTATTACTGTTCCAATTTCATCTTTAGTTGATATAACCAGATTTGCTATATGTGCTTTCATCAATATTCTGACTTTAATCCTTCCATTGCTTTCACGCCTGCATCCGGGATTTGGAGTATTTCAAAATCTTGTATCTATCCAGCCTTCTATTCTTTGTGATACAGAAGAATGCCTCATTTGTTCCATGAAGGCTGAAGGGAATGATAGCTTTCCCCTGGAATTTTTTTAAGGCAGCAGACATCTGATCCAACAGTCTCCATCTCAAAGAACCAGACGCCAGTTAGAACTTAATGTTTCCATTACCCTCCGCCAATTAGAACCAGTTTCCTGTCCATATGAGACATCTTAGCACAATCTAGTAACTTAAGCATTAGTACCGATTGAGGGTTACCAAATTGTACAAAAGATTGACAAAAGTTTATGAAATGACCATCCATTTTCTGCAATCTATCAAATTCATGGGCATTTAACCCTCTTTCTTGTAGATTTCAGTCAGAAATTCTATTAGAAAATGCAAACCTTCATCATAATTCAAGTTACTAGCATCCATCTGAGAAAATATCTTATTTCTGATTTTACCTCACACAGAAAGCAACAATGCCAAGGCCATACCTTGGTCAGTATTTTACAGGCCCTTTGGGAACACGCTTGGAAGCAGTGGGAGCATGTAAAATCTTGATGGAAGATGTCAGATTGGAAGTCTGACATCTTCATGTCATTCCCACAATTGCGTGATGAGGCTGACATGGACGGCAGCCTGCACATATGGATGCAACAAGAAGGTAATTAATTGGTCAATAGAGGGCAATTTTATGTTACTTTTAGTTTACTAATGGGAACCAAAGGACTTCAGAGCTTCACCCAATAGAAGGAGGAGGCAAGCAACTGGCAGTGCAGTGCTAGCTCTCTCCGATCAGCCAGAGAGAGGGACAGTGTGGCATGCCAGGGAGGGTGGGCAGTGAGGGCATCAGCAAAGTACCAGAATGGTGGGGGCATGCTACCAGGCAATGGCACTTGAGCTAAAGAAAGTGGGGGAAAAGGGTGGGACGCAGGAGATGGAGGCAGGGGATCACACAACCAGCCGCTCAGACGATTACAGGTAGTTGAGCCTAGACTAGTACAACCTCTCTGGAGGGTGGCCACTTGTGCATGCAAGAGGCTGTTTGCAGATTCTCCAGGGAGGCCTGTGTACCATGCTGCAGGATGAGATAAGCCCCATGGGAGTTAGTGGCTATGGTGCTAAACTTCTATACCTCCTATTCTTTCCAGGGATCCACTGGAGATGTGTGTAGCATCTCACAGTTAGCAGCAGATCGATGCATTAATGTGGTGACTAATGTCTTTTTTTGAAGGGACGGCGAATATGTGCACTACCACACCAATCTGGACAATCAAGCTGAGAGATCCAGTGAATTCGAGACCATCACTGGATTCCCCCTGGTACAGGGCATGAACAGCTGAATGTATGTGGCCATAAAGGGTCCCACAAAACAGATTGCAGCCCTCATCAATAGAGAAGGCTCAGTGTGAAACTGACAGAGGGGCTGAGGAGCTGAAGTCCAAAACCGGGAGTGGCCTCAGAGAAGCCCCCAGAAGCAAAAAGCAGCCACTCCTCCTCCCTTATGAGGTACACATATAGCTCTCTGGTGACCAGAGGTATGAGAACCTATTAAAGACTCCAGGTGCTTCCCCTCTCCTCTCGCTTTGCCACTGCTGCACAGAGCTCATGGATAAGGCGACTGTATGCAGGTCTGCGCACATCTCCGACATCCACTGACTGGTCCTCTGAATGGAGGAAGTCAAGCATGGACATGCCAGAGACACGGCAGTACTCAAAGCCTGGATGGACTCCTCCATTATCCACGCTTGGGTATGCTTAGCCTCTGGCAACTCTGCCAGACTTTCCCTTACCTCATGCTGCAACAGCATTTGCTGCGTCACTAATGATTCCAGAGGCGCATCATCAGCCTGGGAATCTGCATCACCCTGACCTCCCACAGTCCTTCAAATGTCATTGGCCAGGGCTCTCAGAGCCTCCATCAGCTGCTCAGGCATGCCTTTGCAGTGCTCACCAGGTTATGTGTCCGAATCTACGTGCAAACAGATATCCACTGATGTGACAGTATCTGCTCTGGCGGTGGGTGCAGGGGCATCATGTGTGGGTGCACCCTCTGAGGTCCCCTCCTCCTCCTCAGAAGTGACTGGCCACCTGTATCTCCAGCTCTCTGCTCTTTGGTCTGATCTGCATGAGAGAACAGATAGATTGAAGCATAATAGGCTCCTCATTGCATCATTCTAACCATCCCTACTGTGGAGCTCCATGAGTCCAATGGTGGGCACATGAGTACCATGACTTGTGTATCCCAGATGCACCCTTGTGCCCCTGCACATATCCACTCACTTTCTTGGAGAGGCTACTCCTGGCTCACCATCAGTGATGGATTAGCCATCATGCTGCCCTGCCGGCTCTAAGGCCTCCTCCTTGGGGGGGGGTCAGATTGGTCATAAATGATACCCGTCCAATGTCTTGACCCGTTCCTTTGTTATGGGCTGTCTTCGCTTGCTGATTAATATCTACCGCAACCCCCCACCCCCCCCGCAACTGATGAATCAGCACTCCTCCATGTTGAACACCAATTGGAAGAAGCACTGAGGGTGGAATGGGTGCAGAATGTACACTGGTTGGGGGACTTTAATGTCCATTAGCAAGAGTGGTTCGGTCGCACCACCGCAGACCGATCTGGTCGAGTCCTGAAGGACATAGCTGCTAGATTGGATCTGCGGCAGGTGGTGAGGGAAAGAACAAGAGGGAAAAACCTACTCGACCTCGTCCTCACCAATTTACCTGTCACAGATGCACCTGTCCATGACAGTATTGGTTGGAGTGACCACCACATAGCCCTTGTGGAGATTAAAGTTCAATCTTCACATTGAAGATACTCTCCATCATGTTGTGTGGCACTACCACCATGCTAACTGGGATAGATTTTGAACAGATCTAGTCATCAGCAGCAGTGGAATTGTATTCAACCACAATCTGTAACCTCATGACCTGGCATACTCCCCATTCTACCATTAGCATCAAGCTAGGAGAACAACCCTGGTTCAATGCAGAGTGCAGGAGGGCATGCCAGGAGCAGCACCAGGCATATTGAAAATGAGGTGTCAACCTGGTGAAGCTACATTGCAGGACTACTTGCGTACCAAACAGCAGAAGCATCATGTGATAGGCAAAACTAAGCAATCCCACATCCAATGGATCAGATCTGAGCTCTGCAGTTCTGCTGCATCCAGTCATAAATGGTGGTGGATAATTAAACAACTAACGGGAGATGGAGGCTTCACAAATATCCCCATCCTCAATGATGGCAGAGCCCAGCACATCAATATAAAAGACAAGGCTGAAGTATTTGCAACCGTCTTCAGTTAAAAGTGTTGAGTGGATGTCCCATCTTAGCTTCCTCCTGAGAGCCCCAGCATCATAAATGCCAGTCTGAAGTCAATGCGATTCACTCCACATGATATCAAGAAATGGCTGAACGCACTAGAAACTGCAAAAGCTATGGGCCCTGACAACATTGCAGCAGTAATACTGAAGACTTGTGCTCCAGAACTAGCCACACCCTTCCAGTACAGTTACATCACGGGCATCTACTTGGCAATGTGGAAAAGTACCCAGGTATGTCCTGTCCACAAAAAACAGGGCAAATCCAACCCAGCCAATTACTGCCCCATCATCAGCAAAGTGGTGGAGGGGGCACGACAGTGCTATCAAGCAGCACTTACTGAGCAATAATCTACTCAATGATGCTCAGTTTGGGTTGCACCAGGGCTACTCAGCTTCTGACCTCATTACAGCCTTGGTCCAAACAAGGACAAAAGAGCTGAACTCAAGAAGTGAGGTGAGAGTGACTGCCCTTGACATCAACGCAGCGTTTGACCAAGTGTGGCATCAAGGAACCCTAGCAAAACTGGAGTCAATGGAAATCAGGGGGAAAGCTCTGCACTGGTTGGAGTCATACCTAACACGAAATAAGATGGTTGTGGTTGTTGGAGGTCAATCACCTCAGCTCCAGGACATAGCTGCTGGAATTCTTCAGGGTAGTGTCTAGGCTGAACTACCTTTAGTTGCATCATTAACGACCTTCCCTCCATCATGAGGGCAGAAGTGGGGATGTTCACTGATGATTGCACAATGTTCAGTACCATGCATGACTCCTCAGAAACTGAAGCAGCCTGTGTCCATATGCAGCAAGAGCTGGACAACATTCAGGTTTGGGCTGATAAATGGCAAGTAACATTCGTGTTACACAAGTGCCAGGCAATGACCATCTCCAACAAGAGAGAGTCTAACCAGATCCCCTTGACATTCAATGGCATTATCATTGCTAAATCACACACTATCAATGTCCTGGAGGTTACCATTGACCAAAAACTTAACTGAGCCAGCTGTGACTACAAAATCGAGTCAGAGGCTGAGAATTCTGTGGTGAGTAACTCATCTCCTGACATCCCAAAGCCCCATCATTCTACAAGGGACAAGTCAAGAGTGTGATATAGGACATTGATGAGACCACACCTGGAGTACTGTGCACAGCTTTGGTGTTCATGTCTAATGAAAGATATACTTGCTTACAGGTTGTGATAAGTTTCATTAGACTGATTTTGTGGTTGAAGAGATTGATCTATGATGAGATTGAGCAGACTAGGCCTATATTCTCCAAAATTTAAGAGAATAAGAAGCGATCTAATTGAAACATATAAAATTCTTTCCAGAATTCTACCTGGGTCAATGTGATTCATATTGCCATGGAGATGGGCTTTGAGAGAGAAGGGTTTCTAAGATATAGCTGAAAACTCAGAAGCATAGGCAGTCTGCTAGGATCTGGGAGAAAGAGAAAGCAACAAAAGCCAGAAATCTCTGTGGTTCTCCACACAGGAAAGCGGATGGGAGCTTGCGCTTGGATTGAGAAGACCAAATTTGTGAAGAGTTAAACAAGGCTGGAAAATTTGCCTAGCTTGTGCTAGAGGGAAAATCATCAGTGAAAACTCTCACCATGAAACGCAGTTCTGGGGTTAAAAGTTACCAGGCTGGGAAAGGAAAAGAACAAAAGTGAACCCTCAGGAGCTAAAAATCACTTTGGACCGAGTCCAGGAAAATTGAATGTCTACTTAAGGGACAGTGTAAAGCTTTAGGAATCACAAAGATACTAGCCTAGAAATTGTGGGTCAATACTTTCATCTGCCATATTGTTTCAGGGTCAGCCACCAAAAATTGCTAGATCAATTAATTAGAATATGTAGCGGCATTGCAGGTTGTGTAATTTTTGTCTGCACCCGAACATATGCTGGGGCTGGGGACATTGAAAAGGAGGAGGCAGGAATAATGCAATTGATGTCTGACTGTTCAGAACATTCATCTGGGGATGTGGATGGCATTTTGGGAGAGACAAAGAACAGGTGTAACAATAGGGCATGAAACCTGCTGCAGCGTAAAGTGACAATGGCAGCACTGGAGGAAGACATACAACTGGGATGATGGGTGACAATGCAGTAGCCATGACAGAGAGATCAAAAGGGAGAGGCTTCAGATAGTCTAGGGTCAATATTTTTTTGGAAGAGATTTAAAGAAGGGAGGATTGACTGTTTGACTTTAATTCTCCAAAGATAATGGGGTCTGAGATCTCCATAATTGCATTTGGGAAAGTATGAAGAAGGCAAACAATAGTATCCAGTTCTCTTTATCCTCCATCACAGGAGAAGGTCTCCAACAATAATCATAAGTCACAATCTACAGACATCCAATGCTTAACACCATAGGAAGCTGACCAAATATCTATGGATGATGTCACCAAGGGCAGCATATAAATGAGGAAAAGCAGAAAGATAGAGATAGGTCATTGAGAACATCTGGTAGTGAAGACCATTCTCCACATACAGTGCAATAACCCAGGCTATGAATACAGTCAACCTTTTCTCAACTTTCCCCCAATTGCTCCAGGAAATGCAGAGAATGATCCCAGTGATTCTTATTCATGCTAATTCTCAACGGTTCACACTTGTCACTGCTTTGTAGATCCAAAATTAGTTTGCTGATAGAAAATAACATAATTGCATTGAATGTTTACTTGACTAATTCCTGGGATGGAGGGGTTGTCTTATAAGGAAAGGTTGGACAGGTTGGGCCTGTAACCATTGGAGTTTAGAAAAATAAGAAGTGATCTTAGCGAAACACACAAGATCCTGAAGGGACTTGACAGGGCGAATGCTGAAAAAATGTTTCCCTTGTGGGAGAGACTAGAACTAGGAGACGGTTTAAAAATAAGTGGTCTCCCATTTAAGACAGAGATGAGGAAAAACTTTTTCTCAAGGAGGGTCATTAGTCTGTGCAATTCTGTTCCCCAGGCACCAGGGAGGCTGAGTCATTGGAAGAAATTTTACAGCCCGTAATGGTCGGGCCGGGCCAGGAAAATATGGCCAGTCATTCAAAAGCCCATTGACCTCAGTGGGACCAGAAGATCCCGCCGGTGGGAGGGTCCATAAAATTCTGCCCATTGAATTTTTTAGGCTCGGCTAGATAGATTTTTGATTGACAAGGGGGGTCAAAGGGGATAGGGGCTGGACAAGAAAGTAGAATTGAGGCCACAATCAGAGCAGCCATGTTCTTATCAAACAGTGGAGAAGGCTAGAGGGACCGAAAAGTCTACTCCTGCTTCTAATTTGCATGTCTATATGTTAGCATCACAACTTGTTCCTAACTTGTGAAATTAGTGTGGAGTTTCTGAGCAGAAACTATTCAGAGCATGATTACAAGAACAAGTGATGAGTCTTTAATTTATTAAATAAAATTCAGCAGTGGTTATACTTAATTTATTAAGTTTTAGTAGCCAATGCCACTTACTCATGCAAAGTAATACATTGACTGACATCGGGGAGAATATTTTTTATAATTAAGTTAATGTAGGGGAATTGTAGAGGATTATTGGAATAATTTATTGGACCTATAATTTATTGATGAACTTCCAAGAAACAGTCAAAGGAGACTTATAATTTATTTATTATTATAGCCTGAAGGGTTGGGGAGGGTATTAATTAACTTATTGAAGAGCTTCACAGGAAGACCATGGTTAGTGGTGGAAGGAGAAATTTTATTATTTTTAAACTTATTAAGTGTCTTGAAGCAGACAATTAATTAAAGGTAGGGTACAAGTCCCAAGGTAAACATGGATGGCTGCCTGAATTAATTCAAAGTGAGGAGCACTATATTCAAGGCAGAGTAATAAATTCAGCAGCAAAAACCAATGCCCAGTAGATTCCAAAGCATGGTGGCAGGCCAGCAACAACTGTGAGCTAGGCAGAAATTAATATAGGGCTTACGGTCCTAACATAATGTACCAGGTTGTAGGAGTACCTCATTTATCAATAATTTAATTTACCAGTGTAAGAAATTTGAGCCAAACAAGCTCACATATAGGGTTGAAATACTTTGTGGCTTGTACTGATCCACTGTGTACCCTAACAAATCACTAACTTCCAGGAGGTCTTGTTGCTGCATATGTATTATTGTTCCTGCCTCTGAAGCTCTTGGTTTAAGTCCCCTTCTGTTGAAGGGTCATGAGGACTCGAAACGTCAACTTTGCTCTTCTCCGCCAATGATGCCAGACCTGCTGAGTTTTTCCAGGTATTTCTGTTTTTGTTTTGGATTTCCAGCATCTGCAGTTTTTTGTTTTTAACCCCCTCCAGGGCTTATTGGTATTGGAAGGAGCACTCACAACACGGTTCAACAGGCTGATAATCAGCCTGCTAATTCTTCCAACGCCTCCCCATTCTTTCCCAAAAAGAAAAATGTGCATAAAGATTAGAAACAAACAAGCTAAACTACTCAATTATTTTGGAGCTGCTTGTTTCATTTCTCAGAAACAGGAAATGTTTGTTAGCAGGAAAGCAGAGTTGATATACACTCAGCATCAATGCAGATTTCCTTCTTGCCAGCAACATTCCTTATAACTGCAAAAACAAAGGGTAGAAGAGAAAGCAGGCAAAAGTGCCACGTACCTCACTCCATCAGAAATGGGAAAGCTACCTAGCCAAAAACCATGCACTTTGAAGTGGTAATAAAGTGAATAATAAGCATCCTCTAAATCAACATCTAATCTGGGATAAAAGAATGCCCACTGTACACTATAAAAACCTTCCCTCATTGAAGAAGTGTAGTGACCAGATTGCTGACATTAAAAAATCTGCACATTTTGTCTAATTGAAGCCCTCCTTGAATAAATCCATTTAATCATGACCAATTCAGTACCATAAATAAAAAGTGTGAATGTACACAGTAGGTTCATCAGCATCTGTAAAGACAAAAGATTGGCTAATATTTTGGATGTGGACTCTTCCAGCATTCTGTTTCCTCAGATTTCCAGTCTTTGCAGGGTTTTTTTCTTTTTATTTATAAAAACACTAGGTAGATTTTTTCCAAATTATGGTCCAGAACTTTAGAAAGATTTGATTAACAATATTGATGAAATATCAATCAACAGTCAAACAACATTTGGGGTTTTCCTTGTTTTAAGACAACATAAGGATATGGAAAAGTTCAGTGAAAAAAGACTACCTGCCTCATTAAAGCAATTTATCTGTTAACTCCCCCATTATGGACGCTGAATGTATTTGAAAATATATATTTGTTCCACACAATTCTTTATCCTTTGAACAAATTCATAAAATTAGAGACGAATATGTTTGATAATTCACTTGATTATTTACAAAACATGAATCCTAAATACCCATACAGAGCAGTGCACATTAACTATTTGCACCTACAAAGATCAGAAACCTTGGGTGGAATTTTATCCACTTAATCCCTGCTGGATCGACAAGATCATTTAAAGGTCAGGAACCTGAATAACTGATTTGAGTGCCTCGTAATTGCTAGGACAAGGCAATTCTCATCCCACCTCCAGGTTCCCTGACCAATCAAGAAGACAGGCAGGATGATATTCTAAACTAGCAATGAAATATCTCTATTTAAAGGGACTCTGGCAGGGTTCATAATAGCAGCAGGAAATAATTCAGTGTGAGGGAGCAAAGACCTGCAGCATGGCTGGAAGACATGGAAAGTCTTCTCTTTAGTGCATGATTCATGCAGTGAGAGCTCAAAGAGAAGTCCTTGTCCCTGAGGATGGGAGGAGGAGACCAGCCAGACTCATTAAGCTAGCATAGCTTCAAGTCACAAAGGCTGTCAGTAGCTGAAGTGTAGTGCCCAGGACCTGCACCCAGTGCAGGAAAAGGTTTAATGATCTTCATGAGGTCTGGCAAGATGATTGCCCTGCAACTCTCAGCTGGCATCCATCACTCTCTCACTTCCCTAGCATTCTCCTGAACAGCACTTCTCCGACCAACACATCTTGCCGATTTGCTGATACACACATTTCATTCCCTCCAGCCACCTCCTAAAATCTCCAATACAAAAGACAACAGTAACATTCACTTACAATTTATTGTCCTTTTGTTTCCATTCCTCACAGTAACTCTTCACACTCCTAACTCTCTGTCTTTACTCATTGCAGGGGCAGAAGCCCACAACTCCAGGGAGAGGCAGAGAACCGGCAGGTGGGGGGGGAGCAGTGGGGGGGTGGGAAATGCAGATGTGGCCACAATGACCGTGATGGAGATGGTAGCCTTGGAGATTGACAGAGTGGCATTACAGATTGGAGAGATAGGGATGGCCCAGAGACCAGGTAACAGCATTAGATACTGCAATCAATTGGCACTTAACTGTCACTCATGTTGAATTGATGTCACCATAATACATAGGACCCAAAGTAGGCCATTCAGCCCATCGAGTCTGCTCCACCATTCGATGAGATCATGGCTAATCTGATAATCCTCAACTCCACTTTCCTGCCTTTTCCCTATAACCCTTGATTCCCTTGCTGATTACAAATCTGTCTATCTCAGCCTTGAATATACTTAACGACCCAGCCTCTACAACCCTCTGCAGTAAAGAATTCCACAGATTGACTACCCTGTGAGAGAAGAAATTCCTCCTCATCTCTGTTTTAAATGGGCGTCCCTTACTCTGAGATTATGCCCTCTGGTCCTAGACTCTCCCACAAGGGGAAACAACCTGTCAGCATCTACCCTGTCAAGCCCCCTAAGAATCTTATGTTTCAGTAAGGTCACCTCTCATTCTTCTAAACACCAATGGGTACAGGCCCAAGCTACTCAACCTCTCCCGATAAGAAAATCCTCCATACCAGGATCAACCTAGTAAACCTTCTCTAGACTGCTTCCAGTCTATCTTTCCTCAGATAAGGGGATCAAAATTGTTCACAGTATTCTAGATGTGGTCTAACTAGTGCCTTGTATAGTTTTAGCAAGACTTCCCTATTTTCATACTCTATTCCTTTTGAAATAAAGACCAACATTCCATTCGCCTTCCCTATTACCTGTTGAACTTGTACATTAGCTTTTTGGGATTCACCAATACATCAAATGTCATGATCTGCATTTTGCTAACTTGGAACCCTATTTTATCTAGATTCAGCATAAACTCATGTCTTTCATCTCCTATAGATGCATCGGTGAGGGATGGGGTGGTGGTGGTGGGGCGAGGGGGATGGTGGGTGTGGTGTTTATATGACTGTGGGAGGTTACATGAATAGGAAGGGGTAAGACCATGAAAGTATTTAAATAAAAGGATGAGAATTTAAATTGGAGGATTGCAAGCTTAAATGGGTTCGTGGGTCAAGAATATTGGATGCACAGCACTCAATGCAGAATAAAGGATAGGCAGCAGAATTTTGGATGAGTTGGAGTTTATAGAGGGTGGAAATGGGAAACCAGGTGTCTGGTCAGGAGAGCATTAGAACAGACAATTCTGGAGGTGCCAAAGATATAGCTGAGTTCAGAGGGGAGGATGGCAGTGTTACAGAGCTGGAACTAAGCAGTCTTCTTGATTAAGAGGATATAATGACAGAATTTCAGCCTGGTTGAATAGGATACAGAGGCTGTGAGTGGTTTAATTCAGTTTGACATATTGGTTGGAAGGAGTTTACGGTAAGGGTTGAAGACAGTCACTTTGGTCTTCCCAATGTTTAAATGAAAGAAATCATGTCTCATTCATGACTGGAGATTGGAAAAACTCAGTGTTAAAACACAGAAAACATCAGATAACCTAAAGGAGGTGGTGGTTACATAGACCAGGGTTACATTAACCTATATGTGGAAGCTGAACCCATGTCTGCAGACGGTGATGCCAATGCCCAACATAGATGAGGAAGAGAAGAAGGTGAAATGCTGAAGTAATGGTGCTGGAGTAGAAAAAGATGACATTGCTGGAGCTGCTTTGGCTAAGATAGGATTGGTAGGAGTTGAGCTAGGCAGTGAAGGAAAGGTTTTGGAGGAGGATGATGTGGTTGACAATGCCAAATTCTGTAGAAGGACAGGGGAGAGATAATGTACTGCCACTATATTCATAGAGGATGTTATTTGTAACTTTGTTTTGATTATGTGGCAGGGATGGAAGCCTGACTGGGAATATTTATACAAGAAATTTCAAAAAAGGTGAGAAGAATTTGGGTGGTGACAACACACAAAAGAGTTTGGAGTTTGCTTGGGGTGGAGGGGTGTGTGTAATTTTTAAGGATGGAGGCATTAAAGGTGTTTATCTTGAGGAGGAACTGATGATAACAACCTTGAAAGGCAAGAGGACAGTGCCTGAGGACATGGGATTATTTACAATGTCAGATTGTATAGGGGTGAAGGATGCTGAATGAAGCAACAAGGGATTCGGCGATCAGAAGGAAGTCAGGAAGCAGGGGGAGGGAGGCACTGAGAACTGGGGAGGGCGGGTGTGGCCATACTGAGGATCCGGGAGAGAGGCGGCCATTATTGGCGATCAAGAGGGAAGCATCGAGTACTGAAGAGGGTGGGAGTGGCCATGCCGAAGGCCAGGAGGGAGGCGTCAAGAACCAGGGAACAGTAGGGAGGCAGCCAGTATAAGGGAGTGGGAGGTGATTACCGGGAGGGAAGCAGTTAGGGTGGCCCCAAAGTGGCTGGGAGGCAGTGACATGAGAGAGGCAGCAATATGACCCAGAGAGTGGGAGAGAGATCAGAGCTGGAGGAGGTCCTGTCCACTACCCCCTGATTGGCTGGTTTTGACCACAGCAATTGTCAATCAATGGTGTGTGTACTGCCACCCTGCCCCAGTTCATGCCTAGCCCCTGCAGAATTTGTTTTAAACTGGGTGGAGAGTGGAAAACATGCCTATTGTGAATTTTCTCTGTGAGGATGGGACAATTAAGGAAATAATTTTATTTGACAGCTTTACTGAAGAAAGATCTGAGGCTATGGAGCTGTTTTAATATCACTTCTTTAAACAGTCAGATAACACCTTTGCTTTTTGTCACAGCTAGTTCCCCCATTTTTGCTTATTCAATGCCAGTCTGAGTTTGCCTAAATTGTTCAATCAACAGTACGTCCATTGAATTGCATATCACAGAGGAGATGGGATCATAAGTCCATGCATGGTGTGATGGATTCCAGCAAACAGTGGAGGACTACAAGAGGTTGATGCAAATGCAGCCAGGCTAAATATCTTCTCATTGATTTCCGTTACGAAAGCTTTATGGGATCAAATCAAAGCTAGATGATTTCAAAAATATCTTCTCTCTGGCAGAATTAAGGAGAGGTCTCTTTGAACAAAGGCCTGAGGGCAACAATGGAAGAGAGAATGACTGCAAGAAGCAGCTGGAGGCTATGAACCACAAGCTACAGGAGGTAATTGTGGAACTGTAAAAAATAGGTGAGATACAACTGTTATTTTAATGTTACATAGTATACTTACTACGATGACTGATGCAGCTCTGTCTAATCTGAAAATGGATGATAGAGTGCACCATGCAAGCAAAGAGTGTTGGAGATGATGCAATCCCAGCAATATCCAGGCAATTTTAGCAAGCCCCCTAAATGGAGCACAAAGAAGCCAGTGGTGGTGTAGTGGTATTGTCACTAGACTAGTAATCCAACAACCCAGGATAAAATTCTGGGGACTGGGGTTCAAATCCCACCACAACAGATGGTGAAATTTGAATTCAGTAAAAAAATCTGGAATTAAAAGTCTAAAGATGATTATGAAACAATTGTTGTAAAAACCCATCTCATTCACTAATGAACTTTAAGGAAGGGGAAATCTGTTGTCCTTACCTGGCTTGGCTTACAAGTGATTCCAGATGCAGCAATGTCCTCTGAAATGGCCTAGCAAGCCACTTAGTTCTCAAGGGAAATTAGGGATGGGCAACAAATGCCATGAACAAAAAGTGCAATTGATGGCAAGGTAAAAATGATTATTAGCATTAGTTTTCAAAGCATTTGATAATCAATGTTGGTTTCAGCTATGACTATGTTGTTTGTTTAACTGTTGAATAGAATCTGTAGCTATTCTGAGTCTGCATTATCTTCCAATTTTACATGTAGGAATCTGAGTATGTCCCTGATTTTACTTACAGGTAAAACTGCTAAGTAGCATTGAGACCAGAGGGAATGTGGAATAAGGCACAAAGCCAAAGGATGAATTTATTATTCGTCAAATCTTTGGCTGAACTGGCCAAATGAAACAGTCCAATGAACTGGCAGGCTGTTTTATTGCAGGCAGCATAGAGGATGCAAATTCCTGCAGCAGGTGGTCAGCTTGGAGACCTCTTGTCACTTGTTTTACAGGTCCCCAACTATTTTCAAGCTTAAACATTTTACAACATGTTTCACCCACTGCCTCCAGACCCAGGGGAGGAGACTTTCAAGAACGAGCTAGAAGAAAATGAATATCAAGAAGATTCAGGACCTCAATAAGAGACAAAAATCCGATGAACCATTCAACATGTAAATGTAAATAATGCTTAAGATCAGTATTTTGATTAGCTAATGAAATTTAACATTTCTGCACTTTAATTGTGTTTAACTGTTTTTGGTTTCTGCAATTTATGTTTGTTAACTGTTTTTGGGTTAGGTGTTCAATTACTTTTTATTTCTTTCATTGCAGGAATGATAGCACCTTGGAGAAAACTGGAAGGCAAACCATTCCGTCTCACTAATGTAAATAGAGTTCAAGTTTTGTTTATGACAGCTGTAATTTTACCATCCAAATACATGGACATACAAATTAGGAACAGGAGAGGGCCCCTAGTTCCAGACAAGGGGAAACATCCTTTCCACAAACTCCCTGTCAAGGATCTTATATGTTTCAGTCAAGTCGCCTCTTACTCTCCTACAGCCCATCCTCAGTTATACGAACATACAATACGAACATACAAATTAGGAGCAGGAGTAGGCCACTCAGCCCCTCAAGCCCACTCCACCATTCAATAAGATCATGGCTGATCTGACTGTAACCTCAACCCCACATTCCTGCCTACCCCCAATAACCTTTCACCCCCTTGTTAATCAAGCTCTGCCTTAAACATATTCAAAGACTCCTGGTGTTGAGGATAACTATGGTTACATAGAAACATAGAAAATAGGAGTAGAAGTGGGTCATTCAGCCCTTTGAGCCTGGTCTGCCATTCAAACATGATCATGGCTGATCCGCTATCTCAACGGCATACTCCCATGCTCTCCCCATATCCCTTGACACTTCTGGAGTCCAGAAATCAATCTATTTCCTAGTTAAATATATTCAAATGCCAAGACAGATGTTAAGCTAACTGGCCTGTAGGAGTTATGTTAGCTATATTCCAATCTAATGGAATCCGCAAATCTAGGGGATTTTGGAAAATTAAAACCAATTCATCAACTATTTCACAAGCCACTTCTTTAACGCCCTAGAATGACGTCCATCCGGACCGAGATTTTCCAGCCCGCAGTTCCAACAATTTGCAAAGTCCAACTTCCCTGGTGATTGCAATTTTCCTGAATTCCTCCTTCCTTACTAATTTCTGATTTACTGCTGTTTCTGGGATGTTACTGGTATCTCTATAGTGAAGACCGATGCAAAATACCTGTTCAATTCATCTGCCATTTCCTTATTTTCCATTATTAATTCCCCAGACTCACATTCCATAGGACAATGCTCCATTGTTAGCTCTTTTCTTTTTTAAGTATCTACAGAAACTCTTACTATCTAGCTTTCTCTCATACTCTATTTTTTCCCTTCTTATTAACCTTTTAGTTATTCTTTGCTGTTTTTATATTCTGTCCAATTGTCTGACCTGCCAGCCATCTTTGCACAATTATATGCTTTTTCTTTCAGTTTGATACTATTTTTAATTTTTTTGGATGGTGATCCTCCCCTTGGAATTGTTCTTTCTTTTTGGAATGTATCTATTCTGTGTATTCTGAAATATCCCCTTAAATGTCTGTCACTGCATCTCTATCTTTAACCATCCCA
The DNA here is from genome assembly GCF_017639515.1 of Carcharodon carcharias. Lineage (NCBI taxonomy): Eukaryota > Metazoa > Chordata > Chondrichthyes > Lamniformes > Lamnidae > Carcharodon > Carcharodon carcharias. The sequence continues at coordinate 67,008,560 of NC_054478.1, read as the reverse complement.
TAGTGTTCAAGTTTTGTATTATGATAGCTAAAGGTTAACATTTTTGCACTTTTTTTTATTTTTTGGTTTCTGCACTGTGTATTTGGCTTTTGCTTCATGTGTTTTGTGCTTTTACGCATCACGATAAAATTTGAAACCTAGAATGCAGTCCAGTACATAAATGTATTAGTGGTACTTATGTGAATGGAGTGAGTGTATTAATTTTCTAGATTTTCCCTTTTGCAAGTTTTGAATATTTAGCTGCAGAATGACCTCTATATTTTAAGGGGTGGCCCTTTGATTGGTTGTCCTATAGAGGATGCCTTTTGTCCAATGTTTTGTAGGACAGCCAGTGTGAGACTGATCCTGGGTGTCTCCAAGGTGAGTTTGAGTGGTCGTGCAAATTGATGCCTATAGTATTACTATAGAATTTAATGAAAAAGTACAGGCAAGGTGATTGGCATTTGAAAATAGTGGGCAGAGGGAGACATTTTTCCCAAGGTATGGTGAGGAAAAGTGGGCTGGGGAAGAATCAGAAGAGGATAGGAAGCTGTAGCCTGTGAGTTATACAAGGGCAGGAGGCACAAAGTTGCGGAGGGGTAACTAAGTAGTCTTTGTGGTGAATAGGGTAAAAGATTAGAGTGGCAAAGTACCCCTTTACCACAAAGACCACTTTCCTCTTCCATGACATTATTCACCTCAAGCCTTCCCACACAGAAACCTTTATGCATACCTTGATCACCTCTGGACCCAACTATTCCAACACCCACTTTGCTGGCTTCCTTTCTTCCATAAACTCTACTTGTGCAACACGAGGTTATACACCTCCTGAACAAAAATAAAAATACCTGGAAAAACTCAGCAGGTCTGGCAGCATCTGCAGAGAGGAACAATGTTCCAGGTATTTTTATTTTTATTTTTGTTTTGGATTTCCAGCATCCGCAGTTTTTTGTTTTTATACACCTCCTGTCCTGCTCATCTGTCGCTCCCATATCCTCACTGACTTGGAACCCCCAACACAATAAATTTAAAAATCTTTTAGATCTATTATCTTGCCCCGATCTGTACTCGCTACCACCACCAAACATTAACTCTCCACCGTCCTCCTATTCTCTGGAACTCCCTCCCTACACCTCTTGAACGCATTTGAGTACAGAGAAGCCAGTTACAGTGTGCCTCATTGCTGTTGCTGTTTCCACCAGCGGGAGCGCGGGCTGGATGGATCATGTGACCAGCGGAAGCAGGGGAAGCGAGATTGTAACATTCTGGTTGCCATGATCACGGCTTGGCGTTGCTATGGTGACATTCTGGCAGTTGCTACTGAAAACACTTGGTGAAGTGGTGGTTTCAGACGACGACCGCCTTCCAGCTCCAGGCACAGAAACCACCAATCTCGACGACTGCAGGTAATGTTTGGTGTGGCTGCGGTGTCCTGAATGGACCCTTTGCTTCCCTGCAGAAAATGGGCTCCAGGCATGGGCAGCTGGACAGCGATTCGGGGGAAATAATTACAAACGGTTACTGGGAGGAATGTCGTTGCTCACCTATTTATGTCATTCATCTTTGCGATTTTCCACAGTTGAAGGCGAAAGGGAGAAAGAGCTTGTATATTGAAAAAAAACCTCCTCCTCAGGACACTTTGAAGCATTTCACAGCCAATGAATCCCTTTTGAAGTATAGTCATTTGTAATGTAGACAAACACAGCAGCTAATGAGCAGTATAGACCAGAAATGTCCCATGTTGGATCTAGAATTTGTGCTCAGCGAATACTAGGAAAAACAGCATTGGCAACTCTGGGGGAGGGAGGGGGAAACATTCCTGCGTCTAATTGGCCGTCGGTTTTTGCTGCTCGTGTGCATGTATGGTTGGCAGGGGCTTGCAGGATAAGGCTAGGCTGTGAGGCTCCCATGGTTCAGTAGCCTGTTGACACCCACGAATTATGGTGATTTAGACCACCTAGCAGAGAAACTCCTCTAAATCTATAAAGGAGACATCAAGTGCCTTCAGGAGAGGAGAAGAGGGAAGGGAGAAAACGAACCATAATAAAAAGGAAAAAGGGCAACAGCTATGAAATTAAAGGAAGAAAGAGCTTGTATATTGAAAAAAAAAAGTCCTCAGGACACTTTGAAGCATTTCACAGCCAATGAATCCCTTTTGAAGTATAGTCATTTGTAATGAAGACAAACACAGCAGCTAATGAGCACACAACATCCCACAAATAACAATGAGATAAATTACATTTTGATGATAATGGTTGAGAGATAAATATTGGCTTGGACCTCTTTCCTGCTCTTCACATAGTGCCATGGGTTCTCTTACATCCACCTGAGCAGACAGACAGGGCTCCAGTTTAATCTCTTGTCTAGAGAATGCATCCCACTTTGGATACATTATTGGCCCTGAACTTCTGTGGACTGGCAATCAGAGTCAGAAGGCTCCTAGTTTCTCACCTTAAGATCCAGGTGCTCCTTTCTCACTCAATCTTCCAACTCAGGCCAGGCGGGAACTGTCCAGTGCAGTGCCTTTCCGAGGCCTAGTGTCAAGGGCTGGAGAGTCGGAGGTAAGGAAGGCACACCTTAGCTGCCATAAAGCAGGTAAGTTTAAAGGTCCACTTTCAGGAGCTTGGAAGAAGGTAGGTTCATAAGGTAATTGGGTAGGATTGGGGTAGTCAGGTGGTGGTGGAGGTAAGTGGTCAGCGGGGTGGGGTGTTGGGTAATTGGGGATGTGATTGGGTGGGGTGGGGTCAGGTGGTCAGTGGGGGTCAAGTAGTTAGAGGAGTCCCGTGGGGGTCAGTACTATAGTTACCCAGGACTTAAAAGTGCTTTTAATACTTCTAACATTTCCTGGGTAACTATACTGGTAAGACAGTCGAAACCATCCGAAGTTTGCAATTTATATTGAACTTTCGGATGGTTCCTATTGCAGGGCAATTGCTCAACAGAAATGTAAACTTCTTAGGTAATTGCCATGCAATCCTTACTTCGGGGGTTACCATTGTGCATCTTTGGGGTACTCCCCAGTTACGATACCCTGGAGCTCAGAAGTTACCAACCTATATTCACTTAAGTCTTGTAATAGGGTTTGAACCCACAGTCATCTGACTCAGGCAAGAAAGAAAGACTCATTTAGAAAGCGCCTTCCATGACTTTGGGACATCCCAAAGCTTTTTATGCTAAATGAAGTAATCTCTGAAGTGTAGCCACCATTGTAGGAATGTGGCAGCCAATTTACACATAGCAAGCACCCACAAATAGCAATGCAATAGTGACCAGATAAATTGCATTTGTGATGCTGATTGCGGGATAAATATTGACCAGGATACCGCGTATAACTCCCCTGCTCTTTTTTAAAATTGTGCTATAGGATCCTTTACGTCCATTTGAGATGGGGCTTTGGTTTCATGTCTCATCCAAAAAATGGCACTTCCAGCAGTACAGCATTTCCTCAGTACTTGAACCCACAAGTTTCTGGCTCAGGCAAAAATGGTACCAATTGAGCCATGGCTGACCCGAGTGTGCTTCACTGATCCAAAGCTGATACAAAATCAAAGGTGTATAACACTAAATTTAGACAAGTCATTGTATACCACAGTTAGAATCTTGTGTACAGTTTTAGGCCATCTGCTTTAGGAATGATCTTAAGGCACCTAACGCATAGAAATCCTTGTTACAATATTGAAACAGACCATTTAGCTCAACTAGTTTGTGTTCAGCCTTAACATAAGTGCATAGTTCTAATAACATTTACCCATCCTATTCCCATACCCCTTTGATCATATTTTTTTCATTGACTTGTTCAATCTTATTTGCCTCAACCACTAAGCTCAGAAGTGAATTTCACATCGTCTGAAGTCTTTTTTTTAAAAGTTCATACATGGGATGTGATCATTGTTGGCAAGGCCAGCATTTATCACCCATCCCTAAATGCTCTTAAGAAGATGGTGGTGAGACACCCTCTTGAACTGTTGCAATTTATGTGTTGAAGGTACACCTACAGCTGTTAGGGAGGTAGTTCCAGGATGCAGCAGCAATGAAAGAACAGAGATATATCTCCAAATCAGGATGGTGCATGACTTGAAGGTGCTGGTGTTTCCACCTGCCTTTTACACTTGCCCTTATATGTAGTGAAGGTCGTGAGTTTGGGAGGTACTGTCAAAGAAGCCTTGGCGAGTTGTTGCAGTGCATTTTGTAAAGGTACACACTCAGCCACAGTGTGCCAATAGTAGAAAGAGTGAATGTTTAAGATGATAGATGGGGTACCAATCAAACCTGGTCCTGGAATGGCACTCAACCAGGTAAGTGGAAAGTATTCCAGAACACTCTTAAGATCATAGAGTGGTTATAATACAGAAGGAGGCTATTTGGCCCATCATGTCTGTGCTGGCCCTCTAAAGGAGCAATTCACCTAGTGCCACTCCTCTGCCTTTTCCACATAGCCATGCAAATTTATTCTTATCAGATAATGGTCCAATTCCCTTCTGAAAGCCTCAATTGACCCTACCTCCACCACACTCTTAGGCAGTACATTCCAGATCCTAACCACGCTGCATGACAAAGTTTTTCCTCATGTCACCATTGCTTCTTTTGCCAATTACCTTAAATCTGTGACCTCCGGTTCTCGATCCTTCTATCAGCTGGAACAGTTTCTCCCTACCCACTCTATCCTGAACCCCCATGATTTTGAATACTTCTTTCAAATCTCCTCTCAGCCTTCTCTTGTCCAAGGAGAACAGTCCCAACTTCTCCAAGCTTTCTAAATAACTGAAGCCCCTCATCCCTGGAGCAATTCTCATGAATCTTTTCTGTGCACTCTCCAAAGCCTTTACATCCTTCCTATAATGTGGTCTCAAAACTGGATGCAATACATCAGTTGAGGTCAAATCAATATTTTATACAGGTTTAACACAACTTCCTTGCTCTTGTACTGTATGCCCCTATGGATATGCTGTATTAACCACTCTCTCAAACTGTCCGTCGCCTTCAATAATTTATACATGTATACACCCAAGTCCCTCTGTTCCTGCATCCCCTTTTTTTTATTTATATTATCTCTCTGCATTCTTCCTACCAAAATTAATCACTTCACACTTCCCTGCATTAAGTTTCATATGCCGTTTGTCCGCCCATTCCACCAATCTATCTATGCCCTTTTGAAGTTCTACACTATCCTCCTCACAGTTCACAATACTTCCAAGCTTCATGTTATCTGCAAAATTTTGAATTTGGGCCCTGTACACCAAGGTATGGGTCAATAATGTATATCAGGAAGAGCTGGGGTCCTAACGCCAACCTGTGGGGAACAATCCGAATTCCTCCAATCCGAAAAACAACCTTTCACCACTACACTTTATTTCCTGCCACTCAGCTAGTTTTGCATTCATGCTTCTACTGTCCCTTTTATTCCATGAGCTGCAACTTTACTGACAAGTCTATTCTGCAGCACTTTGTCAAATGCCTGGAAGTACATGTACACCACATCAGCAGCTCTACTCTCAACAGCCCTCTCTGTTACCTCATCAAAAGATTCAAGCAAGTTAGTTAAATATATTTTCCCTTTACAAACCCAAGCTGATTTTCCTTAATTAACCCACATTTTTTAAGTGACTATTAATTTTTGCCAAATTATCATTTCTACAAGCTTCCTCACCACCAAAGTTAAAACTGATTGGCCTGTAGTTGCTGGACTTTTTTGAACAAAGGTGTAACATTTGCAATTCTCCAGTCCTCTGGAACCACCCAAGTCTAAGGAACACTAAAAAATTATGGCCAGTGTCTCTGCAATTTCCAATCCCCTCAGTATCCTTGAATGCATCTCATCCAGTCCTGGTGCTTCATCACCTTTAAGTATAGGCAGCCTATCCAATGCCTCCTCTTTATCAATGTTAAACACTGACTGTCTGAACTAGCTGCACTTCACTATGACCTGGGCAGCATCTTCTTCCTTGGTAAAGATAGATGCAAGGTATTCCTTTAAAAGCTCAGCCAAGCCCCTTGCTTCAATGAGTAAATCTCTTTTTTGGTTCCGAATTGGCCCCATTCCACCTCTTGCCATACTTTTACTATTTATATGCCTATAGAAGAGCTTTGGATTCCCTTTTATGTTAGCTGCCAGTCTTTTCTCATGCTTTCTTTGTTTCTCTTATTTGATTTAACAATTCCCCTCTGAACCTACTATTATATTTGGCCTGGTTCTCAACTGTATTACCCACCTAATATCTGTTAGAATCACACTTTTTCTGCTTCATCTTACTCTCTATCTCTTTCGTCATCCAGGGAACTTTTGATTTGTTTGCCCTACCTTTGAATATACCATGACTGTACTTGAACTATCTCTTCTTTAAAAGCGACCCATTGTTCACTTGCAGTTTTGCCTACTAACCTTTGGTTGCATTTTATCTGGGCCAGATCCATTCTTACCCAACTGAAGTTGGCATTTCCCCAGTTAATTATTTTTACTCTGGATTGGTCCTTGTCCTTTTCCATATCCAACCTAAACCTTAAGATACAATGATCTCTCTTCCCTAAATGTTCTCCTCCAACACTTAATCCACTTGGCCTGCTTCATTCCCAAGAACCAGGTTCAGCAGTGCCACCTTTCTCGTTGGACTGGAAACATACTGCTGTAGAAAATTCTCCTGAACACACTCTAGGAACTCTTGTGTCCTATAGATGGTGGACAGGCTTTGAGATGAGCCACTCACTGCAGAATTCCCAGCCTCTGCTCTGCTCTTGTAGCCACAATATTTATGTGGCTAGTGCTGTTTCTGCCACTGGAAACAATTTTTCCTTATTAACTCTATTCCTTCCAACCACTCTGAAAAACCGCTTTGACTCTAATACTCTTCTAAGCAGTTTTTAGTCCCACTTGTTCTTCTTTGTCAAATTCCCTACCCCTTAATCTTCTCTAGTAATCTTTGTGCTATCTTGTCAAAGGTTTTCTTAAAGCCCCTGTACGCTGCATTTCTCCCATCTACCTTGCCTGGTACCGCCTTAAAGAATTCTATATGATTTGTTAAACACACTTGTCTTTTTTGAAGTCTGTGTTGACTGCTTTTAACTGCTTGTATTTAAAAACATGGTAATATCATCTGTCCAAAGAACGTCAATTCAAATCCAACTACAGAAGTTTGAGAATTTGAAATTTGAAATCAGTTTAAAAATAAAAAGCTGGTATCAGTGAAGCTGACCATGAAAATATTGGATTGTCATAAAAACCTATCTGACTCACCAATATCCTCCTCCAAAGCTTCTCTGCTGTCATCCAACTGGGTGGGACTGCTTATTTGTTCCATTTTTATGTATCTGATCATATGCAGAATTTCACTTACAATGGCTTCTCTTCCTACTCCCACAATGTTATTTTTGGCATCCTCCAAGGATCTGTCCTTGACCACGTCATATTTGCATTTACATATGAACATACAAATTTGGAGCAGGAGTAGGTAATTTCGCCCCTCAAGACTGTCCTGCCATTTGATAACATCATGGCTGATTTGATTGTGGCCTCTACCTTCCTGTCTATCCCCCCCCCGCCCCCAACCCCATACCCTTTGACTCCCTTTTCAGTCAAGAATTTATCTAACTCAGCCTTAAAAATATTTAATGACCCTGCCTACACTGCTATATGGGGAAGAGAATTCCACAGACTAACAACCCTCAGAGAAAAAAATTCTCCCATCTCCATCTTAAATGGGAGACCACTTATTTTCAAACTGTGACCCCTAGTTGTAGTCTTTCCCAGTAGGGGAAACATCCTTTCAGTGTCCACCCTGTCAAATGCCCTCAGGATCTTATAACAAGATCCCCTCCCATTTTTTTGAACTCCAGTGGAAACATGCCTAAACTATCTAACCTTTACTTATAAGGCAACCCCTCCATCTCAGGAATCAGTCAAGTGAACTTTCTCTGCACTGCTTCTAATGCAAATATATCCTTTTTTTAATAAGGAGACCAGTACTCCAGATGTGGTCTCACCAAAGCCCTCTACAACTGTATACTCCTATACCTTTATATTCCATTCTGCTTGCAATAAATGCCAACATTCCATTTACCATCCCAATCATTTGCTTTACCTCATACTAACTTTTTATGATTGATGGATCAGGAGTTCTGCAATCTCTCTCCATGTAAATAATATGCTGCTTTTCTATTCTTCCTGCCAAAGTGGACAAGTTCACATTTTCCCATTTTATACGCAATCTGCCAATTTCTTGCCCACTCACTTAACCTATCTATATCCCTTTGCAGCCTTCTTATATCCTCTTCACAAGTTAATCTCCTACCTATCTTTGTGTTATCATAAAATTTAGCAATCACATTCGGTTCCTTCACCCAAGTCATTCATATAGATTGTCAATAGTTGAGATCCCAGCACTGATCCCTGTGGCACTCCACTGGTTACGTCTTGCCAACCTGAAAATGACCTATTTATCACTGCTCTTTGGTTTATAATAGCTAACCAATCCTTTATCCATGTGAATGTATTACCCCCAACATGAGCTCCTATTTTTTGTGTAGTAATTTTGTGTAGTAACCCTTGATGTGGCACCTTGTAAAATGCCTTTTGGAAATCCAAGCACACCACATCTACATGTCTCCCTTTATCCATGCTGCATGTTACTTCCTCAAAGAACTCTAATAAATTAATCAAACGCAATTCCCCTTTCACAAATTTCCCATATTGACTCTGCCTAATTGCATTAAAATTTTCTAAGTGCCCTGCTAAAACCTTCTTAATAATAGATTCTAGCATTTTCCCTATGAAAAGTATTAGACTAGCTAGCCTGTAGTTTCCAGTTTTCTGTCTCCCTCCTTTTCTGAATAGAGGAATTACATTCACTATTTTTCAAACAGATTAGACCTTTCCAGAATTTAGGGAATTTTGGAAAATTGAAATCAATCCATCTACCATCTCAGGAGCCACTTCTTTTAAGACTCTGGGATGAATTCCATCAGGACCTGGGGACTTGTCAGCCTTCAGTTTTAATAATTTTCTCAGTCCACTTTCCATGGTGTTCCTCCCTCCCTTTCTACTCTTGTTTTATAATTATTTCTGGGATGTTATTTGTGTCTTCTACAGTGAAGACAGACACAAAGGCCTACGTTTTTGCTCCCGGGTCGAGAGTGCAAAGTTGGGACAATTCTCAACTCTGCAAACTCAACCTTGGGAAAAAAAGTGCCCTGAAAGGTCGTATTTTCAGTCGGGGCTGGGGGGGCGGTAGTGGTGGTGGGTGGAGGGCAGGTAAATGGGAGCGTGGCTGACCCTGGAAAGAGGCCGGTGACTGCCGAGTCAGGCTGAGCGAATGGCCAATCTCGGTGCACTGGCACTTTGTTTAGTCTGTGAAAATAAACAATAAAACAAAAAGCAGACCTTTCCAGAATTTAGGGAATTTTGGAAAATTGAAATCAATCCATCTACCATCTCAGGAGCCACTTCTTTTAAGACTCTGGGATGAATTCCATCAGGACCTGGGGACCCTCACACCCCTTCACCCCTTCCCCACACATTTCCCATGCCCTATACATGCCAACCTGCACCACCTCATGCCCCCAACCAACACCCCCCTCCCCACAGCTCCTCATACCCTCCATGCAAACCCATGCCCCTCCACCCATCCTCCATAGCCCTTTATAGTCCTTATGCCAACCCATGCCAACCCTTTGCCCTTACACCACCATGCTAATTCACCCTGTATCCGCCATGCGCAGACCTCTGGACCCATCCTGAGATTAAATAAAGTTCTTTAGTGTCTATTGATGAATTCACTATTTCAAAAGAGAACACTCTCATTAATAAAAATCCCATTCACTACATTTAAATTCCTTTAATCTCTTATGAAAACAAACATTCGTACTCATAGCCTCACTTCACAGAGTTTATAAACACTTGGAGCTTTCAGTCAAACTGTGAACTGATAGACACCCCATTGTGGTAATGAGAGGTTGTGGAATCTGTCACTCAGCACTAATCCCATATTGATAGCTCTCAGGCTTTTGTCAACAGAGTGAAATAGCAAGCACTGATTTTTTTGGCATTGCAGAATGCATCTTTTAGATTAAAGGGCAGGATATTTAAATTCCTTGACAGCTATCTTGATGGCTACTTTGACAGTTCTCTTGATACTTCTTGACAGCTATTTTGACAGTTCTCTTAACAGTTCCAATGAGCTGGACAGTTCCAGTGAACTTGGCAGTTGCAAAGAGTTTATGCACATTTTACACACTTTCATGTCTACTTTTAGAACCAAAGGGAACCTTACCTCTCTCAAAGGGCACCATACCATTCCCAACGCTGACCCAGAACCACATCCAAAAAGGTACCCTACCTCTCCAAAGAACTCTGGAAGCTTTAGAACTTCTCCGACCTGGTCTAATGTGCACAAGTCATATTTTAGACATACCACTGGCTAAAATCAGATCTGACTGAGGCAGCTGCACTTTGACATGTGCAGTTGCTTCTGTGAACCACAAATGTGTGAATTAGAACCCATCCCCTTTCCTTCCCATGCAAAAATAGTGGGGCCCAGATTCAGGGGTGGGACTTCCAGATCCAGGTTTCCACCACCGTTTTCGCAAAGACAAAGAGTCTCACCATCTGCCCAAAAGTTCAGGCCAAAGTATCTGTTCAATGCATCCTCCATTTACTTATTTCCCAATATTAATTCGCCATACTCACTCTCTCGAGGACCAATGCTCAGTTTAGTTACTCTTTTCCTTTTTAAATAGCTGTAGAAAATCTTCCTATCTGTTTTTATAATTCTAGGCAGCTTTAATTCTCACACTTTAAATTCTTCATTTTTTTTTCAGTCATTCTTTGCTGGTTTTTATATTTCTGACCTACCACTAATCTTCATGGAGTTGTATGCTTTTTCTTTCAATTTGATACTATCTTTAATTTCCTTAGTTAGCCAAAAATGATGCATCCTTCTCATAGAGACTTTCTCACTAGAGCGTATATTTGCTGAGTGTTATGAAATATCTCCTTAGCTGTCTGCCACTGCATCTCTACTGACCTATCCCTTAATCTAATTTCCTAATTCACTCTAGCTAGCTCTGTCTTCATACCCTTATAATTGTCTTTATTTAAGTTTAAAAGACTGGTCATAGACCCACTCTTCTCTTCCTCAAACTGAATGTGAAATTCAATTATGTTATGATCATTGCTACCTAGGGGCAACTTTACTATTAGGTCACTAATTAATTCTGTCTTATTGTGCATGACCAGGTCCAGAATAGCCTATTCTCTGGTTGGCTCTGAAACATACTGCTCTAAGCAGCTGTCGTGAAAACACTATGAACTCATCTTCCAGGCTACCTTTGCCAATCTGATTTGTCCAATCTATATGTAGATTAAAATCACCTATGATTATTGCCATACCTTTCACATAAGCCCCCATTATTTATTCCCATATACCCCGCCTAACAGTGTAGAGACTGTTAGGGGACCTATAAGCTATTCTGACAAGTGATTTCTTACCTTTGCTATTTCTTATCTCTACCCAAACTGATTCTATATCTTGAACCTTAGAATTTAAAGTAATCTCTCACTATTGTGCTAATGCCATCTTTAATTAACACCCAGAACCTTTTCCTAGTTTCATGTCTTTCTGAAGTGTCGTGTACCAGTGAATATTCAGGTCCCAGCCTTTGTCACCTTGTAGCCATACCTCTGTAATGACTATCAGATAGATCTTACATATAAATTTCTATTTGAACTGACAATTCATCCGTTTTGTTATGAATGCTATCATATGCGCAATCAGATATGGAGCCTTTAGTTCTGTCTTTTTGCTGTTTTTGCAACCTCTGGTCTTATCTGCTGGTGCACTTTTAAGTTTGTATGACCTGTCCTTTCTTGCCAGGCTCTGATTATGATGCTATTTTGCTCTCTTTCCTTGTCCTCTTCCTTTAATTTACCACATTTTCCCTCACCTGACCCCTCACTCCCACTATTTAGTTTAATGCCATCTCTAATGCTCTGGATAATACCACCTGCCAGAACACTGGTCCCAGCATGCTTCGGGTGAAAACTGTCTCAGTGGTACAGCTTCCCACTTTCCCCAGTACTGGTACCAATGCCCCATGAATCAAAACCCATTTCTCCCACACCAATCTTTCCATGCATTCAACTCTCTAATCTTATTTACCCCATGTCAATTTGCTCATGGCTTAGGTATTAATCTGCTTTTTAATTTAGCCCCCTACCTGCTCATGCTCCCTAAGCAGAACCTCTTTCCTAGTACTATCTATGCCATTAGTTCTTATGTGGACCACGACAACAGGATCTTCTCCCTCCCACTGCAAGTTCCTCTCCAGCCCAGAGCAGATGTCCCAAGCCATGGCAGCTAGCAGGCAACACAGCCTTCTGGACTCTTGCTCGTGGCTATAGAGAACTATGTCTATCCCCTGATTGCACCATCTCTAACTACCATTCCATTCCTATTTACTCCCCCTCGCTTGAATGATTTCCTGTACCACAGGGCTATGGCCAGTTCACTCATCTATCCTGCAGCCTCCACTTTCATCCATACCAGCTGCAAGAGCTTATTGTTCAATTGCAAAGGCTGAGGCTCCTTAACTTCTACCTTCTTGATCCCCATAGCTGCCTTACTTGCAGTCACACTCTCCTCCCCCTGACTTGGACCAAGTCAGAAGACCCTAGCCTAAGGAGTGTGACTGGCTTTGGGAACAAAGTGCCCAGGTAACTTTCCCCGTCCCTGATGCATCGCAGCGTCTGAATCTCAGACTCCTGCTCATTAACTCTGAGCTGAAGTTCCTCGAGCTGTAGACACTTACTGAAGGCATGTGTGCCTTGGATCACACTCGAGTCCACTAGTTCCCAAATGCTGCAGATGCAACATATTGCCTGCACTGTCATTTTTTGTGTTTTACTAATTACAATTTAATTAATGCCTCTACTCCTGCCTGTGCATTTTTCATATTATTTCAATTAATGTTCCACTTAATGTTCCACTTACTCTGACTGAAATTCCCTCGTTTATACAAGATAAATACAAAATACTGACCAGTTAATCACCTGATTCCTTGTGATATCACACCCCAATTTTTGTTTCTGAATGTGGGCTCTGACTGGCTCCTGGCGGATAACCCAGCTTTTTAACTTCTCTCTCAAAGTCTCTCTGTTTTAACCTCTCTGTCCCCAAGTCTCGCTATTTTAACCTCGCTCACTCGAAGTCTCGTTTTAACCTCACTCACTCGAAGTCTCGCTATTTTAACCTCTCTGTCCCCACATCTCGCTGTTTTAGCTTCTCTCCCGAAGTCTTGCTGTTTTAGCTTCTCTCCCGAAGTCTCGCTGTTTTAGCTTCCCTCCCGAAGTCTCGCTGTTTTAGCTTCCCTCCCGAAGTCTCGCTGTTTTAGCTTCTCTCCCGAAGTCTCGCTGTTTTAGCTTCTCTCCCGAAGTCTCGCTGTTTTAGCTTCTCTCCCGAAGTCTCGCTGTTTTAGCTTCTCTCCCGAAGTCTCGCTGTTTAAGCTTCTCTCCCGAAGTCTCGCTGTTTAAGCTTCTCTCCCGAAGTCTCGCTGTTTTAGCTTCTCTCCCGAAGTCTCGCTGTTTTAACCTCTCAGTCCCCGAGTCTCGCTGTTTTAGCTTCTCTCCCGGAGTCTCGCTGTTTTAGCTTCTCTCCCGAAGTCTCGCTGTTTTAGCTTCTCTCCCGAAGTCTCGCTGTTTTAGCTTCTCTCCCGAAGTCTCGCTGTTTTAACCTCTCAGTCCCCGAGTCTCGCTGTTTTAGCTTCTCTCCCGAAGTCTCGCTGTTTAAGCTTCTCTCCCGAAGTCTCGCTGTTTAAGCTTCTCTCCCGAAGTCTCGCTGTTTTAGCTTCTCTCCCGAAGTCTCACTGTTTTAGCTTCTCTCCCGAAGTCTCGCTGCTTTAGCTTCTCTCCCGAAGTCTCGCTGTTTTAGCTTCTCTCCCAAAGTCTCGCTGTTTTAACCTCTCAGTCCCCGAGTCTCGCTGTTTTAGCTTCTCTCCCGAAGTCTCGCTGTTTTAGCTTCTCTCCCGAAGTCTCGCTGTTTTAGCTTCTCTCCCGAAGTCTCGCTGTTTTAGCTTCTCTCCCGAAGTCTCGCTGTTTTAGCTTCTCTCCCGAAGTCTCGCTGTTTTAGCTTCTCTCCCGAAGTCTCGCTGTTTTAGCTTCTCTCCCGAAGTCTCGCTGTTTTAGCTTCTCTCCCGAAGTCTCGCTGTTTTAGCTTCTCTCCCGAAGTCTCGCTGTTTTAGCTTCTCTCCCGAAGTCTCGCTGTTTTAGCTTCTCTCCCGAAGTCTCGCTGTTTTAGCTTCTCTCCCGAAGTCTCGCTGTTTTAGCTTCTCTCCCGAAGTCTCGCTGTTTTAGCTTCTCTCCCGAAGTCTCGCTGTTTTAGCTTCTCTCCCGAAGTCTCGCTGTTTTAGCTTCTCTCCCGAAGTCTCGCTGTTTTAGCTTCTCTCCCGAAGTCTCGCTGTTTTAGCTTCTCTCCCGAAGTCTCGCTGTTTTAGCTTCTCTCCCGAAGTCTCGCAGTTTTAGCTTCTCTCCCGAAGTCTCGCTGTTTTAGCTTCTCTCCCGAAGTCTCGCTGTTTTAGCTTCTCTCCCGAAGTCTCGCTGTTTTAGCTTCTCTCCCGAAGTCTCGCTGTTTTAGCTTCTCTCCCGAAGTCTCGCTGTTTTAGCTTCTCTCCCGAAGTCTCGCTGTTTTAGCTTCTCTCCCGAAGTCTCGCTGTTTTAGCTTCTCTCCCGAAGTCTCGCTGTTTTAGCTTCTCTCCCGAAGTCTCGCTGTTTTAGCTTCTCTCCCGAAGTCTCGCTGTTTAAGCTTCTCTCCCGAAGTCTCGCTGTTTAGCTTCTCTCCCGAAGTCTCGCTGTTTTAGCTTCTCTCCCGAAGTCTCGCTGTTTTAGCTTCTCTCCCGAAGTCTCGCTGTTTTAGCTTCTCTCCCGAAGTCTCGCTGTTTTAGCTTCTCTCCCGAAGTCTCGCTGTTTAAGCTTCTCTCCCGAAGTCTCGCTGTTTTAGCTTCTCTCCCGAAGTCTCGCTGTTTTAACCTCTCAGTCCCCGAGTCTCGCTGTTTTAGCTTCTCTCCCGAAGTCTCGCTGTTTTAGCTTCTCTCCCGAAGTCTCGCTGTTTTAACCTCTCAGTCCCCGAGTCTCGCTGTTTTAGCTTCTCTCCCGAAGTCTCGCTGTTTAAGCTTCTCTCCCGAAGTCTCGCTGTTTAAGCTTCTCTCCCGAAGTCTCGCTGTTTTAGCTTCTCTCCCGAAGTCTCGCTGTTTTAGCTTCTCTCCCAAAGTCTCGCTGTTTTAACCTCTCAGTCCCCGAGTCTCGCTGTTTTAGCTTCTCTCCCGAAGTCTCGCTGTTTTAGCTTCTCTCCCGAAGTCTCGCTGTTTTAGCTTCTCTCCCGAAGTCTCGCTGTTTTAGCTTCTCTCCCGAAGTCTCGCTGTTTTAGCTTCTCTCCCGAAGTCTCGCTGTTTTAGCTTCTCTCCCGAAGTCTCGCTGTTTTAGCTTCTCTCCCGAAGTCTCGCTGTTTTAGCTTCTCTCCCGAAGTCTCGCTGTTTTAGCTTCTCTCCCGAAGTCTCGCTGTTTTAGCTTCTCTCCCGAAGTCTCGCTGTTTTAGCTTCTCTCCCGAAGTCTCGCTGTTTTAGCTTCTCTCCCGAAGTCTCGCTGTTTTAGCTTCTCTCCCGAAGTCTCGCTGTTTTAGCTTCTCTCCCGAAGTCTCGCAGTTTTAGCTTCTCTCCCGAAGTCTCGCAGTTTTAGCTTCTCTCCCGAAGTCTCGCTGTTTTAGCTTCTCTCCCGAAGTCTCGCTGTTTTAACCTTCCTCTCCCGAAATCTCGCTGTTTTAGCTTCTCTCCCGAAGTCTCGCTGTTTTAGCTTCTCTCCCGAAGTCTCGCTGTTTTAACCTTCCTCTCCCGAAATCTCGCTGTTTTAGCTTCTCTCCCGAAGTCTCGCTGTTTTAGCTTCTCTCCCGAAGTCTCGCTGTTTTAGCTTCTCTCCCGAAGTCTCGCTGTTTTAGCTTCTCTCCCGAAGTCTTGCTGTTTTAACCTTTCTCTCCCAAAATCTCGCTGTTTTAGCTTCTCTCCTGTAGTCTCGCTGTTTTAACCTTTCTCTCCCGAAGTCTCGCTGTTTTAACCTTTCTCTCCCAAAGTCTCGTTGTTTTCACTTCTCTCCCGAAGTCTCGCTGTTTTAACATCTCTGTCCTGAAGTCTCGCTGTTTTAACCTTTGTCCCCTGAAATCTCGCTGTTTATGTGCTACCCCCTTGGTGACATCATCCATAAGAATGGCGTTAGCCTTCACGTGTATGCTGACAACACCCGGCTCTACCTCACCAATACTTCTCTTGGCTGCTCCAACGTCACTAAATTATCAGACTGCTCGTGCAACATCTAGTAATACATGAGGAAAAATTTCCTCCAATTAAATATTGGGAAGACTGAAGCCATTGTTTTCAGTCCCAGTTCCAAACTCCGTTCCCTAGCTACTAACTCCATCTCTCTCCCTGGCAATGGTATGAGATTAAACCTGCCTATTCACAACCTTGGTATAATATTTGACGCTGAGATGAGCTTCCGTCCACATATTTGCACCATTCCTAAGACTGCCCTTTTCCATCTGCATGACATCATCTAACTTTGTCCCTGTCTCATCTCATTTGCTGCTGAAGCCCTTATCCACACCTTTGCTGCCTCTAGACTTGACTATTTCAACACATTCCTGGCAGGCCTCCCACATTCATTCTACTCTTCATGAACCCGAGGTCATCCAAAATCCTGCTGCCCTTGCCTTATCTCACATCAAGTCTTGTTTACTTGCTGCCCTTGTGCTCGGTGCCCAACAATGGCTCCAGGTCAAGCAACATCTTGATTTAAAAATTCTCCTCCTTGATTTCAAATGGCCTTACCTGTGTAATCCCCTTCTACTCCACACCCCTCTGTGGTATCTATGCTCATTGAATCTGGTCTCTTGCGCATCCCTGATTTCAGTTGCTCCATCATTGGTGACCGTGCCTTCAGTTCCCCAGGCTGTAAGCTTTGGAATTCCCAACTTACACCGCTTTGCCTCTCTACCTTACTTTCTTCCTTTAAGACACTCCTTAGCCTCTTTGACCAAGCTTTTGGTCATTTGATCCAATATCACCTTATGTGACTCAGCATCATGTTTTGTTTTATGATGCTCCTGTGAAGCACCTTGGAACATTGTATTACATTAAAAGTGCTATATAAATATAGGCTGTTTCTTTAATGTTTGTTGATTGTTCTAAAAGGCCATCAGGTTCACTAATGTCCTTTAGGGAAGAAAATCTACTAAATCTACTAAAATCTACAAAAATCTACATTTCGAGCCTTGAAACGTTAATTCTGTTTATAATGCTCTGGGGATCCGAGTTCGAATCCCGCCACAGCAGATGTTGGAATTTGAATACAATAAAAATCTGGAATGAAAGTCTAATGATGACCATGAAACCATTGTTTATTTTGTCCTAAAAACCCATCTGGTTCACTAATGTCCTTTAGGAGAGAAAATCTGCCGTCCTTACCTGGTCTGGACTAAGGCAACTAGGAATGGGTAATAAATGCTGGCCGACCCAGCGACACCCACATCCTATGAATGAATTTTTTAAAAAAGTACCTGTGATACTCTTTGTTAGGATTCAATGCAGTGGCTTGCTAGGCCAGCAGAGAGGCAGCCACGCTGATGAGGCACTGAAGCCACATCATGGTAAACCATGTAAGGACTCGAAACGTTAACTCTGTTTTTTATCTCTCCACAGATGCTGTTAGACCGGCTGAGTTTTTCCAGCACTTTCTGTTTTTGTCTCAGATTTCCAGCATCTGCAGTATTTTGCTTTTAGCATTACCCTGGGTCTCTGGATTACTAGTCGTCTCCCCCTGATGTCCAGTCTAGCTACAGTTCATGAAGATAGTCCAACACTGCACTCTCAGGGCAGCTAAGAATGAGCAATAAATACAAGCTTTGCCAGTGACAATCCCATCCTGAGAATGAGTTGTTAACAAATAAATTTGGCCAAGTTAATAAATAAGTCCTTTATATTCCTTTACAAATTCATGACGTAATATACGTAAACTATAGTATATCATTATAGAATCACATGAGGAAGATACAAGTCAATTGGAATGACGCTATTTTTTTCCTCCTTGAACAACACAATGGGCCAGAACTTTGTGGAGTGGCAATCTCAGTCAGGTTGCCATTCTGCTCCTTTTACTTGCCTTGGTCAGAAGTTACACATTTCTTGCCCAACCTTCCTACTCGGGCCTGACAAATATGCAGTGTACTGGCTCCTGGGACTCGTCAGTACAGTGCAGCAGCGTTGGAGCAAGTGAAGCCATGCCCCCTTTTTACGACACTAGCTGATGTAAAGCAGGTAGGTTTAAAGGTCCCAGCCACTTTGAGAAGCCAGGGAGAAGCTAATTGTGTAAGGTAAGTATGTAGGATGGTGGGGAGGGGATAATGGGAGGATAGGTTGGGAAGGGTAGGATGGGTCGGGGGTGGGGCGTGTTGGGATGAGGGAGTTGGGTGTATCAGGGGTGTGGGGAGGGGTAGGGGTTCATTGGGGGGGTTGGGGGGCTGTCGGGAGAGTGGAGGAGTAGTCGGGGGGGCTGGAGGGTCATCGGGCAGTGAGGGTGTAGTTGTGGGGGTCAGGAAGTAGTCGGGGGGGCGCGCTAAACAGGGGGGTAGGGGCAAGTTGGGAGATGGGCAGCGTAGTCGGGGGGTCAGGAGGGTAGTTGGAGCTGTGGAGGATAGTTGGCAGGGTGGTAGTTGGGAGGTGGGGAGGGTAGTTGGGGGCAGTCGGGGGTGGGGGAGGGAGTTGGGGGGTATAGAAGGGGGAGTCCAGTGGGGTTGGGGGGTTCAGGATGGGGATCACTAGAATAGTTACTCGGGTGTCAGAAGTGATTTTAATCTTTCTAACCTTTCCTGGGTAACAGTTCTGCTAACCAGTTATCAGTGTAAATTGCACTATAATACAACCACAGTTTATAGCTGTTTTTTGCTCATTCTGATTACAGTACGGTATCTCTCATAGGAACATAGGACTTAAGAGAAGGAGTAGGCCAATTGGTCCTTCGAATCTGCTCTGCCATTCAATAAGATAATGACTGATCTGGTTGTGGTCTCAACTCCACCTTCCCGTCTGCCCCTCACAACCCTCAACTCCCTTGTGTATCAAAAATCTAACTAACTTAGCCTAGAATAAATTCAATGATCCAGCCTCCACTGCTTTCTGGGGAAAAGAACTCCACAGACTAACAGCTTCTGAGAGAAAAAATGTCACATCTCCGTCTTAAAAGGGAGTCCCCTTATTCTTAAACTGTGCCTCCTGTTTCTAGTCTCCAAAAGAAAAACTATCCTCCCAGTGTCCACCCTAACAGGATCTTATATGTTTCAATAAGATCACCACTCATTCTTCTATACTGCAATGGGTAAAGACCCATCCTGTTAAACCTTTCTTCCATAAGATGTTATATAATCATCCCCAATTCAATTTAATGATCCTTAAGGTGAAAGCTGTAACTAGTTTAATATAACGAGAGCTTATATATCTGCTAATGGAGAGTATATATGTTATTTTAAACATAATTTGTCTTTTTTTCATTTTGCTCATGAAACAGGGTAAAAATATAAGCTCCACAGTGTCAAGCAATTTACTCTTTTTATATCAGGCCAGACTGTGATTGCTGACAGGTTACTCAGTCAAGTGAGACATTACACCTGAGCTTAATCCTGTCCACGCTCAATGTTCACTCTTTCTAGCAAGGGGCAATAGTCATGAACAGGAATAGGCGTGGGACTGATATTTAAATTTTGCCCTAACTGACCAGGGATGTAAGGCCAACTGCAACACTCCGATTATTATGCTGCCAAGATCATCTAAGTAAAGAAGTAAAGTAGCACATGGTAGAGATTAAATCTGAGACCATCCTGATCTGTACAACACAGCGTGAGCAGTCGGGGGAGCATTATTTTTTATTATGTGGCAAAAATCAGAACCTTAGCACAACAGTGGCCAATAGGTAAATTTGCATAGGGCAGTGAGCAGACGGAATGGGTCATAATTTGCCATAGGAGCAAATCAAATGGCATCTGACATGAGTTAGACTTGTTCTTGCACGTTTAGGCTTTTAAAATCTTTGCGTGGCAAGCAGCTGAATGTATGAGCTGATAACATCGCAGTGAAGGAAACTAGGCATCTAGAGTCTGAGTGAACAGGGCAAGCAAATATGAATCTCCTTAGGTGTAGTGGCAATGTCACTAGACTAGTAATCTAGAGACCCAGATTAATGCTGTGGGGACAAGGTTTCAAATCCCACCGTGGCAGCTAGTGGAATTTAAATTCAATTAATAAATATGGAATATAAAGCTAGTCTCAGTAATGGTGATCATGAAACTATTGTTGATTGTCGTAAAAACCCACCTGGTCCACTAATGTCCTTTAGGGAAGGAAATCTGCCATCCTTACCTGTGGTCTGGCCTACATGTGACTCTGGACCCACAGCAATGTGTTTAACTCTTAACTGCCCGAGAAAGCCATTCAATTCAAGTACAAATCAAGATGGGTAACAAATACTGACTTTGCCAGTGATGCCCACATCCCATGAAAGAATAAATTAAATTAATCAGATTGATTGTGAAATTAATAACATTAAAGGAAAAATTTTCCCCCCATTGTTGGGGGGGCCGGGGTTGTGCGGAGGTGGGCGCAAACCCAATCGGTGTCCCCGATCGGGGACGTGCCGCCATTTTACATGGGCGGGCCAGTTAAGTTCTTTCGTGCATGCGCACGGGGGTGCCTCAGGGAGATCCATTTGACATGTAAGTTTAAATAAAGGAAGGAAAAAACTTTTGAAACATGTTCCCTTGTGACACTGTCACATGAGCTGGGACATATCAAAGAATTAATGTAAAACTTTTTATTACATTTTAAAACACTTCATGAAACCTCATCCTGCCCGTGGAAATGCAAAGGCCGCCTGGGCTCTTCGCCTGCCCACCCACCTTAAGGTAGGGCGGGCAACTCCATTAAATTGAGTTAATTAGTTTTTAACAGGCCTTTGACAGTTCAGCGGGTTTGCAGCCGAGTCAGCTGTGCGCCCGCCGAACTGACAATCTAAATGACGCACGGTGACGTCGGGCATGTGTCATTTTATGTGTCGGCGAGCCGGCCCCATCCCCGCTCGTCGACCGGAGAATTCTGCCCTAAGGACTGGGAAGGAAGTGAAAATTGGAATGGGTGAGAATTGGTGAAGACAATGTCAAATCAGGTACAGGTAGAAATGGAGAGAGAGAGAGGATGGATGGATTAGGAGAGAAAAAAAAGAGACAGAAAGGAAAAGTATTTTTTAAATTGTTTTAATTTTGTATTTGTGTGTCAGCTGTATTGGTAGCATTCTAACCTCTTAGCCACAAGGTTCCAAGTTCAAGACACACTCCACGACTTGAGCTCAAAAACAAAAGGCTGGCACTCCAGCTACAGAGAGAATTGAACTGTCATGGGTACTGTCTTTTGAATGAGATATTAAACCGAGGCCCCATCAGCCTGCTCTGGTAAATGTAAAAGATCACAAGGCACTATTTTGAAGAAGCACAGGATAGTTATCCCTGGTGTCTGGCCAATAAAAGAGCTTCAGAACATAAAAATAGCAGGAACCGGCTCCACCACTCAATACGATCATAGCTGATCTGATGTGGCCCTAACTCCACTTTTCCTACCGGTCCCCCATATTCCTTGACTCCCTTGTCAATCAAAAAATCTGTGTAACGCTGCCTTGAATATGTTCAATGACCCAGCTCCCAGTGCTCACTGGAGGAGATCATTCCAAACACAATCGACCTTCTGGAACCATAGAACTGTTACAGTGCAGAAAGAAGCCATTCAGCCCATCATGTCTGCACTGGCCAAAAAGAGAAAAAAGAAACAAGATGCTCATTTTAATGCCACTTTTCAGCACCTGGTCCGTAGTCTTGCACTTCAGATGCAGATCCAGGTACCTTTTAAATGAGTTGTGCGTTTCAGCCTCAACCAACGACTTAGGTAGTGAATTCCAGATGCCCAGCACCCTTTGGGTGAAAAAGTTTTTTCTCATGCTCCCTCAATCCTTCTACCAATCACCTTAAATCTATGCCCCCCTAGTAATTGACCCCTGAGCAAGGGGAAACAAGTATTTCCTGTCTACCCTATCTAAGATTCTCATAATGTTGGACACCTCAATTAGGTCACCCCTTAGTCTTCTCTGTACTAAGGAAAACAACCTAGCCTATCCAATCTCTCCTCCTAGCTGCAATTTTCAAGCCCTGGCAGCATTCTTGTAAATCTCCTCTGTTCTGACTTTCTCGAGAGCAATTATATTCTCCCTGTGATGTGGTGATCAGAACTGTACACAAAATTCCAGCTGTGGCCTAACCAGCATTTTTTATAGTTCCATCATTACATCCTTGCACTTGTATTTAATACTTCAACCAATAAAGGAAAGCATTCCATATGCTTCCTTGATCACCTTGTCCACCTGTCCTGCCACCTTCGGGGACCTGTGGATATGCACCCCAAGGTCTCTCACTTCCTCAACCCCTCTCAATAACTTCCCATTTATTGAGTTTCCTTGCTTTGTTTTCCCTCCTCAAGTGCATTACCTCGCACTTTTCTAGATTGAATTCAACTAGCTACTTCTCCGCCCACTCAACCAAACCATTTATATAATTCTGGAGTCCACAGCTATTTTCTTCACTATTAACTATACAGCCAATTCGTGTGTCACCTGCAAATTTCCCAATCATGCGTTCCACATTTAAGTCTGAATCATTAATATATACAGCAGAGCAAAGCCTCAACACTGAGCCCTCTGGAACACCACTGGAAACCGTTTTTCATTCGCAAAAACATCCATCAACCATTACCTTTTGTTTCCTGTCACTGAGCCAAATTTTGCATCCAGCCTGCCTCCTTCCTCCGTATCCCATGAGACATCACTTTCCTGACCAGTCTGCCATGTGGGACCGTTTCAAATGCCTTACTGAAAGCCATGTAGACAACATCCAATGCACTACCTTCATCAATCCTCCGTGTTACTTCCTCAAAGTTACTTCCTGTGAGAGAAGAAATACCTTCGCAATCTTAAATCAGAGATCCCTTATTTTGAAACCGTGTCTCTGTATTTTTAGATTGCCCCTCAAGGGGAAACATCCTCTCAGCATTTACTCTGTGAAGCCCCCTCAGAATCTTATATGTTTCAATAAGATCACTCTCATTCTTCTAAACTCCAATGAGTATAGACCCAACCTGCTCAACCTTTCCTCATAAAACAATCCCTTCATCCTAGGAATCAGCCCAGTGAATTTTATCTGAACTGCCTCCAAAGCAAGTATGTCCTTCCTCAAGTAAGGTGACCAAAATTGCTGCACAACATTCTAAGGGCAGAATCTTCCTTTCTGAAGTCTTAAGTTCTGTGGCTGGAGCGGAAGTCGGAGTATTTTCCACTAGTGGGAGTGCGTGAGGGTGGGTGGGAGGAGGGAGGGAGCAGCAGTACAGCTGACAACACACAATCATGCGCTAGTTAGTTTCTTACTTATGCATTGTGCAGAGCACGACAAATCTTATGGTGGGAGCAGGCAGGAAATTGCCCTCCCCGCCATTACCTTGTGGGATTGAAGGTCCAGGCACCATATTTAAAGAGCACCCAGAGAGCCTCAACCCCATCCCCACTTAGCCTACCTCTCAAGTCCAGCCTCCGCTCCACCCTTCCACCTTACCCCACCCCCTCCCAATGCCCCCCCACCTTCCAGCCTTCACGCAGCTTGTGCTAGCAGCAGCCAATATGAGTAAAGTTCTGAGTCATCGCCAAGAACGTGAAAGCAGTGTAATCTGGAGGGGAAACTTAGTTCTGGCAAGGTGGTCTTTTAATGAGCATGCATGACATGTTAATGAATGCAAAAGGGCTTCCCGACATTGTTCGTCAGGAAGCTTGACCCGCCTTTAGTCTGTCTTTAAAGTCCCAAGAACCAAGTCCCATGCACCATTATTCCCACTGCTGGTGGGACCAGAGGATTCTGCCCTAGGTGTGGTCTAACCAGTAATCATTACAGTTGTTGCAAGACTTCCCTACTTTTATACTCCATCCTTGCTTGCAATAAAAGCCAGCATTCCATTTGCCTTCTTAATTATTTGCTGTACCTACATGCTGGCCTTATGTGATTCATGTAAAAGGACACCCAGGCCCCTCTGTACTGCAGAATTCTGTTCTATTTAAATAACATTCTGCTTTTCTATTCTTGCTGCCAAAATGGATAACCTCACGTTTTCCCACATTATACTACATCTGCAGAATTTTAGCCCACTCACTTAACCTATCTATATCCCTTTGCAGAATCTTTGTATCCTTCTCACAACTTACTTTCCTGAGTATCTTCATATCGTCAGCAAATTTGGCTACAATATAATTGGTCCCTTCATCTAAATCATTAATATAGATCATAAATTGTTGAAGCCCAAGCATTGATGCCTGTGGCACTCCATTGGTTACAGTTTGCCACCCTGAAAATGACCCATTTATCCCAACTCTCTGTTTCCTGTTAGTCAGTCATGTATACTCCTATATCACCCCCAACATCATATGCTCTTGTGTAGTAACCTTGTATGTGGCACCTTTTTCTCCCTCAGTCAACATCACAAAAAGATTTTCTGGACATTACGTTATTTTATTCGAGAGTGTTTGCTGCGCGCAAAATTGACTACCGCGTTTTCTTCTTTGCAATAGTGACTACACTTAGAAAGTACTTCAGTGTCTGTAAAGTGCTTTGAGATGTCCATTGGACATGAAAAGCTCTACATAAATGCAAGAAGTTTTTTTTTAAATTTTCAGTATCTCCAACTCCAATTATAAACTGAAAGAATGAGATTCCACACTTAGAATAATTAATTTTCAGTGCCACAGGTCTTCGAGGACCCTCATCACATTCAGGATTGGCTTCGCAGTGATAAGGGGTATCCTCAAAAGATGTGGCTAATGACACCTGTTTGTCGTCCACATAGCACAGCTAAGGAGAGCTACAATGTGGCACGTTCTGCAACAAGGTCCATAATAGAGCAGACGATTGGCATGTTGAAGATGCATTTCAGATGTCTGGACTGATCGGGCAGGGCTCTCCAGTACTCTCCCCAGAGGCTGTCCCACATCATAGTAGTTTGCAGCACTAGTTTGTGTGGGGTGCAGCAAAGGGGAGAATGAGATGCCACATGGAGACATGGAAGAGGTCCACGTCTCCTCAGACAAGGAGGATATGGAACGGGATGAATTCAAAGACGATGAGGCTTCTGAGGCACCACCGGAAGAGGCCCTTGCATGGGCACAATGCGGAAGGCATGCCCGTGAGACCCTCACAGCAACAAGGTCCCAGGGCGAATAAATGTTAAGACTAGTGGATGCAAGTGCATTTCTCCTGTCCCTTCGATACAGGCTAGACATTAGGACCTTCTTTGTCATTCTCAGCATCTCAATGAAGGTCATCCACCTCAGAATGAATAGTCACATTCATGCGTTACGATGTCCCTATCCTTGGAAGGCTAAGCACCCTATGGATCATATGGCTGTTCTGTAATGGGATAAGCATTCCATCAGCACTCAATCTGAAGTAAGTAGACATGGTGCTGCCCTTTCAACCATAGTGGCAACATTTCAGTGACCATGGTAGCCTTCAAGAGGCAGAAATGCTCCTGCAAATATCAGTGCATTCATGGCAGTATGACAGAAGCTTAGCAAGGTGGTTTAAGGATGAAACTCGTCAGTCACTGGTTATCGGTTGACCATCTGAAGAAGGATCAAAATCCAGAGAGCGGCATCTCTCCAAATGCCATTTCTCATGCATGATTAATGGTGAGGCTGCATCTTGATACTGAGCTCCAGGATGACTTTGCTCTTCAGGACACTGTGATCTGTCACTCTACAGCTTGGAAGCAAGTCTATGAGTCAGGATACTTTTGTAAGCACAGTGACTGCTTCAGCAGGATCATCGTGTGATCAGTGACAAACACTCATGACCTTGCCTTCGTCAGAAGCCTGCTAAGTAAATGTCCAGCATTGCCTTTGTATCTGGGAGAGACATGGCGCAGTCAGCATTGACACAGCATTTAATGGTAACATTTTACCCTTGTAAATACTGAAGAACACTCAGGAGATGCACAGGAGCATCACTCTCACCCCATTTCAGTCCTCCGTGTTTTTAATCTACCGAAGTGCAACAGCACGAGGAACACATTGATTGCACTGTAACTTTGAGAGAACAATGTCGATTGTCCTTCTGAGACCTAACCCAGGGATTCCATCAAGCCACTCTAGCCAGATCTTCAGGTGCAAACTAACATCCTCGCATGTAATAGCCTGGCATCTTCAGTCTAGGCACCTATAACACCAGAGGCACATTGAAGTCTAAGAGTCATGCATCAAGCATGTGCAGAGTGGCAACTAATAAAAGAGTAATGTTTAGCCGTAAACACAATAATGAGATAACACTGCAGGCAAGCATGAAAGGCTAGATTTATTAAACTGTAACCCAAAGCTGACAGTCATTCCATGGTGACCTTTGAAAAGTGCACTTGGTTGGGATGACTCCAACACAGCTCACGATAAATACCTATAACATACATAGGGAATAGACTTCAGTGCAGCTGCATCAGGGTAATCAATAACCTTCCAAGAACTCTACTCATGATATGGTCCTTTGATGTAAGGCTTACATGTACATTGTCCAACCATTATGTTCATATAGGAACTGCCTTCATTAATGTCGCCTATGTGGAACTATTTCGATCCCTTTCCCCCACCCCACCCCCACTAGGGCTATCTGTACCTTTGTTATCACATTCCTTAGATAATATCACCAGCTTCAACACCTCTTTGTCCTTTTGTCTATGACATCTTTTGGTTATCTCCACCTATCACTGGCCCTCTATCCAGCTCTACCTGTCCCACCCACCACCCTCCCCCCCACCCTCCTTAAACCAGCTTATATTTCACCTCTTTTCTATTTTACCTTAGTTCTGTTGAAGAGTCATACGGACTCGAAATGTTAACTGTGTTCCTCTCCGCAGATGCTGTCAGACCTGCTGAGTTTTTCCAGGTATTTTTGTTTTTGTTTTGGATTTCCATCATCCACAGTTTTTTGCTTTTATCTTGGAACTAAAGCTGATTGACTGAGCCGAGATTGAGTGAGGCAACATAGGACTTAGGGACACGATGGGAAATACTTGAACAGGGAGGGCATCTGTTACCCTTAGATGATAATGGAACACTGCATCACATGGAAGCACCATTCAGCGCTTGACACTTTGAGGCAGAAAATCAAAATATATTTACTAATATGAAAAGTACATACAGTGATGGAACACATGTCAACATCGTGCATTCAGAACTTCTTAATTTTCCTAATCTACCACATCGGCAGTGGATGCAGCCTGCTGACTGCTCTGCCCTATTGTCAAAGATGACTTTGGTGGACATCCTTTGGAGGCCTGAGGCCTAGAGGGTCCTGGCCTGTTAAGGGTCTCCTGCTCCAAGGCAAGTGCACCCTCCTCAACCTGACCAGCTGGAGTTGATGGGGTCAGACAGAGGAGATTTGGAGCAACTGGACACCCTAGGAGTGTCTTCGGTGGTTGCCACCAGTGTGTCCGGCTAATGCTCCTCCTCCCTTTGGAGGCCCAAGGGCCCCTCTCTGACTCATTGAGGAGAAGGGGCACCTGCAGGGAGGTTCTGGTACCTCATCCCCCTCTTGCCTAGCCACTGCTGGCTAGAACAATGGTTTGTAGGTCCAAACACAAACCTGGCAGAAACTGCTGGACCTGGGTCTCCAAGGCAGCTGCCATTCTTCCAATGGAGACTTCGAGGCGCTCGCATGCCGGAGTCACAACATCCACAGAACATGGATAGACTCCTCCATCCTTCACTGCAATCTGTTGATGGCTTCTGACTACCCTTCCTGATGTTCCCCTGCCTGTCTTTGCAGCTCCAACATTTGTCTTGGCCGATTCCAGACTCAGCAGGGGCCAGGTCTCCAGCAGTGCTCTGAGTGGCAGAGAACTTGGCTGTCACTGCCTCTGCCTGCTGTGGACAGGCGTCTGTGAGGTGCTTACCAGATAGTGACCCCAAGCATGTTCTCGAACTAGGACCCACCAAGATGTGTGTATCTGTGCTGGTGGAGGGTTCAGGTGAATGCAGTGATAGGTCTTCATCAAATGGGTCCTCAGCCTCCTCAACAGAGGTGGTCTGTGGACTGGGGCTGATGCACCGGCTGACACAGTCCCTCTGCCTTTTCTTGCTAGTGGCTAGAATAGATAAAAGGGATAACTAGTGATTGCATACATAGGCGCCTACATTATAGATCACTTACAGTTATTGTCTGCATGTTGCCGCTGTATAATAGACCCTCGCTGGCTTGTTGAGTAAGGCCAATCTCACCTTCCACACTGGAACGACCCCTTTCCTGTGCCTGCCCTGCCACGAAATTTGACAAGCTCCTTGCTGATGCATAAAAATGAGCTGAAAAGCGGAAGAGCTGGTGCAAGAATCTGCCCCACTGCCCAGCAGGAATCACGCCAAGTTTCCCGCTCACACTTCGACTCCGAAACAGAAAATTCTGCCCAACATAACACCCAAAATCTTCTTATATAGGAAAAAGATCAAAAATCCCAAAATTTGACAGACTAACTGTGGGCAGGATTTTTTAGATCCCGATGGGGGCGAGAGTGGAGCCGGCCAGACACGAAAATCAGTGCTACCGAGTCAGCGTGCCGGTTAGACATTACTGTTCCTGCCACTGGCGATTTTGTTCAGACTGGGGGAAGGTGGTACCTGGCAACCTGCCTGATTTTTCAAGTGGCTGCCACGACCACATGAAAAGCGTTACTTAAAATGATCTGAGAGCTAAGTATGTGTGTGTATGTATATATCCCTCTTTTAATATATGAGTGGTTCCATTTAAAAATAACCCTGCAGACAATCTGTAGCCTTAAACAGGATAGGTTATTTTAATAAGGAACTACTGCTTAAAGTTATTTAAGTAAAAAGTGATAAAATTAACTAAAAAAAAAGATACTGATATAAAGATTAAAAGCAGATAAAGATAAAAGATGCTTAATGATGAGATTAAGTCAGTCTCTGTGAGAAATTGATGCGGGCTCATTGCTTGAGCTACTTCTTTCTAAAGTGAAGGGGTTGAAACTTGAAGTGCTGTTAACAGCTGTGATGGCTCCTGCAGTCAACCAATCAGTGCTTGCCTTTCTCAGGTGGATTCAGCAGGTTTATGGAGAGAGAGGTTTCCTATTCCTCACTAATATGGCGCTAGGACCTTTGACCACACAAGGTAATGGTGGGGTGGACAAATCAGTACCCGCCCTGCCGCGAGATTTGATGAGCTCCTCGCTGATGCATAAATAATGAGCTGTAAAGTGGACGTTCAGGCATGAGAATCCATCCCCACTGTCCAGCAGGAATCACGCCAAGTTTCCCTCTTGCCACCGCACTTAGTCTCCAAAACAGAAAATTCTACCCAATCTAACACCCAAAATCTTCTTTTATGGAAAAAGATCAAAAATTCCAAAATTTGACAGACTATTTGGAAAGGATTTTTTAGATCCCAGTGGGGCTGAGTGTGGAGTCGGGCAGAGTAATTCTGCAGTCACGGGACTTGTAGATTGCTTGGACTTTTTCCAGCAGAAACAGCAGTTGATTTCTGGAAAAAATCTTCCTTTGTCCTCTCTTGGCCAAGAGTCCTTTCTGACGTTGTTTCTCAGAATTCTTCCTGGGATTCTGCACACAAAATGACTGTTCACAGCCTGTCTTTGTACAGTTCAAAAACTTAAAATATCATGTGATCTGGACAAAATACCAAGTCACCTTCCAAATAAGGTAAGTGGTAATCCCATTAAATCCAAAATCCCCTTATCAGTTGCAGTGTTCAAAAGGGGCCAAGGTTTTCACACCTTCAGGGAAAGCCATTGTCATTTTGAATTTCAAAAGTCTTTCCATGTCTCGATATGTCTGCTTGTAATCCACTCAGAGCCTTGCGGAAGCTTGACAACATTGCAGTCAAATAAAAAGTCCAAGTGACTCTTGGCAGCCATCTTTAAGGCTTCTTATGTCCATTTAAGAAGGAAGATTAGCTTTTTTTCAAAAAAATAAAATCCATATCACAACTACACTTTCATGAAAGTGGCCAATTAATCTTGCTGATAAGCTCATGTCAGCTGGCTGACATGAACTTATTAGCAAGGGCCAATTTGAAAATTTGGTGGGGTTGCAGGGTTGCACACGGGATCAGAGAAAGTTCAGGCGCATGCAGGTGGCAACACAGTGGGGAGCCAGTCATGGCTGCGCCATCAAATTAGTTGAGCTGGTGAAAGGGATCGCCGCTGAGAGGGGCACTCAGCCAATGGCACACAGGTGCCATCAGGAGTGCAGAGATTGCAGAGTGAGTGGTCTGCACCTGCCCTGGCAGTGACCCTAGTGACCCTCCTGGCATCATGAGGCCATAAAAGGAAGAGGTAGACTCCAGAAGTATTGAACATTGGAGTGGGTTCTAATGCCAGAAGTAACCTGTCTCTCTCTGAATTTGCTGCACTCAGTTCTGTCAGGTCCACCCCTCACATTGTCATCAAACCTGCTGACAAGGGTGGTGCTGTTGCCTGGTGCACTGACCTCTACCTCGCAGAGGTTGAGTGTCAACTCGTAGACACTTCCTCCTACCTCCCCCTGGACCATGACCCCATCACTGAACATCAAGCCATTGTTTCTAGGACTGTCACTGACCTCATCTCCTCTGGAGATCTTCCCTCCACAGCTTCCAACCTCATAGTCTCCCAACCTCAGACCGCCCAATTCTACCTCCTACCCAAAATCCACAAACAGGACTGTCCCAGCAGACCAATCGTGTCAACCTGTTCCTGCCCCACGGAACTCATTTCTTGCTATCTTGACTGCATTCTCGCTCCCCTTGTCCAGTCTCTTCCCACCTCCGTCCGTGATTCCTCTGACACCCTACATCATATCAACAATTTCCAGTTCCCTGCCCCCAACCACCTCCTCTTCACCATGGACATCCAATCCCTCTACACTTCCATCCCCCACCGGGACGGTCTGAGGGTTCGAACAGAGGCCCGAACAATTCCCATCTACCATCTCTCCTTCGTCTGGCTAAACTTGTTCTCTCACTGAACAATTTCTCCTTAAACTTGTCTCACTTCCTCCAAATAAAAGGTGTGGCTATGGGTACCCGCGTGGACCCCAGTTATGCCTGTCTCTTTATGGGGTATGTGGAACATTCCTTGTTCCAGTCCTACTCCGGCCCCCTCCCACAACTCTTCCTCCGGTACATCGATGACTGCTTTGGTGCTGCTTCATGCTCTCGTCTGGACCTGGAAAAATTTATTAATTTTGCTTCCAATTTCCACCCCTCCATCATTTTCACATGGTCCATCTCTGATACTTCCCTTCCCTTCCTTGACCTCTCTGTCTCAATCTCTGGTGATAGACTGTCCACCAATATCCATTACAAGTCTACCGACTCCCACTGCTACCTCGACTACAGCTCCTCACACCCTGCTTCCTGTAAGGACTCCATCCCATTCTCTCAGTCCCTTCACCTCCGTCACATCTGTTCTGATGATGCCACTTTCAAAAACAGTTCCTCTGACATGTCTTCCTTCTTCCTTAACCGAGGTTTTCCACCCACAGTGGTTGACAGGGCCCTCAACCGTGTCCGGCCCATCTCCTGTGCATCCGCCCTCAGACCTTCCTCTCCCTCCAAGAACCATGATAGGGTCCCCCTTGTCCTCACTTATCACCCCACCAGCCTCCGCATTCAAAGGATCATCCTCCGCCATTTCCACCAGCTCCAGCATGATGCCACCACCAAACACATCTTCCCTTCACCCCCCACCCCCCCGGCGGCATTCTATAGGGATCGTTCCCTCCGGACACCCTGGTCCACTCCTCCATCACCTGCTACACCTCAAACCCCTCCCAAAGCACCTTCCCATGCAACCGCAGAAGGTGCAACACCTGCCCCTTTACTTCCCCCCTCCTCACCATCCAAGGGCCCAAACACTCCTTTCAAGTGAAGCAGCATTTCACTTGCACTTCCTTCAATTTGGTCTACTGCATTCGCTGCTCCCAATGCAGTTTCCTCTGCATTGGAGAGACCAAATGCAGACTGGGTGACCGCTTTGCAGAACACCTTTGGTCTGTCAGCAAGCATGACCCAGATCTCCCTGTCGCTTGCCATTTCAACACACCACCCTGCTCTCATGCCCACATGTCCATCCTTGGCCTGCTGCAATGTTCCATGAAGCTCAACGCAAACTGGAGGAACAGCACCTCATCTTCCGACTAGGCACTTTACAGCCTTCCGGACTGAATATTGAGTTCAACAACTTTAGATCATGAACTGTCTCCTCCATCCCCATCCCCTTTTTCCAATAATTTATATAGATTTTTCTTTTCCCACCTATTTCCATTATTTTTAAATGTATTTCCATCCATTATTTTATCTCTACTTTTTAGCCTATTTCGATCCCTACCCCCCCACCCCACCCCCACTAGGGCTATCTGTACCTTGATGATCCTGCTTTCTACCCTTAATGTCACTCGAAACGTTAACTGTATTCCTCTCCACAGATGCTGTCAGACCTGCTGAGTTTTTCCAGGTAATCTTGTTTTTGTTTCGAATTTCCAGCATCCGCAGTTTTTTTGCTTTTATCCAGAAGTATTGTGATTGCAGCTGAGTGCAAGTAATGCACAGCTGAAGGTGAGATTAAGATTCTCAGATATTGAGGCAAGTGGTGATGAAGATCAACTTCCTCAGTAGCAGATGCTGAACCTGGGCATGAGGGCAGAGGAGAGGAATGAGCGCAGGAAGGCAACATAGGCCAAACTACTACTGAAGAAGCAGCTACCTGGACAATTTGGAGAACCGGTGCTACAGGAAACTCTGCCTATCTAGATGGTCACTGAGATTTGTGCCCTCTTCATGGAAGACCTCACATCTCACAGCACTGCTCACTAAGTCCTGCTGGTGGCCCTCAAAGTCATTGTTGCCTTGAGCTTCTTCGCCTCAGGCTCCTTCCAAGGACCTCGGTGACATTCCTCAATGGAAGCACACCACTGCATCTCACAGACCAATGATGCCCTGTTTACAAAATCAGGGCAGTGCACCCATTTTGAGACTAATGGGGTCTCACAAGCACGAAGGACAGTGGGATTTTCCCACCATGCAGGACATAATCCATTACACCCATGCAGCCATTAAGGTGCCACGTAAGTGGCCAATGAGATTCATCACCAGCAAAGCCTTCCACTTCCTCAATGTTCAACTGGTCTGTGACCATAACAAGGGCTTCCTGCATGTGTGTGCTTGCTAGTCTGGTAACTGCCATGACGCCTTCTCTTCCACCAATCCAGGGTTCTGCAGCTCTTCATTCCACCACACAAACTTTATGGATGGATTCTAGGTGGACAAGGGCCCTCGAAGAGATGGCTATTCATCCCTTTACATAGCGACAGAGGCACTACAATTGAAGCTATCTGCTCACAAGCCCACCATTGAGCTTCTGATGATGCAATCCCACTGCCTAATCTGGCAGGGTGGCTCCTTGCAGTACTCCCCTGCAAGGATCTTGTGCATTGTAGTGGTTTGCTGTACTCTCCGTAACATGTTCTCCAGAGAGATCTGGACCTTGAAGAACATGAGGCCCTGGAATGACACATCTCATCAGAGGAAGAGAAGAAGAGAAAGATGCAGAGCAGATGGGGACCTAAGCTATGCAGGGAAGTAGCCAGGGATGGCGCAGGACTGAAGGTCTTGTGAAAATGCTCTGTGTCCTGGAATATCTGATCCAGACATGTTTTATCTGAGCCCTTCTAACCTAGGGAGACGGCATCGTCTGGAACTGACTTTGAGCTGCCTCTGAGGACTCATCCATTGTAAACACAACCTTGAATAGATCAACTTTTATTGCTGATGCACATCTCTCCAGGGGTCTGTGTCACCCTTCAAGGACCACAGCTTTCCTTCACCACCTCTTGCTGTTTTTTAGTTATGCCAATAAGGAATGGAAGCTCACATGTCTAGAATCATTACCACTACTATTAATAAATTATAATGAGCATGTTTACAAGTGAAATATATCCCATTGAACCACTCAGTGGTCTGACCCACATGCTGACCATTGCTTTTGGCCACATCCACACAGTCCTCCTCCCTTTGTCACCTCAGATGATGTGGACGCAGCGTGCTCATGTGTGTATGCTTGAGGCTGAGATGTGGCATTCATTCTTGTCTTATAGGTGCCAGTGGAGACATCTTCATTGGCTGCTGAACCGGTATCAATTCAGGAGCAGTGTCCGTCACAGGGTCTTGCTGCATAGATGATCCCTCACTCAGAGGGGCCAGGGAGACCGATGATGATAATGGTGCTCTGCATCGCTGGAGGTGACCACCAGCTGGCATGCACTCCATGCTTCTTTGTGCCATCAGCCATTGACAGGTTAATACTGCAAAGCATTGCATGCACTCTGTGTGTTGTTCCTATATCCAGTCCTAGTACTGAGTCATATGTTCTCCATGAATTGGCCACTCTCTCAATGGAGGAGCTCATGCATTCAAAGTCCTGAGTCATGGTGGTGCACATGAGCTGAATGGACACCTCCATTCCCAGCCCATGACCTCACACTGCCTCAGGGAATTCCAACATGTGGGTACACATGTCTTACTGCTGGTCAAACTAGAGTCACCTTGCTTCTGAGGCCCTGCATCTGGGTCCAGCTGAGCAGGGCTGTGTCTGTCCTCCATCCTCCAAGGGGGACTACGCACAATGGTCTTTGCATTTGTCACCTCCTCTTGCTCACCAGTATTGTGCTGCTCACCCAGTGCCATCCTTTTGAACTGCGCAGGTGGACCCACTCGATATGAGTGTATCTGCGGCAGTGCAGAAGGTGAATGATGTGACGGTGCTGATTCTGCTGGTTCAGATTCTTAAGAGGCTGACAATAGTGCTGCTGTACTTTTGCTCTCCCCTCTATAACTGACACTTTGAGAGACATACAAAGGAGATCATGAGAACTCACTGCTGACAGCAGAACTCTGCAGAGCTGAGGTTTTCCAATGCAGCCAAAGTTTTGTCATGCCATAGGATGGGGAGGAGTGCACTCCACCCTCTTCATCTACAGATCTCAATATATTTTCACTCTGTCCTCCAGATATGTCCATCTCTCCATTGCTCATTGGTCATGTGGCAACATGTGGCAACTGGTGATGTCCATGGCTGCCTTTGCCATGGCTATGAGGATGGTGAGCTGGGACACTCCTCCTCCTGTGGGCACCCCTCATCTCACGTTTTGCAGCCTCTTCTGCAAGGACAAAAAAAAAGAGATAAGGCAATGCTGGCCTTTCTGACCAAGCCACTGGATCTTTTAAATAGGAAGCTGTATGTATCAGTGCTGCCAAGTCCTTCACAGCACTATGGCTCTGGGCCTTGCTGAGGGATCCGTAAGTACGCTGGGCACATTTACCTTTCATGTTCAGGAGTACACATGCACCCTCAGGCTGTTCAGCTGATATGTCTTTTGGTGGCTGCAGACCTGGAGGCCTGACATCTGGATGTTGTCACATTGCACCCTGGACCTCTGGACGACACTGTGACTACTGACATTTTGTCACCTTCAGTCAGGCCTACTTTGGCTGGAGATGGCACCCGTCCAAACACTGTCTGGTAATAAGACCCCATGCCTCTCATATACCGCCTCCAACATAACTTCAAAGGCTGCAAATGTAAACTCTGCTTTGGTTGCTAGATGTATGCCTCTCCACCTGTTGACCTCAGGCTTCCATTGCAATGCAAAATGACTGCCACAATAATAGCTGCCTCATGTCTTTAAATCTGGCCCTCACTTGAAGGGTTCATCCTGTGCCCACCTCCGCTAACCAGCCACCAACCCCATGCTCCAGCCAATTAGCAGCCCACCTTAGGCAAAATCGTGGGCTGTGGCTACTACTCCCCCCGCCCGATTGTACTTATCTAGATGCGTTGAGAACCATTTTGGAGCACCTGAGACATACAGAGGTCACAGTAGAATCCATTGCCATCCGCAGTGGAAATATTGGCCAAGTATTTGATATAATGTAGCTCTGCATGCAGCGGTGGCACCAGTGATATCTGCATCCAACCTATTGAAAGAGAAGACTCATCAGACAGTGCATCTAAAGTGGATTCTTTGACCACTAACCTTCAAGCTTGTTTCTATCACTTTTTCTATCATTTTCTGGAACAGCAGCCAGAGAGCAAGAAGTTATCAAGAGTTTAATTGGGTCTTCAGGGAACTGGTGTTTTGTAGTACTCCGAATACTCGGTCTGGACGGTAATATTGCATTAAAGAATTTCAAGCGGTAGATGGCGCCAATCTCATCAAAATGCAGCATGACAACAATCTGAAATAGCACCGATTAAATGTGGACTACATTTAGGTTTGTGACTGGCTAAGCAAAGACTGAAGACAGGAATATATTTAAGTTAATTTTTACCAAGGAAGTGATCAAACATATCACTTGACCCCCTAAGAGTAAAAATTCTCATCATTAAAGTTCATGTACGCACAATTACTTAAAATAATGAATGCAGGAATGTTATATTGACATTACCACAATTATTTGACTCATCTATTTTAAGTAGATTGAAGTCTGTGTAAAAATAACACACACAGGAATGTAGTAATAGTGCATTACATGAATTTCACCAATTGGAATTTCTCCCCACAAAAGCTTTATATGTGCAAGGAGCAGAGAATAAAAATGACAAGCAGCCCATATTGCAGCTTGCACAGCTTTGAATTTATAGCTCCTAGAAAAGCACTGTTAATGAATTCAAACAACAAAAAGCTTTGCATTGAACATGGTGTATCTTTGGCTTCCACGAAGAATTGTAATATCAAGGTAATGCTATTATGATAGAAGAATCTCATCTCTCAAGGAAATTTCCTTTCAAATGTATGACTTCAGTCCATTGTTATCATGTCTTTGCAGACTCTCTCTGTTTCGATCTTCCTATAGGATTCAATATTCCCCAGTAAAGGGGCAATCTACTCCCAGGTTTGTTGTTAACAGCTGCTTTTAAGGAATTGGATAACGGACATGACCATTTGATACCTAATGATTAAGGTAGTCATGACAGTTGTGTAACTGCTGTTTAGTACAAACCATCGCATTTTCCTTTTTCACTCTTCTTACCCCATCCCCACAAACTGCAATACTGTACAAACTGGATACTGCAAAGACTATGGGCCCTGACAATATTCTGGCAATTGTACTGAAGACATGCTCCTGAACTTGCCGCACCCCTAACCAAGCTGTTCCAGTACAGCCACAATACTGGCATCTACCCAGCAATGTGGAAAATTGCCCAGGTAGGTCCTGTACACAAAAAGCAGGACAAATCCAACCCGGCCAACTTCTGCCCCATCAGTCTAATCACAATCGTCAGTAAAATGATGGAAGGGGTCATCAACAGTGCTATCAAGTGACACTTGTTTAGCACAACCTGCTCACTGAAGCTTAGTTTGGGTTATGCCAGGATAACTCAGCTCCTGACCTCATTACAACCTTTTGTAACACAGACAGAAGAGCTAAACGCCAGGGATGAGGTGAGGTGAGAGCGACTACCCTTGACATCAAGGCAGCATATGACCGAATGTGGCATCACATCCACAAACATTCACTCCCTCCACCGCCGACGCACAGTAACAGCAGTGTGTACCATCTACCAGATGCACTGCAGGAATTTATCAAGGCTCCTTTGACAGCACCTTCCAAACCCACAAGCACTACCATCTAGAAGGACAAGGGCAGCAAACAGATGGGAACACCACCACCTGGAAGTTCCCATCGAAGTCACTCACCATCCTGACTTAGAAATATATCGCTGTTCCTTCACTGTCGCTGGGTCAAAGTCCTGGAACTCCCTTCCTAAGAACACCACATGGATTGCAGCGGTTCAAGAAGGCAGCTCATACCACCTTCTCAAAGGCAACTAGGGATGGGCAATAAATGGTGGCCCAGCCAGCAAAGCCCACATCCCGTGAATGAATTAAAAAAAGTTAACGTGTTTGGGGCTTTGAAAGAAAAGATAGCAGGGAGGGCATCAAAAATAAAGTGGGTGGAAATGCAGAAATGTCATGAAGAGTTTAGTGAAATGGAGCTGACACAGGAAGTTGCCTCTCAAAAGGACACACAAAATTAGGATGAAAGCATCTTGTTGGCAAAAGAAAAGACTGGCCTCTCCATGAAGTCCACATCTATATTTTGTTTTAAATCGATTTGGTCACTTCTGAGTTTATTGACTAACAGGATCACTTATTAGCTTGGCTTTCCACAATATCTTAAGGCCAGTATTAATTGTGTGACTATGCCATGCTAATATTGCTTTCGAGAAATCTTATTTGCCAATAACGATCACAATATTGTGCCCGAAATGAAATTTGCCCATTGTTTCTCTTGTGCTTCACTTGATTTTAAAAATACCAGCTTTAAAACAACATGGTCATCAGTGATATTTCAGGGTCACTGACACAAAATTCCTTTCAAGCGGACAAAGTAACATGTTTTCATATTGATTAGGATGTGTGCTGCAGGAAGAAGATTGCTCATTTTTGATCTGAAATAAATCAATTGAAATAAATAAAGATGCTTTGAACAAGAGTTGGATATAACACGTCAGATGACTATTATGGATTGAAACTGTTAAAATTACCAGTGTATACTTGGGTTCATCAGATGCCGCATATGGTAATCCAAATGCCTCTGTATTTCTAGCTTTCATTTTTAGTGGTATTGTTAACCTGACTGTCAACGCCAGGGCCATTTTTCAAATGGATTAAGAATATAAAAAGTCAGCACATTCCTTATGTCAGCAGTTTCATTTATTTTGTTCTATTGTAGAGGTGAAATCAGTAATTTGTGCTTTCATAACTGGTACAAAGTCTATTGTATTTCTTTTTGTTCAGGCTAAGATTGTTCAATTTCTTCCTGACAAATACTTTCTCTCAAATTATATGAGGAAAGCTTTAAATGTCTAGTCTTTGTTTGATTAAAACTTTGTAAACTATTCGCAGACTCCTGATTCTCTTCTGAACTGTTCAATAACTTGCATGTTTTTGCAAATAACTTTTTATTTGTGAACATATCTATTCAATGGATGTTAAGGAAATGTTTGATGTGGCTAATATCTGTGCTAAGTGATGTAATGCATACTAGAATCCTCAGTACTATGCACAGCAAGTTTACAATAGATGCAAAGTTTGTTTGCCCATTGGCATACTCTACACCAGATACCAAACATTTCAGTTTACGTTTCTGATGATAGGAATAGCAGGCTTGCCTATGGAAGTTCCCCTTAGCAGAAAGAATGGGAAAATGTATTGGGAGCAAATTCAAGTTGTCACAGGTTGACATATGAGTGCCACTGTCTGAAAATCATGTGCAATCTGATTGTTTAATGCTTGACAAATCTTATAACAAATGTTATTTTTATTCATTAATGGGATGTGGGTATAACTGGCAAGGCCAACATTTATTGCCCATCTCTAATTGCCTTTGAGAGGTTGATGGTGGGCCAACTTCTTGCGTAGAACTGAGTGGCTTGCTCGGCCATTTCAGGGCAATTAACAGTCATCCACATTGCAGTGGGTCTGGAATCACTTTCAGACCAGAACGGATAAAATGGCAGATTTCCTTTTCTAGATGACATTCGTGAACCAGATGTTTTTTTTTTAAAACAACAATCCAGTAGTTTCATAGTCATCATTACTAATACCATACTTTTATTCCAGATTAATTAAATTAAAAATTCCCCAACTGCCTTCATGGGATTTGAACTAATGTCTCAGGATCATTGGTCTAGTCCTTTGGTTTACTAGTTCAATAATGTAACCGCCATAAATGGTGGAAAAGACAAACTGAAGAAGGCCTTTAGCATTGTTGAAGAGCAGATGCAAGTTACTACACCTTCACTTAATGAGCAGTCATATTGTTTCCCATTGTCACCACAGACCACAATGCTTCTCCCAGCCTCACTACTAAAGCTGCTTTGGGTTCTAAAAATCTCCGAAAGAAGGCACTCCATAATCCCAGCCTCTACTTGGTCTCAGTCCTCACGCTAAAGCTTCAACTCCTGTTGCTGTTCCTGTGACATCAGAACACGTTCCAGACTTAGGCCAGTAAAGGAGAGAAAATTGTAAAACAAAGAATTATAGAATTGTTAAAATGCAGCAGGAGGCCATTCGGCCCATGGTGTTGACAAATACACTCCAAATGAGCATTTCACTTAGTGCCATTCTCCTGCCTTCATCCCATAACCAGCACATTGTTATTTGAAGAGGAACAATTGAATTTTCTTTTGAATGTCTCGACTGAACCTGCCTCCACCACACTCTTAGGCAGTGCATTCTGGACCTTAACCACTCACTTTGTGAACATTTTTCTCATGTCGCTTTTGCTTCTTTTGCTAATTACTTTAAATCTGTGCCCTCTCATTCTCGATCCTTTCCGGAATATGAACAGTTTCGCCCTAACTACTCTCTCCAGAGCCCTCATGATTTTGAATACCCTATCTGAACTCCTCTCAGCCTTCTATTCTCCAAAGAAAACCATCCTAACTTCTCCTATCTATCTTCATAACTGAAGTTCACCATTCCTGGAACTATTCTCATGAATTTCTTCTTTTTACTCTCTTCAATGCCTTCACATCCTTCCTAAAGTGCTACTCCCAGAACTGGATGTAATACTCCAGCTGAGACTCAACTAGTGTCTTATAGAAGCTGCTGACTTGAGTTGGTCCAAGTCGAGTGGAATGCCTGAGGTGGCGGCTGTGGCTAAGGGTGGTGCGTCCCACAAGGCATCGAAGCAGTCAGTGACTAAAGTCACCAAAATGCCACCCAAGAAGCGGAGGAAATCGCGCAAGCAGAGCTATTCCACTCACATGTACAAGGTGCTGACCCAGGTCCACCCTTCCTTCAGGGTCTCATCCAAGGTCATGAGTGCTATGAATTCCTTTGTTGTCGACATCTTTAAGCGCATCGCCTCTGAGGCTTCACACCTCACTCACGACAATTGCCACACCATCTTGGCCAGAGAGATCCAGAGTGCTGTCCACCTTATGCTGCCAGGGGAACTGGCCAAACACACTGTCTCCAAAGGCACGAAAGCACTCACAAATACACCAGCCCAGTTTAGGATGATCATTCTAAAGATTATAACCTCCTTGCTCTTGTATTCTATGCCCATAATAATAAAACCTTGGATACTGTATGCTTTATTAACCACTCTCTCAGCCTATCCTCCCATTTTCAATGACTTATACACAAATACACCCAGGTCCCTCTGCTCCTGCACCCCCTTTGAGTTGTACCTTTATTTTATATTGTCTCTCCATGTTCTTCCTACCAAAATGAATCACTTCACATTTCTCCACACTGATCTTCATCTGCCACATCTTTCCATTCCACCAACTTGTCTATGTTCTTTTGAAGTTCTATGCTATCCTCTGCTTCCAAGTTTCATTTCATCTGCAAATTCTGAAATTGTGCTCTCTACAGCAATGACTAGGTCATTGAAATATATCAGGAAAAGCAAGGGTCCCAAAACTGACCCCTGGGGAACTCCGCTACAAACCTTCCTCCAACCTGAAAAAACATCCATTAACCACTGCTCTCTGTTTCCTGTCATTGAGCCAATTTCGTATCCATGTTACTACTATCCCCTTTATTCCATGAGCTATAACTTTGCTCACAAGTCTGTGGTACGGCATTGTATCAAACACCTTTTGAAAGTCCATGTAGACCACATCAACAGCATTGCCCTCATCAACCGTCTCTGCTATATCTTCAAAAAACTCCAGCAAGTTAGTTAAACATGATTTTAATTTAAGAAATCCATGTTGGCTTTCTTTAATTAACCCACATTTCTCCATGTAACTATTAATTCTGTCCCAAAATATTGTTTCTAGAAGTTTCCCAACCACCAAAATTAAACTGACTGCCCTGCAGTTGCTGGGCTTATATTTACACCCTTTTTTGAACAAGAGTGTAAAGTCTGCAATTCTCCAGTCCTCTGGCACTGCCCCTCAGCCTAAGGAAGACTAAAAAATTATGGCCAATGCCCCCACAATTTCCACACTCACTTATCTCAATGTCCTTGGATGCACCTCATCAATTGTAACTTCTTCTAGGCCTGAACTTTCAGAAATGCAGGGGTCAGCCATATTACACTCTAACGAGCATTTATTGGCACAAGGCGGGACTTCCACCCCCTCACTTGG
Organism: Carcharodon carcharias; assembly: GCF_017639515.1. Classification (NCBI taxonomy): domain Eukaryota; kingdom Metazoa; phylum Chordata; class Chondrichthyes; order Lamniformes; family Lamnidae; genus Carcharodon; species Carcharodon carcharias. The sequence continues at coordinate 66,966,266 of NC_054478.1, read as the reverse complement.
GAGCAAGTCCCGCCTTGGAGAGCTGCTGGCCAATCTGATAGGCGGACAGCTCTCCAGTCCCTCCAGGCACAGTACTGTAGTGGCCAGAAGAGGCACTGCAGGGAGCTTGCCTGGCACTAAGTCCTGGGAACCAGAGGCCCACTAAATGGCAGGGCTCCCAGGGTGGGGAGGGTAGGGAAGGCCTATGGGGTCATGATGGGGGCGATTGGGGTCTCAAGGGACAGGCCGGCGGGGAGGGAGGTCCAGAGGTCACCGGGCCTTAAGGGGAGAGTGCCCCAGTCAGCACCCCCTGATGAAGGCCCCCCCACCTCTGTTGCCACCTAAGGTGCTAAGGTCAAACATACTTTACTTTTGCATTCCCCCCCCCCCCCAGAACTGTCATCCACCCGCCAGCCTAACAATTGAGGCTGGGCAGGAAAAAGTGCCTAAGTGGCTATCAAGTGGCCATTTAAGCACCTTAACTGGAGCAAGGGCAGGCTTCCCTACCAAGGCCTTGCCCACCCTAGTGTAAAATTACCACTGGGTCAGGGCAGGCAGGAACCCGGAGAGAATCCCGTCCATGCAATTTCATGCTCCGCCCCCACCGCCTCAGAACCCACCGGGGGTGGAGGGGGCGGAGCGTAAAATTTTGGCCCTCATGTTTGAATTACCTCCTCTTTCACAATGGCCTGGGTAGCATATTCTTCCTTGCTAAAGACAAAGATACAGAGGACGACATGACATTTGATTCTGTTACCTCCCCTTAACTTATTTTCTTTCAATTTTTCATTTTAAATTAGATTTGTATTTGGTTTCGCAAATCTGTATCCTTTATTTTACAATTTTCTTTCCTTTCCTGTTTTTAACTTCCTATTTTATTTTTCTAAGGTTTTATTCAATCTGCCTTGAGTTTCATTTTTGATACACCAGTTGATTTTTTCTTTTTCTTAGTTTTTTTTTGTATTAGTCATTTTTTCATTTTAAATTAAATTTGCATTTGATTCATATAGATATTGAGCTGTTGACAAAGAGAAGTGAGTGATTTATGTGTGAGAGAGAGAAAAACAAGAAAACTGAAACAGATATAAATGCAGGGGATAATGCAGTTTTAGGTGAATGTTTTGAGCATTGCTTCCAAGAGCTAGCTGAATAATGAATGCAATTCTTTGAATATGCAGGTCACCTAGCACAACCTTAGTTGATATATAACTTGTGCAGGGATTCATTTAAAGATTTACAGTTTAAAATGTAAACAATCTGCAGGTATTGTGTAAATATTAAAATAAGATTTATTTTACATAGTTCCAGGATAACCACTCGTCAACTGAAGGACAATAATGGCTGACAGTAAAGTCTTTGACCAATCTGGTAGGAAGTTTTGAAGTTTATAAGGCCATGTATATATTTCAATGTTATTAGCAATTTGTAGTGAAATAAGTTACTGCTGGAACAAGTAAATCAGTAATAAACCATGACATGTTAAAAAACACATATCTTTGTAAACCATTATTAATGCCATCATTACCAAAGTATGTTCTAATTATCATATTTTGCCTATTAAGCTTCATTTATATGTTGATTATATGATGATGGATTAATACTAGCAGAGGGAATTCAATAATAAGCAAACTTCCAGCAGTGTTGAAGGAATGTCATTGTGCTTTCAATACAAATGTCACTGTTCCAGCAAAAAGATTACAGTATGTGTAGAATCTTTCAGCCCCGTAGTATTTCTACAACAAAGCCATAAACACATATTGAGCTGGATGGAGGCTTTACCTTTATGCTTTCTTTTTTACCCAGAAAACTATTCACAAAACGGCATCTTAAGTTTAATGTCTTAAGTACATTGATGAAACGAATTTGGCTATATTATTTTACCGTTGTTTTTAATTTTGATGGTTTTAATCTTTTTGGCATTCAGTCCTGCCTACTTACTTACCTATCATGAAGGGAGAAATGACAGAATTTGGGAGCACAAACTGGATCTGCTAGGTTTCCGGCTTCCACATTCAAATTCCACCCAAACTCCTTTAGTGCACTGGCAAATCTGAGGGTGTATCTGGGAGATCCTCGGCTACCTGGGAACTAAACTTCGAAAGGATCAATCACCACAATCTGACTTCAAATGCCCTTCCGGAAAGTATTTTAAAGCTACATGCTATTTTTGTTCAATTCCTTAAGGGCCTCTGCCCCTATCAATAGCCAAATACTGCTCCAAATTTCATCACATTCATCAATTTAGTTAGATTGAGTGTCCCTGTTGAAGTTGAACTAATGCATAACATCCTTTCCCTGGCTATTTTAATTACCCTATCATTATGATTTGGTTGTTGGTGGCTTGAAAGCCCACCTAGCTGTCCAATGATAATGAGAAGCTCTGGAAATTATGGGCCAGTAATTTTAAAAGTAAATAGTTTTGAATTTTCCACCAATTGTCAGTTCTTGGAAAATATAAAACATTTTGGAGATTTCTTCTTTTTGCCATTTGCAGCAGATTGTAAACCTGACCATAAGGATCTTGTATATAATTCTGCTGCAAATAGTGGTCAGAGAAAATAATTTCCCTTTGTCAGAAAAATACCCATCTTGTATGAGTCCTGAGCCCGAACTCACCCAAATTTAAAAGGATTGGACTTCATCCAGTGGTAAAGACATAAGGGCTGAAATTACTTGTCAGGTCCAGCAGAACGCCACTATAATTTTATAAGACCACAGAAACAGTTGCAAACTCGACTGGAGTCAGAACTGGAAGGCATCAGGGGATGTGTTCCTGGTGTAAGCAGAAATTCTGGGCCATAGCCTCTGGTGAAACTGAACGACATAAACCTAGAAAGTTACATCCATGATTTGTCCTATCTTAGCTGATAACAGATGTGGGGGTGATAGCGGGGGGATCACATTTCGCATTAGGGAGGGGGAGCATTTGCTCTTGGTAGTTGTTCTTAGAATAATGCTAAATTCTGTGGGAGTTGGTTGTGGATAAGATTGTCTTCCCCATGGTTAACTAATCTCCCAGCACAGTTATATTGTTAAATAGCTCTTGGATGAGTTACCAGAGGGCATCTACCAGCTAACTGTACCAGAGGATGTCATTGCCTTTAGGAAAGATGAAAATCGAAGATTATTTGAAACTCAATGTGCAACAGCAAGTTATAAAATATCAATTTATGCATTTGTACTTACATATTGAATCATTCTTTTTCTGGGTTTTTAATGGTATTTTGGACACTAAGGGCTGGATTTTATGGAGTGCCACAGTCCCCATGCCACCACTGCCCCCTATCCCCCCAGCTTTTAAGTCTGGAGGGAAAACTGTCCACAATCCCAATGGCCGTCCCAAAGCAATTTAATACTGGGAGCAGCATTAATTTTGCAGGAGGAAATCCAGCCTTAGAGAGCTGCCAGCCAAACAGATGGCCAGCAGCTTTATAGCCCCTACAGCGCCACCTGGAGTGCTGGCCGCATTCCTACCACACAGAGAAGCCCAGGTTAGTCCTAGGTCAGGGGTCTCGGTGATGGGGGAGAGGAGGGCAAGTGGTGAGGAGACCAAGTTCAAGAGGCCGGGGGTGAGAGTAAAAAGGGAATGACCTTTGGGTAAGAGTGCCACCGATTCGGGGGCCCACAAATGACTCCTCTCCTTTGCATGACACCAATCAATGCAGCAAAAGCTGCTGGGCTTCCTGCATGGCATGGGCCTCCCTCCGCCACAGGTGAAGTACCCACTGTGGCAGGATGAGACTATTCAGTGGCTATTAATTGGCCACTTAAGGACTTCAATAGGCCCAAGGGTGGGCCACCTGATATCTCTCCTGCACACACACCCCACCCCCCACCCTCCCTGGTAATACTTCAGACAGATCAGGGCTGGGGGGGTGGGGGAGGGAGGGGGGTAGGAGGCGGGAAAGCCGTCAAAGGGGAAGTGTAAAACCCCCCTAAGGGAATGAAGGGAAATGAGAGTACTGCAGGAAAGTGGTGTTGAGATGGAAGATCAATTATGATCTTACTGAATGCTCAGATTGCAGAGTGCCATTACTCATCTTCCCCTCCTACTTCCCATGTTCTTATGTTCTGATGTCATGGTAGGTTGTAGGTTGGAACCACAAAGGTAGTTTTCAAAATGTTAAATTTTAAAGTATTTTGCAGTTTACTAGGAAGTGCCTAGGCTGAGTATTCTCTATTATATAATGGATAGCGTGTCCAATCTTTGGTAATCTGCTGACAGTGTGTGCTTTTTCTATTGTGTTAGTGCCTAGACTGGTCCAGAAGGATGGCTCTGTGTCCAATCCTGGGCATGTAAAAATGATAGTGAGTGCACTTTGTGAGAGAGAATGCATCATTGTTCACTGACTGTTTGGAGCGGCTTATACATTAGTCAGTAGGATTAGGAACAGAGCTTCAGAATTTCATGATCACTAGAATTTTCCAGCCTCTAAAACCAAACTCTGATCCCTATGAATATCAAATAATCTATCCATGTCCCATCAATTTAAAAACATTGCCGATTCTGCAATGAGTTCAGAACAAAAATCTCTTGCAATGTTCTTTGAATAGAATGCTTGTAATAACTTATGTCTTCCCATCCTTGCTGTTGTACATTGATTATGTCCACCTTGTTTCTGCTGAGACTCAGTAATGTAATCTGTATTCAACAGTTTGTGAACCAAGCAGATCTATTTGAGTTTTATAACCCCCATCTCCTTCTTTTACAAGAGATTTGAAGATAAAAACAGAAAGAACTGGAAATACTCAGCAGCTCTGGCAGTATCTGTGGAGAGGGAAGCAAAATTAATGTTTTCAGTGGAATATGACTTCTTCAGAACAGAGGCCGGAATCTTCCAGACCCGCCAGCAGCGGGAAGTTGGCGGGTAGGGAACTTAATTTGGCGTGAGGCCAAAAATCAGTTTCCCAACGGCGGGATGAACATTTGCAATTCTGTTCTCAGGACATTAAAGGCGGGCCAAGTTCCCAACGAACAATGTCAGGAAGTCCTGTTGCATGCATTAACATGTCATACATGCTCATTAAAAGGCCAGCTTGCCAGAATTAAGTTCCCCCTCCAAAGTTAGTTCCCCACTAGTCAGAAATTAGAACATTCACATTTATGACTGCATGCAAGTGGTGTGAACACTTCCATGACTTTGGAATGATTAGCCACTGCTTTGGCCTTCCTGGGACAGTTTCAGTCTCTTTATTGTGATTGGGCGCTGGTAGGCTAAGCTGTGTGAAGGCTGGACAGAGAGGAAGGAGAGAAGGGTAGAGTGGAGGCAGGACATGGGAGGCAGGCTAAAGGGGGAAGGGTGGAGTGGAGGCAGGACATGGGAGACAGGCTAAAGGGGGAAGGATGGAGTAGAAGCTGGACATGGGAGACAGGCTAAAGGCGGAAGGGTGGAGTGGAGGCAGGACATGGGAAACAGGTCAAAGGAGGAAGGGTAGAGTGGAGGCTGGACACGGGAGACAGGCTAAAGGGGGAAGGGTGGAGTGGAGGCTGGACATGGGAGACAGGCTAAAGGGGGAAGGGTAGAGTGGAGGCTGGACATGGGAGACAGGCTAAAGGGGGAAGTGTTGAGCAGAGGCAGAACATTGGAGGGAGGACCAACAGAGAAGGATGGGGGGAGGACAAGCGGTGAAGAGTGGGAGGCTATCCAGGGAAGGAAGACAGACTGCCCAGGACAGGGAGGGAGGCAGCGGGGCAATGCAAGGATGCAGGGATATGGGATGCAGCGAAGGGCCTTGCTTGTTGAGTATGGGAGTTCTGTGCTTGGGTGCGGGAGCAGGTTTCTGTGCAGAGATGGTGGGAGAGAGATGATCCTCGAGAGTGGGGTTAGTGCTGTCTACATTGAGGTCCTAGGAGTTCAAATGAGGGTACTGGGCAGAGGAGGAAATAGTCACAGTGAGAGTGTGAGTGGGATGCAGTAGGTTGGAAGGTCCAAGGTAATACAAACATATGAATTAGGAGCAGGAGAAGGCCACTCAACCCCTCAAGCCTGCTCCACTATTCACTAAGGTCATGGCTGATCTGTATGTAACCTCAACCCCACATTCCTGCCTGGTAACAGTCGGGTAGCTGAAAGTTTCACTGGGGGGGGTGGTCATGGAAATGGACATAACAGTTCGCTCACATAACAGGTGGGGGCTGGGTCAGGGTGGGTATGGGGTGGTAGGGGGGTGAAGACTCAGAAAGGAGAGAAGGCATGTGGAGGGTGATAGTTATAGGTTCAAGGCTGACGTGAGGAGGTTCAAGGGTGACAGAGGAGAGAGAAATGGTTATATTGGTGATGGGGAAAGTTGGTGGGTGACAGGGGAGGATAGAAGGTGGTGAAGTATGTTTGAAATGTGACGTGCACCATTTTTTAAATGTCTCCTCTAAAACGCAGTCGCTTTGAAACTACAATCCTTTGAAATGGGAGGAATTTTGAATGAATGGAGTTCAAGGTGAACACAATTGGCTGACTAAAGGGACACTCTAATAATCATGGGGCAACTGGATGAAAACCACCATCAGTTATGTTCTCCTCTCTTTGGTAAAGCCCACACACCAGCAGGTTTGCTCCCTGACTCATGGGTCTCACAACATTCAGATCCCAGCAAGGTCAGGAGCTACACTAATCTCACTTCCTGGGATATTCCCTCAGTCCCTGGAATGAGTCTGGTGAACCTTTGTTGCAATCCCTTTATGCAACTCAGTCCTTCCCTAGGTAAGGGGATGAACAGAACAGACAATACTCCAGGTGAGGCCTCACCAAGGCTGCAGTCAACTGCTCCCAGACATCTTTAATCATACACCCTATCTCTCTTGCAATCAAGGGCGGTTTGTCAGTTGCCCCCTTCCTTGCTGGCTGCGCCTGCAAGTTAGCTCACAGTTACTTTTGAACAAACCAGGTCTGTTTGGTCGTCCAAACATCTCATTATCTCACCATCTAAGAAAAACTCCTGTTTTCTATTCCTCAGACCACAGTCAACAGCCTCATGCCTTTTGGCACTCATACATCATCTGCCATGTTCCTGGCCACTCACTTAGCCTGTCTAATTCCCCTTGAGGCCTCTTTGCATCCCCCTCACATCTCACGTCAGGACACCAGCAGGACCTGCAATGACTTGACTGGAAATGCTGTGCAGACAGCATTCTAAGAGGCTCAAAACCGGGTGAGCAATACCTGCTGAGTTGCCTGATGCGTGTCTGGGCTGCACATTCACGAATGATGGCCAAGGCTGAAAAATATTCATGTCAGAATCCTCAATAATGACACTACTGAAGATGTGAGACAATAAATGATGTATCTTTAGAACCATATAATCAGAATTTGATTGGCAACAATATTCAATGCCTTTAATTCGCCGTGACCATGGCAGCAACTAGCAGCATCATGAAAAACAGCAAACCTGAACACAGTGCAATGAAACATATATTTACAAGTACCAAAATTATATACAATTGTTATACACCCATGCCACCTGTGTGCCTTGAAAACTTCTTTATCTTGCTTTCTCTTTACTACGTCTAGGTGTAGCCCTGACATCCACATCTGAGGTGGAGGCAGCCTGCTGACTGCTATGCCCTGTTGACTGTAACGACTTTGGCGGGCGTCCTCTCGTGGCCTAAAGTCAAGAAAGCACTAGCCTGCTATGGGTCTCATGCTCAGATGGAGGTGTACCCTCCTTGGCCTGACCGGCTGGAGGCAATGGGGTCACTGGCAGAGGGGAGGTGGAGTGCAGGGCACCCTTGCAGTGTCCTGGATTGAAGCCCCCGGGGTGCCTGATTGGCACTCATCCACCCTGTGGGTGCCCACCATCTCCCTGACTCCTTGAGGAGATGGGCACCTAGAGGGAGGTTGAGGTGCTTTGTCCCCCTCTCACGTGGCCACTGCTGCAATGCAGCCATGGCTAGAGCAATGGAGTGCAGGTCCGAGCACATATCCAGCAGCCACTGCGTGTTCTGCTGGAACTGGGTCTCCGAGGCCATGGAGGCAGCCAAGCACTGGCATGCCTGAGTCACGACAGCAGTTGGAACATGAACGGACTCCTCCTGCCTTTGGTTCAGTCTGCGCATGGCCTCTGGCATCACTGCCTGATGTTCCCCTGCCTGTCTCTGCATCTTCATTAGGTCTCTATGGCTGAGTCCAGAGGCTCATCATCTGCATGGGGCTGAGCAGGGGCCTAGTGTCCAGCAGTCCTCAGAGACCTCAGCTCTCACTTCCTCTGCCAGCTGTGGACCCGTGTCAGTGATGTGGTCACCAGATTGTGACCCCAAGCCTACTCTAGAACATACACCCATGAAGGTGAATGTCTCTGCACTGGTGGAGGGTGCAGGTGAGCACAATGATGGTGGATCTTCAGAGGCATCATCCTCAGATTGGGATTGGGGCTGGTTCAGTGGCTGGTCTCGATTGTCGGCCTCCCCCTTTTCTCACTGGTACCTGGAATGATCGAAAAAAGAAAGATTTAGTGGATACCTAAGCAAGCTCCCTTATTATAGCAATGTCTTACTCTGTGGGCACGTCTGACAACTGCAGACCGGAGGCATCCTCACTGGCTCCCTGGGAGAGTCCTATCTTGTCTTCAGCCCTGCACTTGCCTTCAGGCACGGTCTAGCTGCTCCCCAGCTAGTTCTGCGGACTCCTCGTCGACCGCGGTGAAGATTCAGATGGTGAGCAGGTCTCCACCGGTCTAGGCCCAGTCCCTTCTGTTGTGCGTGTTCTTGTTCTGCAGAAAGACAGAAGGATTGATTGTCATCCCTATGGGTGCATGAGCAGTTTAGGAGCATGCCTATGCCAGGTCCTGGGCCCTCCCCAGTAAGTGATTAACAAGCAGGATGTCCTGCAACTGATAGAACATTAAGAGCATGAAGTGGCTGCCACACAAATATCACATCTATTGCTGAGTCCTGCAACCCAAACTTCTGTTTGACATGCCTGTGCATTCGCACACTTGGACTACCTGATTCCCTTATGAGTGACTCTTTACAGTGAATAGCCTATGCCACTTACCCTGGCAGAGCACAGCAGACCATTCATCCTTTTTCTGCACTGTGGGGCAGTTCTCCTGTGGTCCCCATAGGTGCTAACCTTCACTGCAACCTCCACCCAGGCCGCCATGGTCAGACAGGAAGGCCTCCTGCTGCCATCCCTGGAAACAGCACCTCCCTCCTTTCCTGGATAGCCTGGAGGAGAATCTGCAGGGAGGGTTCACTCAACCATGGGTCCACATTGTTGTCTGGTCTGTGACATGCTGCCTGTGATGTGGAGAATTCAGAGCTCCTGGCCTGGAGAGAGTGTATGGCTGTCTGGGTGCCCTTTAAATATGGCACCAAGACCTTCAACCCCATGAAATAACGGCCCCCACTGCGAGATTCACTGTGCTCCTGGAGGATGCATATTTAATGTGCTGAACAGCCCAAGATCACGCATGGTCAGCTGTTCCACCAAAACTGAACTCCAGAATGAAAGATTCTGGCCTGAAGCAGGGTAGAAATGTCACCTTTTAACCTATTTTGATCTTTTCTCCCACACTCTCCCCTCCCCCCACTCCACCTCTACTAGGGCCATCTGTCACTTGCTTATCCCGCTTTCTACTCTTAATGTCACCATTAGCACCTCCTTTAGCTAGTGTCACCACCATCAACACCCCTTCGACCTTTTGTTTATGACATCTTTTGCAATCTCTCTTTTGCCTCCACCTATCACTGGCCTTCTATCCAGCTTCACCCGTGCCACCCCCCTTAAACAGTATATCTTTTGTCACATTTTTACTTCGCTTTAGTTCTGAAGAAAAGTTACACGGACTCGAAACGTTAACTCTGTCTTTCTCTCCACAGATGCTGTCAGACATACTGAGTTCTTCCAGCAATTTTTGTTTTTGTTTCAGATTTCCAGCATCTGCAGTATTTTGCTTTTATCTAGAAATGTTGGACGTTGAAGATGTGCTGGGTTATTCCATGAGGCTGGTTCCTTTTCAACAAATGTACATAACATGTATATGAGTGCAGCACCAGAGTTTGAGAGGGTTTCAATAAGACAGTAGCTTATGCAGATGGCTAATATAAAGAAAGGTGGTGCTAAATGGGAAGAAAGAATAGCTGAGATAATAAAAGGGTGGGTTTGGGCAAAATATTGATGGCTTTTTAAAAAATACTGGTATGCACCTCAATCAGTATTTCCATTAAAATCTTTCACTCAGTTGGAGCTGGGCTAAGATGGTGGCAGTTTAGAATAATAAATGAGTCATTCCCATTCCTCCTTACCATTCCCCCCTCTATTATTACTGCTATCCTACAGGAAACAAATGGTTCTATAGTAGTTGGAAGCCCTTTGGGGGCCTTATCCAAGTGACCAATCTAATAGTGTAAACTTACAAAGTTGTCCGCCCTACTCCATGGGCTGGATTGCACTTTGGAAGCGTAAAATTTAGGGGCAAGTCTACACCTACTTTGCCAGCTTGCCCTGCAGCTATTTAACAGCCATCAGGCTCAAGTCAAGAGTTCCAGTCAAATAGCTGGCAGCTCTCCGACCCCTGCAGCCGTGACCATTGCTGGGACTGCATCCAGTCCCCAGTGGTGATCGTCGATGGAGCCAGATGCAAAGGTAATTGGAGGGATGGGGGTCTCGCCGGGGCTGGCCAGCATAGCCCCTGCATAGGGGGAGAGGGGTTGGAGGGGCCAGAGGAGACAGTGCAGGGTGAGGGAAAATGCAAGGGTGGGGGGGGCAAGAGGCCATGGGGGGGTGGGCCTCCGATGTCCACAGGGGGCCATTAAAGGAGATAACAACGCCCCCCCCACCCCGGACACTGCTAGCTTGAGCAGTGAAAGCTACTTGATGCCAGCGTCTTCCCTCTTCCTAGCACAGGTAAAATCCCAGTGGCAGTGGGAGGAGGGCAGAACCTGATGCCTGCCCCACCCTAGGTAAAACTTCAACGGGGTGGGCAGGAACTGGTAGGTACCGGAAACAGCGCCCATGTCATGGCGCCCAATTTTACATCCCTCCCCGCCTGCCCCCGTGGCCTGTAAAATCCCAGCCCATGTCTTGAAGAATGGAGTGAGAAATATGAGGAAATTGCTGTGCCGTCTTCCTGTTTTCCTTCTCCATTTCTAGAGCTTTCCACTGGAAATGATCAAACATAGACATAAACCACATTAGCTTAAATATGGGCCAGCATATTCAAAGGCTACAAGAACATGCTATCTTATGTATCATCATGTCTCCGCAACCCTGGGAACCATGAAGCTTATGCTCTCTTAGCATCCAATATAACATAGCACGCAGTTGGGGCAACTTAATTTTTACTGGGCTAGCACAGTTACTTCCCAGCCCACAAAATCAACATTAAAAAAATAAATATACATTGCTTTTCAACTGTGAGGAGGCAGCAACTCCGATATGCAATGGCCCATGAGACAGCTGCTTCAATGATTTTTCTCCCTTTCCCATGACGTATTTTCTAATGCAGACCATTACTTAAGTAACCATGACGCCAGCAAGTTGGCCAGAATCAGGGCTGGACCATTGGGTGGGCAGATCTCTTAAGCCATCAAAGTTGAACCAGGATTCCACCGAGGCAGGAAGTCCTAGCCTAAAAGCCAAGAGGCAAGTTGGGGACTTGTTATGTCTGATCTGATATTCAGGGGATTTTAAGGTAGGTCAGATTTCCATTTGTTACTATTAATCAACAAACCTGGATCTAAAATGTCCCATAGAGATATTAATAGTATTAATGTAACTTTATGAAGTTTTTAAACATGCACTTTACTTTTTGTCACAGAGCAATTTAAACCTGCTTTACATCTAAAAGAAGGAAATTCCAACAATAAACAACGGGAAACCTCACTGATTCCTGGTCTTGGCTACATGACAACTGGAGAGGAACGATACCGAGGACGGCGTAATGTCGTTTTTGATTCTGATTCTGACTATGTGAAGTTAGCAAAGCGAGGGGGTATTCCAGGTAAGTCCATGGTAGCTAAAAAATACATTACTCTCGCAATGGCTCAATGGTATTCACAGTGAAGCAAGGCTTGCTGCTTCCAAAAACTGCAAGTCATGATGTTGAATAGGGATGGATGAACCTCCTTCCTCACAGCATAGCAAAGGTACACAGGACAAAAAGGATATGAGACTGGACAGCCATCAGCTAAATAACCATAGGATACAACTAGTAACCATGCGCCTTCAGTAAATAAAGGTAATTCACACCTGCCTATTTTCCTCTCACTGTTTCTTACTGTCAAAAACTTCTGCAAGTACTTGATAAGATGAAAGCCTACACTCCCCTGTTATCATCCAAACAATCTTTTCCTGCACCCCCCCCCCACACACACCCAACACCCATCCAAGAGAACATAACAGAATAAATGGAGCAGGAGTAAACCATACGGCCCCTCAAGCCTGTGCTGCCATTCAATACAATCATGGTTAATTTTCTGCCTCAACTCCACTTTCCCATCATTCCCCATGTCCCTTGATTCCCTGGGAAACCAAAAATCTGTCTATCCCAACCTTAATAAAGTCAATGATGGAGCATCCAGAACACTCAGGGGTAGAGAATTTCAAAAATTCACAACCCTTTGAGCGAAGAAATTTCTCTGCATCTCAGTCCTAAATGATCGACCACATATTTTGAGGCTGTACCCCCATATTTTAGATTTTCCAGCCAGAGGAAGCAACCTCTCATTGTCTACCCTGTCAAGCCGCTTTAGAATCTTATATCTTTCAACAGATAAACTCTCCTCCTTCTAAACTCCAATGAGTAAAGGTCCAATTTACTCAGCCTCTCATCATAGAACAACCCTGTCATCCCAGGCAAAAACAGAATTATCTGGAAAAACTCAGCAGGTCTGGCAGCATCGGCAGAGAAGAAAAGAGTTGATGTTTTGAGTCCTCATGACCCTTCCACAGAACTGAGTGAATATAAGGAGAGGGGTAAAATATAAGCTGGTTTAAGGTGGGGGTGGGGGGTGAGGGGAGAGAAGTGGGGGTGGTGGTGTGGTTGTAGGGACAAGCAAGCAGTGATAGGAGCAGATAATCAAAAGATGTCACAGACAAAAGAACATAGAGGTGTTGAAGGTGGTGATATTATCTAAACGAATGTGCTAATTAAGAATGGATGGTAGGGCACTCAAGGTACAGCTCTAGTGGGGGTGGGGTGGAAAGACTAGTAGGGCATAAAAGATTTAAAAATAATGGAAATAGGTGGGAAAAGAAAAATCTATATAAATTATTGGAAAAAACAAAGGGAAGGGAGAAGAAACGGAAAGGGGGTGGGGATGGAGGAGGGAGTTCAAGATCTAAAGTTGTTGAATACAATATTCAGTCCGGAAGGCAGTAAGTGCCTAGTCGGAAGATGAGGTGCTGTTCCTCCAGTTTGCGTTGGGCTTCACTGGAACAATGCAGCAAGCCAAGGACAGACATGTGGGCAAGAGAGCAGGGTGGAGTGTTAAAATGGCAAGCGACAGACCGCAGGTGTTCTGCAAAGCAGTCGCCCAGTTTACATTTGGTCTCTCCAATGTAGAGGAGACCACATTGGGAGCAACAAATGCAGTAGACTAAGTTGGGAGAAATGCAAGTGAAACGCTGCTTCACTTGAAAGGAGTGTTTGGGCCCATGGATGGTGAGGAGAGAGGAAATGAAGGGGCAGGTGTTACATCTTTTGCGTGGGCATGGGGAGGTGCCATAGGTGGGGGTTGAGGAGTAGGGGGTGATAGAGGAGTGGACCAGGGTGTCCCGGAGGGAACGATCCCTACGGAATGCCGCCGGGGGGGTGAAGGGAAGATGTGTTTGGTGGTGGCATCATGCTGGAGTTGGTGGAAATGGCGGAGGATGATCCTTTGAATGCGGAGGCTGGTGAGGTGATAAGTGAGGACAAGGGGGACCCTATCATGTTTCTGGGAGGGAGGAGAAGGCGTAAGGGTGGATGCGCGGGAGATGGGCCAGACACGGTTGAGGGCCCTGTCAACGACCGTGGGTGGAAAACCTCGGTTAAGGAAGAAGGAGGACATGTCAGAGGAACTGTTTTTGAAGGTAGCATCATCAGAACAGATGCGACGGAGGCGAAGGACCTGAGAGAATGGGATGGAGTCCTTACAGGAAGCAGGGTGTGAGGAGCTGTAGTCGAGGTAGCTCTGGGAGTCGGTAGGCTTGTAATGTATTTTGGTGGACTGTCTATCACCAGAGATTGACACAGAGAGGTCAAGGAAGGGAAGTGTCAGAGATGGACCATGTGAAAATGATGGAGGAGTGGATATTTGCAGCAAAATTAATAAATTTTTCCAAGTCCCAACGAGAGCATGAAGCAGCACCGACGTAATCATCGATATACCGGAGAAAGAGTTGTAGAAGGGGGCCGGAGTAGGACTGGAACAAGGAATGTTCCACATACCCCATAAAGAGACAGGCATAGCTGGGCCCCATGTGGGTACCCATAGCCACACCTTTTATTTGGAGGAAGTGAGAGGAGTTAAAGGAGAAATTGTTCAGTGAGAGAACAAGTTCAGCCAGACGGAGGAGAGTAGTGGTGGATGGGGATTGTTCGGGCCTCTGTTTGAGGAAGAAGTTAAGGGCCCTCAGACTGTCCTGGTGGGATATGGAGGTGTAAGGGATTGGACGTCCATGGTGAAGAGGAAGCGGTTGGGGCCAGGGAACTGGAAATGGTTGATGTGACGTAAGGTGTCAGAGGAATCACGGATGTAGGTGGGAAGGGACTGGACAAGGGGAGAGGGAAGGGAGTCAAGATAACGAGAAATGAGTTCTGCGGGACAGGAACAGGCTGACACGCTCAGTCTACTGGGACAGTTCTGTTTGTGGATTTTGGGTAGGAGGTAGAAGTGGGTTGTCTGAGGTTGGGCAACTATCAGATTGGAAGCTGTGGGAGGAAGATCTCCGGAGGAGATGAGGTCAGTGACAGTCCTGGAAACAATGGCTTGATTTTCAGTGGTGGGGTCATGGTCCAGGGAGCGGTAGGAGAAAGTGTCTGCGAGTTGACACTCAGCCTCCGTGAGGTAGAGGTCAGTGCGCCAGACAACAACAGCACCACCCTTGTCAGCGGGTTTGATGACAATGTTGGGGTTGGACCTGAGATAACGGAGTTCAGGGAGAGACAGATTAGAATGGGTGAGTGGAGCAGAGAAATTGAGATGACTATTGTCACACCAGCAGGTTCTCAATGAAAAGATCAAGAGAAGGTAAGAATCCAGAGGGAGGGGTCCAGGTGGAGGGAGAATATTGAATATTTTTTATCTTTGTGTTTAATTGACTGCCGCTCCTCTTCAAGAAATGCCTACCTTGAAGAAGTTTTGCTCCTCTCTGCGACAGGGTTTCCGTATCCCTCTTTTGCTTTGTTCACCTTCATTGCTTTCCATTTCTCTCCTGGTGTTTGACAAGGTGTTTACTAAAACCCGCTTTTACAGCCATATCTCCTTTCTCAGTGACTGTCTCCGTCTCCGACTTACCCCACGTGGATTTCAATTGAAATTCCACCCCTCATGTTTCGAACCCATGCAGGATTACAGGTATGTCCGGGACATGAAACGTTTCTCAGACTGCTGTTCCCATCACATTCTGAGATCCACACTCAGTGCCATGCGCCGCCATATGAACACACTCGACCTCTCCCTCCAGCAGCACCGCCGCACCCTTTTTCAAAGCTGCGCGTGTCCCCAGTTTCCTTTTATTCTTCGTCTCATCCGACGCCTCAACAAGAAACTTTTTCTCTTTCTCTCAAGTGCTAAGGAACGCAAGCTCCAACAACTCATCAACACCAACACCCACCCCTGCCTGTCCCTCCGTCCCCACCCCATCTTCCAATCCCAGCCCCGGCTGTGTATTCACTATACCCCCTGACTTGCCCTCTCCAACGCTGAATGTTCAGTGCTCAGCAAAGGACTTAGTTTCATACCCTTACACCCTCATCTCAATGAATTTCAGGCTCGGCATGATGCTGAACTCTTCTTCTGCCGTCTTTGTCTCCGTGCTCACTTCTTTGGGCAGGGGTCCTCTCCCCGATCAATGGATCCTTTTACCCATCTCCAATATTCTCCCTCCACCTGGACCCCTCCCTCTGGATTCTTACCTTCTCTTGATCATTTCATTGAGAACTGTTGGCATGACATTAGTCATCTCAATTTCTCTGCTCCTCTCACCCATTCTAATCTGTCTCTCTCTGAACTTACTGCACTCCGTTTTCTCAGGTCCAACCCCAACATTGGCTGACAAGGGTGGTGCTGTTGTTGTCTGGCGCACTGACCTCTACCTCACGGAGGCTGAGCATCAACTCGTAGACACTTCCTCCTACCTCTCCCTGGACCATGACCCAACCACTGAACATCAAGCCATTGTTTCCAGGACTGTCACTGACCTCATCTCCTCTGGAGATCTTCCTCCCACAGCTTCCAACCTGACAGTCGCCCAACCTCGGACGGCCCACTTCTACCTCCTACCCAAAATCCACAAACAGAACTGTCCCAGTAGACCGATCGTGTCAGCCTGTTCCTGCCCCACGGAACTCATTTCTCGTTATCTTGATTCCCTTCTCTCTCCCCTTGTCCAGTCCCTTCCCACCTACATCCGTGATTCCTCCGACACCTTACGTCACATCAACAATTTCCAGTTCCCTGGCCCCAACCGCTTCCTCTTCACCATGGACATCCAATCCCTCTACACCTCCATCCCCCACCAGGATGGTCTGAGGGCCATGGGTAACTTCTTCCTCGAACAGAGGCCCGAACAATCCCCATCCACCACTACTCTCCTCCATCTGGCTGAACTTGTTCTCACACTGAACAATTTCTCCTTTAACTCCTCTCACTTCCTCCAATTAAAAGGTGTGGCTATGGATACCCGCATGGGCTCCAGCTATGCCTGTCTCTTTATGGGGTATGTTGAACATTCCTTGTTCCAGCCCTACTCCGGCCCCCTTCCACAACTCTTTCTCCAGTACATCGATGATTACTTCGGTGCTGCTTCATGCTCTCGTCGGGACTTGGAAAAATTTATTAATTTTGCTGCAAATCTCCACCCCTCCATCATTTTCACATGGTCCATCTCTGACACTTCCCTTCCCTTCCTTGACCTCTCTGTCTCAATCTCTGGTCTTAGACTGTCCACCAACATCCATTACAAGCCTACCGACTCCCACAGCTACCTCGACTACAGCTCCTCACACCCTGCTTCCTGTAAGGACTCCATCCCATTCTCTCAGTCCCTTCGCCTCCATCGCATCTGTTCTGATGATGCTACCTTCAAAGACAGTTCCTCTGACATGTCCTCCTTCTTCCTTAATCGAGGTTTTCCACCCACGGTGGTTGACAGGGCCCTCAACCATGTCCGGCTCATCTCCCGCGCATCCGCCCTCACGCCTTCTCCTCCCTCCCAGATAGGGGCCCCCTGGTCCTCACCCCACCAGCCTCCGGATTCAAAGGATCATCCTCCGCCATTTCCACCAACTCCAGAATGATGCCACCACCAAACACATCTTCCCTTCACCCCCCCCGGCATTCCGTAGGGATCATTCCCTCCGGGACACCCTGGTCCACTCCTCTATCACCCCCTACTCCTCAACCTCCACCTATGGCACCTCCCCATGCCCATGCAAAAAATGCAACACCTGCCCCTTCACTTCCTCTCTCCTCACCGTCCAAGGGCCCAAACACTCCTTTCAAGTGAAGCAGCATTTCACTTGCATTTCCCCCAACTTAGTCTACTGCATTCATTGCTCCCAATGTGGTCTCCTCTACATTGGAGAGACCAAACGTAAACTGGGCGACCGCTTTGCAGAACACCTGCAGTCTGTCCGCAAGAATGATTCAAACCTCCCTGTCGCTTGCCATTTTAACACTCCACCCTGCTCACTTGCCCACATGTCTGTCCTTGGCTTGCTGCATTGTTCCAGTGAAGCCCAACGCAAACTGGAGGAACAGCACCTCATCTTCCGACTAGGCACTTTACAGCCTTCCGGACTGAATATTGTATTCAACAACTTTAGATCTTGAACTCCCTCCTCCATCCCCACCCCCTTTCCTTCCCCCTTCCTTTTGTTTTTTCCAATAATTTATATAGATTTTTCTTTTCCCACCTATTTCCATTATTTTTAAATCTTTTATGCCCTACTAGTCTTTCCACCCCACCCCCACTAGAGCTGTACCTTGAGTGCCCTACCATCCATTCTTAATTAGCACATTCGTTTAGATAATATCACCACTTCAACACCTCTGTGTTCTTTTGTTCTTTTGTCTGTGACATCTTTTGATTATCTGCTCCTATCACTGCTTGCTTGTCCCTACAACCACACCACCACCCCCACTTCTCTCCCCTCACCTCCCACCCCCACCTTAAACCAGCTTATATTTTACCCCTCTCCTTATATTCCCTCAGTTCTGTGGAAGGGTCATGAGGACATCTTTTGATTATCTGCTCCTATCACTGTTTGCTTGTCCCTACAACCACACCACCACCCACACTTCTCACCCCCCAACCCCCGCCCCACCTTAAACCAGCCCCACCTTAAACCAGCTTATATTTCACCCCTCCCCTAATATTCACTCAGTTCTGTTGAAGGGTCATGAGGAATCGAAACATCAACTCTTTTGTTCTCTGCCGATGCTGCCAGACCCACTGAGTTTTTCCAGGTAATTCTGCTTCTGTTTTGGATTTCCAGCATCCGCAGTTTTTTGTTTTTGTTTTTATCTCTGTCATTCCAGGAACCCATCTAATGAACCTTTGCTGTACCACCTCCACTGCAAGTATATCCTTAGATAAAACTTCCAAAACTGCACATAGTATTCCAATTGTGGTATCACCAAAGCTCTGTACAGTTGAAGCAAGACTTCCTCATACTCCAAACCCCTTGCAATGAAGGCCAAAATTCCATTTGTCTTCCTAATTGCTTGCTGTACCTGCATGCTAACTTTATGGGAAGAATTTTCCTCCCGTCAGGGGGTTTATTGAGGATGGGAGGGGGTGGGCGCGGACCTGATCGGCGCCCCCGATCATGTCTGCACCGCCATTTTATGTGAGCGGGCCAATTAAGCCCCACCCGGTGTGACATGCTCCCGGAAGCGCTGAGCACTCCCTGTGCAGGCGGGGTGGGGGGGCTTTCCCTGAGTCGGGGCCTACGCTCTTTCATGCAAGAGCGCGAAAGAACGCAGGAATCTCCCTGGAGCACAGAGGTGCCACAGGAAGATTAGTTTAAGTTTTAAAATTTTAAGTAAAGAAAAGAAAAAATTTTAGATCATGTGAATGAATTTTTATAAAATTTTTTATTCAATTTATAAACACTTAATGAAATCTCCGAAAATCCTGGCTTATGTTCCTTGTACAGGTACACCTAAGATTCTTTGAACCTCAACCTGTAAAAGTTTCATGCCTTTTAAAAAAACTTCCTGCTTTGCTATTCTTACTACCAAACTGGATGACCTCATACTTCCCCACTTACACTCCCTTTGCCACCTTGTTGACCACTCATCAATGATTAGAAACAAACTCATAACTTTATGTGCACAAGTCCATCCATCCATCCATTTTCACACCGCTTCTCCTGGTGAAGGTCGCGGTGGCAGTAAGCTGAGCAGGACCAACCCAGACTCCCCTTTACTCAGCCACAAATTCCAGCTGCTCCTGGGGGATTCCCAAGCCAGTCAAGAGATGTAATCCCTTCAGTGTGTCCTGGGTCGGCCTTGAGGTTTCTGCCCAGTGGGCCGTGCCTGGTACAGCTCCAGTAGTAGCCTACCAAGGGGCATCCTTGTCAGATGCCCAAACCACTTCATCTGGCCCCTCTCGATCCGGAGGAGCAACGACTCTATTCTGAGGCTCTCCCGGATTGATGAACACCTCACCCTATCCTTACAGAAGCCTTTACAAGTCATTGCATAAAAATACATTCGCAAAATGTGCCAAAAATTCCAATTACTCACACCCAAGTTGCAAATGCTTAGTCAGCTTCCTGCTACAGTGATGAAAATCTATTCACTTTCAGTTGATTGACAGATAACTGCCACTGCCAAGCAGCTTCTGTTAACTAGGCTCCACCTTGCAGTTTTTAAAATATTCTTTTTCACAGGATGGGCATCACTGGCAAGACCAGCATTTGCTACATTTCCTTAATTCCCTTGAGAAGTTGGTCGGGAACCACCTTCTTGAACCGCTTCAGTCTATGTGCTGCAGGTACAACCACAGTGCTGTTAGGAAGGAAGTTCCAGGGTTTTGAAGCAACAGTGAAGGAACAGCAATATAGTTCCAAATCAAATGGTGTGTGGCTTGGAGGGGAACTTGCAAGCGGAGGTATTCCAATGTGTTTGCTGCCCTTGTCCTTGCAGGTGGTAGAGGTCATGGGTTTGGAAGGCACTATTGAAGGAGCCTTGGCGAGTTGCTGCTGTGCTTCCTGTACATGACACACATTAGGCCACTGTGTGTTTGTGATGGAGGGAATGAATTTTTAAGTTTTAAAGTTCTAAGTCAGAGTCTGACTGTTATTCTAACTTATAGCTTGGAGAAAAACTTACCAGAGAGATTCCCACTTGCAACAAGTTCCCAAGTTAGACTCGCACCTTGTCGCACTCAGGCTTTGTCACACTCTGTGCTCCCACACTCAGCCTCTGAAAAGCTGCAGCAGAACTGAATTTTCCTCCTTCCCCGGGGTAAGTAAATCTGATAGGAGCAGTATTACTAGTCAACCCGGCTTTGGAATGAGGGCACCAGGAGGAAATTTGAGTGAGTTAACTTCAAATTCACATTGGCTGTGGTATTCCTAATATACTGCTAACCTACCAATTGTCAGAGAATTTCATCCACTATTTTTTTATATATTATTATTGATAATTTAGCAACAACAATACAGGGAAATGTCTAGAGATGGGTTAAATGCAATTTTCTTTGTTTTGCTAAGATCTACTAACTTTTGGTGGGTTGTCACCAAAGACAATATGTACTCCCTTCAAGAAACCCGAGTGGTTGGCTCTTGAAACTTCACTCCAAGAAAACAATCAGTGAGTAGCTACAAATCTTGTCTGCACATGGCAGCAAAAACAATGTTTTTTCATATCAATCCTGAGGAGATGAATGGTGATGAAAGTAGAAGTAGTGGTTGTGTAAATGTATCTAACCGCTTCCGTTGTGCATAAGACTTACCCAATATTTAGTGGTGACTTCCATAAGTGTTGGAGATGGCTGTGCTCCTTATTCTGTCCTTTTAAAAGCTGTAATTGTATTAGGATCCGGCTTACACTTTCCGTGGCTTCTCACAATCTGTGTTCCAAGACAAATTGACATTTGTTATAAAACTGCTCAGAGCTGCTGAGTGGACAGAACTGAGGATGAAAACAGAGCTTTTAGAAATGGAAAAATAAATTATAGCCTAATAATTCTCATTCCTTATATAAGTTACATACATGGCAGGCAGTTAAGTTCAGATCCATTTTTGCCCAGGTATTCTGAGTAATTAATGCATCATCTGTGTTCCTTCACTCAAAGTTAGCATTGGTTAATGGATTTCATTGATTTGCAACCCGCCTCACAAATTTTAAATACAAGGAGCAACTGGCCTAGATTTTTGTATCTTGTATATTGGGTTATAGCTACAGGAAAAAGGAATAGCAATAAGATGTCCGACAAAATTGATTGTGGTGGTTGCCAGTAGCAAAGATAGACTTAAGGGTGATTTTAATGCTGCCCGCCTACTGGAAACGGGACAGATAAAATTGGCTGGGCGCCTCAGCCACTAATGTCCTACATAAATCCTACTGTATTCTATGGGGAAACTCAGCAGCAAAAGGAAAATGGGAGCTGCTATCTACACAAAGTAAATGCCCTTTCCAGCACTCCTCATAGGCTAGGAAGAGCAGGCGACAAGGACATCAACCTGAAGCTGGCAGGGTCCTGCTTCATATTGTCTGATGACATCATGAGCCCCTACTGCAATATTAACTGAACAGGAAAACTATTGTCCTTTTACCAATAGCGGGGAGGTCAGTGATCGGGGCTGGAGAGAGAGAAAGAGAGAGAGAGGCCAGTGAGACAGTAGGAGGAATCAACATTGGGGCTAGAAGGAAAGGCAGGAAATTGGGACTTGCCCCGGTTGTATAGACTCCCTAGTCAACATCTTTGCCATTTTCTCATTCCCGTAATAATTTCTTCTGTCTCTGCTGCTAAGGAACCAATTTAGCTGCTCTCCTTTGTATTTACTTATAAAAACTCTTACAATCTGTTTTTATATTCCTGGACAGTTTACTTTGATTCTATTCTTTTTCCTTTTCATCATCTTTTTGGTCACGCTTTGCTGTTTTCTAGAACCCTCCCCAATCATCTGTGTTTTTATGTTTGGCATCCTTCCAACTGTGAGAGATGATGGAAAGCAGCCTCAGAATTTTGATGAGGTCAGATAAGGTCATCTGCTGCACTTTCAGAAACCACATGTCATCATGGTGGCGAACTCCTGTCCACAGTTTCCCGTTTATCAAGATTGATTTTGAGGACTCTTATGTCTCTTTTGACAGCATTCTTGAATTGGAGCTTTGGGTACCCTGCTGATCTCTTGGCAAGCGCTACTTCCCCATATAGGGAATGCAGCCATCATCCACCCTGTTCCTGTGCCCAAACCAGCAAAGCCCTCTTTGCTTAATTAGCACCAGCATGAATGGCATGTTTACCCTAGAAAGCACTGCTTCATTGGTGACTTTGCCTTTTCATGTGATGTCAAGGATACATTATAGATACCAGAGATGGAAGTTATTGAGCCTTTGTTCTTGGTAGGTGTAGGTTGTCCATGCTGCCATACAATAATGTGCTGAAGATACAGGCCTTGAATAGATATGCATCTTGGTCCATTGAACCAGTTTGCTATTTTTCCATGCCCATTCCGTTAGTCAGCCAAAGTTGGTGCTGCCTTTATAATGGATGTGCTGAGCTCTTCGTCAAGAGACAGGTTGTCTGTCACCGTAGACCCAAGGTAGCCTTCCCGTCATCAGGCTTACTACTATTATATATGCACACTTGAAATTCCAATTAATGCCCACCACTTGCACGCTACTAAGGACAATTAATGTACAGTTAACACCCAGCACAGTTTAAGTGGTGCCCATCATCACGGAACAGCTCTATCCTTCCCCAGTGCTGGTGCCAGTGTCCCATGGATCGAAACTGCTTCTTCCTGCACCATTCTTTGAGCTATGTGCTTAATGCTCTCTAATCTGCTTGACTCTATGTCAATTTGCATGTGGTTCAGGTAGTAATCCAGAGATTATCCTTGAGGTTCTGCATATGAATTTTGAATGTAATTCCTCAAACTCTGTCTGCCGAACCTCACTCCAAGTTCTATCTATGTTGCTAATTTCAACATGAACCATGACAACTGGATCCTCCCTCACCCACTCCAAGTTCTCCAACACCAAGGAAATGTCCCAAACCCTTGCACCAGGCAGGCAACACAACTTTCAGAACTCCTAGGATTTGCACCAAGTGCAATAGCAGGCAGGTTTTACCTACTGGCTGAAATGGAAGGTTTTCTCGCCATATCATCCCAATCCCATCTCATTAATCACGAATTCCTGGGAAACACACCATTTTGCTGGTAGGCGGCCTCCGATTCATCTTCCACACTGCCACTTCACCACATCCTCATGTCAGGCAAAGTGCAGCCGCACACACCTCTCTCAGTGCTTCCAGCCCAGGACTGTTGCACAGGAGAGAAGGCCCTGAAAGCCAAGAAGACTGCAGCCCCCTGATTCAGTGATGCATCCCTGGGATGCCTTCTGGACACCTTTGAAGCCTGCTGCAATGTCCTCTACCCCCACTCTGGTCATAGGAGACCCATCAGTGTCACCACTGCATCTTGGGTGGCAGTGGCAGTGGTGATCAGTGTCAATATTGCACAGGAGAGGTCCACCATCCAGTGCAGAAAGAGGATGAATCATCTCATCCATGCCACCAGGGTAAGACAAACACGTCATCACTCTAAACTCATAGACTCACAAGGGCATCACACATTCACTGGCATCTAACTCACTGCCAGCTCAAGGGACATCACCACTCATTGTCTCACGCAAACCCTCATATCTCCATCTGGCCCCATCTCCTCAGGATACTGCCTCCTCAGCCCTCACCATCTTGAGGCCATTTGCACAGATCAACATGTGCTCCCATGCACACCCTAGGATACCCCCATCCGCAGTAATGCCATAACCCTGCAGTCTCTTTCCTTGCCTGAGGTCATTTCTTCCCCTTCCCCAAGCAAGCCATAGCCCTGCAACCATTAAAAAGCCACCCCCACATTATGGCTGGTCTGGTAGTTGGAGACCTGCCCGTGAGCCCCCCTAAAGGTGATGTGGTGCTGCCTGCGAAGCCTGGTGCTGATGACCGCGAGTGCTGTCTGGAGCAAGGTAACAAGCCTCAAAGTTTTATCTTCATTTGTGTAACACATCGGCGTGACTGCACACCGGCGTGACTGCACACCTACGTGCCCGGATGATTCAACATAGGGGGATGATTCTGACGAGCAGGGCTTATAATGATATGTGGATGTATTAAAATGGAGTTCCCGATGTCCGGCGGCAATAAATGCTGGCCTACCCAGTGATGCCCACATCCCATGAATTCATTAAAAAAAAGAAAGCAGTATCTATTCCCCTGACTAGTCTGCCCCCTATCACTACCACATTCCTTTACACTCCGCCCACTTGAATGGGCTCCTGCACAATGGTGCTATGGTCAGTTTGCCCATCCACCCTGCAGTCCTTGTCCTCATCCATACAGGCAACAAGTAACTTATTTTTGTTGGACATAGGCAAGGGCTGAGGCTCCTCCATCACAATGTCACGGATCCTCTTACCTGCTTGACATACAGTCTCACCATTCTGACCAATTCTAAGATACTACTTAACTTAAGGGATATAACTGCCTCCTGGAACAAAGTGCGCAGGTAACTCTCCCTCTTTCAGACTCCAGCACAACAGCTCTGAGCTGAAGTTCCTTGATGCAAACACTTAAGGTAGATAAAAGCAAAATACTGCGGATGCTGGAAATCTGAAATGAGAAACAAAGTTAACGTTTCAAGTCCGTATGAGTCGAGTTATGAGGTGCTGCCAGACCTGGTGAGTTTTTCCAGCATTTTCTGTTTTTATTTACTTATTTTATTTACTTTTTTACTTGTCGGAAACCACAATGCTGCCCACATGCTGCAGCTACGACACACCACCTGCCCTGCATTGTCTATCTAAACTCTTTACTTATTTATTTGATTAAAATTATTGTTCAACCAATAATTTTAGTTCTATAGATCAATTGGTTTATCTAGTTTATTAATTTGATAAATTCTTAGCTCTGAGATTGACTTACCTCCCTAGCTTAAAAAACAAAAATGAAACTTCAATACTCACCTATCAATCGTGTACCTGTTGTCTGACATCATGATATCCGGCACCATAAAAAAAGCCTGTAGGTGTGTGTGCAACCTACTGGGGATGTACTCCCCATATTTAAGTCTTTAACCCACCTGTAGTGTAGGGAGAGGGGTTAAAATTGCCACCCTTGACTCCACAATCTAGCCTCCCTCAGTGTAGTAGGTTGGCTTTGGCGAGGCCATATTATGATTGAATTTGTGGCCTTAATTGATACACAGAATCATAGAATGGTTGCAGCACAGAAGGAGTCTTTCGGCCCACTCTGTCCATGCTGGCTTTTTGCAAGAGCAACTCGACTAGTCTCACTTCCGAGTCCTACCCTTTCAGTCCTGCACTTTTCTTTTCTTCAGGTGCTTATCTAATCCTATTTGAATGCCCAAATTATATTTGTCTCCACCTACTCTTAAGCAATGCATTCCAGATGTGAAAAACTCGCTGCATAAAAAAAGTTTTTCCTCATGTCTCCGTTGTTTCTTTTTCCAATTACCTTAAATTGGAGTCCTCTGGTTCTTGATTCTTCTGCCAATGGGAGTAGTTTCTCTCTATCTACTCTGTCTAGACTCCTGATAATTCTGAGCGCCTCCATCATATCTCCTCTCAATGTTCGCTTCTGTAGAGAAAATAACCCAGCTTCTCCAATCTATCCGCTAAAATGAAGTCCCTCATCCTTGGAACCATTCTTGTAAATCTTTTCTGCACCCTCCCTGAAGCCTTCACATCGCCCTTAAAGTGTAAAGTCTAGAATTGGACACAATATTCCAGTTGAGAACAAACCAATATTTTATTTAGGTTTATCATAACTTTCTTGCTTTTGTACTCTATGCCTCTATTTATAAGGTATCCCATCTGCTTTATTAATAATTTTCTTTTACCTACCCTGTTGGCAGTTAAGAGTCAAGAACGTTGCTGTGGATTTGAAGTCACATATAGGTTAGATCAAGTATGGATGGCAGATTTCCTTCCCTGGACAATATTGGTGAATCAGATGGGTTTTAACGATAATCAAGTAGTTTCATAGTTATCATTATTAAAGCTAGTTTTTAATTCCAGATTTATTTAATAAACTAAATTTTAAATTGCCAGCTGCAATGGTGGGATTCAAACTCATGCTTCAGGACCATTAGTCCAGGCTGCTAGAAGACTAGTTCAGTAACAACCAGTATGCCAGCGTGTTCCACCATAAAACCAATTGTAGTTTTTCATTGCCCATTCAAGATTCCAGCACATTTAAAGTGCCAAATCAAGTTACTCATAATAGCCAATTCCTCACAGCATTATCTGACATTACCAGCCCCCGCTTCCATTTCACCTTTCAGATCCACATACTTGGTAACATTCTTTCCATAAACTGCTTCTTGGCCCTTCCTCCATTGAACAACCTATACTTGAATAAGCATCTTCTGCCTAAGAATCAACTTGTGGAATTTTTCTGAGGATAATCTGTGGTCATCATTTAGTATTTGCGACCATGCGACCTCTTGCCAGTTAACCTGCAGCTGGGAACTAAGTTACCACTGAAAAAGGAGACATGTCAAAGCTTTTCATCTTGCACTCATTAGGACATTTCTCAAGAATGCCAATATAAGGGGAAAACAGCAATTTATACTGTATGAGAAGAGAGTGCCAATTGGTTGGCAAGTGGACTCTGATTGGTAGAAACGTTGCCATGGAGAAAGCACCAGGGATGGTTACTGACAGTTAACTGCCAAGCATTGTTTGACATTTAAACCAGGCAGCCTGACCCTGATTAGCCAAGGCATTGCCCTGAGGAATGAGTCAGCGAATAGCTGTCACTTATTTTGTTTAGCTGAAACAGGCGTGATATGTGTACATGTTCTTTCTGTCTGCAAAGAACAAGGCCCTGTGTATTAATATATATAGCTTCCAGTATATAAAAATGTGCCACACTGCAAGATTGACTGACAATCTTAAATTGATTGTCAGTGTAATTCTTAACACACTGGATAATTTAGCAAATGTTGTCCAATCGCAGAATTACATCTAGTGTTGGACACTGCATTTTGAGCTTTGCAAGCACATGCTGGTTGGGTACGTCCTGTAGCTTGCACGTTGCGAACGACAGCTGGGACATACTGTTTGATTTGATCTACCGGTCTTTGGGATGTACGGCCTACATCCAGATAGGGGTAGCATTATCCCGCAGGAAGCCTTTGATGTGCCCTATTTCAGCATCACGCGTGACTATAGAACCATAGAACCATAGAACACTACAGCACAGAAAACAGGCCATTCGGCCCTTCTAGTCGGTGCCAAAATATTATTCCGCTAATCCCATTGACCTGCACCCAGTCCATAACCCTCCAAACCTCTCCCATCCATGTATCTATCCAATTTATTCTTAAAACTTAAGACTGAGCCCGCATTTACCATGTCAGATGGCAGCTCGTTCCACACTCTCACCACTCTCTGAATGAAGAAGTTCCCCCTAATGTTCCCCCTAAACCTTTCCTCTTTCATCCTAAAGCCATGTCCTCTAGTGTTTATCTCTCCTAATCTAAGTGGAAAGAGCCTACTCGCATTTACTCTGTCTATACCCCTCATAATTTTGTAAACTCCTATCAAATCTCCCCTCCTCCTTCTACACTCCAAGGAGTAAAGTCCTAACCTGTTTAATCTTTCCCTGTAACTCAACCCCTCGAGACCTGGCAACATCCTAGTAAATCTTCTCTGCACTCTTTCAATCTTACTGATATCCTCCCTGTAGTTAGGTGACCAGAACTGCACACAATACTCCAAAGTTGGCCTCACCAATGTCTTAAACAACCTCACTTTAACATCCCAATTCCTATATTCAATATCACGCCATTCTTAATAATGGGTCCAAATTCGAATCTATTGGTCCTATCACTCAACATGATCAGACAATCTTACTTAAAAGTAGGTTAAAAAACATTTGCTGGACTTGTGTAAGAGCCATGAGCTGCCGCTTGGTATATATGACAGTGTTCGCCCTCATGGCTCACTGCGTCTGCATATATATGGGCTGCCAAAGGCACACAAAAGTGATGTCACTTTACACCCTATTTTATCTATGACAATTTCTGTACAACATGAATTGGCCAAATGGTTGGGTGAATTGTTACAACTAATTTTGACCAAGTTTTCCACATACATGGTGAAAGGTTCCTTCACATTTGCGAATGTTATACAGGACTTGAATATCAATCACAGTGCTCTATCCACGTGCTCATTTGATATTGCTAGCCTATTCACCCATGTCCCACTTAAGGAAGCCATAGATATTTGCGCTGCAGCACCATGTCATGGCGAGCTAGACCCACCACCATTGTGTGAATCAGTATTCTTTGAACTTATGAACTTGGCAACTCATGCAGTTGAGTTCAGCTTTAATGACACCATGTATGCTCAAATACATGGTGGTGCCATGGGACCCCCTCCCTAGGCCAAGCTCTCGTAAACATCTTTGTTGGGTTCCATGAGAAACCTGTCTTCAACGGAATGGCACCTAACCTCCTACCCCTCGCATATTTCCAATATGTGAATGATGCGTTTGCTTTATTTAAATCTGCAGCTGTAATAATTTTGTTTCATGTCTTAATGCGTTCCATCTTGCGCTCAAACTCACCTATGAAATGAACGCCTTGACATATTAGTCCAGAAATCTGCCAGGGGATTCTCTACCACAGTCTGCCGCAAGCTTACCTTCATTGATCAGTTTGCACATTGGGATTCTTAATGGCAACCTTGTAAATAGGGCCCAAGCCATTTGCTCACCATGCAGGCTTGATGCTGAAATAGGATGCATCAAAGGCATCCTGCAGGATAATGGATACCCTGATCAGATCATTTTTCACTGTACATCATGCAAACTCATGAACGGGCCTAAGGCCCTGGAAAGTGCCCAGTCTACCTCAGATTACCCTGGAAGGGCAAGATACCTCAAACAGTTTTGAGCAACAGGTGAAGCTAGCTGTTTCACACTGTTACTATGCAGTAGCAACACGAGTGTTATTCGCCACTAACATGATGCTGCTGTCAAGCCAAAAAAATGCTCTGCCTATCACACAACTTAGTAATGTAGCATATGAATTTCAGTGCCAGTGTGATGCTAGGTATGTAGGTTGTACATCCCAAAGTCTGGTGGATCGTATCAAACAGCATATCCCAGCTGCTGTTCACAACGGGCAGGGTACAGACCATACCCAACCAGCCCGTGCTTGCAAAACTCAAACCAAAGTGTCCAACATTAGATGTGATTCCATGATTGGACTACATTTGCTAAATAATCCTCAGTGTGCTAAGAATTATGCTGAAATCCAATTTAAGATTGTCAGTCAGGCTTGCAGTGTGGCACATTTGTGTGTACTGGAAGCTATATATATTAATATGCAGGCAGATAGAAAGAACATGTACATACATTCTGCCTGTTTCAGCCAAACAGAATAAGTGACAACCATTCGCTGACTCATTCCTCAGAACAATGCCTTGACCAATCAGGGCCAAGCTGCCTGGTTTAAATTTCAAACAATGCTTGGCAGTTAATTGTCTGTCACCACCCTGGTGCATTCTGCATGGCAATATGTCTACCAATCAGAGTCCACTTGCCAACCAATCAGCACTCTTTTCTCATACAGTATTAATTGTTAAAAACAAAAAACTGCGGATGCTGGAAATCCAAAACAAAAACAGAAACAGAAATACCTGGAAAAACTCAGCAGGTCTGGCAGCATCGGCAGAGAAGAGCACAGTTGACTTTTCGAGTCCTCATGACCCTTCAACAGAACTAAGTAAAAATAGGAAAGGGGTGAAATATAAGCTGGTTTAAGATGGTTTGGCGGGGGTGGGGGCGGTGGTGGGTCGGGGGAGAAGTGGGGGGTTGTGTACTGGTCCACTCTTCCATCACCCCCTACTCCTTAACCCCTCCCTATGGCACCTCCCCATGCAAACGCAGAATATGCAACACCTGCCCCTTCACTTCCTCTCTCCTCACCGTCCAAGGGCCCAAATACTCCTTTCACGTGAAGCAGCATTTCACTTGCACTTCCCTCAACTTAGTGTACTGCATTCATTGCTCCCAATGTGGTCTCCTCTACATTGAAGAGACCAAACGCAGACTGGGTGACTGCTTTGCAGAACACCTGCGGTCTGTCCGCAAGCATTACCCAGACTTCCCTTGCCATTTTAACACTCCACACTGCTCTCTTGCCCACATGTATTTCCTTGGCTTGCAGCATTGTTCCAGTGAAGCTCAACGCAAACTGAGGGAACAGCACCTCATCTTCCGACTAAGCACTTTACAGCCTTCCGGACTGAATATTGAGTTCAACAATTTTAGATCTTGAACTCCATCCCCATTTCCTTTCCGTTTCTTCCCCCTCCTTTTTGTTTTTTCCAATAATTTATATAGATTTTTCTTTTCCCACCTATTTCCATTATTTTTAAATGTATTTCCACCCATCGTTTATCTATACCTTTTATGCCCTTTTAGTCTTGTTTCACCCCACCCCCACTAGAGCTATCTGTACCTAGCTTGTCCTGCTCTCCATTCTTAATTAGCACATTCTTTTAGATAATATCACCACCTTCAACACCTCTTTATTCTTTTATCTGTGACATCTTTTGGTTATCTCCTCCTATCACTGGCTGCTTGTCCCAACAATGACCCCCCTTCTCCTCCCCCCAACAAACCAGCTTATATTTCACCCCTTTCCTATTTTTACTTAGTTCTGTTGAAGGGTCATGAGGACTCGAAACGTCAACTGTGCTCTTCTCCGCCGATGCTACCAGACCTGCTGAGTTTTCCCAGTATTAATTATTGTTTTCCCCTTATATTGGTATTCCTGCAAAGTGTCCTGATGAATGCAAGATGAAAAGCTTCAACATGTCTCTTTTTCAGCAATACTCAAGTTCTGTACTGTCAAAGTTAGAACTGTAAGATTATATGTTACTACTTTCAACACTTGTACCCTCTGTAGTATCAAGTGTCAGGGCTAGCACTCAAAATGCACCTGCTGACATTGGAGTAATGCACAATGGTAATCATCATGTTCTCCTTCTTATAGGACACTGCAAATGAAGCTTCCAGGTGATTTGTCTAATGACACAGTACCAGACATGTCAGAGAGTGGAAATTATAAACCCTCATATACTCTCATTGAAACAACTGACGCACGTTTACATGAAAAGGAAGAAAATCATGGTGACTCAGGAAACAGTAAGGTACCATTGCAGATGCTATGGATAGCAAGCTTAAAGCTGCTCCATTATAAAGGAGAAAATCATAATATTTTTGTGAGCATAATGATATTGATCTTCAATAAATGTGTTTGGGTGGTTTTGATTTGGGGGCCCATTAGATATGGTTTTGTTTTTAATGCCAACATAGTACTTATATTTTGAATGATGGAAGAGATGAAGATTTCTCCTGATGTCCTGGTAAACATTCATCTCTCAACCAACATCACTAAAACGTGTCCATGCCAGCTCTCTGCAAGAATAACTCAGCTAGTCCCACGTCCCTGTCTTTTCCCCATAACCCTACAAATCTTTTCTTTTCAGATAATTATCCAATTCTCTTTTGAAAGCCACAATTGAATCTGTCTCCACCACACTCTTAGCCAGTACTGAGATAAAAAATGAATTACATCTTTGTATCACAATGCGAGAACAAAAAGAATATTGTGCCCCATTAAGCCAGTAGAAGCGCTCACTGTTTGAACATATGATTGATATTAGTTGAGTAAAATGATGGCTTGCATTCTTGGTCCCATATTATAGTATTTCTACAACTAACTAGAAGTCTTAAAACTTTTCATTTGAGAGACCTGAAAGGAAGGGTTCATGCAGTCAGTGTAAAGTGCTTTGCTCTCCATTAATGTTCTTTGGTAAACAGTGAGTTGGTATTTACTGTGAATGGAAATATCTTGAAGGAGTTGATGAGCCTTATAGTCTCATGCAATCAGTAGAAATACAGTCATTAACTTGGGATGCTGCAAAGATTTTTATTATTTCAGTGGTGGGTGTCATAGTCATGTGCAAGAGCTCAGTAACTTATTGTGCTATCAGCACTTAGTGCCAAACCAAAATGCACCTTTTTAATAATTCAACCAAAATATAGACCCTGGTCCACCAAGGATGTCAAAGGTAATCCTGATTTTTAGGGAGCAAACTTGGGAAAATGTGTGGGCAATTTTCAAACTCAGTTGTGCCATTACAGAAGATACCAAGCCATTAATAGGCACTTACACAGGGAGAGAATGAAAACCAGAGAGCCATTCATTTGAGGCCATTATTCATTTTCAAGCAGCCATCTATTGAGTGGTATCACCAGAGACTTGAGAGCATGGTCACCTGCCCATCCTTTCCAGTGTGAAAAAAAAAATGAGTAGGAAGATTAAGAACAGAGGAAAATATTAAAATTAAAAATTCATGATTATATTCTCTTTATTTATTATGATCAGTTGTTTTTAATCCTTGCAGAAATAAGGAACGTTCTGAGATTATTCTTGTACTTTTTCCTCTGATGTAATGTGTTCAGTCAGGGACTCCTGAAATTGGTAATAGGAGAGAGCTGGACTTGAATGTTCCATCTCAGCTTCAGATGGAGGCCATGACATTGAATACTGAACCAAATCAATGGACAGTGCAGCCTGGCATATCAGCTAATGCAGCAAGGTAAGTGCTACAGATTATAACAGAGTGCTAAGAAAATGTGAATTAGCAAATGTGAATTTCCCCATAAATATCACTGATTATCTAATCAAAAATCACCAGATAAAAATAATGGACAGTTAGCAATGTTTAATTTAATCTCATCCATCCTCTGGAACAGCAGCCATAATTGCCAGACCTCACAAAAAGAGTTGCATTTTTGGCATTCCAAACAGAAAAGGTTACAATTTTTAAACCAGGATGTATAACTGGAGTTCTGAGTCATAAGGTTGTGCCTGCCATGCCCCACTCAACGGGTAGTTTGCTGCCATACTGTTGGTGAGACTGGATACGATATACCCAAGGAGCGTTCCTCATATATGCTTCATCACAGCGGGTTAGAGTTACATTGTCAGAAGTCTGAAAAGTAGACCTTGCTCATAGAATCATAGAATGCTTACAGCACGGAAGATGGCCATTTGGCACATGGTATCCATGCCAGCTCTCTGCAAGAGTAACTCAGCTAGTCCCACATCCCTGTCTTTTCCCTGTAACCCTGTAAATCTTTTCTCTTCATATAATTATCCAATTATCTTTTGAAAGCCAGCATTGAAACTGTTGTCACCACACTCAGACAGTGCATTCCAGATCCAAATCAGCCTCACACCTCCTATACATCTTTTTCACTATTTTTATGTCTATAGAGACTTTTGAATTCCCTTTTATGTTAGCTGCCAGTCTCTTCTCATACTCTGTCTCTGCTTCTCTTATTTGCTTTTTCAATTTGCCCCTGAAGCTTCTATATTCAGCTGGTTTTCAGTTATATTATCCACCTGACATCTGTCATAGACACACTTTTTGTTCTTCATCTTAATCTCTTTCTCTTTTGTTATACAGTGAGCTCTGGATTTGCTTTTTTTAAATTCTTTCATGGGGTGTGGATGTTGCTGGCTAGGCCAGCATTTATTGCCCATCCTTAATGGCCCTTGAGAAGGTGTTGGTGAGACAATTAAACCACTGCAGGCCATGTGGTGTAGGTGCACCCATAGTGCTGTTAGGAAGGGAATTCCAGGATTTTGACCCAGTGACAGTGAAGGAACAGTGATATAGTCCCAAGTCAGGATGGTGTGTATGTCTTGGAGGGGAATTTGGAGCTGGTGGTGTTGCCATGCATCTGCTGCCCTTGTCCTTCGAGGTGGTGGAGGTTA
This sequence comes from Carcharodon carcharias, assembly GCF_017639515.1. Taxonomy (NCBI): domain Eukaryota; kingdom Metazoa; phylum Chordata; class Chondrichthyes; order Lamniformes; family Lamnidae; genus Carcharodon; species Carcharodon carcharias. The sequence continues at coordinate 66,932,075 of NC_054478.1, read as the reverse complement.
CTGGTTTGAAAGGAGCTATCAAAGGATCCTTGGTGAGTTGCTGCAGTGCACCTTGCAGATGTTACACACTGCTGCCACTGTGTGTCAGTGGTAGTGGGCATGATTGTTTAAGGTGGTGGATGGGGTGCTTGTCAAGCAGGCTGCTTTGGCCTAGATGGTGTCCAGCTTCTCGCATGTTGCTGGAGCTGCACTTACCCAGGCAAGTGGACAGTATTCCATCACACTCCTGATTTAAGCCTTGTAGATGATGGACAGGCTTTGGGGAGTCAGAAGCTAAGTTACACGCTACAGAATTCCCAGCCTCTGACCTGCCATTATAGCCACAGTATTTGTACAACTGATCCAGTTCAGTTTCTGGTGAATGGCAAGCCCCAGGATGTTGACAATGGGAGATTCAGCAATGGAAGACAGGCATCGAATATCAAGGGGCAATGGTCAGATGCTCTCTTATTGGAGATGTTCATTGCCTGGCACTTGGGTGGCACAAATGTTACTTGCCACTTATCACCTCAAGCCTGAATATTGTCCAGGTCTTGCTGCATATGAACACAGACTACTTCAGTGTCTGAGGAGTCACAAATAATACTGAACAGTAATTGCCTTACCTTTCCCCTTTATGGGAATATACCTTGACTATGCCCAAATTATCTGTTCCTTAAAGGCATCCCATTGTTCAGTTACAGTCTTAACTGCCTCCCATCAGCCAGAATTCACAATTTTCGCACTTTAAAGGCACAGAAGTTTCTAACCCCATGCCTTTTGAAGAAAAATAAGGCTGAAAATATGTGGTAAAGAAAGAAAAAGTGTCATGTTCTGAAGGAATTTTTGAATGTAAAGTTTTGTTTCTTAGGCATAGTTCATTCTGGGTCACTGTCTTATATGCTTTCAGCTCATGCAAATACCCTAAAGTATACCAGCAGCATGCAAAAATTTTAGCATGCAGGTAATTTTTTTCAAAAATAATTGCTTTTGTTTGCATCTGTGTGCTTCAATTCTGTGTTTCAAAAAAAATGTATAGTGCAGAATTGACAATAGATGACATTAACAAATATTGCTCAACACATTCATGTGATATCCCTGTCTTTATTCTAACAGAAGTTTAACTTAAAACACCTTTATTAGCATTGCTGACAGAGAATTTGCATATGAGTATGTTTAACATTCATCCACTGATATCGCCAATTGTAATTTCTACTCAATCAAAGCATTTATAAATATAATTTAAAATGCACTGTGCTAAGGCACATGTCAATAGTGTGATGGAATAATCATCACTTGCCTGGATGTCTGAAATTCGAACAACACTCAAGAAGCTCAACACAGTCCAGGACAAAGCAGCCCACTCGATTTGCACCCCATCCACCATCTTAAGCATTCATTTCCTCCAACACCAGTACACAGTCACAGCCGTGTGTACCATCTACAAAATGCACTGTAAGAACTCACAAAGACTCCTTTGACAGTACCTTCCAAAGCTGCAACCCTTACATGATGGACAATGGCAGCAGTTGCATGGGAACACCACCACTTCCAAGATCCCCCCAAGCCACACACCATCCTGACTTGGAACTATATCGACATTCCTTCACTGTCACTGGGTCAAAATCCTGGAACTCCATCCCAATCAGCACTATGGGTGTACCTACACCATTTGGGCAGCAGTGGCTCAAGAAGGTAGCTCACCACTACCTTCTAAAGGGCATTTAGGAATGGACAATAAATGTTGGCCTTGCCAGCGATGCTCACAGCCCCAGAATAAATAATAAAAATATTATCCCTGGGAACTTAGACTCTAAGGGCGGAATCATTCCAGATTTGCAGAAAATGCAGTAGCAGGCAAAAAAAAGGACGTTTTACCCACTGGCTGCAATGGCGAGCTATCATGCCATATTGACTTCTTGCCGGCACATCCTGCCTCATTAATAATGCATTCACAGGAAACACGCCAGATTGTTGGCAGGCAGGCTCAGATTTGCCAGTCATTTCAATGCTTCCTCGCTCCGGGTGCCATATTTAAAGTGCACCAGAGCGCATGCCATCTTCATGTCTTCAGACCAGGACTTCTACAGGCCATGGCCCTGAAAGCAAAGAAGACAGCAGCCCCCAAATTTAGTGATGCCTCTCTGGGCACCTGCTGGATGCAGTGGAAGGCTGTCACAATGACCTCTTCCACTGCTCCGGCCACAGGAAATCCACCAGGGAGGAGGTGGCAATGGTGGTCAGCATCACCGGAGCACAGAGGAGGTCAGCCATCCAGTGCAGGGAGAGGGTGAATGCTCTCATCCGTTCTGCCAGGGTAAGTCAACCACCTCATTGCTTTCAACTCACACACTCACAAACCCATCACACATCCACAGGGATCTCACACCTCAAGGGACAACATCACTAACTCTCACACACACCCTCACATCTCCATCAGGCTCATATCCTCTGGAGGTCATGTCCTCATCCCATCCATGGCACCGCTCACCACGCAAACATTCAACACAGTGCCATGTGTCCTGCTCACATTCTCTCCATCTGTTTTCATGCTGGAGAAGCTGGCTCACAACAGCAGGGAGAGGGCCCAGGCCTGGGGTGGAGTGGCCCATATTAGGACCCTTGGTCACTTTGAGGAATGTGCCATCGCGCTGACTGATGAGGTCATGTGGCGACGGTGAGGTCAGCGGTGAACACCTGCATGAGGATCCTGCACCAAATCATTCCTCTCTCAATGAAACTGTGAGTGCTCTCTCTCTTGTTTTTGACTCTGCTGCCATGCACTAATTATCTCTACTTTGGTTCACAGGAAGCTCTGCCAAGTGACCAACCCCCTCAGCCAGCCAGTCCCTCAGCTCCATCCACATCCTCACCTCCAGCCAAGAGGACACTTTCTCCATTGAAGTGCTGGAAATAAGCAGCCTGGAAGACCTGTCACAGTGCTTACCCACACCCTGCACCAGCACATAGACACACACCTCGGTGGGACCTAGATCTAGAGCAGGCTCAGATTCACAAACTGGTGGTCACCGCATGGACACGTGTTCACAGAAGGAGGAGGCAGGTTCAGCCGAGCTCCCCGACACCCAGGGGAGTGCTGGGGAAGAGGCATCTTTGAGGACCGAGTCAGATGATGAGCCTCTTGATTCAGCCTTCCAACCCATCGCGCAGAGTCAGCAGAAGGTGGGGAAACATCACGCAGAGATGTTGGAAGCCCTCAGCAGTGGCACACAAGTCAGAGGAGTGCATCCGCCTGCTCTCTGATGAAGTGGTGCCCATGTGTGCGCGTATGGCGGTCTCCATGGGAAGGTTGGTGGGCAGCATAGTGGCCTGGTCCAGCAGAATGCAGTGATGCGGCAGACCTGCACTCCATTGTGGTAGCCATGGGTGAGTTCTTGCAGTAGCAATGCTAGAAGGAAACGGGACACCTCGACATCCCTCCAGGTACTCCTTTCCCTCAAGGAGTCAGGTCAGGACCCTAGGGTACCTGAAGGTAGGAGGACTAGTATCTGGACACCCCTGGGTCATCCACTCAGGAATCTCAGAGGCTGTCCACTCCCTCCAAGACCCCTATGCCTGTGACCCCCTCAAGCTGGTCCTCTGTCACCGCAGAGAGAGCAGCTGGTCTACAGGAGGACAGCCAAAACAAGCCGGGGCCCTCAAGGCCTCGGCTTTCCAGAGGTTGCATGCCAAAATCACCAGAGGTTACAGGGCCAACCATTGCACAGACTATCTCCAGTCCTGCTGCAGATGCCAGACCAGCACCTAAAAGAAGTGATAAGCCGAGAAAAGTTAAGAATTTCTGATCACAAGTGATTACATGTGTGAACACATCTTGTCACTTTATAATCTGAAAATATATCCATTTCCACTGAATAATGTGTAATGTTGTCTTTCAGCTTCATTGACTGGCTTCACGAGTCCTCCCACTGCATTCTCTCCCCTCCCCCCCAATAGCAGTCGGACCAGGAGTGATTCTGGAGGGAGAAGTGTGTGAGTGGCAGGGCCTTTCGGTGCCTTGTGCAAGCACTCTCCCAAGCACACGGAGCCTTCATGCATCACACTCCTCTCACTGTCCTGAGCATTTTCAATGCTGCCTGCTGGGGTTCTCTTTCAGTTGTCCATCTGAGCTGACCCGCATCTCCGCCCATCCATTGATTGCACTCCCATGCAGCACCTGTACCTGTCCAACACGAGACTCCACTCACTTTCAATTTCAACAACCATGGTAGTCATTAAGTTTCTGACCAGCTCCCCCGTCCTTTCCCCTCCCCCAGTCACCCATACCTGTTGACCCTCCGGCATCACCTTCCATCTCCTCACCATCACCTACTAACCGAACCCTTTTCTTTCCAGGATATCCAGGAGAACGTGCACATTCCCTATCTTCCTGAGAATCCCACCCTATCCACATCGACCTCCCAGATCTCCTCCTTCCCACTCCCAGGTTCATGTCCAACTCTGAGTCCTCACCACCCATCCTCGCCGTCTCTTCTATCACTATTATTATACCCACACTTTCCCGCCCTTCCAGCTCACTCTGTCCCTTCTCATACTCACCATTCTCTCCTACCGTGCCCATCCTCAGTTAGCTCCCCAGGAAGCAGTCAGACTTCACAATGTCCTCCCTCACCTGGACATTCCCCCCCCCCCCCCCCCCCCCCCCCCCCCCCCCCCCCCACCCCCTGACCCACTCCTCCACCTTTACTCCCCCCCACCCCGGACTCCTTCCTCTTCCGAACTCTTTCCCCCCTCCAAACTCATTTCCCCCTCTGAAATCCTTCCCCGCTCCAAACTCTTTCCCTTCACCTTCCACCTCCTTACACTTGCCTCATTCTCCCCATCGCACCCTCTTCCCCCTCACTCCTTCCTCCCCTTCCCAACCTCACCCCAAAAACCTTCATTTTCCCCCACCAACCTCACCCCTCCCAACACCTTTGCCCCCCCGCTCTCACCCTTCAACCTCACCTTCCCCAGGTACACCTCTCCCACTCACAGCTGGACCTTCCTCTCCCCACCCAATCATCCGTAGCAGCCCTCTGCCAAGACCGTGATGTTCTGAAGCAGAATCAAAGCATCAGTGAAGACCTCCCACCCTCTATAAGCTGATTCAAGGCAGAGCCATGTCCATGAGAATCCACCCAGCATGTGATGCATGTCTTCCTCCAGGGTCCGGTAGCTGTCGGGCTCCAGCATCTTCTTCCTCTCGGATGTCCACGATCTGAGCAAGGCCTTAACGATAAGTCCTGACTTCTGCATGTCACACTTGTCCAGACATGTTCTGGGCTGGCCATTTTTCCCACTGGCGTAGTGGTAAATCTGGTGTGGGGAATGATTCTGATTGGGCCTTACTTTGCATCCCATTAGTGGGATGCAATTTGGGTTCACGTTGGCCTCCAGCAGGCTTCACATTCCGCCATCGGATGATCCCACTGTGCTTTCACGCTGGCATGAAACCGATGTTTGGCCTTCTTACCATATTGTTCCCCCCACCACTGCCCACCATGACGTCCAATGCCAGAGGGGCTGGAAAATTCTGGCCCAACTGTGTTTCTGCCAACAATAGATTGAGCTGACACATGGTATACTCAACTCTGCGTGCAGGTGTACCAAATTTTCCTCCTAATTTAAATGGCTGCTGGCACGTAAGAAACTTGGACAGAGAGCTTGAGCTACAATATGCATGACTGGGGAACAAAAAATCAAACTAGGCAGCAGTTCTTGTATGTTGCCTCTCACCCTTTAAAAGGTAAGTTGCAGCAACGATTGAAACGTTGATTAATTGTTCATAATGCTACACTAGACGGCATTGCATCTTTAAGTTGGTGAGTCTGCTCGATGAGATGCATCAAATGAGGGTGACTCATTTTAAAGATGAAGGCTATCCTTCAGTAAAAGCATAGGAGCAAGCTGCATGGACATAGGTGCATGGGCCAGAAGTACTGGCAGTTCCTCAAGCAGCTGACCAGAGCAGCATTTCCAGACCCCACATGTAGCAAGTGCTGATGATGCACCCATAGTGGCACAGTCACTTGGTATTTTGGTGCAGTAAAGAATGGAGGTCACAGGTGGCCACTCCTAAGCACTTACAGTGGCAGCATGGCCCCATGGACTTTCAGTGCCTGTATTTTCAAGTACAGTTGACTCATTTTTCCGTCAAGTGGATGTCGTGACATAAACAGGGAAACGCTATCATTCTCTGCCTGATTGCATAACCATGTTTATTTGTATTAGTAGTTCATACCCTACCAAGTACTTTTCATTATTAGCACACTGTACCCATGAAACAGACTGAACAAATATTTTTGTTAAGGAAAAGCCTTGTGTAATTTTTGGCAGGTGTCAGTGTCTATCAATTTCTCCAATTTTACCGCCTGCCTATTAATCCACTCTCTGTTCACTCACATTGCTGTGACTGGAAAATAGGAATATATGTGTATTTGGATAAAAAATCCTGTCTTGATAAGTTTGGACTCTTTCTTAGTACCATAAGATCAGATTTTATTTATTAGTATATTTTTAGTGTAAAGTGTGGAATTATAAAGCCACACTTTTGATTGTGTTTGAGTTAAAAAAATGATCATGAGAAACAAAACAGAAAGGCGCATGGGGACAAAATTTGTCCATATAATATGCTATACAGAGTTACCTCAATTGCCCAGGGGCAGGTAGTGCAGCTGGCTGCTACCTGTACTGCTGGCGCAATGTTTGTCAATGATAGAAGCAGCACAATGTGAACAAATTTCTCCACCTAAGTGTTTGTGGAGAGGACATGGTGGAGTGAGAGAAACAAGAAAAGAAAGAACTTGGCAAGTGTAAGCATTGGCTCAGTCATAGCACTCTCACCCGAGTCAAATGGTTATTAGTTCAAGTCTCACTCCACGTACTCGGGCATATAACCAAGGTTAACATCAGGAGTGTTTTACTGTCAGAGGTTCCATCTTTCCAATGAGAAGTTAAACCGAGACTGCCTTCTCAGGTAGATGTAAAAAATTCCATGGTACCATTCGACAAAGGGCAGGGGAGATGTCCTGGCCATCATTAGCCCTGATCCAACATCACTAAAAAGATTTAGTGGTCATTTACCTCCATGCTGATATAGAATGTTGCTATGCACAAATTTGCTGGCATGTTTCCCTACATTACAACAGTGACTGCACTTCAAAGGTGCATCAATTGCTGTATAGCACTTTGGGAAATACTGAGAATATGAAAGGCGGTTTGGTCCTAAATGGCCTAAATCTAATTTTTATGCTTCCACTCCACCTGGTACCCTTCCCCATCCCCAGAAAAAAATTCTCTTTATCCACCCTCTCAAAGCCCTTAAGGCGTTTAAAATGATAGATTTTAAACTCAAAGGAAAACAAACCTAGTTTATGCAATCTGTCCTCATAACTTAACCCTTTAAACCATGATATAAATGCAAGTTCTTTCTTTATCTCCTCAGGGCCTTCCAAGATGCTTCATAATCAATTGAATTCTTTTGAAGTGTGTTCATTGCTATATAGGCAAACATGGCACGGTATCTGCACGTGGATCTAAAAACAGAAAATGAGTTGAATCAGTGATAAATGTTGACTAGGCCACAAACAACCCCCTTGCTGGTCTTCAAGTAGTGCAATGAAATCTTTCATGTCCCCTTTACCAGGCAGACGGGAGTTCAAAGGCTTAGCAAGAGGCAGCACCTCCAGCACTGCAGGACTCCTGTAATATTTACTGAATTTCCATGCATCCAGGTTAAGTGATCAAGTCGTGAAATGGGTCTTGAAACCACAATCGGCTGGCTCAGTGGTGAAAGTGTTACTACTAAGTCATGCTGAAGGGTAAATATTATTGATACATGGAGAGTGTGAGAAACAGTAACGAAAATGTGTGTGCCAATATAATATGGAAAGAAGATTGTTGCTGTCTGAACTGGTAAGGTTTATTCCAAAATGCACAAATGCAACAATTATTTTTATGAGCTACACAATAATGGTGAGAGGTCTGCACCTGGAGGAAGTCCTCCCACAACTTGGGCCCAGTCCATGAGGACTCATCTTCCCTATCTATGCACACAAAGGGAAAAATTACTAATTGGGCCAGGGTGTTGGAGGGAAGTCAGTGGATTGTTTTGAAGCATGAGCCATTTCCGATAGAACATATTATCTAGCTGGTCTCCTGCAATTAATGAATAGTTGATTTACAGAAAAAAATGATTAAATATTACTAATCCAGAACTTGAGTGCAGTCAAGGTTAGACATCCTCTGTATGCCCAATAAGGATCAATGTCCAGTTCCTAGAATTTTTGTGACTTCTAAAAAGGTTTATTTGCGGGTTCCCCTATTCCCAGTAAATATACATAATCATTACTCAGGGAAGGTCTTGTGGTGCAGTGGTAACGTCCCTGAATCTGAGGCAGAAGCTCTGCGTTCAAGTCCCTCTCTAGGCCTTGAATTTTTTCGAATGGCAGGTTTCGCTTCCTGCCATCTGAAGAATGATCCCCGCCGACTCTGAGTGCCCCGCAGCTATTTCATGCTCGAATGAGCATTAAGTGGCTACAGGCAGGACTTACGCTCCTCCCTCGGGAAGTCCCGCCTTAGAGATCTGCCGGCCAATCTGATTGGCCCAGGTAAGTTCAAAGAACCCCAGGGTAGGGAGGGCAGGGAAGGCCTGGGGAGGCACAAAGTAGTCAATCATGGTCTCGGGGGAGAGGCCAGTGGGGGGAGGGAGGTCCGGAGGCCACCGGACCTTAAGGGGTGGGGGGGCATGCCCAACTTCAGAAGGGGGCTTCTGATGGAGGTGTACTTCTGCCCGAGATATAACTTTGTTCTTTTTCAGGCTCCCCCACAGAAGTTCAATCCTCTTGCTGGCCTAAAAATTGAGGTTGAGCAGAAATGACCCTTGCATGGCCAATAATTGGGGCAAGGGCAGGCTTCTGGTCCAAGGCCTTGCCCGCCCCAGCATAAAATCGCTGCATTGTCAGGGCAGGCAGGAGCCCGGAGGGAATTACGTCCCCTCAACTTCCTACTCCGCTCCCCCCCCACCCCCCCTACCTGGCCTAAAAACCCACTGGTAGGGGAGCATAAAATTCTGACCCAGGACTTGATGGCCAAGGAAGGCCTGTTCATAATGTGGCAAAACAGGCTGAGTATCAACTTGTAAATCCTTCCAACATATGCCAATGGCAGGCAATAAGAGTAGGAAAGATTCCTGGTCAACCATGTGATGGAAAGAACATTGGAGCCTCAACCATCACTATTCATAGCTCAGGGCTACAACATGCATGTAAGAGTGTATGTTGTCACAGTAGCTTTGTCTCCTCAGTTGGCTGGGTGGCTGGTGTGGATCAGATTGGTGTCAACAGCATGGGGTTCGATCCCCGTTCTGGCTGGGGTGGATTCGGGACCTGCTTCTTTACACTACCCATCGTGGAGGTTGGTGGGTGGCACCTACCTTTAGGAAGAGAGCTAAAGAAGAATGGTTTTTCATGTGACAGTTTGATGATTTTCACTTCAATCCAGCAAGATATTAAATAACAATATGATGAAGCTCTCTTGTAATATTGTCAAATAGATTAAAATATCTATTACTTTGTTACATGATTTCTTTATTTAGAAATTATGCTTCCAAAATGTCTTCTGAGATGTTTGTAAATTAATATCACATGAGCTACAGTTTATTAGATGTGTCATAATTAATGAAGTCTTTTGTATTGTAATCTACTGTATTTGTTTTAAGTTACAGATATTCACGGAGAAAGGAACCGCCAGTTAGCATGCACAAGTTGCTTAGTTTTGGCTATGCAGATGATTGGTTTTCAGAACGTAAGGATATAAAAAACAGCAAAGAACAAACTATTGGTACTGTATCATTTTTCTTTATTCGTTCACAGGATGTGGGTGTTGCTGACTGGGCCAGCATTTATTGCCCATCCCTAATTGCCCTTGGGAAGTGGTTAGTCACCTTCTTGATGGCTCAGTACATGTGGTGTAGGTACACCCACAGTGCTGTTGGGATGGGATTTGATGGATTTTGACCCAGTGACAGTGAAAGAACAACGATATAGTGATATCGTTCCAAGTCAGGATGGTGAGTGGCTTGGAAGGGAACTTGGAAGGGAGGTGTTCCCATACATCTGCTGCCCTTGTCTAGAAGTATGGTAGACTTCTGGTAGAAGTCATGTGTTTGGAAGGCGCTTTCGAAGGAGCCTTGATGAATTGCTGCATTTCCTCATGTAGATGGTACACACTTCTGCCGTTGTGTGTTGGTGGTGGAGGGAATGAATGTTTAAGGTGTCAATCAAGTGGGCTGCTTTGTCCTCGATGGTTTCAAGCTTTTTGAGTATTGTTGGAACCACTTTCATCCAGGCGTCGCGAGTATTCCATCACACTCCTGGCTTGGTGCCTTGTAGATGGTGGACAGGCTTTGGGGAGGGTCAGGAGATGAGTTACTTGCCACAGAATTCCCAGCCTCTGACCTGCTCTTGCATTCGTAGTATTTATATGGCTGGTCCAATTCAGTTTCTGGTCAATAGTAACCCCCAGGATGTTGATATTGGGGGATTCAGCGATGGTAATGCCATTGAATGTCAATAAGAGATTATTAGATTTTCTCTTGTTGGAGATGGTCATTTCCTAGAACTTTGTGGCATGAATTTTACTTGCCACTAATCAGCCCAAGCCCAAATGTTGTCCAGGTCTTGCTGCAAATGGACACAGACTGAATAGTTCACCAATCCTACACTTGGAAAGCCTTTAGGCATAAAACCAATAATGCAATGTTTGATGCCCATAATGCTACTGTACACCATGCATTGCTACCCTGTAATATCGAGCTTGGGTGCCCGAGGCCAGATGAATGGTGCCATAAGAAAAGAAGGATAATATTGCAGGTCTTCATAGCAATGTCTTAGGATCTATAAGCTGAGCCCTCCATAGAATTCTGGATGAACAATATCCCACCACAGCCTGTCATCCTGCTCCATTACTTCCAAATAAATGAAGGATAGAGGAATTCCAAGTGACACATCCATACTGTAGAAGCAAATGGGGGTGCCAACTATCCCTAAGGCCTCCTTAATACATTTGGCCATAATTTTACAATTGAATAACAGCAGAGCTCCAAATGAATTGCAGTGAGATTCAGGAAAATGAGAAAAACAAACGTACAGCCTATCTCTTGAAATGAGCCAGTCACTAATTGCCAGAAAAAAATCCAAGAAATACTGAGTTGTTATATGGTGACTGCCCTTATCTATGGCCGGAGTAATTTACTTCTCTGCATCTCCTCCTGGCACTAGGGAGGACCTTAAAACCAATTTTGGACCCAATGGAAATGGGGTGGTGACCTCTCCTAATGGATTTCCAGCCATTTTTCTTTCATGCTGCACTGACAATTTAGGCACACTTCTGAAGTAGAGAAGAAGAAAATCTGTATTTACTGGCATTAATTACTTTTGTCATTCAGAAATACAACCTCAAAGTCCTGAGGAAGAAAACGACCTTTTATAATAAGCATTTAAGAACATCCTAAACTGTTAAAAAAAAGTATGAAAACTGATGTCTTCTTTACAATTGCAGATGTTGGAACATTTTTAAAGGTGTAATTTTTCTTAAAGTTTGCACTTTTTAAGATATTCTCTAGTCACTACTAAAATCACAATGATCCGAAAGATATTTGGCAATTTCCCAATTGCCAGAATGGGTCTTGCAGCACATTAAGGAGCCAGCAGACCCCAATAGAACAACTTTCCTTCCATACACTTGTTGATGCACTAGTCCCAAAGTTTCATTAGTGAAGAGCTGTGAAGCTCTTGTCTCCTGCTGCTTCATATTTTGACAATATTCAAACTTTGTTAAACCTTTGTAAAAAGAACAACAAAAAACTTACCCTTAAAAAGTCTCCTATCATCCCTGTAAAGATTGCAATAATTCCATCCTCCACCATCGAACAAGCATCTCGCAAAAGGCCCAATCTGGACTGTGCCCTTAATGGAGCACTCCAGAATCAAAAAAGGAATAATTGGAAAGTCTGCTCTAGAGCCACTATCTGCTTTGTATCAGAAAGAAAAATTTTCTGCTTTTAAAGTCAAATTCTTTCCTCATCTAAATTTAAAAGGATTAAAACATAAGGGGGTTTTCTGGCCCCGCCAGCGGCAGGCATCGTCACAGGCAGGACAGGAAAATTTGGAGAGCAGCCAAAAGCCAATTCCAATCCACCTGAAATGATGCCCACTGCTGGAATGACTGGAAAAGCCCGGCCAAGGATTCCTTGTTTTGTTAAAGTTTAATATATATTGAGTGTAAAATGCACTGTTTGAGCAGTTAAACATGTTCCCCCTAATCACAGAATTTGGTTTATTTAGAAAAGCATTCAGTTGCTGTGAATGATGAGGTTTTGCCTGAGGAAAATCAGCCCATGTATAGAGGAAAGAGAATGACTGGCATCAGAGGAAATGGAAAGAATAAAGCTACAGCAGAAAATGATTCTTTCTTCAAAATCTTTGGCGAACACAGGCAAGATATATATTCATACCTAAAAATCTTTTGAGTGACAAGAAATTACTTCTCTCCCTTACGAATCTAGTCTTTACATAGTGGCAAGGTGGTGGGGTTAACAATATTATTCCCCTTTAGTTTCTGTAAGTCTGCACAATATGTACCATTTCCCAATGCCGAGGTCAAACCTCTGCCGTTCATGATATCTGATTAGCTGTTCACACTAATGTTGTATACAGTTTACTATTGCACAGTATTTTACGGGAAAATCTATGTGGACCTTGTTTTTGACATCCTTAGGCATGCATTGCAGGCAGATGCAAAGTTCACCCTGTTATACTCCCATTATTTCTTACTTTGGAAGTACACCAGTTTAAATTTTGCACCAGAAATGGCTAAGGTATGCTACTCGAGCCATTGTTCCATTTTTGGGAAAGGTAGCTCTAGATGCATGGATCTTGGGGCTGAACTTCTTTCTAATTTTTAACTGTAATTAACAAGAGGTATTTCATCCCTTTTGTGCTTTTACCTCTTTTAATTTCGTCTTTTTAGCCTCCCTATCCAGCGAGTGGACAGGGGATCAATTCTCAGATCTGTGCCAATATCACTCCCAAACTGAAGATAAGGAATTATGTAGTTGGATGCCAGGGTTTTTTGCTATTGCCTCTGTATGGTGCATCCTTATTTTATAATTTTTAATTAAAAAGACAAAAAAAAAACACAAATGCATAGAGTTTCGCAAATCAATAAGGCTTCTGTCAAGATTTTGCCAAAGTTACAGTGATGTGATAGGAGAAGCCTCAAGGAAATTCATCCACCCAAATGCAATTAAACTCTATATTATGCTGGATTGATGAAGGTGCTGTCTTTCACATCAGACATTAAACCTGGGCCCTCTCCTCTCTCAGCTGGACATAAAAGAACCCATGATGTTATTTCAAAGAAGAGCAGGGGAATTATCCCCAATATCCTGGCTACTGTGTATCCCTCAAGCAACTACACGAAAGCAGATTATTGGTCATTATCACATTACTGTTTGTGGGACCTTATTGGGTGCAAATTGGCTGCCATATTTCCTCCATCACAATTGACTACCTTCAAAAATACTTCATTTGCTGTAAAGCATTGGGACGCCCTGAGGTGATGAATGGCATTATATAATAGTGCACTGTGCATTAATGGAAGTGATGCATCGCAGCAAAGGGGTAGTCACCAGTCCAGCTTTGGAGCTGTTACAGTCTGTTCATCCCTCCACCTCAGTGGCAGCAGTATTTACCATCTTCAAGATGCACATTCCTTCTTTCTACATTGAGAATATTGAAGTTTTTCTGCAGTAAATCACAGAAACTTTCTGCTGCCTCTTGAAAAATATTCCATTTAAACACATCCCCTCAGAAGGTTTTCATAAGACCTGTGCTGCCTGTACGTTCTGAGGTGGGTGAAGTGGTGGAATAGCTGTTAAAACCTGGTAGCTGCATCCTCCTTACATGGTTTCCAACTCTTATTAGTTCCATAATATAAAAGCAAAAAACTATGGTTGCTGGAAATCCAAAACAAAAACAAAAATAGAAACACCTGGAAAAACTCAGCAGGTCTGACAGCATCTACGGAGAGGAATACAGTTAACGTTTCGAGTCCATATGACTCTTCAACAGAACTAGGGAAAAATAGAAGAGAGATGAAATATAAGCTGGTGGGGGGGTGGGGTTGGGGTGGGGGGGTGGGGGGGGTGGGGGGTGGGGGGGTGGTGGGCGTGGGGTAGGGGAGACAGGTAGAGCTGGATAGAGAGCCAGTGATAGGTGGAGATTGTCAAAAGATGTCATAGAGAAAAGGACAAAGAGGTGTTGACGGTGGTGATATTATCTAAGAAATGTGCTAATAGGTGATTAGTTCCATCCTGTGCTTGCTGCTTCCTGATTATGCCATTTAATGGTATGCCCATGGGAATGCCATCCCCGATCCTGAGATGCCCAGTGTGCATTTGGACTGTCTGGAAACTGAGGGTGGAATCGTCCCAGATTTACACTAAGTGCGGTAGCGGGCGTGAAAAAAGATGTTTTACCTGCTGGCTGCAATGACGGGTTTTCGAGCTGTATCATCCCCTTCCCAGTGCGTTGCGCCTCATTAATAATGCATTCATGGGAAACATGCCGGATCGTTGGCAGACGGGCTCAAATTTGCCCTCCACACCATGACCTCAGTGCTTCCTAGCTCCAGGCACCGTATTTAAAACACACCAGAGTGCAGCCTACTTCATGTTTACAGACCTGGACTGCTCCAGGTGACAGATGGACCCGAAGGCCAGGAACACAAAAAACCCTCAAATTTAATGACGCCACTCTGAGACACCCGCTGGATGCAGTGGAAGACCGCCACAATATCCTCTACCCCTACTCTGGTCGCAGGAGGTCCGCCAGAGTCACCAATCCAGCCTAGGAGGAAGTGGCAGCGGCAATCAGTGCCACCGGAGCACAGAGGAGGTTAGCCATCAGTGCAAGAAGAGGCTAAGTGCTCTCTTCTGTTCTGCCACGGTAAGTCAACCACCTCAACACTCTCAACTCACACACTCACAAGCCCTTCACGCATCCACAGGGAATTCAGACCTTAGTTATCAACATCACTAACTCTCACACACACACCCTCACATCTCCATCAGGCTCATATCCTCTGGAGTTCACGCCCTCATCCCATCCATGGCTCCACTCTCCACACAAACATTCCACACAGTGCCATGCATGCTGCTCACACTCTCTCCATCTGTTTTCATACAGGAGAAGCTGTCTCATAACAGCAGGGAGAGTACCAGACCGGGGATGGAGTGGCCCACATTAGGCCCCTTGCGCACTTTGAGGAGTGTGCCATCGCGTTGACTGGTGAGGACATGGACCATGCATGCGCCAACAGTGAGGTCAGCGGCGAACACCTACGTGAGGATCCTGCACCAAATCATCCCTCTCTCAATGCAACTGTGAGTGCTCTCTCTCCTGCTTTTGACTCTGATTCTGTGCACTAATTATCTCTACTTTGGTTCACAGGAATCTCTGCCAAGCGACCGACCCCCTCAACCAGCCAGTCCCTCAGCCCCATCCACATCCTCACCTCAAGCCAAGAGGATCTCAGCTCCATTCAGGTCCTCACCTCCAGCCAAGAAGACACCTCCTCCATTGAAGACCTGTCACAGCACTTCCCCACACCCTGCAGCAACGCAAAGACACACATCTCAGTGGAGCCTAGATCTAGAGCAGCTCGGGTTCACAATCTGATAGTCACCACACGGACACATATCTGCAGCAGGAGGCAGGTTCAGCCGTGCTCCCAAGCACTCAGAAAACTGCTGGTGAAGAGGCATCTGTGAGGTCTTGGTCAGATAACAAGCCTCTGGATTCAGCCTTCCAATTCATCCTGGAGAGTCAGCAGAAGGTGGGGGATTATCACTCAGAGCTGTTGGAAACCCTCAACAGAGCAGCACGTGAGTCGGAGGAGTGCGTCCACCTGCTCTCTAATGAAGCTTTGCTCACATGTGCGTATAGAGGTCTCCATGGGAAGGATCGCAGACATCATGGAGACCCTGGCCCAGCAGAATGCAAAGATGCACGCAAACCTACACTCCATCACGGTAGTCATGGGTGAGTTCCTGCAGTAATGAAGGAGAAACGGGGCTCCTCAGCGTTGCTCCAGGTGCTCCTTCCACTCAAGGAGTCAGGTCAGGGCCCTCGGACACACTAAGGAGAAGCGGCAGCTGGGCACTCAGGAATCTCAGAGGCTGTCCACTCCCTGTGAGTCCCCTCAACCTCATCCTCTGTCACTGCAGAGGGAGCAGCTGGTTGACAGGAGGACAGCTCTCCAGAGGACACACCCTGAAGTCATCAGAGGCAACAGGGCCAACAATTGCACAATTTGTCTCCATCCCTGCTGCAGATGTCAGGGCAGCACCGAGAAGAAGTGGTAGAGCTAGAAAAGTTAAGAAATTGTGATCAAAGTGGTTGTACAGGTGAGCACATTTTGTCACTTTATAGTGTGAAATTATATTCACTTTCACTGAATAATGTGCAATGTTGCCTTTCAGCTTCATTTACAGGCTTCACGTGTCCTCCCCCTGCATCCCACCACCACATCCCCCACTAGCAGTTCAGCTGCATGCAGCCGAACCACGAGTGATTCTGGAGAGAGAAGTGTGTGCGTGGCAGGGCCTTTCGGAGCCTTGTGCAAGCACTCTCCCATGGATGGGGATCTGCTTGCTAGGATTCTCTTTAAGTTGTTCATCTGAGCTGACCTGCGTCTCTCCCCACCTACTGATCGCACTCCCATGCAGCACCTGTACCCGTCCAACATGAGGCTCTGCTCACTTCAATTTCACATACATGGTCGTGGTAAAATTCTTGATTAGCTCCCCCATCCTTTCCCCTTCCCCAGTCACCCATGTCCTTTCCCCCATCACTATAGACACCCCCGGCATCACCATGCAACCGCCCCACTGTCACCTACCAACCCGAACCTTTGTCATTTCAGGATGTCCAGGTGAACGTGCACACATTGACCTCCCTGACCTGCTCCTTCCAAACCCCAGAGTCCATGCCTGCATTGTGTTCCCAACAACCACCCTCGCTTTCTACCATTACTGACGCACCCTCACCCTCCCACCCTACTGGCTCCCTCTGCCCCCTCTCATGCTCAACATTCCCATCTACCATGCGCACCCTCAGTTCACGCCCCAGGAGGTAGTCATTGACTCCACAGACCTCTCCCTTGATTGTTCACCCGGACATCCACCCCTTACTCCCTCCTCCATCCTTACTCCCTCATCTCCCAGACACCTTCCCATCTCTGAACTCCCTCCACGACCCAGATACCTTCCCCTGTCCAAATTTCCTCCTCCCCATGGACACCTTCCCATCTCCGAGCTCCCTCCTCTCTCAGACACCTTCTCCTCTCTGAACTACCTCCTCCCCCGAACACCTTCCCCTCTCCAAACTCCTTACTCCCCCGACACCTTCTCCCCTCCGAACTCTCTCCTTTACACCTTCCTCCCCCCTTACACCTACCTCCCCACTTGCAGCGTTCTTCCCGTTACACTTTCCTCCCCCCCCATACTTCCTATTCCTCCCCGACACCTTCAACCCCCCTCCCAACCTCACCCCCCTGACACAATCATCCCCCATCCAACCTTACCCCCACCCCCAGCAACTTCATCCATCCCCTCCCAACCTCACCCCCAGTACACCTTCCTCTCCCACCCCCTTCGCCAATCGTCCTTAGCAGCCCATGGCCAAGACCATGATATTCTGAAGCAAGCTCAAAGCATCAAAGAAGAACCCCCCCCCCGCCGCCCTCCGCCTCCACCTACCAACAGTTGCCATGTGCATGAGGATCCACCCAGCATGTGATGTATGTGTTCCTCCAGGGTCCGGTAGCTGTAGGGCTCCATCTTCTTCTCTTAGGATGTCTGCAATCTGAGCAAGGCCTTAAAGGTACGTCCTGACTTGTGTACGTCACGCTTGTCCCGATGTCTTCTGGGCTGCCGTGTTTTCCCACCGGCATAATGGAAAAGTGGGAGTGGTGGTCGATTCCAGTTGGGCCTTACTTTGTATCCCATTAGCAGTGCAAACTCAGGGAACTTACAGCTGCTACACCACTGCACCTTGGGAACTCAGCAGTTGGATCATGGGAAGGTCCAAAAATTAGGAAGGAACTCATTCAAAGCATCTTAATGGCAGAAATCAGACACAAACAGACCACTAAATTCAGGTTCCCCTCCAAGTCACATACTATGTTCCAGAGTTCCTTATGTTCCATAAGTTTCCAGGTTCAAGTCCCACTCCAGAGATTGGGCACAAAAATCCAGAATGACACTCCAGTACTGATGAAGCATTGCAATGTTCTTTGGATGAGACAGAGGCCCCATCTGCCTGCTCAGCTGGATGTAAAAAGTTTCATGGCATTATTTTGAAGAAAAGCAAGGGAGCTATCCCTAGTATTTTAGCCAATATTTATTCCTCAATCAACATCTCCAAAAGAGGTTACCTGGTCATTATCACATTGCTGAGGAATGCTGTGGGAGTTTGCTGATCACAAATTAGCTGCTGTGTTCCCTACACTAAAACAGTGTCTACACTTCAAAAAGAACTTTATTGGCTGTAAAGTGCTTTGAGATGTCCGGTGGTCATGAAATGCACCATATAAATGCAGTGTTTCCTTTCTTCTTACCATCCTGACTTGGAACTATATTCTGCTCCTTCACCATCACTGGATCAAAATCCTGGAACTCTCTCCTTAACCGCATTGTATGATTACCTACACCACTTGGACTGCAGTGGTTCAAGAAGATGGCTCACCATCACCCTCTCAAGGGCAATTATGGTTGGGCAATATATGCTGGCATCCCAGCATCACCCACATCCTATGAACAAATAAAAAAACAATACAGCCCTGTGACATGCATCTTTCCACACTGCCCACAACATCCAGATCCCAAGAATTACCGATTAAGTTAATTCCATTTCTCTTCCTGTAATGCTGCCTAGATTTCCTTTACAAATCCCAGAAACGTTCACCAACACTGTAAAATCCCACCATCCTCCCACAAATGCCCCTATGCCCATTACACCCATTTATACTACTACTCCAAAGCCCCTTTACCTACATCTATACTGCTACATATTGTTACACATCTTCCTGCATATTACAGGCTATAAAAAGATAAGACATAAAAATGTAATTCATAAGTTCAGGAATATATAATAATAAAGGCCACTCATATAATGCATAATATAGGCAGAATAAAATTTGATCTTCAAAACCGGGGTAAGAAGTCACAGAATACATATGGAATATCACTTACTGAATCAACACCATGGGCAAAATTTTACATTCCCCCACCACAGGGTTTGCAGGTGGTGGTGGGAGGGAGGTTTTTGAGGGGTGCTGGGTGGTGATGGGCAGGATGGTTGAGCCTGTAAAATCCCACTGAGCTTCCACCTGCCCTGATCTCTCTGCAACTTAATAGTAGGATGGCTAGAGCCTAGGCTGTCCAGCCAAACTTTGTTCCAATTGAGGCCCTCCCCGCCCTGAGACCCCGGCATTTACCTGACCCTGGATTTCCAGGACTTCAACTCTGGGGACTGCCTGCAGTCCCAGTCTTGTCCAATACAGCTTCTGGCACTGCTGGGACTGAGGGGCGGTAGCCTTGCCTCCAGCTAATTAACACATGTTGGAGGGTTAAATGGCTGTGGGGCGGCCAGTATCGGTGGCAATGCGTTGACCACTGTCTGTTTGGCTGACGGGAAGGAAAACCCTGCCATCCTAACCTTCCTGGCCCATATCCATATTTTGCATTGTGTATAACATGACAAAACACTTTCATATTGGCTTAAAGCTCCTTCAACTCACTGAAAGCAACAAAATGGAAGATTCACTTATACAATTTTTAGGTATTGACTTCAGATTGCAACTACACCTAAGATGTTGCACAGTCTTTTATTAATTTCTGCTCCATATTTAAAACTTACTTAACCTCAATTTACATTTCTTCCATTTAATTAACTTTTATGCAAATTCAGTAATTGGAATTCAAACTGTAACTTGGTCATATGCAAATTTTTTAGGCTGCAGAAGGTGAAGAAAGGCAAAGCAATCTAACTGCTTAAAATTATTTTTGGAAGAATTATCAGCTATCTTTTATTTCTCTCAACACCCCAACCCCCACCCCAGAACTAGCTCCAGGTAATATATAATTTCTAAGGTAGCTGAGATAAAAATGCAAAATAAACTTTCAGCCCTAAAAAGCAAACTTCTGCCAGGGGTCTGATGTTTGAGTTTATGACTCATTCCAAACTGTCACACACTGTTCCAGGTCTGGCCTGCCCCACAATGCCCAAGTTTTGTGTGTTCTTCGTCCCTCAGCTCTACCTCAATATTCAGCATTGAAAAGGGAAGATAAACATGGTGACAGTTCAAGGGCAGGACAACTGACCAAGGCAGGTTAAGTACTGGTTTTAGACCCAACACCAGGATGGTTTTTAGTCCATGATACATTTACAGTGTCACCAGCCCTGTGAGCCTCCCTATGCCACTAGACTGTGACACCTCACCCAGCACCACAACAACTGCCATTGCTACCACCAGAATTTGGGACCCACCCAGTTGAATGCCAGATCATTCGAGTGTTACCAGATCCTTGGCACCTCCACTGCTGCTACAATCAGGGACACTTCACTCCTCTGCTAGCAGAACCTGGAATCCCACCCCAGGAATCTCGCCACTGAGACAGACCCCACATTTCAGCCAATCTGGTCTCCCAAACCCCAGATTCCCCCTCTTCAGCACTGCCTAATCCCAGTTTGATGGGAATACCTGCAGCTAGGAATCATTTTTTGCAGCAATTGCTGTGAGGGCAACGCCCACCCAAACCTAGGGGTCTGAGGATTGCCAGGAGTCAGACCTCTAGTTTCATTAATACATTTGGGGTGAGTTATTGGCACCTGTTGTTCCTCCACAGGTGGCTCACTCCATGAGAAAAATCAATTTTGGTCTCCCTGCAGTGGCCCTCAGGTAAATTGTGGGGTGGGGAAGAGGTTGGAGTGAGCAATGGGCGGAGAGGTGATTGATCATTAGGACTATGGAATCGGAAGGAACACTCCTGCTCCTCTGGGTATACCTGGGCAATCTTTCTTATTGTTGGGTAAATGGCAATGTTATAGCTGCATTGGAACAACTTAGATCTGAAGGTTGCTAGCTTCCGCACACAAGTCTTCAGCAGTTCAGCCAGGATATTGCAACTTTATTTTAAAATAATTAAAACTTAGCTGGTGACGACAGGGGCTGCTGAAGTATCCTGAATGAGATGAGCTTAGGATATGTCTAATCCTGTTCAGCTTTTGGTCTGTGGTGACCACCAAGTTGCCTGCTTTGTCAGTACCACTGAAGGGCTGGGGGGAATAGTTTGATTTTCTTTTGGCCATGGAGATCTTATATGACTCAAATATTGCTTCAAACTTGTTAGTACAAGCCTCGCTGTTATCCAATCCTGTTGTGGACTAGCACAGTTTGCTACATTATTGGAGTTGTGAATTGAGCTGAACTCTATGAAATTGTCAGCAAATCGGACCAATCCTGACCGTACGGCAGAGAGAAGGTCATTGATAAAGAAGCTGGAGATGGCTGGACCGAAGACACTTCCCTGAGGAACTTCTGCAGAAATATTTTAGGGTTGCAATGATCAGCCACAAATAATCATAACCATTTGCTTTTACGTGTCTTCAGCTTTTGGACTGCCCCCCACCACTACCCACTCCCATCCCACCACCACCCAGCCATTGACCTCAGTTTTGCTAAGGCCTCTTGATGCCAAGTTCAGTCAAATGCTCACCATATATCAAGGGCAGGTATTCTTACCTCTCCTCTTATGGTCAACTCCTTTGTCTACGTCTGGAGTAAGGCTTTGATGAGGCCTAATCCTGAGTGGTTCTGATAGAACCCAAACCAAGAGTTGGATGTGCAGAGTTTTGGTAAGTATCTGATGACACCTTTTGTCATTTTAATAATGACTGGGGAGACCTTTTTAGGGTGGTAGTTGGTCTGCCTTTTATGGATAGGACATACCTGGGCAATCTTCCTTATTCAAAAACAAAAACAGAATTACCTGGAAAAACTCAGCAGGTCTGGCAGCATCGGCGGAGAAGAAAAGAGTTGACGTTTCGAGTCCTCATGACCCTTCGACAGAACTTGAGTTCGAGTCCAAGAAAGAGTTGAAATATAAGCTGGTTTAAGGTGTGTGTGTGGGGGGCGCTGAGAGAGAGAGAGAGAGGTGGAGTGGGGGTGTGGTTGTAGGGACAAACAAGCAGTGAAAGAAGCAGATCATCAAAAGATGTCAACAACAATAGTACAAAAGAACACATAGGTGTTAAAGTTAAAGTTGGTGATATTATCTAAACGAATGTGCTAATTAAGAATGGATGGTAGGGCACTCAAGGTATAGCTCTAGTGGGGGTGGGGAGAGCATAAAAGATGTAAAAAAAAAAATTTTTTTTTATAATGGAAACAGGTGGGAAAAGGAAAATCTATATAATTTATTGGAAAAAAAAGAAAAGGAAGGGGGAAACAGAAAGGGGGTGGGGATGGGGGAGGGAGCTCACTACCTAAAGTTGTTGAATTCAATATTCAGTCCGGATGGCTGTAAAGTCCCTAGTCGGAAGATGAGGTGTTGTTCCTCCAGTTTGCGTTGGGCTTCACTGGAACAATGCAGCAAGCCAAGGACAGACATGTGGGCAAGAGAGCAGGGTGGAGTGTTAAAATGGCAAGCGACAGGGAGGTTTGGGTCATTCTTGCAGACAGACCGCAGGTGTTCTGCAAAGCGGTTGCCCAGTTTACGTTTGGTCTCTCCTTATTGTTGGGTAAATGGCAATGTTATAGCTGCATTGGAACAACTTAGATCTGAAGGTTGCTAGCTTCCACATGCAAGTCTTCAGCAGTTCAGCCAGGATGTTGTCAGTGCCCACAACCTTTGTCATATGACATGAACTGAATTGGCCGAACCTCAGGTCATTTGTGTAGGAGTCATTGTACTGGACTAGCAACCCGGAGTTTAAACCTCCCTATGCTAGTGAAATTGAATTCAGATAATTTGGTCATTTATGAAAACTTTTTTATTGTCAGAAAAATCCAACTGTTTCAGCATTGTGCTTCAAGGATGAGAGTCTACCAGTCCCGGTGACAAATAACAGCATCCCCATACCATTAGCCTTTCAAAGGATTGTAAATCTTTTAAATGCATATTTCAGCCTTTCCAAGGCTGCTTATAGCAAAAAAAAAAATGGCTTTCAAAACCCTGTAGCTGGTTTAATTAAGGGAAGAGAAAAGAAATAGAGACTGTAGTGTAGCACTCAAACCCACAGTCTAATAACAGGATGTGGGCGTCACTGACTAGGCCAGCATTTATTGCCCATCCCTAATTGCCCTTGAGAAAGTGGTGGTGAGCCCCGTTTTTGAACTGTTGCAGTCCATGTGGTGTAGGTACACCCACAGTGCAGTTAGGGAGGGGGTTACAGGATTTTGACCCAGTGACAGTGAAGGAACCAAGACAGGATGATGAGTGGCTTGGAGGGGAAATTTTGAAGGTGGTGGTGTTCCATGTGCCTGCTGCCCTTGCCCTTCTTGGTGGTAGAGGTCGGGGGTTTATAAGGTGCTGTCGAAGGAATGATGAGTTGCTGCAGTGCATCTTGTAGATGATATACACTGCTGCCACTGTGCATCAGTGATGGAGGGAGTGAATGTTTAAGGTGGTGGATGGGGTGCCAGTCAAGTGGGCTGCTTTGTCCTGGATGGTGACAAGTTTCTTGTGTTTTGTTGGAGCTGCACTCGTCCAGGCAAGTGAAGAGTATTCTATCACACTCCTGATTTGTGCCTTGTAGATGGTGGATGGTCTTTACGGAGTCAGGAGAATTCACCACAGAATTCCCAGCCTCTAAACTGCTCTTGTAACCATACTATCTGTATAGCCAGTCCAGTTATGTATCTGGTGAATGGTAACCTCCAGAATTGTTGATAGAGAGGGATTCAACGAGAATAATACCATTGAATGTCAAGGGGAAATGGTTGGATTCTCTCTTGTTGGAGATGGTCATTGCCTGGCTCTTGTGTGGCGCAAATGTTACTTGTCATTTATCAGCCCAAGCCTGAATGTTGTCCAGGTCTTGCTGCATATGGACATTGACTGCTTCAGTATCTGAGGAGTTGCGCATGGTGCTGAACGTTGTGCAATCATCAGCGAATATCCCCACTTCTGATCTTATGATGGAAGGAAGGTCATTGATGAAGCAGCTGAAGATGGTTGGGCCTAGGACAACACCCTGAGGAACTCCTGCGGTGATGCCCTAGGACTGAGATGATTGCCACAACCATCTTCCTTTGTGCTAAGTATGACTCCAACCAGTGGAGAGTTTTCCCCCTGATTACCATTGACTACAGTTTTGCTAGGGCTCCTTGATGCAACACTCAGCCAAGTGTTGCCTTGATGTCATGGGCAGTCACTCTCAGTTGACCTCCTGAGTTTACTTTTTTTCCCATGTTTGGAAGAAGGCTGTAATGAGGTCAGAAGCTGAGTGGCTCTGGCAAAACCCAAGCTGAGCATCAGTGGGCAGGTTACTGCTGAGTAACTGCCACTTGGTAACACCGTCGATGACCTCTTCTATCACTTTGCTGATGATCAAGAGTACACTGATGGGGCGGCAATTAGCTGGGGTCAGTTTCTCCTGCTTTATGTGAACAGGACATACCTGGGCACTTTTCCACAAAGCCGGGTGGATGCCAGTGTTATAGCTGTACTGGAACAGCTTGACTAGGAGCGCAACTAGTTCTGGGGCACAGGTCTTCAGTACCATTGCCGGAACGTTGTCAGAACCCATAGCCTTTGCCATATCAAGTGCCTTCAGGCGTTTCTTGATATCACGTGGAGTGAATTGAATTTGCCAAAGACGGGCATCTGTGATGATGGGGACCTCAGGAGGAGGCTGAGATAGATCATCCACTCGACACTTCTGGTTGAAGATGGTTGCAAATACTTCAGCCTTTTCTTTTGCAGTGATGCGCGAGGGTCCCCCATCATTGAGATGGGGATATTTGTGGAGCCTCCTTCTCCAGTTAGTTGTTTAATTGTCCACCATCTTTCACAACTGGATGTGGCAGGACTGTAGAACTTTGACCTAGTCTGTTGGTTGTGGGATCGCTTAGCCCTGTCTATTGTATGCTGCTTCTGCTGTTTTTCATACAAATAGTCCTGCGTTGTAGCTTCACCAGGTTGACACATCATTTTTAGGTACGCCTGATGCTGCTTCTGGCATGCCCTCCTGCACTTGTCATTGAACCAGGGTTGATCCCCCAGCTTGATTGTAATGGTAGAGTGGGGAAAATGCCAGGCCATGAAGTTACAGATTGTGGTTGAATACAGTTCTGCTGCTAACTGCCCATAGCACTTCATAGATGCCCAGTTTTGAGTTGCTAGATCTGTTTGAAATCAATCCCATTTAGCACGATGGAAGTGCCACACAAGAATGGAGTGTCCTCAATAAGAAGACGGGACTTTGTCTCCACAAGGACTGTGGTCTCTCTCCATGTGTCCATGATACTATCATGGACAGATATCTCTGCGACAAGTGGATTGGTGAGGACAGGTCAAGTAGGCTTTTCCCTCTTGTTGGTTCTCTCACCACCTATTGCAGACCCTGTCTAGCAACTATGTCCTTGAGGAATCAGCCAGCTCGGTCAGTAGTAGTGCTACCAAGCCACTCTTGGTGATGGACATTGAAGTCCCCCACCCAGAGTACAATCTGTGCCCTTGCCACCCTCTGTGCTTACTCAAGTGGTGTTCAACATGGAGGAGCACTGATTCATCAGCTGAGGCAGGGGCGGGGGATAGTTGCGGTAGGTGGTAATCAGCAGGAGGTTTCCTTGTCCATGTTTGATCTGATGCTATGAGACTTAATGGGGTCCAGGGTCAATGTTGAGGACACCCAGAACAACTCCGTCGTGACTGTGTACCACGTGCTGCCACTTCTGGTCGGTCTGTCCTGGTGGTGGGACAGCACATACGCAGGGATGGTGATGGTGGTGTCTGGGACATTGGCTGTAAGGTATGATTCGTTGAGTATGACTATGTCAGGCAGTTGCTTGACTAGTCTGTGAGACAGCTCTCCTAAGTCTGGCACAAGCCCCCAGATATTAGTAAGGAGGACTTTGCAGGGTCAACGGGGCTGGGCGCGCCATGTTTTTTCCAGTGCCTAGGCCAATGCCGGGTGGTCCAGTTTCATTCCTTATCAATTTTACTGTTAGTGGCATGCTGCAAGAGGTGCTTATGAGAAGATTTGCCCTATTTGCCAGTCCAAGCCACCCTCTCAAGAGGACAACAGGATAGTATGGTTAGCAGGAGATAACAACCAGGCTTATTTCTGTGTGCACTAGCCACAAAACCCAGTAGCAAATTGGAAAAAGTGGCACATTTTAAGAATGCTGCCAAGGTAAACCTACCCAACAGTACTGCTTAGCAAGTACATGACCTATGTTTTTTTTATTTGTTCATGGGATATGAGCATAACTGACAATTTATTACCTATTCCTTGTTGCTTTTGAGAAGGTGCTGGTGATTTGCTTCCTTAAACCACAGCAGTCCATGTAGTATTGGTACACCCACAGTTCTGTTAGAGAAGGAGTTCCTGGATTTTGACCCCGTAACAGTGAAGAAATGATGACAATGTTCCAAATAAGGATGGTGTGCGACTAGGAGGGGAATTTGCAGGTGGTGGTGTTCCCGTGCAGCTGCTGCCCTTGTCCTTCTAGGTGGTAGAGGTCATCAGTTTGGGAATGTTATCAAAAGAGCCTTGGCCTGGTGCTCCAGTGGATCTTGGGCCTGAATTTTTCCCTCGTTGAGCAGGCACGATTGGCGGGCCTGGGAGCAGATGGGAAACGGGTCCCCGACCGTGATCGGCCCCCGAAGGCAATTTCACAATGGCTGGCCAATTAACAGCGTGAAACATGCACTGAAAAGCTCAGCGCTGCCAGGGTGGGTATGGGAAGAGGCTGGGCACCGATGTCATCATGACCACAGGTGAGCACTTCCACTGAGCTCCCTGAAGGCAGATAACTGCCTCAGGGAGATGCAGACCTACAAGTAATAAAATAAAGCACAAAAAAGCTGCAAAAAATGTCCATGCAGCACAATCAAGCACCAGAAAGCATACCTCATAAAAATGCTGTCCCCATATATTTATGGAAATTTTTGGAAATTTCATCTCACCCTTGGATGAGGTTTCACCAAAAATGTAAAGGCCGCCTGGCCGATTGCCCCATTCACCAACCGTGAGGTTTGACAGGACACGAAAAATCACTGGCAATTGAGCCATTAATGGGTTTAATTGCTTGCTTAATTGTCGGTGGGCGCGCTTCCCACTGAGCGATATATCGCGTGAGTGTGCAATGACGTCAGGACACTCACCCAACGTTGTCTCACGCGATTTTACACCCATTCATTCTACCCATGGGGATGGTCCACAGTGGTGGAGAGAGTGAATGCCTAAATTGTTGGATGGGATGCCAGTCAAGCAGGCTGCTTTGTCCTGGATAGTGTTGAGCTCCTTGACTGCTGTTGGATAAGGATAATATTCCATCACATTCCTGACTTGTGCTTTGTAGATGGTAGACAGGCTTTGGGAGGGAGTCAGGACGAGAGTTATTCCTGTAGAATTCATATACTCAAGATGGTCAAAGGCAGATGTTTAGATTCTCCATCCTGAAGGTAGTCATTGCTTGGCACTTGTGTGGCCCGAATGCATGCCATAATATGTTGCCCAGCTGTCTTTTGCACATTTACTGCTACCCATTAAAATAATTACAGGAAGTGAACAGTATAATTTTTCATCTGCAGAGTAATTTTATCAAGACCAAGTTTCTTTTAGTTATAATGGCATATTTAAAAAAGTATTATTTGATGCTGTAGAGAATGGGTGGAATCGTCCGTGCCCGTTGGCATCGGGCATGTTCAGACAATATGATGAGAAGGCCAAAAATCGGTTTGACGACATTGTGAAGCCAGTTTGTGATAATCCGCTCAGTCCGTCGATGGCGAGCCGCATTTCCCACCATCGGACATTGGGAACCTCAATGTAATACATTAGCATATCATTATAAGGCCAACCTGCCAGATTCGTCCCCCTGCTGGTTCGTTGGCACACGTCGGTGGGAAAGCACGCCAGTGTAGAACACCTCGTGACAACTGTGACTTGCAGAAGTCAGGACTTACTGCCAGGGCCTTGCTCACATTGTGGACATCTGAGCAGCAGAAGATGCTGGAGCCTGGCAGCAATGGCACACTGAAGGGATGTCCATTGCATGCTGGGTGGATTCTCATGGATATAGCGCTGCTGCAAAGCAGCTCACGGAAGTTGGAAAGTCCACCATTAATGCTCACAACAGATGGTGGCTGAGGGGTTGGGAGAGGAAAGTCTAGGATCGACTGGCAGAGGGTCGGGGGTATGATGAGGTTGGGAGTTGGGGGGGAATGAAGGTGTCAGGGGAGTGAGTTTGGGAGACAGAAATGAAGGTGTTGGGGGGGTGAGGTTGGGGGGCAGGGAGTATAGGGGAAGGAGGGGGTAACAGGGGAGAAGAGGGCAACTTGGGAGGTAGGTGTGAGGGCGGGGGGGGGAATGGATGGTATAAAGGGGAGTTCGGCGAAGGGAAGAAGTACAGAGAGGGGAGGCAGTGCGGGGGGAGGAAGTAGTGTGGAGAGGGGGGGGAGTAAGGATGGAGGAAGAAGTAAGGGTGGAGGAAGGAGTTGGGAAGGGGGGAGGAGGACAGCTGGAGGAAGAAGTGAGGGTATCTGAGGGAGTCAGGCAGGGGGAAGGAGTGAGGCTGGAGGAAGAGGTAAGGCTGGAGGAAGCAGTCGGAAGGGGGGAAAGTACTAAGGGTGGCAGAAGTAGTAAGGGTGTCTGAGGGAGTCAGGAAGGGGGAGGGGCTAAGCAGGGGAGGAGTCTGGGGGGAGGGTGGGAGGACTAAGTAGGGGGGAAGGAGTCCCGGGGGAAGGGGTCCTGGGGGGGAAGGGATTAAGTGGGGGAAGGGGTCAAGATGGGGGAAGGGGCACTGTGGTGGGGGGGGGAGGGGGAATAATCCAGAAGGGGGAAGGTTTGCAGTGGAGAAAGGCTCCCGAGGGGAGGATTTCCAGGTGAACGTGCAAAGGAGGGGTCTGATGGGGTCTGTGACTGCCTCCTGGGGAGCGAACTGAGAGTGGGCGTGGTATGAGGGAGTGGTGAGAATGACCAAAGGCAGAGTGAAGGGGTAGGATGGGAGGCTGAGGATTCTAGGTCAGCGGTAGAAGGGACAGTGAGGGTGGTTGCTGGGGACTCAGAGGCAGTCACGGACCCTGGGGGTGAGAAGGAGGAGGTCAGGGAGGAGAATGTGGATTTTCGCAAAGGAAGGAAATGTGCAAAATCACCTTGACATCCCTGAAGGAAAAGGGTTGTGGCTGACAGGTGACGGAGGGTAGGTAGAAGGTGATGCCTGGGGAATTCAACAGTGATGGGGGAAAGGAAATGGGTGACTAGGGGACACAAAAAGATGGGGGAGCTGACACAAAAAATTGGGGGAACTGACAAAAAAGCAAATCCGGACCATGCTGTCAAAATCGAAAGTGAAACAAGAGTCGTGGTGGCTGAGATGAGGTGCTGCATGGAAGTGTGATCATTGGGTTAGCGGAGATGCAGGTCAGCTCACATGGACAACTGAAAGCGAATCCCAGCAGAAAGAATTCAAAATGCTCAGGACATTGAGGTGAGTGTGATACATGAAGGATCCACATGCATGGGAGAGTGCTTGCATGAGACTCTGAAAGGCACTGCCACACGCACACTTTTCCCTCCAGAATCACTCATTGGCCAGCTGCTCCCTCTGTGGTGACAGAGGACAAGGTTGAAGGGCTCACGGGCAAAGAGGACACGGAGGGAGAGGACAGGCTCTGAGATTCCTGAGTGGATGACCCAGGGTGTCCAGCTGCCACTTCCCTTCGGGTGCCTCGGGGCCCCAGCCTTGCTCCTTGAGGGGAAGGAGCACCTTGGGGGGATGTCGAGGTGCCCCATTTCCCTCTCGCTTTGCCACTGTAGGAACTCACCCATGGCTCCCACTATGGAGTGCAGGCCTGCACACATCTCTGCGTTCTGCTGGGCCAGGGTCTCCTTGGCATTCACCATCCTCCTCATGGAGACCTCCATAAATACACATGTGGGCACCACTTCATCAGCGAGCAGGCGGACGCATTCCTCCGACACACATGCCTCTCTGTTGAGGGCTTTCAACAGCTCTCTGTGATGTTCCCATGCCTTCTGCTGACTCTCCAGAGTGAGTTGGAAGGCCAAATCCAGAGGCTCATCACCTGACTGAGACCTCACAGATGCCCGATTCCCAGCATTCCTCCGAGTGCTGGGGAGCTCGCACGAACCTGCCTTCTGCTCCTGCAGCCATGTGTCCATGCAGAGACCACCAGATTGTGAACCCAAGCCTGCCCTAGATCTAGGTCCCACCGAGGTGTGTGTCTCTGCGCTGGTACAGGGCGTAGGTAAGCGCTGTGATGGGTCTTCCAGGCTGCTTATTTCAAGCTCTTCAATGGAGGAAGCGTCCTCTCGGCTGGAGGTGCAGACCCGGATGGAGCTGAGGGACTGGCTGTCTGTGGATGTTGGTTGCTTGGCAGAGCTGTGAACCAAAGTAGAGATAATTAGTGCTTGGTAGCAGAGTCAAAAGCAGGGGAGAGAGCACTCACATTTGCGTTGAGAGAGGGATGATGTGGTGCAGGATCTCACCAGGGTATTCGCTGCCAACCTCAACATCACTTCAGGCATGGTCCATGCTCACCAGTCAGTGTGATGGCACACTCCACAAAGTGAGTGAGGGGCCTAGTGTGGCCACTCCAGCCCTGGTCTTGGACCTCTTCCTGCTAATGTGAGCAGGCTTCTCCTGCATGGAAACAGATGGAGAGCTGTGCAAGCAGGACACTTGGCACTACATGGAATGTTTGTGTGGTGAGCGGAGCCACAGGATATGGCCGTGAACCTGACAGGATATGAGCCTGATGGAGATGTGAAGGTGTGTGTGAGAGTTAGTGGTTTTGTCCCTTGAGTTGTGAGATCCCTGTGGATGTGTGAGGGGGTTTGTGAGTGTGTGAGCTGAGAGTGATGACAAGAGTGAGTTACCTTGGCAGAAGGAAGGAGATCATTCATCTTGTGGCAGCACTGGGTGGCTGTCCTCTTTTGCAGGGCATTGGTACTGACCACACCTGCCACTGCCTTCCATGCTGCATTGGTGATGCTGCTGTCCCTCCTGCAGCCAGAGCAGTGGTAGAGGACATCACGGTGCTTGAGGGATGCATCACTAAACCTGTCTTTTTGCCTTTTTGTGCAGCAGTCCTGGTCAGGGAGCACTGAGCTTGCGGCTGGACTTTAAGTATGGCACTCGGCGTAATGGAACGGCAAGGTGATGGCATGGCAGGCAAATGAGAGCCCGCCTGCCATGGAAACTGCATGTTTCCTGGGAATGCATAATTGATGCGGCGGATTTGGTACGATACAGTATGAAAAGCCGCCATTGCAGCCGGCGGGTCTTACCCCCACCACCCCCCCCACCAACTGCACTTAGTGCAAGTCTGGGACAATTCCGCTCAATATCTTTCTTCTAGAGACAGCTATTTTTCTTAATGAAATTAGAGGCATTCCTAGGTTATCCATTTTTCTTCCTTTACAAGCACCAACGGCTTCATTATGTTATAAAGTGGAAACAGCAAAACCACCATGTGAAGGGGCAAAACTGTGATTTTGCCTTCTAAAATATTGGTGTCATTTAACTATGTTCTGTCCCAAAATACCCAACACCTGAAAGAGGAGATATAAATACTCTCCTTTGCCTCGCTAATGATGCAAACCCAGAACAAGAGTAATAGGATTCACCAGAAAATTGTTCCCATTACTATTTGCATGTAATATACAGTGGGGTAGATTTTTGTCCTCACCACCTGGATGGAGATGTGTCAAGGTGGAGTGCATACCATTTATAAAACCTGCTTGATTTTTATTCCATTGATTTAAATATAGGGAAGAATCTACTGCTGTAGATTTTGGTAAATTGCTATTGTTTGGAAAGTGGGAGGCAGAACAAGGATGGCCTTTGCAACAAGCTGCTTAAACTTTCTGGACACTGACAAAAGAACCAGAGGTGAAATGAGGAAAATCTTTTTTGACCAAAAGTTGTAATGATCTGGAACTCATTGCCTGACTGTAGTGAAAACAGATTCAGTAATAACTTTCAGAAGTGAATTGGATAGATACTTGAAAGCAAGAAGTTTGCAGCGGCAGGGATATGGGGAAAGACCAGGTGAGTGGGACTAGCTCTTCCAAAGAGCTGGGATGGACATGGACATGATGGGCCAAATGGCCTCCATCTATGCTATATCATTCTATGATTCCATGGGGAGTAGCTGGGGATCCAAAAAATTTCAGGCACAGTGGTCGGAATTTTCCAGCTCCTCACGCTGGCAGGATCTTCCAGTCCCGCCGTTGTGAACAGAGATATCAATGGCTTGCCGGTCCCGCCATGGGGGAACCCACTGCAGGGGTCACTGGAAGATTCCGGCCCCTGAGACTGACAGTAGTTTGGTTAAGTTTAGTGCAGGCCTCAGTAAAAAGTTTTGTTTAAATCACAGAGAAAATTGCTATCAAACTCCAGAAATCTAAGATCTACAGAAGTGCATTATTCACGTAAATCCAGAAAATTCATGGGAGCTGATCTTTTGCGTGCAGTGAGCAGAGATATGTAATTCAGCTGATCTATCTCAAAAATGGTGCAAATGATCAAAGAAACTCATGCTTGGTTATGTTTTGCTGAAACGCTGGCGTGAAGGAATTACAGAAAAATTTTCTCAGTAAAACTAGTACAACTCCACTCTAAAGCTGTAGTTACCCTGAAAATATCCAGGAACTTCTGAACTATCCATGAAATTCCAGCTGCAGCCAAAATAGAGTCCCAGGAATTCTCTGGTAGGGGCACTGGAAAGTGAGATGGAATCCTGTTTCATCGAATACATGCAGTTTTTTTCTGGTTTGGATTATTTTTGAATGGCGATAAACTTTCCCCGCTATCACATATCAAGGAGTATGTCTGAGGGAGTTCCTGAAGTGTCCTGGGAATTCTGCTCAGTAAGCCTATTCTTTCTTCTGGTCATGTTCATATTCATACTCCTGTGGTCCAATTACCTGCAGGCGAGTGCCCCTTGATACAATGCTTCAGTGATTCTGAGACCCAAACACTACTGGGTTTTACTGGAAATCCCAGCACTAGGAATTAAGTGATTTTTTTTTGTTAAAATGAATGGGGGGGAGGGGTACCCTAATTGTATCATATGACCCCAATTTAAATACGTGCATCTGCTACCTCTGGAAAGTACATGGTTAAAATGGCAGCAGGCAGAAGCTTGTCAGGCACACACTATAAGTGGTCCATCACTGTTTTAGTTACCCATCCACCCTGTTCCCGTCAGGCAGGCAGGGTTAATCCTAGATCTAGTAAGTGTGTGCGAACTACATGTGAAATAAGGTTTCCAAAAGTATTCATTTGCAGTACACTGTTATTTATTGATGCCCAGTTTAATAAAATTTTATTCTTGCATACTAGGCCAAAAGATATTCCTCGGAGCGTAGAGAACCATCTGCAGTCCGAAATTGCTCTTGCCTGAAACATTGGCAGACGA
Organism: Carcharodon carcharias; assembly: GCF_017639515.1. Classification (NCBI taxonomy): domain Eukaryota; kingdom Metazoa; phylum Chordata; class Chondrichthyes; order Lamniformes; family Lamnidae; genus Carcharodon; species Carcharodon carcharias. Next base: position 66,898,351 of record NC_054478.1, on the reverse strand, counting down.
TGGGGGAAGATAATAAGTAGTTTAATGTAAAAATACTGAAGTTTTTATATTTGTCATCAAATTGATAATTGAGTAAATTAATAATACACTAACATGAATGAACAAATAAAATGCTATTCTTTCACACACAAATTCTGTTACAGTTTGGATCACCTGCAATTTTTTAAACTAAACTTACATTAATCCTTGCAAATACAGTGTTAAAAGTTTAATTAAAATGAAGATGTGGTTTATTTACACTTTTCCTTTCAAATTGTATAAATGTTGAACTTGATTCCAGTAGCGCAGACAAAATAAATGCTGTGTAAAGATAAAAAATGGACTCGATCTTGAATCTGACTGGCCTTAAAAGGCAGAGAAGGAAACTTGTGTTTTTTTTATTTGTTTATGGGGTGTAAGCATTGATGGCAAGACTAGCATTTGTCACCCAACCCTAATTGCCCTTGAGAAGATGGTGGTGAGCTGCCTTCTTGAACCACTGCATTCCATGTGACGTAGGTGCACCACAGTGCTGTCAGGGAGAGACCCCAGTGTTTTGACTCAAGACTATGAAGGAATGTTGATACAGTTCCAAGAGAAGATGATGTGCAGCTTGGAGGGGAACTTGCCTGCTTCCTGTCCTCCTAGATGTGTTATGGGTTTGGAAGGTGTTATTGAAGGAAGCTTGGAAAGTTGCTGCATTGCAACATGTAGATGGTACATACTGCTACCACTATGCATAATTGGTGGATGGGGTGCCAATTCAGCAGGCTGCTTTGTCCTGTTCTCTGTAACTTTTCAGAAGTCTTAGTAAAATCTTCTGAAACACAGGGATATCAATGTGTCCTTTAACATATGGAATAACTAGTGCTTAGACTGTTAATACTGTTAGCTAAAGAAAATTTAATATTGATGGAAGATCATTTTGAAATTTGACATTTCTGCAATATTTAAGGACAGCATTTGTGTTTGCAAAGCCATTAATTTACTGAGATTGAAAAGATTCTCCTCTTCAAGGTGATTAGCATGGGGTAGGACATCCAACTATCTGAACCACCCATTTTACTGAGTCAAGGCCATTGAATTTCCATAGTGTGCTCCTGATAAGGTTCCTAGCACTGAAGGAGCCTGCCAAATCCTGGCTGCAAAATCCCTGTGGTGCTGCAATAACAGAAAAATCCTGAAGATCAAGAGACTTGTAATTTTCTAGGCCTCAGCTGCAATTGAAGCCTACATACATAATTGCACTGGGGCAGGGAGGGAAGGAAAGCTTCTGCTAAAGTACTAAGCTCTGCCCTCAAGTTTGAAAAGTTTGGGGCCACCATCTTGGAAAGCAGCTGTAACTGGATGGCAGGAGGGAAATGGGCCAGGGACCCCATCCCACTGGTAGCATTTACATTCAGCAGGTGGGGAAAGGGCAGCTGGCAAGATTCCCAGTGAACTTAGGAGGAGAGAAATTGAGGTCAAGGCAGTGAGCTTAACGCTTTTTGTGGTGTAAGCCTGTAGAGACAAATATTGTGATAATTTAGTTTTGTTCCCCCCATTTGTGTTTCCCTCCTTTTCCCATTTGCAGTTTTCGCAGTCATGCACATCTTGTAGCATAAAGGAAAACAGTAGGCTGTCCACTACACCCAAGTTGCTGCTGGGAGTCTAATAGGAGTAGATTGGTAACTCAGTCAGATTTATTTTCCCTACCATAGGGAATCCAGTGCTCATCCTCCACAACAATGTGGCTAACATTGGCAATTTTGTGAAGTCAGGTAACAAAGCTCTACGCTGCTGCTCTGGCAGTGCATAGTCTTACTCTGAGCAAACGTGATGGAAGCAGCTGAAGGAATGGAAGACCATCTCTTGAGAAATGAAATGACAGGAATGAGCTGATAGTTGCAGGTAAATCTGTGTTCATTGACTCGTTAGCACCATTTAATTTCTGACATTTAGAAATAGAAACAGAGAAACAGAATTATTGGCTCTATTTTGAGGGTAAAACATTTTATGGTAATGTCAGGTATCATTTTACCAGACCTACAATCAGATCTTGAACTAATTTCAAGATCACTTTGTGTCACCAGAGTCTTGGAGAAAAATTCTCATATTCCTGCCAAATTATATTGTTCGGATTCATAAATCAAGGAAGATCTGCAGTCCTGAGTATAGAGTTGATTTTATAAATGCATACATTTATATGCCTCTCCCTCTGCTTGTACATGTCTGCAGATCAATCGCTCACTTCACACGATTTCCTGTCCATTAAAATTAATAGATGAAAATTAATGCGGAGCACGTCTGCGATTTCCAGATGTGCACTCCCAGTGGGAGAGGCTCCATACCAGGAGCGTGCATCTGTATAAGTGTGCTTTAGGTGCTTTATCCAAACTGAAGGGCTTCCTTATTTTTTCAGAGTGCTACAGGAGTGGAAGATGCTGCCTGAGAAGAAATAAACTAGCTCGTAGGAGGTTTTTTTTGAATGAAACTTCCTCCACATTTTGATTTTAATTTTTTTTACACTCTGGTAGGTGATATTGTACAAATTTATGTATTTATATTATTTCAAGCGTCTTTGTACATGTTGGGTTCTCTGGAGAATAACTGACATATCCATCCAAGGGAAACAACCTTACATAATTCTGGAAGCGAGAATCACACGGAAACCATTTCAGTGACATCAAACATGTTTTCAAAGGAACTACATTGATTCCAGTAGATAACTCCGGTCTTATTTTTGTATGTCAGAGCAATTTATTTAATCATACAGTCTTACAGCTTAGGTTACATGCCTATACCAACTCTTTAACAGGGCTGTCAAATTAGTCTCACTCACCTATCCTTTCCTCAGAGCCCTGTCAATTTTTTCCCTTCAAGCAATTATCCAATTCTCTTTGAAAGTTACTGTTGTATCTTTTCCCACCACTCTTCCAGGCAGTACATTCCCAATCATAACTCACTGCATGAAAATAATTCTCACCTTGCCTCTGGTTCTTTCGCCAATTATCTTAAATCTATGCACTCTAGTTATCAGTTCTCCTGCCAGTGGAAACAGTTTTTCTTTATTTACTCCAGAAAAATCCTTCATAATTTTGAATACCTCTATTAAATCACCGCTTTGCCTCCTCTGCTCTAAGGCAAACAAACCCAGTTTCTTTTGTTTCTCCAGGTAATTGTAGTCCTGCATTCATGATACCATTCTAATGAATGTTCTCCTACCCTCCCTGTCTTGATATCCTTCCTGATGTATTGTGCCCAGAATTTGATACAGTACTCCAGCTGGGGCCTAAATTATGAAAGAAGATCGTATAATCAATTGAGACAGTGAAGGGTAGCAGGATTGTGTTCCTCCAGCTCACCGTCCCACCTTCCCCCACCTCCACCAACCCCCCCACCCCCCCATCCCCCCAATCCCAATCCCAATGCCAACCCCGTCAAAATACTGCTGCGGCTTACCCTGCAGTTTATATCATCGGTCTCTCAGAGACATCACAGTGATTGGAACCAGTCGGGGCCCTTTGGGGCAGTAGAGAGAACCCAGGTGCAGCCCTGGGTCAAAGTGGCCTGAGCAGACATGGCCCTGATTTGAAGCTCATTTCAATACATGAGGAAAGTATTGCAAAACAGAGAGGCCTGAGAATTAACAGACTTTTTAACCCCAGTATTGCATCCTGTATGTGGCCCTGCTGATCCTCTCCAGTCCTGCCCAGTGTAAATTTATATATCTATTGGCTGTTCAGTAATATAACACCATGGGAGTCATTGAATCAAAGAATGGCTACAGCACAGGAGACCATTTGTCCCGTCATTTCCATGCCAGCTCCTCACAAGAGCAACTCAGCTAGTCCCGCTCCACTGTCCTTTTCTGTAGCCCTACAAATTCTTTCTCTTCAAGCACTTATCCAATTTCCTTTTGAAAGCCACGATTGAATTGCCTCCACCACACTCAGGCAGTACATTCCAAACCTTAACCACTAGCTGTTTAAAAAAGTTCTTTCTCACGTCACCGTTGGTTCTTTTGCCATTCACATTAAACTGGTGTCCTCCGGTTCTGAAAGGTGATTTGTAGTACCACAAAAGATCTGTACTAATTCCTGCAGTATTGGATCCTTAACAGTTGAGGCACTGTTGAGGTCCAGATCGCATGATTTTTTAAAATTCTTTCACGGGATGTGAGCATTGCTGACTAGGCCAACATTTATTTCCCATTCCTAATTGCGCTTGACAAGGTGGTGATGAGCCGCCTTCTTGAACTGTGGCAATCCGTGTGGTGTAGGTACACCCACAGTGCTGTTAGGAAGAGAGTTCCAGGAGTTTGATCTAGCGACAGTGAAGGAATGGCAATATATTTCCAATTCAGGATGACATGTGACTTGGAGGAGAATTTGCAGGTAGTGATGTTCCCATGCGTCTGCTGCCCTTGTCTTTCTTGTGGTAGAGATCGTTGGTTTGGAAGGTACCATTGAAGGAGCCTTGGTGAGTAGCTGCAGTGCATCTTATAGATGGTACACATTGGTGGTGGAGGGAATGAATGTTGAAGGTGATGGATGGGGTGCCAATCAAGCAGGCTGCTTTGCCCTGAATAGTTTCTTAAGTGTTGTTGGAGTTGCACTCATCCAGGCAAGTGGAGAGTATTCGTCACACTCCTGACTTGTGCCTTGTATCAATGGTTGATATAATTATGGACCCAATGAGATAATAAGGACATACAAGGAAAGATCAACAGGGCTATAGGAGCAAGAAGACTGAATTTTTTTATGTGGGCTTCTAAGGAACAAGAGAAACATCTGTCTGTGAGTGACTCACAAGCCTCCCTGTGATGTATGTCATTGCGCCTTGCCTTATAGCCTCCCAGGGTGCTCTGTCATTGTCTACCTGGTTTGCAATCCCTTCCAAATCTTCCTCAAGGAGGCCCTCATTTTCAAAAGCTTCCCCCCTCTGCAGCACTAGATTGTGTAGAGAACAACACACCACAACGATACACGAGATCCTTAATGGAGCATATTAAAGGAGGCCACCAGATCTAGCTAGGCACCTAACCTCATTTTCAGAAGCCTTCTGGCCCACTCAATGTTTGCCCTTGTTGTCACATGGCAGCTGTTGTATGCCTCCTCTGCATTTGCTGAGGTTCTGCACAGACAGAAGGTTCAGTGTGTTGTCTTTGTCACCCAGTATCCATCCTTGAAGGTGCATCGGGTTCTGAAAAGCTCTGCCACCTGAGTCTGTCTTAAAATATAGATGATATGGCTGTTTCCTGGGAACTGTACATGGACCTGAAGGATCTATTTGCAGTGGTCGCAGGCCAATTGCACATTGAGCGAGCAGTAGCCCTTCCTCTTGAGGAAGGCTGATGCCTGGCCTGTGGGAGCCTTGAAGTCCACATGTGTGCAGTCAATTACACCCTGCGCCTGGGAGAATCCAGCAATAGCCCTAAAATCTACCATCCTCTCTGCCTGACTGGCTGAATTAGTGTGAAGTTGCATATATCGGCCAATCATCAAATATGGCATCTGTGACCAGCTTGATGCAGCAATGCACTGCAAGCTGTGAAATCCCACAGATGTCTCCTGGAGTGATCCTGAGGCTTATAAGTTAAACACCACTGTGGTCTTCTCAGTCACATGAAATGGGTGCTCACCACTTCCCAATGGGTTCAGATCCTCCTTCATCATAGTGCACAGCTCCCTGACCACCTCCCTGGAGAGGCACAGCCTACGGTGACACCGCTGCTCGGACATTTGCAGGAAGCAGAGCCTTTATCAGTAAACTCTCTCTGGTGGGTAGCATCTTCTTCACACATGCATGCCCATCTGCACCCTCCTCGCCTGCATCCCCTTCCACCTTCATGAACATCCTGCTTCTCTGGATTTTGCAGCCCCACTCCCTGTGGTTCCACCTCCCTCACTCTCATGCTTCCTCTCACTGGAAGTCTCAAAGCCAGGGTACATATGACTCATTATAGCTTGCAGCTCTCAGCTCTTAAAGCATTTCTCTCCCTTTAGTCTTCCCTTATGCCTCCAATGTGTTCATCAGGTTTATCCAGCCTCCAGCTTGTCATCCTGTGCTTTATACATTCTTATCCTCCCTGTACTGCAACACTTTTTCTTGTGATGTCTGTAAACTCCAGCCAACACTGACCCACCCCTCAGCTCCTGCTTCCTTTTGGCTGGCTTGGCTCTGAAGTTCCATTCTTCACATGCACCCCTGGAAAAATTTGAAAATCTCCAGAAAATACCCATTACTTTGTTCCTTAACAGGTTCAATTGCGTGCATGCCACCAATAATCATAGTCTGCACCCAGCAGCCCAGCTACTTCCAGAAAATGTCAGCAGGAGTGGGAACACATTGGGCTTCTGTCCCAGTGAGTTGCCCTAACATTTGTTGGCCCACCTGCCTCTCAGTGGTTGCCTCAGGTGCAAGAAAATTCCACCCAGAGACTCATACAAATAACTCATACAAATACAATGAGTAAAATGTTGCCCATAATTTATTATAGCTGTTCGCATCTGAAACTTCATCGACAAAATTTTGCAAAATACAGAGAACTGGTTGTCGTTAATAATATTTTGCAACATATCTCAAGGACCGAATGAACCTATAACATCTGATATGAGACCTATAGATCCTTGGCATTATCAATAGAGTTTATGCTTTGACAAGTCACTGTTTACAGATTGGAGTTCATTATAGTCAGTATAGCCAAAACAGTTGAAATAGATGAGAGAAAGGTATGCTTAAATTTTATAGTACTTTACCCAGACCACATACTTAATTAAGTAGAGGGTTCAGATCTGGTCTCTGATCACAAGAAAGACATTTGAACCCTAGAGGGAACCAAAGAACCAAGAGTTTAATCCCATGCTAATCAGAAATTTTTGGAGAAAATGATACTTTTCAGCCTTTACTGGGTGAATAGGAGTGGTGATTTTATTAGAGGTATGTGATGATAAGGTCTTATAGAAGTGGTAGATCTGGGAGACAGCTTTAAGTTAAAGCATGACATTAGGATGGGGCACAAATCAAAATCAAATTTAGGACTGACCACAAAGGGAATAGTGGAAGCAACTTTCTTGGACTCATTTATAAAAAATTGCATTTATATAGATAGCTCTTTTAACATAATAAAACACCCCAAGGCACTTCACAGGAATGTTATCAAACAAATCTTGACACTCAGCCACATAAGAATATATTAAAACAGCTGATCAAAAGATTGGTCACAGGTAGGTTTTAAGGTGTATGTCAAGAGTGGAAAGGGAGGTAGAGAGATGGAAAGGTTTCGGTAGAGAATTCCAGAACTTAGGGCCTGGGCAGCTAAAGGCATTCTGCCAATGGTGGAGCAAATAACTTTTTTTATTCATTCATGGGATGTGGGCATTGCTGGCTAGGCCAGCATTTATTGATCCCTAATTGCCCTTGTTCAGAGGGCATTTAAGAGTCAACCACATTGCTGGGGGTCTGGAGTCACAAGTAGGCCAGAGTAGGTAAGGACAGCATGTCTCCTTCCCTGAAGGGCATTAGTGAAACAGATGTGTTTTTACAACAATCGGCAATGGTTTCATGGTCATCATCAGACTTTTAATTACACATTTTTATTGAATTTAAATTTCACTATCTGCCATGGTGGGATTCAAACCCAGGTCCCCAGAGCATTACCCTGGGTCTCTGGAATACTAGTCAGTGACAATACCACTGTGCCACACTGGCCAAATACAGATGAGTGCACAAATCTCAGATGGCTGTAGAGTTGGAGGAAGTTACAAGCAGGAAGGGACAAAGCCATGGAAAGTTTTGAAAATAAGGATGAGACTCTTAAGAATGAGCTGTAACCAATGTAGGTCAATAAACACAAGAGTATCATGGTGCATGGGACTTGGTGTGAGTTAGGATGTGATCAGCAGAGTTTTGGATGGGCTCAATTCATGATATAATTGTGATGAGATGAGTAAGAGATGAGTTAAATGATTTGAATGGCCTTCCTTATCTGTATCTATCTTGTGATGTGGTTCTTTAACCAATATTACTCTAACTTTGGATTTCCATGTAGTTAGTTGCACCACTTTTGCAGCAATGAGATAAGATTTTTTACCTGCTACTAGTCTTGAAAGGTATATACGCGACAGTTTTATCATTCACATATTGATTGGAAGAATCATTGGCATATATCCCATGTAAAATAGGGGCGAGTGTATAGTGGGATTTTCTGGACTGCTGTCTTTAAAAACAGGTGTGACTGTCTAGTGTAGCAGAATAAGGAACAAGCAATCAGGAGCCGTGTTTGAATCATTCACTTGTCTGAGAAAACAGAGTAGGAAAAAACAGGTCATTATCAGTTTGGCAGACTGTGGGGTACCTCAAGAATCAGTACTTGGGCCCCAGCTGTTCACAATCTATATCAATGATTTAGATGTGGGGACCAAATGTAATATTTCCAAGTTTCCTGATGACACAAAACTAGATGGGAATGTTAGTTGAGAGGAGAATGCAAAGAGGCTTTAAGGGGATTTAGACAGGCTAAGTGAGTGGGCAAGAACGTGACAGATGAAATATAATGAGGAAAAATGTGAAGTTATCGACTTTGTTAGGAAAAACAGAAATGCAGAGTATTTGTTAAATGGTGAGAGATTGGAAAGTGTTAAATTCTAAAGGGACCTGGGAGTCCTTGTTCATGAGTCACTGAAAACTAAATGCAGGTGCAGTTAGGAATTAGGAAGGCAAATGGTATGTTGGCCTTTATTGCAAGAGGATTTGAATACAGAAGTGAAGATGTCTTGCTGCAATTATATGGAGTCTTGGTGAGACTGCACTTGGCGTATTGTGCATAGTTTTAGTCTCCTTACCTAAGGAAAGATGTACTGCTGCAGATGTACTGTAGAAATTCACCAAGGCTCCTTTGACAGCACCTTCCAAACCCATGACCGCTACCATCTAGAAGGACAAGGGCAGCAGATAGCTGTGAACACCACCAACTGGAAGTTCCCCTCCAAGTCACTCACCATCCTGACTTGGAAATATATCACCATTGCTTCACTGTCATTGGGTCAAAACCCTGGAACTCCTTTCCTAACAGCACTGTGAGTGTATCTACACCACATGGATTGCAGCAGTTCAAGAAGGCAGCTCACCACCACCTTCTCAAGGGCAACTATGGATGGGCTCCTATTGCCAATGTTCCTATGTTTTCAGGAATATCAACAACAGGTGCTGTTGGCATGCCTAACCAAACAAGGGACTAGGCATGGCACAGAGACAGAGAAGAAGATGCCCTCATTTCATAGACTCTGACCTGCAAGTTCTTCTTAAGAAATTTAAGAGCATAAGCCACAGGTGGCAGGGTTCCCACGGCAACGAACTTTCCAGAAATGATATTTGCACAATCTGGAAGGACGTGACACTGCATTGAGTGTCAATTCTCACATCCACTGTAACAGACCAGTTCTGCAAGAGGTCCAGTAATCTTAACAAGGCAGGCAAGATGACACATTGGTAATTCTAGCTTTTATTTCTTTGTCACCCTAGGCACCAGCATATTTTTCCCCTCTAAAAGAAACAGTTCTACAACCAATCCTTTACAATGTGTTCTGATTAAGGGGACAATAATATAGGTTGTTGTATTTTGGCTATCCCTCTCCCTGAATAGTCTAGCCCTAAAATGTCTTCTCCACTTTAACAGGACAATACATCCATATTTCTTCCTTGAATCCCCTCACTCCATTTGACACACACTCCTCATCTGCTTTATTTCCCCTCATTTGCTCAATCTTCTTGCAGGAGAAATTAATGCAAAATGCCTGGGGGAGACAGGCATCCTCAAATTTAAAAACTACATGGGAGGAACTTTACACTAGGTGGGTTGGTGATGTTGGCAAAAGTAGGTAACATGCTCACTCCCACCCAGCCCCGTGGTTCCAGCATGATTAAGCATTTGGCGGCCAATTAAAGGCCAAAGGGTGAGACTGCCAGCAAATCCAAGGCCCAGGGAGAGAAGGCAGCGAAGGTGGTGGGTGCTGACCAGTGAAGAGCTACCATCTAACTAACCCAGTTAGTTCCACTCCCCTGTTCTTTCCCTATAGCCCTGCAATTGTCTTCCCTTCAAATATTCTTCCAATTCCTTCCTTATTTAATTTAATTTTCAAAGTTCTTTATTTGATTTTATAAGTACCTCTTGTTTAATCTAATCACTTCATTTTAAGTACTTTCAAAGGAAAATTCAATGTTAGAAGATTTCCTCACTTCTAATTCATGCTTAATCGGTATCACAAATCACCACGGTAGTAGACATAGATCCCTGATAAAAGCTCATTTTCTTTAATTGTTTGTGAGGAGATCAGAATCCTGCGAAGGAACACTCCTAGAATTGCAAAACCGTATCTCAGAGCTCAGATTAGGCCTAATGTGTGGAATTCAATTTGTTTGGATCAAATTATGATATCTGCCATTGCTCAAATCAACACTGAATTTACTTCACTCTGGAATTCATTCTATATCCATCTAGCATCCAGAAATCTAACAAATTCTGTAATAACCCCAAGGAAACAATCAGAATCTCCTGTACTTGGCCCTTTTTATAGTGCCAGAGCGTTGAGTGATGTGGCCACGTGGGTGTTTTTCTGTAGTGCAATCATCAAATCAAATGCCATCCAGTCAGATGGACTGTTTAAAACAAAGTGCAGTCCATGTGTGCAGCAACATTTTGACAAGCAGTATAGTGAATTCCTTTTTAATTCCATGGCCTAACATTACTTACCCTGCCCCAAAATTTTTTCTCACGTTCATAACTGAAGGCGGTGTTTTGACCTCCTGCAGCATCACCTTCTTTAGTCTCCATCAGCAGGACCTCTGCTCTTGGCTTCCTGCAACCCCCACACTTGATAGCATAATTACTACAGCCTGCAGAAAAGAAAAATATTACGGCAAGTAGAAAGATAAGCAGGAGGAAAAAAAAACAAATACCAAAAAGAAGCAAAGTGATTAGTGACATTGAACAGAATCATCCCAGAGTTGCACTAAGTGTGGTAGTGGGCAGGTAAAATGGTGTTTTACCCACTGGCCACAATGGGAGCTTTTCACAAAGAAGATATGGGGCGAACGTGATCAAAGGGTATGAAGAGAAAGCGAGAGCAGGCTATTGAGTTGTATGATCAGCCATGAACTCCTGTTCCTAGTTTCTATGTTTCTATGTAACATCCCAAACCCCCCCCCCCCCACCCCCCCACATTAATTATGCACTCCCAGTAAACACACTGTTTCCATGGTGGGCGGGCAGGCTCTCATTCACCCGCCATGCCATCACCTCGCCGCTTCAGCACATTGAGCGCCATATTTAAAGTCCAGTTGTGCATTCACACATCTCAGTGCTTCCAGCCCACTGCAAAGAAGATATGGCCCTGAAAGGCAAAAAGACTGCAGCCTCCAGATTCAATTATGTTGTCCCTTGAGTTCCTTTTGGACAAAGCGGAGGCTCACCATGATGTCCTCTACCTCTGCTCTAGTCTCAGGACAGGCAGCAACATCACCAATCCAGATGGGAGGCGGTGGCAGTGGTGGTTAGCACCAACACCCTTCAAAAGAGGACAACCACCCAGTGCCGCAAGAGGATGAATGATCTCATTCGTTCCGCCAGGATAAGTCACTCTTCTCATCATTCTCAACTCACACACTTACAAACTCATCACATATCCACAAGGCCTGCACTCACAGACAGTTCAAGGGATGTCATCATTCACTCTCTCACACTCACCATCATTGTTCACACCCCATCCATGGGACCACTCATACCCTATCATGCTAGGCATACTTATCATCTGGCCTGGCAGGCGTCCTGCTAACACTCACTCCATTTCTATTCATGCAGGGCTAGCTGGCACACAACAAGAGAGTGAGGTGGCAGACTGGTGGAGGAATGCCTAAAATCAAGGTCTTCACAGACTTTGAAAATGAAGCCATCCAGCTGGCCAGCGAGGATCTGGACTGTTCCTGTGCTGACAGTGAGGTCGGTGATGCTCTACCAAGTGAGGATCCAGCACTGCAACATCCATCAGACAGCCATCCTGTGACTGATGTGTCCCGTTTCACAGGCCACTGCAATGCACTAATTATTTCCCCTTGCTTCTGCAGGCATATGTGGCAAACAGTTGACAGAGTCCACGACCCAGGGCCTCCAACCAAGCCCCAAAGACACCTCTGACGAGGAATCTGAAGGTACCCTTCCACTAAAGTCCCATCACATATGGGTTGAGAATAATGACGGTGAGTGTGAGAGAGTGAATGGTGATGTCCCTTGAACTGGCAGTGAGTGCAGGCCCTGTGGATGTGTGATGGGTTTGTAAGTGTGTGAGTTGAGAGTGATGAGAAGAGTGACTTACCCTGGCAGAACGAATGAGATCATTCATCCTCTCGCGGCACAGGGTGGCTGTCCTCTTTTGAAGAGTGTTGGTGCTAACCACCACTGCCACCGCCTCCCCTCTGGATTGGTGATGTTGCTGCCTGTCCTGAGGCCAGAGCAGAGGACTTTGTCCAAAAGGAACTCAAGGGACAACATAATTGAATCTGGAGACTGCAGTCTTTTTGCCTTTCAGGGCCATATCTTCTTTGCAGTGGGCTGGAAACACTGAGATGTGTGAATGCGCAACTGGACTTTAAATGTGGCGCTCGATGTGCTGAAGCGGTGAGGCGATGGCATGGCGGGTGAATGAGAGCCTGCCCGCCCACCATGGAAACAGTGTGTTTCCTGGGAGTGCATAATTAATGTGGGGGCGGTTTGGGATGTTACACAGAAATATAGAAACTAGGAGCAGGAGTAAGTCATTTGGCCCTTCGAGCCTGCTCCACCATTCATTATGATCATGGCTGATCATACAACTCAATAGCCTGCTCCCACTTTCTCCTCATACCCTTTGATCCCTTTCGCCCCATATCTTCTTTGTGAAAAGCTCCTATTGTGGCCGGTGGGTAAAACACCTTTTTACTTGCCCACTACCACACTTAGTGCAACTCTAGGATGATTCTGTTCAATGTCAGTAATGCCACACCATCCACCAGCGCAGAGATGCACACCTCGGTGGGATCAACTTTACAGTAGCCTCAGGATCACAATCTGGTGAGCACATCACACTGTCCGCAGCAGGCGGCGGCAGGGACTCCCCAGGTGTCGGGCACTCGGAGGACTGAAATTTGCTGAGTCCAAATCAGATGACGAACCTCTGGACTCGGTCATGTTGCTGGAGCAGCAAAGGCAAGCTCGGGAACAACAGGAAGGGATGTCCGCTGCACTCCTCAGATTGCAAGGCACAATGGAGGAGTCTGCAGGCTGAGGTGTTAACGCTGGCATGCCAATGCACCGAGATCAACACTGATAGGATGGCCGCTGCCATGGAGACCTTGGTCCAGGACATCGGTCCTGCACTGCTGGGCATCTCAGCTCCATCGCTGATGCCATAGTTCACCTCCAACAGTGTCAACGTGAGAGGGGTGCAGCTCGATCTCACTCCAGCTACCCATTCTCCTCAAGTAGTCAGCCTGAAGGTCTTGGGCACCCAGAGGGAGGAGGATCAGCAGGTGTATCACTGGGGGCATCCGTCCAGGTGACTCCGAAGGTGTCCGGCCCATCTGACTCCCCTCTTCCTGTGACCTCAGCAATTCCAGCTCCACAGGCCGGGAGCATGCCAATGCCACACAGCAGAAACCCGAAAGCAGGCCGGAGCCCTCCAGGTCTCAGCCCTCCAGAGGACACCCACCAAGGTCATCACAGACAGGGCATCACAGTCAGTTGGCTGCCTCCACTTCCACTGTGAATGACCAGGGAGCACCAAGATGTAGCAGTAGGGTTAGGAAAGTTAAGAAGATGTTGTTGTAGAGCCTGGGCACAGGTGTTAATAACTTGTACATAATGTTCACTATCATCATTAAACTCCCAAAAATGATGTCCTGCCTGTGCCTCCTTGTTCTGATGAGCAGTGTTTGTGTCACTCTGATGTGAAACCTTCCTGCACAAGGTAAAGGCAGGTGTCTCAGGCCAGAGCCTCTTCCCTGTCCTTTGTGCAGCCTTCAGACCAAAGTAATGGTCCGGCCTCACACTCCTTGGACACAATACTGATGCCTGCACCTTGACGATGCTTGTCATTGCTGCCAGAATGTCGTGGATAGACGCCACAGAGTTCCGTCATTTTCCCTGTGCGCCATTCTACCTTTAAGGTGGGGCTGCCCCCCATCTCTTCAGCATCTGCAACCAGTGATGCTGTGCTCCTGAAGGGGTCAGGTATTGAAGGTGGACAAAGGATCAGATGCTTTTAAAGTTTCATGGCTGCTTCTCTATGATATGCCCTGTTCATGGAGCCACAGAGCACAAGCCCTCGGCCAGACAGGAGTCAGACATTCTCAGGGGCTATGTGAAGATCTGTGGAGTGTCCTCACTGCATGTCATCATTATCCTCCTGCAAACGAGCAACCAATAGGGCTTGCACTGCATCTCCATGACAGGAGCATTATCACAGAGGTTATGTGAGCTGCCATAAGCCAGACTGGAGTCAAATGTCCTTAGGTGTAATGTGAGGATCTATGGTGTCTCCTCACTACATGTTGTCATTGTCCTCCACAAATCTAGCAGCTATGAGGGCCTCCCAAGCACGCCTGCCTTGTCTGACCAGTGCGAGAGCCTCATGCCCATCATCATCGCCTCATCTGCACTGGCATCCTCCTCATGGGAGGAGACCTCCAGCTCCTGCATCGCCTCCTCAGCCAGCTCCTCTCCCTGTTGCAGTGCCAAGTTGTAAAGGGCTCAGCAGATGACAGATACGTGATACCTTCTGTGGACTATATTGCAGGGCTCCACCGGACTGGTTCAGGCACCGGAACCTCATTTTCAGCACCCCGATGATCTGTTCCACCAAGTTGTGAGCTGCTGCATGAGCCTCATTATATCATCGCTCTGTTGCAGTCTGAGGCCGCCGCATGGGTATCATCAGCCACAGCCTCTGTGGGTAGCCCCTGTCCCCAAGGAACCATCCCTGTTGCTTCTGTGGACCCTAGAAATGGTCAGGGATTTGTAAATGACTGAGAATGGATGAGTTGTGGACTCTCCCTGGAAACAGTGCACACACCTGCAGGAATCATTTCTGGTGGTCGCACACCAGCTGCTCATTCAGCTGATAGAATCCCTTGCTGTTGAAATAGTTGACTGTGTGTTGCGATGGAGATCTGAGTGCTACGCAAGTGCAGTCAATGGCACTCTGCACCTGTGGAAAACCCGAGATCTGGGCGAATCCAATTACTCTTGCATCCTGGTTGTCCTGGTCCTGGGCAAAATACTCAAAGTTGTGTGCCCTCGCAAAGATGGCCTCATGACCTCATGGATGCATTTGTGGGTGGAGGCTTGAGAGATCCCACAGAGGCCACCTGTGGAGCCCTGAAAGTAACCACTAGATAGAAATTGAGCCAATTTCAAGGCCACAGGCAATGGATGCCCTCCATGTCCCCATGGCACTAAATCCTGCAGTAGCTGGCAGCTATGAGCGACCAGTTCCCTAGACATGCGCAATCTTGTTCGACACCAGTTCTCGTCATCTGCGAATGAAAGGGGGCATCTATAGACTCCGGCTGTCGCTGTGCTCTTTGGTGGCGTGTGTGGGAGCCCCAGCCGTTTCTTCTTTCAGAGGGTGCTGCTCCTGCCTCTGTGCAGCCAGGTGCCTCAGTCACTCCCTTCTCAGTCATTTTTGCTCTCTGTAAGCCACAGCTAGGTCACCAGGCTCCATGATCCTGACATCCTCCTCCTGCAGGATGAAAGAGAGAGACATGTGGGTTGGCATGGGTGTACGAAGAACCTGTCTTGGTTAAGTCTGAAGGCCCCTTAATGCAACCCGGAGAGTGCTGGCCACCACTTGGATGGCCAGAATTTAGTGCACTACACAGATGCCCGAAGCCCCACCCACCTCCGCCCCACTCCACCTGACCAATTGACGGCAGCTTTGCCCATTGGACTGCATGCTATGCTGTCAGCTCAGGCGCAGGCATTCTCCTAACCCGCACTGCAAGGCTGCACTGTTAGCTTGAACCATGGGAGGAGACTGGTCCAAACCTGAATTATGACATTGCAAAGGGCTGTGAACACCTCCACCAGTGACTGCTCCATGGCCATCTTTAGCAAGGAGGTTATGCAATGTGCCCAGTCATCCAATTGTTCTGCAGGCCACTAAAATACTTATTATTTAGCAGTCTGTGCCCGAGGGGTGAAAAGTTCTGGAGGACTTGGTAGCAATTTGATGCCTCTGCATTCTTTGAGTGGGCAGAGAAGCTAGAGGCCCAACTCCAATCATATTAATATGGTTGCTCCTGCACTGTCTCAGCTGCAGAGGAGTGGTCACTTTAGACAAGGTTTCCCTAATGTGTGGCTGCTTCCCTCGCCACCCTCCCAATTCGCATATGCTTGTGTGCTCCCTTCAACTGCAAGGCAGCCCTTGCCCATCCCAATACACCTCAACCACAGGGCATCCCTTGCCCACCCCAATACACCTCAACTGCAGGGCAACCCTTGCCCCCCACCCCCCCACCCCCAATCCCCCACCAGTGTGCCTCAACCTTGAAGTCTAACAGGCGACCCGGGCGAGCACTCTGCAACATTACTGTGTGCTTACCTCTGTGTTCCCCTCAAAGTTCTGCCCACCAAGTACACGCCTTTTTTACGGTGTTGTGAAACATTTCGGTGGGGCCGATCCAGTCAGGGGTGGGAGTGGGGGTGGAACAATTCCGGCAGGCTTGGCTAATAATGATATGCAGATGTATTACAATGAGGTTCCCAATGTCTGATAACGGGAAATGTGGTCAGCCATCAGTGGGCAGAGTGGACAATCGCAAACTGGTTTCACAACGACCTAAAACCGATTTTTGGCCATCTCACCATATTGTCTGCACACACCACCAAACATACCTGACGCCAGCAGGCACAGATGATTCCGTCTATTGTGTAGGAACTTTCAGTGTTCTGACCACCCAATGATGTCATCCTTCTGCATGTGTACTGGGCCATCAAATTATATCATTAACACAATGTTGTCAGTGAACACAGCCTTATTCCTCCTTCTAGCCTGTAACTGAAAATGATCTGGGTATTGCAGTCAGTGATAAAGCAATGGCATTCACCACTAATCTCAACCATAGCTGCCCACAAAGATCTCTTTGATGTGGAATTCTCCTTTCCCAATGCCAGTTTAAATCTGGCATCAAATCAGGGGATCTCCAGGCATCCAGCAACAGTGATGTTATCAAGCCAATCATGCTGAGATATTCTCACAGACCCAGAAATAAAAACCACTAAATCTCTTTACATTTAATTTTTATAGATAGAGAAATAAATTATTGGGACATACAAATGGGTAAGAACGTAAGAATTAGTGAGCAGGAGTAAACCATTCAGCCCTTTGAGCCTGCTTTGCCATTTAATACAATCATGGCTGATCTCTAAGGCTGGCATTTAATGGGGTCTCAGGGGCCGTACTGGGAGCCAAGATAAGAGGAGGCAAAAAGTCAGGTGGGATGCCCTGGGGGTGGTGCACCCATCACCTTCCCACCACTGCTGCATTTCACCAGCAGCAGGGAAGGTGGTGGACTGCCTTCCCAACCTGAGGCCAAATGAAACTTTTAAGTGGCCTTCAAAGGTTGGCTTAAGGACCTCTCCCCATCGCCGATGTTGTTCTGTGGTGGTCGTTGGGCCCTCCATTATATGAGGAAATTTCCAGGCATAGCCTGGAAGCCTCCTTACAGGCCTTTGAGTGGAGGTGTGCCTCCTGACTGTTTTGTTGTTTGATAGGGATTTAGGCACGGTTTGGGGATTGTCTCATCTCCCAAATATATATTGCTTGAGTCCATAGCCTTTTTTAACCAGAACTATTTATTTACAGCAAGTATTTACACATCTGGACCGCCTCACAAGGTAAAAGTTTCTGTGCTCTTCAAGATCTCTCTTCCTACATGTGTTCTGATATCATTATTACACCAGCATCATGTATGTTTCTGATGTTAATCCTTTATGTCTCCCACCAAGGCTTTATCCCCATCATATCTAGATCCTCTTACATCTCCCACCAAAGTCTCAGATTTCGCAGGATTAGTCTCTGAGGTGCCTTGACTAATCGCCCTGATCCTGTTCTGACCTCCTGTTGAGATTGAGGATATTAAGTACTCTTCCTTCTGTCAGTGTGAGTGTTCTTCTCCTGGGTGACTGTAGACCTTGTATTAGGATCCGAGTAGTAGGCCCAAGTTTCTACTGGCTTTCTTTTCAATGATATTAAGGTACTACGGTTTCTCCTTTTGATACAAAAACAAAAACAGAATTACCTGGAAAAACTCAGCAGGTCTGGCAGCATCGGCGGAGAAGAAAAGAGTTGACGTTTCGAGTCCTCATGACCCTTCAACAGAACTCAAAGAACTCCAGTTCTGTTGAAGGATCATGAGGACTCGAAACGTCAACTCTTTTCTTCTCCGCCGATGCTGCCAGATCTGCTGAGTTTTTCCAGGTAATTCTGTTTTTGTTTTTGTTTTGGATTTCCAGCATCCACAGTTTTTTATTTTTATCTCCTTTTGATACCCTGGCCTGTCTCAGCCCTGTACGATCTTGGTTGAGGAGTTTTTTCAATGATTGTACTTTCCCTTTGTTGGTCTCAGACCCATGCTCCCTCCCCAAGCTTCAGCATTGGTAACTTACATGCTCTATGTCTGTGATTAAAGTTCCGAGTCTGGTTGTTTCTCAGTTCTTCCTCATACTTTTTTACCCTCTCGTGGTCATTCTACTGATATTGGGTTTGAATATTTGTGTTGGACATGGCAGCTGTGTTCTCAATCTCCTATTACTAGTAACTCTGATGGTGAGAAACCATTTTCTAGTGGTGAGGATCAATAACTCAGAAGAGCTAGATTAAGGTCTTTGTTTTTCTTTAATTATTCCTTAATTGTTCATATCCCCCTCTTGGCCTCTCCATTTGCTTGAGAATAAAGAGGTGAACTGGTGACAGTAATGAAGCCATATTAGTTTGCAAAATTTTGGAATTGCTCGCTTGTGAGTTGCGGCCCATTGTCAGACACTATGATGTCCAGGATGCCTTGTGTTGCATAAATTCTCTTGCGGGAGTGAATGACTGCTTCTGCGGTGTTACTATGCAATCTGTTTACAGCAATCCACAGTGAGTAGCCATCAATGACAATAAGGAAGGTTTTCCCCTTAAATTCAAATAAGTCCATTCTCAGGTGCTCCCATGGCCTTGATGGAAAAGTAGAAGGTACTAGTGGCCCTCTTTGTTCCTGGCTGTTTACAGCACAAGTAAGACATTTAGAAATCATTTCTTCTATAGGGTGAGTAATATCTGGCCATCAGAGTGATTGTATGACATTTTGCAATTCCTAAATGTCTTTGGTGCAGTCTTTGAAGAATATCAAGCCAAAGGACTCTCAGTATGATTAAACTCTCGTTGAAGAATAGTAAGTTGTCAATGACAGTGAGGTGCTTGCTCTGTTCAAAATACTGCCGTGGTATTGGATTAGTGGAGGTATAGTCTGATCATCCTTCCAGACAATATTCTTGGATTTGAAGATATTCTTCATCTCGCTTCTGGGTGTGCTTTATTTCCTGCAACTTTCTTGCAGCAGCTGTAAGCATTGAGTGATTAAGGACATATATGCTTCAACCTCCACAATGAAATATAAATCCTCTTGCTCAGTTCCTTAAGATGGTTTTCATGACAGTGTGTCTGCTGTTGTTTGACATTTTCCTTGCACATCTTCTGTGATGGAATCGTGCCTCAACAATCTTAGTCTGAACCACTGGATTCTGTGTTCATGTTCAGAAGGGCGACTCATGGTTTATGGTCTGTTTCGATTTTGAAACGTAATCTCATGACATAGTTTGAAAATTTTTCACACACATTGCTGCCAAAGCTTTTTTTTCTATTGTGGTGTATTGTTCCATTTCTGTCAGTGACTTAGAGGTTGAGTAGACTGGTCTACACTTGCCATCTTTTTGCACTTGAAATAAAACTGCCCCCAGACCTATAGATGGTGTATCTGCTACTACTATGGTTGGTAATTCTGAGTCATAATGTGCCAAGATTTCAGAAGAGATTAAAAGTTGTTTAATCCTTTTGAAAGCATTTTGCTGGTCCACATTCCAGCACCACTGTTGACCCTGTCTCAATAGCTGTCTCAAAAGTTCATTGACCTCTGCCAAATTCCGTAGGAACTTAACTACTTGGTTCACCATCCCTAGGACTCTTTGAAGTTCAGTTATGTGCCTGGGGCTGTGGAAATTCTCTTGTAAATTTCATTCTTTGTGGATCAACTGTGATTCCAGGGGCTGGTACTTTGTGACCTGGAAACTTAACCGTGGGTTTGGCAAATTCATATTTTTCATTCGGTGTTGCGCTTGCACCCTGTAAAGCTCGCAGGAGTGCTTTGACCCTGGAATCATGCTCTTTTCTGGTGGCATATTACTCTTCCATGCCTTCTAAAATGTTGGACATCGTTTCCTGGAAAATTTCTGGGGCAGATATGGCTCCAAAGGGCAATCTATTGAAACAATAACAAACTAAGAACATTACAAATATGGTCAGCAATCTGGATTATTAGTCTAAATGCAACTGCCAAAATCTATTGTTCGCATTCAATTTGGTAAAGTAATCTTGGCTAGTTTTGCTAGGCTGTTGTCCACTGAGGCCATCAGCTGAATCTCACATTCCACAGCTTTGTTTATTAGTTAAATCCATGCAGATACTTACATAGCCATTTGGGTTTGGGACTGTAACCATACCAGAACACCATTTTGTTGGCAAGGTGACCGGTGAGATAACCCCTTGCTGCTGCATGTTTTCTATTTCAACCTTGGCTTTGTCCAAGAACTTTTCTCACGGTAAAGAAGCAAATTGGTTTAGCATCAGCTCATAGGGCAATGATGTACTCAGTCTTTACATCTCAGCTTTGCCATGAGTTGGCCTTTGACTTTTAAAGTTGTCCCACCAGGACCTTGTAACCTGATAGGTGAAGGTTGCAGTGTAATCTGTTTGAGCCATTTGACTTCATCTGATAAAACAGAAACCCTTGCTCCTGTATCCGACTTAAACTTTGTGGCGTGTCCTTCTACTTCAGGTTTAACACTCCAATACTTGTTTTCAGTGTCATTTATCTCTCTAGGAAGATTAATTGCTGTTCTTGTGGTTCTTCCACTTCTTGTATGTGGCTCTGTTTCAAATTTTTTCTTTTTTACAGGTTGTCAGTACTTTCAAGCGTCAAACAGTTTTAAAGTGGCCTATTTTTCCACAGTTGTGGCCCTCTGCACCACCACTACCCCACCCCCCCCACCCCCCACCACCACCACCACCACCACCACCACCACCACCACCACCACCACCACTGTTGGACATTTTTCTCATTCGTGCAGCTTGTTCTAGTCGCACCAGAGACATTTCAAAATGGCGGTTAGCACACTTCTCATTTTGGTGGACTTCAGCTTTGGTGCGTTACCCATTTTATGGCCTATGAATTGAATGGTTTCACTTGATCTTCTCCTTCCCTGCAATCGATCACCTGATTCTGTTTTCTAAGTTCCCTTTGTCTTGCGATCTGCACTGCTTTCACGAGTGTTAAATCCGCCCTTGTCTGTAAGAGATCAGTTAATGCTTTGTCTAACACCTTACAATGATCCTGTCATGAATCAGCTTGTCTTTTAAAATTCCATTAGCGCAGTTCCCTGCCAGCCTACAAAGGTTGTTGATAAAGGAATCCATGCTTTTGCCTGGCCTTTGTTTTCTTCTGTTAAATTTAGCCGTCTCAATTTTTAAATTCCGATGGCCATTGAAATAAGAGTTGATAGGTTGCATGGTTTCTTAATAAGAAGCAGAAATCTCACCAGCCCTTGCTTTTAAGTTAGTTGATAGTTCTAACAGCATAAAGTAGGGGTACTGACCTGGTCTTTTTATGTCAACCTGAAGCACTTCTTTACCCTGTATACCTTTTTCTCCAGATGTCCAACTTCTGGGCCTGCTGTAGACCTTCTGCACTCTGAAATGGTTCTGGGGGTAGCAGGGTGGATCCCATGCTTCTGCTGAGCCTTGAAATTGTTCCTGCATTTGATCCTATTTCTCCAGTGCTGCTTGCTTTTGCGGGCCTGTGCTCACTGCTGTCTGGTCTCAGGGTCTGTCTCACGCCTTGCCTCTGTTGCTCCCATGATTTTCCAATGTCTTTGTTGGTCTTGGAATTTCTTATTTTGTCCTTCCTTCAAGGTCCTCTTTCCTTGCCAACCCTGTAGCTTCTTTTAGTCTTTACTGGATCTTTCATTTGCTGCCATCAAATTTTGTTGTGTGGCAGAGAGTTAGGTGGGGTTTGGGGATTTTCTAATCTTCCAAAAGTATGCTGCTCAACTCCATTGTCTTTTTAACCAGAACTATTTATTTACAGCAAGTATTTGCACATCTGGACCTCTGCAGGAGGTAAGAGCTTCTGTTTGCTTCAAGATCTCTTTTACTGCTTAGTCCATGTGATGTGACATCATTGTTACATCAGCATCATGTACTCTTACACTGACCTCCTGATTGGGCACACTATTGCCCATGGAGGGCCCTCCTGGCAGCAAAGGCCACCATCTCAGAAACACCAACCCCACCATCACCAATGACTCTCTTCCTCAGTGACCCCAGTCCCAATCACCTATGTTCCAGGGCCTGCTCCATCATTGTTGCTCCTGGTTGCAGTCCCAGCAGTGGACATCGTTCCCAGTGATACTGCTGGCACTGTAGAGCTGCCAGTCTTCCAGTTGGCCGGCAGCTCCTGAAGTCAGAACATCATCCTTTAAAAGGATGGGAGTCCTGATGCCAGGCAGGTAATTGCCTGATAAAATTGGGTGAAGACTCCAGAAATGACTGAGGTGGAGTTACCCCTCACTTTCCAGCCAGTACCGCTGCCCCATAAAATCCTCGCCACAAACTTTTTTAAAAATTAAAAATATGTGGAATGTCATCATAATTGAGAAACTTGACATTCAACAGATATAAAACTATTCTTTTGGGGCTAATGATCCTGGTTAGCAGTAATCATGAACTTAGTACGCAGTTAAAAACCCAGGGCTGTAACTTCCAACCAGCATCGGAAAGTGCTGGGCAGCAGGAATTAGAAGAAATAAATACACACTTACCTGGTGTTGAAAATTACATTGACACATTTGCCAGAGCTGTTTGTTGCCTGTATCAAAAGACTCCTCACAGACCCCAGCAAAGTGTTGCTCCAGTGGATTCAAAGAGGCAACGCCCTTTTTTTTATGGCACTAGCTACTGTAAAGCAGGTAAGTTTAAAGGACCAGTGAAATTGACAGGCCAGGGAGAAGGTAAGTGTCTAAGGTAAGTGGATGGGATTTGGGGGGTGGGGATGGTCGAGAGCATCTGGGGGGGTGTCCGGGGTGGGAGGTGGTTGTGTAGGGATTCCTGGGTGTTGGTCGGAGGTATGGGAGAGTGGGTGGGGTCAGTTGGAGGTCATGGGGGCGCAGGGGTAGGGGTGGGTCGGAAATCTGGTGTGGGGGGGCGTCAGGTGGGCGGTAGTAGTAGTGGATGGTTGATCGGAGGTCCAGGGGGTGAGTTGGAGTTTCCGTAGGGGTTGGGGGTCCAATGTGAGTTGGGGAAGGGAAGCAGGGTTGTGGAAGGGTTCCCGGGGGGCGGGGGGGTGGGGTGGGGGTGCTCACGGTGGGGGGCGTCCCATGGGGTTTTAATTATTCTAACTTTTTCTGAGTAACAATTTTTGTAACCCTGGCAGAACCATCAAAAGTTTGCGATTTAAACCACATTTTCAAATGGTCCCCAGTGCAGGGCATTTGTCCAGAGGAAGTGTGCACTTCTGGACAATTGCCTTGCGAACCCTAACCTGGGAACATCTGAGAAGGATTCCCTAGCGCATCTTTGGGATGCCCCCAAATCCGACACTAGGGAGCCTGGACATTATGGCTGCCAGTTACACCTCATTTGATAAGGTGTAACTTTTTCAAGAGTTTTTACAATGAGGTTTTTGTTTATTCATTCATGTTATGTGGGTGTTGTTGGCAATGCCAGCATTTATTGCCCATCCCTAATTTTCCTCAAGAATGTGGTGGTGTGCCATATTTTTGAACCACTGCACTCCATCTGTGCAGGTACACCCACAGACTGCTGGGAAGAGAATTCTAAGATTTTGATCCCACGCCAGTGAAAGAATGGTGATGTAATTCCAAGTCAGAATGGTGTGCTGCTTGGAGAATAAATTACAGGTGGTGGTGATCCTATGCATGTGATGCACATATCCTTCTAGGAGGTAGAGGTCATCGGTTCAGAAGAAGCTGTCAAAGGAGCTTTGGTGAGTTGCTGCAGTGTATCTTGTATATAGCACACACTGCTGCCACTGTGCTTTGGTGGTGGAGGGGGTGAATGTTAAGATGGTAAGTGGACTGTCGATCAAGTGGGCTGCTTTGCCCTGGATGGTGTCGAGCTTCTTGAGTGTTGTTGGAGCTGCATTCATCCAGGCAAGTGGAGAGTCTTCCATCACACTCCGGACTTGTGCTTTGTAGATGGTGGACAGGCTTTGGGGAGTCAGGAGGTGAGTTACTCACCACAGAATTCCCAGCCTCTGACCTGCTTTTGTAGATACAGTATTTCTATGGCTGGTCCAGTTCAGTTTCTGGTCGATGGTAAGCCCCCAGGATGTTGACAATGGGGAGTTGAGCAATGGTAATGCCATTGAATTGTTAGATTCTCTCTTGTCGGAGACGATCATTGCCTGGCACTTGCATGGCACGAATATTACTAAGAGCATAAGAGTGGATGTTCTCATCAGTTCAATGATTTCTAATTGATTACTGCCTCAGGTGACCTCAATTGCATACCTTCTGGAGAAGTATAGAATTGCAGATGAAAATCTGTGGATTTCTGCTTTTAACCGTGCATGTGCGGACTCAAGACGTTGCTGTCAGTTTCAGAGGAGTAATGATAGCGAATACTGGTAGTTTCACTATCATTACCAATGCAAAATGCAGCCATTGTGTGCAAGATTCTATAGAAATAAGCTTGCTACAGGAATCTCCAGTTGTTTTTGTAAGCTGCTTACATACTGTGGTTGGATTGAAATTGGGGTCGGTTAGCTCAGTTGGCTGGATGGCTGGTTTGTGATGTCAAGTGATGCCAATAGTGTGGGTTTAATTCCTGTACTGGCTGAGATCATCCATGAAAGCCCTGCCTTCAACCACACCCCTTGTCTGAGGTGCGGTGACCTTCAGGGTAAACCAGTTGTCTCTCTCCAATGAAAGAGCAGCCTCTGAGACTACAGTGACTTTTCATTTCATTTTCGGATTGAAATAGACAGACATTTTAAAACACTTTTTTAAAAAAAGTACTTAATTTCTGTTGCAGCTCAGTTTTCACTTGGTGGCCAGAAGGGATATATGAATGTTGGGCAAATATGTAGGATGGCAGTAAAGGTAGGGGAATTTTGACCAGCATGTTGGCATGGTCTGATTATAATAAAATGAAGATCAGAAAATTCTTCATTTATGGGCCCAAGGCCCACTTTTAATTGAAAGTCCTATCAATCAATTCTTGTGTGTCAATCTTCCTGGCCCTGCGCCATGGTCACTTTTTCTTCCTTCTCCTCCTCTTCTTACTGTTCTACAGCCAAAGGGTCTAATGAGATCATCACACTTACAAAGCATGGCCTTAGAAAAACTTCTTCCTCTGCTGAAATGGAATTTCAAGGTAAGTGTGTATTAATGGAATTTCAGCACCAAGTACATTGAGGCCTATGTTCATTATATTAAAATGTTGATCTTGAACTTCTACAGAAATTTACTGGGAAAATGATGCCTACAAATCAATGTTCATTTCGGTACTCACACATGGAATTGTAGGTAGGTTCATATGGTCATTGTAGGTAGCTATGCAATCAGTAGCTAAACAATGTAACCTTGGGTCAGAGTTTTAAAATTGAATCAATCCATTGTATTAGGCATATTCTCTTTCCATATCACAGCCACCTTGTTCATCAGCTGTCACCTCACTTCAATAAAAAAGAAGCCAACACAACCACAGCCAAACCTGTACTAGATATACTAGCAGGAGAGAACATTATTAATGGTGTTCACAACTATGGAATCAGGGACAAGGAGCTGGTGATTCAACCCCTAACCAACAGCTATAATTGCTTCCATTTCACCTAATTGGTAACGTGCTGTGTCAGTTGTAAGACACAGTACTATACAAAATTCAGATGTAGAAAACGTAAATTTCTGGTCCCATCAGCGGCAGGCATAGTTGCGAGCAGGACAGGAAAGTTTGGGAAGCAGCCAAAAGTCAATTGACTTTTGAAAGCTCTCTGAAATTTCCCATCCTGCCTACGACAATGCTGGCAGGGCCGGAAAATCCCGCCCTATGCCTATGTAGATCACACTTCACCAATACCACCTAAGGCAGGATTTTCTGGTCCTGCCAGCGATAGGCGTCATGGTGGAAGAACGGGAAAATTTGGCAGTCATCCAAAAATCAGTTTCCTGCCAGCGTAAAAATAGATTGTGATTGTCCGCTCCTGACTTCAATGGTGGGTCAGGTAGGCCCCCATGCTTTGTCAGGAACTGCATTTGCATGCATTTAAATGTCATGAATACTCATTAAAAAGCCAGCTTACCAGAATCACATCCTCACTCCAGATCAAAAGGCCACACAGGTGGCTAAATAAACCGATGTGATTTCTGACTGGATATAAGTGTTATGCACCTGGCAACCTACACTTCACTCATGACTTCGGGGTATGTCCACCTATCTTTCATTGCGCTGTGCTCACAGCTGCTCCGACTCCATACCAGGCTGCGCAGGCAAGACCAGCGGAAGTTCAAGCAGGGTTCAGAGCCAAGGCTCTCCATTCCAGACAATCGGTAAAGTGGGGAGATGGTGGATGGGGATGGAGGGCAAAGGTTAAACTGGGTGGGGTGGGGGCATGCATGGGTGTGTGAAACAAGAAATAGGCAAGGGAAGGAGCAGGAGGGCAAAGGATTGACAGAAGGGTTGGGGTGAGAGAAGACAGGGGCAAAGGAGGGGGCTGGAGGGCAAATACTTGAATGAGGGAGTTGTGAGACAGGACAGAGGCAGGGCAAGGGGCTGGAGGGAAGAGGCTTGACTGAGTAGGGGACACTGGGGAAAGGTGCACACAGGCACATCCTGGGGGTGGCAGGAAGCACAGACAGTCCTGGGCAAGAGCACAAAAAGTAGCCGGGGCCAGATGCATTGATGGTCCTGTGGCCCTGCCTCGTAATTTAGAGAGCTGTACTTGAAATGATTGTCCTTGTCCCAGTCCAGGGAGAGGGAGGGCCTGTTAGTCCCATGCCCAGCATTATGTGCACTAAGCATTGTTAGTCCCTCACACACATCAATCCTGTGTGTTCCTGGCTTTATACTGCGCCGCAGATGACACAGTCACAGTCAGGGGAGGAATCTGCAGCCTGTAGATGGGAAAGAGTTCATGTAGGGGCGAACTGTCGATGGTCTCATAAGGGTGTCTCTGTAGGTCGCAGTGCAATAGGCCTCAAGATGGGGAGGGATCAGGCCTGCATGGATCATCGGGACAACAACATCAAATGGTTCAGGGAGTAGGACAGGGATATCCACAACTATAATATGGGATCAAAGGTTAGAGGGGGAGGAAGGAGAGTAATCAGAGTGAGGGACACCTGAACTTGATGCTCCTCCAGAATGAAAGGAGGGATTTCCACAGTCACAGGGGGAGGGTCGAAGCTGGTCTGGTAGTAGAACCTCAGCACCACCATGTTTCAAGCTGAATCAATGTTGCAGTTGAAAAAAAAGCATGAAAAAATTTGTCGGGAAGGGCTCTCAGGGCTTGTGGGAGGAGTCAACCACTGCGCTTATGGCCCGGGTGAAGGGGCACCTATTCATGTCCAATTTACCTAATGGAGAGGAAGGCATGGCTGAGACATGTTAAGACCAGTCAAATGCCAATTTAGGGAATTTGATGCCTTAACTCTTATAGCGTATTCATGTGAGTATAATTCCGATTAGGGCCAGTGTATGATTGCCTTGCAAAGATCCTTTGTTCCAGTTGTGAAAAATGTTGAATATCAGAAGGAACCAGAGGCCACGGGCCAGAATGCAGATGCCTAGTGGTAATAAGACATCTAAACCTTGCAGCTGGCAGGTTCAGATATGGAAACCCCCATCTGCCCCAAACATACTTTCATTCCATCACTGCAAGTAGGTGCTGCAGTGTAAACCAAAGGATATAGTCTGAGACTGTGCCCTGCCTGAGACTTCTAGCACCTGGCAGAACCCTTGCAGATCCAAGCCCTTGTATCAAAGCAATGTCATTGGAGTTGTGTTTGGTGGGGGATGGGGTGCTGGGTGTGCTTCAAGTGATCCTGAAGGCTATAATAGTGCAGCAAAAGGACTAATTGGGGATGAAATGACTGGGATGAAAGTAACACTTTAGCTCCACAATCACTCTCTAGTAAGCGACAGGGAGATGAACTTTGCAGATTTATGCTCACTCATGTTTCTGCAGAGGCGAGCATGAGGGAAACATGGATGGCGCAGGATGGTTCATCCTGACATTCAGGCAACTAAAAATGAGAAAAGGGGCCCATTGCTGCCAGGCTGGACAAGGGAAGAGCCTTACCCTGATGAACAAGTGCCTGCGGGCACCCTCAATAGAAGCTGAGGCTGACAGAGCCATTGAGTGAATGCATCTGGCAAAACCAAGGATTTTCAGAGGTTGCTTCTGATACCTCCAGATGAGCGAGACACAGTGCTGTCGACGCCGTCACATGTCTAGGGATGTGGTGATTCACATCTGACACATTCTCCAGGAGGAGTTGATGCTTAGGGACTGGGAGACTATCCATTGCCAGTGGCTCGCAAAGTGACTGCCGCTCTGAACCTCTTTGAGAGTGGCTCATTCCAAGCTATATGGGAGGTCACCAACAGCATATTTAGCAAGGCTCACAATTACGTGCGGTTTTCTCTAGATGACACCGACCAGGCTGTCAGAGCAGTGGGCTTTGCTGCTATCTCCAGATTCCCACAGGTGCATGGTGCCATCAATTGCACTCATGTGGCTTTAAAAGCTCCCTGGCAGCAGCCACTACAATTCATCAACAGGAAAGGCTTCCACTTTCTTAATGTGCAGCTGGTCTGCAATCATCACAAGCAGATTATGCAGGTATGTGCGAGACACCCTGGAAGCTCCCACGACTTGTACATCTTGAGTCACGCCCAGGTGCCACTGATCTTTGAGGGTCCTCATTGCATTCAGGGCTGGCTCCTCAATGACAAAGGCCACTCGCAAAAGACATGGCCAATGATGTCCATCTGGTGGCCACAAAGTGCCTCAGGGGAGAGATAAAATGCTGCTCATGCTGCAACATGCTCATTGATAGAGTAATCCATTGGCATCTTGAAGATGTGTTTTCGGTGTCTGGACAGGTTAGGTGGCACTCTCCAGTACCTTCCCAACTACACAGCTAATTCTTGTGTCATCTGCAAATTTCCCAATCATGCCTCCCACATTTAAGTTTAAATCACTAATATATACAAGAAACAGCAACATCCCCAACACTGAATCCTGTAGAATGCCACTGGATACCACTTTCCATTCGCAAAAAACATCCATCAACCATTACCCTTTGTTTCCTGTCACTGAGCCAATTTTGGATCCAACCTGCCACCTTGCCCTGTAGCCCATGAGATCTCACTTTCCTGACCAGTCTGTCATGTGGGACCTTGTCAAAAGTCTTACTGAAATCCATGTGGACAACATCCACTGCACTACGTTCATCAAATCTCCTTGTTACTTCCTCAAAAAATTCTAGTAAGATACAATCTTCCCCTAACAAAACCAAGCTGACTATCCCTGATCAATCCATGCCTTTCTAAGTGACAATTTACTGTGTCTCTCAGAATTGTTTACAATAATTTGCCCAACACCAAAGTCAGACTGACCAGCCGATAATTTTCTGGCCTATCCCTCGCACCCATTTTAAATAACGGTACAATGTTCGCAGACCTCCAAACTTCTGGGACCTTACCTGGAATTCACTGCTAAAGTTGGTGGTTGAGGCGGTAACACTCAACTCATTTAAAAGGTACCCAGATCTGCATCTGAAGCGTTATAACCTGCGAGGCTACATACCAAGTGCTGGAAAGTGTGATTAAAGTGAGCGGCTAGTTTCTTTTTCCTCTTTTTGGCCAGCGCTGACACAATGGACTGAATGGCCTCTTTCTGTACCATAATCTTTCTATAGTTCCATAAGGATACCTGTCTTCTGTGAGTGCTGATTAGACCTCTATAAGGGCTGAGGACATGAGCAGTACAGGATGTGGTGAAGATGTCAAAGCATGTGAGAGAGAATCAGTGGTGAAGTTCCTTGTACTGGTAGCATGTGAGATCCCTGTAGAATGTATCACTGTGAATGCCTGATGGGCTTGTGAGAGTGAAAGTTGAGAGTGAGAAAGTTGACTTACCCTGGTGGAGAGGATGAGATCATTCATCCTTTCTCTGCACTAGATAGTGGACCTCTTCTGTGCTGTGTTGGCGCTGACTATGCCGACCACCTCCTCCCAAGCCAAAATGGTGAGATTGGTAGACCTCCTTCTCCCATCATTTGGGTGCCTCCACTACACCCAGAAGTTGTGTCAGCGCATTGTCACTGAACTTGGGACACTAGGCCTCCTTTGGGGGCCATCAATCTCTTCGACCAGTCCTGGGCTGCAGACAGTGAAGGATGTGTCCGGGTGCAGTTTAAATATGGAGCCCAGAAAGATGATCCAATGAGATCATGGTAGGGCAGACCAATCACAGCCCACCCCACCACGAGATCCAGTGTGCTTCCTGTTCATGCATATTTAATGAGCTGAAAAGCAGCAGACAATCTGATGTGGAAACCTGCCATCCTGGCTGACGGAAAATGTGCCCACTTCTCCTACCCACCACCCACTCATAGTATCTTCCCTTAAAGTGGAATTGGTAGAAGCTGATGGAGTATCTGCAGCCAGAAGCTTGTCAGCTGCTGGAGTTTATGTTGTACACCTTGGAAAGCTATAGAATGCATGGAGAATTCCAGTGGAGTAGAGGTAGTTTTGGGTATATAATGCAATTGTTTCTGTTCTTATTTCACCTATTTACAGTATAAAGCAAATTCAGAGATCAGTGGCAAATTGAAACATTGGCACCTGCACAATATTTACAGATGTTCGATTGCTTAAAAGTCACAAATTGTTTTATGATTCTGGCTGCAGACTTCTGACATGTTAAACAAAATATGATTTCCTTTCTGTTAAATTGTTGATGTACTTGAGTCTCTTCAGAATTGGGAATTTTAACAAATGATTTGTCTCTTATCCTTTAAACCTTTGCAAATTTTGCAACAACGTCAAGCAAAAAAGACACACACTGATTTTTTTTAACTTTAGTTTCACCATAATTCTTCAGGTGGCACAAGAGCTGCTTCCACTACTATTAAAGTATATTTCAAGGTTAATTAGATTTCTCACTGCTAATGTGCATTAAATGCATTTAAATAGGCTACTCAATTTTCAAGCAACTTGAGACTGCACATAAAAGAGGGAATGCTTCAGCTAAATGACTATATCAATACATTTTTTAATCATAATCAGATCACCTTCAATAGAAAGAAAGTATGTTGGTATTTTTAACATGCATCATTTATTAATAAAATAACGCATTGCCAATCAGATTTTTCTTTAGCACCTAACCCTTCTGTGAAAGGTTAATGGCAACCATGACAGGGTAATTACCACACAGCAATCCCCTTGCTGCATTTACTGAATTATTCAGGCCATTAATGACAGCTCCGAACGCAACATGTAGTCAACATGGGTATGGAACACTTAAATATTCAGAAACTACAGTGGGACTCCAATTAATTGGATCGACCCATCCAATAATGGCCTTAATTGCTGTTGTTGCACTTTCTGATGAACAGCTTCTTACAATTCAAGCTTTCGCCTAATTCTCTTTATTCATGTTCACCATGCTTTGCAATTTCATATATATGCCCAGATCCTTCCTAATCTGAAGTTTACAACAATAACTTGCATTTATAAAGTGCCTTTAATGTCATGAAATGTCTCAAGGCACGAAAAAGAAGAGTTATCAAACAAAGTTTGACATCAGAATTACCTGGAAAAACTCAGCAGGTCTGGCAGCATCGGCGGAGAAGAAAAGAGTTGACGTTTCGAGTCCTCATGACCCTTCGACAGAACTTGCGTTCGAGTCCAAGAAAGAGTTGAAATATAAGCTGGTTTAAGGTGTGTGTGTGGGGGGCGGAGAGATAGAGAGACAAAGAGGTGGAGGGGGGGGTGGGGGTGTGTGGTTGTAGGGACAAACAAGCAGTGATAGAAGCAGATCATCAAAAGATGTCAACGACAATAGTACAATAGAACACATAGGTGTTAAAATTAAAGTTGGTGATATTATCTAAACGAATGTGCTAATTAAGAATGGATGGTAGGGCACTCAAGGTATAGCTCTAGTGAGTTTTTTTTTAATATATAATGGAACTAGGTGGGAAAAGGAAAATCTTTATAATTTATTGGAAAAAAAAAGGGAAGGGGGAAACAGAAAGGGGGTGGGGATGGGGGAGGGAGCTTACGACCTAAAGTTGTTGAATTCAATATTCAGTCCAGAAGGCTGTAAAGTCCCTAGTCGGAAGATGAGGTGTTGTTCCTCCAGTTTGCGTTGGGCTTCACTGGAACAATGCAGCAAGCCAAGGACAGACATGTGGGCAAGAGAGCAGGGTGGAGTGTTGAAATGGCAAGCGACAGGGAGGTTTGGGTCATTCTTGCGGACAGACCGCAGGTGTTCTGCAAAGCGGTCGCCCAGTTTACGTTTGGTCTCTCCACTGTAGAGGAGACCACATTGGGAGCAACGGATGCAGTAGACTAAGTTGGGGGAAATGCAAGTGAAATGCTGCTTCACTTGAAAGGAGTGTTTGGGTCCTTGGATGGTGAGGAGAGAGGAAGTGAAGGGGCAGGTATTGCATTTTTTGCGTGGGCATGGGGTGGTGCCATAGGAGGGGGTTGAGGAGTAGGGGGTGATGGAGGAGTGGACCAGGGTGTCCCGGAGGGAGCGATCCCTACGGAATGCCGATAAGGGGGGTGAAGGGAAGATGTGTTTGGTGGTGGCATCATGCTGGAGTTGGCGGAAATGGCGGAGGATGATCCTTTGAATGCGGAGGCTGGTGGGGTGATAAGTGAGGACAAGGGGGACCCTATCATGTTTCTGGGAGGGAGGAGAAGGCATGAGGGCGGATGCGCGGGAGATGGGCCGGACACGGTTGAGGGCCCTGTCAACGACCGTGGGTGGAAAACCTCGGTTAAGGAAGAAGGAGGACATGTCAGAGGAACTGTTTTTGAATGTAGCATCATCGGAACAGATGCGACGGAGGCGAAGGAATTGAGAGAATGGGATGGAGTCCTTACAGGAAGCGGGGTGTGAGGAGCTTTAGTCGAGATAGCTGTGGGAGTCGGTGGGTTTGTAATGGATATTGGTGGACAGTCTATCACCAGAGATTGAGACAGAGAGGTCAAGGAAGGGAAGGGAAGTGTCAGAGATGGACCACGTGAAAATGATGGAGGGGTGGAGATTGGAAGCAAAATTAATACATTTTTCCAAGTCCTGACGGGAGCATGAAGCGGCACCGAAGTAATCATCGATGTACCGGAGAAAGAGTTGTGGAAGGGGGCCGGAGTAGGACTGCAACAAGGAATGTTCCACATACCCCATAAAGAGACTTAGTCTACTGCATCCGTTGCTCCCAATGTGGTCTCCTCTACATTGGAGAGACCAAACATAAACTGGGCAACCGCTTTGCAGAACACCTGCGGTCTGTCCTCAAGAATGACCCAAACCTCCCTGTCGCTTGCCATTTCAACACTCCACCCTGCTCTCTTGCCCACATGTCTGTCCTTGGCTTGCTGCATTGTTCCAGTGAAGCCCAACGCAAACTGGAGGAACAACACCTCATCTTCCGACTAGGGACTTTACAGCCTTCTGGACTGAATATTGAATTCAACAACTTTAGGTCGTAAGCTCCCTCCCCCATCCCCACCCCCTTTCTGTTTCCCCCTTCCCTTTTTTTTTCCAATAAATTATAAAGATTTTCCTTTTCCCACCTATTTCCATTATATATTAAAAAAAAACCACTAGAGCTATACCTTGAGTGCCCTACCATCCATTCTTAATTAGCACATTCGTTTAGATAATATCACCAACTTTAATTTTAACACCTATGTGTTCTATTGTACTATTGTCGTTGACATCTTTTGATGATCTGCTTCTATCACTGCTTGTGTGTCCCTACAACCACACACCCCCACCCCCCCCTCCACCTCTTTGTCTCTCTATCTCTCCGCCCCCCACACACACACCTTAAACCAGCTTATATTTCAACTCTTTCTTGGACTCGAACGCAAGTTCTGTCGAAGGGTCATGAGGACTCGAAACGTCAACTCTTTACTTCTTCCGCCGATGCTGCCAGACCTGCTGAGTTTTTCCAGGTAATTCTGTTTTTGTTTTGGATTTCCAGCATCCGCAGTTTTTTTGTTTTTATCTAAAGTTTGACATCAACCCACATAAGGCTTTTATAACTAAAGCATGCTTTGAATGGGAGTAGTATGTTACAGGATTAACAGCTAACCTTTTACAAAGATGCTTTACACCAGAAGTCATACCACACATAAGGAAATTTCAGCTTTGTGCAGTTGGCAGTACAACCACTTCTGAATCAGAGATTGTATGCTAATTTTCACTTTGGATGTGGGCAGAAAACTGCCAGCTGTGAATCGGCCAGCCATTATGGCTAATTTTCCTTTCCATACAAGTCAGGTGAGGCCCACAACAGTACTTTGAGTACATAATCTAACATGACTTAGTTATTTTGATGTAGGGCTATTATTGGAGGTATAATCTTTTGGAGGGAATGTTAAACAAGGCCCACTTGTCCATTCAGGTAGACATAAAATACCCCATAGCCTTATTCTTATAAATCTGTGTATTATAAACAAAGACATGGGGCAGAATTTTGACTCCTAAATGGAGTTGGCTTGGGTGCTGACATGGTGGGATTAAATTTCCAAAAAGCGGCATTGAGTTGGGAACTCGACATCATCCTGCCCACTTCCAATTCAACCCGGTCGGGTTTGCAGGCAAACGAGAAACCCCATTGGAGCTGTCAGTTAAGTAATTAAAAATTAAAATATATAAAGAGGCAATTAATTGTAAATTTAACCTGGCTTTATGGTTTTAACAGCTAGCTCACAGGTTTCCCATGCTTTCTGCAACTCTCCAGGGTCAACAAGGCATACTCACCTTCATCTCAACTTCCTCACTGCCAGTCTTCACTGCAGCATTGGAGCAACTTATAGACATCTAGTGAGGAGCACCAGGAGCAGCCACACCAACAGGAGCAGCAGCAAGAAAACCAAGAGCAGCTGCCATCTCCAGGTTCACATGCTGCTCCACATGACAGGGGGGATAGACTGGGGGCTACAGCTCAAAGGAGATGACACCCCCCAGCACAGATCCACAGCAGAGGATCAGTTTCCTCAACATCACAGAGCAACAGCCCCTCAGGAGGCTCAGCCTTTCTCAGCAGGCCGTTACTGACATCTGCAGCCTCCTAGAACAAGATCTCCTTCCAAATCAACTAGGTGGGCACATTGCCAGTGTGGCCATCAATATTATCACAGCCCTGAATTTCCTTGTCTCCGGCTTCTTCCAGCCAACTGCTAGTAACCTGCCTAGGGTATTTCAATCTATTGCTCATTAGTCACTGATGACTCTTATGTACCCTCTGTTGGCTTTGTTTTCCAAGGCTGCCAATTATGTGAACTTTGTCATGGATGAGACGAGTCAAACACAGAGGACTGTTGATTTTGCTGCAGTGGCTGAATTCCCACAGATGCAGAGAGTCATTGATTCCACACATGTGGCAATGTCTACTTAGTTTGTGACCACTGCAAAGTCACCATGCATGTCTGTGTCAAATATCCAGGGAGCTGCCACAACTCATTAATTGTGCAGCAGTCACAAATCCTACAGATTTTCACTCCTCCACACCACTTCAGTGGCTGGGTCCTGACAGACAATTAAGGGTTACCTTCTGAAGACCTTTCTGCTGACTCCTGTAAGGAACCCTTACCAATGGAGGAGAGATCCAACAGGAGCCATTTCACTACAAGATCAATAATAGAACAAGCTAACAGCTGCTCCCGATGTGGCTCAATTGCGTGTACAGGCCTGGAGGTGCCCCTCAGTATGTTTCATCAAGGTTCCCATGATTGTTGTGGTCTGCTGTGCCCTTCATAACACCCCATTGCAGAGAGGATTGTAACTGCAAAAGGAAGGCGCAGAATGACCAGCACTTGAGCCAGAAGAAGTGGAAAAGGAGAAGGAGGAGAAGAAAGAGGAAGAGGAGGAAGAATCAGATGTGGCCATGGTCCCAGCAGCTGTGCACCTGGCTGCCAGAGAAGCCCATGACAGACCATAAAAACACTTTTTAGCTAGTATCTTTGTTCATGAAGCCATTTGAGAATTCTATTAGAAACTCTGTGCGTCCACATCACCTTCCCACCAAGACAAACTTCATTTCAGCAGTTAGCCAGCCAACCATCACACCATTTCCTCTTCATAAAGCCTGATCATACCATTCACATGAAGGCTGGTTAGGGTGAATGGAGGATGCAACAAAGTAGAGGCCATAAGAATGAGGAGTATAAAGTCTTTCATTCATTGAAATAAACATCATCATAACACCATTAACATTGTTATATGTACCCGGGTGAATTCCCTTGTGCAGTTAATAAGTCTTTCTCATTTTCTTCCTATTATTCCGAAGTGGTGCATACCCTGTGGCTTTACCAAAGCTAGAGGCAGGCTGTTTGTTCCCCTGCTCTGATAGATGAGATGCCCGTGATGGATGACCCCTGGATTTTGGAGACCGTGAGGGCCCTGGTTAAAGACTGCCCCACCCGTACCTGTGCCAGAGCAGATTCAGTCATTGGGCAGGAGGCAGCATGTGCAGCCCTGACTGAGGAGGTGAGGGGGAAATGGATGAGAAATGGAAGAGGCTTCTCCATGCAGGTGGCCACTCTTTCCTTGGAGGTGGACACGAGCACAAATGTCTGAGACATGACACTCCATGGTAGAGACGGACTCCTCCAATCTCTCTTGTGCACACGCACACAGCCTCTAGAAATGATAAGAGAAACACACACATCTCCCATTGCGGCCCCACAGGTTCTTTTATCATGGATGACAAGTGAAGCTCAGCATCCAT
The DNA here is from genome assembly GCF_017639515.1 of Carcharodon carcharias. Taxonomy (NCBI): domain Eukaryota; kingdom Metazoa; phylum Chordata; class Chondrichthyes; order Lamniformes; family Lamnidae; genus Carcharodon; species Carcharodon carcharias. The sequence goes on along the minus strand of NC_054478.1, from coordinate 66,861,045 downwards.
GTCCAAATAAACATGGGCAAAGCTTGAAGTGTTCTGCGCCTTCTGATGGGAACTCTCTAATGCTGCTCCTGTGTCCAGTACCAACTCCTGGTCACATGTAATGTGCTCCTCCCCATGTGACAACCAGCACCTACAAGGTGTACACATCTGCACTAGTGGAGAGTATATAAGAATCGTGTGACAGTACATCCTTAGAGTGTTTGCTCTCTTCTGCGGATCCTTGGCCTGGTTTCTCATCAGCTGCTCTGTCATTTTTGAGGACCTGTAGAAGATCAAACACATGTTCATGCTGACAATAAGAAAGGGTACCAACTCAGCATTGTGTCATGACATTTTAGATTGTGGTGATGTTGATTCAACATAAGTGACAGTACATCATTTAATGGTGTGAACAGGTCTCTAGTCCACTCCCATCTCTCCATCACCAATGCCTAGTGTGTGTGCCACTCTTGTCAATTTCCAGGGCGTCTGTCTCCAATGCAGTCAGGATGGTTATAGCTCCAATTCTTTATCTAGAGTTGTGCACTCTCTTCTCCACTAATGAGAGAAAGCAGAGAATAGAGCAATAAGTTTGGGAAATTGTGTTGAGAATGGAATGGGAACATTTGTGGAGGGTGATGATGAGGAATGAGTGTGAGAGGGAAATATTTTGACAGTGAATGTGAATGTTGTCTGTTGAAAAAAAAGGAAAAACTTGCATTTGTATAGCACCTTTCCTGATCACTGGATATCTCAAAGTGCTTAACAGCCAATTAATTACTTGTTAAATGTAGTCACTTGTTTTAATATAGGAAACAGTTGAAATGAAGATATGAGGAAGTGCCTGGAAAGAAAAGAATGTGTGGAATGGCAAGATACATTGGTTAGAGGAGTGCTCCACAGGAGAAAGCTGAGGAAGTCAGAGACTGATGAATGCCACCTGAAAATAGTATGACACTCACCTTTCCCAAAATAATGAGGTCAGTAAATGTTTTCTGGCACTGAATTCAGGCCCCGGGCACCACATTCCTACCAGGAGTAAAGGGGCATATGGAGAGGAGATGATGCCTGAGTGCAATGTAGACCAAGTGCGAAGTCGGGAATTTGGTTCAGATAGGAATATCTGGTATGTTTTTCTTAAGGTTAAATTTAGATTTAAGAGTCAGAACCTAACGTAGAACTTCCAAACTGCACGCTAGTTAAGTAGCCTGGTTAAACAGGAAATACATGACAGCTGCAGTTATCCTGTCAATCAGCTAAAAGTTGTTGTCTTGAATTGGTGCTAATTATTGTAGCAAGAAGCTCAGCTAGCTTTGCAACTTGGGAGGTTTTGTTGACCCCTTTAATCACATTTCGATTTAAAGTTTGTAAGGTTCCTTTAAATTTTGTTCTTGGTTTTACAACTGACCTGAATTAGGGGCTGTGCCTGATTTATCCCAATTTAGTTGATTTGGTTTAATTGTTTTCACTTAAAAGATTATGCAACGTGGGAGTGAGTCATGGGCTTGGCCTAAATAGCCAAGTGGTTATGGTACTGGGTTTGTAACCCCATAGATCAAGAGTTCAAATCTCACAATGGCAAACTATGAAACGATGTAACTTCATCTGAATAGGAACAGATGGAAACGTGTTTGTACTCGAAAGAGTTACATACATTCACAGGATTAGAATTTGATTTTTGTGACCCGGCTGACCTGCGGAGGATGCGCGAGTGCCAGGAGGTCTACTCTGCCGCTTCTTCTGCCAGGATCAACTGGGGTAAGTGTTCTGGACTCCTGGTCGGTCAGTGGCAGATGGATCCCCTACCCGAGGAGCTCAGGCCTTTCACCTGGAGCAGGACCAGCCTCCTCTACCTGGGGGTCCATCTCTGCCCCGCTGAGGAATCCTGGCCGGCAAACTGGCAGGAACTGGAGACGAAAGTCACCGCTCGCCTGCGGCGCTGGACAGGACTGCTCCGAGTGCTATCTTACCGAGGTCGAGTTCTGGTCATAAACCAGCTGATCGCCGCCATGTTGTGGTATCGGCTGGTCACTTTGACCCCTCCCCCGGACTTTGTCACAAGAATCCAGAGATTGTTAGTCGACTTCTTCTGGGACAAAAGATTGCACTGGGTCGCTGCCGAGGTTCTGAGTCTCCCGCTTAGGGAGGGTGGTCAGGCGCTAGTGTGCCTACGCACACAGGTGGCGACTTTCCGCCTTCAGACCCTGCAGCGATACCTCTACGTCGAGCCTCCTCCTAGATGGTGTGCCCTGATGACGTATTTCCTCCGTCAGGTGCACGGCCTGAATTATGACGTGCAGCTCCTGTTTATAGAACAGCTGGGCCTCGGTGGCTCCTTGCAGGCGTTGCCCGTCTTTTACCAGGACCTGATCAAAGTCTGGAAAGTGGTCGCCTCGCAACGCAGCTCTCCCCCGTCAGGAGTAGCGGCTATCGTCAGAGAGCCGCTGCTCAGGAATCCGCCCCTCCGTCCTTTTCAGTGGTTGGCGGAGAGGAGGGCTGTGGCCGCAGGGGTGACCAGAATCGGGGACGTGCTGGGTGGCGGAGGACTGGGCTGGATGCTCCCGCAGGAGTTGGCGCGACGCGCGTCTGTGAGTGTCCAGGTCGCAGCCGATGCCATCCAAGACCTGAGAACGGTCGTGCTCGGACCCGACGTTATTTTGGGTCTTGAGGCGGCCCAGGTGCGCGGTGGTCTTCCGTCTGAGCGTTCCCCTGTTCGGACGGAATTCCACATTGGCCCCAAGCCCCGAACCCTCCCTCGGGTGCTGGTGCCCCGCAATATGAGCCGCCTCGGGGACATGCCCTCTGTGCCTTTTGGCACGGCAAAGAGGAGCTTTTTGTACGGACTGCTGCTGCACACCTTCCATTTTCTCGCCCTTGTCCGTCGACCGGACACGCCCTGGCGTGCCTTGTTGCCGTCCGGCGGCGGAAGCCCCCGATGGGAGGCCCTCTACGGAGGTGTCCTCCCCCTTTCTATCGGAGACCTGGGTTGGAGGGTGTTGCATGCAGCAGTCCCTTATAATAAGAGGATGCATTGGTTCGTGGACTCTCAGGACACGTGCCCTTTTTGCGGTCTTGTGGAGTCCGTGGACCATGTATACATAGGGTGTTGTAGGCTGCACTCCCTTTTTAGTTATTTGAAAAACCTTTTATTGATGTTTTGTTTGCACTTCAGCCCCACGCTCCTGATCTATGGGCACCCGGTGCGGAAGGGGGTCGGGAAGGAGGAGGACCTCCTCGTGAACCTGCTCCTGGGCCTGGCCAAGTTGGCCATTAACAGGTCCAGGCAGCGGGCGATCGACGGGGGAGTCCCGCCCGATTGTTTGTCCCTCTTCCGCGGCTACGTTCGCTGCCGGATGTCCCTGGAGAAGGAGCACGCGGTGTCTGCTGGCACTCTCGAGGCCTTCCGTGCTCGGTGGGCACCGCGGGGACTGGGGTGCTTTGTTGACCCCTTTAATCACATTTTGATTTAAAGTTTGTAAGTTTCCTTTAAAACTTTGTTCTTGGTTTTACAGCTGACCTGAATTAGGGGCTGTGCCTGATTTATCCCAATTTTGTTGATTTGGTTTTCATTTAAAAGATTATCAAGAGTTCAAATCTCACAATGGCAAACTATGAAACAATGTAACTTCATCTGAAACAGATGGAAACAGGTTTACTCAAAAAGAGTATCAACAGTTCATTTTCTTAACGATCTCGTGGAGGTAATTGTGGATTCAGTTGGTTTCCTGGTACTGAGGAGAGAAGGTGTGTGGTGTTGGTGTTGCTGCTCCTCAGTGTTTCAACTGTTTCTGCTGCTGCCTTTGGGGTTGTTGCTTCTGCTGTGTGCTGCTGCTGCTTCTGTTGCTGCTCCTCCAGTGCTGCTGCTGCTGCCTTGCCCCTGTGCTGCTAAAGGAGAGAGAGGGAGAGAAGAGAACAGTTGCTACTGTTGCTACAGGACAGGAATGCCAGGAGGCCAGGACTGAGTTGGAAAACAACATCCTAGGTGGGTGTCTGAACTGTGTATTTTTGTTTAAGGTGGGGGCAATTAAGGGCTGTGTTTTGTAGGGGGAGGCAAGAAGACTGCCAGAGGAGTTGGGGAAGGAAGAGAGGGAGGGTGTGTGTGTGTGCTGAAACCATCTTTCTGCCACCCCTCCCCCCAACCCAGCCCTTTTCCCAGTAAGGCCAGCAATAGCTGGTGAAGACATCGCCTCCCCCTGCCTGAAGAACATCAGGCCCCCACCCACCGTCCATCCACCATCGAGGACACCCACCTGGACATTTACCTCTTTCCCTCCTGTGCCTCCCTGTCTTTTACTCCTCTCCCTCCTCTCCTCTCCTGCCTAAAAGAGGGGAGGTTGTTTATACCTCTCTCCCCCACCCCCTTTCCTCCCTATATATATATTAAAAAAATATATATAAAAAGAAAAAAACAAAATGGCCAATCCTTCCCGGGGTGGGCGTGGCTCTGGCCCTAAGGCCAATTCACCATCGCCTGTGGCCGGGCCCTCGAGGGCTAATGTGGAGGCGGTTTTGTCACTGGTGGCAGGGCCTCAAAAAAAGAAAACTTATGCGGGGGTGGTTGCTTCTGCGGCTCCAGCTGCTCCCGCTGCCCTGTCACCTTTCCGCCTCCTGACCAGGGCCCTTGGGGTAAAGAGCTATGCTCACCCTGAAATGACAATAGAGGCCTGCGTAAAGGCTATGGCTGGGGTCGTCGGCCCCTCAGCCATTGTCGCGGCCTCTAAAATGTATGGGAAGGCCATATTCTTCTTGAGGTCCGAGCGGGCGGTGCACCTCGCCCTGCAAAAAGGACTCACTGTGGGCGGGACTTTTCTGGCGGTGGACCCCCTTGAGGCCACCGCCCAGAGAATTATTATTTCGAACGTCCCGCCTTTTCTATCCAGTGAGCCCCTCCTCCCCCACCTTAATAAATTGGGGGAGGTCAGGTCGGGGGTTGCACCAATCCCGCTCGGCCTCAAAGACTCGGCCCTCCGCCATGTGTACTCCTTCCGGCGCCAGGTATTTGTCCGCTTGGCCCAGGAGGAGTGCCTGGAGGGGGCCTTTGTTATCAATTTTGAGGGGACCGCCTATCGGGTCTTCTGGACCGTGGAGGGCGTGCGGTGCCATGCTTGTAAGGAGGCGGGGCACGTGAGGAAGAACTGCCCCGCCTCCAAGGCTACGAGTCCCACCCAAACGGCCACCGCTGGCACCGCCCCTCCTCCCCCCGCCACCACTCCATCTCCCGCCCCGCAAGGGGAAGCGACGCCGGCGGCAACTGCCATCTCGGCTGCCGGTGAGGCGGGGGGAGAACCCCCGCGCCGTAAGAAGGCGCGGAGGAAGACCCGCAACCTGGAGGCGGCCCCTGAAACGCCCCAAAACCCCCAAACACCTGCAAGCACCGGCTCGGGGGAAAAGACATCATCCGGCCCCGGCGTCGTGTCCGCGTGTGCTCCCGGGCCCGTGGGTGCTAAGGCGCCGAGTGCTGGGCCCGGCGTCGTTTCTGCGCGTGCTCCCGGGGCCAGCGGGGAAAAGACGCGGGACCCCGAGCCGGGGTATCTGACACCCAAAACCCAGAGGGTGGAGTGTCCGGGAGGGCTGGACAAGGAGGAGGGGGCCTCGGAAATGGAGGTCTCCCTAGCCCCCAGCCTGACCCGGAAGAGACGTCACGCTTCGGAGGAGGAGGTGGGTGATGCCCAAACTGAAGAAGTTGGGTGTGTCCCTTCCCCCGATGAAGAGGTGGTGGCGTCTCCGCCAAGTAAAATCTCACCCTGTCCTCTGGGGGAACTCAAAACACCTGCAACGACTCCCAGCACTGTTACCCCTGTCAACCTGCTGCAGTCCCCTGAACAGGGCCCCTCGGGGGTCACTGAAGGCACCTCCCTTGAGGTGGTGCCCGACTCAGAGACCCTCGATACCCCCGAGGTACCTTCTGGCTCATCGGGGGACTGTAACTTGCAAAATTTAAAAAATGTCAACGGGTCATTGGGTGGCGGCAAAAAGGAAGGCCTTCCCGCTCCCTCCCAAACCTTAGCACCGGGCGTCCTAGTTTTGGGTCAGGAGCTTGTCCTGAGCTCCCCGGACGACCCGGTGCTGGGAGGAGAGCGGGCATCAGAACTGCCGCTGCCCTCTGACCCAAAACCTTTAGAGGAGACCAGAGAGGACCCCTCTGGCCTTGATCCTGGGGGTGGGATCGAGGTACAGGTGGGGCCAGCTGGCAGCTCCGAATCAGCCCCCGTACTCAATGCGGGGGAGGGGTCGGAAGCTGGAGGCGACGACCTGGAGGAGGACGGGGTGTCCGTGGTGAGCGCTGGAGATTACGCTGAGTCGCTCTCAAGCGAGGCGGTGGATCCCCTGGTGCCCTCCACCGACTCCCCCCTCATCCCCCCAAGGGAACTCCGGGACTTTTTGGCGAGTCATCGCGGTCGCCGAGACAGGGTTCAGTTGGCCTTGGACCGGTGGCATTCTTTTCCGCTGGTGTTCTGGTCCACTCGCGAGGCTCTCAAGTCTCCTGAGTTGGATAGGAACGCGCGGCGGAGGGTCCAAACGTTTCTCGCTGGGCTCCTGAAGGAGAGGAAGGACTAAAAAGTCCTCTTCTTCTTTTTAATGACTTAAGGTGAAGGTTTGATGTACCTTTGACAATGAAGACGACTATAGCCAGCCTCAACATCCGCGGCAGCAGGGCCGCACAGCGCAGGTTCCAGAACTTCTCGGTCCTCAGGGACGGGAAGTATGCGTTGTGCTTCCTGCAAGAAACCCATACCGTTCCGGGAGACGAAGCCACGTGGCTCCTGGAGTGGCGAGGGGGGGTCTACATGAGTCACCTAGCCTCCAATTCTGGCGGGGTGGCTATCTTGTTGGCCCCGCATTTTCAGCCGGAGATCTTGGGGGTCAAGGAGCCGGTGCCAGGCCGGTTGCTGCACCTGACTGTGCGTCTGGGGGGGGCGGTGCTTCATTTTGTGAATGTGTACGCTCCCCTGGGCACGCAGCAGCAAGCGAGCTTCTTTGAAGAAGTGTCCACTCATCTCGGCTCCATCGTCGCTGGCGAGTGCATCGTCCTCGGGGGGGGATTTCAATTGCACCCTCGGGGTCCGGGACCGTCACGATACCCCACACTGCACGCGAGGTGTGAGTAAGTTGCGGGACCTGGTCAGGTCCTTCGACTTAGTGGACGTCTGGCGACATCTCCATCCTGACTCCAGCGTGTTCACCTTTGTGTCACCTGGAGTCGGAGCGTCCAGACTCGACCGCCTTTACGTTTCGAAGGCGTACGTGTCCTGCGTTCCGGCTGCTTCTATACAGCAGGTTCCGTGCACGGACCACCGTCTGGTGTGGGCGGAGCTCACTTCGTTCTGCGCTCGGACGGGGTCCGCGTACTGGCATTTTAATAACCTGTTGTTGGAAGACCAGCGGTTCCTGGACTCGTTCCGTCGCTTCTGGGCCGGCTGGAGAAGGAAGCGGGGAGGCTTCCCCTCCTTGAGGCTATGGTGGGACGTGGGCAAGACTCACGTCCGAGTTTTCTGTCAAGAGTACGCGAAGGGGTCGACAAAGAGACGCAAATCCAGGGTCGAGGAGTTGGAGAAGGAGGTGCTCGACCTGGAGGCACGTCTCCGTCAGCCCGACGCGGACCCGGCCCTGCGGTCGGTGTACGATGAGAAGAAGGGCGCGCTGCGGGACCTGCAACTGGTCGGGTCTCGGGGCGCGTTCGTGAGGTCGCGGATCTGTTTCCTTAACGAGATGGACCGTGGCTCTCCCTTCTTCTACTCACTGGAAAAAAGGCACGGGGTCCGTAAGCAGCTCTTTACGCTGCTGGCCGACGACGGATCCCTTGTCTCGGATCCGGAGGGCATCAGGGCCATTGCCCGAGATTACTACACTGCCCTGTTCTCTCCGGATCCGTCCAGTGAGGAAGCTTGCAGAGTTTTGTGGGAGGACCTGCCGCAGGTCGGCCCGGAGTGCGCCGGAAAGCTCGACTCCCCTATAAGTCTGGGGGAGCTGACCGGTGCACTCGACGGTCTTTCTAGGGGCAAAACCCCGGGACTAGACGGGCTGACCGTGGAGTTCTTCAGGGCGTTCTGGGACGTCTTGGGGAGCGACTTCGCGGGGGTCCTGGGGGAGAGCATTGCTACCGGGGAGATGCCCCTTTCGTGGCGCAGGGCCGTGATTGCCCTGCTGCCGAAGAAGGGGGATCTCCGCCTTCTTCAAAACTGGCGCCCGGTCTCCCTCCTCAGCACGGACTACAAAATCTTCGCCCGAGCCATGTCTTCTCGGCTCGGCACCGTGCTGGACCACATGATCCACCCTGACCAGTCCTACACCGTCCCGGACCGAACCATTTATGATAACATCCATCTGGTCCGGGACATCATCCACCATTCCCAGAGGGCTGGTCTGTCGAGCGCCTTCCTGTCTCTCGATCAGGAGAAGGCGTTCGACAGGGTGGATCACGAATACTTACTCGGAACTCTGCGAGCTTTCGGGTTCGGGACGCATTTTGTCGCCCGGATCCGACTTCTGTACACCGCCGCGGAGTGTCTAGTGAAGGTTAACGGGTCCCTGACGGCGCCCCTTCGCTTTGGGAGAGGGGTACGTCAGGGCTGCCCCCTGTCTGGCCAGTTGTATTCTATTTGCGTGGAGCCTTTCCTGCGCCTCTTGCGGAGGAGGTTGTCGGGATTGGTTCTGCGCGGGCCGGGCATCGGGGTGGTCCTTTCGGCTTACGCCGATGACGTGCTCCTTATGTTTAGTGACCCGGCTGACCTGCGGAGGATGCGCGAGTGCCAGGAGGTCTACTCTGCCGCTTCTTCTGCCAGGATCAACTGGGGTAAGTGTTCTGGACTCCTGGTCGGTCAGTGGCAGATGGATCCCCTACCCGAGGAGCTCAGGCCTTTCACCTGGAGCAGGACCAGCCTCCTCTACCTGGGTGTCCATCTCTGCCCCGCTGAGGAATCCTGGCCGGCAAACTGGCAGGAACTGGAGACGAAAGTCACCGCTCGCCTGCGGCGCTGGACAGGACTGCTCCGAGTGCTATCTTACCGAGGTCGAGTTCTGGTCATAAACCAGCTGATCGCCGCCATGTTGTGGTATCGGCTGGTCACTTTGACCCCTCCCCCGGACTTTGTCACAAGAATCCAGAGATTGTTAGTCGACTTCTTCTGGGACAAAAGATTGCACTGGGTCGCTGCCGAGGTTCTGAGTCTCCCGCTTAGGGAGGGTGGTCAGGCGCTAGTGTGCCTACGCACACAGGTGGCGACTTTCCGCCTTCAGACCCTGCAGCGATACCTCTACGTCGAGCCTCCTCCTAGATGGTGTGCCCTGATGACGTATTTCTTCCGTCAGGTGCACGGCCTGAATTATGACGTGCAGCTCCTGTTTATAGAACAGCTGGGCCTCGGTGGCTCCTTGCAGGCGTTGCCCGTCTTTTACCACGACCTGATCAAAGTCTGGAAAGTGGTCGCCTCGCGACGCAGCTCTCCCCCGTCAGGAGTAGCGCTATCGTCAGAGAGCCGCTGCTCAGGAATCCGCCCCTCCGTCCTTTTCAGTGGTTGGCGGAGAGGAGGGCTGTGGCCGCAGGGGTGACCAGGATCGGGGACGTGCTGGGTGGCGGAGGACTGGGCTGGATGCTCCCGCAGGAGTTGGCACGACGCGCGTCTGTGAGTGTCCAGGTCGCAGCCGATGCCATCCAAGACCTGAGAACGGTCGTGCTCGGACCCGACGTTATTTTGGGTCTTGAGGTGGCCCAGGTGCGCGGTGGTCTTCCGTCTGAGCGTTCCCCTGTTCGGACGGAATTCCACATTGGCCCCAAGCCCCGAACCTTCCCTCGGGTGCTGGTGCCCCGCAATATGAGCCGCCTTGGGGACATGCCCTCTGTGCCTTTTGGCACGGCAAAGAGGGGCTTTTTGTACGGACTGCTGCTGCACACCTTCCATTTTCTCGCCCTTGTCCGTCGACCGGACACGCCCTGGCGTGCCTTGTTGCCGTCCAGCGGCGGAGGCCCTCGATGGGAGGCCCTCTACGGAGGTGTCCTCCCCCTTTCTATCGGGGACCTGGGTTGGAGGGTGTTGCATGCAGCAGTCCCTTATAATAAGAGGATGCATAGGTTCACGGACTCTCAGGACACATGCCCTTTTTGCGGTCTTGTGGAGTCCGTGGACCATGTATACATAGGGTGTTGTAGGCTGCACTCCCTTTTTAGTTATTTGAAAAACCTTTTATTGATGTTTTGTTTGCACTTCAGCCCCACGCTCCTGATCTATGGGCACCCGGTGCGGAAGGGGGTCGGGAAGGAGGAGGACCTCCTCGTGAACCTGCTCCTGGGCCTGGCCAAGTTGGCCATTAACAGGTCCAGGCAGCGGGCGATCGACGGGGGAGTCCCGCCCGATTGTTTGTCCCTCTTCCGCGGCTACGTTCGCTGCCGGATGTCCCTGGAGAAGGAGCACGCGGTATCTGCTGGCACTCTCGAGGCCTTCCGTGCTCGGTGGGCACCGCGGGGACTGGGGTGTTTTGTTGACCCCTTTAATCACATTTTGATTTAAAGTTTGTAAGTTTCCTTTAAACTTTGTTCTTGGTTTTACAGCTGACCTGAATTAGGGGCTGTGCCTGATTTATCCCAATTTTGTTGATTTGGTTTTCATTTAAAAGATTATCAAGAGTTTATTTTCTTAACGATCTTGTGGATTCAGTTGGTTCCCTGATACTGAGGAGAGAAGGTGTGTGGTGTTGGTGTTGCTGCTCCTCAGTGTTTCAACTGTTTCTGCTGCTTCTGCTGTGTGCTGCTGCTGGACCTGCACTCGAGGGTGTTTGCTGCTGCTGCTGCTCCTGCACTCGAGGGTGTTTGTTGCTGCTGCTGGACCTGCACTCGAGGGTGTTTGTTGCTGCTGCTGGACCTGCACTCGAGGGTGTTTGCTGCTGCTGCTGGACCTGCACTCGAGGGTGTTTGCTGCTGCTGCTGGACCTACCCGTGTGGAGCAAGGGGAGAGAGAGGGAGAGAAGAAGAACAGCTTCTGTTGTTACAGGACAGGAAGGCCAGGACTGTGTCTAAAAACAACATCCTAGGTGGGTGTCCAACGTTATTGTTTGTGTAAGGTGGGGGCAATAAAGGACTGTGTTTTGTAGGGGGAGGCAAGAAGACTGCCAGAGGGTTTGGGGAAGGAAGAGAGGGAGGGTGAGTGTGTGTGCTGAAACCATCTTTCTGCCGCGCCTCCCCCAACCCAGCCCTTTTCCCCGGTAAGGCCAGCAGTAGCTGGTGAAGACATCGCCTCCCCCTGCCTGAAGAACATCAGGCCCCCACCCACCGTCCATCCACCATCGAGGACACCCACCTGGACATTTACCTCTTTCCCTCCTGTGCCTCCCTGTCTTTTACTCCTCTCCCTCCTCTCCTCTCCTCTCCTGCCTAAAAGAGGGGAGGTTGTTTCTACCTCTCTCCCCCACCCCCTTTCCTCAAACAAAATGGCCAATCCTTCCCAGGGTGGGCGTGGCTCTGGCCCTAAGGCCAATTCACAATCGCCTGTGGCCGGGCCCTCGAGGGCTAATGTGGAGGCGGTTTTGTCACCGGTGGCAGGGCCTCAAAAAAAGAAAACCTATGCGCGGGTGGCTGCTTCTGCGGCTCCAACTGCTCCCGCTGCCCTGTCACCATTCCACCTCCTCACCAGGGCCCTTGGGGTAAAGAGCTATGCTCACCCTGAAATGACAATAGAGGCCTGCGTAAAGGCTATGGCTGGGTCGTCGGCCCCTCAGCCATTGCTGCGGCCTCTAAAATGTATGGGAAGGCCATATTCTTCTTGAGGTCCAAGCGGGCGGTGCAACTCGCCCTGCAAAAAGGACTCACTGTGGGCGGGACTTTTCTGGCGGTGGACCCCCTGGAGGCCACCGCCCAGAGAATTATTATTTCGAACGTCCCACCTATTCTATCCAGTGAGCTCCTCCTCCCCCACCTTAATAAATTGGGGGAGGTCAGGTCGGGGGTTGCACCAATTCCGCTCGGCCTCAAAGACTCGGCCCTCCGCCATGTGTACTCCTTCCGGCGCCAGGTATTTGTCCGCTTGGCCCAGGAGGAGTGCCTGGAGGGGGCCTTCTTGGTTAACTTTGAGGGGACCGCCTATCGGGTTTTCTGGACCGCGGAGGGCATGCGGTGCCATGCTTGTAAGGAGGCGGGGCACGTGAGGAAGAACTACCCCGCCTCCAAGGCCACGAGCCCCACCCAAGCGGCCGCGGCTGGCACCGCCCCTCCTCCCCCCGCCACCCCTCCATCTCCCTCCCCGCAAGGGGAGGCGACGCCGACGGCCACTGCCATCTCGGCTGCCGGTGAGGCGGGGGGAGAGCCCCCGCGCCGTAAGAAGGCGCGGAGGAAGACCCGCAACCTGGAGGCGGCCCCTGAAACGCCCCAAAACCCCCAAACACCTGCAAGCACCGGCTCGGGGGAAAAAACATCATCCGGCCCCGGCGTCGTGTCCGCGTGTGCTCCCGGGCCCGTGGGCACTAAGGCGCCGAGTGCTGGGCCCGGCGTCGTCCCTGCGCGTGCTCCCGGGGCCGGCGGGGAAAAGACGCGGGACCCCGAGCCGGGGAATCAAACAACCAAAACCCAGAGGGTGGAGTGTCCGGGAGGGCTGGACAAGGAGGAGGGGGCCTCGGAAATGGAGGTCTCCCTAGCCCCCAGCCTGACCCGGAAGAGACGTCACGCTTCGGAGGAGGAAGTGGGTGATGCCCAAACTGAAGAAGTCGTGTGTGTCCCTTCCCCCGATGAAGAGGTGGTGGCGTCTCCACCAAGTAAAATCTCGCCCTGTCCTCTGGGGGAACACAAAACCCCTGCACCTAATCCCACCACTGTTACCCCCGTCAACCTGCTGCAGTCCCCTGAACAGGGTCCCTTGGGGGTCACTGAAGGCACCTCCCTTGAGATGGTGCCCGACTCAGGAACCCTCGATACCCCCGAGGTACCTTCTGGCTCGTCGGGGGACTGTAGCTTTCAAAATTTAACAAATGTTAACGGGTCATTGGGTGGCGGCGAAAAGGAGGGCCTTCCTGCTCCCTCCCAAACCTTAGCACCGGGCGTCCTAGTTTTAGGTCAGGAGCTTGTCCTGAGCTCCCCGGACGACCCAGTGCCGGGAGGAGAGCGGGCATCAGAACTGCCGCTGCCCTCTGACCCAAAACCTTTAGAGGAGACCAGAGAGGACCCCTCTGGCCTTGATCCTGGGGGTGGGATCGAGGTACAGGTGGAGCCAGCTGGCAGCTCCGAATCAGCCCCCGTACTCAATGCGGGGGAGGGGTCGGAAGCTGGAGGCAACGACCTGGAGGAGGACGGGGTGTCCGTGGTGAGCGCTGGAGATTATGCTGAGTCACTTTCAAGCGAGGCGGTGGATCCCCTGGTGCCCTCCACTGACTCCCTCCTCATCCCCCCAAGGGGACTCCGGGACTTTTTGGCGAGTCATCGCGGTCGCCGAGACAGGGTTCAGTTGGCCTTGGACCGGGGGCATTCTTTTCCGCTGGTGTTCTGGTCCACTCGCGAGGCTCTCAAGTCTCCCGAGTTGGATAGGAACGCGCGGCGGAGGGTCCAAATGTTTCTCGCTGGGCTCCTGAAGGAGAGGAAGGACTAAAAAGTCCTCTTCTTTTTAATGACTTAAGGTGAAGGTTTTGATGTACCTTTGAGAATGAAGACGACTAAAGCCAGCCTCAACATCTGCGGCAGCAGGGCCGCACAGCGCAGGTTCCAGAACTTCTCGGTCCTCAGGGACGGGAAGTATGCGTTGTGCTTCCTGCAAGAAACCCATACCGTTCCGGGAGACGAAGCCACGTGGCTCCTGGAGTGGCGAGGGGGGGTCTACATGAGTCACCTAGCCTCCAATTCGGGCGGGGTGGCTATCTTGTTGGCCCCGCATTTTCAGCCGGAGATCTTGGGGGTCAAGGAGCCGGTGCCAGGCCGATTGCTGCACCTGACTGTGCGTCTGGGGGGGGGTGGTGTTTCACTTTGTGAATGTGTACGCTCCCCTGGGCACGCAGCAGCAAGCGAGCTTCTTTGAAGAAGTGTCCACTCATCTCGGCTCCATCGACGCTGGCGAGTGCATCGTCCTCGGGGGGGATTTCAATTGCACCCTCGGGGTCCGGGACCGTCACGGTACCCCGCACTGCACGCGAGGTGTGAGTAAGTTGCGGGACCTGGTCAGGTCCTTCGACTTAGTGGACGTCTGGCGAAATCTCCATCCTGACTCCAGCGTGTTCACCTTTGTGTCACCTGGAGTCGGAGCGTCCAGACTCGACCGCCTTTACGTTTCGAAGGCGTACGTGTCCTGCGTTCTGGCTGCTTCTATACAGCAGGTTCCGTGCACGGACCACCGTCTGGTGTGGGCGGAGCTCACTTCGTTCTGCGCTCGGACGGGGTCCGCGTACTGGCATTTTAATAACCTGTTGTTGGAAGACCAGCGGTTCCTGGACTCGTTCCGTCGCTTCTGGGCCGGCTGGAGAAGGAAGCGGGGAGGCTTCCCCTCCTTGAGGCTATGGTGGGACGTGGGCAAGACTCACGTCCGAGTTTTCTGTCAAGAGTATGCGAAGGGGTCGACAAAGAGACGCAAATCCAGGGACGAGGAGTTGGAGAAGGAGGTGCTCGACCTGGAGGCACGTCTCCGTCAGCCCGACGCGGACCCGGCCCTGCGGTCGGTGTATGATGAGAAGAAGGGCGCGCTGCGGGACCTGCAACTGGTCGGGTCTCGGGGCGCGTTCGTGAGGTCGCGGATCCGGTTCCTCAAGGAGATGGACCGCGGCTCCCCCTTCTTCTACTCGCTGGAAAAAAGGCACGGGGTCCGTAAGCAGCTCTTTACGCTGCTGGCCGACGACGGATCCCTTGTCTCGGATCCGGAGGGCATCAGGGCCATCGCCCGAGATTATTACACTGCCCTGTTCTCTCCGGATCCGTCCAGCGAAGACGCTTGCAGAGTTTTGTGGGAGGACCTGCCGCAGGTCGGCCCGGAGTGCGCCGGAAAGCTTGACTCCCCTATAAGTCTGGAGGAGCTGACCGGCGCACTCGACGGTCTTTCCAGCGGCAAATCCCCGGGACTAGATGGGCCGACTGTAGAGTTCTTCAGGGTGTTCTGGGACGTCTTGGGGAGCGACTTCGCGGGGGTCCTGGGGGAGAGCATTGCTACCGGGGAGATGCCCCCTTTCGTGGCGCAGGGCCGTGATTGCCCTGCTGCCGAAGAAGGGGGATCTACGCCTTCTTAAAAACTGGCGCCCGGTCTCCCTCCTCAGCACGGACTACAAAATCTTCACCCGAGCTACGTCTTCTCGGCTCGGCACCGTGCTGGACCACATGATCCACCCTGACCAGTCCTACACCATCCCGGACCGAACCATTTATGATAACATCCATCTGGTCCCGGACATCATCCACCATTCCCAGAGGGCTGGTCTGTCGAGCGCCTTCCTGTCTCTTGATCAGGAGAAGGCGTTCGACAGGGTGGATCATGGATACTTACTCGGAACTCTGCGAGCGTTCTGGTTCGGGACGCATTTTGTTGCCCGGATCCGACTTCTGTACACCGCCGCGGAGTGTCTAGTGAAGGTTAACAGGTCCCTGACGGCGCCCCTTCGCTTTGGGAGAGGGGTACGTCAGGGCTGCCCCCTGTCTGGCCAGTTGTATTCTATTTGCATGGAGCCTTTCCTGCGCCTCTTGCGGAGGAGGTTGTCGGGATTGGTTCTGCGCGGGCCGGGCATCGGGGTGGTCCTTTCAGCTTACGCCGATGACGTGCTCCTTATGTTTAGTGACCCGGCTGACCTGCGGAGGATGCGCAAGTGCCAGGAGGTCTACTCTGCCGCTTCTTCTGCCAGGATCAACTGGGGTAAACGTTCTGGACTCCTGGTCGGTCAGTGGCAGATGGATCCCCTACCCGAGGAGCTCAAGCCTTTCACCTGGAGCAGGACCAGCCTCCTCTACCTGGGTGTCCATCTCTGCCCCGCTGAGGAATCCTGGCCGGCAAACTGGCAGGAACTGGAGACGAATGTCACCGCTCACCTGCGGCGCTGGACAGGACTGCTCCGAGTGCTATCTTACCGAGGTCGAGTTCTGGTCATAAACCAGCTGATCGCCGTGTTGTGGTATCGGCTGGTCACTTTAACCCCTCCCCCGGACTTTGTCACAAGAATCCAGAGATTGTTAGTCGACTTCTTCTGGGACAAAAGATTGCACTGGGTCGCTGCCGAGGTTCTGAGTCTCCCGCTTAGGGAGGGTGGTCAGGCGCTAATGTGCCTACGCACACAGGTGGCGACTTTCCGCCTTCAGACCCTGCAGCGATACCTCTACCTCAAGCCTCCTCCTAGATGCTGTGCCCTGACGACGTATTTCTTCCGTCAGGTGCACGGCCTGAATTATGACGTGCAGCTCCTGTTTATAGAACAGATGGGCCTCGGTGGCTCCTTGCAGGCGTTGCCCGTCTTTTACCAGGACCTGATCAAAGTCTGGAAAGTGGTCGCCTCGCGACGCAGCTCTCCCCCGTCAGGAGTAGCGGCTATCGTCAGAGAGCCGCTGCTCAGGAATCCGCCTCTCCGTCCTTTTCAGTGGTTGGCGGAGAGGAGGGCTGTGGCCGCAGGGGTGACCAGGATCGGGGACGTGCTGGGTGGCGGAGGACCGGGCTGGATGCTCCCGCAGGAGTTGGCGCGACGCGCTTCTGAGAGTGTCCAGGTCGCAGCCGATGCCATCCAAGACCTGAGAACGGTCGTGCTCAGACCCGACGTTATTTTGGGACTTGAGGTGGCACAGGTGCGCGGTGGTCTTCCGTCTGAACGTTCCCCTGTTCGGACAGAATTCCACATTGGCCCCAAGCCCCGAACCCTCCCTCGGGTGCTGGTGCCCCGCAATATGAGCTGCCTCAGGGACATGCCCTCCGTGCCTTTTGGCACGGCAAAGAGGGGCTTTTTGTATGGACTGCTGCTGCACACCTTCCATTTTCTCGCCCTTGTCCGCTGCCCGGACACGCCCTGGCGTACCTTGTTGCCGTCCGGCGGCGGAGGCCCCCGATGGGAGGCCCTCTACGGAGGTGTCCTCCCCCTTTCTATCGGGGACCTGGGTTGGAGGGTGTTGCATGCAGCAGTCCCTTATAATAAGAGGATGCATAGGTTCACGGACTCTCAGGACACATGCCCTTTTTGCGGTCTTGTGGAGTCCGTGGATCATGTATACATAGGGTGATGTAGGCTGCACTCCCTTTTTAGTTATTTGAAAAACCTTTTATTGATGTTTTGTTTGCACTTCAGCCCCACACTCCAGATCTATGGGCACCCGGTGCGGAAGGGGGTCGGGAAGGAGGAGGACCTCCTCGTGAACCTGCTCCTGGGCCTGGCCAAGTTGGCCATTAACAGGTCCAGGCAGCGGGCGATCGACGGGGGAGTCCCGCCCGATTGTTTGTCCCTCTTCCGTGGCTACGTTCGCTGCCGGATGTCCCTGGAGAGGGAGCACGCGGTGTCTGCTGGCACTCTCGAGGCCTTCCGTGCTCGGTGGGCACCGCGGGGACTGGGGTGTTTTGTTGACCCCTTTAATCACATTTTGATTTAAAGTTTATCAGGTTCCTTTAAACTTTGTCCTTGGTTTTACAGCTGACCTGAATTAGGGGCTGTGCCTGCTTTATCCCAATTTTGTTGATTTAGTTTAATTGTTTTCATTTTAAAAGATTATCAAGAGTTCAAATCTCACAATGGCAAACTATGAAACAATGTAACTTCATCTGAAACAGGTTTGTACTCGAAAGAGTTACAAACAAAAACTGAAAATGCTGGAAAAACGCAGCAGGTCTGACAGCATCTGTAGCAAGAGAATCAAAGTTGGGAGTGAGTCATCAGTACTCTATAAAATCAGGCAGGTTTGCAAACTGCATGGAGTAAGGGGATGCATGGAGAGGAGACTACACCTGAATATGACATAGACCAAGTGCGAAGTAGGGAATTTGATTCACTTGTGAATTCCGTGAAGAGGGGGAATAAGGTATTCCTTTTCATACCATTTTACTGCCTCCAGTAGTTGGTGAGTCTTCTTCCTTTGATTCCAAGCTAGGAGGGTATTGCATTTTATTACTTTAGCTTTGTAAATTATTAGCTAATTGACTAATTGAATAAATAACGTTAGACCGCCATGGCAGGGATGGTGGGGTGCCGTGATTGCATCATGTGAGAAGTCGTGGAATGCACTGCAATTCTGGACAACCACGTCTGCAATAAGTGTCTGCAGAGTTGCTGAGCTGGAGTTTGAGTTGCAGACATTGTGAGGCATCAGGGTGGGGGAAGAGTTATCTAGATGCTTTGTTCCAGGAGGCAGTCACACCCCTTAGGTTAGGCAGAACTTTAGAGTTGGTCATTGTTCAGGAACAGGAGGATGTGAGTGTGGGTCAAGCAGGTATGGGGAACCAGCATATAGCGATGAAGGAGCATTAGCTCCTGACTTGTTCCAACAGTAACAGAGTGTTTGCTAACTGCATGGAACAATTGCAGGATGGTGAATGAACTGATCATGGTACCATGGTGCAAAATGCTATTCAAATGTGAAAGGAATGTGGTAGTGATAAGAGTCAGTATAGTCAGGGGAATAGATACTGTTCTTTGCAGCCACGATCAGAAGCTCTGAAGTTGAGTTGCTTGCCTGTTGCCGGGGTTAAGAACATCTCCTCGCAGCTGGAGAGGAACTTGGAGTGGGAGGAGGAGGATCCAGTTGTCATGGACCAGATGGGAGCCAACAATATGGGTAGAACCAGGAATGTTGCTCTGCTAAGAGAGCTTGAGGAGTTAGGGGCCAAATTAAAATACAGAACACCAAAGATAATCATTGCTGGATTGTTACCTGAGCCACATGCCAATTGGAATAGGGTCAAGCAAATTAGAGAATTACACGTGTGGTTCAAAGAGTGGGAAGGAGGGGTTTCAATTCATGGAGCATTGACATCAGTAATCAGGGAAGAGGGAACTATTCTGTTGTGATGGGCTCCACTTAAACCAGGCTGGGAAATTGTCCTGGCCAATCATATAATTAGGGCTGTTAACAGGGCTTTAAACTAACAGGGGTGTGGTAGGGAGGTTTCAGATGAAGGGAGATTTACAAGTCCAAAGAGAAAGGTTGAGGCAATAGAAGAGTATAGCAATGTGGTCAAAGACAAGCAGAATGGGACAGGAAGGGAAAGAGGATTTAACATGAATTGTGCATCAGTGAATAAGGTCAATGCAGGGAACGGTAGGAAAAAAGATGACGTTAAATGTTCTTTATCTGAATGCACAAATAGATGAACTAGTGGCACAAATAGAGGTAAATGGTTTAGACTTAATCACTGTTACAGAAACATGGTTGCAAGATGATCAATGTTAGGAAATATATATTCCAGGGTACAGAATATTCCAGAAAGACGGACAGAATGGCAATGGAGGAGGGGTAGCCCTGATGGTAATGAATGACAATAGTGAGAAAGGATCTGGCCTCTGAAGATCATGAAGTAAAATCAAAATGGGTGGAAATCAGGAATAGCAAGGTCAGAAAACACTAGCTGGACTAGTTTATAGACACCTAATAGTGGTTATACCATTGGACAGAGCACTAAACAAGAAATTATTGGAGCTTACAACAAAAGCAATGTAATAATTGTTGTGGATTTTAATCTTCATATAGACTGGGATAATCAAATTGGCAATGAAGATGAGCTTGTAGAATGCTTTTGTGATGGTTTCCTGGAGCAATAAGTTGTGGAACCAACTAAGGTTAAAACTATCTTAGGTTTACTATAATGTAATGAGGCATGTGTGATTGGTAATGTTATAGTAAAAGATCCACTGGGAAATAGTGATCATAATCCCATCGAATTCCACGTTACTTTTGAAAATGACATACTCCAATAATAAACAAGAATCTTAAACGTAAACAAAGCCACTTACATACGTATGACGGGCAACTGGCTAAGATTAATTGGGTAAATAGACTGAAAGGTATAGCAGTGAATGAATAGTGGGAAACATTTAAAGAAACAATTCACAATGTTGAACAAAAATATGTTCCATTGTAAAATAAAAACTCAACAAGAAAGATACATCCACGTTCACTCAAGAAGTCAAGGATAGTATTAGATTAAAAGAAGAGACTTAACGTTGCAAAGCAAGCCTCAGAATTCGGAGTGTTTGAGAAACCAGCAAAGGGCCACCAAAAAGTTGACAAAAGGATAAAAAAATAGAATACAAGAGTAAACTAGCCAGAAATATAAAACAGAATTTTATATGTTATGACCAGTTGGTAAAGCGAAGTTATTTAAAAATCACAGAGGGAATCTTTAAACTACTGTCATAAACAATAATTTTAAGTGTTATGTTTGAGATGCAACGCTAAACTCAGGAATCAGACCACTAGTTCTCGAGGTTTTATATTAAACTAAATGAAACATTTTATTAATTACACAGGTTAAAATATATACACATGGTTGCAAATTGCTATGATCATAACTTTTAACAAATTCCCAAGCTAATCTCCATTAAGGCAACAACAACCCATAGACTTAACCAAAACACCAGGCAAAGCATTTTTATCTTACGAATTCAAAATGAGGTTCTTTCCACTGTGGAGCCAGTTGGAGGCTTAGAGCTGCCTTTTGATCTTACATTGCCTCTGCCTGCACATCTGAAAACTACTGAAGTTATATCTACCATCACTGATTGAATTCAAATTCTCATTGTCTCACCAGCCTCTTTGAACTTCACCTTTTAACAATGAAACCCCTTTCACAGTACCAATTTTATTAGTAATATAAACATATGGCTTGGTATCTGTTAGAAAGGCATCAAGTTTTCACCTCACTTCTTGAATGTGCTATTCAAAAAATGCAAATGCACACCATCTCCCCGTTTATATCTCAAACTAGTAAATCAAAGCACCCAGACTAGCTGGCTTTAATCCAATTAAGGCATACCCATAGACTAACCTCTATTTAAAAGAAAAATATTTTCCAAAACATTATATACATTAATAGTTTCATGATATATATAAAATGTCATTTGTAAGAGATTGTATTTGTATTATAAGATTTTTAAAAATAAGAGCTTTTATAAGTATATAAAAAGGAAGAGAGTAGCTAAAGTAAATGTTGGTCCCTTAGAAGCTGAGACAGGAGGAATTCTCATGGGGATTCAGGAAATGGCAAAGGCATTGAACAAATATTTTGTGTCCGGCCTTACAGAAGAAGACACAAGTTGCATACCAGAATGAGAGGATAGTCTAGGGGCTAAAAAAGAGTGATGAAATTAAGATAATTAATATTAATGGAAAAAAGGATTAGAGAAACTTAAGGGACAAAAATCCAACAAACTTTGAGGACCTGATGGCCTACTCCCTAGGGTTCTAAAAGAGATAGCTGCAAAGAAAGTCAACGTGCTAGCCATGATTTTCCTAAACTCCTTAGATTCAGGACAGACCCATCAGATTGGAAGTTGGCAAATGTAACACAGCTTTTCAAGAAAGGAAGGAGAGTGAGAAAAGGTAACTACCAGCCAGTTAGCCTAACATCAGTCATTGGGAAAATTCTGGCACCTATTATCAAGGAATTCTTAAAAGTGCACATAGAAAAAAAAAGTATAGTATGATTAGAACAAGTCAACATGGTTTTACAAAAGGGGTGTCCCATTTGGCAATTTATTAGGGTTTTTCAGGATGTAAGTAGTTGGGTAGATAAAGGGGAACCAGTGGACGTAATATACCTGGTTTTCCATAAGGCATTTGCTAAGGTAGCACTCAAGGTTGATAGGCAAAAAATAAGGGCTCATAGAGTTGAAGGATGATATATTAATATGCATAGAGCATTGATTAATGAACAGGATGAAAAGAGTGGGCATAAACAGGGCATTTTCAAGTTGGCAGGTTGTGACTAGTGGAGTGCTCTAAGAATCAGTGATTACGCATTAGCTATTTACAATCTTTATTAATGACTTAGATGAAGCAACAGAGTAATGTATCTAAGATTGCTGATTATACAAAGCTAGGTGGAAAGTTAAGCTGTGGGGAGGATACAGAAGCTGCAAAGAGATATAGACAGGTTAAGTGAGTGGGCAATAAGATGGCAAATGGAGTATAATATGGGTAAGTGTGAAGTTATTCACTTGACGCAGGAACAGAAAAGCAGAATATTTTGTAAAATGGTGTGAAACTTGTAAATGTTAATGTTCAGAGACACTTGGATGTGCTCGTACAAGGAACACGGAAGATTAACATGCAGATACAGCAAGCAATTAGGAAGGCAAATTACGTATTGACTTTCATTGCAAGGGGATAGGAGTACAGGAATAAAGAAGTCATGCAGGACTTTGGTGAGACCACATCTGGAATACTGTGTGTGATTTTAGTCTCCATACTTAAGGAAGGATATACTTGATGGGGGGGGGGGGAATGTCAGATGTTCAGGAGGGGGCAGGGGGCTGTTGGACTTTCGGGGGGTGTGGAGGGGGTCAGACATTCGGAGGTTTAGCAAGGGTTGGACATCAGGAGGGCTAGGGCGGCCAGACATTCGGTGGGGTTGGGGTTCTGTGGGGGAGGTCGGATACTCGGGGTGAGGGGTTGGATTGGGGGGGTCAGACATTCGGGAGAGCTGGGGGGGTTTCAGACAACGGGAGGGGCTGGAGCAGGCCAGACGTTCGGTGGGGTGGGAGGCTGGGGGTGTCAGACATCAGGGACTGGACATCGGGGGCACTCAGACATCGGGAGGGGTTGGAGTGGGCTGGACATTCAGGGGGTTGGGAGTTAGGGAGTTGAACATCGGGAGGCGGTGGGGGTGTTGTACCTTTGGGGGCTGGAGGGGATTGGAATTTCAGGGGCTGTGGTCGGACTTGGGGGTGTGGAAGGGTCAGGTCTGGGTGTAAGAATCAGGCCCATGGGGAGGGCTGTCGGATGAGGAGTCCTGTGCGGGTGGGGGAATCTCATGGGGGGGGTTGGCAGGTGGGGAATACCATGGAGGCGGTGGTTAGTCAAGGGTGGTGGAGTTCCCGAGGGGAGTTGGGGCTGTGGAGGGAGTCTCGTGTGGGGAATCGGCCTGGGTCTTTTCTGCATATTTCTTATAAGTAAGCTGAAAGAGGAATTTAAGATTGGAAGTCAGGCTTTGGGGGTCTTTAAATATATAACATTAGACATTAAGCAGTATGAGTCAAGAGCAACCTTGAATCAACAATCATACTTGGAAAGTATTAACTGTATCCTGATAAATTAGGCAAGGTCCTCACAGAAAGATGACCTTGTATCCAAAGAAGAAGCAGAGCAGTTAAGATGCTTAATTGGACAATTAAACTGGCTATGCACTCAGACAAGACCCGTTACCAGTTATGACATATTTGAACTATGTACTATAATGAAACATTCTGCAGTTGAGGAGGTTCTTGGCTAAATAAAACATTTAAAAAATTTAATTCTGAGAAATAGGTTCACAAGTTTCCAGCCTTGGGTAAACTGAAAGATATGAAGTTAGTCTTTTTTTTGGGGTGCTTCCCATCCCAATCTGCCAAATGGGTATTTGACTACAGCTAGGTTTATCGTTTTCTTGGTCGATGAAAATGGTAAATGTTGTCCCTTGGCCTGGGTAGCCAAGAAAATAAAAAGCATGGTTAAAAGTATCCTCACTGCAGAAATGTTGGTACTCGTGGAGACAATAGATATGGGATTGTTCCGAACGAACATCCCTGAAGGAAATCCCACACAAAGGCATTCTGAGAAAAGTTGGCCCATTGAGTGCTATGTTCTGTTTGGGATAATGCGCAGCCAACAAAGTGTCATAAAGAAAAGGCTGAGGATTGGCCTTGCTAATCTAAAAGAAATGTTGAAGAGAAACATCTCCAAAATAAAATGGGTGGACACCAGTTATTGTTTTACCACTGTTTTACAAAGAGGAATGCGAGTTTGTGGTAGAGGGATATCTTGTGTTATGATGAGTTGTAAGAAATATGAAAAACTAATTTGTTTTCTTTGATTGCTTTGTAATTATTGAAGTATGTAATTTTTTAAAAACGGATCTGTTATTGGTTGCCTGATTATATCGTTAAAGATACTGACCACAGCTGATTGCTGTGCAAACCAAATCTCAGAGGGAAACTTGGCTTACGAGACATATCCTTTTTTCGTATTCTGAAAATGAGAAGATGACGTACAAATCTCAGCAGTAAGAAGTCCAGTAACACTTTTGGGGCCTTTTAAAAATTAAAAGTAAAAGTTTTATTAACAAGAAATAAAAGAAAACTTAAACACAAGTTTACAGTTGCACAATTAAGAATAGTCTTATAAACCATTCCCCCAAAACAGACTCTCCACTTGGTCAGACCCACAAGTAAACACCTTCCAGGCAACACTCCCTTACAGATGTGTAACTTTAAGAAATCCAGCACTGTTACCCAAAGCAAACTGCTATCGCTTCAATAAAGGCATGCCACTCTGTTGTGGAAAACCAACCTTCAGAATACAACTGCTTTTTGAAGCCCAAGGCTTTTCTGGCCTGACTGGATGGCTGGTTCATATGGCATCTCCTCCCAGTTCAACCCAGAATAGCTGCCAACTCAGCTCCAGCTGCTACCTCAGCAGCTTAAACAGCTCAACAGCTATCCCCAGCGATATCACACAGCTCCACAGTAACACAAATACCTTTTTTTCCCCTTTCATATCAGGTTCCATTGTTCTCAAACCTCTTTGAATTCTAATCCTTCCAAATATAAAATCTTTCATGTCTCTATCTTGTCATTGCTTTGGGTCAATAAAATATAATATCCCCCCCTTCTATTTACCTGTGGAACTCCTGCAAGGTGCAAACATGTTTCCTGATACCTCTGACTCCCCTTTGATATTCAAACAAACTTATCTAAAAATGCAAACACTATATCTAACCTATTTACTTGTACTACAACCTAATACCTCTATCCTTTTCATGTTTTAAACACCCAGGCAACATGGCTCCTATTAATCTCTGCCCAGCTTAATTAAATCATACACCCAAACAGACACACACAGCCTTTTCCACAGAATATCACAATATTCCCCAAAATTTAAAAAAAGATCATTTCTCACAACACATAGGTGATGGATATTTTTTAAATACTGAGAACACATAAAAAGAGAGTCATGTGGCTCGTTGGTCTAGGGTTATGATTCTCGCTTAGGAATTTTCATGGAGAGAATATGCTAGAGTTCTCAGTACCAAGCCTTCTTTGTTGTCTATAAAGGTTCGAGTCACAGATTGTGTTAGTGGTTGAGGTAGTCGTTCAACCTAACAATCTTCCTCTCTTCTGTGGTTACGTTTGCACCCAGGTGTCCTTGGAGAGAAAGCATGCATGTCTGCCAGTATGCTTTAGGCCTCCCATGACTGCAGGGCACCAGAGGGGCTAGAGTGCATCATCTTCCTCCCCCCACCAGAATATTATTTTAATTTATGTAAGTTTCTTTAAAGCATTGATTTTGTTACAGGGCCCAATTTAAGGGTTGTTACTTAATTTGTTTTAGTTGGTCTGTTTATTTGGTATACTCAAAGTAGTAAAAAGAGAGTCAGCTAGGACACTGGGTTAGTAGTTAGGAGGCAGGATTCTATAATGCTGCATCCTGTGAATAAACCTACTGCGTTCTGTTTCGTACTTCACCATCTGGCTTGGATCCATTTAACAAAACACGTAGCCCTTCTCTGTACCTCCTCCATATCCTTTTTGAAATCAGGAGACGAAAACTGCACACAGCAGAATCTTCCCAACTCTGAGTGCTGCTTTGGAGGTTGGACTTGGAGCAAGTTGCATTGAATTAGTTCCTGGATGTGTGTCCCCCTCCAACCAATCTTGCCCGCTGGCCCTAAGCAGCACGAATACCTGCCCAGCAGCAGTGGGTAGATTATTAGGGACAATTAAGGGTTCACTGAAGGCCACTGAAAGGATCACTGAAAGCCGAGGACACTGCCAGAATTCTCCTAGCGTTGAACTGACTCCTGTATCAATGAGGAGGCAGCCTCCTGGTGACAGGCCAGAGGGCCAAAGGACCCTTATCTCACTGGCCCCATTATTAAGCTGTATGTCTGCAAAGAATGGAGCCTGGACCATGACTACTTCTGTGGCGGGGCTTTCCCTTTGCACTGATGACAGTAAGGGTCTTCTGTATTTTCAAATCTTAGGCAGACTATCAAGGGCTCCTTTGTTTTGAGGTGCCCTCTCTCTACAGCCTGCCACAGCAGCACCAACTTCACCATGTAGGGCTGCCATCTGTGGGCCCTATCACCTCAGAAATTGGCTGACCATCCTTAATTAAACAGCAAATGCCAAAGTGGCTTCTTAATTGTCCACCCCCAAGAAGATTCTCCGTCAGCCCACCTCTGACCTCTGCTATTTCAAGACATGGAAATGGCCCCAATGCCTAAAATATTTAAAATACAGAAGATCCTGTCCAGTATTTCAGATGGGGTATCACAAGAGCCAAATACTATTTTAAAGTTATTTCTGTGGATTTATATGTTCTTATGCATCCCAACACTTTTTATCAGCCTGGGATCATCACACTATTGGTTTTAGTGACCTGCCCATTAAAATTTCAAGATTTCTTTTCTGTGCCAATACTTCAGGTACCTTCCCATTTAGTACATAATTCACATCAACCTACCCTCTGCCAAATCTCATAACCTTTTATTTCCCTGTATTAAATTGCATCTGCTATTTCTCTACTCACTGATCGAGCTTGTAAAGATCCTTTTGAATTTGCAGGCTGTAATATTGCTTGTTTGTTCTGCTTCAAGAGGGCAGGAAAGTCATAGGCATGCAGATGTGCAATTGTGCAATACTGTTTTAACTATGAATCACACCCATCTCTTAGGAAATGCAGTAACTAAGCATTTTGAGAGATTAAATGGAGCTCTGCCTAGTGAAATCATAGATTTTCCTCTGCGGATTCCATTGTACCTATGCTTTGAGGAGAAAGATGAAGAGGACATTGAGAAAGAAAGGAACATACGAGCATATGAAATAGGAGAAGTAGGCCATTCGGCCCCTTGAGCCTGCTCTGCCATTTGTTAAGATTATGGTTGATCTGTTTGTGTTTCGAATTCCACATGCCTCCGATAACCTTTGATTCCCTTGCCTGCCAAAAATCTATTTTTCTCGGCCTTAAAAGTACTTAATGAACCCCACTTCCACCACCTTCTGAAGCAAGAAGTTCCAAAGTCGCACAACCCTCTAAGAGAAAAAAATTCTCCTCATCTCTGTTCTAAAGGGGCAACCCCTAATTTTAAAACAGTGCCCCCTAGTTCTGGCCTCACCCACAAGAGGAAACATCCTTTCCACGCCCACCTTGTCAACACCGTTCAGGATCTTATATGCTTCAATCAAGTCACCCCTCACTCTTCTAAATTCCAGCGGAAACAAGCATAGCCTGCCTAACCTTTTATCATAAGACAACCCCTTCATTCCAGGTATCATTCTAGAAAGCCTCCTCTGAACTGCCTCCAACACATTTACATCCTTCCTTAAATAAGGAGACCAAAACTGCACACAATATTCAAAATGTGGTCTTATCAATGCCCTGTATAACTGAAACATAACATACTTATTTTTATGTTCAATTCCTTTCGTAATAAAGGATAACATTCCACCAGCCTTCTTAATTATTTGCTGTACCTACATACTGACTTTTTGTGACTCATGCACGAGAACACCTGGATCCTTCTGCAGCTCAGAATTCTGTAGCCGTCGTTTAAATAATACTCTGCTTTTTATTCTTCCTGCCAAAATGAACAACTTCACATTTTCCCACATTATACTCCATCTGCCATAGTTTTGCCCACTCACTCAACCGATATATATCCGTCTGCAGGTGCTAGGAAGCTAGGTGAGGGCAGCAGGAATGTGCTGACAACACCTGACCACAGATTCCACAAGACTTACAAATCACAGGGGACGAATCTGTATTTTTCCTATGGACTAATTATAAGAAGGTTGTGCTTTCTCCCTCAAACCATGACAAAGAAATGCCAGATGTTGTAATCTAACTTGCAGCCTCTTTCTACCAGAGGACTGTTTGTAAAGGTGACAACAGCACTTATTTTTTAATATTTCCCCTAGCGACATTAATTGTGTAAATTATACATCAATGCATCACTACAGACACTCATATATGCATTCAGTAAGCACATTTCTGTGTTTATTCAGTTTCATATCAATCCAGCAATGCACACAATATAGTATTATTGGAATATAGGGTGCAGCAATGCTCATCTGTTGACAATGAATATTTGTATTATTGTTACTGTTGTTGTTCCTTCAAAAGATATCCACACAGAAGAGTCCAGGTTCAATTCTTCATCTGCTCTGAGTTAACCTGTCTCAGCAGAGGCAGCAGTAAAGATGCTATAAGTAACCTCATAACCCTTGCAGTATAATAAGAAAGCCAACCAGGCTTTCCATTTGGGATTGCTGCAAGTGTATTCAGATGAAGAGAATATAAGGGTTAGATTTCACAATCTACATGATTGGATGGTCATTTATTCACCCTCAAAGCTTGTGTAAACAAATGTCCATTTGATCAGATCCAGGCAGCAACCCATGCTCATTGAACCATATCTCTCATGACTTTGCAACTTCAGGAGATGTAGAATGAAAAACATTCAGCATAAAAGTAATGATGTACAACGTAATTTAAAAAAATTAAGCATCCACTGTGCTCAGCAATTTACCTTTGCTGCACAATAGTGTGACCCATTTCCTGCCCCATTGGCTGTTTGCCAGCATGGGAGGCACTTCTGCCACATGGGGAGATGCTAGGTAAACTCTGGCAGTCTCCCAGCAGGTTCCCAGGGGGCCCATCTTTATAGCTGCTCTGGGGCTCATGAAGAGGCCTTCCTGATGGCAATGGCCTTCCCTGTGGCTATTTGTGTCACTACTGGAAGGTGCACAACTCCCTGAATACCAGGATCTGCCTGCCTGGCCCCAGCATGGTTAAAAAACAAAGCTTATCTTTCTGTCAAGGGCAACTCAATATGGATACCCTCTCTTTCTTCCTGCAGCTCAGTAGTGGCCACCTCTATCATTGTAGCTGCTAACCGCCAACCCTGTGATGGGGCTAACATCTGCAAAGACACAGACCATCATCCTCAATTGGATAAAAACAAAAAAACTGCGGATGCTGGAAATCCAAAACAAAAACAGAATTACCTGTTCGAGTCCAAGAAGGAGTTGAAATATAAGCTGGTTTAAGGTGTGGGGGGGGGGGTGGGGAAGAGAGAGAGAAGTGGAGGGGGTTGGTGTGGTTGTAGGGACGTTGTCCCTCAACCTCAAGTTCTGTCGAAGGGTCATGAGGACTCGAAATGTCAACTCTTTTCTTCTCCGCCGATGCTGCCAGACCTGCTGAGTTTTTCCAGGTAATTCTGTTTTTGTTTTGGATCCTCAATTGGATGGCAGTCCTGGAGGTAACTTCTGAATTGACCACCATCAGTAAAATGCCACCAAGAATCCTGGTGCCTGCCTGCAGATATGGGGGGGGTGGGGGTGGGGGGGGAGAGGGTGGGCAGGACCCGCTTTCTATCCTGGCGGTGGGACTACTCATTTTTCGATAAAATTCCAACCTTACTGCCAGTGTTTATACATTTACAATAGCCAGGTGGGTGAGGCTTCTAAAGACAGGCCCTGAAGCTATATAGCATGGGATACCATCAAATGTATGCTTAACTTATTCTTTTGAAATTCTTATTATTTTATAGTAGATATAACCAATTTAAAATAAGTGGGCTATTGTCTTTATTAGAACAACAGTGAAAGGAAATGCAGAAGATTCATCTACTAGAATCGTACTCCAAGGTCATAGATCCTTACATAGGATTATAGGAAAGTGCAGCCCAGAAAAGATATTGGTCCAGGTTTTGCTGTGAGTAATGAAGGAATGGTTTTTTGCAGTTCACATTGCTTACAGCTACCCAAAGTGTTTTTACAGGCTTGTCAACAGAGAACTATATTAATCCAGGATCTAATTCAGGCTGTATCCTCTACAGGGGAACAATGGCTTCTTTGAGCAGAACAAACACCAGAGAAGCTATTCAACCAATCAGATTGAGGAATCCTCACTGAGGTACACAGACTGCAAAACAGGAAGTAAAAAATTAGAAATATAAATTACATTTAAACCATTTGACAGGAAGCAAACTAAAGGTTGGAACATATACATGGGAATGGGGTACAAACATAAAAGGGGGAAAAAAAGAAAAACTAAAATAAAAGTTATTGTTTTAAATCTGCAACATTATTTTTCTTGCGAGGGAACGAGACTTGATACATGTAAAATTAATTTTTCGGGGCTAGAGAGGCTATTCATCAATAATTAGCACTTATTACATTTTTTAAAAACTCAGTTCTTCCTGATTACAATATCCCTAACATTTTCATTCATATTCGGCATGATACTAGTAATTACAGTTCACTCCATTAAGGTGATTTCTGAACAAATTCCATCAGTGAAGATGGCTACAGCTCAGCCTGTGGAAAAGTATCACTGATAGCAACCCGCAGATTTCTGTGTTTAACTGCCAATGTGCACCAGGTATTACTGTCATTTTAACCCTGAAATCCTCACCATTATTAGTACAGCAAAATCTAGCTGGCTTCAATGTCTTTGAGGTAGCATATATCCCATAAAACCTCACATATTCCTCCATCAAATTATTCTCTAGGTATATATCCAACTCTCTTGAATCTGCTGTTACGGTCAGCCCTCAATATTTCCCTTGGCAGTTAATTTCATACATTCACCATCTCTGCATAAAATAGCTAAATCTGAACAGATTTCAGTCTCTTTCAAAAGGTTTGGGGCTATACCCTTTTGTTGCAGAATGTGTATCATCAACATACCAACTATTTACCACATGTATATCCATTGGAGGAGGTCTTGCAGTGCAGTGGGTAGCATCCCTGCCTCTCAACCTGAAGCTCTGGGTTCAAGTCCCACTCCAGGACTTGATGGCCAAGGAATTCATAATGTAGCCAAACAGGTTAAGTTTAAACTTGTAAATCCTTCCAACATACACCAATAGCAGGTGATGAGAGTGGCAGGGATTCCTGATCAATCATGTGATAGAAAGAAGTTGGCAATTTTATCATCACTATCCATAGTCCCAGGCTACAACATACATGTAAAAGTATATGTTGCCACAGAAACTTGAGCTCCCTGACGGGGCCAGTTGGCTAGACAGCTGGTGTGGATTAGATTGCTGCCAACAGCATGGGGTTTAATTCTGGTGGATTTGGGATCTGCCTCTTTTCCATACCTATGGTGAAGGTTGTGGCACTGTGGGTCGAACCTGCCTTGGGTCAGAGAACTCACAAAGAAGAAAGTATCCATTGGTACCTGATCCTTCTCTTTTCCAGTGTAAAATTCTGTAGACATATCTCATAATTGAAATGTCACTTAACAATTTAGTTGTCCTCCAATGCCTTGATATACATGAAAATAAATATTGTGCAGGGCTATGGAGAATGAACAGGGGAATATGACTAATTGGATAGCTCCATCAAAGTGCTGACACAGGCAAGTTGGGCCAAATGGCCTTATCCTGTATTGTTTAATTCTATGCCTTTCCCATAACACCATGACAAGAATTATAATTATATATATATATATTATACATAATGTTCCAGTGGTGCCAGGGAAGTACACTGTACAAACCCAGAATCATTTCCTAAGTTATGTTATGTGCTCTAACCAAAAAACAATTCCTGTGGCTCGACAGTTTAAGATCCTGGCCCAGATTTTTTGGTCTCTAGATTGTTGGAGACTGGATGTATGAACTAGATGCGCATCAGGAACCCTGTGGAAAACCCAACACTCTGACTCCATGGGAATTGCCCAGGAATTTTGAACTTCCAAAGGGCAATTCCCCTGCTCCCTGGGACTCTCCGAAATAGTCTCCAACTCTGATTTAGGGTCAAAGACTTTGCAGAGTTCCAACTTACTTAATGGATAGCTACTCAGGAAATGTTAGACAGATAAATCCTAGCCTAACTCCTGGGTAACTATGGAACAAACCCGCCACCTTCCCACTCACACTGGCCCCACAGACTCCACCTTCAACACCCAATTACAATCCCACCCCCACCCCGATCTCCCAGCTACCCCTCGACTCACCTTCAACCGGACATGCCGTGACTACTCTCCTGACCCCAACTGACTAGCCACCACCATCCAGCTACCCCCACCAACCTGCTCTAACTAGCCCCGTTCTAACTAGCCCCTGAGCTAACAACCCCTCCCAAACCGACCTAACTACCATCCAACCCAGCTACTACACTCACCCACCTCACTATCTCACTCACCTTCCACCCTACCTTCCTGACACCCTACTCACCTGCCAACTCGCCACCCTACTCACCTATCACCCTACCCACCTGCTACCCTACCACACTACCCACATTCCAACCTACCCACCTACCACCCTTCGCACCTATCACCCTACCACCTTACCCACCTGCCACCTTACTCACCTGCCACCCTACCCACTTACCCACTTAACCCACCCACCCTACCTAACCTACAACCCTATCCATTCACTCATTCAACCACTCACCCATTCATGCATTCACAAACAACCAATCATCACCCAGGCACTAACATTCATTGTACATTTAAACTCACCTTCCAACAGCTAGTGCGGTAAAAAAAGTTGTCTTCTGAATTGATTTTCTCCGCTGCTCTCTGCGTGAATTCCTCCACCGACGGAGTTCTTTTGGCTGCTGCACCAGAAGTCAGAGCCTTTTAAACATAAATAAAAGCAAAATACTGCGGATGCTGAAAATCTAGAACAAAAACAAAAATACCTCGAAAAACTCAGCAGATCTGACAGCATCTGCGGAGAGGAACACAGTTGATGTTTCGAGTCCATATGACCCTTCATCAGAACTCATACGAACTCGAAACGTCAACTGTATTCTTCTCCACAGATGCTGTCAGACCTGCTGAGATTTTCCTTTTAAATGTATCTAGGTAAGCACGCAGTTTTCTACCTGAGCAGCATTGGGCACAGCGGTTCCGACTCTGATCGGAAGATTTGTGCACCTATTTGCTTTATTTACTGGTGCTGTGCAATGCGCCAATGACTTCCATAATCTATCCACTTAGTGACTAAAGACCCTCTCTGTGTCATGTCCTGTAGGGCAGGTTAATGCCCCTTAGTTTAGCTTGCCAGTGTTTATTATCTTTTCCCAACTGCATGGCTTATGCATTTGTCCAAATTAAATGGTTTCTGCCGTTTACCCCTCTGTCCAGTTTCCCAATCAATTCAGGACTTTCTGTATTTCATCAGTTTGTTTCTGTTTTTGCAAGTCTGCCCAGTTTTGTATTACTTTAAACAAAAACAAAAATACCTGGAAAAACTCAGCAGGTCTGACAGCATCTGTGGAGAGGAATACAGTTAATGTTTGGAGTCCATATGACTCTTCATCAGAATTAAATATAGAAATGAGGTGAAATATAAGCTGGTTGAGGGGGTGGGACAGGTTGAGCTGGATAGAGGGCCAGTGATAGGTGGAGGCAAAGAAGCGATTGCCAAAGATGTCATAGACAAAAGGACAAAGGGGTGTTGATGGTGGTGATACTAGCTATGGAATGTGCTAATGATGACATTAAGAGTAGAAAGCAGGATGAGCAAGTGACAGATGGCCTTAGTGGGGGTGGGGGTAGGGGGAAAGGGATTGAAATGGGCTGAAAGGTAGAGATAAAACAATGAATGGAAATACATTTAAAAATAATGGAAATAGGTGGGAAAGGAAAAATATATATTTAAAAAATTTTAAAATTATAAATTATTGGAAAAAGGGGATCGGAAAGGGGGTGGAGATGGAGGAGAGATTTCATGATCTGAAGTTGTTGAACTCAATGTTAAGTCCAGAAGGCTGTAAAATGCCCAATCAGAAGATGAGATGCTGTTTCTCCAGTTTGCGTTGAGCTTCACTGGAACATTGCAGCAGGCCAAGGACAGACATGTGGGCATGAGAGCAGAGTGGAATGTTAAAATGGCAAGCGACAGGGAGGTCTGGGTCGTGCTTGCGGACAGACCAAAGATGTTCCACAAAGCAGTCACCCAGTCTGTGTTTCGTCTCTCCAATGTAGAGGAGACCACATTGGGAGCAGTGAATGCAGTAGACTAAATTGAGGGAAGTGCAAGTGAAATGCTGCTTCACTTGAAAGGAGTGTTTGGGCCCTTGGATGGTGAGGAGAGGGGAAATAAAGGGGCAGGCGTTGCACCTTCTGCGGTTGCATGGGAAAGTGCCGTGGGAGGGGGTTGAGGTGTGGGGGTGATAGAAGAGTGGACCAGGGTGTCCCGGAGGGAACAATCCCTGTGGAATGCTGCCAGGGGTGGGGGGGGAGGTGGTGAAGGGAAGATGTGTAGATGTGTTTGGTGGTGGCATCATGTTGGAGTTGGTGGAAATGGCGGAGGATAATCCTTTGAATGCAGAGGCTGGTGGGGTGATAAGTAAGGACAAGGGGGACCCCATCATGGTTCTGGGAGGGAGAGGCAGGTGTGAGGGCGGATGTGCGGGAGATGGGCCAGACACGGTTGAGGGCCCTGTCAACCACCATGGGTGGAAAATCTCGGTTAAGGAAGAAGGAAGACATGTCAAAGGAACTGTTTTTGAAAGTGGCATCATCAGAACAGATGCGACAGAGGCGAAGGAACTGAGAGAATGGGATGGAGTCCTTACAGAAGCGGGGTGTGAGGTAGCTGTGGGAGTTGGTAGGCTTGTAATGGATATTGGTGGACCGCCTGTCACCAGAAATTGAGACAGAAAGGTCAAGGAAGGGAAGGGAAGTGTCAGTGATGGACCATGTGAAAATGATGGAGGGGTGGAAATTGGAAGCAAAATTAATAAATATTTCCAGATCCAGAGGAGAGCATGAAGCAGCATCGAAGCAGTCAACGATGTACCGGAGAAAGAGGGAGGGGACCTGAGTAGGACTGGAACAAGGAATGTTCCACATACCTCATAAAAAGACAGGCATAACTGGGCCAATGCGGGTACCCATAGCCACACCTTTTATTTGGAGCAAGTGAGACGAGTTTAAGGAGAAATTGTTCAGTGAGAGAACAGGTTCAGCCAGATGGGGGAGAGTAGTGGTGGATGAGGATTGTTCGCGCCTCTGTTCAAGGAAGAAGCAGAGAGCCCTCAGACCATACCGGTGGGGGATAGTGGCGTAGAGGGATTGGATGTCCATGGTGAAGAGGTGATGGTTGGGGCCAGGGGACTGGAAATTGTTGATATGATGTAGGGCGTGAGAGGAATCGCAGATGTAGGTGGGAAGAGACTGGACAAGGGGAGAGAGAATGCATTCAAGATAGCAAGAAATGAGTTCCGTGGGGCAGGAACAGGCTGACACGATCGGTCTGCCGGGACAGTCCTGTTTGTGGATTTTGGGTAGGATGCAGAAGCGGGCTGTCCAAGGTTGGGAGACTGTGAGGTTGGAAGCTGTGGAGGGAAGATCTCCAGAGGAGATGAGGTCAGTGACAATCCTGGAAACTGGCTTGATGTTCAGTGGTAGGGTCATGGTCCAGGGAGAGGTAGGAGGAAGTGTCTCCGAGTTGACGCTTAGCATCTGCGAGGTAGAGGTCAGTGCGCCGGACAACAACAGCACCACCCTTGTCAGCAGGTTTGATGACAAAGTCAGGGTTGGACCAGAGATTGGTTATTGTTCTCCCTTTTAAGTCACATATGTACAGTGTAACGGTTTAGCACTGATCTCTGAGGCAATCCCCCAATTATGTCTCTGCGTGACGTTCCAGCTCCACCTAAAATCACCCTTTACTACATTTAATATATCTGATATACTAAAGGACCAAAGGCCTATTAGTCAGCCATATTTTCATGGTATTGCAAAATAAAAAGCCTGCTGTCAACTAATGATAGTTACGTCAGGAACATTTGTGTCAACAACCTGTTGAGCTGTATGTTTATTTTGACTTCCTTGATATTGATGTGTCACTGTGTACCAGGGCAGATCAAACACACATAAGTGACCAATAGGAAGAATAACAACACCGCTATGCCCACTGCATATCAAACCAAAATTCAATGCACATAAAATGGAATTGTCAATACCACGTTATTCATAAGGGAGTACAGTAGGATAACCTGCGGACTAAAGAAGAACTTCCAAGTCCAAATTCACAGTTTTCTGTACTTTCCAGGATATTTTAAAACTTTATATTTAACTGTAAGTGAACAAGTATTTTATGTTTCTATCTGGTAGCTAGTCATTATTATAAATATTTACTTAATTTTTAATTTTTCCAGTTAGAAATAATTTACTTTAACTTATTATTTTTATAACTGTTTATTTGAATTTCTGCAGATTATTAATAGATATAGAAAGCGATCAGCATGGCGCCAACTTTAACCAATAATCCTGAAGGAATTGTAGATGAACAAAGAGACTGCAGAGAGTGAGTACTTTCTGTTTTTCTCAGAACTCAGCACAAAGATTCAGTAAAAAAAATTCTCTCTGTCTATGATGAGCTAAAAGAGGACATAAAATTGTTTTTCTAACAAAGTACTGTTTAATCAATATGAAATACTAGAATTGAAGAAAACTGAAATGAAAAGCTTTTTCAATTATTCCAGAAATGGCATAGTCCGAGCAAAGAACCCTCACTTGGCCTCGATGCCTGAAGACTTTCTGTATCATTTTGATCTTGGAACAAAAACGCATAATCTTCAAGCAATGTTTGGAGATGTGAAGGTAGGCAGTTATTTGGGTTGGGGCAGATTAGAATAACAGCAGAAAGCAGTAAAAAATCACCTTTTAACATTTTTTTTCTGTTGGAGAAGGAAATCAACGATAATAGTAGTGGTTAAATTAATTAAATTGAGCAACCAAAATTATGTGAATTAGACAAACAGCAGATGGTAATTGAGAGCCACAATCCAATTGGCAAGAATTTATAATATTGCAGTGATTTCCATGACTACATTACTCCTGTATCTCAACCAGGCTTTACTGCATTGCTCAATTTTTGAAAGAACTGAAAAAGTACATATATAAATGAAATATCAGAACTTCACCCCTTTCAGGTATTACTTGGTTAAGTTAATAACAATTTAGATTGTCAAAACAGGCTCAACGTTTACTTTCTGTTAATGCAGTTTATTTCTCTCAGTTCAAGGTTCACAGAATCACAGAATCACACAGTGCAGAAGAGGCCCTTCAGCCCATCGAGTCTGCACCAACACGTGAGAAACACGTGCCTTTAAAATTTTTAACCTATTCAAACTAATACCAACCCCT
The DNA here is from genome assembly GCF_017639515.1 of Carcharodon carcharias. Lineage (NCBI taxonomy): Eukaryota > Metazoa > Chordata > Chondrichthyes > Lamniformes > Lamnidae > Carcharodon > Carcharodon carcharias. The sequence continues at coordinate 66,823,841 of NC_054478.1, read as the reverse complement.
TTGACCCAGATTTCTCCCTTTCCTTGTTCATCCTTAGAGGTGAAGATGAACACGTTCATCATCTGAAATATTTGGTAGAGTTTCGATGGGTACATAGGTGACTACCAAGGTCACTTTGTGTCCGGAATATTCGGCTACAAATAGGACAGGATATCTCAGATGATAGAGTTTTGGATGTGTTTCTGGCTGGGGATTTCCCCTCCTTGCACTTTTTTCTCTGCCTCTGATATGTGCTTGCTTTCGAAGGAGGCAGCACCATTTTTATTTAGTGCACAAGATGCAGCGATCTGGATGAGCTTCTCTCAGGAATTGATGTCAATATCAAAACTCCTAAGTGAAACCTTCAAAGTTTCCTTTTGACCACCATGAGTGCACACCACAGATTCAAACTCTCCATCAAAGATGCACTGTTGGTAAGCGAGTGGCAAGCATTCTGGCTACATGACCAGCCCAACTCCAGTTGTGACTGTCTCAGTATGATGTTGATGCTTGACCTGCCAGCTCAGGTGAGCACCTCAGTGCCTGGTATTTTGTTCTGCCATCTGATCTTCAGAAATTTTCAAAGGCAGCTCAAAATTTTCAAAAGCGAAAGTGGTTGAGCTTCTTGGCATGACACTGGTATACCGTCCAAGTTTTGTGTGTGTAGTAACAAGTAAAATAAATTATATTACATGAGACAAAAAGGTTGAAAAGATCTCCATAAAAACTCAAGAAAATGATTCATATATTTACGATTTTTTCACCCCAGCTGTATCTTTACAGATAAATACAAATTCAGAAAGATAAAACAAATTACTGTATCTGTCTATTACTCAGGGTAAGTATGCAGTACACGTGAACCAACTGACGAACTGTGGTCAGACACGTCATATTCCAATGTAAATGATAGATGTGACCAAAGCAGATTCTATGGATTTCTCAACAACCTACCCAAATGTTTGTTATACTGTGAGCCAACCAGTTTCACTGAAAATTTGTCTTTCTCATGAGGGTTTCCAATCTCCATTTTTAAAGATCTTGCCTTAGAATTCTCTCCAAACATCACTCCCACTCAGACAGCTTCAACAGAGATCCACCTCTAGGGTTTCAATCTTGCCTTCTGAGATTCCTTTCCTCTGGATTTCTGCGTACACTCAAGCTTCACTTTCCAAACACAGTTTCAGATATTTGGCTGTGTCAAGCAGAACACTACTGCTCCAAAAAGGTATATTTTCCCCAATGACCCACAGCATGGTGTCACCAACCTTCGGCTGATCTCTCAGATCTTCAGGGCTTCTCTCAAGCCCACTTAGCTTCAAGTCTGCTCCCCACCGCTCTCTCTCTCTTCAATTTGGAGCCCATTGCTCTGCTCCTTTCTCTCAACTTTACTTACCAGGATCTGTTTCTGACCTCTGTCCTTGTCCTTTACCTGGGACTGTCTTCTGGGATCTGTTTCTGCCCCGCTCCCTGGTTTGGGGTCTTCTTCTTTGTTTCAGACCTTCTCCCTGTCCCCTTCCCTGTGTCCTGCTCCCTGGGACACCTTCTCTGCAATGGCCCTCTGGTTCCAGGTCACCTGACCTGCTTTTCACACCATTTCATTTTATTTCTTCCTTTCCTTCTCCGTATGTGCAGAGGGCCGGTTCCTGGCCTGAAGACAAAAAAAAACCATTAACTGTGCATGTGCGGCCACTTCCCGACCAGCGCATGCTCCAAAGGCCCGGAGTTCTGACTGCCAATTTAAAAGTAAGTATCACGTTTCATCACAATAGTGATGACTTCACATTGAGGCAAACCTTGTGGAGGCAATGCTTCTCCTCTAGTACTTTCCAGATCACCTCATTGTTTTTGTGAATTTAATCTTGATGCTTACAAAAGATAGGGCCAAGGGCCTCTGGAGCAGTGGAGTACACTGTATCCCTGAAGGTCACCCAGTCATCCTCGATGCAGTGTGTCTATTTTCGCTCTACACAGGTGACTCTGGAATTATTCTGAGACAATCCTTCATCTCTGCCTGTTTGAGCCTTGAGACATTGAGATGCTTCTGGACCTTGGATTTTTGGCTTTCTTGCCAAATTGTCTGCTCATGTCACCAAACATGCCCGCCACCAACAAGAGTGGAAAATTCCACCCATATTCAATTCAATTGCATTGCATAGAACAGGGGTACATCCAAGACACATTGTTGTGATTAGGGAAGCTGAAACCTGTGTTGGTGATTAAGAGCTCATGTTCAGCACACAGCTTCAGCAAGAGGAGGCTATCGCAGTTACAACTGCTAACGCCTTCCTATGCTTGGTGATCTGCATCAACTCTTGCATTGAAGTCACCAAGAATGATTAGCTTGTCTGACTTTGGCACAGCAGCAATTAAGAAATCAATCAATATCTCCCTTTACTCCTCAGTTCAAAGGTGTGATTCATACTGGCATGCAGTTACACATCAGTGGCAACCCTCTGGTACCTGTCATCATAAAAAAAAGCCTAGAAATGCAGGGCAAGAGGTCACCGCAGGAACTCATGGGTGGGCTTTAATCAAACGTGTATGCATGTGGAATGTTGTGAAAAGCTAAGCGTAATTCACTCGGGGACATATTCCTCAACCTGTATTTTTTACCTCTGGCAGCCATTAATGGCAAATCTAACCTGTTTATAGTGGCATTGGCAATGGGTGCATGAAGTATGTGAAAACTGGCCAACCAAGCACCCATCTAAAGAGGAAATATTTGGAAGTAATGCAGAGTCTAAAGGTGAAATGCTAAGGAAATTTAAATGGAGCTAAAGCATAATATTGCATATCTGACTTAATTTAAAATCTGAAATTTAGTCCTGTATTTTTCAGTTTGTTTGTGTGGGAGGCAGTGCAAACCGGATGAAAGCTTTTGCACAGTTCATGCATATGGAACTTGGACTAAATGGAAGTGACAGTGACATATTGGATATTTGTGCAGGAACTGACAGATACAGCATGTACAAAATTGGCCCTGTGTTGTCCATAAGTGTAAGTATACAGAGGAGATTGTGTGGGTAAATTTCCTTGTCATTTGGGTGCACACACCCTGCTGGAACAGCATTAACCATTTATGTTTTGTGAGGAAATTCAGCCTTTCCTGCCCAACTTCCAAAATAAAGGAGATTCTCCCAAGTTTCCTCGTGCGGCTGAGCCTCGCACAATCTGTTCACCAAGTTACTGATGGTCTTATTTGAATGTATCAAAGTAAAAGCCAGATATGAAGTAAATCCGTATATTCTGGGGCTGGGCCCAGGATAAAATAATACCTAAATTAGGCACAGCTCAGTGAGGTGCAACAGTTGTCATGGTCACCTGTTTAAGACAGGCTTGAGGAACTCTTGAAAAAAAGAGACGAGGGATCTTTAAATTCACATTTCTGCAGGTAGGAAATTATTCTAAAAAGATTTTTTTTAACCATTCTGCCTACAGAAACCATCACTTGCTTCAGGATGTTTTTCACAGGGTTAGACCATTAACAGCTTTTCAGATTCCCCATCTCCCATCCCATTGCTAACATGCAGTTAAGTCTTTACAAGAGCACATGTGATATTGGCACTTTTTTTGTGTTTTTTCAAGATGGCAATGTCCTGCAGTTACAACTCCTGGTGATGTAGTCCTTATCATCATTTTCCTTCTCCTATGCTGCCCTTTGCCATGGTTAATCTGAAGGAAAAGAGACTAAACGTTAAGATTGGTTGAGTATCACTCCTTTAGGATTGAGAAGATAGGGAAGGGTGTGGAAGGTAGTGGCTGTGTATTGCTTCAAAACGGTGCTAGGGTAGTGTAGAGTACAGTGTCAGTAACCGAAGGTGAGTGGGTTAATGATGGGGGTACCTCATACAGTGACCAAGCTTTGTGGACATTGTGAAGATTGAGTGAATTCTGGATGAGGTGAGCCATTGAAGAGGATGTGTCAAGTGGTAGGGGAAAAGTTAAGTAAGAGATGTGGAAACTTGTGATGCTCCCAAGAGCAGGAAACAAAGCAGGCGGGGGCACTTAATTGTGCCAGAAGCCAAAAGTCAGCTTCCCAACAGCAGGATGAAACTACAGAATTAAGTTAGTGGAGAATTGACGGCAGACAGAGCTTCCCAGCAACAAGCATCAGAAACTTCTTTTAATGCATTTGCATGTCATGCTTGCTCATTAAAAGGCAACCTTGCCAGAATTAAATGTGACTTTCCAATTAAGTAATTAGTGAGCAAGAAACATAAGCCTTCAGATTCATGACTGCTTAAACGTGGTGTGCAGCAGGCGAGGTTGTCTTCCTGGTGGATTTGGAGTGAGCTGGAGCTGCTTTTTCTTTTATGAGGAGCTTTGTTCAACTACTGGAGGGGAGGCATTGATGATTAAGATTGGGTGGAGGCAGTCAGAGGGGGATAGGGCATGGTTGTTCGAGGAAGGGAGGTGGCAAGTCTATAAGATCTCATGAGGAAGGGAGGGAGGAAGCAGGGATGTTCAGTGTCAAAAGTAGGTCAAACAAGATTGTGGGAGTAGTAAGGGTTATGCAGGGAATGTAAATGGCGAAGTTCTGAGAGTCGAGAGTAACAGAGGTAATGTCAGGAATAATAAAGAGAGGGTCAAGGATGATGGATTGCAGTAGAGAGTAACGGGGGAGCAGTTTCACTGTGCCGAGGTAAGCTCAAGGGTCATGGATAGCTGGTCAAGGGTGATGGGGGTGGTTGAATGTCACCGGAGGCGGGGCAAGTGTCATGGAGCAAAGGCTGAGGGTGATGGAGACAAGGTCAAAGGTGATTGAGGGAGGGTGCAAAGTGATGGCTTCCAGTTCCAGAGTCATTATGTGAGTGTCCACAGCCATGGATGCATCAACAAGAAGAGTTTTCTGCAGTGAACCTTGAGAATAGAGTTGACTACAGTGGGGTGGTGGAGACAGGGGGTGGTTGATGCTAAGTATCAGGCTTTCCATTGGTCAAAAAAGCTCAGGACAGGAGGAAAGGCCTCCTGCTGCCATCCCTCCTGTTGGTCCTAAACAGCCTGGAGGAGAAACTGCAGGGAAGCATCACTGAACCATGAAGCTAATCTTTGCCTGTGCTTCGATATTTGCCACTTTTCTTTGGGGCATGAGCAGCTCCAGGAATCCAGATGACAGATGGAGAAGGTGGGCTGCAGGGTTGTGGTGGGGAGGGGGGTGCAGCTGCGAGGTGGGTGGCAGCAGCTCCAGGAATCCAGGTGGCAGGAGGAGGGGAGTGGCAGCAGGCGCAGTCTCCAAAAGCTCCTCAGAGAATGAGAATGATGCACCTGGCTTGTAAAGGATGCATGCCTGTCTGGGAGCTCTTTAAATATGGCACCCATACCTCTGACCCCAAGAGGTAATGATGGAGGCGTAGACTTCAGTCCACCTCTGCTGCTTGATTCGCTGCACTCCTCGCACACAACTGCCTAACTTGCTGATCACCGATGATCACACATCTCCAGCCATCCCACCTACAAATGGAAGTGCCCTGCACTTTCGGCCCCACCACTGACACCCTCGTCACCACCAGAAGATTCTGCCATATGAGATTGATATAGCAGAGGAAGGCATTTTAGGGTGATACATGTAAGTCATTGCTGTGAGAGGGGCTGGTTAATCATAGTGTAAGATCCTGAGTTAGTGCGGTCCTTCACCTGAGTGCAGGGTGAACTTGTGGAAGTCAGCAACTCACATTTATATCATGCCTTTAATATTTAAAAAAATCTTGCAAATTCAGTCATAGTAGCATACACAAAATGGGTATCAAGACAAAGGAGAAGTTGGGCAGAATTTTGCTGCCTTAGTTTTTACATGACCAGCAGAGTAATTTCTGACTCAGGAACCTAGATGCTGGGATAGAGGTCCTTCTGGTTGAACTTACTGGAAGTCATCCAATTAGGAACTCGCTTCCAGGATCGCATGTCATATGAGCTGGGACATGTCAATGAATTTTAATAAAAATTTTTATTCCATTTATAAACACTTCATGAACCCCATCCCGCCCGTGGATGAGGTTCCATGAAAAATGCAAAGGCCGCCTGGGCTCTTCGCCTGCCCGCCAGCCTTAAAGTTGGACGGGCAGCTCAGTTTATTTGTTTAATTAATATTTAAATGGCCCTAATAGGCCTTTGACAGTTTGGCAGGCGCGTAGCCAATTCGGCTGCGCACCCACCAAACTGAAACTCAAAATGACACACGGTGACGTTAGGATGTCCGCCCAATGTCACCGCACGTCATTTTACATCTCGACTACCGGGCACTGCCCCCGTTCACCAAGACGAAGATTCAGGCCATAGAATCACAGTAACACTTGTAGGATTTTAAAATTAAAAGAATTATTAACAAAAAGAAAAACAAATTAAGCACACAAGATTAAAATTACACAATTAAACAGCCTTACAAAACAGTCCCACAAAAAACCTACTTGGTCAAAACACACAAGTAAACTACTTGGCAACAGCCCCCTTATAGATTTTTAACCATAAAAATCCAGTGATATTACCGAAGGCAAAACCTGCTGCTGCTTTAATAAAGTATACCATGGGGAGAATTTTCTCCTCGTTGTGCAGGCGCCCAGCCAATCACTACCCACGATCGGCTGCACGCCGCCATTTTACGTGGGCGGGCCAATTAAGGGGCCCACCCAGCATGACACGCATCCGGAAGCACTGAGCGCTCTGTACGGGCGGAGGGTGGAGGGAGAGTCGGGCCTGTGCTTTTTTGCGCATTTGTGCAAAAGAGTGCAGAAATCTCCCTGAGGCACAGAACTGCCTCAGGGAGATTATTTTCATTATTAAAACTTCAAAAAAAAATAGAAAAAAATATTCAGAAATGTCCCCTGAGCTGGGGCATGTCAATGAATTTTAATAAAAATTTTTATTTAATTTATAAACACTTCATGAAACCCCATCCCGCCCGTGGATGAGGTCCCATGAAAAATGCGAAGGCCCTGGGCTCTTCGCCTACCCATCAGCCTTAAGGTTGGACAGGCAGCCCTGAGAATCAGTTAAATTAGTTAATTAATGGCCTTAATAGGGCTTTGAGTTCGGCGGGTGCAGCCGACTCCACTGCGCGCCCGCCAAACTGAGGATCAGAATGATGTGCAGTGACGTCGGGACACACGGCTGATGTCACTGCATGTCACTTTATGCATTGGCAAGCGGGGCCCGCCCCCACACACCAACCAGAAGATTCAGGCCCATATGACTTCTCAGTGTCTTCCACTCTGCTTTGAAAAAAAACAAAAAGTTCAGGAACACACTACCCTCTGAAAACATAGACTTTTCTGGCTTGAAACTGAGTGGCTGCTTCAAATTCACAACTTTTCTTAGCACAGAGCTGGTCTCAGGACATCTCCCCCACACAGCCAACACAACTCGGCTAAATATCTTTCATTAAATGTCCTTTTCCACTATGATCGTAAACTCCATTGTTCAAAGCACCTGTTTGAACTCAATTTTCCCAAAATATAAAAAACTTTCATGTTTTCCTATTGCCTCCACTTTCAGGTAAAATAAAATTTAATAACCTTCCCTTGTTTACCTATGAAACCTTTGTAAGTTGTAGAAGTCCTTTGTCACTTCTAAACTCCCTTTGAAACTTAACAGCTGAAAAGTCCAAGTTCCTACTTGTAATACAAATTTCAAATCCAACCTATTTACTTGTACATACACTATAGCCCCTCATTACAAATGCATGCATTTAGCACCTTTACCTTTCATCTCACTGCTCCCACAGGCAAGCTGTCTTTACTAACCTTACCCCAGTTTACACATACACAGAGACACACACACACACACCCTTCTTTACAGAATACCACCATATTCCCACCCAAAATGAAAAAAAAACTAAAAACTGGGAAGTAAGAATACTGGTCCTAGCTGGTCTTGTATACTTTATCATGGAACACCAGTAAAACTGGGAAATAAGGGTACTGGTCTGTACTATCATTTCCTTCTGGGCAAAAGTATTTTTTCTAAAAATCCATCTTCACAAAATATATAGAAAGAAAAAGAGTAGCTAAAGCGAGCATTGGTCCCTTAGAGGGTGAGACTGGGAAATTAATAATGGAAAATGAGGAAATGGCAAAGTCTTTGAAAAAGTTTTCACAGTAGAGGATACAAAAAGCATCCCAAGAACGGTAGAAAATCAATGGTAAAATGGAGGGAAGAACTTAAAAATATCACGAGAGAAAAAAGTAATGGGAAAACTAATGGAACTTAAGGCTGACTGCATTCTACAGTCTTAAAGGAAGTGACTAGGGAGATAATGAATGCACTGGCTGTGATCTTACAAAATTTCCTAGATTCTGGAAAAGTTCCAGCAAATTGGAAAACTGCAAATGTAACACCTCTATTCAAGAAAGGAAGAGATAGAAAGTAGGAAACTGTAGGCCAGTTATCATTGGGAAAATACTAGAATCCATTGTTAAAGAGGTAGTAGCAGGCCATTTAGAAAATCATAATAATATCAGGCAGCGTCAACATGGTTTTGTGAAAGGGAAGTCATGTTTGACAAATATTTTAGAGTTTTTTGAAGATGTAACAAGCAGGGCTGATAAAAGAGTACCAATTTGGTTTTCCAAAAGGCGTTCGACAAGGTGCCAAAAGATAAAAACCCATGGTGTTGGGGTGATATAGTAGCATGGATTGAGGACTAGCTAACTAACAGGTAACAGAAAGTCAGGATAATGGATCATTTTCAGGATGGCAAACTGTAACTAGTGGAGTGCCACAGGGCTTTGTGCTGGGACCTCAACTATTTACGATCTATATTAATGACTTGGATGAAGGGACAGACTGTATTGTAGCCAGATTTCCTGATGATACAAAGATAGGCAAGAAAGCAAGTTGTGAAAATGATACAAAATGTCTGCAAAGGGATATAGATAGCTTAAGTGAGTGGGCAACTATTTGGCAGATTGAGTATAATGTAAAAAATTATGGAGTTGTCCACTTTGGCAGGAAGAATAGAAAAGTAGAATATTATCTAAATGGAAACTGCAGAATTCTGCAGTACAGAGGGAACTGAGTGTCCTTGTACATGAATCGCATTTGGCAGCAGTGGATTATCCTGCATCTCACAGTACTTTTTGAGAGCACTTGGAGGGAGGTCCCAGAGTTTTGGACCATTGGTATTGAGAAAAGAAAATCTAGAATTGGGGAGAATTGGAACAGTTCTGGGATCTGGGAGACTGGTGTATGAGGGGAAGGGCATCATAGGATTGGTAGAAAATTGCTTGTTGTAGAAAATTAAAACATAGACATGGGGCAGGTATTTCAGAAGTTTTACTACGTTGTTTATTCACCGATCATATTCCTGAGATTTTTCAATCCCATGGTATTCGGGTTATACATCTTACTCAATGTAAAAGTTAAGATTTAAATTAAATTATTTCCTTTTATTAAAATCTTTAGGATTTGTAATGCAACTAATAGCACGCAGCAGGGTTTTAGAATAGATGTTCCATTTGCACAGTAACTTAGTTCAATGGTACAATTTAACAGGCTTTGAATTAAAGCTGTCATTTTTAATATATATATATAAAACAAACTTGAAAGAGATGGATTTCGATTAATTTTAATCACTTAGCCTTATAGTTATATTTTTTTATATTTTCCATTTTGTTTAAAGCTTTATTTTGAAGATTAGAAATTTCAGTTACTGGTGATAGGCAAAATGTTCTTCAAAAAGCATTCTGAGTGACGTGTTTGGTTCAGCGCCATGACAAACAATTGTTTACATGGGGAAATTTCATTATAAAATGTTGACACTGGCAGTTTCAGTAATAAATACTGGCATAATAATGTTACCAAAAATCATAACAGGTAATAAGGTTTGCTCTCTACTTCCTTGTCCCTCTATCTTCTTCAGACAGATGGTGAGGCCAAAACAGAATACTGATTCAAATCTAATTTCTATTTGCAGCATGGAATGGGTGTGCCATCTATATCAATCATGCTTCATGAACTCATCAAGTTACTTCACCATGCCAAGTGTTGTGATGTCACTATCATACGTCTGGGGACATCAGGTGGTATAGGTAGGTCGAAAATGATTTATTGGTCAAGCCCTCTCCCATTCCTCTTACCTCGAAAATCAGGTGCAAGAGGTTTAGATAAATTAAAGTTTACAGAACAGGGAGGGTGGAGTGCCACCAGAAGAGCATCGGAATGATCTAGTCTGGGAGTGAACAGGGACGAAGGTTTCATTGAGCTGAAGCAAGTGTAGAGGTGGGTGTTATTAGGGAGGTAGAAGCAAAGCCCTCTGACATCTAGGATGATGTGTTTATGATTCCAAGTATAGGACCTACAGATTGAGAAGCCCGGAGACCATCAGCAGCACTCAAGTAAGTCATGGGGAGAGAAATTTACCATGGTTCTGCAAATGGAAAGTTTGGGCATGGGGGTGGAGAAAGCACAGGGTTGCAGAAGCCAAGTCTAACTTTGTAGGGCCCCATGGCCACGCTCCAGCTTACCTCACACAGAAGTTACCTTCAGGGCCTCTGCTAGATGCAGCAGGTTTCAATGGTCCAAGAAACTACAATAATCACCTTGATATCTCCTTTATTAGTATATACTAATAAGGACTATAAGGACAAATCTTTGGATTTTATCTGGGATGCTTAAAATTGACCATCATCACCCACCCCCTCAGAAAACTCATCCTTGATACATCTATCTTTGTAAGCTACTGTCCCATCTCCACCTTCCCTTTCTTCTCCAATGTCCTTGAACATGTTGCCTTCAAATCTGTATCGATCTTCCCAGCCACTCCACTTTTGAACTCCTCCATTCAGGTTTCCATCCTTGCCAGAGCATTGAAATGGTAGCTATCAAAGTCACAAATCACATTCTATGTTCTTGTGACCATGGTAAACTATCCTTCTACATACCTCATGACATGCCTGCAGCCTTTGACATGGTAGGTCACACCATCATCCTCCAATGCCTCTCCACCATTGTTCAGTTGGGTGGCACTGCCCTCGACTGGTTCCATTCTTATTTATCCAGTCACAGCCAGAGAAACACCTATAATGGCCTTTCTTCCCAGTCCAACACCATTGCCTACTCTATCCCCAAGAACCAAGTTTGACATCCCGCCCATTTTTCATCCATATGCTGTCGCTTGACAATATCATTACAGAATGTGACAGAGAGGTTCCACATCTCCATTGGCAGCTCACTGTTCTAATTCATCACCACCCCTCTTGACCCTCCATTGTCTTGATTTGTCATGCTGTTGTCTGACTTACAGTCCTAGGTGAGCAGACATTTATTCCAATGAAATACTTGGATGACCAAAGCCGTTATCTTTACACCTAACCATGAACTCCATTCCCTAGCCACCAATCCAACCCTCATCCGGCAACTATCTGAGGCTGAACTTGCCATTTGCAAACTTGGTGTTCTATTTAAGCCTGAGATGAGTTTCCAACCTCAAATCTGCTCCATCACCAAGACCACCTACTTACACCTCCATAACATTGCCCATCTTCACCCCTGCCTCAGTTCATCAGCTGTTGAATCCCTCATTCATGGTTTTGTTATCCCTATACTTGCATATTCCAATGCTTTAATGACCAGTCTTCCATCTTCCACCCTACATAAACTTCAGTTCATCCAAAACTTTGCTGCCCAGATCCTAACTCACACCAAGTCCAATTCACCCATCAACTAAGGAAAAAGTTCTGTTGAAGAGTCATGCAGACTCGAAACGTTAACTGTGTTCCTCTCCACAGAGGCTGCCAGACCTGCTGAGTTTTTCCAGGTATTTTTGTTTTTGTTTTGGATTTCCAGCATCTGCAGTTTTTTGTTATTATTTTTAAAATTATCCTCCTTGTTTCAAATCCTTGGCCTCACTGCTCCCTATCCCTGTAGCCTCTCCCAGCGCTACAACCCTCTGAGATCTCTGCACTCCTCTAATTCTGGCCTGCTTTGCATTCCATTGTAATCACTTCACCATTGGCAGTCATCTCTTCAGCTGTCTGGGCCCTAGACTCTGGAATTTCCTTTCTATGCCCAATCACCTCTGTCTTCTCCCTTAAGAAGCACCCTAAAGCCTATCTCTTTGAACAAGCATTTGGTCATCTATCCCAATATCGTCTTCTGTGGCTCGGTATGAACTTTATTTTAATATAACTCCTGTGAAGTGCCTTGGAACATTTTACTACATTAAAGGCACATTAGAAATCAAGTTCTTGCTATTGTTCTTATGTACTCCAGCTCCAAGGTCCACAATGGAGTAAATGAGAGGTGCTTTGAACTAATATCTCTCCAAAGAAGAGTGAGACAACATTATCTGTTGTCATACACCCTACTTGATGTCTTCATCAGTGATGCATTGGATTGTATTATAAAGGATGGCCATAACAGTCTTTTCCAAGTATTTCTGAAAATATTGTTTTGTTCCTTTCTTGTTGTATTTAACCCATTCAATTTCCTGACCATCTTGAGCAGTGAGCTAACTTTCTTGCATGCATGTGAAAGAGCGCCGTGATCTCCCTGAGGCATGGAACTACCTCAGGGAGATTAAGTTGAGAATAAAACTTTTTAATAAAGGAAGTAAAAAATTATTTAAACATGTCCCGTCATGTGACAGTGTCACATGAGCTGGGACATGTTTGTGAATTTTGCAAAATTTAAATAATCATTTTATAAAACTTTCAGGAAACCTCATTCCGCTCGTGGATGAGATTTCCTGAAAAACGTGAAGGCTGCTTCGGCTATTCACCTGCCCGCCAACCTTAAGGTTGGACGGGCAGCATTGCTAACAACTTTAATTGCTTTTTAAATGGCCTTAATAGGCCGTTGACAGTTCGGCGGGCACACAGCCGCCTCCACCACACGACTGCTGAATGAAATATCGAAATAACACGGGATGATATTGGGACACATGCCCGACATCATCACATGTCATTTTACGCATCGGCATGTCGGGCCCACCCCCACATGCCAACAGCAATATTCTGCTCATGAACCCGGCAACTCACGCAGTTAAGTTCAGTTTTAATGACACCATGTATGCCCAAATAGATGGTGTTGCTATGGGAACCCCTGTATGCCCAGCTCTCTTACATGTCTTAATGGGCTCCATCCTGTGCTCAAATTCACTTATGAAATGGAGCAGTTAATGAACTCCCCTTCCTTGACATACTAGTTGAGAAATCTGCCAGGGGGTTCTCTACTGGTCTACCACAAGCCTACCTCCACTGGTTAATATACATATTGAAATTCTTACAGTTCCACACAATATAAGATAGGTTTTATTGACAACCTTGTAATTAGGGCCCAAGCTACTTGATCATCATGCAAGCTTGATGCTGAAATAGGTCCATCAAAGAGCTGACACAGGCAAGTTGGGCCAAATGGCCTTATCCTGTATTGTTTAATTCTATGCCTTTCCCATAACACCATGATAAGAATTATAATTATATATATATTATACATAATGTTCCAGGTGGTGCCAGGGAAGCACACTGTACAAACCCAGAATCATTTCCTAAGTTATGTTATGTGCTCTAAGCAAAAAAAAAATTCCTGTGGCTCGACAGTTTAAGATCCTGGCCCAGATTTTTTGGTCTTTAGATCATTGGAGACTGGATGTATGAACCAGATGCGCATCAGGAACCCTGTGGAAAACCCAACGCTCTGACTCCATGGGAATTGCCTGAATTTTGAACTTCCAAAGGGCAATTCCCCTGCTCCCTGGAACCCTCCGAAACTTTGGAGAGTTCCAACTTACTTAATGGATAGCTACTCAGGAAATGTTAGACAGATAAATCCTAGCCTAACTCCTGGATAGTTACTCCTGTATAGTTATACAACCAATCCTCCACCTTCCCACTCACATTGGCCCCACGGACTCCACCTTCAACACCCAATTACAACCCCACCCCCACCCCGATCTCCCAGCTACCCCTTGACTCATCCTCAACCGGACATGCCGTGACTACTCTCCTGACCCCAACAGACTAGCCACCACCATCCAGCTACCCCCACCAACCTGCTCTTAGCCCCGTTCTAACTAGCCCCTGAGCTAACAACCCCTCCCAAACCGACCTAACTACCATCCAACCCAGCTACTACACTCACCCACCTCACTATCTCACTCACCTTCCACCCTACCTTCCTGACACCCTACTCACCTGCCAACTTGCCACCCTACTCACCTATCACCCTACCCACCTGCTACCCTACCACACTACCCACATTCCAACCTACCCACCTGCAACCCTACTCCCTTACCCACCTACCACCTTTTCCACCTATCACCCTACCACCTTACCCACCTGCCACCTTACTCACCTGCCACCCTACCCACTTACCCACTTAACCCACCCACCCTACCTAACCTACAACCCTATCCATTCACTCATTCATCCACTCACCCATTCATGCATTCACAAACAACCAATCATCACCCAGGCACTAACATTCATTGTACATTTAAACTCACCTTCCAACAGCTCGTGCCGTTAAAAAAAGTTGTCTTCTGAATTGATTTTCTCCGCTGCTCTCTGCGTGAATTCCTCCGCCGACGGAGTTCTATTGGTTGCTGCACCAGAAATCGCAGCCTTTTAAACATAAATAAAAGCAAAATACTGTGGATGCTGAAAATCTAGAACAAAAACAAAAATACCTCGAAAAACTCAGCAGGTCTGACAGCATCTGCGGAGAGGAATACAGTTGATGTTTCGAGTCCGTTTGACCCTTCATCAGAACTCATACGAACTCGAAACGTCAACTGTATTCCACTCCGCAGATGCTCTCAGACCTGCTGAGATTTTCCTTTTAAACGTATCTAGGTCAGTGCACAGTTTTCTACCTGAGCAGCGTTGGTCACTGCAGTTCCGACTCTGATCAGAAGATTTGTGCACCTATTTGCTTTATTTACTGGTGCTGTGCAATGCGCCAATGACTTCCATAATCTATCCACTTAGTGACTAAAGTCCCTCCCCGTTCAAGTCCTGTAGGGCAGGTTAATGCCTCTTAGTTTAGCTGGCCAGTGTTTATTATCTTTTGCCAGCTGCATGCCTTATGCATTTGTCCAAATTAAATGGTTCCTGCCGTTTACCCCTCTGTCCAGTTTCCCAATCAATTCAGGACTTTCTGTATGTCATCAGTTTGTTTCTGCTTTTGCAGGTCTGCCCAGTTTTGTATTACTTTAAACAAAAGCAAAAATACCTGGTAAAACTCAGCAGGTCTGACAGCATCTGCGGAGAGGAATACAGTTAATGTTTGGAGTCCGTATGACTCTTCATCAGAATTAATATAGAAACGAGGTGAAATATAAGCTGGTTGAGGGGGGTGGGACAGGTAGAGCTGGACAGAGGGCCAGTGATAGGTGGAGGCAAAGAAGAGCTTGCCAAAGATGTCATAGACAAAAGGACAAAGGGGTGTTGACAGTGGTGATATTATCTATGGAATGTGCTAATGATGACATTAAGAGTAGAAAGCAGGACAGATGGCCCTAGTGGGGGTGGGGTAGGGGGAAAGGGATCGAAATGGGCTGAAAGGTGGAGATAAAACAATGAATGGAAATACATTTAAAAAGTAATGGAAACAGGTGGGAAAAGAAAAATATATATTAAAAAAATTAAAAATTATAAATTATTGGAAAAGGGGGATCAGAAAGGGGTGGAGATGGAGGAGAGAATTCATGATCTGAAGTTGTTGAACTCAATATTAAGTCCGGAGGCTGTAAAATGCCTTGTCAGAAGATGAGGTGCTGTTCTGCCAGTTTGCATTGAGCTTCACTGGAATATTGCAGCAGGCCAAGGATGGACATATGGGCATGAGAGCAGGGTGGTGTGTTGAAATGGCAAGCAACAGGGAGGTCTGGGTCGTGCTTGCGGACAGACCAAAGATGTTCCGCAAAGCAGTCACCCAGTCTGTTTTTGGTCTCTCCAATGTAGAGAGGACCGCATTGGGAGCAGCGAATGCAGTAGACTAAATTGAGGGAAATGCAAGTGAAATGCTGCTTCACTTGAAAGGAGTGTTTGGGCCCTTGGACGGTGAGGAGAGGGTAAATAAAGGGGCAGGCGTTGCACCTTCTGCGGTTGCATGGGAAGGTGCTGTGGGAGGGGGTTGAGGTGTAGGGTTGATGGAGGAGTGGACCAGGGTATCCTGGAGGGAACAATCCCAGCGGAATGCCACCAGTGGGGGTGAAGGGAAGATGTGTTTGGTGGTGGCATCATGCTGGAGTTGGCGGAAATGGCGGAGGATGATCCTTTGAATGCGGAGGCTGGTGGGATGATAAGTGAGTACAAGGGGGACCCTATCATGGTTCTGGGAGGGAGAGGAAGGTATGAGGGCGGATGTGTGGGAGATGGGCCAGACATGGTTGAGGGCCCTGTCAACCACTGTGGGTGGAGAACCTCACTTAAGGAAGAAGGAAGACATGTCAGAGGAACGGTTTTTGAAAGTGGCATAATCAGAACAGATGCGACGGAGGCGAAGGAACTGAGAGAATGGGATGGAGTCCTTACAGGAAGCGGGGTGTGAGGAGCTGTAGTCGAGGTAGCTGTAGGATTCGGTAGGCTTGTAATGAATATTGGTGGACAGCCTGTGTGATAGGCAGAAGGTTTTCTTAGCTTGACAGCAGCATCCAGTTAGTGGTGATTACCACTCATGTTGCTACTGCATAGTAACTGCGTGAAACAGCTAGCTTCACCTGTTCCTCAAATTGTTTGAGATACCTTGCCCTTCCAGGGTAATCTGAGATGGACTGGCCACTTTTCAGTGCCAAAAGTGACAGCCTTAGACCCGTTTATAAGTTTTTTGATATACAGCATGAAATGATCTGACCAGGGTAGTCATTATCCTGCCTTTGATCCGCCCTATTTCAGCATCAAGCTTAAATATCGCTTGAACATTGGGTGTGTGTCCCAACATCACCGCGTGTTATTTCAATATTTCATTTAGCAGGCGTGTGGCGGAAGCAGCTGGGCGCCTGCTGAACTGTCAACGGCCTATTAAGGCCATTTAAAAAGCATTTTAGTTAGCGAGAAGAAAAATACAATTTTTTGAGTATTTTGAATAATTCAATTTGTTCATCAACAATGATAACCAACTATCAACACAGGAAATTTTAATGTAAGTGTTTACATAGGCCTGAATTTTTCCCCACAAGATCGGCGGGTCGAGGAGTGCTGGGGAAACAGGCCCCCAACATGATCAGCCACGACCACAAGTTCACGCTGGCTGGCCAGTTAAGGCCTTCCCAGTGTGAAACATGTCTTCCTAATGGTTAGGAAGGGCGGCTGGGGGAAGGAGCCTGTTGGGCCAATGGTGACCCGATAGGCGGTTTAACATCAGCAGAGGCAGCTCCCTGAAGGCTGCCAGGGGAGAATCATTCTGTGGTCTGGAGACTGGAACTGTGGCCTCAACAGTGGTTAGAGACGTCAGGCGGGGAGAGCAGGTCAGGTGGGCACTCGGCGCCCCATTTTTCAGACAAGTATCCCGCGGTCCTCATGGAGGAGGCAGATGTCAGGTGGGACACCCTTGTTCCTAGGGATGGCAGGAAGAGGCCACTGCATCAGACCCAAAAAGCTTTTAAGGAGGCAGCCGAGGTCAGCAGCCACAACATTGTGAGGCACACATGGGTCCAGGGCCACAAAAGGTCCAACGACCTACTGCCCTCAGCAAGGGTGAGTACCATGTTGGTATGGATCAGTGTGGATAAGTGTTAAGGGCTGGCCGCTGCCTGCCCCTGTGGAGCTCAAGGGTGTTAGTGTCTGAGTGCCAACTGTCAATGAGCCGAAGCTGGCCAAGGGGGTGAGCCCTGGTTGCTTGGACTGAGTGCCTTGTAGCTCGATGACTAAGACTCGGATGTGCCCTGCCAGGTGTTCCTCAATTGGGGTTGATCAGGCTGCAATTGTGTTACAAGTAGAGAGTGGATTAATCAACGCTCCTCTGTCCTTCCAGGAGAACATAGCAAGCTCAAGGACAGGCAGGTGCCCCCCAAACCTCCTAGTCATGACCAGATTTGACATGGACGCTTTGGAGCTGGATAGTCACCACCTACCTCATTCAGCCAGTCGTGAAGAGGCAAGGGTCTCTGATGAAGGTGAGAATGCAGTGCACAGAGAGTTTCAGATTGTGCAAACATTCTTGTGTAGTCTCATATTATGGGAGCCTCAAAACTGGAGACCTCATTGATCATTGAAAAACAATGGCACCATGATGCAGATCTCCATCATCTCATCAGGGCACCTGGCATGTACAGTGACAGTGTGATAATTTAAACTAATGACATGTTGTTGTTCTCCCTTAGATTCACCAGCACGCACTCATATGCAGGATCGCAGGGAGCCACCCTTGATGCCAGAGGACCGCCAGTCTTCAGCTGTACCTGCATCACACCTGCACTCTGAACCAGGCACCAGCGCAGATACCAGCACCTCGGTGGGCATTGGATCAGCGGCTAGAATGTCAGTGCACAGGGACGAGGGCACTTCGTACTTGCTTGAGGAGCAGGCGGAGGCAGAGAGTTCCCAGGGCGCTGGCAACCGGTGGACTGCTGGAGGCAAGGACAATACTGAGTCAAAGGCAGAGGATGAGGCTCTGGAGTTGTCCATTAG
Organism: Carcharodon carcharias; assembly: GCF_017639515.1. Lineage (NCBI taxonomy): Eukaryota > Metazoa > Chordata > Chondrichthyes > Lamniformes > Lamnidae > Carcharodon > Carcharodon carcharias. The sequence goes on along the minus strand of NC_054478.1, from coordinate 66,805,299 downwards.
GCAGCAGATGCTGAATGTCTAGCGGATGTGCAGGAGGATCTGGCAGGGATCCATGAGGGTCTGCGTGTCATGGTCTCTGTTGTGGAGATGTCCATGTGGAACTTCAACACTGCATTGACTCTCATCACCGAGTGCACTGACTGTTCCATTGATAGACCGGTGACTCTCATGGGGACGAAGCTCCAGGGACAGAATCAGGGGTTCCTGGGCTGTGCTCAGACCTGCAGGCTCTCACACAGGCAATGACCTCAGGTGGTCAGTGCCAGTGTGGGAAATGGATGAGACACCCAGTTTCCTAGCTAAGTGCCAGTCATTCAGTGCTGACCAGGGAGGTCCAGAGCGGCCTCATGTTGGCACATGAGCTGCTTGCCGTCTCTGCGGGCTCCTCTCAGAGTGCTCCTTCACCCCTCTGCCAGTAACTGTGGCATCTGATGAGGCTGTGATGGCACTGGCTGCTCCCTCCCAGGCGGAGCCAGCAGAGGCTCCACTGGCCAGAGGATGACCTGCAAAGTCAAGGCCAACAAGACAGCATAGTCAGCAGGCTGCCTCCAATGCCAGTGCCAGTGAAGGTGGCAGTGGCAGGGTGGTGGGGGACACCTAGATGCAGCACTCATAAACTTATGTTTAAGGCACCATGAGCACAAGAGGGACTGTTCACATGTGATCATCTGTTGTGCCATGTTTTGTTTATATGTTTACTTATGTAGACATTAACACCAGATATGGTAATGGTCATTTGTTTTGAGTGTCAAAATTATATAAAATTTTGCTTTTGTCTTAAAGGCCTGAAAATGCTTCCCTTTTTTTTGGTGCAGGACACGCTACTATCGAATGCTGGACGTGAGTGGCTCTCAACTTTATTGCACAGGCACTGAATGGACTTTGGCTTCAAATTAAAGGGTCATTTCAGACATCCAGGCTGGGGGCAGCAGCCCTTGCTTTTGGTGGAAGCAGATCTTTGGCAATCTAGCTGAAGGATTGTTGGATCAAGGTGTCCCTGCCTCCCTGAAGGAAACAGAGGTCTGCCTCCACACCCTCAGTGTTCTCTTCACTGGGCTCCTCTGACGCACCACTGGATTCATCCTCTGTGGCCTGTGGAGCTGCTTCAAGATCCTCTTCAGCCCATGCATGGGTCCAGCCTTGCCAGTTGCAGATTGTGGAGAGTGCCGTGTGCAACCACTATCAGCACCCGCTCTGGGGGGTATTGTAGTGCACCTCCTGAATGGTCCAGGCATCGGAAGCACATCTTCAGAAGACCTATGGTCCTCTCCATCACCGTCCTTGTAGAGATATGACTCCTATTATAACACTGCTCTGCCTCTGTTCTTGGGTGGCGGAGAGGCGTCATAAGCCACCTTTTAAACAGATAGCCCTTGTCACCCAGCGGTCATCCATCCAGTCAGGCTGGAGAACTGAATAGCCTTGGCACCTGGGAGTATCTCAGACGTGGAACTGCCAGGGTATCTTGCACAGACTTGCAGAATCTGCATCTTGTGGTCACAAACTATTTGGACGTTCATTGAGTGGAATCCCTCCCTGTTGATAAATGCACCCGGCTGACCCGTTGGCGCCTTGATGGCCACATGTGTGCAGTCAATGGCACCATGGACACAGGGGAATGTAGCAATCTCTGAAAACCCTCTGGCTCGCTCAGTCTGGCTGGCCTCGTCCATACGGAAATAATGTTGTTACTTGCCTGAACAGAGCGTCTGTCACCAGCTTGACGCAACTGGACAGCTGATTGGCACACTCCACACTGATCCCCCACTGACCCCTGGAAAGAACCAGAGGCATAGAGGTTGAGGGCCACTGACCTTCAGAGCCACTGGCATGGGGTGTCCACCCACAGTCGGAGGTGATCTCAGGCCCAATCATTTGACAAACAGAGGTCACTGTCTCCCTTGAAAGGCGGAGCCTCCTTTGGCATTTAACCCCAGAACTGTTGAGGTAGCTGCATCGCTGCCTGTAAATCCTGGCACACAGGATAGTGATGTTTTCTGTGACCCCTTCCACCTTGTACTACTTGCTGGCCCTGCGCCCCTTGTGCCTGTGCCTCTCCTCCCACAGATCACTCTCCTGGAAGCTGCATTAGGACACCTGGCCTCCTCTCCCTTTTGTCCTTTTCTTCCTGCTCAGAGGAGGTGCCTCCAGTGGAGACCACAATCCCCATCACTGGGGTCACAGAAGGCTGCCTGATAGCTGGAAGGGTCCACATGGTCAAAATCCTCCGGGGGCCTTGGAGGCATCAATGAGTCCTAAAATTAAGCCTCGAAATGCTAAGACTGAAGCTCAGAACTGATATGAAGCTGTCAAGTTCAAATAAGCAACCCGCAGCAAACTATCTCCTAAACTCTTCACTATGCACAATGACAATGATGATGACCCTTTTTATCTTGATCTTGGATGAGGTTTTGCAAAATGTGGGCTGCCCATCTGCCTGTTTTGCCCATACGACGAGTGCAAAATCACATGGGCAATGTAAAATTAGGATCAATTGGGTTTTTAATGGCCTTAAGTGGCCTTTTAATTGATAATGGGCGCAGGTCTGACGCCAGCTCGAGTCCGCCAACCTGAAGATTGTTTGCTTGCGGGATGATGTCGGCACACTCGTCCAACATCATCTCGCATGATTTCACACCCGATTGGGTTGGACACGCACCCGCCCATGAGCCGTAAAATTCTGCCCATAAAGAATTTCAATATCAAAAATTGACATAAAAGTACAACATACATATGGTGTAAACTGTGAACAGAAAGTACATACATTTGCAAGATTTTTAAAAAGACAAAGATAGGTTTGAATTTTATCTTGCAAAACATAAAAGGGTATATTTTGCAGGGCAAAGCTCTAGGCATGATGACTCACTAGACTGGAGTAAGGGTCACAGAACCTATCTCAGAGCTGTGTCCCTATTTAGAGAGGTTCCATGTTGGGGGCTTCAACTGGCAAATTTAACATTAAAAAGTGATAGTGCGTGACATAATGCAATATACAATGGTGGCCTGTCCTCTCTTAAAATACTGTATTAAATGTCTTATTTGGCATTTTATTAGAGAACTGATGTTTGTACTGCAGGTTTGGATCCTGGGACTGTGGTTATTACAGATACAGCAGTAGATTCATTTTTCCAACCTCAATTTGAACAAGTGGTCCTGGGAAAAATAATTACCCGAAGCACTGAACTGGACAAGGATCTAGCACAAGAATTGCTGAACTGTGGCAATGAGATTGCTGATTATCCCACTATCATTGGAAACACAATGTGCACCTATGATTTCTATGAAGGTAATTTTTTTACAAAATCACAGGATATACCCTGCAAACCTAAACTAAATAAGCAACAATATTTACATTAAAATATCACAATATAACATTTCAAACCTCCATGAACAATGTAGTACGTTATTTTTGGGGTTAGCACAGAGAGGAAGTATATAACCCAGCCTTGATCCCATGGGCAACATAATTATTTTAATTGAATTTTAAAAGAATTCATTGTTCGCTCAATCTTCACCAGCTAATTCCTAACACTTGACAAAATCATATGTTTCTTTGATGCAGGGCAAGGACGTTTGGATGGTGCTTTATGCTCATTTTCAAATGAAGAGAAACTGGAGTATTTGAAAAAAGCGTATAAAGCTGGTGTCAGAAACATTGAAATGGAGTCCACTGTCTTTGCTGCTATGTGCCATAGTTGTGATCTAAAAGGCAAGCATTGCTTCAAAATTTATAAGCACAGGATTAGCTGACAAATTCTAATTCATTACCTTGAGAAAATGGAAGAATTAGCTCCCAGTTACTTGAATTCCTGAAGCCCCATTAGTTTTTGATAAGTTTAATTCCTTTTATGTATTTTGGCTCTTCTTTTCTTCTCTATTGGGTATCGATCTTTCAATTAGTTCTCCCAAAAATGCTATTAAATCAAGGTATTAAATTGACTGATTTAAGGACAAAATATGATTCTTTTGTCCCTGTCCAATTTCTCACATTGGTCAGAGACACAAACTTGCCTGTGTAAATTATTATTGTGGCTATCAATCAAAGTGGAAGAGTAATTTCCAAATATCAGCAAATAGAAGAATGAAAAGATTCCTTAGATAGGAAGCAGAAAGAAACTTTGGTTATACAGCTAAATTTCAAGCAACTTGGCTTTTGCTAAAAAAAATACGTTCAGCCTTTTCATAAACTAATGCCACTGAACTTTTTATTTTGGCATCATTGCTATCACTCTAAGGGGAGATATTTTAAGAGGTAGATTTTAACTTGTGCTCCAGGAGGGCTTGGTCACTTCAGGGCTAAGGAGATCAGGGGACTGTGAGTGCTGGCTGTGCATTTGTTTCCTACTGAACTACAGTTCTATGGTACAAAAACAAAAAGCGCAAGAAAAACTCAGCAGGTCTGACAGCATCTGTGGAGAGAAAGACAGAGTTAACGTTTCGAGTCCATACGACTCTTCCTCAGATGGACTCAAAATGTTAACTCTGTCTTTCTCTCCACAGATGCTGTCAGATCTGTAGAGTTTTTCCAGCGCTTTTTGTTTTTGTTTCAGATTTTCAAATACGCAGTATCTTGCCTTAATCCAGTTCTATGGTTTTGTATTTTGTTTCAGAGAGCTGGTACCTATTTCATGCCATAGCCTCTCTAAGGTACCAGGTTTCATGCAAACTAAATAAAATGATCAAATCTAACACACATTTATGGGATTTTCTCCTTTTTCCTTGTGTGTAGGTGTAAGATAAGACCCATATACCAAGTGGGGACTTTGCATGTGGTTTTATTTGCAATGTTTAAAGTTTTGTTTCTGGAAAGTGATTTTCCCAATATTTTCAATTTTCTTTTCGGCTAAAATTTTGTGGTCTTAACCCGGTAGTGACAGATCTGCTCAAAAGCGCATGATGTTTGTGCTGACAAGAGGAGTGCACCTCTCTTTATATTATATGGTCAGCTAATTATCACATCTGGCCCCATTGCCCGCAAAAATCTGGCATGCACAGGGAATGTGTTTATCATAGGCATGGAATGCCCGGCCCAGCAGCAAATTAAAGAACTGGAATTTTGGATAAAAACATTTCATCCTGAACACTGAAACAACTGAAGAAGTAGCAGTGACTAGGCAGAGGGAAGACTGCTCCCTTCAGGTGCATGTGTCATATCATTTGAAGGTTCCTGTTGCATTCATCAGGTTACTATGGCTTTGTTGGCCAGGGCAAATAAATTTTTATTACTTTTCCAATGAAAGGGGCTAGGATCAAGCAAGGTCTCAGTACTCCTCCTGCATCATGCTCGTGCAGTGCTAAACAGGCAACTCCAAAGCTCATTGACAGCTGCGCTCAGCCCTATGCCTTATGTAAGGGGATCAAAGGTAACAGGGAGAAGGCGGGAGAATGGGGTTGAGAAACTTATCAGCCATGATTGAATGGCGGAGCAGACTCGATGGACCGAATGGCCTAATTTCTGCTCCTATGTCTTATGGTCTTATGTGTACCCTTGCATTAAGTTTAAATGCACTTTGATTTCAGATAGTTCAATAACATCCGTTACAAAAGGGCAAAAATTTGTAACCATTTAAATATTTTATATATAATACAAAACAATAATTACTAAGTTATTCAAATTCTACTTATTTGGGAAATTACATAAAATTAAAAGCTTTTAAACGTGAGACAATTATTAAATCTTTATTTTCTTCTCAGCTGCTGTTGTCTGTGTGGCTTTATTAAATCGATTTGATGGTGACCAAATCACAACTCCTCATGAAGTTCTCCTGGAATACCAAAAGCGTCCACAGAAACTAGTGTCAATGTTCATAAAAAAACAACTTGGGCTGTTAAAACATAATTGAAATGGTATTAGTGCAAACAAGACTGTCTCAGATGATAAATCGTAGAAAGAATAAAATTATTGGTTTGTAAGAACCTGGCCAGATATATAAGCTCGCTTGAGGAGATAACTTGATATTCGCTTATAATGTTTCATCCGAAATCTGAAATATGTTTAAAAGGGCAGCACACATAATTGCACAAAAATATCATAGATCACAGCATATTAAGTTGGCTTTGGGACCTCCAAAAATCTTTCCAAAACCAGGGGTTTTGCCGAGTATAAAATGTGAACCACCGATGTGGGTGGTCGCCATTTAGAAATTGAGAAAAAAAACTAATTCATATTAAATTAAGTGACACATTTTATTAAATGAATTAATTGTACAAAGATACCTTAAACGTAATCAAAGCGTTTTAAAACCGTCAGATTCATTGTCTTCTGCATCTAATGCAAAGTTTTCATCTAATTCATTCTGAGTCACTTTGGTTATGGTATCAGCATAAGAATCCCATTCTGAATCAGATTTGACACTTTCACTTTCAGAATCATCCCCCCACAACAAATCATCTTGCTCTCCATCCACTGAATTGGATATTCCACATTTTTTGAACAGTCTGATGACACTCTGTACAATTAGCATCCCACAATTTGATAATGAAACCACACAAAATATCAAGTGAGTTAGTGTGCATATTTCCACTCTTTGTGATGGTTTTTACTCTGTCAACCATGCACCTATTCCATCTGGCACAAATATGATCCTTGACTTGTTGAGGCACACATCCAAAGGTTGAACCACAGACATTAGACCCCCTGGTATAATTACAATGTAACTGTTATTTCTTCACAGGCATCTCTTGATTCATCAGTTATATGGGATCAGAATATGCCCCACACTAAGAAATTGTATTCTTTACATCTATTCCACACATGATCGATCTGTACTTTCACTCCATCCTCATTTACCCAACCATTGTCATAGACTTCACAAAAACTGCAGAAGAAAATTTGATTTTCGGCATGGTTTTACATTTTAAAATTACCATAGGCTTTAATTTTATTCTGTCAGTCATGCAGGCTCATATCACTGTGAATTTGTCTTCTCATGTCCTGCCATTTTCACTAGAACAGTTTTCAAAATTTCCACTCCACAGTTTGGCTGCTGTTTATATTGAAATTCATGAGTATTTCATCCATGTTGTCAATGTGACTTAACAGGTACTTGAATTTTTGCCTCTGTCTGATGATGAACTGCTGGAAACTGGTCATTTTGGCATCAAGGTCCCTTGGTAGTCTCTGAGCAATCTTGATCTTCTGTTCCACAAAGTGATTACACCAACTAGCTGTTGGTTTGAAATCTTTGCAGAACTCAGGGTTTGATTTGGCCCACTTATATATTCAATATATATATATTTACTACATATACAATATATAGGCATTGCTTTTCCGGTGATTGTATAATCATTCCAACAATTTTCAAGGACCCATTCTGATCCATGATACTTAAGATCAGGCCAATGTCTGGTCCCCGTTCTGATGGCACATTTGATATTGGGCATCTGCTCCTTCTTCTTCCATTCTCACGCCAGTTTTTCACTGACACCGACTTCCCTCACTGCAGTACAGTTTTTTGATGAGTTAGCAAATGTTGCAACTTTTAGCTTGAAATCAGCTTCGTACTTCATTCTTTTTCCTGGAGGAACCATTTCTGTTCGTCACTTATCATGCCATACATGGTCTTCTTTGTGCGGGCATGTCTTAAAATCCTACCCATCTTCTTCACAACGCGGCCCATACCGTTGACTTGATCCCATGTACCGACTTACAGAATAAGGTCAGTAAAGCATGCATTTCTGGGATGAATATTGAGGCAGTCTACCAATACGGGTACAGCATTTCATAGTTGAAAACGGGAAGGTTGACTTATATGCTGAGTATATGAAAAAGTATGATTTTTGACACTGAAAAAATGGGGTCATCTTATATGCCATGATCTAAGGTAATTACATTTTACAGTAGTATGGAATAGTTGTAGTGCAATGTAATTATATCTTAACATATTGTAGTTTGAATGTGGGAAGGTTTCAGTACTCTTCAGTACTATAAATTGTACATGAAAATGGATATTGTTACTTGTGATATGATTCTCATTGGCATGCAAATGCCTTGCTAATCGCAATTTATTTATGATGCATTAAAGGCATAATGCAATTTTAAATATAACAGGTCCCATTTGCCAGTTTAAATGCCTTTAATGAAAATGGTTATTTTCATAGTTACTGCTAAATATCTGGTAGAATTAATATTTTTAATTACATGAAAATGTATTTACTTTTATATGCTTTTTTACATTCATGCAAAATAAAGTATGTTTCACTCTAACATATGGGAGTTATATTATGCATCATTCCATATAAAACATCTACAACTCAGAATGTCAACTGCTCATGAAATCCTTAACATTATTCAGAATACAATAATTCTACTAAATATTTGAAAATTAAAACAAATATGTAATAATATTCACAGTATTAATAACCCTTTCATATTCAAATCTTGATAAAAGGGAATTCAAACATTTGCACACAAGGGCCTGAATTTTACCCTTGGTGGGCCCATGCGATTAACGGGCCCATGACCGGTCGGGAAATGGGCCCCTGTCCGCAATTGGCCCCCAGCTGCGATTTCACGCTGTCTGGCCAATTAAGGCCCGCCCAGCATGAAATGCGTCTTCCCAATGGTCGGGAAGGGTGATGGAGGAGTGGACCAAGGTGTCCCTGAGGGAACGCTCCCTACAGAATGCCATTAGGTGGGGGGTGAAGGGAAGATGTGTTTGATCATGACACCCTGGTCCACTTTTCCATCACCCTCCATACCTCAACCGTCTCCCACAGCCCCTTCCCTTGCAATCACAGAAGATGCAACACCTGCCCCTTCTCACCATCCAAGGCCCAAACATTCCTTTCAAGTGAAGCAGCATTTCACTTGCACGTCCCTCAATTTGGTCTACTGCATTCGCTGTTCCCAATGCGGTCTCCTCTACATTGAGAGACCAAATGCAGACTGGGTGGCCGCTTTGCGGAACACCTTCAATCTATCCACAAGCATGACCTGGACATTCCTGTCTCTTGTCATTTCAATACACCACCCTGCTCTCATGCCCACATGTCCATCCTTGGCCTCCTGCAAAGTTCCAGTGAAGCTCAACGCAAACTGGAGGAACAGCACCTCATCTTCCGGTTAGGCACTTTACACCCTTCCGGACTTAACATTGAGTTCAACAACTTCAGATCATGAACTCTCTCCCCCATCATCACCTCTTTTTTCAAATATTTTTAAATTTTTATATTTTTTTCTGCATATTTTTATTATAATTTTTTGAATTTATTTCCATTGTTTTATCCCCACCTTTTAGCCTATGTTGATCTTTTCCCCCACACTGTCCCCTTCAGCCACCCCCACCTCCACTAAGGCCATCTGTCACTTGCTTCTCCTGCTTTCTACTCTGAATGTCACCATTAGCATCTCCTTTAGCCAGTATCACCACCATCAACACCGCTTCGACCTTTTGTTTATGACATCTTTTCTTTCTCTCCTTTGCCTCCACCTATCCACTGGCCTTATTTCCAGCTTCACCTGTCACATCCCCTTTAGACAGTATATATTTCACCACATTTCTACTTCTCTTTAGTTCTGAAGAGTCATACGGACTCGAAACATTAACTCTGTCTTTCTCTCCACTGATGCTGTCAGACCTGCTGAGAGTTTCCAGCAATTGTTGTTTTAGTTTCAGATTTCCAGAATCCACAGTATTTTGCTTTTATCTGAGCAAAGGCATCCCTGGTGTCCCTGCTTCCCTGAAGGGTACACAGGTCTGCCTCCACACCCTCAGCATTCTCCTCACCGTGCTCCTCTTCCAACTCACTACTGGATTCATCCTCTGTGGCCTGTGGAGCTGCCTCAAAATCCCTTTCCTCCAGTGGGACCACCCTTGCCAGTGCCATATTATGGAGCGCACAGCATGCAACCACAATCAGCGACACCTGCTCTGGGGAGTATTGTAGTGCTCCCCCTGAACGGTCCAGCCATCAGAAGTGCATCTTTAGAAGGCCTATGGTCCTCTCTATCACCGCCCTTGTGGAGGCATGACTCCTGTTATAACACTGCTCTGCGTCTGTTCTTGAGTGGCAGAGAGCGGTCATAAGCTACTTTTTCAACAAATAAGCCTTGTCACCTAGCAGCCATCCATCCAGTCGGGTTGGAGCATTGAAGAGCCTCAGCATCTGGGAGTGTCTGAGGATATAAGCATCATGGGAGCTGCCAGGGTACCTTGCACAGACTTGCAGAATGTGTGTCCTCTGGTCACACACAATCTGGATGTTCATCGAGTGGAATCCCTTCTGTTGCCCCGACTGGGCCTGCTGGCACCTTGATGGCCACATGTGTGCAGTTGATTGCACCCTGGATGCGGAAGAACCCAGCAATCACTGAAAACCCTCTGGCCCGTTCAGCCTGGCTGGCCTCATCCTTACGGAAATGCATAAATGTCATTACCCACCCAAACAGAGCGTCTGTCATCAGCTTGACACAACTGTGGAGAGCTGATTGGGAGACTCCACAAAGACCCCTCACTGAACCCTGGAAAGAGCCGGAGGCATAGAAGTTGAAGGGCCACTGTGACCTTCAGAGCCACTGGCATGAGGTTTCCGCCCACAGTTGGAGGTAATCTCAGGCCCAATCATATGACGAATGAAAGTCACTGTTTCCCTTGAGAGGTGGAGCCTCCTTTGTCATTGCACCTCAGACATGTTGAGGTAGCTGCATTACTGCCTGTAAACCCTGGCAGCAGGATAGTGGTGTTTTCTACAGCCCCTTCTGCCTTGGATTAACTGCTGGCCCTCCGCTCCTTGTGCCTGTGCTTTCCTCATACAGATCATTCCCCTGGAAGCTGCATTGGGACACCTAGCCTCCTCTCTCCCTTGTCCCTCTATTCCTCCTCAGAGGACATGCCCCCACCAGAGACCACAATCCCCATTACCAGGGTTACAGAAGGCTGTCTGATAGCTGGAAGGGACCACATGGTCAAAATCTTCCGGCAGTCTTGGAGACACCAATGAGTCCTAAAATTAAGCCTCAAAATGTTAAGACTGAAGCTCAGAACTGAGATGAAGCTGTCAAGTTTAAATAAGCAACCAGCAGCAAACTATCTCCTGAACTCCTCACTATACTCACTGGTAATGCTGATGACCCTTTTTTCCCACCTTTGGATGAGGTTTTGCAAAATGTGGGCTGCCCGCCTGCCTGTTTTGCCTGTGCGATGAGCGCTAAATCACATGGGCAACATAAAATAAGAATCAATTGGGTTTTTAATTACCTTAAGTGGCCTTTTAATGGATGGTGGGCGCAGGTTTGACACCCGCACGCACCTATTGACCTGAGGATTGCACACATGCGGGATGACATCGGGACGCTCACCCAATGTCTTCTCACGCTATTTTACACCCAATCGGGTCGGGCACGAGCCCGCGCAGGAGGCGTGAAATTCTGCCCAAGGCGAAAAAGATAATTAATCCAAAAGCAAAATACTGCAGATGCTGGAAATCTGAAATAAAGCCAGAAAACATTGGAAATCCTCAGCAAGTCTGGCAGCATCTGTGGAGAGAGAAACAGGGTTAACAGGTGGAATCTTCGGCCTCCCCTATGGTGAGTTTGGTGGCAGGGGTGCATTTAATCAGATAGGAGAGCGACCCTACCGCCTTCCCACCTCCACCCTGATTAAGTCCATGTTGGGAAGATCCCTGCTGCCAGTTGAGGCCCTTGTGGGCAACTAATGCCCACTTAAGGGCTCTTCCCGTTGCTGCTGGTATTGACCCAGTGGCAGGTGGTGACCTTGCCATGTGGTGAGCCTGACAAGCAAACCCTGACATGTTTGCGTATGTGCTCTCAGGAGTATCCCTCATTCAAAGGCACTCAGTGCCTGATTGAGGAACCTGGCATCGGGAAGGGGGGGCCCACTGAGAGTCACCCCCAGCTCTTGCTGCTGAACACGCACCCCCCACCCCCCCACGCGACCTCTTCCCCCGTGACCCCTTAATCCCTACCTGCCGTCACTCACCAGTGCCTGGGTCCCTCCTCAGTCCGAGGCCCTGGGTGGATGTAGCACTAACAGCAGCCACCACCTCCCCAGTGGCACTACTGAGTACAGAAAAGCAGCCAGCCTCTGACTACCCACCAGCTCTCAGTGGGTGGGACTTCAACCCCTGGGGGCCTTTGATCCCGGGGGAATGCCCCACCGCTGGTGTGCCTGAATGGCAGAAGTGTAGCAGGCCTTCCTGAGAGGAGGTAATGTAGGAGTCTCGCCAACTGTCTAGCTGGCAACCAAAACCCCAGTCATCTCTACAAGATTCCACCCAGCATTTCAGGTTGTGACCTATCATCAAATAAGTCATGACATGAAATGTTACTTTGGTTTCTCTCTCCACAGATCTTGCCAGACCTGCTGAGTATTAAAAATCGTTTGATGAATTGAATTTACAACAGTGAGCTAACACTCAAGGATGTACTTAATTGCCCAAAAATTGGCCTGCACAACTTCTTTTCTTTTTAATGTCACTGACCTGAAACATTAACTCTGGCGAGACCTTTTCCTCATTCTAGGTTGTCCTGTTGCTAGCACCATAAGTGGATCCTGAGCCCACATGGAAGGACAGTGGGACCTTGGGCAGAATACTATAGCCGCTAATGGGGCTGCCATCCAATTATGGAGAGTGGTCTGCCTCTCAGGGCTGCTGGCCCCATCAGAAGGCTGGCACCATGGCAGCAGCACCAATAGAGAAAAAAAGGTGTCTCCATGTCGATGCACGCTCAAAAACTGGGTAGGGTTTTTATTTAATGTGCTGGTGCCAGGTAAGCTGGCTCAAAACGAACGGTGGGTTGAACTCTCCAGCATTGTTGTTCGAACCACGGAAATGGCCATTGCCTCTGGGGGCCTGCTCCGTGGGCCTTGGAGCTGCTGTAAAGGGAGGCTTCAACCATCCACCCCAACCCACAATTGTCCCATTCTGCCACAATCTGTCCACAATTCTCAGATCCCTACTTGCATTCCCATACCCCAGAACTGCTGTCCTGATTTCTACAGTCCTTTTGTTTTTATTTTTAGCCTTATCTATTGGTACTGCCATTTTTAATAATCTCCATTTAAAGCTGCAAGTTCCCTCTGTTTCCGCACTTTTCTACCATTGACTTTCATCAGCCATGTTGTTCACCTGTCAATGTTCCCCTGTGGTTTTCATAATCTTTGTCAAGGTTTGCCAAGCCCTTCAATTTGATGTCATCAGTAAATTTTAATATTATTCCCTCAGTTTCTAAATCCAGATTATTTATATAGTGAACAAGACCAGCCTGTTCTTAGCTTTATTTTATCATTAATAAGAGCAGCACTTATCCTGTGGAATAACACACATGCCTTTCCATTCCAAAGAACTCCTCTTAACACCTACCCTATCCATGTGGCCACATTTCCCTTAATTCTACATGCTTTGCCATAAGTATCTTAAGTGAAGTCTTATCAAATTCCTTTTGAAAATACACATAAACTGCATTTTAATTAATTTCTTTGTTACTCTTTCAAATAATTCAGTGTGGTTGGCTAGCTTGAGTAATTAATCAGCTCTGTACAGCCGCATACCACATTGCCTTGGTTTAAACTTGTATCCTACTACAATTTTCTCTATCCTATTCCATTGTTCATATCTCAAGTCATCAGAAAAGATCCTTAAATGAGCTGCCCAATACATTCTACATAAAAACCAGACAACTGTGACATATAACTGGAATAAATAAACTAGGTGCTACTTTGCATGATAAAATGACTGTGTTAAAATATTGCAAACCTTGAGTAAATTTAGTCCTTAAAAAGAGTGGATTCCATGTCTCTCCTTGGAGGTCTCGCTGGAGGAATCTTTGATAAAACTTCTCTGGCATAAAAAGTACTGTGGAGTCCTGCTTCTCGTAGAGCTTGTTCAATTCGAACACGAGGGTCAGCTATTACCTGCTCAGAAATAAACGTTCGTACAGTTTTTTGATGTTCAAAGTTAAATATGAAAGTTAGAAGTTTACTGACAAAACTCTACTTGAGTCAGAAACCCATGGGATGGGATCCTGGCAGTATCTGTGGCATCAGTGGGAGGGCAGCTCACTTGCATGAAGTTATCAGGTGCTTCTGCTGGTACAAGCACATCTGGGTGCTTAAAAATAAAGAATGGTTGTTTAGGCAGGTATCAGAGGGTGCATGATGAGTCACAGGACTGAACTCCAGCAGAAAGAGGGAAGGGTTAATCCAAGGTAATTAAATGCAGTGATAATATGGAAGTCTACATAATGTAGGAAGTTGTTAACTTATAAAAATATTTTTATAAGTGACACATGATAATTATGCGATGAAATGAATTTCTCAACTCCTATCCCTCCCATTCAAATAAGAAAAATTTCACTTCTAGGATGGACATTTGATGCACAAGACTGAAGTTGTTTGTTGCTGCATTATAACCATCTTTCATTAAAAAAAGCTTTGTCCAGCTCAGGTGTTGTAGTACTCTGATGGATGTCTGGGCTCTCAGCCAAGAGTACATAATGAGGCTTGGCTGAGGCCCAGAAATTCATTAGCCTATTGAAACACCTGAGCCCCAGAGAACACATTGCTTGATTGACAGCTTGGGCAATCTGATCTATACTGTCAATTTCACAATGTTTATTTACAGAAGATAAGGAGGTTTCAAATGCTTACCATTTCTGCTATTGAAACTTTAAAGGATCTGGACGATTGGCATTTTACTGGGCTGTAGTAAAAGTTATTTTTATGAATGAATAATTTTTTTTTAAAAGATCTTTTTATACATACTATTGTCACTAAAGGGTCCATTGCTTCTATACAGTTTATAGTGGATGAATGGGTATGAAAGTACCATAACTTGGCATAGGGGCATGAGGGGCCATAGGCACTGCTTTTGGGGCATTACTTGGTATGGAGACATGAGGGACCACAGGGGTTATTTAAGAGGCATACCTTAGCAAGGGGGTATGTGGAGGACGTTTTGAACTTACCTTTCAAAAGGTTCCCTCATGCAGACTCTGATTTACAACACCTCTGACTCTTTGAAAAGCTGGTCCAACTCCATGAAAATTGCAGAGGATTAGGACATGCCTAACCCTGCAATGGAGCCAGCCAGGTCACAAGTGCAGGATGTGGGCTTTTGACCCAAACCAACCCATACCCTTAAAAGGCACTCATGAAAATCAGAAACCCTAGGAATGGGGTTGGGAATCCTGGAATTGGGACTGACCTGCTATTTTTAAAGAGCTCCGGAGCCATCTCAACTCAGCGAAAATCCAGGTCATTGTCTTTGGGTCCACCACAAACTCTATATCCTTATAGCCGATTCCATTTCACCCTCTAGTCACTATCACAGGGTGAACCAGACTTTTAGCCCTCTTCTCCCCTGAGCTGGGCTTCTAACCCCATATCCTCTGCACCACAAAAATTTCCTGGTTTGATCTCCGTGACATCTCCCACCTCCGCCCTATGGCAGCCCAACTGCTGCTGGACCCTCAAGCATGTCTTATCACTTCTGGCCAACTTCCCAGCCTCCACAAACAGTTGCTCATCAAAAACTCTGTTGACAATATCCTATTACACATCAACTCCTGCGTATCCATTAGCATTGTCCTCACTGAACTACACTGGCTCCCAGGCCTCCAACTCATCACATTTAAAATTCTCATCATGTTTAAAGTCTCTTAAGAAAATAGTCATGATCACCTCCAGTGTACCAACCCTGTATCAGCTCCTCTCACCTTTGAACACTCCATTCCCCTGACTTTGAATTCTTGTGCATTCCCTCTTCATTTTCATCCATTATTTACTGTTGTGTCTAGGCATCCTTGGCTTTATTAATAGGGACATCAAGTACAAAAGCAAGGAGGTTATGTTAAACTTGTATAGAACACTGGTTTGGGCTCAACTTGAGTATTGTGTATAATTCTGGGTGCAACACCTTAGAAAGGATATGAAGGTATTAGATAGAGTGCAGAAAGGATTCACAAGAATGGTTCCAGGGATGAGGAACATTAGTTATTAGATAGATTGAAGATGTTGGGAATGTTCTCCTTTGAGAAGAGAAGGTTGAGAGAATATTGATAGAGGTATTCAAAATCATGAGGGGTCGGGTCAAAGTAGATAGGGAAACACTGTGCCCATTGGTGGAAGGATCAAGAACAAGAGGGCACAGGTTTAGGGTAACTGGCAAAAGAAGCAAAGGCGACTTGAGGAGAAACTTTTTTATGCAGCAAGCGGTTAGGATCTGGAATACAGTTCCCTAATATAAACACTCTGAAATTCCCTATTTAAAGTCTTCCACTTCTCCAGCTCCTTGTCTTCCTGTAAGAACATCCTTAAAACCCAACTTTTTGAGCAAGTTTTTGGTCATCTTTCCTTCTTAGCACCTCTTTTTAAAATTAAGACTCTGTCAAGTACCTTGGGGCATAATTCTATATTAAATATCCATGGCCTGAATTTCCAGGATGGCGGGAGCCAAAAGGTTGGAAGGGAACATATCCCCGCTAACCCCAGCAGGCCTGATACCATTTCACACTCTGACAAACGTTGATTGGCATAAGGCTGGACTTCCGCCCATCACCGGAAGGAAGACCTACCGTGGAGAGCTGCCGAACAATCTGGGGGAAGTCTGGAGGTCACTGGGCCCCCAGGAAGAAGGAAGCTTCTGATGGAGGCACCTCCCCAACCTTCAAATCCAAGATCAAACTCTTTGTTTTCGGTTTTGCCCCTCTGATCTGTCACCTGCCCACCAGCCTAGAAGTTGAGGCTAGACGGGAAAAGGCCCAACAAGGGCCTTAATTGGGGCAAGGGTTGGCTTCCTGTCCAAGTCCCTGTCCGCCCCAGGGTAAAATCACGACCAGGTTGAGGCAGGCAGGATCCCGGAGGGAATTCCTTCCATGCAATTTACCCCTCCCTCCCTTGCTTCATAACCCACTGG
Organism: Carcharodon carcharias; assembly: GCF_017639515.1. Lineage (NCBI taxonomy): Eukaryota > Metazoa > Chordata > Chondrichthyes > Lamniformes > Lamnidae > Carcharodon > Carcharodon carcharias. The sequence goes on along the minus strand of NC_054478.1, from coordinate 66,788,424 downwards.
GGTGGGGCTGGGTGTGGGGGAGGGGGGGTGGTGGGCGCGGGCTAGCGTAAACTCTGGCCCATGTCTTTATGTTCTATATTACTGCAAGTTATTGTTGTTAACCTAAAGAGCAAAAGCTGGCAAAACAATACTGAAAGGAAATATTACAAAGATTTTGAGAACAAGTCCAGCTATTTAATCTTAAATAGTAGCCCCTGGAGTTAATTTAGTGCACATAAAGCTTTGACCATTAGCATTTTATATCAAGGAAATGCTATTGTACTATACCTGTTTATCAGTGTATGTAGACAAATAAAATAGTGGCTTTTGGAGGAAAAATTCTTCTTCTGCCCCAATTCCAATTCGAGCTTTTGATGCCTCTGTGTCACCCATCATCCTGACAGGATCAAACTGAGCAGTGACAGCAAACTGTGAAAACAATTAATACATGGATTTCAATTCGATGACTATGACATTTACTTGCTAGATAATGTATAAGTACAACATTTACAGAAATCTATTAGAATCATAAGTGGATATTGTCTTGATAAATATATTTTTATCTCTTAAATATTTATTTAGATTATTAAATATTATTTAAATCCTTGAAGTATTTTCTAAAATAATGTAATACACTGCAGAACAAATCTATCCAAAATAGAAGGGCTGAGAAAATAGATTACACATCACCTATTTATCATGTTGCAGAACCTACCCGGAATAGGCTATTTTAGATCTAGTAATGTGTAATGAGGTAGGATTAATAAGGAATCTCATAGTTAAGGACCCTTTAGGGGGAGGTAGCGATCACAACATGGTAGAATTTCAAATTGAGTTTGAGGGCGAGCAACTTGGATCTCAAACCAGTGTCCTCAACTTAAATAAGGGCAATAACAGAGGTATGAAGAAAGAGTTGTCTAAAGCAGGCTGGGAAAACAGACTAAAGGGAAGGTCAGTGGATGAGCAGTGGCAGACAGTTAAGCAGATATTTCATAAAGCTCAGCTGAAGTTTATCCTGATCAAAAAGAAGGACTCGATGAGAAGGATGAACCACCCGTGGTTAACAAAGGTGGTCAAAGAGAGTATCCAATCAAAAACTAAGGCATACAAAGCGGCAAGAGGATTGGGAATTTTTTAGGAACCAGCAGCGGATGACTAAAAAGCTAATAAAGAGGGAGAAAATTGATTATGAAAGTAAATTGGCAAGAAATATAAAAACAAACAGCAAGAACTTTTACGGATATATAAAAAGAAAGAGAGTGGCTAAGGTGACAGTGGGACCCTTGGAGAATGCGACTGGAGGATTGATAACGGGGAACAGAGAAACGGCAGATAATTTAAACCAATATTTTACATCGGTCTTCACGGTGGAAGACACTATAAACATCCCGAAGATATCACATAAGCAAGGAGCTAATGGGAGGAAAGATCTTGTAACAGTCTCTATCATGAGGGATAAAGTATTTGACAAACTAATGGGACTAAAGGTAGACAAGTCATCAGGACCTGATGGCCTGCATCACAGAGTTTTAAAGGTTTTAAAAGAAGTGGCTGTACAGATAGTGGAGGCATTGGTCAAAATATTCCAGAACTCACTGGATTCCAGGAGGGTTCCAGTGGATTGGAAAACTGGTTATGTGATGCCCCTGTTCAAGAAGGGAGGGAGACAAAAAGCAGGAAACTATAGGCCAGTCAGCCTAACATCTGTTGTTGGGAAAATGCTAGAGTCCATTATTAAGGAAGAAATTGAAGGACATTTAGAAAATCTTAAACACAATCAAACAGAGTCAACATGGTTTTGTGAAAGGGAAGTCATGTTTGACAAATTTGCTAGAGTTCTTTGAGGGTATAACAAGCAGAGTTGATAAAGGGGAACTGGTAGATGTAGTGTAATTGGATTTCCAGAAGGCATTTGATAAAGTGCCGCATAAAAGGTTATTGCAAAAGATAGGAGCTCAGGGTATTTGGGTAATGTATTAGCATGGATTGAGGATCGGTTAACACAAAGAAGACAGAGTCAGGATTAACCGATCTTTTTCAGGTTGGAAAGACGTAACTAGTGGAGTCTTTCCAGGGCCTCAATTATTTACTATTGATATTAATGACTTGGAGGAGGGGGCAGAGTGTAATATATCCAAACTGTCGACGATACAAAAATAGGTGGGAAGGCATGTTGTGATGAGGACATAAGGAATCTGCAAGGGGGTATAGATAGGTTTAGTGAGTGGGCAAAACACTGGCAGATGGAGTTTAATGCAGGAAAGTGTGAGGTAGGAAGAATCAAAAGGCAGGCTATTATTTAAATGGAGAGAGACTCCAAACAAATGCAACACAGAGGGATCTCAGTGTTCTTGTGCATAAAACACAAAAAGTTAGCATGCAGGTGCAGCAAGTAACTAAGAAGGCAAACAGAATTTTGGCCTGTTTTGCTTGGGGATTGGAATTTAAAAATAGGGAAGTCTTGTTACAACTGTACAGGGTGTTGGTGAGGCTGCACCTGGAGTACTGTGTACAGTTTTAGTCCCCGTATTTAAGAAGGGATATGTTGGCGTTGAAAGCATTTCAAAAGAGATTCACTAGGTTGATTCCTGGGATGAAGGGGTTGACTTATCAAGAATGGCTAAACAGGTTAGGCCTTTATTCATTAGACTTTAGAAGAATGAGGAGTGACCTTATTGAAATGTACAAGATTCTGAGGGGGCTTGACAGGGTAGATGTTGAGAAGATGTTTCCACTAGTGGGGGAATCTCGAACTAGGGGACATAGTTACAGAATAAGGGGGCACTCATTTAAAACTGAGATGCGAAGGAATATTTTCTCTCAGAGGATAGTGAATGTTTGGAATTCTTTGCCCCAGAAGGTTGTGGAGGCTAGATCACTGGAAGTATTTAAAGGTGATAGATAGATTTTTGAAATATCAGGAGCTGTGGGCTATGAGAAGCTGGCACGAAAGAGGAGTTGAGGCCTGGGGCAGATCAGCTATGATCTTATTGAATGATGGGGCAGCCTTGAGGGGCCAAATGGCCTACTCCTGCTCCTATTTCTTATGTTCTAATATCAGATGAGAAATGGGGCTGAAGGGTTTCAATATGGCGTGCAGCACCACATGCTATATTGGTTAAAGTGCCATGTACTCAGGGTGCCAGGGTGCTGCAAATTGGGACTTAATACCTGTTTCAGGCTTATTTGCCAAATTGGACTGCAACTAAGTGTAGCATGTGCCATGTGTATGCCAGTCAGATTTCCTGGGTGCTGAGCAGCCAAACCAGTGTTAAGTACAAAATATCACATTTACCTGAATGCAGGGCTAAGAGAAGCAAGAGTGATTAAAACTGTGAGCAGCTGCTGGTTCATGAACATTTTTCTCTCTGACCATCTCAACTCCATGCCCGCCCCCATGACTTTCCTGCTGCCCTCAGCCATTGGTCAGCTTTGACCCCTGCTCAATTGGCAAGCTGCCTCAGGGATCACAACTCCCACCTGCAGCTTACTGGTAGAGTATAAATGAGGCCAGTGGACCAATTTCCTGTGGTCCTGCCACTAGCTGCTTTAGACACCTGCAGTAGACGCTTACCCAGATCACACCAAAAATTTGCGTGCAAACCACTTCTAGACCGATGTTTCTGAATTTTGTTTGGCCATTAAATTAACATATTAGGGTCAATTTTGACTTTTGGGCAACCAACTGGCAGCCCACCTGTTCCAGCAGTGAAGAGGCCAGAGATATTTTGAGCCCCAAGCCTCATTTAAATGGAGCCGCCAAGCCATAGGTACCAAACAAATGTCCCAATGCAGCTCACTGAATTCAAGCTAACAGAAAGTAAACCAGGGGAGGGGTGGCAATTGCAGAGTGGAATTGAGGAGTGCAGGGTGGTTCATAGGTGCTTGATTTGCATATTAAACAGAGATTACCACCTAGAAACAGGCTTCACTTTGGCTGGCCAGTGGCAGGTCCCTGTAGAAGTGACAGTAGGCAAAGTGTCAGTGTAAACAGGGTGGTGAGTCATCCAATCCCATTTTGAGGACATCACCGCCTTTTTGGCAAGTTAAAATCAACATAGAGATATTCAGGATCATAATTATGTTCAACAAGCTACTATAACCCGTGTGGGCTATGCCCCATTTACCTGATCTCAACTGGCTTAGTAATGAGGTAACTATAATGGCCATTTCTTTTCCCCTCCATAGTTTATGATAGGAAGCGAGAACAGGTTAGGCTTGGCTCTGATATTCACACAAATTGGTTTGCCTGACAACACTCATTATCCAGAATCGGATGAGAAGAATGGTCCACAGGTGAAATACCAGAAATACTGATGTTCATGGAAATGTACCCCAGTATCATCTGGTCATAAGCGGCAGCCCAAAGTAATTCACCTCTAAAAGAAATTTGGCCTAACAACTGTCTCAACACATAGATAGATACTTTTTGTAAACCATGCCACCAAGCAGCATAGTCTGAAGGCCAGTTATTGGACTTAAAAGGAGAAATCAGTATTAGCATTATGGTTTTAATATCAGAAGGAAATCAGATTCTCAATGGTTTGCCAGTGCCCTAATAATTAGTTTAAAACCCCACTCTTATAGACTTCTTGAATGAACTGATGGCTACAAAAATCTTGCAAAAAAAAATCAAACTCGGCATCTTAGTGTCTGTATGAGGCATTAGTTTGTTGTTCTGATACACAACTCAAATTCAGCTTCTTAGTTGGCTGACTAGTTAGTGCACATGTATCACCATCATGCATTTTTATAAATAAAATTAATCAAACAAAAATAAGAAAGCACTAGACTTCATGGTGAGGTCAAGAATTTCAAGTAAAAACATAAATCGGTACCTTTTGCCAGTAAGCATCAAGATGCTTTTGTCGTTCTTCTTCCTCTTGCATTTGCTGCAAAATCAATGCTTTCTTTTCTTGACGACGTTTCTGCAACAACTCCTGTCTGTCTTTCACCCTATTATTAACAACACAATACATAGTCAGCACTTATACAATCTCCTGGTAATACATCCAATGAAGATGAGTCAGTTATGGTGCCAATCAGTGAAATAGATGTCAACCATTCAACCATTGTTTACCTCCTGCCCAGGAAATACAGGTTTGTATTTGGTATGGTTCCCTTGTCAGTAATCACCTATCTTTTCTTCATAATCCTTCTGTGTAGATGATAGTGTTTGATGTAGAAATAGTTTCGAAACAAAGAAATTCCCAAAGAGTTTTTCTATTATCTAATTTAAAGGCTTTGGCTACACTGCAGTAAGAATTCTCAAGAAACCAATCATCTTGTTTCAGATTCGCACATGATTACAGATTTCTTCAAGATATTCAGTGCTCCTTGAATCACTGCTCTCACCACATCCTGAAATGCATGCTCAGTGCAATGTAGACTTATAGGTCTTTGTCCAGACCAATAATCTTCTTCACCACTTGAAAAGCCAATCACATCCACACTGAGAAACATACTGCACTGAAAATTAGTGAGAAAAACACAATCTTTCATTGCATCCATCACTGAAGAGAGAAAAAAGCCAATCACATTCACTTTGAGAAACATGGTGTATGTGCAGCTCTGCAATGCTACAAATATATTTGAATTTTGGGATGTTGTTCACAACAGAGGTAAATTCAATAGTCTTGAAAAACAAAGGCAGTGGTTGAGAGAAGGGAGTAGTTAACTCAAGAACTGGCAATTCATCCTTACCGTTCTCTGTCCCTTTCAGCTTGCTCTGCCATTTCATTTTTCAATTCTCTAAGTCGCTGCTCGTGCCTTTGTTCTAACTCTTCCCTCTTATGTTGCTTCTCAGCATAGTATTGCTTTACCTAAAGACAAACAGGTGAATCTTTTAGGTTTAGTGAAGTAAAATAACTTTCATGCATAAAAATTCAGTGTCACAGTGACTTTGATGACTGCAAGTAGGAGACAGCTATGGAGGTGCAGATTATTGTTGGAGAGAGCACAAATGACCAAGACCTAATGCTCTATCATTTGCAGGTAGCTGGCTCTTGGTCAATACAATCGATGTCTTGTGTAGTGTCTTCTTCCCAAGCACCCCCTTGCTGTACTCCTCCGGCCTCCTCCTGACCAGGAGGATGCGTCTGCTGAAACTCCTCCTCACTACTGTGTCCAATGTCAGAGTATCCTGTTCCAATGTGACCTCCCTCACCTGCCACTTGTTCACCAGGGCTTCCTCTACCCACCACTGATGCCCAAGAGATGCCAGCAGCCTCACATGTTTTTACAGCATCCAACCAATCACTGTTAACATATGTAAGCATCTTATTACTACCAATGGCAACTCTGTGCCATTGGTTGTGCAGTTGAGTTTAAATTTCCGTTTCTCACAAATGGTGACCCTTGCATCCATAAGCATCCATGGATCCCTGCTGTACAATTGAAAATAGCAAGCTACTTCTCAAAAGGTTGTAAATGAGCTCCAGAATGAACTCAACATTCTGTTAATTAGAAGAGGTGGGCTGTCATTCACCCCACCTCCCCTCACTCCCCACACTCTTTTTGAAAATCACGTTGCATTCCAGGGGCATTGGGATCCAGTGATGTGATCTGAGGATGAGTTTTCAACGTGTGCCTGCACCTAAACTCACCTTCACGGGCTTTTGAAAATCCAGCCACAGGTGTCAAGGCTCACGATTATAAAATTGCTATTTGAATAGGGTGCCTGAAAGGTGGGAGTGAAAATTCAATAGGCGAGGGTTGTATTAATTATTACAAGTACAGAGATTCATTCTTCAGGTTTCAATTGTTTTACCTTTTTAATTTTTCTTTCTGACACTTTTTGCTCTCTCCCTCTCTCTTAATCCAATCTTTCTTTCCCTTTATTTCTCTGTTTTTGATTTTACATTGAATTCATTCACTCAAATTCATACTTCCTTCACAATCCTTGCACTGTTGATTTTACAGTCCTTCAATCTGATTGGTTAAGTACATACACAATTGTTTGCTCCATTCACATAAGTCCCAAATGTGTGTTTCACTGTGATATTATCAGCTCAGACTTTCAGCAACTTCCTATCCAAAAAATGTAAGAACCTAAACATACAGGAACAAGTCCAACTAACAACTGATGCCATCAAATATCCTGCTATAGCAAAACCTTGTCCAATGTACAATAGTAATTTTAAGTCATCGAAATCAATCAATTGTGCTGTTGCAATTGATATGCCTGTAAAAGAAAGCTTCAATAAAGGTACATTACTTGTTCCATTGTTTTAAATTTAACAACCCAGGGTAGCAGATAATGTGATGTCATTATGCCCAACAAACTACTATAATGGTATTAATTGAAAGTCATGCTTCAGCTATTTCAATTCTTGCAGCATAATTGTGTTCGATGTTAGCCTCCAATGGCTAATAACTCGTGTAATAGTGTGAGTCACTTTGGAGATGCTACACCAAGAGCTATGTGAAGAATCATATTTAAATCAGCCTTTTAAAAATAATTTTACTGCTATTAATTAAAGAAGAGGAAGAATGGGTGGACTGCACAAGTCAGCTTTCTGTATTTTACAGATCTCCTTACTTTTTCTTTATCCATGGCTCTACGGTACATTTCCTTTTCTCTTTCCTTTCTCTCTTGCTCTATTTCTCTTTCTCTCTTCTGTGCAGCAATAGCTGCTTCCAGTTGAGCCATTTCCTCTTGATGTGCACGCATTTGTTGAACCTATTGAAAAGTACAGCTCTGTTACTTACATTATAAAGTTAACCCAACATCATTGGACAGCACAATATGCATGTTATAGAACAATATTGAACAGTTAAACAAATCTATGAATCTCAATAATTAAATACTTTTTTTTCATTTTGTTAAATCCAGAACCCAGTATACCTAAAATCATCACATCACAGGTAGATCTCCAGTTTAAAAACTGCAGTTCTCCATGTTTCAAAATCATATTGTAGGTTTTGTGGTTTCCAAAATGAGAGCACGTTTATTGATCTCCTGGTAATTCAATTGGTAAATTCTCTTTGCAGTGTGGTACTGAACACAACAGACCAAGTGTTTCCTGGGTTTCAATCCTTGGTCTGTGCCCTTGCCTGATCTCACTGGGCTGGGATGGGGGTATAACATCATTTGTTCCTAAGAGCAGCAAATAATTTTTCTAATTTCTCATGAGATAATCAGTTATCTGTACAGAAATACAAAAAATTGCAACACAGGAGGAGGCCATTCAGCCCATCGTGTCTATGTTGGCCGAAAAATAGTTATCCTGCCTAATCCCAGTTTTCAGCTCATGGTTCGTAGCCTTGTAGATTATAGTACTTCAAGTGCATATCCAAGCATTTTTTTCAGTGTGATGAAAGTCTTTGCCTCCAACGACCTTTCAGGCAGCAAGTTCCAGACCCCCAACACCCTATGCGTGAAAGAATTTCTCCTCAACTCCCTTCTAATCCTTCTGCCAATTACTTTAAATCTACGTCCACTGGTTACTGAGCTCTCTGCTGAGGTAAATAGGCCCTTCCTATTCACTGTCTCTAGGCACCACATAATTTTATACATCTCAATTTAATCTCCACTCAGCCTCCACGTAAAACAACTAAAATGGGGAAGGTGATGTATTGCCCAGCCCTGATGAATAAAGCACTGGCTGACCTGCTTCCCAGAGTTGTGCACTCCAGGCTGGGAGATGTGATTGATGTTACCTGTAGTAGACTAAAGGATATCAATGGCAAAGAGGTTAACGGCAGAGGTGGTTTTAAGAGCCACTGGCAAAGCTTATCCAATCTTTTCTCATTGCTAAAATTCTGCATTCATGGGCTGGATTTTATGGGGATCCGCAGTCCATGCCTCCCCTGGCTAGAAAGTTGGGGAGAGCCCACCCATGATGCCAACAGCAGCCCCACAACAATTTAAAGTTTAGGAGCAGCGTTAATTGCTTTAAGGCAAGACTTCCGCTGCCATCTCAGGAGGAAGTCCCACTTTAGAGAGCTGCCAGCCAATTAGAGATGAGAGTGAGTAAGAATGGCTGCCCTTGACAGCAAGGCAGCATTTGACCAAGTGTGGCATCAAGGAGTCCTAGCAATACTGGAGTCAATGGGAATCAGGGGTAAAACTCTCCACTGGTTGGAGTCATGCCTAGCACAAAGGAAGATGGTTGTGGTTGTTGGAGGTCAGACATCTCAGCTCCAGGACATCACTGCAGGAGTTCCTCAGGGTAGTGTCCTAGGCCCAACCATCTTCAGCTGCTTCATCAATTACCTTCATTCCATCATAAGGTCAGAAGTGGGGATTGCCCAATGTTCAGCACCATTCATGACTCCTCAGATACTAAAGCAGTCCATGTCCAAATGCAGCAAGACCTGGACAATATTCAGGCTTGGGCTGATAAGTGGCAAGTAACATTCGCGTCATACAAGTGTCAGGCAATGACCATCTCCAACAAGAGAGAATCCAACCATCGCCCCTTCATGTTCAATGGCATTACCATTACTGAATCCCCCACTATCAACATCCTGGGGATTACCATTGACTAGAAACTGAACTGGACTAACCATGTAAATACTGTGGCTACAAGAGCAGGTCAGAGGCTAGGAATCATGCGATGAGTAACTCACCTCCTGACTCCCTAAAGCCTGTCCACCATCTACAAGGCACAAGTCAGGAGTGTGATGGAATACTCCCCACTTGTCTGGATGAGTGCAGCTCCCACAACACTGAAGAAGCTGGACACCATCCAGGACAAAGCAGTCCACTTGATTGGCACCACATCCACAAACATTCACTACCTCCACTACCAATGCACAGTAGCAACAGTGTGTACCATTTACAAGGTGCACTGCAGGAATTCACCAAGTTCCTTAGACAGCACCTTCTAAAACCACAACCACTATCACCTAGAGGGACAAGGGCAGCAGATAGATGGGAACACCACCACCTGGAGGTTCCCCTCCAAGTCACTCACCATAATGACTTGGAAATATATCGGCCTTCCTTCACTGGAGATGGGTCAAACTCCCTTTCTAACAGTACTGTGGGTGTACCTACACTACATAGACTGCAGCGGTTCAAAAAGGCAGCTCACCAGCACCTTCTCAAGGGCAACTAGAGATGGGCAATAAATGCTGGCTCAGCCAGCGAAGCCCACAACCCGTGAATGAATTTTTAAAAAATTGATTTAAATGGGCAGTTTATATACCAAAATATGACAGAACTGCTTTATATTTACCACATAAACTATAAACAAGGATTTATATAAGACTAGTTGATCTTTCATGAGGTTGCAGAAAGGGATTGAACATTAAGCAGCCATCAGGTGATATGGGGGTTGCTGCTATGGTTGGAAGAATGGGAATAATTAGGCTAGGGTGTACCAACATAATTCAATCCCCATTTTAAAGTCCTACACTCTGATTATATATTTATTTTTATGTAATAATAATACTTTGACAAAAGTTAAGGTGCTTTGGGAACTATAGAAGGAGAGTAGGCTGAAATACCTCTGCAGGACAGATTAACGGAACTGAAAGATGTGTAAGGAACATATCTTTTTATTTCTGTTGGACTGTTAAGAAAATATATTTTTATTTTCTATTGGGCTGTGGATTAAGGTTACAATGGCTGCAAGTCGAAAAACATGTCCACTGGAACAGAGTGAGAGATATATACAATGTTGCAGTCTTGGAACAGTGTATGCCATGAAAGATAGGATGATGCCAGAAAGGAGTCCTGGGCCAAGGGAGCTGCCTGATAACAGCATTTTAATTGGCTCCTGACCAGGTGACCAGGTTTTGTGTGAGAAGCAATGCAGCAGAATAGCTCCAAGCTGAAATGAACAAGACCTAAAACCTCTTTCTCCTGTGTGTGGAAGGTTCCAGTAATTCTGCAATAATAGCTAGCTGGCTTTTTCTTCTCATGTCTCTATAACCTGCCCTCTCTCTGAAAACCGCTGTCAAGAGGCAAAAGGGAAAATCACCATTAGAGACATTAAAAGGCAAGTGCTCAACCAGTGAACTAAATGCTGAAAATGCTGGGAAGACCATCTTGTGACATCAACAAGAACTGAAAGGAATTTGCAAGACATCAATCAAAAGCAACCCATCAAATCCTATACTCCGGAATTGGTGCTATTGATCTGTTTTACCCCACCCTTAAAATCCCTGTTTTTGTGTGTTTTATGTGTCTTGTAGCTGTGTGTATAGGGACTTAAGAAGGGGGTAGAGTTTAAGTTATAGCGTTAGAAATTCAATAAACAGTTATTTACTTTTAAGTTTACAAACCTGGTGCTTGTATTCTGTTAATCTAAATTACACAATTAGGTAGAATCGGGGCAATCTGGTGGTTGGATCAAACTTTTTCACATTTGTCGCAGCTCGGGGAGCAGTGGGGCTTGATATTACAACATACTATCCCCAAAGAGTCGTGACAGATGTAAAACTGAGGCACCACAATGTTACAAAAACAGAATTACCTGGAAAAACTCAGCAGGTCTGGCAGCATCGGCGGAGAAGAAAAGAGTTGACGTGTCGAGTCTTCATGACCCTTCGACAGAACTTGAGTGAGTCCAAGAAAGGGGTGAAATATAAGCTGGCTTAAGGTGTGGCGGTGGGGGGGGGGGGGTGGTTGGGTGGGGGAAGAGAGAGAGAAGTGGAGGGGGTTGGTGTGGTTGTAGGGACAAACAAGCAGTAATAGAAGCAGATCATCAAAAGATGTCACAAACAACAGAACAAAAGAACACAGGTGTTAAAGTTGGTGATATTATCTAAACGAATGTGCTAATTAAGAATGGATGGTAGGGCACTCGAGGTATAGCTCTAGTGGGGGTGGGGGGAGCATAAAAGATTTAAAAATATTTAAAAATAATGGAAATAGATGGGAAAAGAAAAATCTATATAATTTATTGGAAAAAACAAAAGGAAGGGGGAAACAGAAAGGGGGTGGGGATGGAGGAGGGAGCTCAAGACCTAAAGTTGTTGAATTCAATATTCAGTCCGGAAGGCTGTAAAGTGCCTAGTCGGAAGATGAGGTGTTGTTCCTCCAGTTTGCGTTGGGCTTCACTGGAACAATGCAGCAAGCCAAGGACAGACTTGTGGGCAAGAGAGCAGGGCGGAGTGTTAAAATGGCAAGCGACAGGGAGGTTTGGGTCATTCTTGCAGACAGACCGCAGGTGTTCTGCAAAGCGGTTGCCCAGTTTACGTTTGGTCTCTCCAATGTAGAGGAGACCACTACAATGTTACTACTGGCAGTAGAGTGCAATTGCAGCATGACAAATTTATCCCGGTAGTTTCTATGATAAATGTCAATGTAGAGTATTATGAAGAAAATATTATCACATGTGCAGACATAAGAATTAATATTTTACCAGTTAATCTCCTATGGTGTTGCACACAGGAAGCTTAGAGCAAATGTACTCTTCAGATATGCTAAGGTGGAAAAGGTGAAAATGAGTGCAAACAAAATGCAGGCTGCATTTCAAACTTATACATTTGATCCTTACTTATACACTTTCATTATAAACTCCCTCAAAGTGGTAGTGCTGCAGTACCATGGCAATTGGTTTAAGACAGTAGAATTGGCTGTCTCGAGTATTGGGTTGGGGAGAAGGTTAATCTCAAAAATCAGGTAAAGGAGAGTAGGCAAAATCAGGCTAAAAAATCAAAATGGCAGGCCCGCAAAACATAACTGATAGATACAATAATATCACCAATTGTTGGGAAAGTCAGGTGCATGAAGGTAGCAACACAGACCATGAAAGTAGGTGGGTCCATAAAAGGGAGCACAGCTGAGGGGGACACTCAGCCATTGCCACACAAATGCCATCAGTGAGCAGGGGCTGTAGGGAGAGTGACCTGTACATGCTTGGATAGTACAGAGGGTCGTGACCAACCTGACATCATAGGGTCATTAAGCGGAGAGGCTAGAATTCCCGAAATTATTGTCAGTGCAGCTGAGCACAAGCATGTCAACAACTGGATAAGAAACTAGGATTCACAGATATTGAGTCAAATGGTGAAGAAGATCAACATCCTCAGCAGTAGGTGGAAAGCTCTGGACACAAGGAGGAATGAGGAGAGGGATGAGGGGCAGGAATGGAACGGAGGCCATACCCGCAGCATAGGGCGTACTGCTAAAGAAGGAACTACCTGGATGTGTTGGAAAACCAGTACCGCAGAAGACTCTGCACCTATCTAGGCTGATGGTCACTGAGATTTGTGCCTTCAGAGTGGAAGACCTCACGTCTCACTTCATTGCTCACCATGTTCTGCTGGTAGTCATCAAAGTTACTGTGACCTTAAACTACTGCATCTCTCGCTCTTCCAAGATCAGCAGTGGACCTTAATGGTGTCTCACAAGCAGTAGCACACCTATTTGTGAGAGCTGGGTAGCACATAAAATTTCAGACAATGGGGTCTGGCAGGCACAAAGGGCAGTATCATCGATTGTAGTCATATGGCCATCAAGGTGCCGAGTAAACAGCCAGTGAGCTTCATCATCTTGAAAGGCTTCTGCTTGCTCAACGTTCTCCTAACCTGCAAAAGCTTCCTGCACGTGTACGCTCACTATCCTGGCAGCTGTCTTGATGCCTTCATCCTGCACCAACTGAGTGTCGCAGCTATTCATTCCACCATCCAAACTTTGTGGATGGGTTCAAGAGAACAAAGAATATTCCTCAAAGAGATGGCTATCCACCCTTGTAAGTAACCCCAAGAAAGAGCCGCAGAGGCCCTAAAACCGAAGCTATCTGATCACAGGGAATACCATTGGGCTTCTGAACCATTCTTGAACCATTCAAGCTTCTGAAGATGCAGTTTCAGTGTCTGGTCTGGTCGGGTGACTCCCTGAAGTACATTCCTGCAGGGTTTCATGGATCATGGTGGTCTACTGCGCGCTCCATATAACATGGTCCTCCATAGGGGCATGGGCCTTTAAAAGGGTGAGGCCCTGAAATGACACAGCTCATTGGGAGAAAAGGAGGAGCAGGAGGTGGAAGAGGAACAGGAGGAAAATGGAGAACAGAGAGCTGCCCACATTGTGTAAGGAAATGGCCAGGGCCTGCACAGGACTCAAGGGTCTTGTCGGAATGCCACTAACATCATGTAACATCTGATCCAGGCATATTTCAGCTGAGTCCTTCTAAGCCAGGAACTCACTTTGACTTGCCTATGAGCATACTTCCATTGAAGATGCAGTCTTGATGAGATCCATTCTCACCACCAATGAATGATACACATCTGTCCAGCATTCACACTGCCCCTGTTCAAAGACCTTTGCTTCTGTTCACCATATCGTTCCCTCTTTTCCAGTTTCACCATTAAAAAATGGAAGCTCACATTCCTGGAGTCATGTGTTAATATTTACAGTGTGTTCTGAAAGTAACAGAGTACACATTTACAAGTGCTCTACAGTGGCCTTCGCTCTCAGCTACTTCAAATGGTGTGCCCTTGTGGCCATGGATGAGGGGAAGCAGTCTGCTTATTTGGGTCCATTTGTAGTTGAGATGCACATGACAGTCATCCTCGTAATGGAGGTGCCAATGGGGGTAACTCCAGAGGCAGTTGCACTGGTGTCAATGAGTGCAACATGAAACCCTGATGATAGACCTCTCAGTATGCAACGTCCAGCAGACACACCAGCTGAGAAGCCTGAGGGCGCATGTTACTCCTAAATATTGGAGTAATGTATGTCCAGGGTACTTACTGATCCTTCAGCAACTCTCAGAACCATGGATGACCTCCGTCACAGGTCCCTGCCACATAGAGTCAGAAGGTCCAACAATGATAGTGCCATGTGAGGGAAGGCTTCTTCATCCTCATTCAGCCCTTAGATGGTGCTCCTAATAGCTGGATGGAAGCAGAAACTGGTATCCACTTCATGCAACTTTGTGCCACCAGTGACACAGGCCAGTGCATGATACAGAGTTGCATGGATTCTGTGCATGCTCCTGCATCCTCTCAGAGTACCGTCACATATGGCTATTTATGAGGTTGGCCACTCTCTCAGTGGAAGAGCTGCTGCGTTCAAAGCTCTGAGATAAAGTAGCACAAATGAACTGATCAGAGTCCTCCATTCTTAGCCTATGAACCTACACTGCCTCAGGGAACTTCAACATATGAGGGCACATCTGCTGCTGCCATTATAGGTAGAATTTTCTTTATTGTGACTCCCGAGGCCCTGCATCTGTGCCCAGTTGAGCATGGCCATGTCTTCTGGCCAACTTCCAAGGGGGACTTCCCACAGCTGCCTCTGTCTCTGTTGCCTCCTCTCACTCAACAGTGCTGTGCTCTTCGCCCAGTGCCACCCTTTCTAACCACATGCAAGGACCCAGGAAAGTGAGTGTATTTGCACTGGTGGAGGATGCACTTGTAGGATATGACAGTGCTGGTTCCGCTGTCCTGGTTTCTTCCAATGACCCCAGTGCCATGATAGGAATCAGGTGTTCATCCTCCATGACAGAATTTGTGAGCAATAGAATAAGGAGATCCTGAGAACTAGCCTTTGACAGCCGAAACCTCTGCAGTGCTGAGGCTTCCCAATGAAGCTGAGTCTTTGACATGTTGTCGGAAGGGGATAACTGCACTCAACCCGTTCATCTACAGACTGTGATATCTTTTCACCCTCTTCTACAGGTGTGCCCATCTCACCTTCCCCAACTTGTATCTGCTGAGCCCCCTTGGTGATTTCCTGGGCTCCCTCCTTCAATGTAGCGATGATGCTAAGCACTCCTCTTCCCTCTCTCAGGCATTATATGCCCTTTTCTCCTGCGAGGGCTGCTCATATACATAAAAAGCTGCATGCATGCAAGTCCTCACAGTGCTATGGTTCTGAGACCTGCTAAAGGATCAGTAAGTACCTTGGGCATACATTACTCCAATATTTAGGAGTAGCATGCACTCTCAGGCTTCTCAGCTGGTGTGTCTGCTGGATGTTGCATACTGAGAGGTCTATCATCAGGGTGTCATGTTGCACTCACCTTGTCAGGGTGAAGAGGTCGTTGAACCTTTTGAGCATTGCACTCAGTTCCTCTGCACTACATTTCTGCTTCTGACTAATTTGGCCACCTCCAACCATGCCTGTTTTATGGAGCTGGGTGACCCTCTCTTTCCAACCTCCGGAAGGAGCACCTTCCTCCACCCCTCAAGCATGCAAGACGGTCTCAAGGTCTGCATTTAAGAAGCAAGAGGCAACCCTAACTCAGGTTCTAGGTCTCTGCCTCCCTTCTTATCTCTTGAGTTCTTGTATTTCTTCTTTTGAATACCTGCCATAGTAATGACTGTCGTGATGGCTTTAAATTAAGGCTACACATCAGCAGTCCCACCTAAATCCTGCACCTGCAAGAACAATAATTATTGCCATATCAGCCAATTAGCAACCTTTCTCTTCAAAAACTCAAAATGTAGACAGGCTCTGTCTACTTACCCCCAGAAGCAAAATCTTGCCCCGTGACTCCAAACTCAAGAGTTAGTCCTAATTGCATGTACTTAAAAAAAATGAACTATATCGCATTGTAAAATCCTAAAATCATATACCCACGATCTTAATCCCTTACTGCATTTCAAACGTAGTTTGAAAAAATCAAACATTAATTGAAAACATGAATTTGGCATTAATTTGGTTAGCATCTAAACAGGTTTTTCTTTCAGACACTGAACTTAATGGTTTAAATAATGCTTGCTTGAAATGAAATTTTCTTCACATGATGCTAAATTCTTAATTGCAATCCTAAAGTAAAATTTCTGTTGTTTATTCATTTTATTTCTTTGAAGAATAATTTTCAATCCATTTTTTAAGTAATACTGCAAATGAATTACAAGCAATGTGTAGAAATCCAAATGTGGCTCTGATCTAAGAACAATAATTCTTTCCATATCAGGTTGTAAGGACTAAGGACTCTACTTTAGTAAAATTTGAAAACATAAAATACCTTCAAACAACTTTATCTTGATTTATTCATTGTCAGAAAGTCATCTCAACACTAAAGATTAAAATCTGTAAATAGTCACATACCAACAAACATCACTAGAACAGCCACTGTGAAAGGAATGATGAATGGGGGAACCAGCTTTCAGGAGGATAGAGAAAATCAAATTATTTTAAATGTTTATGTAAAGTACATATACAAAAAAATTCCAGTTTGGTCTGCAACCAGATTGTGATGTGTGTATAAATCAATGTTTCTGCTTACCTTGTGGTTTAATTCAGCACAGATTTCCTGCTGCTTCCGCCTGTCATTTGCCAGCAACAGATCAGCCTCATGAGCAATACAGGCTTCAGCAAATATCATCACTGTCTTCATCAGCAAGTCTTTCTTGTCACGAGTCCAGTTCTGAATCAGAACCTTCTGGTGCTCTTTCTTAAACTGAAATCCATCCCATAATCTCCAGTGGTCAATCTAGAACAAAGATTTTGTTACTTTCTCAACACAAATCTATGTTTTAGTGTATTTTTTTCTCATCTAAATGGGTCATTCAAAACGCTGCCAGAAAAATCTTAAAAGGAATATATGCAAATTATATTAAATTATATTGGGCATTATTTTGCTCATCAAGTTGAAGGTGGAATACTTAATCACTTTTTAACACAATGTAAGTTATTCCCAACTCAAGGCATATGCAAAACATTCTTCACTGCTCCAATAATATGCATTCTTCCTAGTTTCAGAAGAGCAATGTGGTGCTAAAGTATGGAATATTCATATTAGTCATATTAATAAGTACAAATTTAGGGCACTTTTATGCTATTGACACAGGTTTGCTGGACTAATGCCCGAACTCACTGGAGCTGATTCTACAGATTTCCAAGTCAAGTCTACAATGTATAGTGAAGATTCCCAGTAAAAGTAGGTGGGAGTTCCATTCGTGTAGTCAGAAGTGGAAATGGACAATGGATGTCCCTCATATGATTTTCTAGTATGCGGAATTCTAAGGGCAGAATCTTCTGTACCAGTTGTTGGTGGGCGTGTTTGGTAGCGTGAGTGGACAATATGGCGAGATGGCCAAAAATTGGTTTCATAATGTTTCCAATTAACTCTCTGCCCCTCAATGGCGGACCTCGTTTCCCGCCGTCGGACGTCAGGAACTTCATTGTAATATATCTGCATATCATTATTAGCCCAGCTTGCTGGAATCAGCCCCTCATGCTGGATCATCCAAGCATGTCGGCATGATTGCATGCTGGTGTGTTTCACAACTGTACGTAAGCACCTGTACATGCACCTGGCAAGCTGCGCTTCGCTTGGAACTTCGAGGTTTGTTTGCCTACTGTGCTTCAGACAGCATTCACAGTCATCAGTGCCAGGCTTCACAGGCGGCACCACATCACTTTTAGGGGAGCTCATGGGCAGGTCTCTACCTTCCAGACTAGCCATAAGGCTTTTCAATGACTGCAGGGCTAAGGCTGTTCTGGGGAAGGGGGGTATCTAGGGTATGTATGGGGGCACAAGTTGATACGTGCAACTGGCCTCAGGATGGTGAGTGCTGAGCAGGCAGTTTACAGAGGCCATTTGGAGATGTGATGGTGTGTATAAGAGACTGAGTGGTGATATCCCTTGAGCTGGCAGTGAGTGAGATGCCAGTGAACGTGTTATCAGCTTGAGTGTGTGAGTTTAGAGTGATGGGATGGTTTCCTTAGCCTGGTAGCACAGCTGAGATCATTCAACTTTTTTCTGCATTGGATGGCTAACCTCTGCTGTGCAGCATTGGCACTGATCATCACTGCCATCACCTACCAAGCTGGAATGGTGAGATTGCTGGACTTCCTGCGGCCAGGGCTGGGGTAGAGGACATCATGGCAGGTCTCCAAGGAGTCCAAAAGGCATTCCAGGGAAGTGTCACTGAATCAGGGGGCTCCAGTCTTCTTATCTTTCGGGGCCATGTCTTCTTTGCAGCATCCTTGTCTGGAAGCACTGAGAGGTCTTCATGCAGCTGCACTTTAAACATGGCATCTGGCGTGATGAAGCAGTGAGGTGATGGCATAGCGGGCAAATGAGAACCCACCCATCATCGAAATGGCACATTTGCCAGTAATGCATTATTAATGGGGCAGGATTGGGATGATATGGCATGAAAAGCCGCCACTGTGGATGGCAGGTAAAATGTCCTTGTTCCCACCCACTACCGCATTTAGTGCAAATCTGAGATGATTCTGTCCTAAGTCTAACTCATATTCTGGAAATCAGTCCCTTTTTAAATGAGTTTTATCTTCACTACTTTCACACATTGATCACGCTGTGTGAGGACAACATCTCCTTATATCAGTACCAAATTTTATTTTTGCTAATTTGAACCTATGACCTCTTATTCTGCTCTCACAGAGCAGTATCCGGTTTATCTTTTGTATATCATTGTAAATACCACTATGAGTATGTCAGCTCAGATGTCATAACCTGTCACCATAATGGCATTGACATTACCACCTGTGACCGCTCAATGCTGTTTTAAGTAGCCTATCCCCATCCAACAATTGTGTGACTGGCAGAGGGTAGTGGGATCTTTGATGGAGGAAATGCTTTCAAAACGTATATGAACTAATCCTTGAATTAGTCAACGGCATCCACAACTTCCAAGTCATGATGTGGCTGCAGTTCACAAAATGTCAATGAAAGAGCAACTAAGGACAATCAGAAATATGATAATAGGGCTTGGGCTCATGCCTTAAACTGGGGGGCATTCACAGGAGTTCCTATAATAGTTGGCTAATGATGAAGTTAGTTGCTGAATTTCAAGGTTGAATGGGCCAAGTTTTCCTTCAGCATTCAATTCTCTGACTCTTGACACTATCCTCAGGCATTCAATGTCTGTTTTGTAAATAGTGACCAAAATTGGATTCAATGCTCAAGGTTCACGCTGACCCAAGCACTGAATGATTTTAACACAGATCTGTTTTGGCAATATAGTTCATCAGCGCAACAGTAAATGGAAATGTTAAGCACTGAGTCTACAAGTACCTGCAGATCCCTCTACTTCAACTGTAACTATTTCAATATCATCCATAGAGAATGTATGTTGCATGGTTCTCTGTCATTTCTTAAAATTCCATACATTTATCCATATTGAATTTTATTCTGCAGATTTTACCTAACTTTTTTTATAGGTCTTTGGCTGACTCTTCAGATTCAAACATCTTCCCAGTTAAGTATTTGTTGCAAATTTAACAGTTTTCTGGATAAGTTCACTGAATATTTCAAGGACCTCCAACAGTTATATGTTGCTTATCCTAACAAAGAGAAAATGATCTTGGAATAACACTTCGAAATCCCATACATACATCCTCAACATTCAAAACAAAGAACTGACCAGTTCTTGCTTGGACTTGTGTGGCAGCAGCCTCAACAGCATATCCATGTACGGTATGTTTCGATTCTGTGTCTCGTGAGAGTACAGGTCTACAATAACTTGAAAAGTCCAATGTTCTTCTTCAGTCCATCCACAATTCCTGAAAAAGGAGAAATGCCCTTAACTGCAAACCTAAAGATAAATGACTTATTTATTATTGCAATATAAGAAAGGAAAACTTAATTGATTGCATTTTCTCATTGTTTCTGGTGCATTTAGAGTGCTTTAACAAAGAAGGAAGTTTTCCCAGGAAGCTAATTCCGATGATTGTGCATCTCCAAAAGGCTTCACATGGGTTCCGTCATGCTTTTGGAGCCAGGACGAGCAGTGGTCATTGCTGGGACAGGCAGTCCCTGAGGAAGAAGTGATAGAGACCAGACTTAAAGGCAGGTCTAGGATTTTGGTTCAGCACTTGAAGAAAATAAACTTGCAGGACTATGAGGATAGAGTGGGGGAATTGGCCGATGGACTGAATGCCCTCCTGTGCCATAAATGACTTTATGACTTTACTTTGTTGCTACTGCCTTTCCACTGCCTGATTCTCAGATCAGAAGGAGTCTGGGTGTGATGCCTTCGGTCTACCTAATACGAACACTCCGTAATATGGATACTCCACCAGAAATTCAGGAGGAAAATGAGGTGGGAAGGCCAGAAATGCCTCCCCATGCAATGGCCCATATTTTGTGGTCAGTGGTCACTTTTTGTAGTTACTTAATGCTAATCTTGAAGAAAACTGCCCACAAAGTTTTAGCTGGCACTGTGGCATCAATATCCCTTATTACATCAATTTTATTCTGGCACTATCTCTGGGGAACTGTGACTATCAGGAACAATGAAGTCATCAAGTAGGCTAAGTAGTCAATCAGATTGCAGAATTCTCACAGACAGCAAACTAGGAAGTGAAAAGCATTGATTATCATTCACATTTTAATCATCATACAGAAAGCAAAATAAAGATTGGGACATGCACATGGGATTAAGGTCTATTAAACTTTTATCGTGGAGTGGAAAATATGACACTCCAGACAACTAACATTAGTTTTTCAGGGTCTGGGAGAACGTTCAGTAACAAATATAATTTAGTATGCCATTAAAAACTTAGCTATTCCTCATTATACAATACTTGACAGTTTCAATGGTTTTTACAGTGAGAATAGTGCGTAAAAAGTTGAAGTTCACATCCAACCACTGATTCTGAACTAATTGTATCTGCGTAGGTTGCAACAAACCACCCTGTGGAGGAATAGGGTATCGCTCACAACAACTTCCAGATCTCCACATTTAACTATTATATGTGGATGTCAGCAATATTAATGACAGTGAACACTAACAGTTTCGCTGTCATTACAACTGCAAATTCTAGGTCCTTGCTTACTTGATTGCTATAAGGAAACACCTATTGTAATACAGAAACAGGTATTCCACCTGACACCACCATGCCAGGGCATATCTTGGAATAATGGTAATGTAGCAGAGACCAGGGGCTGAAATTTCAATTGCCAGTAGGGCCAGGAACAGGTACAGGCACACTTTGAAAATTGCATTCCCAAAGGATAACACTGGATGCCTCTAGAAAGCGATGCAATTTTCAATGGGAGGGTGCAGGAGCAGGTGTCTGGAACCTACCATGCCACCAATGAAGTGTCTAGCTGTGGAGCTAATTCAACTGCCTCACTGGGCTGGGCCAGCTTCAGAATTTCAATCGGCAGGCATGGGGAGCACATAATGTCTAAGATAGCAGGGTAAACATGGCGTGCACACAACAGGGAGCCATCAGGCATAATGGAAGCACAGGTCAACTCATTTAAAAGGTGGACAATAATGCTCAGCTGCTCAACCATGTACACAGAGTTGCTATTGCTCATGCTTAGAGGCATGTATTTCTCAACAGTAACAGGTAGAAGTCCTGAATGCACCTTCAGACTGCTGGCATCAACTGGGTAGCAGAAGCTGGCAGAGGAAGCCCTGCTGCACAAACCATTGGCAACTCAGAGACAGGAACAGGCTACTCTGACATTGCACTGAGTAGCAAGGAGTAGCATGTTCAGGGGCAGGTCAGAGGAGCACAGAGAGGGGCTGCAAGAAGAAGAAGGCACTAGCCAAGACTTTGGGAGTACTGCATAAAGCTACCTTCAAGTGACAGAGCATCACTGCCAGAGGAGATTATGTTTATCCAGGCAGATGGTCCACAACGACCAGATGCCTCGTGGCCCCCATGGCAGTCTCCTACTTGCAACCATCAAGGTCAATGTTGCCCTGAACTTTTGTGCCCTTGGGTTGTTCCAGATCTAGCTGACATCTCACAGTCAGCAGCTCATCACCCCATGAAGCAGGTTGTGAATGCCCTATTCCGGAGGATGGGAGAATGCTTACATTTTGAGATAGCTGGGCCAACACTGGCACAGAAAGCATTGGGCTTGGCCACCATCAATGGATTATCCCAGTTCCAGGAGAGCATTGATTTCACCCATGTCGCGATCAAGGTACCAATGGGCAGCCAGCCTGATTCCTTGCCAGAAAAGGCTGCCATTCACTGAATGTCTGGCAGATTTGTGACAACAAGAAGCGCATCTCTCAGCTCTGTGCTCAGTTCCTGGGCAACTGTCACGATTCCTGCCTCCTGCGAGAGTCCCAGGTGTCACACCTCTTCAGGCCAAAATACAGACTCCTTCAGTGGCTGCAAGGGCATAAAGGTTATTCTCTGAAGAGTAGTTCATGACCCCATCCAGTAGCCAGATATGGAGGCAAAGAGGTGCTACATTCAGAGCCATCTTCTAACACGGGCCTGCATTTAGCAGACCATTGGCATGTTGAAGATGCGCTTCCATTGCTTTGACTGGTTGGATGGTACCCTCCAGTACAAGCCAGTTAGAGTGTCCTGTTTTGTGGTTGTCTGCTGCGTGCTCCACAATGTTGCTATACAAAGAGGCCTGGAACTGGATCAGGTGGATGAGAAAGGGCCTCATGGCAGGGATGGTTCCTGAGTCGGAGGGCCCGAGGAGTCAATGGATGATTTCAGTGCCCCCTGAGGCGTGGCCCCCTCATCAACCTCTTCAACTGCCTCCTGGTCATGCTGCAACTGCTGACCTCCTCTGACACTTCAGCTATGTCCTTTAGGTCTCTTGGGCAGTGGAGGTTTCAGGTGGAGGCTGGAAACAAAATCTCCCAGCCACAGCCTTACTGAGGACTTCCAAGGAGGCATCTGTAAATCTTGGGACTGCCCATGCCCGTGTGCCCCTTCCAACACCAGCCTGATCCCAATCAGCTACCTGTGCAGATGTTTTCACAGCGAGTGGCTGTGTTATGGCTGCTGCTTGCCTTTTCAAAGGGCCCTCCAGTTCTATGGCCCACCTCCAGGATGCTCCCGGCACCAACTGGGAGTTGAACCCACGCCTGGGCTAATCAGCTCATCTAAATTTAAAAATTGAATCACACCAACGACGTTGATGTGGGGTGAAGTTCGAATCTGGAATTAAAAAACAGGAATACCTGGAAAAACTCAGCAGGTCTGGCAGCATCGGCGGAGAAGAACAAAGTTGACGTTTCGAGGACTCAAAATGTCAACTTTGTTCTTCTCCGCCGATGCTGCCATACCTGCTGAGTTTTTCCAGGTATTTCTGTTTTTGTTTTGGATTTCCAGCACCGCAGTTTTTTGTTTTTATTTATATATATTGGAATCTGGAATTGTTCCGGCGGGCAGAATTGAAAATCCTGGCCCAGGCATTACATCTATTTCCTTTTCCTCTCATTTTAGTTGGGAACTAAGCAAATACAATTGAAAGTAAAATCAGTCCTAAGACTAAAACCGTAGCACGCCATTTTTATACCACAGAACCAAGCTGTGGTGCCACATAGCAACAAGCGTTTATTTTTCATAAGCGTTTTAGTACGGTATCCTTTTTACAACTTCTAGTTTGGCTTTGTTGCTTTTTAATAAAATCTATTGATATTGCAATATTAATACACACAGTTGGGCAAGTACTGTTTTATTTATAATGAATCACAACAAAGGTTCTAAATTATCTACATACTTAAGGTTTATGCAAGAAAACCCCAATTAACCGTAACAGAAATGACATCTAAAGGGGTGTCTATATGTGCAGAAAAATGTATGAAAATAAAACAAAAAGTCAACAGGTTCTATCTTGCATTGTTCTGGAGAGAATGCAAAATTAATCCATTTCCATTTTCTTATCTAAAATGACCTTAAATAGCAACCTTTGGATTGACAGGTTGGAAATTTTAAAAAAAATCATCCTCCAACCACCCTGGTTTTCAGCATGAATGGGGTGGCAGGAAGTGAAAGTCTCTCTTTGCTTTATAGGGTCATATAAGCACACCTGTTGCAGCTTCAAGAGTGTTTCCACCTATGTAGCTAGAAGATAATTTGAACATTGATTCATTCTTGCATAATTGTTATTTTACCTGTCTGTAAATTTAAGTTGATGATTGATATCCTCGAGCTGAGATTTGTATTTTACATTTAGATTCTGGAACTCCTGGAGAACAGAGACTTTCAAGTCAGGATATGGGCATTCCAAGTAATGTACATCTTCTGGAATTTCATCAAGATGAGGGGGGATTTCATCCTGATTATAAAAGAAGAGGGAAAATCATGAATAGTGATACTCCTCTATATAATTTTCCTCCCAATTATCCCCATTTCCAATAATATTTGAAATAGTATCAATGCAGTGAATGTGAAATTTGTAAATGAGAGCTACAAAATTGTTGAGTGTAGGTTTCTAGTCAGTCTTTCATGATGGCTAAAGGGCATTTCCACAAAACTTTAGTTACATATGAAATCAAAATTAAAAATATGCAAACATAGCTTCATGATGTTTCCTGTTTAGGATGGAATGCTGGTGTGCATTTTGCTCAATTTTAGTGATTGTTATAATTCTTGTGGAGGAACTGTAAACCAAAATAACTAAATTTATCAAACAACGCCCAAATGAAGAAATTACCAACAAGATTCCACTTTTTGTGGCCTTTACGTTAACATGAATCAGAACCAACACAATTTAAACATGAATTAACAGGCAAATGATATTTCACATAAAGCAGGTAAATATCACTTTAAATAGTCGATACAACAAAGATACATATTACACAACCACAAACACCCACATCATTCCCGTACAAATGTGGCATCATGTGCAATCTCACAGTATATCCAACTCAGTTGGTTCTGCCCTCGAGTCACATTCACTGGCAGGCATTTTTTGTCTGAGGACCCTGATATGGTTAGCACCAACAAGGCACACATCTATGAATTCTCTCTCACGTGGGTCTCATCACTCTTGATGATGTAGCTTTCAAGAGTTCCTTTTCCAACAATATCTGGCTCATGGTCTGATCATCTAATATAAACTCTCAGATCCTTCTCATGCCTGAGCTATTCACACCACTTTTTAGGATTCAGTTCCTTTTAGCTTACTTATACATCGTTTCCCTAAGAGCTTCTGGAATTCTACTTTTCTTCTTACTACCAAGACCTTCACCTCACACGAATTGTGTGTGTTCCTTTTTCTGTCTCTGTCTGCTTTTTCTTTGTTTCTGCATCAGTGTGTTGATCACCTTCTGCCTTCAACTCTCCTTTATTTCTGGTAGATGCTTCCATATCTTAACTTCCTCCCTATTGGTACTACTTCCAAATCAAAGGTCACCAGGTCAAATGGATGAGTGTTTCTTATTATCCAAGAAAAGTACAATTGATCCCTTTAGAATTGATGCAAACTTTCAAAAATCCTTTTCAAACATTCTTAATAGCATTTACAGTTCCACGGACATTTTAGAGAAATTACAAATTTTCCTAACTGTACTGCTTCTGGGTCACAAGCTATCACAGCATAAAGTTATGTCCCACCTGTGTGAAGAAGCTCTGAATGACAAAAGATTTCTTTTCTTTTTATATATATTTGAATTTTATCAATGACACTTTAATATTAATTTCTGGAGATTTTTCATTCCTTAAATTAAGATTTGGTTTCAGAGTAGGTATGGGATTTCCTAGCATATGTTAAAAGAGAGCCAAATATTGTATGCAAAACCAGACAGTTGTTAAAAAAGTAACCCTTCGCTCATTATTTAGAGTTTCGAGACTTCCTTCAGATTTTCTAAATTTGAGGAGATTGGGCACAATCTCAATGGTCCTCTTCCAAATGCTGCTGATGCATTTGGGACTTTCCCAGAAAGAGGCACATAAAAATGACGAGCAAGGTATTTTCGTATCACTCCAGTTTTTTATTTAAAGGCTTCCACCTGTTCCAGGCAGCAGTACTCTTCCTCCATGGATGTGAGCATAAGTCTGGGTAACAGGTCTCCACATATTTTTCCTTTGCTTAATGTATAGGAAATGGGTGCATAATAAAGGAAAACTGATGCCTATAAGTCTACCCACAATTCAGCTTTATTTCTAATGCTTTTCACACTCTTAAATAAACTATTGAATCCTGACTCACTTATACTTCCTTTACAAATTAAAATACTGCAGATGCTGGAAATTTTATATAAAAACAGAAATTGCTGGAAATACTCAGCAGGTCTGGCAGTATCTGTGGAGAGAGAAACAGAATTAACCTTTCAAGTGACCTTTCTGATTTTGCTGTCTTTATTTTATATTTCCTTTACACTCTTCTTTGTCACTCTATCACCAACTTTTGCTTTAACCTCTCTCTTATGTCCGAAGGAATGTTTGCCTTATAACTCCCAAGCTTCTTGATTCCTATTGTTTAGTCTTTTCCTCCAATATCACTAGCTTAAACACTTTCCTGCTTCCTTATTAATTCCTTCTATCAGTAGATTGGCATCAGTGCATTCAGGAGAAATACAGATTTCAGTGAGCCTAGAAGTCATCACAACTTTCCAAGAATCTGAAGTCTTTAAGTGCAATCTATGAAGTCCCATGGCAGTGGCCATTTCAAACTGAAATGAATGATGGGTATCAATTTTAAAGTACTTCAAATAGAGTATTTCATGGCGTAAGTAGTACAAGATGAAAGAACGCAAAAGAGAGCGAAGCATGTATATCCATGTACATCTATTGTGCCACTGTAGAAAGATTCAACAAGATAACTAATACAATAGCAATCAACAATTTTAAAGATCAAGGACTAGTTGCGCACAGTAACAAGGCAGTAAATACAAAAGATGGATATTACCCCAATATTTTGGAGAGCAACTGACCTTGGGCATAATTTTACAGACCCCTGCAGGCAGGTTTGCAGGTAGGGGCTCATAAAATTCCATGGGTAACTTTCCTGCTGCTTACCCACCCATGTCCAATCTGGCCACAATTTAATGGACAATTTAATGGACTCATGTCAATTGAGGATCTTAAGTGGCCGATTAATGGCCATTTGTGCCACTTCCTGCCAGGTTTCAGACTGGCAGGAGGAGGTCAGTGATGGGTGGGAATACTGGCAGGTGTCTGCCTGGTCCTTGGGCGGGAAAGGAGAGCACAATGCCTCCTTCACAGGCTCCCTTTGGTAATCAGAGGTACCCCAAGGTCTGCACCCCCCTCCCCCAACCAGGGTGCCCTTCTACTGACCAGTGCCCCCACTCTTTACTCCTCATCACCTTGGGGTCTCCTACCCTGGCCCTGCTGAGAAGCCCACCAACTTACCATCCAGCTCCTGACTCTTCTTCCTCAGGACTGGATGCAGTCCCAGCAGAAGCCATCACTCCGGTGGTGCTGCTAGCTTCTCAGATTGTTGAATGGCTGCAGAGCAGCCCATCGGAGTGGGGTGAGTTTCAAGGCGACGAAAACCACGCCACCCTTAAAATCTTGCTTCATGTTTTCAAGCTGACTGATCCTTTGTTCTGATTCCTCCTGCTCTATCCTACCTCCCTATGGTAGTTCTTTATATGCCCCCAGTTCTCTGTGGTATCCACCTGACCATGACATAATTTTCTCTCAGCCAATCCGTTGCGAACCTTTGGAATTTTCAAACTTAAGGCATAGTGGGTGCTCAGTAGGTGAGTATATTCAAGACAGGCACTGATGGATTTTTGGGCACTAAGTGAATTGAGGCATCTGGAAATAAGTCAGGAAACAGGAGTTGATTTAGAAGTTTAGCCTACTCCATTGCAGGTTCTCTACTACTTTTCCAATAATGAAAGGAGCAATTTCTGAATTTTAAATAATGGCCGAGCCAAGAAGATTTGGAGTAGATGGCTTTTCACAATTTGCATGAACTCAAAAGCACACAATGCTCCAGTTTCAATGCTTCAGCACCCAGAAGACTAGAAAGTATACCCTCATGTTCTTTCTAAAAAAAACATTTACCTCAAATCCAATATTGTTGATCTGTTCTTCCAAGGTGCTTCTCTCTCGTTCAAGCTTATCTGTTATGACCTTCTGTTGGTTTTTTACACATTCCACCTAATTTCAGAAAAAGATTAGGAAATACATGTGCTTCATGAGCTTCTTGTACAAACAGCATAAGAATAGCAAGTGTTAAGAAGTTACAATTAAATTACCCTCCCCTCAGGATAATATAAACAATAATAATTTATAGGAAATGTTGTAAAGCTTTGGCTGACATTAATGTTTTCTTCATTCTGAGGTAGATCTTAAGGCAAACATAATGAGCCGAAATTTGCTGTGCATTAGACTTGCCTTTACATGTTTAGGTTTTAATTTTTTTGCATGACAAGTTGTTAAATATGCAAGATTGAAAACACCGTAGTAAAGAAAACAGGGCAGCTAGGACCTGATTGAACAGGGCAAGTAATTGTTTATCTCCTCAAGCAGTCAAATTGAAGGATTGTGAAATTAACCATGCAAGGACTGAAAAAAATTGTGTAAATTAGACTGGTGGTTTCAGTATTAAATCAGGTACAGAAAAAACAATGAAAAAGGGAAAGAAAGATTGGATTAATAGAGAAAAAAGAAACAGAAACAAAATGTATAAAAAATTTTAAATTTTAGTTTCGATTAACTTATCTATCTTATCTATAACTGGTTCTGCAGACCATGAATTGGCCAAATGGTTGGGCAAATTGTTACAACCAATTTTGAACAAGTTTTCCAGATACATGGTGAAGGATTCCTTCATATTTGTGAAAACCATACAGGACTTGCATATCGATTGCAATTCTGTGTCCATGTGCTCATTTGATATTGCTAGCCTATTCACCAATGTTCCACTTAAGGAAGACATTGATATTTGCGTTGCAGCACCATATCATGGCAATCTAGACCCGTCACCATTATGTAAATCAGTATTCATTGAACTCATGAATTCGGCAACTCGTGCAGTTGGGTTCAGCTTTAATGACACCATGGATGCCCAAATAGATGGTGATGCCATGGGATCCCCTCTAGGCCCAACTCTCGCAAACACCTTTGTTGGGTTCCATGAGAAACGTGTCTCCGATGGAATGACACCTAACCCCCTACCACTTATGTATTTCTGATGTGTGGATTATGTGTTTGCTATTTTTAAATCCGTAGCAGCATGTAATACTTTCCTTGCATGTCTTAATGGGCTCCATCCGGCATTCAAATTCACCTTTGAAATGGAGCAGTCAAATGAACTCCCCTTCCTTGATGTACTAGTTGAGAAATCTGCCTGAGGGTTCTTTACCATGGTCTACCGCAAGCCTACCTTCACTGGTCAATATACACGTTGGGATTCTTACGGTTACACATGCTCTAAGATTGGCCTTATCAGCAACCTCATATACAGGGCCCAAGCCATTTGCTCACCATGCAAGCTTGATGCTGAAATAGGACACATCAAAGACATCCTGCAGGATAACGGCTACCCTAATCAGATCATTTCACACTGTATATCATGCAAACTCAAGAACGGACCTAAAGCACCACTTTTGGTCCTGAAAAGTGCCCAGTTTACCTCAGATCACCCTGGAAGGACAAGGTATCTCAAAATTTGAGCAACAGGTAAAGCCAGCTGTATAACGCTGCTACTATACAGTAGCAACACGAGTGATATTCACCACTAACAGGATGCTACCATCAAGCCAAAAAGACATTCTGCCCATCACACAAATGAGTAATGTGGCATATGAATTTCAGTGCCAGTGTGATACTAGATATATAGGCTGTACAACCCAAAGACTGGCGGATCATATCAAACAGCATGTCCTTTCTGCTGTTCACGAAGGGCAAGGTACAGGCTGTACCCAACCAACCCATGCTTGCAAAACTCAAAACACAGTGTCCAACTGTGATTCTCTGATTGAACAACATTTGTTAAATAATCCTCAGTGTGCTAAAAATTATGCTGACAACCAATTTAAGATTGTCAGTCGAGCTTGCAGTGTGGCACGCTTTTGTGTACTGGAAGCTATATATATTAATACACAGGGTCCTGCTCTTTGCAGACAGAAAGAACATGTACATACACTGCACCTGTTTCAGCTAAACAACATAAGTGGTAACCATTCGCTGGTTTATTCCGCAGGGCAATGCCTTGACCAATCAGAGTCATGCTGCATGGTTTAAATTTCAAACAATGTTTGACAGTTAACTGTCAGTCATCATTAACTAGTGCATTGTCCATGGCAACACCTATCAGTGTCCACTTGCCAACCAATCAGCAGTCTCTTCTCATATAGTATAAAGTTGTTACGTCCCTGACATTGGTATTCTTGCCACTGACATGATGAGTGCAAGACGAAAAGCTTTGACAAAATGTCTTTTTTCAGCAATACTTAGGTAAAAATTGTTTAATGATTTGTTAATAAACTTCAAATTACATGAGGCTTAAAGTCGAAAAAAGTTAAATTAAGTAGTTTCATACCTGCTGCAGTATCTGGCTGGAATTAAATTCATCCCCCTGGTTGAGTCGCTGCAAGGGACAATGCTGCATTTCAATCAGTCTTTGTTTCAAGTCTTTCTTCAACTGCAAGATTGGCTCCACTGTAGCTGTTCTAAAAGCTTCCCGGTCTCCCCCCAACATTCTACCTTAAGTTAGAGAGAAATTCCCAATGTATATCGATTTCAGTTTACAATTGAAAAGTAAACAAAATACATAAAATTATTTTGTGTCTTAAGTTCCTCGAGTTATATTGTACCACTCGTATGAAAGCATCTACAAGGATCCATTCAATTATGATTAAAATAACTAAAACACTTTTAGACAATGGACTGATCTGCAGTTTTCAGACTTTTTTTATTCTTTCATGGGATGTGGGCATCGCTGACAAGGCCAGCATTTGTTTCTCAACCCCAATTGCCCTTGGGAAGGCTTGGTATGATGTACATAGAGGAGACAAGATGAAACACAATGAGCTATGAGAGGGGAAAATTTACCTGGGCTGCACTGTGACAAGCAGCCTTATGAAACAAAATTACATTAAATCTGAATTTTGTCTAAAAGTTTTTTTTTGCCCATGGTGCAAATACTTTCCCTGATTCTGCTTTCTGTTTAATGTTGACCTCAAGTACCACTGAAGGTATTTTTTATTTATATTTCATCCACAAATCCTTTCCCTGTTTCATTTCTTGCATGTCCCTCTTCACTCATGAAAGTATTGATCTCTTGCTGGAGTACAAACTAACAGATACCAGACAAAACTCTGCTACCAGTATCCTGGAATCACAGGGAGGAATCCTGTGGAGACAATGAGAGTCTTACCTGTCGGCTGCCGAGCAGTGAGAGACCTGTGTTGCCTCTTTTGGGGAAAGCCCGCTGAATTACAAGCCAATCAGGCAATTAACAAACAACCAGCAGCAGGCCTTTCACAGGATCAGGACCCTGACGGTGGAAGTCCTGCTCGCTGAGAGCTGCTGGCCAATCAGAGGCTGGAAACTCTTGCTCAGCAGTGCCACTGGGGAGGCAGTGGCTGCTGCTGGAATGATACCTGCTGAAGACCTAGGATTGTGGAGCCATCTGTCAAGGAAGGCCAGAGGTGAGTGAGGGAGGGGTTTTGCGATGTAGGGATCGCAGAGTAGGTGGTGTGGAAGGTTTCCAGCAAGGGCAGGGGTTGGCTCTCAGCGGGCCCCCTCCTTCCCAATGCCAGGTCCCTCAATCAACCACTCTCGGGAGATGACAAGTAACTCACGTGGGTCTACATGTCAAGTTCCCTGCGTGGCAACAGGCCTGTTGCTGTTGGGTTAGTTGCCCCTTAAAGGTCACACCACCATTGGGGTGGAGGTGGGAAGATGACAGGGTTCCCAGTGGCCACCATCCCATTCAATTAAATCTCCTCCTTGCTTCCAAACTTGCCATGGGGTAGGACATTAAATACAACCCACAGAATCACAGAATACAGGAGGCCATTCAGTCCATCATATTTGTGCAGGCTGTTTATGAGCTACTCAGCTAGTCCCACTCCCTTTCACCATAGCCCTTCAGATCTTTTCTCTTCAGATAAGTGTCCAATTTCTTCTGTAAGCCACAAGTGAATCTGTCTCCAACACACCCTCAGGCAGTGCATTACCGATCCTAAACACATGTTGCATTAAAAAAATTTCCTCATGTCATTAGCTTCATTGCCAATCATCTTAAATTGGTGTCCTCTGGTGCTCAACCTTTCCACCAACGGGAACAATTTCTCTCTGTCTATTCTGCCAGAGCCATCATGATTTTAAACATCTCTATAAAATCCCCTCCCAACCCTCTCTTCTCTGAAGAGACAGCCTCAGCTTTACCAATCTGTCCACGTAACAGAAATCTCTTATCCCCGGAACAATTTTTGTAAATCTTTCCCACAACCTCTCCAATGCATTCACATTCTTCCTAAAGTCTGTTTTCCAGATTTGTACATAACACTCCAGTTGAATCTGAATCAGTGTTTTATAAAAGTTTACTCTAACTTCCTTGATTTTGTACTCAATGGGCAGAATCATCTCAGATTTGCACTAAGTGAGGTAGCAGGCGGGTAAAATCAAGTTCTACTTGCCGACCGCAGCAGTAACTTCTCATGCTGTACGATCCCAAACCCGCCACATTATTTTTTTTTTATTCATTCACGGAATATGGGCTTCGCTGGCTGGGCCAACATTTATTGCCCATCCCTAGTTGCCCTTGAGAAGGTGGTGGTGAGCTGCCTTCTTGAACTGCTGCAGTCCATGTAGTGTAGGCATACCCACAGTGCTATTAGGAAGGCAGTTCCAGGATTTTGACCCAGTGACAATAAAGGATCGACGATATATTTCCAAGTCAGGATGGTGAGTGACCTGGTGGGGAACTTCCGGATGATGGTGTTCCCATCTATCTGCTGCCCTTGTCCTTCTAGATGGTAGTGGTCATGGGTTTGTAAGGTGCTTTCGAAGGAGCCTTGGTGAATTCCTGCAGTGCATCTTGTAGATGCTGCTACTGCGCGTCGGTGGTGGAGGGAGTGAATGTTTGTGGATGTGATGCCAATCAAGCGGACAGCTTTGTGTCGAGTTTCTTCAGTGTTGTGGGAACTGCGCTCATCCAGGCAAGTGATGACTTGTGCCTTGTAGATGGCAGACAGGCTTTGAGGAGTCAGGAGATGAGTTACTCATTGCACAATTCCTAGCCTCTGACCTGCTCTTGTAGCCACCGTATTTATTTGGCTAGTCCAGCTCAGTTTCCGGTCAATGGTAATCCTCAGGATGTTGATAGTGGGGGATTCAGTGATGGTAATGCCACAGAACATCAAGGGGCGGTGGTTGGATTCTCTCTTGTTGGAGATGGTCATTGCCTGACACTTGTGTGGCGCGAATGTTACTTGCCCCTTGTAATTATGCATTCCTGGGAAACATGCTGTTTCCAAGGCGGGTGAGCTCTCATTCACCTGTCATGCCATCACCTCGCTGTTTCAGCACACTGGGCACCATATTTAAAGTCCAGCCACATACACACCACTCAGTGCTTCCAGCCCATGATTGCTACAAAGAAGACATGGCCCTGAAAGGGGGCCCTCAGATTCAATGACGTGTCCCTCGAGCGCCTTTTGGATGTGGTGGAGGATTGCCGTGATGTCTGTATGCCCGCTCTGGCCGCAGGATGGGTAGCATCCTCACTAATCTGAGTTGGGAAGCAGTGGCAGCGGTGGTCAGAACCAACCTTCAAAGAAGGACAGCCATCCAGTGCCACAGTTCCACCAGGGTAAGTCATTCTTCTCATCACTCTCAACTCACACACTCACAAATCCATCACACATCCACAGGGCCCTCACTCAATGTTGGTTCAAGAGATATCACCATTCACTGTCTCACACTCAACGTCATTGTCCTCACCCCATCCAAGGGACCATACATCACCCACACATGCCAGGCATACTTCTCATCCGGCTTGGCAAGCATCCTGCTTACACTCTCTCCATCTCTATTAATGCTGGACAAGCTGGCACAAAACAAGACGACAGACCGGTGGAGGAATTCCCGAAATCAAGGTCCTCACAGACTTTGAAAACAGAGCCATCCAGCTGGCCAGCGAGGATCTGGACCAATCCTGTGCCGACAGTGAGGTTGGCGGGGCTTTACCAATTAAAGATCCAGCAGTGCAACATCCATTAGACAACCATGCCATGAGTGATGTCTCCTGTTTCACAGTCACTGCCATGCACGAATTATCTCCCCTTGCTTCCTCAGGCACATCTAGGAAACAGCCAACAGAGTCCATGACCCAGAACCACCAATCAAGCCCCAAAGAAACCTCTGAAGAGAAATCTGTGACCTCAGCAGCTCCAGCTCCACAGGCTTTGGAGGGTGCCACTGCCACACAGCAGGACCCCGAAAGCAGGCCGGAGCCCTCCAGAGGTCATCACAGACAGGGTGTAGCAGTCAGCAGGCTGCCTCCACCTTTGCTGTGGATGGCAGAGGAGCACCAAAACATAATGGCAGGGTTAGGATAGTTAAGAAAATGTAGTTGCACAGCCTGGGGCACAGGTGTTAATCACTTGCACATATTATTCACTATTGTCAATAAACTTCCAAGAATGGCTCCCTGCCTATGGCTCCTCATTCTGATAAGCAGTGTTTGTATCACTCAGATGTGAAACCTTTCTGCACAAGATAAAGGCAGATGTCTCAGTCCAGGGCCTCTTCCTTGTGCTCTGTGCAGCCTTCAGACCAAAGTGATGGTGTGGCCTCACACTCCCTGGACACATTACTAATGCCCGCACCTCGACAGTGCTTGTCACTGCTGCCAAAATGTTGTGGACAGGCGTCACAGAGTACCGTCATTCTCTCTGTGTGCTCACAGCACTTTAAGGCGGGGCTGGCCCCCATCTCTTCAGCATCTATGACCAGTGATGCTGTGACCCTGATGGGGTCAGGTGCTGAAGATGGACAAAAGATCAGATGCTTTTAAAGTTTCATAGCTGCGGCTCTATGATATGACCCTGATCACAGAATGCAAGCAAGCTGCCCTCAGCCAGACAGGAATCAGACATTCTCAGAGACTATGAGAATATCTGTGAAGTGTCTTCACTGCATGTTGTCATCGTCTTCCTGCAATCGAGCAACTCTTAGGGCCTCCACTGCATCTCCATGACAGGAGCATTCGCGCAGAGGGTATGTGCGCTGCCAAGAGCCAGACTGGAGTCAAATGTTCATAGATGCATTGTGAGGATCTATGGTGTCTCCTCACTGCATGTCATCATCATCTTCCACATCTAGCAACTATGAAGACCTCCCGAGCGCGCCTGCCTTGTCTAGCCAGTGCGCGGGCCTCATCCCCGTCATCGTTTCCTTTGAGGACCTCCTCACCCTCATCCCCGTCAGCATCCTCCTCATCGGAGAAGACCTCCAGCTCCTCCATCTCCTCCTCAGCCAGCTCCTCTCCCTGTTGCAGTGCCAGGTTGTAAAGGACGCAGCAGATGATGTGTGATATCCTCTATGGACTATTTTGCAGGGCTCCACAATACCTGTACAGACATCAGAACCTAATTTTCAGCATCCTGATGATCTGCTCCATCAAGTTGTGAGTAGCAGCATAAGCCTTATTATACAATCGCTCTGCAGCAGTCCGAGGCCACCACACGGGTGTCATCAGCCATCTCCTCTGCAGACAGCCCATCTCTCCAAGGAACCATCCTTGCAGCTTCTGTGGACTCTGCAAGACATCAGGGATCTACGACTGACTGAGAATGGACAAGTTGTGGACACTCCCTGGGAACCATGCACAGACCCGCCAGATGCGTTTGTGGTGGTCGCACACCAGCTGCACATTCAGCGAACGGACATGGTTGACCACATGTTGTGACGGAGATCTGAGCGCCACCTGAGTGCAGTTGATCACATGCTGCAGCTGTGGGAAACCCAAGATCTGGGCAAATCTAATCACTCTTGCATTCTGGCTGTCATGGTCCCGGGCAAAATACACAAAGTTGTGTGCCCTCGTGAAGGTGGCATCCGTGACCTCATGGATGCATTTGTGGGTGGAGGCTTGTGATATCTCATAGAGGTCACCTGTGAAGTCCTGAGAGGAGCCATTGGCATAGAAATTGAGCACCGCAGTCACTTTCATGGCCATTGGCAGTGGATGTCCTCCATGTCCCAATGGCTCCAAATCCTGCAGTGGTTGGCAGATGTGACCAACCAGTTCTCTAGACATGCGCTGTCTCCGGTGACACTGTTTCTCAGTCATCCGCAGGAATGAAAGGCGGCATCTATAGACCCTGCGTCTAGCTAGGCGCCGACCAGTGACAGCTCGCTGTGGCTTCTCAGCAGCGTGTGCGGGAGCTTCACCCACACCTTCTTCAGAGGGTGCTGCTCCTCACTCTGTGCAGCCAGATGCCTCAGTTGCTCTCTTCTCAGTCATCTTTGCTCTCTGTAAGCCACGAGGCACACAGCTAGGTCACCAGACTGCATGTTCCTGATGTAATCCTCCTGCAGGATGAGAGAGGCGCGTGGGTTAGCATGGGTGTACTGAAAACCTGTCTTGGTTAAGCCTTAAAGCCCCTTAACACATCCTGGACACCATTTGGCCAGAGATTAGTGAACAGCATGGCTGCCCGAAACCCCAGCCACCTCCGCCCCACTCCACCTGACCAATTGGCGGCAGCTTCGCCCATTGGACTGTATGCTGTGTTCTCAGCTCAGGCGCAGGCATTCTCCTAACCCGCACTGCAAGGCTGCACTGTTAGCTTGAACCATGGGGGAGACTGATCCAAACCAGGATGATGACATTGCAAGGGGCTGTGAGCACCTCCACCAGTGACTGCTCTATGGCCAGCTTCAGCGAGGAGATTGTACAACGTGCCCCGTTGTCAAACTGTTCTGCAGTCCACTAAAATGCTCATTACTTTGCAGTCTGTGCCTGAGGGGTGAAAAGCCCTAGAGCACTTGAATGCCTCTGCGTTGCTTGAATGGGCAGAGAAGCTAGAGGCTTGAATCCAATCATACCAATGTGGCTGCACCTGAACTGTCTCAGCTGAAGAGGAATGGTCATTTTATGCAAGGTTTCCCTAATGCACGGCCGCTTCCCTTGCCCACCGACCCTTCACCCAGTGCTTGTGTGCTACCTTCAACCAAAGGGCAGCTCTTGATCCCCCCGCAACGCATCTCAACCGCAGGGCAGCCCTTGTCCTCCTGCAGCATGCTTCAACTACAGAGCAGTCCTTGGCCCTCCCAACGTGCCTCAACCACGGGGCAGCCCTTGCTCCCCCGCCCACAATGCACCTCAACATTGAAGTACAACAGGTGACCCGGGTGAGCATTCTGCAACATTACTCTGTACTCACCTCCAAGTTCCCCTCAAAGTGCAGCTCGCCAAGTGCACACCTTTTATATGTTGTTGTAAAATGCGTCAGCATGCAATCATGCCGACATGGGCGGATGATCCAGCAGAGGTGGACAATTCCAGCAGGCTTGGCCTATTAAAATATGCAGATGTATTACAATGAGGTTCCCGACATCCGATAGCAGGAAACACGGCCCACCATCAGCAGGCAGAGCAGAAAATTGCCAACTGTTTTCACGACGTCACGAAATCGATTTTTGGCCTTCTTGCTATATTTTCCGCTCACGTCACCGAACATGCCTGACACCAGCGGACGCGGACAATTCCGCTGTCTGCTTCTAAATTTAAAATTCCCAAGATCCCATAAGCCTTATTAACCAGTTTCTCCACTGCCCTGCCACCTTCAATGATTTGTGCACATATATCCCCATCCTTCAGCTCCTGCACTCGCTTTAGATTTGTATCCAATATTTTCAATTGCCTTCCTAGTTATTCCTCCCAAAATGTAACACTTCACACTTCTCTGCATTAAGTTTCATCTGCCACTTGTCTGCCCATTCCACTAACTTGCCTATGTTCTCTTGAAGTCTATTATCTACCTCACAGTTCACAGTATTTCCAAGATTTATGTCATTTACAAAATTTTAAAATTCTCTCTTGCACACCCAAGTCTAGATCATTCTTGATCTAATCATTAATAGAGATCAAGAAAAGCCTAATGCCAACCCCCAGGGAATTCCAATGTATATCATCCTCCAGTCTTAAAGAAAACATTCCCCATTACTTTTTATTTCCTGTCACTTAGCCAACTTCATCCCTGCTGCCACAGTTCCATTTAGTCCATGGGTTTCAACTTTGCTGACAAGCTTGTAATGTAGGATCTTAACAAACCCAATTTTGTACATCCATGTAAACGATATCAACGGCATTAGTCTCATTAACACTCTTGAATTTTTCGATGAAGTAACAATCACTTTTTAGTTAAACACAATTTGTCCTTAACAAATCCATGCTGGCTTTCCTTAATTAATTCACATTCGTCTAAGCAACTACTAATTTTACATTGGATTATCGTTTTAAAAGCTTTCCCGCCAAGGTTAAACTGACTTGTCTATGGTTGCTGGGCTTATTCCCACACCCTTTTTTGAACATGGCAATTTTCCAGTCCTCTGACACCACCCCTGTATTTGAGGAGGGTTGGAAGATTTTGGCCAGTGCCTCCGCAATTTCCTCCTCTACTTCCCTCAGTATTCTTGGATGCATCCCATTCGGTCCTGGTGACTCAACTTCAAGTACAGCCAGCCTTTCTAATACATCCTCTTTATTAAATTTTTAGCACATCCAGTATCTGAATTACCTGGGCCAGGACTTAATGGCCACAATGCGGCATGTCTCCCCCTGGTGGAATCGGTGAGATATTTAAATCTAATTTTAAAGTTTGGCGGGACTGTAATATCTCGCCAGGCAATAGGGGCCATAAAATCCTGGCCCTGGTCTTTTACAATGACTTGGGTTTCATTTACTTTCTTGGTAAATACAGATGTAAAATACTCATTTAGTACCTCAGCCATGCCCTCTGCCTCTGTGGAAACCCCCTTTTTGGTTGCTAATTGGTCCTATTCCAACTTTTGTATGCCCCCCTGTAAAAATCAAACCTTAATGGGGGATATGGTGACTTTGTGGCAATGTCACTGGACTAGTAATCCAGAGGCCCAGACTATTTCTCTGGGGACATGGGTTCAAATCCAACCATGGCAGCTGGTGGGATTTAAATTCAGTTAATAAATTTGGAATATAAAGCTAATTTCAGTAATGTTGCCATGAAACTATCATCAATTGTTGTAAAAAACCCATCTGATTTACTAATGCCCTTGAGAGAAGGGAATCTGCCACTTCATTTGGTCTGGCCTATGTGTGACTCCAGACCCACAGCAATGTGGTTAACTCTTGACTGTCCTCTGAAATGGTTGAACAAGCCATTCAGTTTCAAGAGTAATTAGGGATGGGCAAAAAATGCTGGCCTAGCCAGTGACACCTGCATCTCGTGAATGAATAAATAAATAAAAGTACATTTCCTTTCAAAATAGTTTCCAATTATTTTCTCTAAAAGGTTCCTCAGTTCCCCTCAACCTCTCCTTTCTTGGAAATGTAATGTCCATACTGTCATCCTGATTGACATCTGCTGATTCAGAACAGAGCAACACAACCTTTTTTTCTGCAAAGTATGTACACAATTGTAATATGAAAATTTCATCCAAACTTCTTACAAGAACTCAACATTGAAAATTGAAACTTGAAAGAGCTCAATAATAGAGACCGGAAAGGTCCAAGACTCAATTTCCAGTCTGTGGTCATTTAGATTATCTCTAATTTAGCATGGTCTGGGGATTGAACCTAGATCATTACAATAGTCTTAATGTCCTGGATACTGGGTGTACAACTTAGCCCAAATTTCCATTTCAGATTCTTAATTAATGAGATTTTGCTGAAATTGTGAGTGTACGGTAATTGAAGAGGCCAAAATCAGGTTTGGTTGGATATTCTCATCGGCAAGTAATATGCTGATGCTTCCAACAAAGAGTTGTTTTCCATTATAAATAAAAACATAAAATTCTGGAAAAATTCAGCAGGTCTGGCAGCATCTGTGGAGAGAGAAACAGATTTAACTTTTCGAGTCCGTTTGGGGTGAAAGGTTCTCATCCCTAAAGGGCAGTAATGAACCAACTCTGTACAACAATCCAAAAGCTCTTACAGTCATTTGTCAGGTGTGAGCCAACAAATCACAAACTCTTACCCCAGGTGCGATTAGATCAATTAGAGCATCTTTACCATTATCATGGCCAACTGAAAGGATGCAAGCAATGATCCATGGGATCATTTTTTAAAGTC
The DNA here is from genome assembly GCF_017639515.1 of Carcharodon carcharias. NCBI lineage: Eukaryota > Metazoa > Chordata > Chondrichthyes > Lamniformes > Lamnidae > Carcharodon > Carcharodon carcharias. The sequence goes on along the minus strand of NC_054478.1, from coordinate 66,747,640 downwards.
TCTCATGGGGTGTGGGCATTGCTGGTTACTCTAATATTTATTGCCCATCTCTAATTGAACTTGAGAAGGTGATGGTGTGTGGCCTTCTCGAACTGCTGCAGGCCATGTGGTGTAGGTACACCCACAGTGCTGTTAGGAAGGAAGTTTTTTTTATTCATTCACAGGATGTGGACTTCGCTGGCTGGGCCAGCATTTACTGCCCATCTCTCGTTGCCCTTGAGAAGGTGGTGGTGGTGAGCTACCTTCTTGAACCACTGTAGTCCATGTGGTGTATATATACCCACAGTGCTGTTAGGAAGGGAGTTCCAGGATTTTGACCCAGCGACAGTGAAGGAACGGTGATATATTTCCAAGTCAGGATGGTGAGTGATTTGGAGGGGAACATCCAGGTGGTGGTGTTCCCATCTATCTGCTGCCCTTGTTCTTCTGGATAGTAGTGGTCGTGGGTTTGGAAGGTGCTGTCTAAGGAGCTTTGGTGAATACCTGCAGTGCATCTTGTAGATGGTACACACTGCTGCCACTGTGTGTAGGTGGTAGAGGGAGTGAATGTTTGTGGATGTGGTGCCAATCAAGCGGGCTGCTTTGTCCTGGATGGTATCAAGCTTCTTGAGTGTTGTGGGAGCTGCTGTCATCTAGGCAAGTAGGGAGTATTCCATCACACTCCTGGCTTGTGCCTTGTAGATGGTGGACAGACTTTGGGGAGTCAGAAGGTGAGTTGCTCATCACAGGATTCCTAGCCTCTGGCCTGCTCTTGCAGCCACAGTATTTATATGGCTAGTCTAGTTCACTATCTGGACAATGGTAACCTCAGGATGTTGATAGCTGGGGATTCAGTGATGCTAATGCCATTGAACGTAAAGGGGTGATGGTTAGACTTGCTCTTTCTGGAAATGGTCATTGCCTGACACTTGTGTGGCACGAATGTCACTTGCCACTTGTCAGCCCAAGCCTGGATATTGTCCAGGTCTTGCTGCATTTCAGTATCTGAGGAGTCGCGAATGGTGCTGAACATTGTGCAATCATCAGTGAACATCTCTACTTCTAACCTTAGGATGGAAGGAAAGTCATTGATGAAGCATCTGAAGATGGTTGGGCCCAGGACACTGCCCTGAGGAATTCCTGCAGTGAGGTCCTGGAGCTGAGATGACTGACCTCCAACAACCACAACCATCTTCCTTTGTGCTGGGTATGACTCCAACCAGCAACTTTCCCCCTGATTCGCACTAACTCCAATTTTGCTAGGGCTCCTTGATGCCACACTCAGTCAAATGCGGCCTTGATGGCAAGAGCAGTCACTCTCACCTCACCTCAGGAGTTCAGCTCTTTTGTCCATGTTTGAACCAAGGCTGTAAGGAGGTCAGGAGCTGAGTGGCGCTGGCAGAACCCAAACTGGGCACCAGTGAGCAAATTATTGCTAAACAAATGCCACTTGATAGCACTATTAATGACCCCTTCCATCATATTACTGATGATTGAGAGCAGACTGATGGGACGGTAATTGGCTGGGTTGGATTTGTCCTGCTTTTTGTGTACTGGGCACACCTGAGCAATTTTCCACATAGCTGGGTAGATGCCAGTGTTGGAACTGTACTGGTACAGCTTGGCTAGGTACGCGGCAAGTTCTGGATCACAAGTCTTCAGTACTATTGCTTGAATATTGTCAGGGCCCATAGCTTTTACAGTATCCAGTGCCTTCAGCCATTTCTTGATATCATGTGGAGTGAATCAAGTTGGCTGAAGACTGGCATCTGTGATGCTGGGGGCTTCTGGAGGAGGCAGAGGTGGATCATCCACTCCCACTCAGCTGAAGATTGTAGCAAATGCTTCAGCCTTATCTTTTGCACTGATGTGCTGGGTTCCTCCATCATTGAGGATGGGGATATTTGTGGAGCCTCCTCCTCCTATGAATTGTTTAATTGTCCACCACCATCATGACTGGATGTGGCAGGACTGCAGAGCTTAGATCTGATCTGTTGGTTGTGAGATTGCTTAGCTTTGTCTATCACTTGCTGCTTCTGTTGTTTGACACGCAAGTAGTCCTGTGTTGCAGCTTCACCGAGTTGACATCTCATTTTTAGGAATGCTTGGTGCTGCTCCTGGCATGCCCTCCTGCACTCTTCATTGAACCAGGTTTGATCCCCTGGCTTGCTGGTAATGATAGAGTGAGGGGTATGCCGGGCCATGAGGTTACAGATTGTGTTAGAGTACAATTTTGCCGCTGCTAATGGTGCACTATGCCTCATGGATGCCCAGTCTTGAGTTGCTAGATCTGTTTGAAATCTATCCCATTTAGTATGGTGGTAGTGCCACACAACATGATGGAGGGTGTCCTCAAATTGAAGGCGGAATTTCGTCTCCTCAAGAGATGGTGCTTACTCCTTCTGATACTGTCATGGACAGATGCATCTGCAACTGGAGGTTAATAAGGATGAGGTCAAGTATGTTTTTCCCTCTTGTTGGTTCCCTCACCACTTGCAGCAGACCCAGACTAGGAGCTATGTCCTTTAGGACTCGGCCAGCTCAGTCAGTAGTGGTGCTACCGAGCCAATGTTGGTAATGGACATTATTGCCCCCCACCCAGTGTACATTCTGTGCTCTTGCCTCCCTCAGTGCTTCCTCAAAATAATGTTTGGCATGGAGGAGCAGTATGTGGTAATTACCTTCCTTGCCCATATTTGATCTGATGCCATGAGAATTCATGGCCGATGTTGAGGACTCCCAGGGCAACTCCCTCCCAACTGTATACCATTGTGCTGCCATCGTTGTTGTTTCCGGTGCCTAGCTCACTGCCAGGTGGTCCATCCAGTTTCATTCCTTTTTTGGGACTTTGTCGCAGTTTGATACAACTGAGTGGCTTGCTTGGCCATTTCACAGGGCATTTAAGAGTCATTGAGGTGGGTCTGGAGTCACATGTAGGTAAGGATGGCAGATTTCCTTCCCTAAAGAGTATTAGTGAACCAGATGGGTTCATTACAACAATGGTTTCATGGTCATCACCAGACTTAATTCCAGATTTTTATTTAATTCAAATTCCACCGTCAGCCAAGGCAGAATTCGAACCCTGGTCCCCGGAGCATTACCCTGGATCTCTGGATTACTAGTCCAGTGACAGTACCACTACGCCATTGTCTCCCCAGGATTTTGGCCCAATGACAGTAGAGCAACGGCGACATAGTTCCAAGTCAGGATGATGTGTGGTTTGGAGTGGAACTTGCAGGTGGTGGTATTCCCATGCATCTGCTGCCCTTGTCTTTTGAGCTGATAGAGGTCACGGGTTTAGCTCAGCTTTCAATACATAAACTTGCTGAGGCATCAGGGGATAAACAACTTAATTTAAGATTTCAAAAAATCAACTCAAGAAAGAGAATGGACCCTGACATTTTGGGAATTCTACTGCTCTTCTGCCGTTTTGCCATTTTTCGTAGGGCTACACCAGTGTCTCGTTGCAGTTATAGTAGGGAACAAGTAGAAGTCCCATGGAATTTCAAGACCATGTTTTGATAAGAGAACTCAGATATTTCAGCAAACAATGTAAGCAGCATATGGATTACACATACCATATTCTTTCATTTCAAAATAGAATACATTTTCAGTGCTTCCATCTTCAAGTAATTTCTGAAGCTGTGATTCTACCTTTTGCCTTTAAAAAACAAAAATCACTAAATTGTATAGTTATGGCTGTATTACTTGCAATATTAATGATTCATTTTATTACGCATATTATCATTTATAATATTTGCAGTATCAATAAGGGTTGCTGAATAACAAGCAGGGCCAGGAGCCTGGCTGATGTTGCGCTCCTTAACCCAGGAGTGTTAAGGGCAATTACTCTATTTACATTGACTTTGAAAAATGTTTATGAAGTTGTTTTTGTCTTACTTCCCCTCCTGAGTGATTGATATAATTTATATGTTGATCAATGAACCACTTTTGTCCTTACAAAGGGTTGACAATGAACAAAATAAGGTTCTTCCTTCCTTCAACTGTTTGCTGTATAACATTGCACAATATCAAATAGCAAATCTAAAACAAGATTAACAAAATGTAGAAAAGTCTGCAAGCTATTAACAAAAAAGAAGAAGCAGATCCAGAAAGGAGTGTGGGGAGAACTAGCAAAATGACTGGAGTTATAATCAAAAACATAAGGTTTGAAAATGAAAAGAGATTTAGCACAGCAGAGAGGCTTGATAAGAATTAAGGGTACTTGAATGCTTTATAAGAGATGGTGGATTACAAATGGGGGGGGGTGGTGGAGGGGAAGATATGGGGCGAAATCATCCAGCTTTGCACTAAATGTGGTAGCGGGCGGGTAAAATGATGTTTTACCCACCTGCCACAATGGCAGGTTTTCACGCCGTATCGTCCCAAACCCGTTGCATCAGATATGCATTCCTGGGAAATACACTGTTTTAATGGCGGGCAGGGTCTCCCGCCACACCAACCCCTCGCCGCTTCATCGAGCCGGGCACCATATTTAAAGTTCAGCTGCACGGGTACACATCTCAGTACTTCCAGCCCGTGACTACTGCAGGAAAGATGTTCACCAAAGGCAAAAGACTGCAGTCCTCAGATTTAATGACGTGTCACTGGAACGCCTTTTGGACACTATGGAGGTCTGCCACGATGTCCTCTACCCTACTCTGACCGCAGGATAGGCAGCAGCATGACCAACCAGAATTGGGGGGGCGGTGGCAGTGGTGATCAGTGTCAATGCTGCATAGAAGAGGTTGGCCATCCAATGCAGATAGAGGATGACTGATATCATCCATGCAGCCAGGGTTTGGCAACCATCTCATCACTCTAAACTCACACACTCAAGCCCATCACACATTCACTGGCATCTCACTCAATGCCAGCTCAAGGGACATCACCACCCATTCTCACACACATACCCTCACATATCCATCTGGCCTCATCTCCTCTGGAGACTGCCTCCTCAACCTTCATCATCTTGAGACCACTTGCACAGATCATCATGTGCCCCCACACACACCCTGGGTTACTCTCCATTCCCAGCACAGCCCTCATCCTGCAGCCTTTTCCCTTGCTGAGGCCACTTCTCTCCCTTTGCCAAACAAGCCCTAGCCCTGCAGCCATTGAAAAGCCACCCACATATGGCTGATCTGGTAGGTAGAGACTGACCGTGAACCCCCTAAAAGTGATGTGGTGCTGTCTGTGAAACCTGACACTGATGGGCAAACAAACCTTGAAGTCACAAGTAAAGTTCAGCTCGCCAGGTGCATGTCGCTTACGTGCTGTTGTGAAGCACGTTGGCGCATTTTCCTCCCGGCGTGGGCAGATGATCCCGTTGGGGGTGGGGGACAATTCCAGTGGGCAGGCCTGATAATATGCTGATGTATTACAATGAGGTTCCTGATGTCCGATGGCAGAGAATGTGGAGAGCGGACAATCGCAAACTGGTTTCACACTTTCATGAAACTGATCGTGTTATATTGTCTGCTCATGCCACCAAACATGCTTTACGCCAGTGGGCACAGAACATTCTGACCATGGAAAACCAAATTGGAAAAATGAAGGATACAACCTAGGATGCAAATGGAAGTTGCAATAAAACCAAGCAGAGATCTGTAAAAGAGGTGAAGATTTTTAAATTAATTCACTAGGGGAAGAAGGACTCAACAGATGCTAGTGACAACAAAGTCAACGAGTAAACAGAACTTGGGATAGTATGAGGCAAGCAAAATTCTGGAAATTTTGAAGTGTATGTTGATTGAAGGTCACTGAGGAAATGTAAAGCTTGAATTTGCAAAGGTTTCAGTGGTAATAGGGGTATGGTAGGAACAGAATAGAAGCTGGAAGATTTTGTGGTCAGGGTTGAATGGGAGAGGGAACTTCAGAACTGCAGAAAAAGATGCTAGAGGAAGGAGCTGAGGCAGCTCAGTGGATATGCTGAATTTAGGACGTAAGGAAATTCGTAGGTTTCTCACACCAATTTATTGAAGGTAAAGAGAAGACAAGTCAAGGAAGGAGATTCTGGTGGAGAAAAGAAGCTTGGAGATGTCTAAGGAGAATATGAGATGATAATGCCTAAAGTGGTTGAACTAGATTTGTACCATGTCAACTCAGATTTGAGGATATATGAATGAGTAGAGAAATGGAATGGCTCGAGACACAAGGTCCTGACAGGGATATGAATGGGTTAATATTTACCTAACCCACCCATCGAAAACAATGGGAATGAGTGGATCACTGATTTTACACCCCACCCAAGATTGCTCTCCATTGACTTCAATGGAGAATAAAATCATACGGGGTGTAAAACCAATGTTTGCACCTGATCACATCAGTTCCTCAATGGGCAGATTAGCTGGTCTCTGAAGTGCTTCAAGTAGAAGCACGGAATTATTGAGTAAGTTAATGAAGAAGGGCAATATTGTGGTAGGTGGTGAATCAGAAGAGAGCGAGTTGGGGGTTAGAGAGAATAAAGATGGAGAGTTAAAGCAAAATACTGTGGACGCTGGAAATCTGAAAAACAAACAGCACTTTTTGTTTCTATATTATATAAAGATGGGGTCTTTGAGCTGAATTTTAACTGTCAGCCCTGCTCCCAATGGAGGTAGCTGGCAACATGTTGGAAACCCACAAGTCTCAGCAGTACATTTGGTTTTTTAACTGAGTATGGCATTTGCATCTGATTTGAGAGTTTCCCTATCAGCATGGGAGGGGGTGATGATGACCCATACCAGTCTGTTTCAGCTCCACAATTAAAAGGGACCCTATGAGGATCAGAATTGAAGGCTTGTCAAAGTGCCATAACAGACCAGAAACTTCACAGATGGAGTTTCAACGTGGAGCATCATACTTCTCAGATGCATCCCTGCACATCATGCCGCCGGCTGTAAAGGTCCAGAGGAACATTGTTCCCCACAGATGGAAGGAAGAAGACAGCCTCAGGAGCATGGTTGGAATTGAGCGAAGAGGTCAGCAGCAGGTGGGTGGAAAATTATGACCTGGATACAGTGCTGTGGTTTAGTGATCTGATGAGAACAGGAAAGATGAGTGGCATTCTACATCCAATTTTAAATCCTCTCCCAGCCTTCCCCAGCCTTCTCCTGCACATTACTCCTCAGACCAACAAATCTTGCCGATGCACCCATCCCTCTCTGTCAAGGCACCTCTTCACTTACCCATTTGACAGCTACCAGTGATACTCAACCTCATCTTAAAGTAATGTCACACCCATCCCTCACAGTAACCCTCCAGAAATGTCTTTCCATCCTCTTAAAATACTCCACATCACACACTTATCTGTATCTCCTTTCTCTCCTTTCTGAGAAAAAAGGTTAGAACACTATGGAGAGGTAGAGAACTGGCGGTGGTCCTTCAGACATCTCCACCTTGACGGCTGCAGAGGAGGAAGTGCTGGAGTTGAGCCACATCTCAGTATGCCTGGCCATTGGCAACAGAGAGATGGTGGTCTCCCAGCTATTTGAATTAAATACAAATTGCCACATGCCAGACAATACTCACACATACTGACTTAATATCAGCAACCACTAAAATATAAAGATCTGCAAAATGCTGACTTAGAACCCTCTTAACTTGTCAGCTCTAATTCATATGTTTCATTTCCCACAGGTCTTACAAGCGGCCCTCAGGAACTGGTAAGAGAAGAGGAGGGAGACAGAGAGGCCACTCAATCTGAAGAAGGACCGTCAGACAACTCTTGTGCACCTTTCACCAATTCAGATACACACACCTCAGTGGGGCCTCCAAATCAGGCAGTTGGGTTGTCAAATGGAGAAATGGTGAAGCACACATCAAAAGTGAGCAGAAGTAGGTTATTGGAGGTAGATACATCAAGTATTATAGACAGGTGCAGGCAAGTGGAAAATATTTCATCACACTCCTGACTTGTACTTGTAGACAATGGGCAGGCTATGTGGAGACAGGAGGTGAGTTACTTGCTGCAGAATTCCCAGCCTCTGACCTGCTCCTGTAGCCACAGTATTTACATGGCTGGTCTACTTCAGTTTCCGGTCAATGGTAATAACCATTGTTGGTGGAGATTCAGTAATGGTAATGCCATTGAATGTCAAGGGGAGATGGTAAGATTCTCTCTTGATGGAAATGGTCATTGCATGGCACTTGTGTGGCACAAATGTTACTTACCACATATCAACCAAAGACTGAATGTTGTCCAGGTCTTGCTACATATGGATATGGACTGATTCAGCATCTGAGGAGTTGCAAATGGTACTGAACATCGTGCAATCATCAACGAGCATCCCCACTTCTGACTTTATGATGGAGGGAAAATCATTTACGAAGCAGTTAAAGTTGGTTGGGCCTAGGACGCTGCCCTGAGGAACTCCTGCAGTGTTATCCTCGCATTGAAATGATTGGCCTCCAACAACTGCAACATCTTTCTCTGTGCTAGGTATGATTCCAGCCAGTAGAGAGTTTTCCTCTTGATTCCCATTGATTTCAATTTTGCTAGGGCTCTTTGATGCCATCTTAGGTCAAATGTTGCCTTGATGTTAAGGGCATCCACTCAACTCACCTGTTGAGCTCAGCTCTTTTGTCCATGTTTAGACCAAGGCTGTAATGAGGTCAGGTGTCAAGTGGCCCTGGCAGAACCCAAATTAAGCATCAGTGAGCAGATTATTGCTGTGTTAGTGCAGCTTAATAGCACTGTCAGCAACACCTTCTATTATTTTGCTGATGATCGAGAGTAGACTAAAGGAACGGTAATCGGCAAGGCTCAATTTTTCCTTTTTTTGGAGAAAGAACATACTGGGCAATTTTCCATACTGGCAGGTCGATGCTAGTGTTGTAGTTGTATTGGAACAGTCTGGCTAGGGGCCACAGCTAGCTCTGGAGTACATCTCTTCAGCACAACTGCTGGGCTGATGTCAGAGCCCATAGCCTATGCAATATTCAGTAGCTTCAACTGTTCCTTGATATCAAATGGAGTGAATCTAACTTACTGAAGACTGGTATCTGTGAAGCTGGGGACCTCAGCAGGAGGCTGACTGAAATGAATCAGGCACTCAACATTTTTGGTTGAAGATGGTTGCAAATGCTTCAGCCTTGTCTTTTGGACTGATGTGCTGGGCTCCCCCATTATTGAGGATGGGGATATTTGTGGAGCCTTCTCCTCCAGTTAGCTGTTTAATTGTCCACCACCATTCATGATTCAATGTGACAGGACTGTAGAGCTTTGATATGATCAGTAAGTTGTAGGATAATTTAGCTCTCTTTATCGCATGTTTCTTCTGCTGTTTGGCACACAATTAGTCCTTTGTTATATCTTCACCAGGTTGACATCTCATTTTTAGGCATGCCTGGTGCTGTTTCGGGCATGGTCTCCTGCACTGTTCATTGAAACAGGGTTGATCCCTTGGTTTGATTGTAATGGTAAAATGAGGGAACCTTAAACCTTGTAACATTACTTCAGAGTTTCATTGTCCCACAAACCCTTTGCCTGCCACCTGCCAAGTAACCTCCGCCCTGTGAAAGACAGAATGACAAGAGTAAAACAAGCAATGGATTTCTGTGAAAGGGATGGAATGCTGCTTGTGGGGATGCTTTATGAAGGAGTGTGTGGGATGGGCACAGTGGCTTCAGAATTGATGTGCCAGATGCCTACAATGCCTCAGGTTAGCTGAAGCATGCCTGAATCAGGATGTTCCAGCCATTCTGGGCAGCTGCCCTCGCCACAATAGACCCCTCCTCCTTCTGTTGCTTCTTATGCTCTGCAGATTGAGAGTTATCATCACCTTCTTCCTTCAGAAGCTCCAGTCCTTGCTGCAGCACAATGTTGTGCAAGTTGCAACAGATCACTGTAAGAATCCGAGGAGATCCCTACTTCAGGTTTTCTTGCTAATTGACAAGAACTAACTCAAATATTATGACTGACTGTACAATTCTTTAATTTGATTGTTACACTGAACTATATTTTTAATCCAGTTTATGATACACTCTGGGTGAAAACAGTTGAGAGGTGACTTGATGGGGAATTGTGGCTTGTGCTTTCATTGACCAAAGTTTAAAAAGGTAAACTTCAGCAGAAATCTAGCAGAGTATGCAAACAGGCAGCTGCTGTGTGAGAATTAATATCAAACATCTAAGCAGAATTCCAGAGACCCAAATAAAGGGCAGAGAAAACAATGGTGCCTTGAATCATTGATAAGCCACCTGGGTGCCAAAGCCACTATGTTTTTTAAGCTTATCATTGAAATGAACTGATAAGAGTTTGAGCATGGGAAATCTAAGATCTTGAGAGGTTGACCTGGCTTGGGAGGGCACAGATAGTTCAATCACATCTTTTGTAATTGGACTATTCAACGGAAGGGAAGTAATATTGGATTGAATCAGTCCTCATAAGCTTTGCGGTGTAAAGAAAGTATGAGGAGAATCCCTGAGAAAATGTAGAGGTTCTACGTATTGCATTGATTGATGAGACAGTACCTGGGGCACAACCAGCTAGCATTAATGTGGAGATTGCACTTCTACCCAGAGTGCAATGGTAATGCTGTTGCCCTTTGATAGTACTGCCCATAAATTAGCATGTATCGAGTCTGAATGAAATATAACCACTGTCACCAATAAGGATTATCACTTCGAATCATTTTGGTACTTGAGAAAGAGAAGTAAAATGATTAATTGACTCTGATACCCTGAATTCCAGCATCACTATCTTCTGAAAACCCTTGCTGGTGCATACTGAAGAGTGGCACTAGATCTGTCCAGGCACATTAATCACATTTTCAGCATCAATGACAACTCTTTTGGTCGTGTGGTTTCTGTTGCACTTTTCCAGGCTGTCAGTGGGAGGATTCGTTAGAGGGTAGCCCTTGTTTCCAAGGAGCCATCTGCTGACTCTGCTTGGAGGTGTGAATATCTGTGAAAGACTTTACTGGTAGAGAGAGGATGAAGGCATCATGGCAACTCCCTTGCCATGAAATTAACTGCTGTGGTAACCTTTACTGCCACAGGCAATGCATACCCATCTGGTCCACTTGGAAGGTCATCATCCAGGAGGCTGCAACTGTCAGCAACCACCTGATGGGAAATTCTGAGGTTCCTGAGGCACTGGTGCTCAGTCATGTCCAGAAAGCTCTGTGTTAAGGGTATCGCCTACTGGGAGCTGGAGTTCTGTGCTCATTCCACCTGTTTTGTGGAGCAGTGGATGGCAGGGAGAAAGACTGCTGCTGCTCCTGTTGCCGCTAGTATTCCTGGTACTGCTCCTCATCAGAGGTCCAAGGTAGGGTTGAATAAGTAGTTTCCATTCTAATGTGAAGACTGACAGTTGGGAAATGTAGAACAAAGACAAAAATACAAGATAGCAGAAATGACCCCCAAAATAATGGAAGTCACCTCCAAGGCAGTTAAAGCACATTCTCAGTACAAGTCCTGTGAGAAAAATCTTTTACATAGGCAAGGAAGCAGCTGTCATATCTCAGTATTCAAAGTCTTTCTTGCTTGTCAATTGCACAGCCCTAACAATCTCCGCTATCTTCTCGCCTTGTTTTACCTGGTGAGTTCCAAGAAGTTCAAGAAACTCATGCTCTCAGGATTAAAGGCAGAATCATGGGTTAAAACTGCTGTTTAACATGGTTAAACCTCAGACCTCAGACCCAGCTGTCCCACAGGGGTTTCACACATGTTAATGAATGCTCTCAGGTGAAAAGTGGAGGTCAACAGGTTCCTACCTAACACACCAATAGTTTCTGGTATTTTAACTTTCTGCCGTACAGAAATACATCCATGCAGGCAGATTAAAATCCCTCCCTCCCCTTTTCCCAGAAGAGGGTCCTGGTAGAGGAGGTGGAGGCATACAGGGAGAGAGGTAGATGTAGGTGAAGGAAAAAAGGTGCATATGTTCATGGAAAGCATTGTTCATTTTTGAGATCTCAGAAGTGATGATGCCTCATGTAATTGGAAGGTTGAGTAATGGCCTGTGATAGGGATAGCAGAGTTCAGAATCTTCAGGTCAGCGAGCGGTGGCAGGCTCTGCTCGCCAACACGTAAAATGACGCCCCGTGATGTCGGGCATGTGTCCCGACATCACCGCATGTTATTCTGATCCTCAGTTTGGTGGGCGCACAGCAGAGTTGGCTGCACACCTACCGAACTGTCAAAGACCTATGAAGGCCATTTAAAAACTAATTAAAGTAATTAATTGAGCTGCCCATCCAACCTTAAGGCTGGTGGGCGGGCGAAGAGCCCAGGCAGCTTTCGCGTTCATCACAAAACCTCATCTACAGGCGGGATGAAGGGTTTATAAATTAAATAAATTTTTAAATTAAAGTTCAATGACATGTCCCAGCTCATGTGACAGTGTCACATGAGGGGACATGTCTTAAATTTTTTTTCTTTATTAAAATTTTTTAAAAATCACACTAATCTCAGATTAGTACCTCTGTACCTCAGGGAGATTTCACATGCGCTAAAGAGCATAGGCCCCGACTCTCCCCCCTCTCCCCACCCGCACAGGGAGCGCTCAGCTGCACACTCGCCCGTGCCCGCTCCCACCCAACCCCCCCAACGGGGAGAAAATTCTCCCCGACATGGAAGTTAAGACTGAATGAGTATAAGTTAGCAGAGAAATTCAAGGTGGGGGGGGGGGGGGCAATATTTAAGGTATAGAGGATGAGGGACTAAGACCTCACCCTGTATATTTTTATAAATATATATTATATATATAATATATGTCTGTATATATACATATATATATAAAATATATAGAGATATTCTCATTGCCATTGCTAAAAATGTTTAAAATTGGACAAAGACCTAAATTCACTGAATCTATGTCTGTCTGTGACCCTCAAACAAAAGAAGCTACCTGGCAGTATCAGGAAAACCCGCACATCATTATCTCTGAACAGCCACTAATGACACATTGTGGGCTGCACAGACCAAATTCAAACACAAAGGCCCTCTGCTAAAGGCAGTGTGGAAAGATGGGAAACATGTGACATGGCCTCTGGTTTTTGGAACCAGTAATATTGCCTTGTAGAACTGCAAAGTCAGTCTGCCACTTTACCATCTTACTAGCAGCATCACAGATAAGAAGCTCTGGCCCAGATTGGACATCTGGCCCCATCTACCCTGCTTCCACTGGAAATCCTGTATCATCGACAATAAGACTAAATAATCTCTACATGCCTATCTCAACGTGTGAAGTCAACACCACCGGAAGAGTGAATTATCCAGCATTAGTTTTCAGCTCACCGACCTCCCTGAAGGAATACCTAATTGGACTTTGATTCTGGACTCTGAGACTCATGTAAAACAATATTTCTTTTCTCTGTGGTCTCTGCATTGTAAATCTTTCTTTTCTATATACCTCTTTTACTGTATGAATGCAAAAGAGGGAATGTTGCAACTCTCCTTCCATGTTTTGAGTGTGTGAAACAAACTAACCCTTTGCGTTCACCCTATCTTGAGTTTGCTATGGGGTTATTAATAGAAATTAGATCACCCCAAAACCAAGGTGTTGGGGAATACACCGCCGCTTATAAAGGGGGAAGCAAAACAAAAACGCCTTTCTGTTTATGGATGGGTGGTGAGAGGAAAAATTAGTCCTGTTTAAATTAACCCCGCTCCTGTCCGTAACAATGAATATAGAAAATATGGCAGAACTTACAGCAAAGAAATCATCAGGGATTTAGAAATGTGGCGAACAATTAGATCTTTAAGGAAAGCATAGAAAAATAAGAGATGCTCAAATGAGGATTCGGAATCAGAAAATAAAGAGTCAGGATACAGTAGACCCTGGAGATAACAGTAATTTGGTGATTAACATGGTGGGACATGTCGCCAAGCGGGGTCAGCTCAATGAAAGGCAGAGTCACCAACAGTGAGATGGGTTTTGCTCAAGCAAGGATACCAATATGTTAATTCAGGGGGAAGTTGTGGAACACCTTGTTTGCAAAGTAGTGAATATTTTGCAGAATAGTTTGACTGGAACAGCAGTAGGAGACCCATTGAGTTGTTGGAAGAGACGAAAGTGATGATGGAAGATTATCTTCAGAAAGCAAAATGTCATTGCTGTTCTGCGAGACTCAACACAACAGGCAGTGATAGCCACAGGTTAATTTGAAACAGAGGGCAGCTACAGGTTGATTCAGAAGGAGGTCAGGCTGGGGACAGCAACAGGATAAGAGGTCAGCAGGTGCGTGGAGACAAATGGCTTGGAGGATTAAAAAATGGTATTCAGGATTAAGAGGGGAAACATCATACATCAAGTTCAGAGAGTTTAAAAACAGGTTGACAAAGCTAAATTTTAGGGACCCCCAAGTGTGCACATGGTACTGCTGCAGTTTGATCTGCTAAACAGCTTACCACTATAGGAATATAAATGACTTGGATGAAGGGATTGAAGGTATGGTTGCTAAATTTGCTGAGGACACAAAGATAGGTAGGAAAGTAAGTTGTGAAGAGGGCATAAGGAGGCTACAAAGGACACAGATTGGTTAAGTGAGTGGGCAAAGAACTAGCAAATGGAGTATAATGTGGGCAAATGTAGAATCATCCATTTCGGCAGGAAGAATAAAAAAATAAGCATGTTATCTAAATGGTGAGAGGTTGCAGAGCTCTGAGATTCAGAGGGATCTGGGTGTCATAGTGCATGAATCACAAAAGGCTAGTATGCATGAACAGCAAATAATTAGGAAAGCTAATAGAATGTTATCGTTTATTGTGAGGGGAATTGATTACAAAAGTAGGGAGATTATGCTTCAGTTACACAGGGCACTGGAGAGACCACATCTGGAGTACTGTATACAGTATTGGTCGCATTATTTAAGGAAGGAAGTAAATGCATTAGAAGCAGTTCAGAGAAGGTTTACTAGACTAATACCCAGAATGGGTTGCCTTATGAGGAAAAGTTGGGCAGGTTAGGCTTGTATTCGCTGGAGTTTAGAAGAGTAAGAAGTCACTTGATTGAAACCTTAAAGATCCTGAGGGGTCTTGACAGAGTGGATGTGGAGAAGATGTTTCCTCTTGTGGGAGAATATAGAACTAGGGGTCATGGTTTAAAAATAAGGGGTTGCTCATTTTAAACAGAGATGAAGAGCAATTTTTCTCAAAAGGTCATGAGTTTTTGGAACTCTCTTCCACAAAAGCAGTGGAAGCAGAGTCCTGCACTTCTGCTTTCACCATTTCTGCTCATCCCAGAACCATGATAGGCTTCCCCCTGTTTCACCTTCCACCCCACCAGCCTCTGTATTCAACAGATTTTGCTATTTCCACCTCCTCCACTATGATGCCAACTCTTTACCAATCCCCTTTCAGCCTTCTGTGACACCCTGATCCATTCTTCAATCAAACCTAACACACCCTTCCCTTCCCACAGTCCCTTCACATATAACAGCAAAAGAAATAACAACCCTTTTATCTCCTTCTTTATCGCCATTCAAGATCCCAAGCACTGCTTCCAGGTTAAACAGCAATTTACTTGTACTTCATTCAATTTAGTACACTGTGTTCGCTGCTCACAATGTGATCTCCTCTATACTGGAGAGACTAAACACGGATTGGGTAACAGCTTTGCAGAATACTCCCTGGTCAGTCAGCAAGCGTGGCTCTAAGCTTCCAGTCATCTGTCATTTTCATTCCCCGTTCCACTTTCACTCTGACATTTCGGTCCTCACCCTCCTACACTTTTTTAATGAATCGCAACATAAGCTTGAAGAACAACATCTCATCTTTCATTAGGCACCTTACTGCCTTCCAGGCTCAATATTGAATTCAAAATTTCAGATCATAACCTCTGCCTCCATTTCATTTTGTTATTTCTGGACCAAAGTTGTGGTTGATAATTCTGCTATTCCCATTTGCACTCCTAGATATATCTTTTGATTCCTTATTTGTTCCATTCCATCTCCTTTTGCTTTACACCCTCATTCCATTTGTCATTTGATCTCTCCTGCCTGCCAAACTGTCACAGGCCTTTCCTTCTGTTCTTTCCTCCTCTCCCTCCCTTGTCCTGCCTTGCCTAAAATCTGTTACATCTCAAAGAACTCCCAGTTCTGAGAGAAGGTCACCAAAATGTCAACTATGCTTCTCTCTCTCCAGATGCTGCCAGGCACGCTGAATATTCTCAGCATTTCCTGTTTTTATTTCAGATTGGTTCTGTTTTGCTTTATTTGCAACTTTAAAATGGCTGACAGATTCCTAATTATCCGTGGGAAACAGAGGGATTACTCTTTGAACTTGGCTTTAATTAAGTATGTGGATTCAATATTCTAATTGGAACTGTCGACCAGATTTTTTTAATCAGCACTATCTTAACACTGGTTAGAAAATCTGTATCTGCGTGTCAAACTGCATCATAACATTATTATGCATGTTATTCCAGAGAGGAATGTGGTTTGAAGCTGTTGGAAAGTTGCCTCACTGTTAGTTAAGAAATTTCTACAACAGGACCATTTGATCTGTACTGTAGCCATAACAGGTTAGGGGCAAATTTGACTTAAGCTTGCTTAACAGCCCCTAACTTCAAAAGAAATAATACTTTCAAAGAACTGAGCTGGATGCTGAAGGGAAAGCTACATGTGGAAAAGACATATGTGGAAGAAAACAATGAGTTTCTGGATTTGTGGTAAGGTCAGAAAGGCTTTAAACCCAATGATTGCAAAGGAATTTGGAAAGTGGTAAACTGACCTGTTATGAACATTAATTCTTTCAATGTTATTGGATTCAATAGATGTTGCTTAACTTAATTCTTCATTGTGTTATTTAATTTGTAAATCAATACAGCAATTATTTTAGTCTGTGTAATTCTAATTCTGGTTCATATTTCACTATTATGTGGAGAACAAAGGTATGGGCTGAATTTTCGGGTTCTGCCAGGGATGGGAATGGGGGCCGCAAATACCGGTGGCACCAGCATGCTCTGGCCATGTTCACCTGGGTGAGAGGGAAGACGGCATCACAATCCTGCCCAATCCCTAATTAAGGCCAATTAAGGTGGTTAAGGAGCTTGGTAATAAGTTCATCAATGCGGGGTGGACGGGGGTGGTGTCCTGCCTGTTGAGATTTTCATGAGGGCACATGGGCTGCACGTGCCGTCTGAAGCAGACCAGGTAAAGGGAGGCAGGTAGAGAGTGTGGGGAGGGTGGGTGGGCAGACATGGCCGCCCCAAAGAACTACCTCGGACCTATAAAAGGGAGAACAGGGCAGAGGGTGACTCGGCTAGTGACGAACAAATACCTTTGGTGCAGTGCAACTAGTGGGGAGAGTGGGCAGTAAGAAATCAGACAGTGCAGAGAATTGCCTCCCTCCTGGCATTGTGGGTGTGGATGAGCAAGGCACAAGGCTGCCAAGGATACTTGATGGCCACCTGACTAAAAGGAAGGCTGCAGCTAGTATTGGGAACATGACTCTCAGATTTTGGGCCCAGTGGTGATGACAAGCAACATCCGTGCAGGAAGAGTAGAGACCCAGGCATCAGGAGGGCAGAGGAGAGAGACGAGGGACAGGAAGGCAACAGAGGCTATACCCTCAGTACAGGATCTACTGCCAAAGAGGGAGCTACATGGAGATGACAGAGAACCAGTCATAGGAGACCGCGACTCTCCAGGCAGGTGGTCACAGATGTGCATCATTTCAAGGCTGCCTCCAAAACTTGGCCCTGCTATACAGATGCTCCCACTGTCAGGGGAGCCAAGGAGGCTGAGGATGATGAAGGCACCCCATGAGGGGTGGCATCTTCATCCTCCTCAGTGACATCCTCAGCTTTTGGTAGGGGCTCTGGATGGTTAGAGGGGAGCATCAGCTAGGGTGCAACTGGCAACCCCTCCAAACATCTCTGTGCCACTAGCACCACCGACCAGCCAGGGATACACAACGTGGCATGCGCCCTGCATAAGTCAGTGCATAGTTCCTGCATGCATACCAAGTACTGCTGCATATGATCTTTCCATGGCAGAACTCATGCGGTCAAAGCTCTGAGCCATGGTGGCACACATGAGTTGAATGGACTTCTCCAATCTCAGCCTATGATCCCACAATGCTCAGGGGACTTCAACACGTGGGAGCACATCTGCTGCTGCTGGTCTAGGTAGAGCCTCCATTCCAGTGGCTCCTGAGGCTGTGCATCAGTGCCCAGATAAGCAGGGCTGTGTCTGTCCCCCCTCCTCGGAGGGAAACTGCCACAGTTGATTCTGCCTGTAGCACCTCTTCCTACACACTGGTACTATGCTCCTCACCCAATGCCACCTATCTAAATGCATGGCAGGACTCGCTGAGATGAGAATAGCTGGGCTGGTGGACAGTGGGCTTGTAAGATGTGATGGTCCTTCTTCATTTCCTTGTTGGCTAGCTGGACCATTGATAGCAAGGGAGAAGGTTTCCTTATGTGGATGTCTGCATCTGTGGGAGAAACAAGAAAGGATTCTGTGATCCTGAGAACTAGCCTCGGAGAGCAGAACCTTCTGCAGTGCTGAGGCTATCCAATGCAACTCAGTGTTTGGCATGCTTTCAGATAGGGTGGAGTCAGATGCACCCACTTAGTGAGTACATTGTGCTCTGTAATCACCATTTCAACCTGGAATTCCTATTTCGCCAGAGCTGACTTCCTCTTGATCCATGATATTGGCTTTTCCCATCACTTTATTCCCCCAATGCTGCGAAGATCTGCAGGAGGGGTACCCCTCCACCTGTTTGGGCCCTCTCATTGGAATTATGTGCCAATTTCTCCAAAAGAGAGTGTAATAAGGCATTGCTATTCTCTATGGCCTATGGCAGCTGCTCTAATTCATTGGAGGGTGCATGTTTCTGTGGTGACAGGTCCTCATCAATACTATGGCTCAGAGCCATTTAGAGGGGTCAGTGAGTCACCTGTGTGCACACCCCTCCCATGTTCAGGAACAATATGCACCCTGAGGTTTCTTAGTTGACATGACTGCTAGAGGGTTAATATCTAGCAATCTGTCCTGAGGATTGAGGATAGCACTCACCTTGCCAGAGCGTATGAGGTTATTGAACATTTTCCTGCCCTGGAACCAAGTTCTTCTCACAACAGTTCTGCCGCTGATTGTGACTGTGATTTCTGTCCACGTTTGCTTGGACTGTGTGGATGGCTCTAACCTCAGTGGTGGGGAAACTATTGGAAGCAATTCTGAGGGATAGGATTAATCTACACTTGGGGAGGCAGGGATTAACCAAGGACAGTCAGCATGATTTTGTTAAGAGGAGGTCAGGTCTGACCAATTTGATTGAATTTTTCGAAGTGGTGACCAGGTGTGTAGATGAGGGCAATGCATTGGACGTAGTCTACTTGGACTTCAGCAAGGCTATTGATAAGGTCCCGCATGGGAGACTGATAACGAAGGTAAGAGCCCATGGGATCCAAGGCAATTTGGCAAATTGGATCCAGAATTGGCTGAGTGGCAGGAAGCAGAGGGTGATGGTCGAGAGGTGTTTTTGTGACTGGATTCCTGTGTCCAGTGAGGTTCCACAGGGATTGGTGTTGGGTCCCTTGCTGATTGTGGTATATATAAACGACTTAGACTTGAATGTGGGAGAGTTGATCAGTAAGTTCATGGATGACACAAAAATTGGTGAGGTGGTAAATAGTGAGGAGGATAGCCTTAGATTAGGAGGATATAGACAGGCTGGTCAGATGGGCTGATCAGTGCAAATGGAATTTAATCCAGATAAGTGTGAGGTGATGCATTTGAGCAGGACAAACGAGGCATGGGAATACATGATGAATGGTAGGACCCTGGGAAGTACCGAGGATCAGAGGGACCTTGGTGTGCATGTCCACCAGTCCCTTAAGATAGTGGGTCAGGTAGATAAGTTGGTTAAGAAGGCATATGGGATACTCACCTTTATTAGCCAAGGCGTAGAATATAAGAACAGGGAGGTTATGCTGGAACTGTATAAAATGCTGGTTAGGCCACAGCTAGAGTATTGTGTGCAGTTCTGGAATCCGCATTATAGGAAGGATGTGATTGCACTAGAGAGAGTGCAGAGGAGATTTACCAGGATGTTGCCTGGGCTGGAGAGTTTGAGTTATGAGGAGAGATTGGATAGACTGGGGTTATTTTCCCCGGAGCAGAGGAGATTGAGGGGGGACATGATTGAGGTGTATAAAATTATGAGGGGCATAGATAGGATAGACAGGGAGGAACTTTTCCCCTTAGTGGAGTGATCAATAACCAGGGGCCATAGATTTAGAGGTTTAGAGGGGATATGAGGAAGAATTTTTTCATTCAGAGGGTGGTGGGAATCTGGAACTCACTGCCTGAAAGGGTGGTAGAGGCAGAAACCTTCATAGCATTTAAGAAGTAAGTGCAATGGCATGGCATACAAGACAATGGGCCTAGTGTTGGAAAATGAGATTAGAATAGTTAGGTACTTGTTTGACTGGTGCAGACTCGATGGGCTGAAGGGCCTTTTTCAGTGCTGTAGGCCTCTATGACTCTATGGCCTCCTCCTGACCTTTCTCCTTTCCCTCATGGCCACCAGTACCACCTCTAGGTTGGCATCTCAAAAGCAAGGGGCTATCCTGCCCAAGCCTTCGGTCTCCTGAGGCGCCATGAAAATAAAAAATCCAGCCCGAAATTCACTGTGAATCTTTGCTGCCCACGTCCACCACTCAACAGCAGCCACTGTGATGGCTGCCATGTTGTGTTTAAATTGGGCCTACACTTGAGTTAGCTTGTCTTCATTACCAACGCCATCCCCCCACCACATCCGTTAATTGGTCACCAAACCCATCTCCTTATCAGTTAAGAAGGGCAGCTCTGTGAAACTCAGGATCCAGCCCTGTTTCCCGCTGGGGCAGGTTTGGGACCTGGAAGCAGTTTTGACTTCCATTTCACACCCTGGTGCAAAAATTCAGCCCATAGAGTCTATGTAAAATCCAGTAGACAGTTTTCCACAGCTGAGCTAATTGTTACGCTCATGCACCAAACTTCTACAAGAGCAGATTATACATAATGTGGGCTGCCCTTTCGTTGGAGAATAAAATCCCCTCATGAATAGCACTGTACCACAGCTGAATATGGAAGTATCAAAGATCAGAATTTTTGGGAGAAGCTTTTGTGACTTAAATAGCTCATTTAAATTTTGAATAAATGAGTAGTTCCTGAAGTAAATGTAATTTTACTTGATGGGTCCAGGGCTATAGGGTTAATCCAGGTGCATTATAAAATAAAACTCAACATGGTAGTATCATGGGGTGGAATTTTCCATTCTGGAGACTAAGGTGCAGTGGCGGGTGGGAAAGTCAGCGTGATTCCCGCCAGGCGATGGGACGGATTTTCGTGCCTGATTTTACACTTTACAGCTCATTAATTATGCATCAATGAGGAGCTCATTGAATCTTGTGGCAGGGTGGGCAGTGATTCGCCCACCCTGCCGTTACCTCATGGGGTCAAAGGCCCTATTGCCAGATTTAAACAGCACCCGCATAGACATTCACTACTGCCAGCCAGGTGTGGGCTGAACATCTGCATTACCGTGGAGACCAAATGCAACAAATGCTCCACTCCATGGTTCAGCGAAGCCTCTCTGGGGATTCTCCTCCAGGCCATCCAGGAACGATGGGAGGTCCTATTTCCAAGGGACGGGAACAGGAACTCCTCCCACCTGACCATGTTGGCCTGGGAGGAGATCGCCAGGGAGGTCGGCGCCCATGCCACTCAAAAAAGGATTGCCCTTCAGTGCCTCAAACACATGAATGTTCTCATGCGCTCTGCCATGGTAAGTTAAACTTCTACTCACACCAAATGCATACTCTCATAAGGGCATCAGGCAGTCCAAGGGTTAGAGTCCACAGGGATGTCACACACATGCTGATGGGACATCAGGACTGAATGTCTGCCAGCCACTTTAAGACCACCATCTCATGTAAGATCCTGCACAAACGGCGTCTAAATCCCTTGCTGGGGAGGGCTCAGCACACAACTGGCATGCATGCTTCTGAAATGCTCCTTCATTCATAGTGCTCGCAGTCAATACATCTGTCTTCATGCATGACAAGATTACCTACAAATGACGGGAGACAGCAAAGACCAGAGAAGCAAGCAGCAGAGCTCGCGGGCAAGGACAGAGATTACTCCTGCACAGAAGGTGAGATTAACCTCCCCCAACAAGCCAGTGAGGGTCCATTCAGTATACATCAGCCACAATGCGGACAATGACCATGAGTGGGCAATAGTGTAGAAGTCTGCCTAGTCAATCACTTATTATCTCTTCTCCATTCCAGCCGCCAGAAAGAAAAGGCAGAAGAAGATGCCAAGCAAGTGCCCCAGCCCCGGCCCCCAGAGCACCTCAGATGAGGAGGCAGAGGAAGCATCAGTTGAAGAACTGTCATTGTGTTCACCTGACCCTCCACCAGCACAGGTATATGCACCTTGGTGGGTCCCAGCTCTAGAGTAGACTCAGGGTCACAATCTGGTGATTACTTTATGGACATATGTCCAAGGCAGACCGAGGCAGTGACAGCCAAGGTCTCCAACACTTGGAAGACTACTTGAGACCAGGCCCCTGCAGAATCCAAGTCCAAGAGTGATGAGCTTCTGCAATTAGCCCTGAGAGAAATGCTGGAGATGCAAAAACAGGCAGGGAAACATCAGGCAGAGTTGTAAGAGGCTGTCACCAGACTGGAACGAAGGATGGAGGAGTCAACTCAAATTCTGTCTGATGCCGTGGCTCTGGCACATCGAAGTCTCCACGCGAAGGGTGGCAGCCACCTTGGAGACCCAGGTCCAGTAGTTTCTGCCGGATTTGCGCTCAGACCTGCACACCATCACTCTACCCATGGGTGCCTTCCAGCAGTGGCTAGGCAAGAGGGGGACGGGGCACTTCGACTTACCTCCAGGTGCCCCTTCTTCTCAAGGAGTCAGCACCAAAAGGGAGGAGCAGAACCAGCCAGACACCTGGGTGCATCCACCAAGGATACTCCAAGGGTGTCCTCCGCTCCAAATCCCCTCTACCTGTAATCTCATCAACTCCAGCAGGTCAGGCTGAGGAGGATGCACCTGCCCCAGAGCAGGAGACCCTTAGCGGGCCAGGGTTACCCAGGCCTCGGGCCTCCAGAGGACACCTGCCAAAGTCATATCAGACAACAGGATCTTTGCTGTGAATGTCGGGGCTGCACCTAAACGTAATGATAAAGTTAGGAAAATTAATAAGTTTTGAATGCACAATAGTGGCATGGGTGTTCATTCACTGTACATAATCTGCACTATTGTAAATATGTTTTGCATCCATCCCTCTCCAAGTCTCAGGTATTGAATGGCTAATCGATGTGATGCAAGGTCCCACTTTCATTCAAGGGTACAAAATGAACGCCTGCACAATCCTCCACCCAAATATCTCCCTCATGTCCCTCAGTTTCATTAAGTCTTACTTAATCTCATCACATTGAATCGCCTTTAGTTCCACAAGCATTAAAATGATTGCTGCACAAGACCCATGTAACCCCTGGATCTTAGGCAGACATTATGTGACCTCATGAGAACTGTTCATCAAGGTTAGTGATTATCCTGATGCTGTCACACTGAAGGCTGCAGTGTGTGGTTGTTAAAAGTATTTACTGCAACCAATATTGGAGTCTTTTCACTCAAATGCATTTTGCAATGGCATTTATTTTGTGGTTGAGAGCTTTTAGTTAAAGTTGTATTCATTGTCAAGCACCGAAGCCTTTCATGCCTTCTGGCAGCATAATTTCGGCTCCATGTTTAAGGCTGAACGTTATTCCTTTATTAGTCTCCGCTTTCCCCACGTATGGTTCCAAGTTCATTCCACTCAGCGACATTTGAAATGTCTGCTAGACATGCATGTGTGTGTGATGTCAAAGGTATGTGCTCATCCTGATGAACCCGTTCACTTACCAGTGAGGATCATAGCCCCTGCTGCCTAGCGGTGTTTCACGGAATCCCTCTGTGAAGTAACAGAACGCAAATTGATATGTACTTCATGGCATGAATGTATACTCATTGTCTGAGAGTTCCTAGAATAATTTTTTAGTGAGATGGACAATGTCGAGGACTGTAACTGTATGGAAGTGATGCTCCGGCACATCTCCTGAGTGCTCAGCAGTATCGATGAAGGGAGTGTTATCATTGAATGCTGTATCAAAACTGACTGGGCCACATCTCTCCCAAATGCCAAGGCAATGCAGGACATTAACTTGGCAGGCTTCCGACGAATGCAGGGTGAGTGTTTGTCGATAATCACACGATGGTCCTGTTGAACTACTCTCTGTGAGGGCAATGCTAAGTTAACTCCTAGCTTTAGGTGCATGTCATCAGGTTACAGATCACTGCATCCTGATGTCCGATGGCATCTTGGGCTCAGCATCAAGATACGGCCCCTGTATTGATCATGCATGAGAGCTGGTGTTTGGAAAGATGGTGCTGTCCAGATGTAGCTCCTGCTTGATACGTTCAGCTAACCATTAACAAATGCTTTTTGTCTTAGAGCCACCTTGCTTAGCTGCTGTCATGCAGGCAAGAGTGCATCTATGTGTGCAATAGCATTCCAGCCTCTTGAAGGATACCATGGCCACTGAATTGTTGGCAACATGGTTGAAAGGACTGCACTGTGTGTAGTTGCTTAAGGATGTGCGCTTGTGGAGTGCTAAGCACATTCCAAAGAAGCTACATGGTCCTTAGGCTACTACGTCTTCCAAGGACAACTTCAGCGTTAAGGTTGAAGGTGACTTATGCTTCCTCAGTGATCATTGAGAGATTGTTGACCCTTCATGACATGTTGAAGATACGTACATATAAACATACGAATTAGGTGCAGGAGTAGGCCACTTGGCCCCTCAAGCCTGCTCTGCCATTCAATAAGATCATGGCTGATTTGACTGTAACCTAAATTCCACATTCCTGCCTACCCCTGATAACCTTTCACCCCCTTGCTTATCAAAAATCTATATACTGCTGGCTTAAAAATATTCAAAGACTCTGCTTCCACCAACTTTTGAGAAAGAGAATTCCAAAGAAGCATGACCCTCTTAGTGAAAATACTTGTCCTCATCTGTGCCTTAAATGGGCAATCCCTTATTTTTAAACAGTGACCCTAGCTCTAGATTTTCCCACAATAGGAAACATCCTTTCCACATCCACCTTGTCAAGACCCCTCAGGATCCTATATGTTTCAATCAAGTCGCCTCTTACTCTTCTAAACTCCAGGAGATACAAGCCTAGCCTGTCCAACTTGTCCTCAGAAGACAACCCACCTATTCCAGGTACTAGTCTAGTAAGCCTTCTCTGAACTGCTTCCAATGCATTTACATTCTTCCTTAAATAATGAGACCAATACTATACACAGTGCTCCAGATGTGGTCTCACCAATGCCCTGTATGACCGAAGGATAACCTCTCTACTTTTGTAATCAATTCTTCTCGCAATAAATGATAACATTCTATTAGCTTTTCTAATTACTTCCTGTACCTGCATACTAACCTTTTGCAATTCATACACTACGACACCCAGATCTCTGCGTCTCAGAGCTCTGCAATCTCTCACGATTTAGATAATATGATTTTTTATTCTTCCTGCCAAAATGGACAATTTCACATTTTCCCACATTATACTCTATATGCCAGATCTTTACCCACTCACTTAACCTACCTATATCCATTTGGAGCCTCTGTATGTCCTCTTCACAGTTTACTTTCCTACCTATCTTTGTGTTGTCAGCAAATTTAGCAACTATACTTTTGGTCCCTTTTCCAAGTCATTTATACAAATTGTAAAAAGTTGAGGCCTTAGCACATATCCCTGTGGCACCCCACTTGTTATATCTTGCCAACCAGAAAATGACCCATTTATGCCTACTCTCTGTTTTCTGTTAGCCAGACAGTCTTCTATCTATACCAACATGTTACCCACTACACCATGAGCTTTTATTTTCCACAATAACCTTTGATAGCCATATCAATGCCTTCTGGAAATCTAAGTACAGTACACCCATCAGTTCCCCTTTATCAACAGCACATGTTATTTCTTCAAAGAACTCCAATAAATTGGTTAAAAATGATTTCCCTCTCACAAAACCATGTTGACTCTGCCTGATTATCTTGAATTTATCTGCTATAACGTCTTTAATAATAGCTTCTAAAATTTTCCCAATGACAGGTATTAAGCTAACTCGCTTATAGTTTCCTGCTTTCTGTCTCCCTCCCTTTTTTGAATAAAGGAGTTGCTTTTGCTCTTTTCCAATCTAATGGAACCATCCTGAATCTGGGGAATTTTGGAAAATTAAAGCCAACACATCAACTATCTTTCTAGCCTCTTTTTTAAGACCGTAGGAAGCCCATCAGGACCCAGGGACCTGTTAGCCCACAGTTCCAACAATTCGCTCAGTTCCACTTCTCAAGCGATTGTAATTTTCTTGAATTCCTCCCTCCCTTCCATTTCCTGATTTACAGCTATTTCTCGGTTGTTACTTGTATCCTCTACAGTGAAGATCGATGAAAAATACCTGTTCAATTCATCCGCCATCGCCTTATTTTCCATTATTAATTTCCCTCACTTTCTATCAGACCAACATTCATTTTGTTAAGTCTTTCCTTTTTAAAATATCTATAGAAAGTAGCTGTCTTGATATTTCTAGATGGCTTTCTCTCATACTCTAATTTTCCCACCTTATTTATCTGTTAGTCATTCTTTGCTGACAATGAAGGTGTTGTAGTGTCTGCTTAATTGAAACATGAAGACAACAGACCTCATAACAACTTGTCTTCACCTTATTCTTCCTGGAATCTTCTAGTTATGAGGATGTCACAGGCTTGCCTTCCGCATTGTGCCGTGCAACGGCATCCTCATGTGGCTCAACTTGCCCTCTACAGATTCTTCCCCTTCAATGCCTTTCTCATCTGAGAAGATGAGCTCCTCCATGTCTCTCTGTGGCAACAGATCCCTCCTTTGCAGCACTAAGTTATGCAGGGCGCCGCAAACAACAATGATGGGGGACATTCTCTGCAGTGAGAACTGGAGAGCTCCATCTAAGTGGTCCAAACATCTGAAATGCATCTTTAAGAAGCAAATGCTCAGCCCCTTGTGGCTGAATGTACAGCACTGTATCTCTTTTTAGATGCCCATCGTGGATGACGAACAGGCATTATTAGCCATGTCTTCAGAGGGTACCCCTTGTCACTGGGGAGCCAATCCTCTAGGCACCGAAATCCCTCAAATATCCCTGGCACCTTGGAGTGATTCAAAATGTATGAGTCATTGGAGCTCCCTGAGCACCTAGCACAAACATGCAAGATCTTCTTTCTGTAATCACAAATTAGCTGAATGTTCAAATATCAAAATCCTTTTATATTAATGAATCTCACAAGATGCTGCCAGGGAGCTGCCAAGGCCACATGTATGCAGCCAATGGCACACAGCACTTGAAGAAAGCCTGACATTGCAGCAAAACTCTGAACTCTGACAGCATGGCTTGCTTCATCCATGCAGAATTGCATGTAATGATGAGCTTTATTGAAAAGGGCATCCTTTGATATTTTGACACCACATCTATTTTGACATGCCTCTGCAACGATCAGATGCCAATTAAGACCATATGCACCACAACTCCTAAACGTAATGAACTCTCGCCTGAATGCACACCATTGGTAAAGAGCCAAGCTCATTTATTGTGCATTAGACCCTCAATTCCAGCACTCAGCTGAACCATGCTCTCCTTGGTTTGAACAGGACAGTTACAGGGTGCCCCTTCAATCGGCCAAGAATTTCTGTGCTGGACTCCCCCCATATGCTCTGAGACTTCTCCCTGACCGATTTTTTCTAGCTTGTTTTTTGAACTGCGTCATTGCAACGTGAGCTTGAAAATGGTGCTGCTGACCTTCGCCTGGGAGGCCAGCTTCCAACCTCTCTCATCACACAACAAGTTCCTCCCATCCTCCATTCTGACCGCCTCCTAGTTTCCCTTCTATAACTATCCAGCCTCCTCCTGTTACCGTTGAACCCATCATGATCCATGTGGATATTCCTGTTCTCCTCCCGGACCCTTTAGTGTTGATGTCCCCACGTCCTTTGGTTGACCTGATCCCTCCCATTCTCGAGGCCACATGCACCCTGACTTTCTGGGGCTTCCCCCGTGAGGCCATCCAATACCTCCCCATGATATTACAGCTATCGACTTGCAGGATACAGATGCCTCCCCTGACCGTGACTGTACCAACTGCCTCACATTACCATGACTCTAACCCCTAAGACCAATTTCCCTAGGTGACTGACCATGCCCTGCACACCATACCGTGCACAACCATCACTGCCCTGAGAGGCCTTCCCTCACCCAAGACCGCAGCTAAGACATGCATGCCATGCAGAGCTCTATAACATTGCCCTCATAGCCCATGGGCAGCCTCTTCCATATATCCCTGACAGCACGGCCTCAGCCCCAGGCCAGTCTCTTCAATATGGCCCCGACAGGGTGGCCTCAATACCAGGACAATCTGAAACTCTTCCTTCGACAGTTTATAACTCTTGCCCTGGGACAGTATTTCACTACCACACTCTGTTCATTGATCACCCCCTAGCCCTGCCGCTGTCTTCCCCCTCCACTCCCGTGTTCCACAACCCCCCCTCCCCCCATCATGCCTCCTTTTGCCCCGTCCCGCTTGTGTTGCCTCCTTTGGCACAGCTTGTGATACAGGCATCATATATCTTGCAGCAACACTTTTCAAGGTAGGTGAAAGCAGCATCTACATACCTTGAAGTTGTTGATGAAGTGAAGCTCGCCGGGTGCACGCCACTTCCATACAGTCGGGAAACAGACCATTCTAAATTATCCACTGGCTGGGCACGTAATTTGGAGGGGGAATGTAATTCTGGTGAGTTGGCCTTTCAATGAGCATTCATGAGATGCAAATCATGAAATGGTTCTGGACATAGATCAGTGGGGCACTCGACCTGCCTTTGACCCGCCATTAAAGACGGGAGGAACAAAATTCCAAACTAATTTCCCAACGGCGGGAAATTAACTTTTCAATCATGCCAAATTTAGTGCTCCCACCCACCACGATTTCCACTGCTGGTGGGAGCAGAAAATTCCACCCATGGTGTCTCATGAACTAAAATATGCTTGTGGGACTCATGAGTAATTTATCTTAAAGGAACATTTCAGGTTTAATTCTTACCTTACTTCCATTAGTTTTGGCTGCTCCTGCCACCATACCCACTGATGCTGCTTAATTAGTGTATGTTCTTTGTTAAATTTTGCTGCTTGGAAGATCTTCTGAATCTATATTTATAATAAAAAGATTAAAACATAAGTTTCTTCCATTGGTCAATGAATAAAGTGCACTGGGTAGTGTGGTACTGAGTCATGCAAATCAAGAATTACTGATTGGTGCCAAATTATCTGACCTCAAGCAACAGGAAGAACAAGACAATTGGCAAGAGAAGGTGGGAGAAAGTGTCAGCCAAACTTTTGTCCTTAAACATCCATTTGTGAAGCTCTAATGTTAGTTGAGACCAGGATCATGGGTGGCTATGATACTCCAACACTGTGAAATGGCTTATCAAGCTTTAAAGTCAAAGCACTCGGACATGAAGAATAGTGTCATGCAGTAATGAAGATATTACATTTTTTTAAAAACTGTATTTCTTTTAAAATGGACCCTGTTGAACTGTAAGACGGCTGCCATCTGACTTTTGCAACTTCAACAGCCTAGCAAGTTTTGTGGAAAGTTCCAAATTTGATAATAATGGGCAGGGTTTCCTTTCAAAGGACATGCCTAAATCATATTCTTCTGTGAAATTTCACACCTGCTTTGTCAAGGCTTACTCCAAAACACAGGGACAATAAACTCCCAGACTCTCTGACTCTGGGTCTGCCATGTAAAAGAAGAAGGGCTATTGAGACTGAGGCCGGGATTTTCCGGTCCTGCTGGTGGTGGGCAGCGTCGCAGGTGGGACGGGAAAATTTGAAGAGCTGTTGACTTCTAATGGCTCTCCAAATTTTCCCGCCTCGCCTGCGATGATGTCCACCGGTGTCAGGGCTAGAGAATCCCACCCTAAGTATCTCAATGAAGTGCTAAAGACCACTATCTACCTTCTATTGTATATCAATGGCTTTTGACCATGTGACTGAAACTCTTTCTTCACCATCATTTGCATTCCATCGTCATGTGACCAAAACTACCCTCTGATTTTGATATCCTTTTATCCAGAAACTGAGACAGAGACCAGAGAGTCTGCAGAACAACAGAAACAACATCACAGCTGCAAAATGGCTGTGTCATCTTGCCTTTTCAAGACCTATGAGGCTTCATGTCCTTTAAAAGCCTCCTCCAACCTGATTCATATGGCTGTGAATTCACTTTCAAGAAATTGGACCTCCAGTCACACCAGCCATCAGGATCTGACTATATGACCTGTTGAACAGTCTTTACTTTTAAGGAACCCCGCAGTTAATCCTGGTTTGACCCCAGCTATTTGAACTTACTGTGGTGAGTGTGCAAATAAAAACAATACTCCTTTTTTAAACCCATGAATGTCTGCTGCTGGTGACTTTTAAATTGACCACACACTAATGGAGGTTTGGAATTACACATCAGCCTTATCAAAATTAAACTACACTGATTATGGGCAGAATGGAAAGGGAATTAGAGGTTTCAGTCTATCTCTCTCCCTTATCCGTAACAATGGCCACTAAAGTAAGACACCTGTGGAACTATACCCTAACATTATTCAAAACCTTCAGGAGAGTGGAGAAAATTAAAATTGTGAATCATCTGCATTTCTTTCTTTCCTATCTCTGTAACTTTCTTCAGCCTTGAAATCTTTTCTTTCAATTTTGTTTTCAATCGATTGTTTTCACTTCCAGTATTGGTGGTTATACCTTTGGCTGGGTTGTCTAACCTTTAAGCTGTGCAACTCCTTCCTAAATTTATCTGCCTTGTCATCTCTCTCGCCTCCCTTCGGAAGTTCCTTAAATTCTGATTCTTTTACCAAGCTTTTATCACCTCTCCTAATGGCTCCTTTTATGGGATGTTTTATTATGTTAAAGGTACTATATAAATGTAAGCTGTTATAAGACATTGTTAGAATTCAGCATTTACAAAACCAAAATCTGCAAACTGCAGGAGGGTTGCAAACGCAACTGCTTACAAGTAGCTACTGGATTTGAGCAGACAAAACATATGTCTAGAACCGACAATGTAAATGGAAGTCATTCCCATCTGAAGGTAAGATATTTCCTTCACCTCTGTTATGTTTACTTACCACTATTATCTCTGATCAAGCAGAAAGGCTGATGATCTGCCCCTAGGCTTCCATAAATGGTAGTCTGAGCACAAGGGAAAATATAAGAGTTGTACAAGATAATTCTTGTCATTCTTCCCTGCCTACCTTTCTTTGGAATACTGTCTAGCTTTTCCTCAGCCCTCCCTCACCTCAACAACACAGATGAGATCTAGAACTCAGTGAAATAGTGAACATCAAACTTGCTTCCAACCACTCCACTGCAGAGTTTAATACTGACCTGTATAGTTACACCCTCTTATTACCGTAAATTGGCTTTTATTAAACCTTCCTATGATAAAAAGTGCAAAATGTAATATTTTATCCAATATACAGTTTAACATCAACATGTCTCAGAATTATTATTTAAATTGCCAATAAATTTTGCTTATCAGAGTCAAAGGCCATACAAAACATCGATAATTTGTTGGCATTGAATGGGAAATTGGTATGGGTCACTGCATTGTACACAGACACATTGTTAAAAATAAATCATGTGTGGAAGGTTCTATTAATCCCTGAAAATAGCTAGTCAGCATTGTGTGTGACAATATGCCCATACCAGCAGACTAGGTCTGCAAAACTGAATTATGCAGATACTGTAAATTAACCAGTAATTAAATTTGCAGTTTTATTTAAACAACCAAAGAATCACTTTTATGTTTCCCAGCTTTATAAAGGCTTTGTCATTCTTTTGTATTTCCCCTCCACTAGACTAATTGAGAAGATGCAGGGATGATCTACCACCATAGCTCTACAAATATTAGTTTTGAACCAGTGACTAGAAGGTGCATAAATACACTATTGTTTGACTTGGCCTTTGGATTTTCCCTCCCTCCCTCTTGGGAAGCATCTGGTTGGCAGCTCGTCCTGACATGTAGGCTTGGATAGATGACAGAGAGGACAAACCAAATTCAACCACATTATGAGAGGATGTATTTTTCAATGAATGCCTCTGAGTATTATCACACAGTTATCAGAAGATTATTCTTCTAAACGAATTACTTTTGAAAAGGTGCATTGCATTAATAGAACAGATTACTTAATAAGCCCATAAGAGCATCCAAAATTTTATATGCTAATGCCTGAAGGTTGGCACTGCGGACAAGATGACTCATACACTATTGCAATCTGTGCTCAACTCCAAAATAACCATATCAAAAGTTGACCTGCTCAAATCAATTTTGTCAGATTTCAAATTACTTTTAATGTTGGCTTGCATCCAAAAAAGAATGATGGGATTATAGAGAAATAATAGAACAGCTCGTAGAAGCATTTTATTTTATACGATAAGTACTTCAAAAATAAGTTATTGAACAGTTGGTCTGGGGCAAATCCATTAGAAAAGAAGTAACAATAACTTAAAATAGTCATTACTGAGACATGGCTATGTCATAAGGTCTTTAAAAAGGATTGGGCTTCCATGACCGGCAGAGATTGGAGTGCATAGTTGACATGGATAATAATATTATGATTTGACATATTATGTTTGCTTTGGTTTAACTTATAATTTGGAGTTGCTTGTTTTTAAAAAAAGGGGGCATTTGTTTTAACTGATTTTGACTTAGTCATCCAAATTGGCTGTTAAAAGATAGGAAAACTAGTAGAAGAGGAGGAATAATCTTATTGATTAAAGATGCTATTACAACAATAGTAAGAGGGGTTATATGTAAGGAAAAGAATGGGGCATTTATAATCTCTTTTAATTGATAAACACCTATAATTGGTTGAATCTGAAAGATAGGGAAAGCAATCAGCAGACGCTCTCATGATTAGAAACAAAAACAGAATTACCTGGAAAAACTCAGCAGGTCTGGCAGCATCGGCAGAGAAGAAGAGTTGACGTTTCAAGTCCTCATGACCCTTCCACAGAACATGATTAGAATTGAGAAATAAGAGGACTCAAACTGCAATGGGAGTTCTCTAATAGGCCTTTTGCTGGCAGTAGCCAAGTGATAGAATGTATTCATTCAGAAATTAGAGAAGCTTTTAGCAAAAGCAGAATTGTTTCAATGGGGAGTTTAATTTTCATATAGATTGAAAAACTCAGAGTAACTCAATTCAGTTGCTGAGCATTTTTTAACTGATTAGAGAGACCCAGCATGGATTTATAAAAGTTAGGTCATGTCTGAACTTAATTGAAATTTTTGAGGAAGTAGCTAAAATAGTAGACTTGGGAAAGTCTATGGAATGGGTGGACACGTGGCAAATGAAATTTAATGCAAAGTAGCGTGAAGTGTTGCATTTTGGTGGGAATGACAAAGCAAGGCAATACAAAATAAAGGAAACAATACTAAATTGTATGCAGGAGCAGAGGGGCCTTGAAATCCTCGAAGGTGGCAGGGCATATTGAGAAAGTGGTTAATAAGGCATACAGGATCCTGGGCTTTATAAATAGAGACATAGAGTACAAAAACAAGGAAGTTATGGTGAACCTTTTATAAAACAATGGTTTGACTTCAACTGGATTATTGTGTTCAATTCTGGGAAACTTACCTTGGGGGGGGGTCATGAAAGTACTGGAGAAGGCTCAGAAAAGATTTACAAGAACAGTTCTGGTCATGAGAGATTTCAGTTACACGGATAGGAGTGTCTCTTTAGAAAAGAGAGGGTTAGGAGGAGATTTTATAGAGATGATAAAAATCATGAGGGATCAGGACAGAGTAGATAGAAAGAAACAATTCCCATTGGTGGAGGGTTCGAGAACCTGGAGACACTAATTTAAGATGATTGACAAAAGAACCAGAGGCAATATGAGGAGAAACTCTTTTATGCAGTGAGTAGTTAGGATCTGGAATGCACTGCCTGAGAGTGTGGTGGAGGCAGATTCGATCTTGGCTTTCAAAGGGGAGCTACAATGAAAAGGCAAGGGAATGAGACAAGCCATATAGCTCTTACAGAGAGCTAGCATGGATACGATGGGCCAAACAATCTCCTTCCCTGCTGTAACCTTTCTACAATTCCGTATCGCTTATATGGACTTCCAGTAGGCATTTGATAAAGTTCCACATAAGAGAGTGTTAGCTAAAATTAAATTTTATGAAATTGAAGGCAAATTATTGACCTGGTTAGAAGATTGGTTAGGAGGCAGAAGACCAGTAAGGATAATGGGCATATACTTGAATTAGAAGCAAGTGACTAGTGCTATCCCACAATGATTTTTGCTGGGACTCAGCTGTTCATTATACTTATTAGTGACCTGAATAACCGTATATCGAAGTTTGCCTATGACAGAAAGGTTGGTGGTGTAGTAAGTGCTGTAGATAGCATAAAATTATAAAGAGGCAGTGATAGATTAAGCGAATGGGCAAAAATATAGCTGATATAACACCATTTGAACCTGTGACCAAGGGCAGCAAATGCATGGGAACACCACCACTTCCAAGTTCCCCTTGAAGCCACACACCATCCTGACTTGGAACTATGGGCAGAATTTTTCACTCGGCGTGTGGCGCATGCCTGACATGCTTGAGCGTAAAATAGCGCGCGATGATGTAGGGTAAGCGTCCCGACATCATCGCGCACTTGCATGATATTTTGCTCGGCGGGCACATGCGGGTGCCAGAGCCAGGCCCGACATTAATTAAGAGGCCAGTTAAGGCCATTAAAAAGTCAACTGATGCCAATTTTTCATTACCCATGCAATTTTGCGCTCGTCGCATGGACAAAACAGGCTGTCGGCCAGCCAACAATTTCAAAAATGTCATCCATGAGCGGGTTAAAAAGCGTCAGCAGCATTGTCAGTGTGGGTATTAAGGAGTTTGGTAGATAGTTTGCTGCTGGTGACTTATTGGTATATGGCAGCTCCATCTATGTTCGGGGCTTCATTGTTAGCATTTCTAGACTTTATTTCAGGACTCCTTGGTGTCTCCAAGGACCCCAGAGAATTCAGACCATGTGGACCCTTCCAGGTATCAGACAGCCTTTGGTTACCCTGGTAATAGGGATTGTGGTTTCTGCTGGAGGCACCTCTCTGAGGAGGATCAGAAGGGCAGAAGGGAGAGGGGGTCAGGTCTCCCTAAGCAGCCTCCAGGAGGAGAGGCGCAAGCACAAGGGGCGCAGGGTCAGCTGGCAGTCCAAGGCAGATGGGGCCGCAGAAGTGGCACTACCCTGCTGCCAGGGTTTACAGGCGGTGATGCAGCTACCTCAATATTTCCAAGGTACAATGCCGAAGGAGGCTCCGCCTCTCAAGGGAGACAGTGACCTCCATCTGTCAGATGTCTGGGCTGAGGTCACCTCCGACTGTGAGGGTGGACACCCCATGTCAGTGGCTCTGAAGGTCACAGTGCCCCTCAACTTCTATGCCTTCAGCTCTTTCCAGGGGTCAGTGGGGGATCTGTGTGGAGTCTCCCAATCAGCTGTCCATAGCCGCGTCAAGCTGGTGACAAAAGCTCTGATCAGGCTGGTTTCATTCATTTCCATACAGACGAGGCCAGCCAGGCTGAGCGAGCCAAAGGTTTTGCAAAGATTGCTGGGTTCCCCCGCATCCAGGGTGCAATTGACCGCAACAAGGCGCCAGCAGGTCAGCTGGGTGCTTTCGTTAACAGGGAAGGGATTCCACTCCATGAACGTGCAGATAGTGTGTGACCATAGGGGGCATAATCTGCAAGTCTGTACAAGGAACCCTGGCAGCTCCCATGACGCGTACATCCTGAGACACTCCCAGGTGCCAAGGGTCCTCAGTGCTCCTGCCTGAATGGATGGATGGCTGCTGGGTGACAAGGGCGATCCCTTGAATAAGTGGCTTATGATGCCTGTCCGCCACCCAAGAACAGAGACAGAGTAGCAGTATGCCTCCACAAGGACAGTGATAGAGAGGACAATAGATCTTCTGAAGACTCGCTTCTCATGCCTGGACCGTTCAGGGGGAGTACTAGAATAACCCCCAGAGTTGATGGTTGCATGCTATGCTCTCCACAATCTCGCACTGGCAAGGGGGGACCCACTGGAGGAGGAGGATCTTGAGGCAGTTCCACAGGCTTGAATAAGCACTACCACCTCATGCCAAGGCTGCCACCTCCATCCCAGATTTCTGAAATGGCCCCTTCCTTTGACCCCAATGTCCACTCGGTGCCTCCGCAATAAAGTTTTGAGCCGCCCATGCCCAGCATTACATACTAGCGCACCCTGCACCACATTAAATAAAAAAGGTGAAGTGTACTCAGGCCATTATGACAAAAGAAAATTTATCTCATGTTGATAGTCAAAACAAAATAAAAGAACCTTCTCTGGTCTTCAACCCCAGACCAGTTAAAATAAACAAAAAATTGCCCAACAGAAGATAACACATGACCAGTCCCTCTTGTGCTCATCGTGCCTTAAACTTAGTTTGCTAGTGCTACATCGTGGTGCTCCCCACTCGCTGGCACCAGCATTGGAGAGAGCCTGCTGACTCTGCTGTCTTGTTGGCCTTGGCAGTCATCCTCTGGCCAGTGGAGTCTGTGCTGGCCCCGCCTGGGAGGGAGCAGCCAGTTCCACGGCTAGCATCTCCCCAGTCGCCGCAGCTTCTTCAGATGCCACAGTCACTGGCAGAGGGGTGTAGGAGCTGCTGCTGTCATCCAGAGTGCCCTGACAGGAGCCTGCAGGGACGACAGGCAGCTCATACGCCAATGTGAGGACCTTCTTGCTCACCATTGGTTATGGGTACCTAGCTGGGATACTGGGTGCCTCAGCCATCTCCCTCGAACCGCAAGGCACTCAGTCCAAGGAGCCAGGGCTCACCCTCTTGGCCAGCTCTGGTGTCATTGACAATTGGCACTCAGGCTCTAACACCCCTGAGCTCCACGGGAGGATGGCCAGCCCTTAACACATCAACAGACTGATCCATTCCAACAGGGTACTCACCCTTCCTGAGTACAGCAGGTCGTTAAACCTCTTGCAGCACTGGACCCAGGTGTGCTGCACAACTTCATGGCTGCTGACCAGCACTGCCACCTCCTCCCAAGCTCTTTTTGTAAGATGTGGTGGCCTCCTCCTTCCATCTCTGGGGACAAGGGTGTCGCTCCAGGCAGCCACCTCCTCCAGGAGGGCTGCAAAGCACTCATCAGAAAACCGGGGAGCCAAGTGCCCACCCAACCTGCCCTCCCGCTTGGCATCTGCAGGCACATTGGAATCCATAAGTTTTAATCTCCTGCTGACAACACCAATGATGTCTTCATCACCGGCAGCCTTCCAGAGCCTGACCATGCCCATTTTAAATCAATGCTGGGTCACCATTGGACCTGGCAGCCGACAGGATCCCAGCCCCTCCCACCCCTTCCCGACCGTTGGGGAGCAGCCATTCACGCCCAGCAGGCCTTAATTGGCCCGCTAACGTGAAATTGCGGTTGGGGGCCGATCATGGGCAGCGGGCCATTTCCCGCCTGCCAAACTCAAAATTCTGGCCTATATCACCGTTCTTTCAAAATCTTGGAACTTCCTTCCTAACAGTTAAGCACAGTTCAAGAAGGCAGCTCACCGGCACCTTCTCAAAGGCACTTAGGGATGGGCAATAAAAATGCTGGCCTAGCCAACAACGCCCACATCCTGCAAAAGGATTTTTAAAAAGATGCTTGTACGTGTGAGGTCATTAATTTTGGACCAAATATGAAAAAGTCGGAGTATTTTTTTTAAATGATGAAAATCTAGGAACAGTGAAATTTAAAAGAGATTTCAAGGCCCATGTATATTGATATTAAAGTAGTGGTCAGGGAAATAAAAATAAAAGAGGCTCATTGAATGTCAGCCTTTATAAGCAGATATAATATAAAAAGGAGAAAGTTTTGCTACATCTACAGAAAGGCCTGATTAGACCACATCTGGAGTATTGTGTATTGTTTTGGATATGGCACCTCACAAAGGATGCATTAACCTAGGATGGAGTACAGTGCGGATTCACCAGAATATCGCCACAGTAACAAGGGTTGAACAAGTGAAGGGGGCACTGAGTAGAGCACTTACCTATTGTGTTAGCTGAATTCTATTAAAATTACACAGCTCTTCCTTGAGATTTTTCCTTACCTGATTGATGCTTTGTAATTACAAAGCTGAAAAAATAAACCTTTTTATTAAAAGGTTCCATCTCACTGAGGAGGCCTCAGGCCAATCCATATTCAGCAACCTGTTCCGAAAACTCTGTTCACATTTTGACAGCTGTGACAAATTCCACCATAGCAGCTAAGACAATCCATACATTGTAAAACAATCAACAACATCAACAAGACCTGGACAATATCCAGGCTTGGGCTGACAAGTGGCAAGTAACATTCACGCCACACAAGTGTCAGGCAATGACCATTTCCAATAAGAGAGAATACAACCATCACCCCTTGATGTTCATTGGCATTACCATTACTGAATCCCCCACTATCAACATCCTGGGGGTTACCATTGACCAGAAACTGAACTGGACTAGCCATATAAATACTCTGGCTACAAGAGCAGGTCAGAGGTTAGGAATGGTGCGATAAGTAAAGCACCTCCCGACTCCCTAAAGCCTGTCCACCATCTACAAGGTACAAGTCAGGAGTGTGACGGAATACTCTCCTCTTGCCTGGATGACTGCAGCTCCCACAACACTGAAGAAGCTGGACACCATCCAGGACAAAGCAGTCCACTTGATTGGCACCACATCCACAAACATTCACTCCCTCCACCACCAACGCACAGTAGCAGCAGTGTGTACCATCTACAAGATGCACTGTAGGAATTCACCAAGGCTCCTTCAACAGCACCTTCCAAACCCACAACCACTACCACCTAGAGGGACAAGGGCAGCAGATAGAGAGGAACGCCACCACCTGGAGGTTCCCCTCCAAGTCACTCACCACCCTGACTTGGAAATATTTCCTTCACCATCGTTGAGTCAAAATGCTGGAACTCCGT
Organism: Carcharodon carcharias; assembly: GCF_017639515.1. Lineage (NCBI taxonomy): Eukaryota > Metazoa > Chordata > Chondrichthyes > Lamniformes > Lamnidae > Carcharodon > Carcharodon carcharias. Next base: position 66,708,575 of record NC_054478.1, on the reverse strand, counting down.
TCCTAACAGTACCTACACCACATGGACTGCAGCGGTTCAAGAAGGCAACTCACCACCACATTCTCGAGGGCAACTAGGGATGGGCAATAAATGCTGGCCCAGCCAGCGAAGCCTAAATCCCGTGAATGGTTTTTAAAAAATCAAACAACCCACAACATTCTAAGAAAAAGTCAATTCGCACCGTCTCTCAATGTTAACAGATCCTTTAAGAAATTCCAAGATCTGGATCCGCACCTTCGCTAAAAACTAATCAGTTTTTCCTTGGGTCATATCTTATCTGTGTACCTAGTTTTGTTGAAATCCATCCATTAGATTTTGAGCTATATTGTCTACAGACTAACAGACTTGGGTGAAAACGTTACCTCCACCCACCTTCAGCAATGGATGTAATAATGAAAAGATATTACATAAATGAAGCTCGTATTCCCTGGAATATTGAAGATTTAGAGGTAATTTGAGGTTTTTAGAATTTTGTAAGGAATTGATAGGGTAGATAGAGAGAAACCTTTTCTGTTTGCCCAGGACAACATAACTTAGCCTTAAAATCAAAACTAAGCCATTCAGAAGAGAAGCTAGGACGCATACAAAGGGTGGTAGAAGCAGTGAACCGTCTCCCACAAAAACCTGTACACGTCTGAATAAAACTGTTAACGGAAATTATAATTCATGAAGATAGTAATGCCAGAACTGTGCAATCCCCTCAAGTCAGGTCTTGAAACCACTTTCATGACTGGGATTGCGCTATCAATGTCTATCAAGTAAACTACTGCTTTGAATTTTCTGCCATTAGTTCTTTCTAATCGAGTTGGTGACCTTGAAACCTTTGGTTGTTGTTGTAAAAACTCATCTGGTTCACTAATGTCCTTTAGGGAAGGAAATCTGCTGTCCTTACATATGACTTCAGACCCACAGCAATGTGGTTGGCTCTTAAATGCCCTCTGAACAAGGGTAATTAGGGGTGGGTAATAAATGCTGGCCTAGCCAGCAATGCCCACATCCCATGAATGTATGAAACAAAATTCTTAAGATACGCATCAAATCTCACAAACATAACTACATTGCTGCATTGTGCAGATGGCAAATGCTTCTATTTGTCCATGCTGCAATTTCATTTATTTCTTCATGAGAAACAGCCATAAACACTTGTACTGACTGGCTTGAATTCCTCAAATTATTGATGCTATGATGTGCTGCACTAACCCAGACTCTCAATAGCATTTTCATAATCAGAAAGTAGTTTTATTGCATGAGCTTGCAGTAGATCTGTCACCACAGATACAGAATCATACATGTTTATGCTCCCTACCATAGCATCCATCACAAATTCTTTATTTTACAAGCAATGATGATAGTTGGCTGGAAAATTAGACGTATGGCTGATCAGGAACTGGAACAACAGCTTATGAGGAACTGCAACACTTTAGTTATATTCTGAAGAGTCATATTTGACCCAAAACGTTACCTCTGATTCTCTATCCACAGATGCTGCCAGACCTGCTGAGTATTTCCAGGTCTTTCTGTTTTTATTTCAGATTTCCAGCATCCACAATATTATGCTTTTATCTTAATTAACCTGTAAAAAGTTACTATTTTAGCTTTAATAATAGCATGACTTTGGCTGCATATTGAAATATAAAGCATTCACATAGCTTCAAATCTTCATAAAAGTCTTTTGATGTTCACACATTCTCATATTTCATCTGCATTGATAATATAGGCTGGTGCCAGTCGAATTATGTCTCTGTGGGTTGGCTTGGGTAAGAGATCAGCATCACAGAAAAAAGCAAACTTTTCATGTATCAGAGATGCATATAGCTACTACAGTCTCGGTGGAACTTACATTTGGAATATTAAAAAAAGATTTATCTAGACTGATTGAAGGACTCTGCAGTATAGCCTGTTCATGGTATCCAAAAATATTGCAGCCTGTGTTCATTACACATGCTTTCCCTATAAAGGGGCATTTCCATGGACTAAGCAGAAGAAGCAAGACAATCCCAAATAGGAGGGAAAGTACTAAAGCTAAAAGAAATGTCTATAGAGCTAATCATTCAATTAGAGTACTGAAAAAGACATCATTCCACCGCCAGTGAGAGAAGATTGCATGAGTCAGTCCAAAAGAATAATGGGAAGGAAGAAGGAAATTTTTTTGATTTATGTAGAACTTTTCACAATCTCAAAGTCCAAAAATGCTTTATAGCCAATCAAGTACTTTTGATGTGAAGTCACTATTGTAATACAGAAAAATGCAGCTGCCAATTTGCACATGGCAAGGTCCCACAAACAACAAAAATCCACATGACTAGCTGATCTGTTTTTGGTAATGTTGGTTGAAGGATAAGTATTGGCCTGGACACCTGGGGGACTCCCATGTTCTGTTTGAATAGTGCCATGGAATCTTTTAGACTCTACCTCAGACAGTGGTTGGGGCCTTGGTTTAACGTCTCAATGAAAAGATGGCAATGTAGTATTCTTTCAGTACTGCTCTGAAATGTCAGTCTGGTTTATACAATAAGGGCTGAATTTTCGATCTGGGTTGGGAGCGCAGAGTTAAGAGTTCTAGATAAAAATAGTGGTTTCATTAAGTATAAAACTACAGGTATGATTAAAGCTGAGATGAATAATTTAAAAAAGGTAAAAGAGGTGAAGAAATTGATCAGAAGAGCCAAAAGAGATAATAAGAATAAAGTTGTAGCAAATATAAATTGAAATATGCCAGTTTTCTATATTTTTGAGGAAAAATGGATTTCAGTTATAACCAAGGAATGCCAGATAGATATCCTTAATTATTTATGATATGTGGCAGAATTTACAAATCAACTTGAGCAATGACTTTCCCATACAAGGTTGGAAATTAAAGGGCAGAGGAAGAAAAACTAATAGATTTAGAAACTACCTACAAAAATGTGGTAGACAGATCAAAACTAAAAGAGTGTAAGGATTTTGTACTTCAGGCCAAAGTATTGCAGAAGGTGGCAAAGGAAATTGATCATAGCTGATGCATATCTTAAGTGAATCACAAAATAACGGAGTTGTGCCATAAGACTCAGAGGAAAATGTGGTGCCAATTTATGGAGCATGGAAGAATAATCCAGAGAACTGTAAACATGTGAACTTGATACTGGTAGTTGGGAAAATAATAGTGAATAATCACAGAATGATCAAATATAATTAATACAAATTTACACATGGTAGGTCCTTCATGATAAATCTACTAGAGTCTTTTGGGTTAGTTGACAATGGGAGCTCATTAGACATATCTTGTCCTTAGCAAAACTTTTGGTTTACATCGGAAATGATGTTAAAATATAATATGTCTTTCGAAATGATGTTACAATGTAGTACACTATGCAATAGGAGTTTATCTTCTCTAGTGAGTAACTAACTAACCCCAATATCTACTTGGAGCAGGGAAGAGATTAGAGGTGGCAGTTTAGCAGACTAAAAACAAAGGAATATGGGTTTCCCGCAGGTCATGCTGAATTTAACAGTAGAATCTATTTCAAATGTTTTCAAAAACTTAAGTGTCAGGCTGGGAATTGGAAAGCAGCTGGCGAGCAAATGATAGGCAAGTCTGAGATGTGAAAATGAGACCAATCATGGGGTGATGGTGGTGGCGTCCACCATTACGGTGGGGGTTGTTGGAACATTTGGAAATCATTGTGGGGGTGGGGGGGGAATATGTGCAGTCTGAGATTGTGAGGGGGTTGGAATTTGGAGATTGTGGGGATGGATGAGCAACTACAGATCATGAGATAGGTGGGACACCTGGAGAACAGTAAGTAGTTAGATATCACAGGGTGAGGGCAACAAGAGGAGCGAGCATTTACAGACTGCTATGGGGGTGGTGTAGGGAGAAATAAACAGCTAGAGATCATGGGGTGGTGGGGTGAGCAGCCGGAGAACTCAGTGAGCACAGGGATTGTGATGAGTTGAGTAGTCAGAGGTCACAGGTTGTGGAGCATGAGTAGTGGTAATTGGGGGAGTCAGAAATCGTGGGGTCTAATCGTAGACTTTATAAACAGGTTAGTTTTATTGGTGGGGGGGAGGGTGTGCTGAAGAAACATTCTTGCTCTTTTTTGCCTGCAAACAGTGCCATAAATGCATTTAGATCAAAGGTCCGTCCCCTCTCACCATCTTTTACTTGTCCAGTTTCCATCCAGTGTGGCAGGAGGTTTGGTTGGGGTCAGGTTTGAGAGATTTTCTTTTACTTCACACCTGTCCTCAACCTACCTCTCTTTGGGGGTTAAATTTTACCCCATTCAGAGGAAGCAAAAGTAAAATAGCATTTAATGGAACAATATGACTATCAGGTTATCAGAGGAATCAGTTTTGAGGCTATGGTATATTGATGAATATAAATGAACAAAAAGACAGGGCCAAAACTCTCAAAGTTGATTTTAAAAAATCAGAAACAAACAATCTGGGCACCATACCATGTTGGAGTTATCCTGGAATTGAAAAGAGAACAAGAAAGGACAACTAAGTTGATGGAAAGGATCTGTGCTTTGAGGAAAGGTAAAGGGTGTTGGGAGTAATCACATTTGTGGAAAAAGTGGCAAAGAGTTGCCCTTATTGAAGCACTCAAAAACTGTTTGGAAATCATTAAACTGGATCCAAAAAAGCTTTATGATGAGTGGATATGGATTCATCCTTAAATAAGAAAACGTAAATGCAGAATATCCCTCCCAGAAAGGTGGTGCTGAAATGTTTTATGTGTTAAGAGGGAGGCAAGTGGCTGTTGAAGATTAGAGGTGAAGTGGAATACGAAGTTTGTTCCTCTGAAATCAGCTAGTTGGATCAAAATAAATGTCTCTGGTCCCCTAATGTTCTACGCTCCCAAGGAAATTGGATCACATTGATGGAATAGGTAGTTTCATTATATCTAGTGATGCATCTTGGTTAATCATGCTCACATGTATTTACTTAATTGCCTTATAGAATCAAGAAGGAATTTCCCAGTTGTCCCTAAAATTAGTCACAGTATTTTGTCTGTGCCATTGTCTCCCCCAGGTATTATGGTTTACTAGAAATATGGGAAGGAGATGCATGAGGTTCCACTGTCTATGGGATAAGGCCTGATGGTTTTTTCTACCTTCTGTCTTTGCAGAAAGAGAATGGTGAGGAAGAAAGAAAAAGGAAGAACAGTGAAGAGAATTAACTCTTTAAATTGTTACTTTTAATTTAAAATTGCCCTTTTACTATAGAGTTGATATTCTGATATTCAAATATCTTTATTCTCATGATTGTCTCTGAGTCACAATAGAAGAATGAGAATCTTAAAGAAAATCCAATCAATAAGCCCAAGGATTAAATATATATATTTTGAAATTAACATTCCATAAATGGCATGCAGTCTAAGTGGTATTTTATTTCCCTCCTGTTTGAGTTCCTATCTTAAAACATTGCATTCTGCAAAATTCCTCAGCTGTAAGGACAAGTTGGTGACCTGCTTTCAATGTGGAGAGATATACAGAGCTGGTCATCTGAGATACACAAATTGATGCCTGTCCTATAATTCTTTGATGAACGAGGTAAAATTGAGAACTTGCCACATAGGGAATAAACAAATAAAGACATTGTTGCTGCACATCTTTTTGTCTTTGGCTAATAACTCATTGTGGTATAGATTTTTTGTTATTACCTCTGCACAAAAATGTTTTACCTTAAGATCGGTATCAAGACACGCCATCTTTTTAGCTTCAGCAAGAGCCTGAAGTTGTTCATAGTCAATTGGTTTGTACTTCTGACTTCCAAGACCATTTCTCATTCTTATTACCAGCTTCTCTAATAGAAAATTATAAAAAATAAAAAGTTTCAATGCATGTTCAGGATTCATTTTGCAAAGGAAAACAAAGTGTATGAGCAAATAAAAAGTAAAGCAATTACCAAGTTTGTGTTTAACAACTTAGTGCTTCCAATTGATACTTAATCTTATATAGCATCATTGAACAATTACAACACAGAAGGAGACCATTCGGCCCACCGTGTCCATCTCTGCAAAAGCAACTCAACTCAGAGACAGTTTAAATTGGTGTTGTCTGCTTCTTGACCTTTCCACCAATGGGAATAGTTTCACCCTATCTGCTCTGTCCAGGGTCCTCATCATTTTGAACAGATATAACATTTTCTCTCAGTCTCTTCTCTAAGGAGAACAGTCCCACCTTCACCAATTTTGCCACATAACTGGAGTCTCTCATCCCAGAATCATATTTGTAAATCTTTTCTGCACCCTCTCCAATGCCTTCACATATTTCCTAAAGTGTGGTGCCCAGAATTGAACCCAATACTCCAGCTGATGTTGAATCAGTGTTTTATAAAGGTTCACTATAAATTCCTTGCTTTTGTACCCTACACCTTTATTTAGAAAGCCCTGGATCTCATATGCTTTCTCAACCTATTGTGCTACTTTCCACAATTTGTGCACACATACCCCAAGGTCCCTCTGTTCCTGCACTCCCTTGAGAATTGTGTCCTTTATTTTATATTGCCCTCCTCTTTCTTCCTACCAGTTTGTACCACTTCAAATTTCTCTGCATTAAATTTTATCTGCCACTTGTCGACCCATTCCACCAGCTGTCTGTCTTCTTGAAGTATATCACTATACTCCTCACAGTTCATAATACTTCCAAGTTTTGTCATCTGCAAATTCTGAATTTGTGCCCTGAACACTCAAGTCCTAATATAGATTAGCAAACACTGTGGTCCTGATACTGACCTCAGAGAAACCCCATTATATACCTAAGGTAAAAACAAAATACTGCAGATGCTGGAAATCTGAAACAAAAACAGAAAATGCTGGAAAAACTCAGCAGGTCTAGCAGCATCCGTGGAGAGAGAAACAGAGTTAATGTTTCGAGTCCGTATGACTCTTCTAAGTACAGCACATCAACTACATTACCTCCATCAATCATCTCTGTTATCTCATCAAAAAAACTCAATCAAATTAGTTAAACACATTTTGCCTTTAATAAATCCATGCCAGCTTTCCTTAATAAATTTGTTGAAGTGACTTTTGTTCCAGGTAAGCATTTCTAACAGCTTCCCCACCAAACAAGGCTAAACTGACCAGCATGTAGTTGCTGGGTTTATTCTTACACAAGGGTGTAACATCTGCAATTCTCCAGTCCTCTGGCACCACTCCTGTATCTAAGGAGGATTAGAAGATTATGGCCGGTGCCTCCAAAATTTCCACATGTACTTCCGTCAGTATCCTTGCTGTATCTGATCTGGTCCTGGTGGCTTATTAGGCAAAATCTGTGCTCTCACTGGTGGCGAGCTTGGAAGCAGGAAGGGCGTTTACTTAGGCGGGATGGTGCTGTGCTGGAACCCCGCTGCCTTTCTGTCTCCACCGGAATTAAGTTCTGGGCGGGAAGGCCCAAGGTTGACCTCCTCACCCAACCACCTATTGAGGCCCTTAAGTGGCCAATTAATAACCACTTAAAGGCCTCATCCTGCCGCTGCTGGCATTAACCCAGTGGTTGGCAGGCCTGTTGACAAATGGCGTGCATGACAGGTAAAACCGTGCAGCCAGCTTGTCACCTCCTGGGTGCAGAGTTGGGGGAAGATGGGTCGGTCCCTCAATCAAAGGCAAAGTGACTGTTCAAAGGACTTGACATTGGGAAGGGAGGGGCCCACTGAGAGCCATGCCCAGCCCTTGCTGCCGACCCCGTACACCCCCCTTACAGCGACCATCACTCAGCAAGTCCCCCCCAACCCCCAACCCAGTCTGCCCCATATCACACTGCAATCCAGGAACTTCGATGGTTGTCCTTCCTGCAGCAGCCACGACCTTCTCACTGGCACTGCTCAGCACATATTGACTAATATGATTTATGCTAATTGATTGTTTCTTTAGTTTTGAGAACATATGCAACACTATTTCACTGTTACTGGCCGGCAGGCAGCTCTCTGTAGGTGAGACTTCCCCCCATGGTCTTGATTCCAGGGCAAGGCTAGCCGCTGGCTTCGCCTCTGCCTGATTGGCTTGTGGTTCTTCGGGCCTTCCCAAAAAAGGCAGTACAGGTCTCTCGCTGGCTCTCCAGCTGGCAGATGAGACACCGACCCCACAATATGGTTCTGCCAATCAATTTTAAGCACAGACAGCCTTTCTAAAATCTTTTTAAAAAATAAATGTCCATCCAGTGTCTCAACTAACTCATCTTTCACTACAGCTTTAGCAGCAGCATCTTCCTTGGTAAAGACAGATGCAAAGTGCTCATTTAGTAGCTCAGTCATACCTTCTGTCTTCCTGCATTGATCCCTTTTTGACCCTACCTGGCCTTACTCTTCCTTTTACTATATTGACTGATATGATTTATGCTAATTGCTTGTTGCTTTGCTCTTGAGAAAGTATGCAACACTATTTCACTGTTACTATATAATTTAATTGGATATCCTATTTGATTTACACAATAAATTTTAAACCCATCAGAATTTTATTGGTTATTATCAAAATTCATAAAATCCTATTGTCAAGATGGGAAAAAAGTTAAAAACACTGTGTACAATATATTTCAGATTCAGACTCAAAATACTTTGCAATGTAGACAATGACATCACATACAAATAGAATTTAATATAATTGTTTATAATTCCATAATTTTCACTGAATCAGAAACTACCAGTAAGTACCAGAAAACAAATTTTTGTCAACATAACAAATGGTATAGCAAATAACAGCATAAGAAAGAAACTCCAGAAATTAACATTAAAACAGATATTTAATAGTACTTTAAATCGGCACATTGCATTGTGGTAACATACTATCTAATTGATGAACTGTTCTCTACCCTATGGTGTTCGAATCATTTCTGTATTTCCTGAATCCAATTCTATCTTCATTACCTGTATTTTCTATTTGTTTTGTGCTAAACCCCAGTGCATAATTGTCAATGCAAATGCAAACTATTTAAGCAGAAACAGTAAGTAGTTTACCTTAGGTAATGAATAATGTGTTGATTTAATGAATATTAAAACAGGACTATCAATACTAGTCTATTTGAAATGCAATGTTATAGTCGTTTACTTTAGACTTTAAAATCTGAGTATAAAACTGTCTTATATTCAACCAACTTTAGGTTTTACAAGAGTGATGACCGCAGGTTATTTGCCTGTTGTGAAAATGGATTTTTAAAAAATATTTTGTGTAATATTGTTATTCTGTGAAAAAGGTTGTGTGTCTGTTTGTGAGTGTATGTGTAAATGATTTAATTAAGCTGGGGAAAGGTTACTAGAGACATGTTGTCTGGGAGGTAAGACATGAAAGGAAAGAGGTGTTGGGTGTGCATTTGTAATGAGATATTATGGTGGGTTTGAGGTACAGGTAAATAAGTTGGATCCAACATTTGCATCTTAGATAGGTTGAGAGTTTGTTTGAATATCAAAATGAAGTCAGAGGTGACAAGAAACATTTTTGCATCTTACAGGAGTTCCATGGTAAACAGGAGACGGTATATTACATTTTATTGACCCAAAAGCAGAGACAAAATAGAAACATCAAAGATTTTATATTTGGAAGGATTTGAGTTTCAAAGAGGTGTGAGAACAATGGGACCAGAGATGAAAGGGGGAAAAGGGTATTTTGAGAGTTACTGTAGAGATCTTAGTTGGGGGTTGTTGGCTGTGTGAGGAAGATCTCCTGGAAACAGCTCTAGCCTGGGAGAAGATGCAGTTTGAATCAGCCATTCAGTCAAGCCAGAAAAGTCTTGGGCTGCAAAAAGCAGTCTTGTTCTGAAGTCTTGGATTTTCACTGCTCAGTGGAAGAGAGTTTATGAGGGCCATGTGGTATGCTTTTAGTAAAGCTACAGCAGTTTGCCTTGGGTAATATTATTGGATTTTTATAGTTAAACATCTATAAGGGAGTGTTGCCTGGAAGGTGTTTATTTGTGGGTCTGACTAAGTAGAGAGTCTTTTGGGAGAATGTTTTGTAAGACTAATTTTAACTGTGTAATTGTAATCTTGTGTGCTTAAGCTTCCTTTTATTCTTGTTAACAAAACTTGCACTTTTAATTTTTAAAATCCCAAAAGTGTCACTGGACTTCTTGCTGCTGAGATCAATATGTTTACAGAATACAAAAAAAGGGTGGGCCAAAGGCAAGTTTCCCCTGGGATTTGGTTTACTCAACAATTAACATCTGTAACATAACACTGTACACAAACTTTGTTTTCCTTTTTATCCACTTGCTATATCTACTTAAAATTTTGACTTCATCAAATCAACACCAAATTTTACACTACATCTTTGACAGGTTGGCTTAAAACGTTCAGGCAATTAAGCATTTATAATTTGAATAAATCTTAGAAAGTTTTCCAACATGCACTAAGAGAACAAGTTTTTCAAAATTTTTTTGCTAATTTATTTTACGCAGCTGTACTTCTTCCCTTCCAAAAGTAATGATTCCTGCTATGTTTCTTTGGCACCTTGTCCACTTGTCCTTCCTTGAGTGAATTCAGACAGTGGATGGTAACAAATACATGACATCACAGAAAAATATCCAGATACTAGCACCAACCGCTCGATCACAATCTGGAGCAAGAACATTTGTTTACTCTTCCCCTGGTTAATGCCAGTTGTAGTGCCCTTACTGTCACTTGCTCAAGATCAGCTAGCTCAGGACAAATTAAGATTCAAAACTGAAACCTTTGGTCCGTATAGCTCAGCTGCACACTACAGGTATCAGCTGAAACATCAGAATTAGAATTGGGAAAGCGGGAAGAATTTCCCTTCCTGAACCTGCTTTTTTGACCAATTTTAGCCCAGCTCAGATCACTTAACTCTGCACTAATGAGGATATCAAACCTGGATTGTATGGATTACTGCATTAATGAGCTGAGTAACTGGGTGAGTTTTAATAAGAAATAATTATTGTATATACCTGCATCTTCTGCTCTGTGATTTGTGATGAACATTCGGAGATCTCTTCCGCTCATTGTTCCTACAGGAAAAGTGGTTCATAACAGTTATATATATTATTAAAATTCATTTTGGTGAATTGGAATACTCTATATGAGGAAAGTTGGTGTATAAGTTAGCAATAAAGTATACTCATTTTTGAAATGAATTAATGAATTCTTTCACATTTAGAGCCACAATTCAAAATCTGACAACGGGTCATTGACCTGAAACATTGGGATTTTAACTTATTCAAATCCACCCACTTGTACAAAGTTAAATTCAGGTCCAACTCTGTTTCTCCCACAGATATTGCCTGATCAGTTCTTGTTGCAGAAATTGACAGACTTGCTAAGTGCTTTCAGCATTTTCAGTTCTTGTTTCATTTAGCACCATTATGTTGATTGTTTTCCTGCCCTTTCATTCACACTGTCAACATTAGTTAAAATGAGCCCTGTTGCTTTTACTGCTCATATTACTTCTCTTGTAATTTAAAACCTTTGACCAATACCAGCAAGTTATGCAGCCAATTGATAAATCTGTTTTGGCACACAAGTTTTCAAAAGATATCGAAGAGGGATCAGAGAGAAGTGGCTTGGTTTAGCAATCTTATCCTGTGAATAGGTGAATCTTACAGCCCAAGAGCATCTCCAGTTCAATCCCTGGTCTTTGATATGTTTACAGCTACAACCTCCTTAAAAACAACTTTAATGTTGTAAATGTTCTTTGGTGCTTTACAGGAAAGTAATTAGACAAAAATTGATACCAAGTCAAAAGAAGCTATTTGGAAGAGAGACTAAAAGCTTGGCCAAAGAGGTAGATTTTAAGGAGTGTCTTAAAGGAAGAGAGAGATGGAGAGGCAGAGAAGCAGAGAGATTTGGGAGAATTTCTTAGTTCAGGAGCTAGACAGCTGAAGGAACATCCTTCAATGGTGCAGCAAAGGAAATGGGGATGCACAGAATGACAGTGCGGGAGGAAGACACAGTTTCTAGATGGTTGTACCATTGGGGGAGGTTTCAAAAATAGGGAGAAATGCCATGAAAGGATTTGAACATAAAAATGGGAATTTTAAATTGGAGGCTTTCGTAGACTGGGAGCCACAATGGTGATGGATCAATAAGACTTGATGCATTAGGATACAGGCAACAGTGTTTTAATGAGCCTCAGTTTATGGAGGGTGAAGGATGGGCAGTTGGAATAGTTGAATCTGGAGGTGACAAAGGCTTGAATGAATCTTTCAGGAGAAAATGAAAAGCAAGAAGTGGGTGAAGTTATGGAAATAGAAGTAGATATTCTTTGTAATGGAGAGGATAATGGGGTCAGAAGGTCAAGACAGGGTCAAATAGGATACCAAGATGCAAACAGTCTGATTTAGCTGGAGACAGTGACGTGGGAGGGAGATAAAGTTGATGGCTAAGCACTGCATCAAGGACGACCTTGAAGTGAGATACTAGAGAGCATTCAGCATCATTTTTATTTGTTCTCAAGCCATGTGTTCTAGCTTCGCTAGGTTCATATCTTGTTCAGCTCCAGTTACATTAAACAGAGACAGAAGAGTAGCAAGTATGATTCCAAGAGTTAAGGCTTTAAAATACCAGAAGACTTGTAGAACTAAACTTGTCTTCCTTGGAGAATAACATTTTACAAATTTTTAAAATGCTAAGAATGGTGGATGATGTAGATGCACACAGGATTTGCGACTTTAACTACATCTGAAAAATAAAGGACATGTTTAAATTTAATAAGCCTCAAGTGAGACTAAAAGTTAAAATATTCATTTTCCCCATTACAGTGCACATGAAATGGCAGCTCAAGAAAACCAATTGGGACAGAAGTTAATTAACTCCTTCCGAAGAAACTAGATAAATATCTGATTGGAAACTGGATTGAAGGTTAAATGTAGCAGTGCAATTTATATGATTCAACCTGCCAGAGGACATGATAGTCCCTAATGTTAATTGTATTATCAAGGTTAAGGATACATAGTGAAGGGCATTGATTGATTAAGTACCTTGAGCACATATAAAGAAATACTGTTGGGACACAGGCTTGGTTAAGGAGGAGGCAGACTTATGTAATGGTTAGGGAGGAGGCAGACATATGCATTCTGTAAATAAACGTAATATTAAGTAAAAAGATTGGTATCTGGTTTTGTACTTCCCCATCAGAATGAATTAACATGGTAGCACAAAATGGCTGTTTAAAGGTGAAGGTTGAAAACAAAGAAAAAAATTGCTAGAGAGAGGATTGCGATTTGAGTTATTTTTGTGAAGAGTGACTGAAAGCAAGTGTAAATTGACAGAGTATTATTACCCACAAATATTCTCTGAATCCAAAGCTTATGACCATTGGAAAAAAGAAGCGGACAGGGGTCACGTCCTCACCGAAGGGAAAAAACAAGGCATTGTCACTTTCTAACAAAAATAAAATCAGAAGCAAAGTATTTTGTGAGCTGAATGCTTGTCAGTTGGATACTAATGAATGGTTGGATTTTCTATTAAGCTTCATCGGTGAAATTTACAAGAAAGGTGGTCTATTGGGTGCCTATGAGGCATGGTCAGATTTTGATAGATTTTGTAAGATGGACTGTCATTCCATAAAGGAATACATCATGGACTTTATTAGACTGTTTGAAAGATTGCTGAAATTCAATTTGGGAGACTCCTTATTCAGTGCTCGCATTTAATTTGCTGGATTGTACTTCTCTGCTATATGGTTAGGTTCCTAGTCTTAACTGGTGTTCAGTTCTCAGGAAAAGACCCCCTGCTGTTTTAAAAAAGTCCCGGGGAAGCAATCATTTCCTCTGACTTTGATAATGCCAATGGGACATTCTGCGCTGTCACAAAGGATGGAGGACTCAATGACCCAGAACTTTCATTCCTCGGAAAGTCGTACTCCGGAGCCCAGAAGATGTGCTAGAGGATCCTCTCGGAAGTGCCCATGCAAAGACTGCATGGGAATTGTCCAGGAAATTTAAACTTCTGTTTGACAATTGGCCCGCACCTGGAACTATTCAATACTCCAATTGAAATCAGAGATTTCGGATGATTCTGACCAATCCCTTAGTAGATTAGTTGCCTAGGAAAAGTTAAAATCGTTTCCAACTCCTGGGTAAGTATACCACTGAACCCTCCCCCCACCCCCCCAACTCCACTGGATTCCACCAATTACCCTCCCAATCCCTGACTACCACCACACTTCCCAAACCCCTGACTACTCCCCACCACCGAACTACCCCACCCCCACTCCCCAACCCCAACCACATTAACCCCTCACCCACTAACCTTACATACTTAGTTTCTCTCTTTTGGACCTTTAAACTTACCAGTCTACAGCAGCTAGTGCTGTAAAAATGAGGCATGGCTTCACTTCCCCCGACGTTGCTATCCTGCATTTAAGGCCTCTAGAGCTGCCATGCCGCACTTTCTCACCAGGCCTAGGTCAGAAGATTGGACAAGAAATGTGAAACTCCCGACCTGGGTAAGTAAAAAGGAGCAAAGTGGCAATCTGATGGTGAGCGCCACTCCAAGGAAGTTCTGGGCCAAAGATTGTGCCCTTTCGAAATCATTTAGATACAGGCACAGATGTCACTCCAACAGAAGAGTTACAGACAAAGGGAATGGGGATGAAGGCATTTGTAGAAGATCTGGCAGACAACAGGATTGGTGCAGTAATAATAGATGAATGAACCCCAGGAATGCTCAGGTTAATATGTTAATAGGTGCTTCAGAGTTGACTCAAAATATCATTATGCAATGAACTGCCCAAAGTGGAACAGCAGGAACACAGAGAATTTGAAAGTTGAAGGTAATGATAATGATCTGTCTGAGGGAACCGTACTAGCCACAAGAAGTCTTCACAAGAAGTCCAGTAATAAGTGTACCAGTTGCGGATTCTTTTAATTGTGTTGTATTGGACTGAGGTTGCACATCCACAGAATGTGGAATGGATTGGTTGAAATATTATTTGGATTCATTCAGTAGTAAGTATCGAAGTAAGGTCAAGGAATATGAAAGTTCTACTTGCTTCAGATTCAGGGATGACGATATGTTAGAGTAATTAAAAAGACTTGTGACTCTATGTGGAATAGCTGGGTAAGCCACTTTATTAGTACAGATGCAGTGTCTAGTGTGATACATTTGCCGCTGAGGAAGCCTTTCCATCAGATGAAACTGGACATGGAACATGATAAAGCAATTGTTTTTGGAAAGTCAGTAGATATGCAGTTTACCCAAAAAGGGCATTATTGCATTTCCTTTATAAAACCTGCAATTTGTAATCAGGATGTTAAAGAAGTATTAATGGCATCAGGTGATAAGAGTTTGAGAGAGAAAAAAGAAATTGTCTTGAAGTTACATGGACAATTTGCTCACCCTCCTTATCACAGATTAAAAACCCTACTATAGGATGTAGGAGCGCTTGATGATGAGCACACAAGGCTCATAGATGAGAATAGTAAAAAATATGATATATGTAATAAGTGTTGGAGTCCAAAGCCTGTTTTAATCTCCCAATGGCACAAACTTTAATAAAATTGTAGCCATGTATTTAAATGTGTGGGACAAGGCCTAGAACATTTTCATTTTACATGTTATAGACAAAGCAACCAGATTCAATTTTTCTACAATAATACATGGTAAGAACAAAAGTGTGATGTACATACCAAAAGTGTATGAGTGGAAGGATGCAAATTTTTAGGGAGAACAGGGAAAACCACCAATTTTAAACACTTGCTAATTGTCCAAGATGATGCACAAGACATTAGATCTATGGACTGACAAAATGAGGTAAAACCGTGGAAAGCTAGGAAACGCAGTGTGAGTTCCCTTGGGGGATCTGGAAGTGACTCTGACACTAGGAAATGATCACATACTGGCAACAGAACATCTGATCGTGGGACATAAAAATCATGTAGCAGTAGTCCAGAAAGAGATAGGAGGGCAAGTAAATGCCATAGGTCGACTAGGTTATGCAATACAGAATACAGAACAATATAGGAACAGTGCTAGAAATAGGAGCCCTTAAAACTGGGAAGTTTTGCTGCCAACAAATTAGAAGATAAATTAATAAGAGAGGCAAAACAAAAATAGTTGGATAGTTGGGAGGAATCCAACTGGAAGATGTCTACTGAGGTGCCAGACAGGGGATAGCCAGCCTTATCACACAGATGGAAATTTATGGATAAAGTCTTCCCAGATGGGACATATAAGGTAATAATGGCTTGGTGTTTTGAAAAGAGATTTGGAGATCAAGATATTAGCGTGGGCTCCCCCATGGTGAGAAAAGTAATCTGAAAATTTTCTTAGCTATGCAGGCTACATATTAATGGAAATGTAGCTCAATCAAAATGTGTTTTTGCAGGGTGAAAATTTTCAGAGAGATGTGTTTTTGAATCTGCCTAAAGAGGCAAGTGATATAAAGGGAAGCTGTGGAAATTAAACAGATGCGTTTATGGATTGAATGTTGAATCGAGGGTATGAATTTCCCAGATAGGCCTGTCTTGCTGAAAGTAGCCTATACTCAACTGAAAGCAGATCAAGCAATGGTCTACTGGTATCATAAAGTTTCAGGCATCTTTATGATGCATGTCGATGATTTTCTTTGGGGAGGTTCTGTGGAATTTGAGTAATTTGTTATAAACAAGATTAAAGGGGAATTTAAGATCTGAAGTCAGGCTTCAGGGCTTTTAAATATGTAGGCTTAGACTTTGAGCAGAATAAGGAGCAACCCTGAATCAGCAATTGTATCTAAAAAGTGTAACTCATATCCCAATAAATCATGTTGGGTTTTCACAAAAAGATTATCTTACATCTAAAGAAGAAACAGAGCAGTTACACAACTGAGGGCCCTGTCAACCATATATATGGTCATTGGAAGTTCATTTCATGGTCCAAATGAGTTCTTCTTAACTATTGCTTTCTTGTCTGAGTAAATCAAGTTAACCTAAAATTTAGACTGAAAGTTTCGCATCACCCTTATTATCAACCGAGTCTTTAGAAAATTTAATGAAACGTCATTTTAAATTTCTGCAGTTTAACAAGTATGTACCACAATGGTACATCTTAGCTCAAAGATTTAGCGTGATTTTACAATACTGACATGAGCAATCCACATAAATAAATACATTCTGGAGAAAATATCTAGTTTACTGGAAAAGTAATTTACAATATTTCCTCCTTTAATGTCTAAATTGCCACAATTTTAACTCACATCTCCGAAGTCCTGGCAGCTGTGATCACATCTCAAATTCACGGGTGATCCTTTCCCAGAGGCGGATTTCGGTGCCTGGGGCAGGTGAGCTCGCTGGAATGGTGGTTGCATTCACCTTCCCATCTTCCTGAATCACTCGGGCATGGATTGTTGACAGGCGACGCCGTGTTGGCAACCAAGTACACGCTTTCCAATTGGCTCATTTTGCATTGGAACTGCCCAATGAAAGCCAGGATAGCTAGTGGGCTGACCAATGCGACCAAGCCATGCCCAAGAGCAGGGCGGTGACGCAGCGGGGATCGGCTCCAATTTTCCCTTTACCCTGAAGTTGGGAGATGTGAGTGCGAGAGAATGTGCTGCCTGAACGGGGCTTCCGTTCCCCCCTAATCTTCCATGGTGCCCCTTTCGAAATCAGGCCCGGTCAGCCAGAGCAGTAAGTGTTTCAGTGCGAGAGTGAGTGAGTGTGTGAACAGAGAGGCTGGTTCTTGGGCAAACAGACAGGTGTTCTATAACCGCGGGGCAGCGGAAGATGGGTAGCGTTTTGGGGTGAGCGGGATCGGGAGCTGGGGTGTTTGTTCACCCAAACCTCCGTTTCCCTCACTTTCTAAATACTCATGTTGAAGGGAAAAGACGAAGCGACCTCCATGACCATTTGCTCTCTATTGTTCTTGAAGCTGAAAATTGAGGCGAGAGTGCTCCCAAAATGTTGCATTTTCACGTAAGTAGCTTTTCATGGTGTTCCTCGATTGTGGAGTGTTTCACTTGAGTAAGTATTTCCTGCAGTGAAGGTGTGGCGACAATAGAGCGAAGGTTCATAGTGAAATGAAAAGCGTTTAATTTCGTGTTCCTTTGCTAAGTCTTTTCTTTCCCGCCCCTTGTTTGGTGTATTTTTTTTTTGTCCGGGAATCATGGAATATGACCGCTATTTACAAAACAATTGAAGGGTTTGAGCGTTTGTTTAGCATCATTATGGGGAAAAAAATACGCCTTTGCGCCAGTGTGTGCTGCATTGGCTGTACTGGCCTGTCGAGAATACGATCTCTGATTGTGAATGGTGATAAAACAATCCTTGTGCGGTAATTGGGCGTTACCAAATCTGTGCGTGAGACTGTTTTCTGTTTAACTTTTAACTGGGTTGTAAATTTGTTGTTAATATCGAATATTCTTCATAAATTGCTAAAGAAAATCTGACTTTTTAACTTAAGTAATTCTATGGGAGATTCTACTGGTCTCAAAGATCTTAATTCTGTAGTATTAACATTAAATGTATTCAGATAAGCAGCTGACCATGACAATCCTCTGAAATTGGCTATCGAAAGACATGTTGTAAGCGTGACTCAAATTGGATCGCTTAAATTAAAGTGTTTCACAATGTATCGTTCACCTCATAACTGACCGGATCTTCGCGAATCTTGTTTCTTTGTCAAAAGTGCACTAAATTATTTCGTGAAGCAGGCGTATTTTACTACAAGGAATAATTTTACAGAAACCTGAGAGCTTTAGGAGACAATTGCCCGTTTGGACATACATGCTGCCTTTATCAATTTAACCTATTCATTGCACTCTTTGTATTTATATTGTTTTCTTGGAATATTTAGATTTTTCTGCAGAGAGCTCAAATTGTTAGGATCACCTGAAGAAAGTCTAGCCCCAAATGGAAACAAATTTAAATCTTGTATGCCTCCATTTGTGGTTCAAAAAGATGAAAAGCTATGAGGGAACTGAAGAGATGAGCAAAGTATATAGGGTAAGGGGCCAGCCACTTGGTAAATTGTTCCTGCTCCCACCCCAGTGCAAGATTTGCAATGTCAGTTGCCTACTAAATTTAACTTGCTCTTCAAGTGTATATTTTAGTAGTGTCAGATTAGAGAAATGTTCAGAATGTTGCTGAGGGCAAAGAAACGGAGACACATTTACATAGCACCTTGTTGCTTCTCCAGTGTTTGTACTTAACATGAACACTTAGAAGTTCAGTGACTAGCTAAATGGTACTGCGTACAGCAAGATCCCACAAGCAAATAAGATGAGATACATACAATCTACAGCACAGAAACAAGTCATGTGATCCAACTGGTTATACCAGTGATTATAGTGCCTCCTTGCACTAATTGCTTCTTCCCACCCTACTCCAATATAGATAGATGCAGAAGTAGGCCACTTTTAACCCCTCAAACAGGTTCAACCATTCAGTGAGTTGGATGAGATCAGTCTTTTCTTATCTCTTGTGTATTCATCAAGTTTGAACTATGCCATATGCCAGTGAGTTGCATATTTCAGCACATATTCAACCTATACTTTTGATCAGTTAATGACACAGTAAGGGACAGAGTTTAACAAAAATTGTACATTTATGAATAGAAGTTTTAAAAAATGAAATTGAAAGTTCCTTATTGGAATGCACGAAGCATCCGCAATACGATAGATGAACAAGTGGCTCAAATGGGGGTAAATGATTTAGATTTAATCTAAATTTAATTAGAGGCCTGGTTACAACCTTGGGAAATATTCCAGGATACACAATATTTTGGAAAGACAGATGAAATGGCAAAGGAGGATAATAAAAGATGACATAACATATTTAGAGAAGGGATCTGCCCCCAGAAGATCATGTAGTAGTATCGGTATGGGTAGAAATTAGAAATAGCAAGAGTCAGAAAATACTGGTGGGAGTAGTTAAAACTGTTGGATAGAGCATTAAACAAGAAACCACTGGAGCTTGTATCAAAGGCAATGTAATAATTGTTGGGGACTTGAATCTTCATATAGACTGGACAGTCAACTTGGCACGAGTGGTTTAGAGGATGAGTTTGTGGAATGTTTTTTTGATAGTTTCTTGGGCCAATATATTTTGGAACCAACTAGATTTGAAGCTATCTTAGACCTAGTATTGTGTAATGAAGCAGTGTTTGTTAATGTCACAGTAAAAAAAAAAATCCAATGGGAAACAGTGATCGTAATACCACTGAATTCCAGATTAACTTTGAAAGTGACATACTCCATTCACAAACAAGAATCTTCAATTTAAACAGAGCCAATTGCTTGAGTATTGTTGAAAAAAGACAGTCAGAACTTTTCGTCCTGCACTCATCAGGACAATTCGCAAGAATACCAAGTGTAAAGGAGCAATTTATACTGCATGAGAAGAGAGTGCTGATTGATTGGAAAGTGTTAGAGGTGTTGGCATTAAAAATGTACCAGTTAACTGCCAAGCTTTGTTCAAATTCAAACCAGGCATGTTGATTCTGGTCAAGGCATTGCCTGGGGAATGAAATCAAGAATTACTGTCACCTATTTTGTTTAGTTGAAAAGGCACAATGTATATACGTGTTCTTTTTGTCTGCAAAGGACAGAGGGCCCTGTGTATTAATATATATATCTTCTAGCATGTGTACATGTGCTACATTGCAAGCCTGACTGATAATCTTAGTGATTGTCAGTGTATTGTTTAACAAATGTCCAGTCGCAGAATCACATCTAGTGTTGGGCACTATGTTTTGAGTTTTGCAAGCCAGGGCTGGTTGGGTATGGTCAGCATCTTGCCTGTTGTGAACAGCTGAAAAGACATGCTGTTTAATGCGACCTGCCAGTCTTTGGGTCGAAAAGAAGTGGCTCACAATATTGGAAAAGTGTAGCAAATCTGAAGAATAGGAGTGTTTTAGAAACCAGCAAAGGGCAACCAAAAAGTTGATGATTGGAAAAAATAGAATGAGAGTAAACTAGCCAGGAATATAAAAAGTTTGTAAGAGTTTTTATAAGTATATAAAAAAGAGAGAATTGCTAAAATTAACATTGGTCTGTTAGAATCAGATAGGAGAAATTATCATGATGGGGAATGAGGAAATGGCAGAGACATTGAACAAATATTTTGTCTGTCTTCATACTAGAAGACACAAGTTGCATACCAGATATAGACAAACTGGGGACTAAAAAGAGTAAGGAGATTAGAGAAGTTAATATCAACAGAGAAAAAGTATTGGAGAAACTTAAAGGACTGAAATGTGGCAAACCTCTGGGGCTTGAGGCCTACATCCTAGGGTTCTAAAGGAGTTAGCGGCAGAGATAGTGGATGCCATGGCTGTGATTTTCCACAATTAATTGGATTCAGGAGTGGCCCCATCAGATTGGCCAACTTCCAATGTTACTCCACTTTTCAAGAAATGAGGGAAAAGAGAAAGCAGGAAGCTACAGGCCAATTGGCCTAACGTCCATTATTAGGAAATGGCGGTATCTCTTATGAACGAAGTGTTAACTTAGAAAAGCATAGTATGATTAGAACAAGTCATCATGGTTTTACTAAAGGGAAATCCTGTTTGACAAATTTATTGGAGTTTTTTGAGGATGTGACTAGTAAGATAGATAAAGGGGAAAATCGTAGAAGTAGTATACCTGGATTTCCAAAAGGCTTTCAAAAAGGTGCCACATAAAATGATAATAGTCAAAATAAGTGTGCATGGAGTTGGAGTTAATATAATAGCATGGATAAGAAGCAGAGAGTGGGCATAAATGGGACCTTTAGTTGGCAGGTAATGAATAGTGGAGTACCACAGGGTCAATGCTGGGGCCTTAGCTATTTACAATCTATACCAATGACTAGATATAGAACAGACAGAGAATAACGTATCCAAGTTTGCTGCTCATACGAAGCTAGGTGGGAAGGTAAGCTGGGGGAGGACGCAGGCTGCAAAGAGATATAGACAGGTTAGGTGAGTGGGCAGCAAGATGGCAGATGGATTGTAATGTAGGGAAGTGTGAAGTTGTTCACTTGGTCGAACGAATAGAAGAGCTGAACATTCTTTTAAAAGATGAGAAACTTGTAATTGTTGACGTTCAAGGTGACTTGGGTGTACTCCTACAAGGAATACATGAAGTTAACGTACAGGTATAGCAAGCAGTTCGAAAGGCAAATGGCATATTGGCCTTTATTGCAAGGGGATTGGAGTACAAGAATAAAGGAAGTCTTGCTACAGTTTGGTGAGGCCATGTCGGAATAGCATGTGCAGTTTTGGTCAGTACATTTAATAAAGATATACTTGCATTGGAGGTGGCAAAGTGAAGGTTCACTAACTTGGTCCCTGGGATGAGGTAGTTGTCCTATGATAGGCTGAACAAATTGTCTAGGTTTGCTGGAGTTTAGAAGAATGGGGTGTGATTTCATTGAAGATTCTGAAGGGGCTGGATAGGGTAGATTTTTGAGAGATTCCCAGCCGCAGAAACAAAAATGTGAGGGCACAGTCTTGGGGTAAGGGGCTGATCATTTAGGACTGAGATGAGGGGAAATCACTTCACTGAAAGGATTGGGAATCTTTGGAATTCTCTGCCAAGAGGGTTCTGGGTGCTCCATTATTGAATACCTTTAAGATTGAGCTAGAACAATTTTTTTCTCAGGGAATCGAGGGGTATGGGGAAGGGCAGCGAAGTGGAGTTGAAGCCTAAGGTCAGCCATGATCGTATTGAATGGCGAAGCAGCTTGATGGGTCATGTGGTCTACTCCCATTTCTTGTATTCTTGTGTTTTGTCTTTATGCCCCTTGTTCTGGACAAATGGAAACAATTAAAATACAAGAAACGAAAAATGGAAACAACCTTCTGACTCGGGTGGTGAGAGTGCTGAGGCATTCGGACTCTTGCTTGTCTGCTCTTTTTCAAGGAATACAGTGAAGCTGGTAAACATGACCTTTTAAGGCTCTGTCAGCTATTTTTTAATTCTCCATCTGTTATCTGATTCTCTAGCAAAGATTCTAGTATCTTTCCCAACACTTAAGCTAACTGGCCTATAGTTTCATGGATTAGTTCTAGTGGTCCTTGTCTCTGCTGTTTTATTGCCAGCCGGAGTTATGGGGTGTATCTACAATATTGAACCCTGCTTTTTGTTAGCATTCGCACAGAAGGTCCTCAGCTCAACATGCATGGGGTGTTGATTGCTTTTCTCACTGGAACAATATACTCTCATTTCTTTGCTTTTGCTTTTTCCCTGATCCTTTTTATATTTTTCAATATTTATTTAATGTGCTTTTTGAAGAATTTTTGCTGAATTTGTGATGATGCATTTCATGTTGATTTGACCCTCCTGAGGCAAATTTATTTAACTTCCATCTTCATTTTATTGATGAATTATATGCCTCTTGATGCACACTAACCAACCGGAGCAACAATTTTTTTTACTACTTGGCATCTCAAGGTTTTCAAGATTTAAAAAATTATATCCCTCCTTTGATCTATTTTCCAGTGAGAAAACCCCCCTTCTCACCATCCCACATTGCTTTATTGAAACCTTTCTTAATGATTCCTTTCTAGTATTTCTGATGTCAGTCTTGTAAAGCTCGACTGTAACCTTTCTTTGGCCCTAATAGCTTTGAAATGAAGTGCCCAGAACGCTAAGCAATGTATCCAATTGTGTATTAACCGATGCACTGAACCCAGAATGTCAGTTTTTGGGCTGTAGGTAATTTGAGCTCTGTGGTGGATTGCATTTCAAAATATTAAATTCCAACACCATCACAGCAAAACAAAAACAGAATTACCTGGAAAAACTCAGCAGGTCTGGCAGCATCGGCGGAGAAGAAAAGAGTTGACGTTTCGAGTCCTCATGACCCTTTGACAGAACTTGAGTTCGAGTCCAAGAAAGAGTTGAAATATAAGCTGGTTTAAGGTGTTTGGGGGGGGCGGAGAGAGGGAGAAGTGGAGCCCTCCACTTCTCTCCCTCTCTCTCTCTCTCTCTCTCTCTCTCTCTCTCCTCTCTCTTCCCCCCCCCCCCCCCAAAAAACACACCTTAAACCAGCTTATATTTCAACTCTTTCTTGGACTCGAACTCAAGTTCTGTCGACGGGTCATGAGGACTCGAAACGTCAACTCTTTTCTTCTCCGCCGATGCTGCCAGACCTGCTGAGTTTTTCCAGGTAATTCTGTTTTTGTTTTGGATTTCCAGCATCCGCAGTTTTTTTGTTTTTATCACCATCACAGCAAATCCCACCACAACTAACATGCACAGCCTTTTTTTAAATTCCTGTGACCTGGGCAGCTGTCAATCACTAGCCAATAAATATGGCCACCCCCAGTCACTTCCTTGAATCTCTCACTACTTGTCCCACCCTTTTCCAACCCCACTTTCTGCCTTCATTCTTCACCCCTGAGGGAAATGAGACAACAGCATTCCCCGCCCCCCCCCCCCCCCCCCCCCCCCCACCATGTCACTTACAAACTACCACCGACCTACCTTCGTCCCTCCATTCACCACACTACCTCTGCAACCAATGATTTTCTTAACCACAGCTCCACTTTCACCTAAGTCCCCATCAAAACTGTCTCCCACTTGTAAATACCCATTTCTGGTATCCTTTCCATTCTCATTGAGAGCTACAGTAATTACACCTTTGGAAAAGAAAACTCTGCTGCTCCATCAGCCTCCCTATCCTCAAACTCTTGAACATGTTACCTACCAAATTCATGCACTGTGCTCCAATCCAGTTTCTATCTGATCTAGTGCTAAAATAGCTCTAACCAAAGTCACAAAATAGTGATTGTTACCATGGTGTATTATTCCCCCCCGTGCTCGCGGTAGTTTTTGTTAACTTTTCCCTATCAGGTTGGAGCCAGAGCATCCCAGCAATGGCATTTCTGCCAGGCCCCCATTTCCTCGTCCACATGGTGCCCCTGACACAAGGTCAGAGTCCATATGTAAGCTGATATCAGCTCTGCTTCTCCATCATCTTTCTCAATACCTCCAGTGCTGAGCTGTTAAATTGCTTGTCCATTACTCAGTCACGGCTGAGCTGCAATTTCCTGTAACTAAACATCAGGGAAACCAAAACCATCTTTGGCCCCGCTGTGAACATTGTACCTTTGGCTCTGTGGCCCTGTTTGTGGAGCTTTACTGTGCATATTGGTTGCTTTATTGTCATATATGGCATTTGCAACATGCTTACATGGACTGTAAGATGCTTTGGGACGTTGAGTTGTGAAATACACTGTATAAATGCAGTTTCGTTTCTTTCCCTGTGGATTCCTTCTCACACTTCCCCTGTCACTGAGCTCAATTTTGGTAGGGCTTATTTGGTTCCAAACTCTGAAATGCTACCTTGAAAATTGTAGCAAATGTATTAATTCAAGATTTATTTCAGCATTGAAAAGCTGCCTGTGATAGTGGGTAGATTTTACAGTCAGGTGGTGCAACTCGCTGCTGCCTACAAAGTTCTTTGGCATGGACATCCCTACTCTCAACAGCAATTTAAATCTGGTGCCAAGCCAAAGGGCACTTCAGGTGTGCAGCAGCAGTGATCTCAGCAAGCAGGGTAAGCAGTCGATTGCGTTTAAGTATTCACAGAGCATGAGCCAGGAAGTTAAACACAATTAATCCTTCACTGAATTTAAATTTTCACAGCAAAATAAATAACTGAATTAATATCCAATTGAATTTAAAATATCAGTATAAACAATTTTTTAAAGTTTTTTAAAAATAGGTGGCTTTTTAAAATCAAGAAATTGGATATTCTGCAAATAAAGCTAACCTTTTTCAGGGACAATAAGTGTGTTTAGCAACAATAGTGAATTTAGTACACTGTTAACCTAGTTACATCTACAACGTATAACTTTTTCAAGGTTTTTTACAGCAAAACTGATAGTGTTGATGAAAATTTTCATTGCATCAATTAATGGCCTTGGGGGTAACACTCTGGGGCTGAGGTGGTGGTGGAGAAGGGTGGTGGTGGAGAAGGGTGGTGGTGGAGAAGGGTGGTGGTGGAGAAGGGTGGTGGTGGAGAAGGGTGGTGGTGGAGAAGGGTGGTGGTGGAGAAGGGTGGTGGTGGAGAAGGGTGGTGGTGAGGAAGGGTGGTGGTGAGGAAGGGTGGTGGTGAGGAAGGGTGGTGGTGAGGAAGGGTGGTGGTGAGGAAGGGTGGTGGTGAGGAAGGGTGGTGGTGAGGAAGGGTGGTGGTGAGGAAGGGTGGTGGTGAGGAAGGGTGGTGGTGAGGAAGGGTGGTGGTGGGGAAGGGTGGTGGTGGGGAAGGGTGGTGGTGGTGGTGAGGAAGGGTGGTGGTGGTGGTGAGGAAGGGTGGTGGTGGTGGTGAGGAAGGGTGGTGGTGGTGGTGAGGAAGGGTGGTGGTGGTGGTGAGGAAGGGTGGTGGTGGTGGTGAGGAAGGGTGGTGGTGGTGGTGAGGAAGGGTGGTGGTGGTGGTGAGGAAGGGTGGTGGTGGTGGTGAGGAAGGGTGGTGGTGGTGGTGAGGAAGGGTGGTGGTGGTGGTGAGGAAGGGTGGTGGTGGTGGTGAGGAAGGGTGGTGGTGGTGGTGAGGAAGGGTGGTGGTGGTGGTGAGGAAGGGTGGTGGTGGTGGTGAGGAAGGGTGGTGGTGGTGGTGAGGAAGGGTGGTGGTGGTGGTGAGGAAGGGTGGTGGTGGTGGTGAGGAAGGGTGGTGGTGGTGGTGAGGAAGGGTGGTGGTGGTGGTGAGGAAGGGTGGTGGTGGTGGTGAGGAAGGGTGGTGGTGGTGGTGAGGAAGGGTGGTGGTGGTGGTGAGGAAGGGTGGTGGTGGTGGTGAGGAAGGGTGGTGGTGGTGGTGAGGAAGGGTGGTGGTGGTGGTGAGGAAGGGTGGTGGTGGTGGTGAGGAAGGGTGGTGGTGGTGGTGAGGAAGGGTGGTGGTGGTGGTGAGGAAGGGTGGTGGTGGTGGTGAGGAAGGGTGGTGGTGGTGGTGAGGAAGGGTGGTGGTGGTGGTGAGGAAGGGTGGTGGTGGTGGTGAGGAAGGGTGGTGGTGGTGGTGAGGAAGGGTGGTGGTGGTGGTGAGGAAGGGTGGTGGTGGTGGTGAGGAAGGGTGGTGGTGGTGGTGAGGAAGGGTGGTGGTGGTGGTGAGGAAGGGTGGTGGTGGTGGTGAGGAAGGGTGGTGGTGGTGGTGAGGAAGGGTGGTGGTGGTGGTGAGGAAGGGTGGTGGTGGTGGTGAGGAAGGGTGGTGGTGGTGGTGAGGAAGGGTGGTGGTGGTGGTGAGGAAGGGTGGTGGTGGTGGTGAGGAAGGGTGGTGGTGGTGGTGAGGAAGGGTGGTGGTGGTGGTGAGGAAGGGTGGTGGTGGTGGTGAGGAAGGGTGGTGGTGGTGGTGAGGAAGGGTGGTGGTGGTGGTGAGGAAGGGTGGTGGTGGTGGTGAGGAAGGGTGGTGGTGGTGGTGAGGAAGGGTGGTGGTGGTGGTGAGGAAGGGTGGTGGTGGTGGTGAGGAAGGGTGGTGGTGGTGGTGAGGAAGGGTGGTGGTGGTGGTGAGGAAGGGTGGTGGTGGTGGTGAGGAAGGGTGGTGGTGGTGGTGGGGAAGGGTGGTGGTGGTGGTGGGGAAGGGTGGTGGTGGTGGTGGGGAAGGGTGGTGGTGGTGGTGGGGAAGGGTGGTGGTGGTGGTGGGGAAGGGTGGTGGTGGTGGTGGGGAAGGGTGGTGGTGGTGGTGGGGAAGGGTGGTGGTGGTGGTGGGGAAGGGTGGTGGTGGTGGTGGGGAAGGGTGGTGGTGGTGGTGGGGAAGGGTGGTGGTGGTGGTGGGGAAGGGTGGTGGTGGTGGTGGGGAAGGGTGGTGGTGGTGGTGGGGAAGGGTGGTGGTGGTGGTGGGGAAGGGTGGTGGTGGTGGTGGGGAAGGGTGGTGGTGGTGGTGGGGAAGGGTGGTGGTGGTGGTGGGGAAGGGTGGTGGTGGTGGTGGGGAAGGGTGGTGGTGGTGGTGGGGAAGGGTGGTGGTGGTGGTGGGGAAGGGTGGTGGTGGTGGTGGGGAAGGGTGGTGGTGGTGGTGGGGAAGGGTGGTGGTGGTGGTGGGGAAGGGTGGTGGTGGTGGTGGGGAAGGGTGGTGGTGGTGGTGGGGAAGGGTGGTGGTGGGGAAGGGTGGTGGTGGTGGTGGGGAAGGGTGGTGGTGGTGGTGGGGAAGGGTGGTGGTGGTGGGGCTGGGGGGGGTGGTGGGATCTCAACAGCATGCCCTCTGGAGGAGCACCAAACCACTGACAGTACCTTCTGGATTTCTGCATTTAACTGTGTGGGGACAATGGAAGTGTTGTCAGTTTCCTAATATTTTCACCATAATTACCAGGGCAAAATCCAGGTCATTATCATATACCATTTAGATGTGACTTTTTTCTCTTTTTCACTTCATTAGTCATTTTTTTTCTTGCACTTTTTCTCCATCTCAGTATAAGTATTAAATTTTGGATGTGTGAATCATTGGTGAGTTATCACCTCATCTTTTGTTCTGGGCATGAGCATGTACTAGTATATTCATTCTGAATATCAGGCATGAATCAGTTTAGGATTAATACATTTATTTGTACTGCACCCTTACTGGTAACCAGTGGTTCCCTGTTTGGAATGTGACTGCAGGTATTAGCATGCCAAGAGCATAATAAAATGCTCACGTTCCTGCTTGCCAATATTCCAGGTAATAATATTTGAGGCTAGAAGTGAAGATAGAAAATGCAGGAAAAACTAATTTCCACAATTACTGGAGCTAGTGGCGCAGTTTATCCACTTCTCCCTGCCACCGGCACCTTGTGCTTGCCGCATGCATCAGAGGAGTAAATGATGTCAGCTGTTTTGCCTGTAATTTTATTGAGGCATTCTTAGAATACTTGCCTCCTCTAGCAATGAATACCTTTTTCCAAAGAATGAGATCTCTAAACATTTTACACATTTTAGATGGATTTATGGTGTCACCACAAAGCTCTTTTTAAAAAAAAAACGTTCACAACCCCAAGATGTCCAAAATTGCTTCACTACTCTGACAACCTGCAATTATCTAGCACCCGTAATATGGTAAAGGGTCCTAGGGCATTTCACAAGAGAATTATGAAATCAAATTGAATACCTAGCCACAGAAGATGTTAGGACAAATGATCAGCAAAGACATGGGTTTTGATGAATGCCTTAAAGGAAAAAAGTGAAAGAAGTGGACAGATTTAGTGTGGGAATCTGAGTTCAGGGTCTAGACAGCTGAAAGCCCAAGCATCAATGCTGGAACAATTCAAGGCCAGATTTGGAAAAGTGTCAAAATCATGGAGGGTTATAGGGTTGGAGTTGGTTATGGAAATAGGAAGGGCTGATGCTAGGATGAGAAGTGAAAATTGACATGTTGCTGGACCGGCAACCAGTGTGGGCTGGCAGCATGAGGGTGATGGATGAATGAGACTGGGCTGCAGCATTTTGGATGAAGTACTTGTTCGCCTACAGTGAACTACACTTAATGTAGTAAACAATTAGCACTTGGCAAGGACCCACCAAAAGCACTGTATCTGGGTAATTTGCTTTTTAGATGTTGATTGAAGGATAAACATCAGCCAGGACACCAGAGAGAACTCTCAACTTTTCATTGAGTTTCTGACTCTGACATAAGGGTGGCACTGCTGAGCCACAGCTGACAGATGCACGTTAAATTTTCTACTCTGGTTCAGATTTTGTGTGTGGGGAGGGAAAGGGGGGGATGCAAGTATGTGCATTTTTCATTTGCAGTTGTAGCCAAGGAACAAAAGGTGAGAAAATACAGAATGAAAAGATGATAGTGTTTGCAATCTTTAAATACATATCTTTCTGATGCAAATGGTTTTTGTGGGGAAAGTTATATAGGTAAGCTGTAAATTTCAGTTGGAGAAAATTTGTAATCATCCAACGTGTAAGCAGCACGACAAATCGTAGGCAGAGGAGAGTGGGTAAGGTAGAACTCTGTGTGGTCAGTGTGTGGAATCGGTCGCTAACTTTTTGGATGGTGTTGTGAAAGGCAGCAGTAGAAAAGAAATAGAGGGTTAAGGATAGGTCATTGGAGAACTCCTAAGGTGACACTGTGTAGTAGGAAGTGAAACCATTGCAGGACATTATCTGGTTTTGACTAGATAAATGAGAATGGAACCGGGCGTGAGCATATCATTCAGCTGGATGATGGAAGATGAGTGTTTTTGAGACTAGAGTGCATGCAGGTCAAAAAGGATGTGGAGTATTGTGTATCACAGTCAATAGCATGTCATTTGTGACATTGAAAAGGGCAGATGCCCACCCAGCTGGCGAGGTTCTGGAGTTATAACATGGAGTTATAGGACGGTTGGGTGCAAATTTGGGAGGTCACTTGATAGTTTGCAAGGATGTAAAGTCAAAGGTTTTTTTTTGAGAATGAAGATGTTTTGGCAGATGTGAAAAGGAGGACAGCATTAGGGGAGAAGAAACCTGTTTGTAATATTGACAAGTGCATGCCTGCTGCTCCATTTCTTCAGGCAGCAGAGAAATCTCAAGTCTTTTCCATATTGTCGTTAGCTAATCAGCAGCTGATTTAATGCAACCACTTGTCTTTTCATCAAGTTTTCATCTCTTGGAATCCCAGCTTAACCTGTTGTATAGCTGGTCTAGTATGTCAGTTCAAATCTTCACCTATCAGTGGTGCTGAATGTCAGTAACCCACCTCTCTAAAAAGCCTACACAATTGAGTATACTGCGCTACAACAGAGGTAAAATAAGATGGGAAGGTAGCTAATGGTCACTAATTCAGTTTTCTGGAAAAAAAAATAACGATGTCAAATTTCAACCCTGAAGCACTGGTTATAGAATGCCTGTAATAAATTTAGTCATGGTAAATCAGATAGCTGTAGATTATAACTTGAACAAAACTAGAAGATCTTTTTAACATGAAAGCTTTGTCTGACTGAGTTGCATTGGGAGTTGTTCTGCAAGCTTTATAATATATAAAACCAAAGAAACCTTTAAGGTACAGCACAACAGACTGTCAACAAAGGTTACATGTGGAGTTGGGACAATGGCTGTATGGATGGCAAATTGGTTAAGAAATAGAAAGCAGAATGGGGTAAAGGGTTTATTTTTAGGGGTATAGAATTTAAAGTAATTATGTAAAATCTGTATAGTTCCCTGGTCAGGCTGCACTTCCAAGTTTTGCATGCAGTTGTGGGCTGTATATGACACAAAGGACACAAACAATGGAAACAGTTCTGACACCATCCTTGTAAATTTTTCTGCGCTAAGATTCCAGCTATTGGTAAGATTGAACAGGTTGCGACTTCTTTCTTTGGAAAATACTTGGAGGAGACCACCTGATGGGACCATTAAATAAAGTGGCTGAGTGAGATACATATGGAGAAAATTCAAAAGTAGGTGTGATGAACACATTGTGGTTGAGGCAAATAGCTTTAGACACTTTTTTAAAAGGAAAGATGATTAAATGGAGGGGGAAATAACTGATAATACAATAATGAGGGGAGAAAAATGTTCCAGGCGTTCTCCTTTGCGCATTGTCATTCTTTTATGTTGGTGCCATTCTGCAATGGACAAGCTGAAACAAAAACAGAATTACCTGGAAAAACTCAGCAGGTCTGGCAGCATCGGCAGAGAAGAAAAGAGTTGATGTTTCGAGTCCTCATGACCCTTCCACAGAACTGTGGAAGGGTCATGAGGACTCGAAATGTCAACTCTTTTCTCCGCTGTTGCTGCCAGACCTGCTGAGTTTTTCCAGGTAATTCTGTTTTTGTTTTGGATTTCCAGCATCCGCAGTTTTTTGTTTTTATGGACAAGCTGAAGATGTGTTTCCATGAGAGTTAACTGGGATGTATCCTTTATTCTTCAGCTTTTTTCCCCTCACTGTCTTCTGCCAATGTAAGATGGCAACTAACAACCATCAGCACTTGTCTATGCATGCGCAGAAAACTAAAGCTGGATCTTGCCAATAATGGAAAACATGCACAAATTTAAATTGCCAGCCAGAATTTGAGGTTAAATAAAACCTGATCTATATATTTATTATCCTCTTTTTTAAAAAAAAATTCCCATAAGGGAGCCAGCCAGTTTCCCAGCCCATTTTTTTAATCTTTGTAGCTGTGTCCAGGTGCTTCAGAAGCAGGAACATGAAAATCTGCTCTATTGTATTTTTCAAGGGAGTTTGAAGTCTCTGACCTCTATTTACATGTTTGCTTGTTTGAAATGAGTGCATGCTGTATAATAAGAAATTGCCTATGTGAAAATTGGCATTTTGTTATGAATAAAATAGGATTTTGGAACAAGGAAGGGCTTAAAAAAATTGAAACATTTGAGATTGGGGGAATGAATTCTGATCTTCATCAGATGATATCAGAGTGAAGCAGTACAACTGCACATGCATCAAACAGCAAACATAGCCTTTTTCCCTCCTACCATCTGAAAGATGAATTATTTTAGTTCCAAATTTTCTGTGACCTCTAGCATTATTTTGGTCCCAAGTTTGTGACTATTGCTTGAGAATTGGACCTTAAATTGCTTGAATTACGAGATCACTCATTTGATAGACTTAAATATGCTCTGCCAGCAGTGGAAGTCTAAATAAACTGAGTATAAGTGGAGTGTGTAGATTGTAGTGTTTGGTAGCTTCTACATTGTTGCTTTGTGGTACATGGCTTTTGTAACATTTTGGTTGGTGTGTCAATTCATCAGTATCTTAGAATCATTCTCGCAAACCTGAGAGGCAAGAAAAGTTTGGAAGAGATGGATGAGAAATGTAATTGAACTGAAGTGCTTAAAATTGATATGTAACCAATTAACTGGCACTTTTTTTGCTGGAAAATGTTAGTTTTATGCTAGCGTTTACAGTTCACAAACAGATTACAGATCTACACTGAGACCAGGAATGGCCTCAAAGAAAATGTTGTATGAATTTTGCCTTGTGAAAATGAAGCTGAACAAAACTTGCATGCAGCATGGCTGATCGTCAACTCTTAAAAGTTGCCTGATGTCCAGTGATATTTGTCATGAGTTCTATTGGGTCAGGTGCCAGGTCAGTCATGTGATCGGTGAATCAGCTGAATGTGGGCCTGATGTGTTCAGGAACTCTTGCTAATGCAGGGTTATAAGGTAACTTTTCTATAATATGAAATAAATCATATGGCCCTAGAATATGGTTTTACTGAATATATTGCATAACATTCAGTGTAATCTTTGGGTTGTCCTGATGTTCACTGTTAGCTAAAATACTCAGCTAGTATATTTTGCACAGGATGATAGTCACCATTGAGCCCAATCATATTATCATCCAATATCCACGACGGTTGTGGGAACACTTAGCTTTGTTGTTTAGCATGCAGCCTGTAATGAAACTTCACTAGGGTGTACTTCATTCTAAGCAATGGCTGATACTATTCCTGGCACGCTTCTCTACAATTTCCATTTACCATAATTGAGAACCAAACTTGGAGGAATGAAGATTGGCATGGTCATAAGGTTACATATTGTGATTAAAAACAGAAAATGTTGGAAAAACTCAGGTCTAGCAGCATCTGCGGAAAGACAGAGTTAACATTTCAAGTCCGTATGACTCTGAAGAAGAGTCATATGGACTCGAAATGTTAACTCTGTTTTTCTCTCCACAGATGCTATTAGACCTGAGTTTTTCCAGCATTTTCTGTTTTTGTTTCAGATTTCCAGCATCCATAGTATTTTGCTTTTATCTTACATATTGTGACATACAGTTCTGCTCCTGATGGCTCACAGCATCTCAATTGTACACTTTTGGCCTGCTGGATACGTCTCACTGAAAATGGTGGTAGTATCACTATGGTGTCAGCTATGCAGATGAGACTTGACATGGTTTAAGCATTGGACACTCCCCTGTTGCAGGTATGTGTGTCATCATGCCATTTTTGATAATATACATCAAAGCCCCCAGAGTGCATTTTGTGTCCTTTTAGTGCTTACTCAAAATGTTGTTCACTGTGGAATATGTATTTCTCAATTTGTGTGGAGCGGGTCTGAACACAACTGTCAAGCTGTTGCATAATTATTCTGCAGTACAACTTTTTCCCACAACACTAGTCTCCAGGTGTTAGTGAGTCCAGTCAACTGGCCTGCTGCATCCGAGTCTTGTTCTGACCTGACAATGGGATTGTTGCCCAATAGTCCATCTGATGTTTCTCTTCTATTTTGTAGCAGTTCTACATCTGAAAAACAGCAGTTTTGTATCTGACTGGCTTATTCTATGCTTAGTGTGGAGAGTCAACCTACAATACATGTAGGTTAGACCAGGTAGGGATGGGTGTTGGTTACCTTCCACTCCAGCTTTCATAGCCATTTTTATGTGGAAAGACAGGCCCAAATCTTCTGTTAAGGGTCGGAAATTCTGTTTCTCACCCTGATCCGACAAAAAAAATACACACTTGCCTCCTCCTGACTTTTTTCAGGGCAGTCTTCCAGTGCAGGATCCTGCAGGACTTAGTGCAGGAAACCCCTGGTGGGAGAAGTGGAGAGATTCTGTGCAGAAAACATCCCCCTTTTTATGGCACTAGCTGCCATACTCTGTAGGCAAAGAGTTTAAATGTACCAAAGCTGCTTTGAAAAGCTATGGAGAGAAGATAAGTGGATGGTGGGATGTACGGTGGGTAAGGGGATATGACCTGGATGGTTGTCTGGTTGGGTGGGGGTGGTCGGTGGTAAGTGAGAGTGATGGGGTGGGTGTCAGGTGTATAGTTACCCAGGAGTTAGACTGGGTTTTTCTTTCTGTCTAATGTTTGCTGAGTAACTATTCAGGTAAGTAAACTGGAACTGTCTTTAGTCTCCGACTCTGACTCGAAGTTGGAGACTTTTTCAGAGGGGAAAAGTTCCTGATCAATTCCTATGGATTATTTGCATTGGGACTTCAGCAGGGTGCCATTGTGGATCTTCTTGGATACATCTGGTCTCTGACTATCTGGAGATCAGAAGATCTGGGTCCTAGTTTTTGACATCCCCATTCTACTTTTGTCTTTATGAACTCTACATCTGAATGTACTCTAAATGTTTTATTGCCATGTTGTTGCACTTGTCACTTTTGACCATCACTTGCAATTGATTAGGTACCACTCTCATTGACTGCTTGATAAAAGTTTAAATGTGTTTTATTTACTACACCCCTCAAATCTGTTCCCACACTTGGTGTCATCTGTGAGTTTAAGTACTTTTCATTAAGACCAAGTTTGCAGATTGAAAAGATATTTATTCATTTGTGGTTGTTGGCAAAACCATTATTTATTCCCCAAAACCTTAATGGTGATGAGCTGTCTTCTTGGACCACTGCAGTCTGTGTGGTGGCAGTACTGAGTGCGGTCAGGTAGGATTTCTCAGATTTTAAGTCGAACCATGCAGTCATGGCCCCATGCCCTTGTTTCCCTTGTCCTTCTAGGTGGTGGAGATCACAATTTTGGAAGATGTTGTTGAAGCCTTAACGAATTTCTGCAGTGCATCTTGTAGATGGTACACAGTGCTACCACTGCATCAGTGGGGGAGGGCGTGAATGTTTAAGGTGGTAGATTGGGTGCCAATCAAGTGAGCTGCTTTGTCTTGGATGATGTTGAGCTTCTTGAGGTGGAGCTAGATTCAAGACAAACGGTGAGTATACCATCACACATGACTTCTGCTTTCTAGATGGTGGACTGGCTTTGGGGAGTCAGGAGTTGAGTCTCTCTCAGTGGAATTCCCAGTCTCTGCCCTGTTATTTCCGTCATGATATTTGTCGGGTCTGTCTAAACTTATGGTCAGGGTGATCCCTAGGCTACTGCTGAGGGATAATGCCATTGAATATAATAGGGAGGTAGTTAGGTTGTTCATCTGTTGTTGGAGATGGTCATTGCCTGCACTTAAGTGATGAGTAATATTTGCATCACATATCAGCCCAAGTTTGGATGTTGCCCAGGTTTTGCTGTCTGCAGGCATGGACTGCTTTATCTGAAGAATTGTGAATTGAACTGAACTCTGGAATCATCTGCAAACATCCCCACTTCTGACACTGCTTGAGGAACTCCTGGATCAATACAATATGTGTACCCTGTCTCTTGCTAACTATTGATCTTGGTTTTTGAATGGATGTGTTTTCATACAAGGCTTTTTTGGAAGTTTTTTTTTTGAGCACCTATCCTCTTCCCCCTTCACTGAGATATCACTTCCACTTTGCCTGGTAAGCTCCATCCCTCCTTATATCTATACCAGTTGTTAAGTTATTTTTATGCAGATATAATTTTCATTTTGATAATTGCGATATGCAAGTTTCATCCCTTTTTACTCCCTTCCAAAAGATACAAATGTTACTAATTGGCAGTTAAAAAATAAACTTTAAAGCAAACGTGTATTTACTGCTCTACTGAGAAGCAGAGATAGGTACGGTGTAATATTTTTAGTTTTCTAAAGAATCATTTATGAACTTATAAAAACCCAATACTGTGTCATACTATTTGACCTGATTATCTTCAGTCAGTTAATGTTTCGAGTCCATATGACTCTTCAGGGCACTGAAGAAGAGTCATGTGGACTCGAAACGTTAACTCTGTTTTTCTCTCCACAAATGCTGTTAGACCTGATTTTTTTTTCCCCTGCATTTTCTGTTTTTGTTTGATTTCAGCATCTACAGTATTTTTGCTTTTATCTTCAATCACCTCCCTCCACACACTATGCTATTCATAAGATTTTTATGCAGGAGCATTCGGGTGACTTGCAGATACATTGTTTCAAATCAACAGTTATGAATATCAGCTTACTCCATTTGAGTTAATGAACTGAAATAATTTTGTCAATGAACAGCTGTGCCAATGAATAAAATAAATGGTGGGGATCAAGAATAATGATAGTAAGGATAACCACTGTGTTAGGACATGTATATCAGTTTGAGACTCCCCTCATCTTCAAATGGTGAAATTCTTGACTACTTTCATTTCAAAAAAAAGAACAAAACAGACTGAGAATTTGAAGTGGGGATTGGTAAGCAATGTGTTTGAGAACCCTGGCAAAGAAAGAATATAATGTACTAACTTCAGAATTTTATGTTATAACTTCTGGAGGAACTCTTTTTTAATCACAGTAACTTAATTTGAAAGCCCACAATATTAACTTGTAATGTACTATTTTCATATGACTGGAAAGCTTATATTGAGATGTCTAATTTGTCTGGCCATTTAATGGCTTCCTGAGTTGCTGAGTGGAAAAATGAAATGCTTTCTGCAACAGATCTTAGGCTGGTCGATGTGAATATATTCCATGGTGTCTCAGACTCATGACCATAGTTGCACTTCTGGTCATCTCCCATGTTCCACTTGTGGAGCAGGTGGGCA
The DNA here is from genome assembly GCF_017639515.1 of Carcharodon carcharias. NCBI lineage: Eukaryota > Metazoa > Chordata > Chondrichthyes > Lamniformes > Lamnidae > Carcharodon > Carcharodon carcharias. The sequence continues at coordinate 66,671,456 of NC_054478.1, read as the reverse complement.
CATAATTCACTCTGGATTCGATTGAGCACTATCCACTGTCTTCGAGGGAAGTTGAAGTCAAGGACCTCTACTGCTGGGTCAGTGAGGAGGTGTTGGTTCTTTATACTATTTTCCTCCCACAGTTCTTTCATTCTGGATAGTAGGCTAATAAAAGCTGCATGAACATTAGCTACTGTTTCCCAGAATGGCCAATGGAATTATAAGCACTGCTGTCATGGATTTTTCAGGTCTTCATGAATGGGAGCATCATTGTTGCTCATGTTTTTTTTTCCATCTCCCTTTGCACTGGTGTCATAACAAACGGCAGGTGGAACAATGTGGGACAGCACTGGGAACTGCTCAGTTGAAATGAACGCAAGTGTCCCTGATATCGTTCTCAAGGCAGTGTTTAGCTGCATGACATCTGCAGTCTTTGAGTGGGGTCATAAGGATGAGCATTATTCTGCAGTAGATAGACTAGGGCCGCTCTTATGGTGCAGGATGTGCTGGCTGTGCTGTGACTTTCCAGCATGTTTCAGGAATAGGTTAACCCTGGTTTTTGCTTTTTGGATAGTGTTGATAGGTGAGAGCCTTGTACAGGGTGCCACATGGGAATCTTGGGTATGGGTCATGGATAAGTTGCCTCCTGCAGAAGAAAGTATCGAGTTGTTTCCTGGCATTTTTATTCAGATGGAACACTGACACAACTGTCTTTTTATAGATTGAGATGGAGATGTGTGGTCTGGAAGTAGCATTCTAGTAGGTCCAAATCACTTGTGAGCATCCTGTCTGGACCCACCAGTGGTGTTGCCTGTGTCAACAGTGCAGTGTCTGCTAGAATTTGCTGGGTGTATCTATTGTATATAGATGTTGAAAAAGGTTGGTGTGAGCACAGACACTGATAACTGTTGTGGCCATGTACAGATGGTCTTGCCATCAAGAGAGGTAACTTATTGTTGCTTAAGTTTTTGCGGCATTGAATGATTGTTGAAAGCTTTAGTAATAGGTCTTTATGCCAGGCCATGTCATATGCTGATTATATTTATGGAGGTAGCATCAGCCTTCAACTTGTTTTGGAACCTTGTCTCCAAGTTGGTAGTGAGTGCAAAACCTGGTGCCTCTTCCTTCTCTGAAGCTTGGCAGGTTCTAAAATTGGTTTTATCAGGTTAAGGATGAGCTGTAAGATCACCTTGTAGACCTTCAAACACCACCGGCCCCACATGTTGGTGTGCACAGATTGTTTTTCAGACTCAGCCATATTAATATACACAAAACAGAATGGAAGCAAGTCACCCTTGATCCCAAGGGACTTCCTGAGAAGAAGATGGTGGAAGATAATGTGTTGGTAGCTTTAGAAATCATTAACTGATAGTAGTTCTGGCTTTAGGATGATGACTTGGGGATGGCACCAAACTTCTGGGATTATCCTAGTGTCAAGGATGTTAGAAGTGAGATGGGCAAGCCACATCCGTCCATTTGGGCTCTTGGTCTTGAGGAATTCTGGGTAGTGCAATTGATCTTGATGGTCTTTCCCATCTTAGTGGCTGTTGGTGCTGTGTCGTCTTTGGTGTGCAGAGAGTTTAAACAACTTTTCCACACTTTTTTGTTTTCAGTGATGATAGTTAACTTTGAGTTGAAAAGGAGGCAGATCCCAGTAGCATCTGCCATGACTTTTGGTGCCTTGTGGTGGCAGTGAAGCAGCAACAATCCAGTGAAGAAAGTTCCGGGGTTTCTTGCTGCACCAAGAGATCCAGGTTTTCAGTGATTTTTATCATTATACTAACCTGTCTTTTATCTAAAGAATTCATGAGTGCTGTTGTTGAGTCTTGAATGACATTAGACACTCCCAGCTTTCCTGAGACCAGCACAGTGCATGTTCTTTCCTGTAGCTGGCAGAATATTTTTGACATCCCAATTTCAACTGTTGAGCAAAGCAGTTGTTATTTGGGATGTTTGTATTCACTGCTTTGTGTTCTAGGCAATGCTTATGAAGATAGGCCATGAAGCCTTACAGAAGGATCAACTTGGGTTTTGGAAGCGTGGCAACCATCGGCACCTCAGTCCGTACACATACAATACTGGGTCAGTGTTGAATGGGGAAATTTCTTCCGGGGGCAGGTGAGCAGCAGTTCTTTGCTGTCATGGGTTGTGAATCATGTTTCAATGAGTATTCCTGCCATGTGGGGGGAAAAATGTTTTGGCTAATTGACACCATAGACCAGATACTAGATGGATATCAGAGGCCAGTGCTCAATCTTCCAGATGTTCATCTGGTGCATTTACTTGTTTTGGTACCTCCTCATGTTGTGGTGATTATAGAGATTGGTTAGTTGGTAGGGCACTGGTGTGTCTGGTGGCTTATAAGCATTCACAACTGTTGGCTTGGCTTATCCATTGATTCCAGTGGAGAAGGATGAACTGTGTGTCAGTGGGGTTTCTGAATCTTTGGTAATTGGGTCATCTTGGGCCTGGATGTGTGTAGCCATAGCATATTTTTACATAGTATCAACCATGTTAACTTGTGGAATCCATGGAGCTGCATCCAGTATGGATTAGATTCAGGTAGGTGAGACTCTTTGTTAAGAATGTTAATCATTTGCGGTTAATCATTTGTGGTCAAATTTCTCTTGATGAGAGGCCTTGCTTCACTCCTTAGTGGATCTTCAATGTTGAGTTGATAAATGTAAATACCAGACCAATTATCTAGATTTGGTTGGTTAAGAAAGGAACCTTTTGTTGAAAGCATCAAACACATCCATGCTTTCATAATTTCTGATGTTTGGTCATCATCTTGATAACAGCTTGTAAGTTTTATGAACTTACACCAACAGGGAGAGCAAATGTAGCTTGTCATCAATTCCCCACGTGACGAGTGAAATTAATTGTTTTTCATTTGAGGAACTAAAATAACACTGGTTACTCAAACCTGTAGATAGTTAACATCAAATGTAAATGAAATTGCTAGGAAGGCTCCAAGTCGGGCAATATCTGTGGTGACACCCATTGCCAGAAATAATGGCTATTTCTATAAGGGCTAAACCATTTATTCAAGTTGGTAGGAGGTTCTGAATACCTTATGTTTCCCTTCCTTATTTTTTTAAAATCTGGGCCAGGTGATCTCCAACCTCCATTTCCTGTATGCCTGTCCATGTGAATGAGTGAGTGTAGAGTTAGCGTGGTGCATTGTTTGATTGCCAGGTGCAAAAGCCACTTATTTGTTCCTGGCATCAAATATTTTGAGGCTTAGCAAAAGGGGGCAGCAAAAATCTTCTGACAGTCAGGGCCGATGCAAACACACTGAACATTCTGTAATGTATAGAACATTTTGCCCTGAAATCCCCCCCCCAACCCCCACCCCAAAAAAAAGAATTATATTGTTTGGGCTGCCACCCTATGGCATGTATAACCTTGCTCACGTTGACTCAACAGACTGAGTTCTGTTGAAGGGTCATGAGGACTCGAAACGTCAACTCTTTTCTTCTCCGCCGATGCTGCCAGACCTGCTGAGTTTTTCCAGGTGATTCTGTTTTTGTTTTGGATTTCCAGCATCCGCAGTTTTTTTGTTTTTATCTCAGAGAAAAGGAGGTATTGGGCAAATGTGGGTTAATTAAGGAAAGCCACTGATTTGTTAAAGGCAGATTTGTGTTTAACTAATTTGATTGAAATAAGTGTTGATAAGGTGTATACAGACTTCCAAAAGGTATATAATAAAGTGCCATATAAATGAGTGTCAACAAAGTTAAATCCCATGGAATAACATGGGGTTCCCCACCAGCTGGTACTGGGGCCATTGCTTTTCTTGATACATACTAATGATGTAGGGTGCACAGCCCACAGTTTTAAACATTTGCAAATGAGACAAAACTTACACGTTTTTTGTCATGTGAAGAGAATATTGATGGATTTCAAGAAGGCAAAAACAGTCTAGTGTAAAGTATGTGGCAGGTGAAATTTAATGCAGAGAAGTATCTTGTGATGTATTTTGGTAGGAAGAATGAGGTGGCAATATGAATAAAGGGTGCAATACTAAAGTGGATACAGGAGCAGAAGATCTGAGGGTATATATGGATAAATAGTTGAAGATGGCAGGTTAAGTTGAGTGTCCCGGAGGGAAAAAGAAAGTTATGATGAAACACTGGTTCTACCTGGAATACTCTGTCCTGATCTGGGCATCACACTTCAGGAATGGTTCCAGTGATTGAGGGACTTCAATTACTTTGATAGATTGGAGAAGCTGAGGGGTTTCTCCAGAGAAGAGAAGGTTGAGAGGAAATTTGATAGGTGTTCCAAATCATGAAGGTTCTTGACAGGTTAGATGGAGAAGAAACTCTGGTTTTTGACACTTGTGCCAATACAAAGGACACTGATTTAAGGTGATTGGAAAAAGAATGAATAGCAATAGGTGGAAAAAAGTTTTTCAAACAGTTTGATAGTTCTGGAAAACAAGCCTTATTGGTGTTCTTGTCAAGTGTCCTGATGAGTGCAAGATAAAAAGCTTCGACATGTCTCTTTTTCATCAATACTCAACAGTTTTTATGTAACAAGTGGTTAGGATCTGGGATGCATTGCCTGTGAGTGAGGGTTGAGGCAGATTCAATTGTGGCTTTCAAAAGTGAATTAAATTACCCCCTGAAGAGAGAATATTTTCAGGGTATAGGGAAAGGGCAGGGAAGTGGGATAAGCTGAGTTGCTCTTGCAGGGAGCCAGGATAGGTGTGGTTATAGCACTGGAGGCCATTCTATCAACCTATTTGAATAACCCTCTGACCTTGTCCTCAGAGCATAATACTGTATTCAAATGGCAACTGTTGCATAAGCTCTGACTACATATTGATACTGCAGTTCTTTTATTCATTCTTGATGTAGGCATCATTGGAAATTAAGGCCAGTGTTAATTGCCCTTGAAGGTGGTAATGAGCTGCCTTCTTGAACTACAGTCCACCTGGTATAGGTACACATTGCTGTTTGGTGGATGGGAGCAATGGAGATCCAGGGTTTTGACCCAGTGATGGTGAAGAAACAGTAATAAAATTCCAAGTCAGGGTGTTGCATGCCCTTGGAGGGGAGCTTGCAGGAGTGGTGCTCCCATATGTCTGCTGCCCTTCGCAATAGAGTTTGCGGGTTTGGAAGGTGTTGTTGAAGGACCCTTGTTGAATTGCTGCAGTGTATCTTGTAGATGGTATACTGCTGCTCCTATGTGCCAGTGCTGGAGTAATTGAATGGCACCTCAGCCCCCACCTTAAAACAATCAAGTGGGCTGTGTTTTGTCTTGGATAGTGTCGAACTCAAGTGTAAGAATGCAGCCCAGGCCAACACCAGGATGAAATTGAATGAGAATTCCTGCAATCCTGTTTCATTTAGTGTTAGCTCAAGTCTCTGGGCCTGATTTGAAATTTGGTACTGAAGTAAAGCAATTTTTAACCTTTTGTGTTGACAAACTTACAGTATATGAATGCACAATTTATTTTCACAGTGACAGAGACAGTTGTGAGGGACTCTTTGGAGATCTGTACAGAAGAAGATAAGTAATGTTGAAGGACCGAATCATGAGTAGGAACCTGGAAGGGAATTGGCATCAAAGCAGCCTTTTAACCCACATGTAGGAGCTTGCAGGTTTGAGGTGAAAGAGAATGAGCTTGGCATACAAATGAAAATTACTGCCAATCATGGAGGAGTTTGAACTGACTGTAGCAGTGGTCAGGCAATTTGGGGGGTGGTATGACTGAGTGCCAAGTGGAGGGATCATGACCTGACTTCAGAGCATCAGATGAGGGTGACTTGGCCTTGAACTTGAGGCTTGACCCTGAACGTGAGGAAAGAAATGAGGAATAGCTAAGGGAGGATCTGAAAAGGAGTTGAATGAATTCCTGGATGGCAATATCACACTGGGAGATAAAAGTTTAGCACAAAAGGAACAACAGGTAAGGAAGGAGGTTAGACAGGGACAACAGGGAGAGGGGTGTCCAAAAGGCTGATATTAAATTGAAAAGAGGCGAAAACTGGATGGTTATTGTGATCTAAGGCAGAAAGCAGCCAGTTGCAACAGTTGAAGTTGGCCAGGCTACTTTCAGCAACAGTAGCCTGAGTGGCAAGAATGGAGTGTAAACCGTGGAGAGTCCACATAACAAGAGTTCCCTGGCCAAACCTGATCAGGGTGGTGATCACCAGCGTATCAGCAGTATCACATAATGTTAATGAGACTAGGCTGTAGGAGGAGAAAAAAATGCAGCAGGTAACTTAGCAAGTCAGCCACCTTTAAAATGTAGTATTTGCATGAAGTGTTCTAAGACTTATTCCTAGTTACAAGGGCTTGGGACTCCAATTCACCTCTGACTTTTTCAGCTACTGGCTGAGCTAACTACTGTATTAGGTATAGGGGAAGCTCTTCACTCAACTTTGGTTAACTTTATAATTAAAATTGCATTGGCTGTAATTTTGCAGCAAATGAATGAGTTTAAACTCGGATATCTGACTTAATGTGACCACCCCATCCCTTAATTGTAGCTCCACCACTGTTTTCAAACATTACAATATCCTGAAAAATACTTCTCTTGATCAGCAGAGGTGTGAAAATGCACAGTGGACCAAGGTTGATAGGGGTTCTGATGAAGGGTCATATGGACTCGAAACGTCAACTGTATTCCTCTCTGCAGATGCTGTCAGACCTGAGTGTTTCCATTTATTTTTGTTTTTGTTCTAGATTTCCAGCCTCCGCAGTACTTTGCTTTTATTTTGATAGGAATGTGTCCTGAAATGAGTAAGTAGTAGATGCCTAATGAAAGGAGTATGTTCGGAGGAAAATGCCCCAACAAGTTATCACATTGCTCAAGACAGCTTATGATAGGTTAACATTTTTCTACAGTCCTTCCCTCCTTAGCCACACCCCAAACATGTAGCGGCCATAAACACATCCATGGTTCTATGTAACTGCAGGATGTGGATTGGTGTGACTAATGCTGTGCAATTTGATTTAGATGTAGCTAGTAGTAGGATGTGAAAAATGATTTGTGTAGTGACATTACCAATACTTAAATCAAAGTGCAAGTATTTTATATCTTTTCAGGTATCTGAATACTTAACAAAAATCCTTTGCCATTTTTCCAAAGTGATACTTGATGTATTAAAATTCTTACCTGTCACATTACCTCCAACAGAATTTTTGTACAAAGTGAACATTAGTTGATTAATTCTGAGCTAGTAAATTCAACAGAAAACAAACCCGTGAATTTCAAACCACATAACAGTATAATTGGAACTTTTTAAAACTGCTTTCTCTAATGGTTTCTTGGGTATGGGTAATTGTACAATCTAGTCAAGATAGGTCCTCCACAGCTCCTGCTCCTACATTTAGTGAAGGAGAAAAACATTTGAATTTAATGAGTGGGGAACTTGAAGTATATCTCTGAATTCAGAATCATACTTGTTTTCACCATTCTTCCCTCTTGGGAGTGGGAAGTAGGGGAAGTCCTACTATCTGGCATTTTTAAAAAAAAAACAAATTTTTTAAAAACATTAGCTAATAATAATAGAAGCATAAACAATTTAATTAACTTTAAGCAGGATAGATCAGTACAGCTTAAAATGCCATTGGACCTTAATGGGATGACTGAATCACAGAATCTCAGTGCAGAAGAGGCCCTTCGGCCCATCGAGTCTGCACCGACACGTGAGAAACACCTAACCTACCTACCTAATCCCATTTATCAGCACTTGGCCCACAGCCTTGAACATTATGACGTGCCATGTGCTCATCCAGGTACTTTTTAAAGGATATGAGGCAACCCGCCTCCACCACCCTCCCAGGCAGTGCATTCCAGACCGTCACCACCCTCTGGGTAAAAAAAAAATTTTTCCTCACATCCCCCCTAAACCTTCTGCCCCTCACTTTGAACTTATGCCTCCTTGTGACTGACCTTTCAACTAAGGGGAACAGCTGCTCCCTGTCAACCCTGTCCTTGCCCCTCATAATCTTGTACACCTCGATCAGATTACCCCTCAGTCTTCTCTGCTCCAACGAAAACAACCCAAGTCTATCCAACCTCTCTTCATAACTTAAATGTTTCATCCCAGGCAACATCCTGGTGAATCTCCTCTGCACCCCCTCCAGTGCAATCACACCCTTCCTATAATGTGGCAACCAGAACTGCACACAGTACTCCAGCTGTGGCCTCATCAAGGTTCTATACAACTCCAACTGAGGGATTTTTTTTTTTTTGCAGAGTATGTAAAGAACATTTTGAAGAGACAAATTTAAGTGCAATAAAATCAGATGTCCTGAACATGATTTACGTTATTGAGCAATTGCCAAATGAAGCCTGAAGAGTTTTCTAAACTGCTTTTCCTTTTTCCACACCCATTTGAACTCGGTCAAAATCATTCAGATGTAATTAACAAATTCTTAATGAACACAAAAACTGATATTAACAAATCTCATTGGTTTCATAAAGCTGTTGGAACTGTATACCTTTGTAGGATTAAAATTTAGCAAGAAAATGTTTAAATGAGGCTGTCAATAGTACGTAGCTACAGTACAGATTAAAATGATTGTGTTGTGGCTATTTCACTTTAAACCCCGCCTTGTGTTTCAGGTTATTTTGTATTGGCAGATTTTTGCCTGCCTCCTCCCCCCCCCAACCTTGCGAATGTAACGACTCCTACCAGTTTGCTCACAAGCATAGCTGCGCACACCTCAAAGGAAGGGCGTAAGTGATGTTCAGGATAGTTTAGATGAGACATTTCCACTGCGGGTGCGTTGAAGTTGTTGTTTGGAGGTCAATGGTGTAGGTGGAAGCTCTGATATGCTAAATGCCTCTCCCAGGGTTACATCGATGCTTGCATCTACAGATCTACTTTCAAACTGAAGCTAGTACAGCAGTTGAATTCCATTGAATGTCTGACTCCTTGCCTATGTCAGTATTGCTGTTTGTTATCTATGTGGCACCACCAGTAACTTTGAAGGCAACCTCCATAACACACAACATTGCAATTGAGCACCTTTAATGAATGCCTACATTGTTGTTGTAACAACTGAGGCCTAGCTTTTTTAAAACAAAAACAAGCTGCCTTCAACTCTTGGCCAACTCAGATGCTTACTATTGTGTTCAGATTAGTGGGCATGGAGACGAAATGGTCTGTAGTAGTGTCAAATGTGACAGTTGGTTGGCATTCATGTCAGTGGTAATTCTGCACATTCAATGGCCTTAAAATAATAATCAACACCCCAAAGTAGTAAGTTCATAGCAATTCCAACAAATATCTTTAGGCATCAGCTCCAGACACAGCTATCATGCCCTAAGCCTTCCATTTGACTGTCTAGCTGCCTGACACTGTAACTACAATGGGAGAGTGCATGGCAATGGAATACGAGTGCAAAATGACAAGTACCAATGAAGAGTCAAAAGCATCACAGCAGTACAACTACTCAAATGAATGAACAGTATTAAATAAAAAAAATTCAGTCTGTGTATATAAAAAAAAAAAGAGCATGGCTGTCCAAAATTGATCATCTTGTTTGTGTGCTTTCTTCCTTTAATCTATTTTATTTCATCTTTCCATCTCCCTGACATCTAGCAATTTCATAAATAAATCCAGTGTCCTGGCCTCGACCACCTTTCTCAGCTGAGATTCTGCAGCTTACTTGTTCTCTTTCCTACATTTGCCCTAGCATATTTCTTGGTCTTGGTTTTCTTGGTCCATCCTGTTGAATTGTCTTATACACCTCCTAGAAAGTCACCATTCAATTTCTTTGTTGAGATCAAAGAGTTGTTGATCATCCAGTTATCCCTCGTTCCTCTAACATTAAGTTGCCCTGAAGCTATGACTCGGGTCGTTTTATGAATGGCATACATGAGAGGGATTGTAGCCCAGATCCCTAGATCACCATGCTGATCATAGAATCACTTTGGAAAGCCACACCAAATCTGCCTGCAACCTTACAGGCAGTGCATCCCAGATCATAACCACTTATTGTGCAAAATTTCCAATGAGTCCTCTGGAGAACAGTTTCACTCTCCTTTGCTTAGCCCCTCATGATTTTGAACACTTCTATCAAATTTCTTCAACTTTCTCAAGGTGAACAACCCCAGCTTCTCCAATCTAAACACATCTCAAGTCCCTCATTCCTGGAACCATTCTTAAATCTTTTCTGCATTCTCTCTAAATACCTTCGAATCTTTGCAGTGCCAAAAATCAAACACTGTTCTACTTGAGGGCAAACAATACTTTGTAAAAATCCATCATAACTACCTTGCTATTGTACTCTTTGCTGGTAATAATAAAGTCCAGGCTTCTGTGTGCTTTTTTTTTTTTTAAACCACTTTCTCAACCTCCCCTGCCACCTTCAATGATTTATGCACATATACCCTTGTTACAATCTCCATGAGGGAACCATAAACCAAAGGAACCAGCACAATTACACAATGGTGTAATTTTCTAGAGTTCTTTTTCAATTGACCAACGTATAACAACCGGTTCATGATTTGTCACTTCTGAGGAACATGCCCAATCATTAGCATCTCCAAGCTATTCTCACACCTTTCCAGCTTTGACCTTTTTAACCAGCTTGCACAGTACCCCTAAGAGCTCTTGTCTCTTTTCTGCCAAAAAGGAAAATTGATCTCTCAAATTAATGTGTGTAAACTGAAACTAGTTTGCTACATCTCTTAATTCTGTGTTCCACTTTGTCTGTCTATTATCTTTGTTTCTGCATCTGTGATCACCTTCACCCTCCAGCTCACCTCTGTCTGGCCACACTGCTTCTGTCTTAACTTTCTTTCTGTTGGTATTGCTTCCAGGCCAAAGGTTGCCAGGTCACATGGACTAGCTTTTTTGAAGTCTTTCTCAAACATTATTTAAAAACACATTCCACAGACAGTTTAAAGAAATTATAAATTTTCCTTACTGTACTGTGTCCGGGTGCAAGGTCGTCATGCCCCCACATCACACTTCCCCTTTCAGAATTGTACCATTTTATTGTTTCCACATTCTTTTGACCAAAATATATCCCTTTGCACTTCTCTATATTAAATATCATATTTGCCATGTATCTACCCATTGTACCTGGTATATCCTCTTGAAGTCTATCATTACCTTCCTCTCAGTTCACAATACTTGCACATCTTCAGTTTTTGAAATTGTTCCCCATGCACCCAAGTCTAGGTCATTAATATAGCTCAAGAAGAGCAGTGGTCCTAGTAATGACACCAGGGGAACCCCACTATATGCCTTCCTTCTGTCTGAAAATAACTGTTTTTTCTGATCTTGCTTCCTGTCACTCAGCCAACTTTGTAGCCATGCTTTATCCCTTTTATTCCATGAGCTACAGCTTGGCAAGTCTATTATGTGGAACTTCTTCAAACATCTTTTTGAAGCCCATATACAGCTCATCAGTGTTGAGGGAGGGGTTAATTAGATCAGGCAGGAGATCCTCCTGTGTAGATTTACATGGTGGAATAATCTAGAAAACAAGAACAGACAAAAGAGAAAAACAGAAGAGACTGATGCCGAAAAGCTACAAGAAAAGTCACCATCCATGCTGGCTTGCCTTGATTAATCCACTCTTGTCTGATATCACCTTTTCTCCTCCAATTCCTATTTTAGTATTTTTTCCTCCTTTGACTACACTGTTTTATTTTTAGATGATTATTAGTAATGAGCTAAGTCTTGCTTTCATGTATTTCCTTTGGTTCTTGTGTCAATTGTAGCACAAGAGACTTCAAATTAGTATATCATTTTATGTAATAATCTCCTCTTTGCACCCCCCCCCCCCCACCCCGATCAACTTGGAATGCTACCTCTTGGTGTTTTCAAAATAAAAGTCCTAAAGTTTGTAAGACCATTCGGTTACTAACCAGAATACTAATAGTTAAAATCTAGCCTTATTCAGAACTTATTTTGGTGGTATAGTAAAACGAAATAGGGCACCTTATAGAAAAGATGCTAAGAGCAAGTTTTGCTGCTGACCAGCAAAACGCTAAGACCTTGAAGGCTGTCTGTGCGAAACTGCGAGTGTAAGAATGGAATGTAGATTTCTCTCTACGAGATAAAGCATTGGATGTAAAAGCCTTGAGATAGTAGTAAGTGCACACAGCATTACAAAAATAAGTAAAATTAGCAACAGCCACCTAAACTATTCATGGTTGGTCAAGGAAAGCATGATCACTACAAGGCTGAGAATGATTGGGGAGAGGGAGTGCTTAGCTGGGTCAGGATAGGAGGTCCTCCTGATCAGATTTAAATGGAAAAATCTAGAAAACAAAAACAGACAAAACAAGAGACGAGAGAGAAAAACAGAAGAGCCTGATGAGTAAAAGCTACAAGAAGCAAAGTCACCATGCATTCCCTGTCCAGTCGTCATATGGGAAGTATATAGCCCACGCTAGACTATAACTCACTACCTGAGTTAATTGCTGCGGTTTACCTAAACTTAATAAACGTGTTCTGACTTTATCTTGGTAAAGCAGCCTCATGATTTAACTTTTTGCCAATTAATTCCCATAATAGGGGGCTCAAAACCCCAAAAACTAACAAGTTGGTCATGCAAGTCTACTCTTTCTGATGTGCATTGGCTGAGTATTCACTCTAAGCAACCCAAAAGGCCACACACAAGTTGGCTGTTTTAAATTATCCTGCCTACGGCTGGGCAAAAATGTTTAAAGGTGCCGCACATTTAAATCGCCAGTGCACTCCAAAAATAGAGGTGATGTTAATTTTAATTGCTTTTCTGTGCTTCATCTAATTAATGATTTAATTTGCCAGTTATTGAGGTTAGGTCAAAGGCTTTTTCATGCTTTGTCTGTCTGAAGGTAAACAATCTTGACTGTCTTCAATCTTGTTGCACAACTGAGACGGATGTATCAGTATGACTGACTGACTAAGGAAGCTAAGGATTGTATCAAATTGAATGAAAAGACTGTAGCAGGACATTTACAAAATCATAACACAAGCAGAATCAATGGTTTCATGAAAGGAAAATAATGTTTGACAATTTATTACAGTTCTTTTGAGGATGTAACAAGCAGGGTGGATAAGTCTGGTGTATTTGGATTTCCAAAAGACATTCTGTAAGGTGCCACGTAGGTTATTACACAAGGTAAAGAACTCATGTTGGGGGTCATAGCATGGATAGAGGATTGGCTAGCTAATTGGAAATAGTTGGTACTAATGGGTCAATTTCAATTTAGTAAACTGTAACTAGGAGCATCACAGGAATCAACGTTGGGGCCTCGACTATTTACAGTCTATATTAATGACTTGGATGAAGGGACTGAGTATATTGTAGCCAAATTTGTTTATAGGTAGGAAAGCAAGTTGGGAGGAGGTCGCAACGTCTGAAAAGGGATATAGATAGATTAAGTTAGTGGACAAAAATTTTGCAGATGGAGCATAATATGGGAAGATGTGAGGTTGTCCACTTTGGTAGGAAGAATAGAAAAGCAGATTATTTAAATAGATAAGCTGCAGAATGCTGTGGTACAGAGGGATCTGGGTGTCACACTTATTATATCCGTCCATGGGATGTGGATGTTACTGGCTCAGCCAGCATTTATTCCCCATCCCTAATTGCCCTTGCAAAGGTGGTGATGTGCTGTCACCTTGAACTGCTGCAGAACATGTGGGTGTTCCTACAACACAGTGCTGTTAGGAGGGAAATCGTGAATCATAAAAAGGTAGCTTGCAAGTAATTAGGAAGACAAATGGGATGTTGGCCTTAATGGGAATGGAATATAGGTGTATGGAGGTCTTGCTACAACTGTACAGGTTATGGGTGAGACAGCACTGAAGTATTCATGTACAGTTCTGGCCTCCTTACTTCAGATAGAATATAATTGTATTGGAAGCAGTTCAAAAGGTTAGTTAGACTGATTCCTTGGATGAGGGTTGTCTTATGAAGAAAGGTTAAACAGCTTGGGCTATACTTATTGGAGTTTAGAAGAATGAGAGGTTATCTGATTGAAACACAGCTTCTGAAGGAGCTTGAGAGGTACTGAGCGAATGATTTCCCCTTGGGGGATTCTAAAACTAGGGGGCCCAGTTTCAAAATGAGAAATCTCCTATTTAAGACAGGTGAGGTCTTTCCTGAGGGAATCTGGAATTCTTTTCACCAGAGAACACCAAAGGCTGGAACATTAAATATATTCAAGGCTAAGCTAGATACATTTTTAATCTATAGAGGGAGTTGAAGGTTATGGGAGGCTGGTTGGAAAGTGGAGTGAAGGCCACAATCAGGTCAACTGTGATCTTACTGAATAGTGGAGTAGACATGAAGGTTCAAATGAATCACTCTTGCTCCTATTTCTTATGAACATTCTTATTCTTGGAATCAGTCTGGTAAACCTTGTCTGTATGCTTTCCAAGGCCTTGACATCCTTGCTAAATGTGGTGCCAGTAGTGGATACAATGCTGCAGCTGAGTCCTAATTTGTAATCTGTTGATTTGTTAGTTTAGCATGACTTGTTTTAGTATTCAATGCCCCTACTGCAAACCCCCAAAAGTCCCTTATATTTTAATTGCTTAAAAAGGTGACAGCAAATTGACACAGGTTTTGAATGTTCGACTCTTGGTCCCTCTGTTCTTGCATTTGCTCAAAATAGTACAACTTAGATTATAAAAACAAAATGCAGGTAACACTCAGTAGATCTGGCAGTATCTGGGGAAAGAGGAACAGCGTTATTGTTTCAGGCCAATGAACTATAATCAGAACTGAAGTTAGAAATGTGACAGATTTTGAACAAGTGATAGGGGGGAGTGGGAAGAAGAACAAAAGGGGAAGATCTTTGATAAGTGGAGGGCAGGAGAGATGAAATGACAAAGACAGAGTGTGGAGATATGACAAACAAAGAAACAAAAGATGTATCTCGAGGTGTGGCAGGTAACTGCTGTCCAAATGCAAGGTAAAGGAATTGGAGATGGAAGAATAAACCAATAAAGCAACACAAAACCAAACTGGAGCAGAGGTTATAATTTTAAATTGTAGAACTCAATGTTGAGAGCTAGTGTCCTGTACTTTCTGCCTGGACGCCTCCCTCTGGCCTCTTACCCACTCTAGATCATTGAGAAGTGCTAAATCATTGGCATCTTAGTTTCTCTGCTCCCCTCATTCATTCTAAATGATCTCAGAACTTGCAGCACTGCATTCTCAGGTGTAACCCGAACATTGTCATTAAACCTGTTGACGAGTGTTGCTGTTGTCTGGCATGCCAACCTCTACGTAGCAGAGGCTGAAATCAACTTTCCAACACCATCTCATATCTCCCCTGAGCTATGACCTCCTCTCCTCTGGAAATCTTCCCTCTAGTCTCCAACCTCATAGTTGCCCAACATTGAACAGCCCATTTCTTCCTCCTTCCCAGTATTCACAAACTGGACTGCTTTGATAGACCCAGTGTTTCAGCTCTTCCCTTCCCATTAACTGCTTTCTTCCTATCTCAACTCTACTTTTTTTGCTTCCCTTGTTCAGTCTCTTCGCACTCACATTAGTGACATTTGCTGGCCCTTATCATCTCCCTTTTACCATGGACATCCAACCCTCCTACATATCCATTCCCCACCAAGATAGTCTTGAGAGCTCTCTGCTTCTTCCTTAAACAGAGACCCAAACAACCAACACCCTCTGTCTGGTTGAACTTGTTCTCACATTGAACTATTCCAAATAAAAGGTGGTGCGATGGATATCGGCCTGGGTTCTTGTTATGTCTGCCTTTTTTGTGAAATACATGGAATATTCTATATTCCAGTCCAACTCCGGCCTTCTCCCTCAACTCTCTGGTACTTTGACTGTATTGGTGCCATTTCCTGTTCTTGCCCTGAACTGGAAAATTTTATTTACTTTGCTTCCAATTTCCTTCCTTCTCTCAGATTAACATGGTCCATTTCCAATTCTTCCTGTCCCTTCTTAACTTTTGCTCTCCTTTTGGGGAAAAGGTATTAAGCGTGATTAGGAGCAGGAATATGCCCCTCGAACCTGCTGCACCATTCAATAAGATCATGGCTGATCTGATTGTGGCTTCAACTCCATGTTCTGCCTACCCCTGATACTTGACTGACTAGGGAGTCAATCTACCTCTGCCTTAAAAATATTAGATAATCCTGTCTCCATCACTGTCTGGGAAAGGGAGCTGCAAGGACTCATAACACATTGAAATTTTCATCTCATCTCCGTCTTAAGTGGGTGACCCATTATTTTTAAACTATGCCCCCTAGTTCTAGTCTCTCCCACAAGGAGAAACATCCACTTGGTGCCATCCTGTCAAGTCCCTTCAGGATCTTGTTTCAGTAAGATCACCCGTTGTTCTTCTGAACTCCAATGGATACAGACCCAGCTTTTCCTCAAAAGATAATAACCCCATCCTAAGTTTCAGTCGAGTGAACCTTCTCTGAACTACTGATAAAGCATTTGTGTCTTTTCCTAAATAAGGAGACCAGAACAGTATGCAATACTCCAAATGTTGCCTCACCAACGTCCTATATAACTGTTGCAAAACATCCTACTTGTATATTTCATTCCCCTTGCAATAAATGACAACATTCCATTGCCTTCCTAATCACCTTGCTGTACCTGCTTACTAACTTGTGATTCATGTATCAGGACATCCAGATCCATTTGTACCTCGAGTTCTGCAATCCTTCTCCATTTAGATAATATGCTGCTGTTCTATTTTCCTTGCCAAAGTGGACAAGTTCACATTTTTCCACGTTATACCGCATCTGACAAATTTTTGCCTCCTCACTTAAACTTATCTATTTTCCTTTGCAGGCTCCTTTATATCCTCTTCACAGTTCATTATCCTACCTATCTGTGTCATCAGCAAATTTAGCAAGCATACATTCGATCTCCTCTTCAAGGTCATTTGGATGAGCACTTGAAATGCCATAGCATACAGGACTACAGGCCAAGTGCTGGAAAATGGGATTAAAATAGGTAGGTGCTTGATGGCCAACATGGACATGTTGGGCTGAAGGGCCTGTTTCTGTGCTGTATGACTGACTGTACATAGATTGTAAATAGTTGAGGCCCTAGCATTGATCTCTGTGGCACTCCACTAGTAATAGCTTGCCAACCTGATAATGACCCATTTATGCTTACTCTGCTCCCTGTTAGCTAACCAATCCTCTCTGTGCTAATGTTACCCCCCTACACTACAAGTTCTTATTTTGTGTGGCACCTTGTCAAATGCCTCTGGAAATCCAAGTACAGCATATCCACAGGTTCCCTTTTATCCACATTGCTTGTAACTTTCTCAAAGAACGCCAATACATTTAGTCAAATGTGATTCCCCTTTCACAAATCTATGTTGGCTCTACCTGATTGCATTGAGTTTTTCAAGTGCCCTGCTCTAACCACCTCAATTTTTCCCAGCATTTTCCGTATGACAGATGTTAAACTAACTGGCCTGCAGTTTCATGCTTTGTCTCCTTTCTTGAATAGTGGAGTCATATTTGCTATTTTCCAACCTGATTAGACCTTTTGCAAACTTGGTCATCCAAAACTCTACTGTCCGTGTCTTAACTCTCAAGCCTGTTCCAGTGTGCTTGCTGACTGACAGACATTTGATGCCCCGTCAAGCAACACGTTGATTTTAAAATTATTTTTTTCAAATCCCTCCATGGCCTTGCCTTAACCACAAAATCCTGAGATATCTGCACTCCTCTAATTCTGGTCTTTTTTGCGTTCCCAATCATAATTGCTCCACCATTGCCTAGCCCCCAAGCTCTGAATTCCCACCACACAGCTCTCTATCTCCACTCCCTCTTTAAGACGCTCCTTAAACCTACCTGTTTGATCAAGGTTTTTGATCAAGGCCATCAGACCTACTAACTTGTGTGGTTCAACATCCCTCTGTTTTGCAACGCTCCTTTGAGACACCTTGGGATGTTTCATTATGTTAAAGGTGCTATATAATTATAAGTTGGGCATTTTACAGCCACCTTGACTCTACATTGGTTTCAACATTTTTAGATGATAACCTCTGCTCCATTTTTGTTTTCACATTTCTTCGCTGGTTTGTTTTCTGATCTCCTTTGGTCATTTCATTTCTCCTGCCCTCTACCTTGTCACAGACCTTCCCTTTTGTTCTCCTCCTTTCACTTTCCCAAACTTGTTTATAAGACTTTTGCATTTCTGATGAAAGGTCATAGACCTGAAATGTTAACTTTGTTTCTCTCTCCACAGAAGCTGCCAGACCTGCTGAGGCTTTCCAGTATTATTTTGTTATTTCAAATTCCCAACATCTGCAGTATTCTGCCTTTGTGTAAACCATTTAGATTACACTATCTCCATTTTGTTCCTCTCACTTGCCTGCATTAAGTTGTTTCTGCCAGTTTGTTCTCCTCAGTTTGTTCTTAAGTCTGCTACCTCACTGCTCTGTTGCCAAGTTTTGTGTTATCTGCAAACTTAAATTTTACTCCTGTGCTCAAATTCAGCTTTGATCCTAATACTGATTCTGGGGAATTGTACTGCACCACCTATTTCTATACTCAAGTGGTATCAGGAGTCATCTTGAGTTTACTACTTTTGAGATTCTGATTGCTAATTTCTTACCTAGCTCCCAAATTCTGACTGCAGGGACCACATCCCTCTTTCCACCCAAGTTGTGTATGATTTTCATTCTTTCGTGGGATGTGGGTGACACTAGAAAGGTCAGCGTTTGTTTCCCATCTTGAATTTCCCTTGAACTGAGTGACTTGCTAGGCCATTTCAGAGGGCAGTTGAGTCAACCACATGACTTTGGGTTTAAAGTCACATAACACAGACCAGATAAGGGTGGCAAATTTCCTTCCCTGAAGAACATTAGTGAAGCATTTGGTTTTTATGACAATTGATAGTTTCATGGTCACCACTGCTGGGACTAGCTTTACATTCCAGATTTATCAACCAGCTGCCATGGTGGAATTTGAATCCATGTCCCCAGAGCATTAGCCTGCGTCTCTAGATTACTACTCCAGTGACATTACCATGATTCCACCATCTCCCTTATGTACCCAAGTTATCCCTGGCCTTTTAATCCCAGTTGCTTCTCTTTTCTGCTACTTTTATCAAATGCCTTCTGAAAGTCCAAATAAACATCTACATCACCTTATTTAACCTTCTACTACTTTATTAAATAACTCAAACTGCCTTAAATCCATGCTGAGTGCCCCTTGTTAACCCATTTTTCTAAGCAAGATTTTTTTCTTCCTCTGCAACGGTCTGTAATATTTTTCCCACCAATGCTGTTGGACTGACTAGTTTGTCATTACCAGGTTTCTCCCATTTTTGAACTGGACTGCAACAGTTATAATCTCTCATTCCTCTGGTACCACTCAAGTATCCAAGAAGGATTAATATATTGTGATCAGAGCTTCTGCTGTCTCCACCATTGCTTCCCTCTAAACTAGGATGCATTTCATCTGGACAGGGTGACTTTGTGATGCCAACCTATTTAGTGCCTTTTCTATTTATTTTTATTTTATACAATATTTTTAACGGACACAGTTGCCTGTAAGCTCTGAGCTGGGGGGTACCCCAAAGGTACACCGGGGGAATTCTTATAGTGCAAAGGAGCCTTGATGAATGAATATTCAAAGTATTAGCTCAGTAGCATTTGGAGGAAGAAAAAATCTTCTGTTTCCAAAAAAAAAATGAAATCATTGTTATTCAGGGATGTTGAAAGAATTGAAAAATTGGGAATTTTTGGCACTGGGGCAAAAGTTGAAGGCAAGGATCTAATTGAGAATCTCCAAATTACAGAACTGGTTTCGGAGGGCAAATAATGAGAGATTTTCCACCATTTGGCACATCAACATTCAGGCATCCCCCTGCAGGCCGCCTTCTCTCCCCTGTTTCTAAAACAGAAGCAGGAAATGCTAGAAGCACTTGGTCAGTCAACATCTTCAGAGAACCGATGAGTTAATGATTTGGGTGTCAAAGGTTATTCAAAATGTTAGAGCTCTGCGCTGTAAGTGTTAACTCATCTAACCTTTCTACAGGTGCTTGCTAATCTGTGTTTGCAGCATCTTCAGGTTTTTGGTTATTAGAAGTTGACTGTTTTGGCACTAGTTGCTATTGACAATATTGGTTAAATAACGTGGGAAAAGGCAGAATGAGAGGATATAAGGTAAGCGGCATCACCTACCACTGGTGCAAGAATTGAGTTGAATGCCTTTCTCTTTGATTATTTTCATGAATTATTTCAAGGTGTTTTAAGCGTTCCTGCTCTCGGGAAGCAGCATTGAGAGACAAGCAAACAAACGAGAATGGGAAGTTTTCCTGTTAAATGAATTGCTGTTTAAAAACGTGCATGCTTGTCCAGGCATGATTACGAGGAAGGTGGTAACTAAGGCTATTTCAAAGGATTTTTTTCTTTGGTATGTTTAGGTAACATGTCTTCAACTGACAGGTTCCTATTGATGGAATAGGGGCTGCTGCCCGCGTGGGAAGCCTCCCACTGATCCAGCCATGGAGTCTGAGACCACAGCAACCACCATTTTGGCTTCAGTCAAAGAGCAGGTACAGTAGTTAGAATTCGGCTTAATCATTTTAATATTTTATGTTCCAAACATAAGGGGAATTCAGTTTTGATCTTGTGCATTATCCTGGATAATTCAGTTTTATAGACTGTAGAACTGAGAGACTTAATGGTGTTATTATTTTTAATACTCCAAATTTCTGGTTCATTTGGAAATGATCAAAATTCATCTGTAGGATGTTTTAAATTATGGCTGTCAGTGTGCAATATCTCACTGTGGTCATTTTGTACTTCAGGGACTGAATTGCAGCCAGCTGAACTGACTTTTTTCATTGTTCTTATTCAAAGCTTCTTTTTCATGTATTAAGTTTTGTATGATATTTGTTGTAAAAGTGCAGTAAAGCAAGATAATACTTTATATACTTAATGTGTGTATTCAGGCAAATAGTAGCTTGTAAGAATAGTTAACTGCCATGCAGGTGCCACCTACTTGAATATAATTGAATAATGTGACAATACATACTGAAAATTTGTAGCATGTCTGTCAGCATCAGCTTGCACCCAAATCATTAAAACATTGAAAATGCCATGAAACAGAACTGTTTCTATTTCAGTATTTGTAGGATTGCAGGAAGCTAGATATCTTGAGGGCCAAGGTCGTGAAAGAATTTTAACACAAATATGACAATTTTAAACTGAAGTCAAGAGTTTAGGAACCATTGTAAATCAGCTAAGAGTGAAGGTGGGTGAGCTGGATTTGATGTGGGTTAGGATATCAGCTGAAGTTTGTAAACTGTAGAGGATGGGATATCAACAATAACGAGCAACTTTTGGCATCTTTAACATAAATATCCCAAAGCGCTTCACAGGAACATATGAGAACTAACGTGCTGAGCTTTTTGATATATTTGATCAGATGACCAAAAGCTTGGTTAGAGTAGGTTTTAAAAAGCCTCTTGAGGAAAAAAGAGGCAGAGGATGGAGAGGATATTCCAAAGCTTTGGGCCACAGGCAACTGAAAGCATGTTGGGGTAATTATAATTGGGAATGCATAGGAGGCTAGAATTAGAGGAATGCAGGTGTCTTGGAGGGTTGTCGGGTTGGAGGCAATTACAGAGGGGTGCGAGGCCATGATGGAATTTAAAAGCAGCATGAGAATTTCAAAATCAAGATGGTGCTTGACCAGGAGCTGCAGTCAGCGAGAGTCATGATAGGGGGTCATGTTGACTTGCAAGTTGAGACATAGGCAGCGGAGTTGCATAACCTCAAGTTTACGGAGAGCAGAATGTGAGACATCAGCCAGGGATGCATTGGAATAGTTGAACCTAGAGCTAACAAAGTCCTGAAATGAAGGTTTTAACAGCAGATGAGCTGAGATGGGTGATGTTGGGCAATGTTAGAGTTGGAAATAGGTGATTTTAGTGATGGCATGAATGTGAGGTTGCAAGTTATCTCTAGATCAAATATGATACCAAGGTTGCGAGCAAACTGGCTTAATCTCTGACTGTTGCAGAGTTTGGAGTGGTGACTGACTTTCCAGTATCTAATCAGAGGAAATTTATGCTCATCCAGTACTGGATGTTGGATAAGCAGTTTGATGATTTAGCAACAGTGGAGAAGTCTAAAGATGGTGGTGAGGTAGATCTAGGTGTCATCAGTACATGAGAGATCGAACGCTGTACCTTTGGCTGATGTTGCCAAGGGGCGGCATGTGGATGAGAAATAGGGCAGGGCCAATGATTGATCTTTGGACTACACCAGAGGTAACCGTGCAGCAGCAGGAAGAGGAGCCATTGCAAATGATTTGCTGGCTATGAACCAGATGAGGACAGTGCCACCCAGCTGACCAACAGTGGAGAGGAACTAAAGGAGGATGGCGTGAAAGTGTGTCAAAGGTGGCAGACAACTAAAGAACGACAAGGGGTGGGCATTTACATTTGTCAGCCGCATGGGATGTAATTTGTGACTTTTATCAGAGCTGTTTCAGTACTGTGGGATGGGCAGAGACCACTTTGGAGAGATTCAAATGTTGAGCTGAAATGCATTGCAATAGTCGTCTAGAAGTGTCTCATAAGTGGATGAGGGTTTCAGCAGCACATGATCTGAGGTAAGGATGCAGGAGTTGATGTTAGAGTTGGAAGTGGGCAGCTTTTTGTGATGGAAAAGGTGTATAATGTGAAATTTTTGAGGGGGCCGAAAGAATTATTTTGGTCTTCCAAGCATTGAGGAAATTGCGGTTCACCCAAGACGGGATGTCAAACAATAGAGGCGGTCAGAGATGGTGATCAGTATAGTTGTGGAGGCTGATCCCCATGCATGGATCATGTTGTCGAAAGGCAGCATGTTTTGAGGATGAGGTTGAGGATTGGAATGATTAAAGGGATGGTAGAAAGTGAAACAGCTGCTGGAGATTCTATAGCTACATTTGGAAAGGTATGAAACCACAAGTGAGAACATGTAACTGGAGAACAAAAAGAGGTGTTGGAGCAGAATGGTGTAATAGCAGCTGAGGAAGGGCCATGTGCTGTGGTCACAATCATCAAGAATATCTTTGACATTATTTGGGGTAATTTGGTCCTGTGGGAAAGATAGCCAAATGGAGAAATTCATTGAGGGGGCTCTGAAGAGATGGGCACAAGTATGAGAAGCGACCATGCATTTGGGGATTTGCGGGATTAAAGGCAAATGGAGTTTCGATGGTATTTTGCAAAGGGATTTTTTTATTTGAGGAGTGAGGTGATGCAGCAATTTTGAAAGGGAAGGATCAGTACCTAAAGAAAAAGCCATTTGCATTGTTGGTGCTAGGGAGAAAAGTTGGTTGCTTAGCAATTTAGTAGGAATGGCATTAAGGGAGTAAAAGGTTGGCCTAATGGACAAGATGTACTCGACAGGGCCTGGAAGGAAGATGGAGCTGTAGTCTTAGGTTGTGCTTTTTTTTTGGAAGGAGGGTGGTGGGGTATAACAACTTGCTGGGGAATTTGGCTTGATAACCAAGCAACAGAAGCAGCTGAATGATGGTGTCTATCTTTGGTGACAAGATCATGCGCCTCTCATGCTTAGACGTTAGGCTGGACAGGTAGGGGAGAGAAGCTTAAAGGCAGGATTTAGTGGAGGAAAGAAAACTAGTTATTCTTGGTCTCCAAAAAGATAGCCTTTTTGGAAAGGAAAAAACAGATGCAATAGAACTTGGTGTGGCAATGAATGGCTAAGCCAGTTGTACTCCAGTCTCTGCCTCTTGGATTTGGTGTTGATGGGGGCTCTTCTAGGGAACAGCCAGGAAGCGTGAGAAATTGTAAAAGGTTCTGCTGGGTACATAGATCCCAAGAGGTATGGGATTAATTGAACATGTCAATAGTGAGAAAAATATTGTGGTGAATAGATGATAATGGACATGAACATAACTAAGGAGCGAGGTACAGAATGTAACAAAAGACAGACAAAAGTAAAGGGGAGTGAGGACTGGTAATTGTCATATCTGGCCAGTGAAATGACCAGGTAAAACAATAGTCCTTAAGAGAAAACTATCAACAGTCACAACTGGAGATCGGTACAAACAGGGACAGATTGCCATGCAAAGAGCACGGCTGAGGGAAATTAGAATTTTAATGATGGACTGAGGTTGGTAAAAGTAGCAAGAAATGTATGAGCACTGTAAAGCTAGCTATAAAATTAAAATAATTCACACACCACTGTCCATCATTCCAGAAGTTAAAAGTCTCAAACTGAGCAGTGTGATCTTCACATTGTCAGTTTGCAAGTCAGAGAAAATGTAGTCATGGGGCGATTCTTCACTTAAGAAAGTAGACCACTATTTTTTTTAAAAAGATGTCGGTAGATAGTGATCGGAGGGAAGCTGGCACAATACATATTGAGCAAAAGTTAGAAGGAATGTTGAAAAGGATAAGAAGGGACTCTGTAGTAATCCACATGGGGTAAACTAAGGGGGTAATAATATAGGGGTGTTTAAACTCACATGCATAAGTATTGCCTCAAATCTCCAATGAAAAATGCAAAATTATTGGGTGTATGTGATGTTTCGTTAGGAATGGCAATTCACCAAAAAAATCAGTGACTGCAATTCTAATTTGAAATCAACAATGCTTCCTTAATAAATAATTTTGATTCTGGTAATGCTTACAAGGATTTGTAGAAGAGGGAGTATTAACAAGGAAGGAACAGAGATTGGAGAGATTGTAATGAAAAATCATTTTAAACTGGTTAGGTAAGTAGGGGAGGCCAGGGAGTAAACTGAATCCCTGTTGTGTGAATTGTTTGGCAGTCATTTGGTAGGTATGGACACTGTCTCAATGTACATGTCCTAGAGCAAAAAGCAGACATAGGAAAATTAAAGGAAGGAAATCCACACTAAGGTGTATGTAGATCAAGACTAGAGCTTGAAAAATAAAATGCTGGAATTGGATGCTGCTGTGGAGTAGGGAACTATATGGTTGGAATATCCAAACCTAGCAGATGGAGCTGAGTACAACTTTTGGGAATTCACTCAGTTCAGGAAGGAAGTGAAGACGGAAACACTTGGAAGGTAAATAAAATTGGTTCTGTAGGAGGGGAGAGCTACAAATGAGCTGTTAAGTGCAAATAAAAATTCAATCTAACACTAGGCTTGCTACAGACAGCACCACATTTCGGGCAATTTACTCTTTTGAGAGGCGAAATGGGTGTGGAGAAACTGGAAAAGTGTTTTTATGGGAAAACCCAATTTAAATTTGAAAAATCAAAGAGAATTAGTTGGTAAGTGTAATGCTTTATGACCATTCTAGGCAATGCTTATCTTGACCTGGCATTAGGTAATGACTGTATAGGAAGTGTAGGTTGTACTATCCCTGGGAAACAGCAGCCATAGAATTATCAAGTTTATTGAGATGTGACACTCTGCTATATCAAAGGTCTAGTGCTAGATGTACAGCTTTAAAAGAATTGAACACCATGAAATGAGTGAATAACTAGTGCCGGTTATCTGGAGGAGATATTCAAAACTTGAGTAAAGGACAAGTATAGCATCATTTAAAAGCAGCATTGCTCTCAATGCTGTTGAAATACATAACCTATAATTAGCAAGCTCAGGCTTCATAACTGTCACCGTAAATGTATTAAACAAATTAAAAGTAGTATACAAAGAAAACTGCCAAATACAAATCCTGCAGGAAAAAGAATACCACTAGGGTGTATGGAGCATGCAGAAACTGCAATCAGAGTGGCAAAGAAATGTCTAGAAAAATACCATACCTGTGGCAGTAAAACCTAGTACTTGTTTAGTGAAAATGTAGTTGAGGGAGCAGGTGGTGAATTTAATGGACAAGATGTGCTTGAGAGAGCCTGAGAAGGAGGATAGTTCTGGGCTCAGGTCTAGCACAGCAAAATATTACAATCCTTGCAGTACGACAACAGTAAAAGAGCTTCCAAGAAGTGGAAAAAACCACGAACAATGTAAATGGGCTTAACGTTGTGCACGAGCACAAAATTGTAAATATTCTGAATAATTGCTTCCTTTGGGCATTCATGTTACGAGTACAATTTAAACATCATTTGTGTGCGCACTTTCACCTACTGTGAATTCATCTCATCACATCTTAATATGAATTCATTTAAAGAGTTTCTTTTCCATCTGCCAAAGCTGTTTTCTCATATACTAGCAGTATAAGTGTGCCTTTTCTGAGGCAGGGTATATCTTTATATACTGAATATCTAGTAAAGTTTTAAGGTAAATAGTCAATCAGAAACATCAGAATCATTGCAAATATTTCTTAGAGATATAACGAGCCACCTTGTGGTAACTTAGGTTTTGAAATTTGTAGAACAAACATGCTTTTGGACGTTGATTTAGGCTATAAAAACAGAACAGGTTTATTTAAAAATAACAGGTAAACAGTAACAAGATGACAAATTATAATAGTTTACGGAACATACCTATTGCTATTCAGCAATAATTGGCAATCTCGTTTGGGGAAATGGAAAACTGATGGTGTGGTGGGGGGGTGGGTAAATGGAATTTGAGATATTAGTAAAAGATGCTTTCCTCTGCATAAGCTATGCTGAACCTTTTTTGGAGAGTGCTAAGCTCAGTGTCTGACAAATGTAGCATTTGCCAACAGTGCTTGAGGAAATAAAATGTTGGCTACCAATCTGAGACTGGTAGTAACCATGTTTGTTTGCAGCTGACAGTGCCTTGTTTTATGCTACTACTTGACTTGCAGAATCCCATTCCTGCCTATTATATGAATTGTTCTTAGAATTCCGCTGGGACTGTGCTCCCTGCATTCAACATATTTTTGTACATTTCTGGAGAAGTTTATACACTACAAGGATCCCCTGAGTGCATAAGAAAAATTGTTTTAACACTAAACAGGACTTATATTCCATGTTGTATCAGCCCAGTTGGTGTCTCTCTGCAAAATAAATTTGGAATCTCAAGTTCAGAGATGTACTGGAAGTCTAGAACTTAGCATTACTGAGAAGCAGGGACTTCTTTTTAGCAGCTTGAGTTGCAGAAAAAACCTACTGTTTCTATAATAGTACAGTGAACAAGTTCCTTTGCCCATGTATTTGTAGTGCTCTACAAAAATAAACATTTAATCAATCTATTTTGTGCCTAAAATTCCTATATTCATAATCACAACTTTCATAGGAATGAATTTTCTTTTTAACAAAACTGTCAGTGGCTGAATTTAGTATCTCCTTATTTATGGCATTTAGAATTGTGCAGCAGTAATGACTAAACATTACTACAGAAATTCAAATTCCAATTTAAGACTTTTTTTGTTCCATTGTTATGTGAGCATTGCTCTGCTAATCAAAACTCTGCAGGAAGGACATACTCTTCTCTGGTGGAAAAAATAAGCCCTTTTTCAGTATGTGGGAGAATTTTAGTTCGACTAGCCCAGTTGTAGTTCCTACTGTACTGCAATCTTTGCCAATTATATTGATTGCTAATATTAATGTGTTTGGAAAGGGAAGAAAATCTTTAAGATCTATGATTTTTGTATTTCAGAATAATGTATTTTTCTGTTTAAATGTGTACAACTTAAACATTGGTTCGTTTGTAAGTAATTTTAGTTGATTTCCTGTTCATGAATTGAGAGTTTATTCAATAGGGACACACCTTTGTTGTTGGTTGAAGCTGCCTTTATCAGCTGATTCCTGCTGTTTGCCTAAAATAAACAAGTGAACAAAATGTCGCTGGTTGTTAGCATCCCTGCAAAATAGGTTGCAATTCGTTGGCAGCAGAATTGTCTAAATAAATAAATTTGAATATACTAATACTTTTTTGATTCAAAATGTTCAGTTTAGCAATACGTTTAAGTACTGAATGGATAAAAACATGGTTAAGTTGTTGAGACATTGGCTTTCTTGTCACAGCAGCATTCTTGTATGTGACTGCAGAATTTAACCCTTAGTTCCTTTTACATCAAAAAGGTCTGTACCAGCTTAGAGTAAACGGACATTGGCATAGCCCTTAAAGTGGCTGTGAAAATTTGATTTGTACAATATCCAAACATTTAAGTGTAGCAAATACCTATAGAAGCCTATCCAGCAAATGGCGAGACATAAACACTAACAGTTTTAAAAAAAAAAAAAATCTGGTTATATTTCTACAATTTGGGTGCTTTTTAAAAAGATAGACATGCCTTTAAATTACAAAACATTACTGCTACTGTATTTTACTTATTAATATTCTAATTTTGTATGCATCCAAATTTATTCCAAAAAAAATTAAGTGATTCATGGTAGTTCAATTACTTGGTAATTGAATTGATTCTCAACCCAAGCCATGTTTGAATAAATAGAAGTTGTATATTAGCCATGACTATGACTGGATAGTGTTTGAGCTGATCATGTAAATATGATTTGTAGTTCCACAAGGGCATGTGCTTCATTTAGGAAAGAGAGGTGTTATCACTTTCAAATCTTTTTAAATAATCTTTCTCCAAGGTTGTGTGCATGGTATTCTGCAGAATCAGATTCTGAAAGCTGAGAAGAATTATGAGCTCACCTTAGAGCACCCCAAAAACTAATCAAGATGTGTGCTGACCAGACTAATGCCCAGAACTGATTTGACCTAGCAAAACTTGAGTTAAATCTACAGTAGAAAGAAAAGAAAAATTGTGTACTCAGTGCACTTGGGTCTTAATTGCTTTGAATTGGTTGGGCTCAAAGCATTTTGCATCTAATGTATTTTGTTTATCCAGCATGTCTGAAAACAACTATGCTGTACATAAGAAGTGTTGGTAGGTGCTGTTGCTAAATTGCTAGGCAACAGCTAATTTTAATTAAATGTGGCTGGATTTTTTGTAAAGGCCTGAAATGGTCCACATTGCTTTCTTATACATAGTAATTATAGGATCCTATATTAACAGTGTCTTCAGATGGTAAAACAGAGTTTGCTGTGTATTCATCTCTCACCAGCACCGCTTACATGTGATCAGCTTTGCTGGGAAAGGGTGCTATTATGATGTAAAGCTATGCTGCTGAATCTGGCCAATAGAGCTGAGAGAAAATTCTCTCTAGCCTGAAGTAAAAAAAAATAACGGGCAGTGCTTGCCACAGTGGCATAAGTACAGGTATGTTAGCTAATTTGTGCATTGAAAATAAAACCAGATTGCTGGAAAATACTGAGGAAAAATATTGGGCAATGATAGATGATGTATTCTCTCTTCCTCAGTAAAAGATAGAATGGAAGGAGTTCTGTGCTCGAACCACCGTGTCATATGCTGCAGTACTAGTAATTGATGGAACTCTGGGAAGGATTGCTGAAATGTACGTGTACAGGAGCATCAGTAAATGGCTGTAGATCTTTTGCAAAGGTCCCTGAAGATCTGAGTGCAAGAAACAAAAATGTTGAGACCTGGATTGAAAAGGGGCATAGAGTTGTTGCTGAATGATCTAAGAGAAAAGCTTTATTTTGCCACAGGCTGTTTCATCATGATGATGATGAGTGGGAGGAGCAAGATGGGAGAGAAGTGTTTTTTTTACACCGAACAAAGTAGGGTGTAGCCATTTAAAGTAAAAAGTAAAAACTGACTTTGGTATGCAACAGGCTTGAATCTTGTATATAATACTGTTTGCTAACCCTGTGCCGTTACTGTTCTGTTCTTTGCTGCAGGAGCTCCAGTTTGAAAGGCTTACAAGAGAGCTTGAGTTGGAACGGCAGATTGTTGCAAATCAGCTAGAAAGATGCAAGCTGGGAACTGAATCGCCAAGTGTCGCCAGTATCAGGTAGAGGCCTGCGTTTTCACTTATTGCTATTAATTATATGAATATCAACCGTGGCTGCACTCTTCCCATTACAAATGGATTTCTCAATTAATATTTTCTATTTGTAGTTAATTTGTACTATTATTGTGTAAAAGAGCACACTTTGCATGAATATCATTATCTATGGTAATATAATCTCTGCATTAAAATCAATTTTAAGCTGTCTGAATAGGTTTTCCTTCTAATGAATCTCACATTCATTATCAAATGATATACTACCTATCATTGATACAAATAAATTGTTGAGTTTTTAACAATGAATTTGCTTTTTAATTTTGGAATCTTGACTACAAAATAAATTGAGTGCATATTTTTGCTTTTCTGAAAAGGGATATGTGGTTAAATGCGGACCTTTGTCTTCTAAATGAATTGCATGTATGGGTGCTTTTTTTTTTAACCACACCATTCTGTGCAATTGTTAACTGGCAAATTATTGTTATAGTCAACACTCTTCTAAAGAAGAGAATCTTAACCACAAAGTTGGGATGAAGCATAACATATCCAAAAGTAAATCAATGAATCTATGTATTATGTTTTTAAAAACTGAAGACCAAAACAATAAAGGTAGTGTATAATCGGGCTTATAAAAACAAATGGATTGTTACAACTAATGCTTCTAGAAGCTAGCAGTGTTTCCAAGATGAAATATGATTGACAATAGAAGCATTGTGAGAAAAGACAGCAGCAGTTCTTGTAACCATGTCAACTCAGAAACCTGCTAGCCTAGCCATCACTGGTATCCTGGTACAATGTAATACACAGTATTCTCTTATGTAGAATTAAATTGTTTTGAGGATTAGGATGGCATTGACCGAAATTGTTGAATGAGTACCTTGTGATAATTTCTGTGACTCTTTTTAATAGCAAAAATACTAAAAAAAAGCATTCAGAACACCTGCCCAAGATCCAGTTAGTTTTGCTAGATGGCAAGCTATGCATTTGCGTTTACTTCTGTACATAAAATTCAGAAACTTAAAGGAGCAGTCCTACATAATTTCAGACAGTGAAAATATGCTATCACCGATCCTTCAGCTAACCTTCTCCAGAGTGGGGAATTTTGCATTTTGTCACATAAATCATGGGTGTGAATAAAACACTTTGTAGAAAAGATTTTGTTACAAACTGATAGTAATTGAATCATTAGTTCTGTCACTAATAATTAAATCCTGATGAGATTATTACTTTAACACTGATCTTCTGATTGACAATTGTCAATATTACCTCAATTACTAAATTTGTATTAAAAATAATTACAAAATGGGAAAGGGTGGAAAACCTGTATCTTATGTTACACATTGGCTAGGGCTTCCTAACATTGGTGGACTAGACCTTCTACATGAACAGCTTCTCTTATACCTCCACTTGTCAATATGGCCTTAAATTAAAGGTAGCAGCACCCATGTTAATTGACAGTCTGAAAGCAGAGGGAATGCTTAGAGTGCTCGGCCACATGACCACATAATTTTGAGAACTGATTAAAGCTAATCATTTTCATATGCCATCTATCTGCATTTCAGTAAGCAAATCCAGCATAAGAAACGTGCTCAAAACTTAAGTTCTTGGCACCCAGAATTGTTGTTTGCGCCTCAGTACTTGAATGAAAACCAGGACAATTTCAGACCAATATTCAGACTCATTGTATATTCTTAATCACTTAACTACCTATGTTAGCAAATCATACCATTACTTACAATTCAGCTTGGAGGTCTTATGATGTTCCAAAATGCCCTTGTCAGTTTGCATTCTTCTCTGTAGATGTTAAAACTCAACTTTTAAACTAACAAAGGACACATCAGGCTAAAATCTGAATCTAAGACATGTATGTGGTTTTGAAAATTGACTTTTTACTGTCACAGTAAACCTTCATGTTTAATGTAACATGATTTTACAAAAAATATAGAGTGCAAATGCTAACATTTTCATTTCCTGCTCTAATCCTGTCCTTTTTTCTGACAGTTTCAATTAGTTCCTTCTGTCTTAAACATTTACTTTACCTTATTTCTTCCTGCATAGAATAAAATTGTACAGATGCCATGCACATTGGCTCAAATGACCTTCTCATTCAGGCCCGAGCTGATTCGGGTATTAATTAGTTTAACCTTCTGCTTTGCTAAATTGACCAGGGTGTGAATGGGATAATTTTATAAACCAACAATATCAGCTTCATATTTGAATGTGTGTCCCCCAAATTTAGCAAATTCATTGGGTTCCTGGCACTTTTGTTTTCAAGGAATAGTTATGAGCCAGTAATTAGGATCTGGAATTCACTACCTAAAAGTGGTGGAGGTAATGCATCAGATTCATTCTGGGCTTTTGAAAGGGCATTGGATAAGCACTGAAAGAGAATTTGCAGAGCTACATGGGAGACAGCGTGGGGGAGTGGGACTAGCTGAGTTGCTGTTACAGAGAGCTGGCATGGCATGACTGGCCTAATGGTCACAGCACAGAATCCTAGAATGAATTACTAGTATAATGTCTGAATACCAAAGAACCAACTGAGCTGTGGTCCAAATCCAAAATGAAAAATCATATGCTTCAGGTACAAACAGGCCATTTAGCCCAACCAATACATGCTTGTGCTTGTGTTCCACTTGAGCCTCCTACCATTTTCCTCCTCAGATTATATCATTGTAACCATCTATTTGCTTCTGCCTCAAATGCTTGTCTAGCTTCTCCTTAAATGCATCTATATCATTTGCTTCAACCACACCTTGTGGTAGCAAGTTCTCACTAGTCTTTGGGGAATGAAGTTTCTGAATTCCCTATTGGATTTCTTAGCGACTATCTTAAATTGATGCCTCTAGTTATACTCGTCTCCACAAGAGGAAACTTTCTCTATCAAAATCTTTTTCATAATTTTAAATACCTCTGTTAGATCATCCCTCAGCCTTTTTGCAAGAGAAAAGAGACGTAACCTGTCGATCCTTGCCTGATAGGTGTACACTTCTGGTATCATCCTTGTGAATCTTCCCTGCACAGTGCCTCCAGATTCTTGTAATATGGCAACCAGAACTGCATGCACAGTCCTCTGACAAGGGTTCAGTTCAGGCTTAGCATAACTTTGTTACTTTTCAATTCTATTCCTTTGGAAATAAAATCTAGTGCTTGATTTACATGCTTATGACCATGCTAATCTGTGGAACTTTTAATGATTCTATATGTGCTCTAGGGCCCCTTTTGTTCCTCTCTCCCACCTAGACCTGCACCTTCCAGGTAATGATTTGTCTCCCTATTCTTACAACCAAAATGCACCACCTCAGATTTATCTGTAAACTTAATTTGCAAATTGTTTATCCATTATTCAAGTCGATTAATGCCCTCCTGTAATTTGTTGAAGTCCCTCTCGGTATTGATCCCCACTCTCCATTTGATGCCATCTGCAAATTGGGCTTTTGATTCCAGAGGCCAAATTGTTGATGTAAATTGTGAACAGCAATGGCCCCAGCATTGATCCTTGTGGAATACCACTTCCCACCACCTGCCACTCTGAATAACTACCCTTTAATCTCACTGTTTTCTGTCCTGAAGCCAGCTAGCAATCCATTTTGCCACTTGTCAGAATGTGGGGTCAGGGGACATTATCATTTAGTCTATGAAGGCCTTTAGAAAATCCAGATAAATCGCATCTACTGCATTACCATCATTGTGTGTGTGTATGTCTCTCTCTCTCTCTCTCTTTCTCTCTCTCGTCAAGCAAGATTTTACCTTCTTGGAATTCATGCTGACAATGCATTATTCCTCATTTCTAGATTCTTGAGGTTCATAATTTCTAAAATATATCATGCTTATTATTGTGGTTACAATATTGAGAGGAGTGCAGTATCTTTTGAAATGGTGTTACAAAATAGGAATTGAAAAATGTGTGATTTTAATTTTAACTAGATCTAAACCTGTCCATTTCAAATACAATCTTATTTATGCAGCCATTTCCAATATTGAAGTACCAGCCTTGGAGCTACATTTTAATTAAGCAAAATTTATGCACTGATTTACACATGTTGCCTAAGTGTAACAACTGATATTAATAGCAGGATGCCTTTAATACCTAAAGAATTTGCTATATTAATATCATTTTAATATCGTTTGCCATTGTTTTGCCTTGAATGTTTCAGAATTCTATTTCTGGTTTTAATCGGTTTGTATTCAACATTGATGAAATGTGGTCTCTGCACATCAGGTTAGGGAAGGCAGGGTTATGCGATATACCAAATAGAGTTTTAATCTTCCCAGAAATCGATTTTTGCAAACTTTCATGCTGTAATTAAACTGCTGGTAGTCCTATGATCAACTTCTGTTGGAAAGAGTCATTAGCAGTCAGATTCTTTTAAGACCAGAGTGAGAAATTCTGTTCTGTAGTTCACTGACACAAATAGTCTCTGATTTTTGACATGTTTTTGCTGCATTTTCCCTTCAGTGAACTACATGCTGTTCATAGGCAGCAATATATCAGCTGACTATTAGTTGGGGTCTTTTCAGCTGATCACAAGATAATTATAATGAAGAAAGCCATTAGGCCTACATAAATTGATTCATCCAGAAGGACTGTAAGGTCTACTGCACCTTACCTCACCAAATGTAGCTTCCAGATTTTTTTTTCAAAGTTTCTCCCTTTTTGTCTCATCTGCACTGTCCAGGAAACTCTTCCAAGTGCTAGTCAAAGGGAAAAGGAATTTCCTGATATCCTGTTCTTTAAAACAATTGTATAGATTGACCATGTTTACTAAATTGTATATCTTGATCACCTTTAGGCAATTAAAATTCAAAAAGCTAAACTTTCTATAGACTTGATTCACTACTGAGATACCCAACATTGTGGATTTGCTGTGTTATTCTTCTCTGCATAGTCTCCAGTGTTAGAGTACCTCCCTGGTGCACAGAATTAGAGATGGAACTGTACAGTATGACAAGTACTGTTTAGTTTGACGAATTCTGACTTGAATTCTGCTCTTTTAGCACCCTACTCGGCAGTTGTTTAGACTTTGGATGCTGCTGTACAATGATTGAACATCTAGAATAGTTTTCTAGATTCAACCTTCCATCTTCAGCTTTTATGCACTCCATTAATAGTGTTGAGTGGCAGCGATTGTATTTTTTTTAATGCATCATACTCTTTGATTTCATCTGCTATTTTATCCCCACTTACAACATTACATAACATTTTCCTCCCTTGTTTAGCACACTGTACAGGACCCTTTTTGGCATTCTGAAATCCATACAGATTTGTTCAATGTTGCTGGGTTTCATGCACTCCAGGATTTCATAATTCACTCTTTTGTGACCATTTCATGTACACAACACACCTTATGTCAGAGATGGAGCTTATTAAGATACTTTGAGCAGTAATACACACCCATCACTTCCTTACAGATGGATGGTGATGACAGTGGCCATGTACACTTTAGCTTTGTGACCTTGATCCCTGCTGATCGCAGGCAGAGTTGTTCAATCTCTCAAATGCAGCATTGGCTTTTGAGTAAAAATCTGGAGAAATTGTCCTGTGTTGATTCTGTAACATCTTGTATCTTGACAAGGCAACAAATTAAATTTACTGTATTGAATGGTTTTCAAAAATACATTAAATGTAAGCTCTTATGTAAAATTGGTAATGGCCACTAATTAATATTCACACATTGACAAATGTATGCTATTTGTATACTTTAAGGTTGGAGCCATTGAATCCTGCTTGCAGATGCCTGGACAGTTGTAATTGTGCCATAGTTAGCTTTCATAACTATATTAAATGAAAGTTGCTCCATTTGCATTGGAAACTTTAGGGTGGCAATCTCTTCAAATCAGATTTCCCATTTCATGCATGCACAAAGTTTCAAATGGCAGAAGAAAATGGGGAAAAAAATCTCAAGAGCTCTAATATAAAGAACTCTCAAGGACATGAATTTGTGGAAACAGATCTAAACCACCACATGAAAACAACTAACTGCTAGTTACCTGAATCCTTCCAACTGCTCGCTATACCTGGACTCCCAGTCAGCTTTACCATAGACTTTCATTGTCATAGTGCAGTTCCAAACAACTTCACTGTCCACTACATGTAAATTTTTGACTGCCACCATACACCTAAGCTTCCCTCTCATTTTTGACCAGCTTCTTGTCATCCTTCTGCTCCTGTTCCCTTTTTTGTGCAATGCCTATTGTGAAGATTAATTTCTCTCCCTTACTGCACCATTTTCCCCTTCAGGTCCCCAAGCACCGACTGCTGTTTACCTTCTGACTTACTTTCCTACCACTGCCTCAGCGTTGTATTCATCTACTTTTATCTCATGGGCCCCTAGCATTTAGGTCTACCAAAGCAATAATCCACATACCTTAATTTCCAGTTAGCAACGTAACTATATGCCCTTTGAGATCCAAGGTCTTACTTTTATTTTGCATCTAAATCCTTCATGATTTTAAACATCTTTATTGAATCTCCTCTTAATCCTATCTCTGCTGTAAGGAGATTAACCCCAGCTTCCCCAGTATATCAACATAACAGTAACTCCATGTCCCTGGAACCTTTTTGATAAATCTCTCTTCCCTCTCCTTTTCCCTCTTCATCCTTAAGTGAGGTGCCCAGAACTGGACACAGTACTGCAACTGGGGCTGAACTAGTGTTTTATATGGGTTTAGCATAATAATCTGGCTTTTGAACTCCGACTATATTTATGGAGCCTAGGATCCTATATGCTTCATCAGCTCCTTTGTTAACCTGTCCTACATTATACTAACACAGCAAGCTTTCTTCCTGTTGTACTGACTTTAAAATTGGACCATTTACAATGTATTGTCTCCCCTCATTTCTCATTGTTCTTACCAATATGCATTGCATTGCACTTGCCAACATTGAATTCTATCTGTCATGTGTCTGCGCATTCCCTTGTATTTCCTCTTGAAGTCTACCACTATCCTCCTCGCTACTGTACTTCTAAGTTTTGTCATGTGCAAATTTGGAAATTTTACCCTGTACCCCCAAGTTCAAATCATTAATGTATAAGCCTTCAAAATTGAACTGGATTGTGCTTTATTGGACCAAATGGCCTCTTTCTGCACTGTACTATTCAATGATTCTGCCTCCCTCCTGTTCCTCTGATTCTTTGCTCCCAGCCCTGACACGATCACCATGTAAATTTGCATCCATGTATATTTGCCTTATTGCCGCTTTATTCAGCTCATCTGCTCAAAGATGCCCACCACCTGAATCCTTAAGCCCTCCTTACCCAACTCAAACCCACAATTGTCTCATTGTGTTCAGAGTGACAGCTGCACCTCATTTATCTGGGCTCCCTTCCTTCACTGCATCTCGACTAATCCTTTCTTCAAGGTCCTCGAGTTACTGACATCCTATTCCATTCTTGCCTCACCCACCACTCCGAATCATTTTACTATATAAATAATGCTATATAAATGTAAATTGTAAATGTATGTAAATATAAATTGTCATAAGGGAACTGTCCAGTATCTAGGTCTAGAATTGTAATTATTCTGGGTTATTTGCAACTTGTGCATTGGTATGGGGTATTTTTAGAAAGTATCTAATAATCCCAAAATGTAAGAACTTGGAGTGTTCCAGAAGCAAGTTTCCGATAAGATTCAATGGAAACATTTCCACAAATGCTTTCAGTGTCAAGAAAAACATGCATGGCTTGTGCATGAGAATGCAAGTTTACCTGTTGCATTACAAATATTGGGGTGTATGAATTGGGTGAAATAATATTTCTTTCCTTTTTTCTGCTGCAGCTCAACTGAAAAATCCTTCCACTGGAGACCAGCAGGTACTAGCACTATGATTTGTAGTTAGCATTTTATTTGTACTTCCTCTTGTCTGTATATAAATATAGGTAATTAATTTCCAATGCAAAATTTAATTTGCAATTCTGTATTTGTAACATGCATTCGTCATTCTGTAACTTGGTTAAACATTCTAGGTTTCAGCTCTTTGGATGATATCACAAGACCTGATTGGTGATGGGGACGCAGGTAGTATGGGGTGATGGGTGATTGGAAGCAATCATTGTTCATTTCAGGTTGGAAGTTGATCATACTTTTTTCTTGTTCCATCATTAAGAAAGCTAAAGTTCTGGTGTATCCGTTGACCTTCTCAATCACATTCTGATTTAATGTTTATAAGTTTCCTTTAAATTTTGTCGTTGCTTTTCCAGTTTCCCTTTAAGGGGCTGCTTTTCAATTTTTCCTAATTTTGTTTATTTGGTTGACTCAGGAGTTATTTATAGTCTTGAAATTCTGTTACAACTGGTTTGCATTTCCACTGTATTATATGTTAAAGATTTACTGCAACTCCAAGTCAGTCAGGAATATTTGTCACTTAGTGTAGGATTTAAACAAGTTTGAACATCTAGAGGGGGATTTATTTAGTTTCTTTTCACTCAGCACTGCATCCATATGATTGTCATCAAACGCTAACAGGTTTACTAATTTGGTGATGTATACTTTGAAGCAATGTCTTTATTTTGATAACCACTCTCAGATGCTCCACCTTTAATGCATGTTGAAGGAAAGATGCCATAATTTCAATATTGCCCTCTAGGATATTTTTGCCTCCTAATATTCTCCTGCCTTCACAGTTTTACTGAGAGGGTAAGAGAAGAGAACAGTGAATCCTGGGTGGATGCAGAGATGCTTATGGAATGGCAAGTTTGTCGAGGGCTACGAGACCTGCTTTGCCCTCAAAATGCTATTTGCCATATTTTAAGTAGCGGAATATTGTTAACTGGGAAAATTGGATACGTCCATCTTGTGGACCTTACCTCTAGTGGTTAAATACAAGGATGTATTCATTTAATTACCAGATGTATTCAGTCATTGGCAGATTTTAATTATGGGATGCGTGCATAGTATTCCATTACATTGATCCATTTATACTGTAGATTCTTTCAACCCAGCTGGTCAATGTAGCTGTTTAAGATCCATGAGCCTTCTCCCACCTCTCCATGTAATTGTATCAGATTTCCCCTTTAAATGCATCTATGCTATTTGCCTCAGCTGCTCGTGGTTGAAAGTTTTTTGCATTCTTACCATTCTTTGACCAAGTTTCTCCTGAATTTACAGTTGGATACACTAGTGACTATCTTTTAGGCCCCTAATTTTTGTGCCACCTCACCACAAGTGACAACACTTACTGATCTATCTGACCAAACTCTGTCATAATATACAGTGCAAGACTTGATTACTGACTTGCTTTTTTGAGTCTATGGTAAATGACCATTTAGCAGAAGACATTTCTCTTAAGGTGATTCATCCTGAGTGGTGATTCTTTAATTGGATGACCATTTACATATCAACTTCATGTTGATAGTCATAAATTTAAGTTCAAAAACCCTAATGCCTTGCTATCCAGCCTCCTGCTCAGTCAATCGCAACTCATTCAAAATGCTGCAGTCTCTTGCCCTGCTCATCTGCCTCCCCATCTCTGAATTGATTTGAAGATTTTCACCTTCACTTTGCTTTGAGACACTTGGTAGCTTTGCTTAATGTCACTACCTCTTCCAAATGCTCTTTCTATGATTATGTCCCAGCACCCTGGGGCTGTCTCTAAAGGCATCCAGACACCTCTTAGGTTGTGAAAACTTATTAAATTCTATGTGCTTTAACCAGCTTTTCAGCTTTCCTCCTCAACATTTTCTCTCTTCCCTCTTATTCAGCATCCTCTGCATTCTCCCTCTTATTCCCTTGTGTGGGGAGTTGTTTGGTATGCAAGGAGCTCTAGTGCTTTGTTGTTGAGTGGCAATTATGAAGTAGCCTTCTAGAGCAGGA
The DNA here is from genome assembly GCF_017639515.1 of Carcharodon carcharias. Lineage (NCBI taxonomy): Eukaryota > Metazoa > Chordata > Chondrichthyes > Lamniformes > Lamnidae > Carcharodon > Carcharodon carcharias. Next base: position 66,631,996 of record NC_054478.1, on the reverse strand, counting down.
ATGTTAAATTATACTGTGAAGTAGGTCAAACTTGTAATCTGTTTTTGTTACATTCTTGCCTTGATCCTAGGGGAAAAAAACATGCATAATGAACAGTTTTTATATTGTTTCTCCCCTGAAATGCTGGCAAAAAGTTACTGACTGGGTTTGTCTTTAGTCATTCTTGGGATGTGGGTGTTGTTGGCTAGACCAACATTTATTGCCTATCCCGAATTGCCCTTGAAGGTGGTGAGCTACTGCCTTGAAGTGCTGCAGACTGCGGTGTGGGTGCACCTGTAGCGCATTGCGGTGTGGTAGGGAGTTCCAGGATTTTGACCCAGTGACAGTGAAGCAACAGTGATATATTTGCAAGTCAGGATGGTGAATAGCTTGGAGGGGAACTTCCAGGTGGCGGTGTTCCCAAGCATCTGCTGCCCTTGTCCTTCTAGATGGTTGTTGGTTTGGAAGGTGCTGTCTAAGGAGCCTTGGTGAGTTCCTGCAGTGCATCTTGTAGATGGTACACACTGCTGCCACAGTGTCAGTGGTGGAAGGAGTGAATGTTTGTGGATGGGGTGCCAATCAAGCGGGCTGCTTTGTCCTGGATGGTATAAAGCTGATTGTATTGCTGGAGCTGCATTCATCCAGGCAATGGAGAGTATTCCATCACACTCCTGACTTGTCCCTTGTAGATGGTGGACAGGCTTTGGGGAGTCAGGTGAGTTACTCACCGCAGGGTTCCTAGCCTCTGACCTGCTCTTGTAGCCACAGTGTTTATATGGCTGCTTCAGCTTGGTTTGTGGTCAATAGTAACCCATAGGATGTTGATAAGGGGGGTTTTAGTGATGGTAATGCCATTGAATGTCATGGGGTGATGGTTAGATTCTCTTGTGCCAGGCAATAACCCTCTCCAACATGTGACATGAATGTTACCTGCTACTTGTCTGCCCAAGCCTGGATATTGTCGAGGTCTTGCTGCATTTGAACATGGAGTGTTTCAATATCTGAGGAATGGTGAATGGTGCTGAACATTGGGCAATCATCAGCAAATATCCCCACTTCTGACCTTATGATGGAAGGAAGGTCATTGATGAAGCAGCTGAAGATGGCTGGGCCTGAAGGACTCCTTCAATGATGGCTTGGAACTGAGATAATTGACCTCCAACAACTGCAACCATCTTCCTTTTGAGCTAGGTATGACTCCAGCCAGTGAAGAGATTTCCCCCTGATTCCCATTGACTCCAGTTTTGCTAGGGCCCCTTGATGCCACTCGGTCAAAAGCTGCCTTGATGTCAAGGGCAGTCACACCCACCTCACCTCACCTCTGAAGTTTAGCTTTTTCCCACGTTTGATCCGAGACTGTATTGAGGTCAGAAGCGGAGTGTTCCTTGCAGAACCCGAGCTGTGCTTCGTTGAGCAGGATTTTGCTAAGTAAATGTCGCTTAACAGCACTGTTGATAACCCATTCCGTCACTTCACTGATGATCGAGAGTAGACTGATGAGACGGTAATTAGCTGGGTTGGGTTTGTCCTGCTTTTCATGTACAGGACATACCTGGGCAATTTTCCATATTGCTGGGTAGATATAGTTTTGTAGCTGTACTGGAACAGTTTGGCTAGGGGCATGGTAAATTCTGGAGCACAAGTCTTCAGTATTATTGCCGGAATATTGTCAAGGCCTTCAGAGTATCCAGTGCTTTCAGCTGTTTCTTAATAGCACGTGGGATGAATTGAAATTGGCTGAAGATTGGCATCTGTGATGTTGGGAACATCTGGAGGAAACCAAGTTAGATCATCCACTTGGCACTTCTGGCTGAAGATTGTTGTGAATGCTTCAGCCTTATCTTTTGCACAGATGTGCTGGGCTTGTCCATCATTGAGGATGGGGATATTTGTGGAACTGCCTCTTCCAGTGAATAGTTTAATTGTCCACCACCATTCATGACTGTGGCAGGACTGTAGAGCTTAGATCTGATCCGTTGTTTATGGAATCACTTAGCTCTGTCTATAACTTACATATGCTTGGCCTAAATAGCCAAGTGGTTATGGTACTGGTCTTGTAACCCCAAGATCAAGAGTTCAAATCTCACAATGGCAAACTATGAAACAATGTAACTTCATCTGAATAGGAACAGATGGAAACGTGTTTGTACTCGAAAGAGTTATAACTTACATATGCAGTTTGGCCCACAAGTAGTCCAGATTTATAGCTTCTTCAGGATGATACTTCATTTTTAGGTACATCTAGTGCTGCTTCTGGCATGCCCTCCTGCACTCTTCATTGAACTAGAGTTGATCCCCTGGCTTGGTGGTGATGGCAGAGTGGGAAATATGTTGGGCCATGAGGTTACATGTTGAGTATAATTCTGCTGCTTCTGATGGCCCACAGTGCTTCATGGGTGCCCAGTTTTGAGTTACTAGATCTGTTCAAAATCTATCACATTCCGGTGATGTTGATAAAGTGACTGGGAAAATCAGAGCACCCACCAATTCATAGGCGATACTGATTAACATTAAAACACGATTGATCCAGGGAAGATTGTTCTGGATTCAAGAGGCAATGCTGCATTTTATGAACAAAGCTTCAGAACTTGCTGCAACTGTTGATTTGCATACTTACCCTAGTCTTGCAAAATGTAATTGCCTGCATTGTGTAATCATGTAGAAAAAAAAACCCAAGGAGCCTATCAAAAGTATAACTAATTGAATTGACATTGAACCAAAGAAGGTGATTTTAAGGAATGACTATAAGGTTTATCAGAGGTACATATTAAGGAGCATCTTGGAGGAGAAAATTTAGGGTGATATGTCCTCTGAGCTCATCTTGCCGATGAGAGACAACACCTGTTCGCTGTACCCTATTTTAATAAACTTTGACCAGGAGAGCATTTGAATTTGAGTCTGGAGGTGGAAACTTGATTGGAGAGATTCCAGCATGGTCTTGTAGGGAAAATAGGCACAGACTTAGGAAGTGTGGAACTACATTGGAGGGGAAAGGCAGGTTGGAGATGGTGGGTTAGTGAGAGAGTGGTTGATGGTAGCATTTTAGAGCAGGTGGTGATGTCAAATTTATCAGGACAATGGGCAGTAACTGAGGAGAGACGACTGTTTACAGTGCAAACTAGCTTGCAGGTTAGGAAGTCAGCAGTAGTGAGAATGGGGCCGAGAAAATTCTAGCTAGTTCTCGTGGACAAGGTCCGATAAGAGATGGCAGAGAAACTGCAGAAAGACATGGACTGATCTGAATGGCAGGGAAACCTTGGGAGAGATTCAACTTTGTGGAATGGGGAGAGAGGATTGCAGGACAGATTGCTAAATAGATGTTTTCAAACTTCTAATCAAATGGCCTCAATCATTCTGTCAAACAAGGCTATAAGCTCTCACACTTATTGAGAGAGGCAGGAGAGAGAGGGGCTTAAGGTAATGGCAGGTTATAGAGAAATGAAGCTTGGGGTTATCTTTGCATTCCAGAATGATCCTGGATTAGGATGTGGTTTCAGTGGTGAAGCACAGGCTTGACAGTGCTAGATGCCAGCCAGAGTTCGAGAAGGTTGACTAAAAGTTGGGTGTCAAATAAATTCAAGTTTCTGCCACTTGAACTTGAATTGTATCAGGGGAATGACCAGAGTGGAAGAAGAGTAAATTTTACTAGGGCATGTTAATCAAAGGCAGATATACACAATTGCTTTACAATATGGCATATTTCCACCTTCCTAGCTTGAGGGCACTGACATCAGTTTAGCTAAGGTTAGATAATTTCATGCAGAGCTTTTCTTGTTAGCTCCAGAATTTCAGTAAGAGCAAGCAAAGGTAAATGATATAACTGAGTTGAAATTGACAAAATAGTTTGTCGTGCCAATAGTATGAGGATGCTCTGAACATAATAGCCTTCTGCAGCATTAGATCCAAACCTATCTCTAGTAACGATGAATTGTATTTTAATGCTTTAGCCTGTAATAATTAAGTGTTTGTATACTATATGCAGCGCTTGTAAATATAAGTTGAACAGTCAGCATGAGCTAAAAGTTTAATTTTTTCATTATCTATAGGTCTGTGTAAATTTGGCAATCTATTCTTTCTGCCTATGGCAAAATTTACCAAAACCCTTTCCTTTCTAGAAAGTAATCCCAATGAATAGTTACACCATAGTTTTGTGTGTGCATAACACAAGCCGTAATGTACCTCCACAAGTCAATTTGAGATTTATATTTAAAAGCAAATTCCCGTGCAGAGAAATGATAGTCGCACCCCCACCCCCCCATCCCTCCCCTAAATTTGAGAAGTTAATTCCCTGTTAATTTGTTAATTTCCTGTTAACTTGAAGTTTGCAGCTCAGATTAGTTAAAATGTTAATTTTGGAAAAATGGGAGGAAGGATGTGTATAAAATTTTCACTAAACTGTTGATTGTGCTTAAATGGCATCAGGATATCCTGGGACCCTTGAATTTCACTATTCTGGTGCCTGCTTGAGAAGTCTTAGGGAGACATGCTGCACAAACAGCAAAGGAAATGGAGCTGGGAAATCTTACTGCAGAAGATTTAACATCTTTACTATTTGATGCAGGAAATTAAATTGTTCTCTTATCCAGGCGTTTGCAATTTAATTTTGGATTGAAATTGGGACACCACTTTGCACAGTGTGGTGTAAATCTGGAACTTCGTCCTGCAAAAAATCTTGGAAGCTGGGTCAACAGATATTTTCGAGACTAATGTTGATTATATTTTTGATTTGAAAGGACTGAAGGATATGAACAAAGTTAACTGAGTTGGGTTACAGATCAGCTATGACCTGAGACAGAACGGGTTTAGAATTGAATGGCCTATTCTGTATTTGTTTGTATTTACATGATTCTGCATGTTAATCAGGTCAAATAATTTTCCTTTTTTAACATTATGTATAACCTGCTATGCTTTCAAACATGTATTGAAATTTCCATGTCTAATTAAAATCTATTAAAAAAATGGCCAGCCAATTTGTTACATTTAACATTTTCCAGTTCTTGTGTAACAGTATTTTAAGTAAGTATAGAGGCAGGGAAAGTAGGGAGAAAAGGACGGTCTGTGATAGATGGAAGGCTGAAGTAATTTAATAATAAAAAGAATGGTGCATGGCAGAAAGGAGGTGGTAATGATGTAAGTAAAGAAACAAAAAATGGATCTAGGTATGTTGTAAATGACGACAGAATGATTAACAGCACCTGTTGACTGAAAAAATGGGACCGTTGGTTATGATCTAAATTATTGAAATCGATGTTTAGTCCAAAAAGCTGCACAATGCTTGAAAGATTAGGTGTGCTGTTCCTGGAGCTTCAGTTGTGCTTCACTAGAACAGTGTAGGAGGCTGAGGACAGGTCACATTGGGAGTTGGGTAGAGAATTAAAATGGCAAGTGACTGGAAGCTCAAAGGAAGAAGTATAGGCAGTCCCTCCAGTTGCTCAAGCTCAAACCTGTGGAGTCACTGCAGGGAGACTGCAGAAATTCTTGCAACGCACATCGCAGAAGACAGCACTCCACAACTGCAGACTTGAGGATACTAAGTGGATGGCCAACTGGCAGGAAAGGAAAAGGCTGCCAGTCTTCAGGAATGTCTCAAACAGGGTTTCACTGCCTTATTCCAGTAACAGTGGCAACATATTGGGAATAAAGTTTAGCGAATTCATGGGGCAAATGACTTTCTGGCTAAGGAGGGTGGGGCACAAAAGATGTGTAGAAACGCAGTGGTTATAAGAGATTCAACAGTCAGTAGGAGAGGTGAGTGTTTCTACAACTACAGGAAGGAGGCAGAGCATCTAATTTGTGATCCATGTGGGAACATTATAGAAAGGAAAAGGACTGAGGTCCTGCATTCTAGAGAGGAAGCTAAAAAGCAGGGCCTCAAAGATAGTAATCCATAGATTAGCTCTAGTGCCAAGTCCTAGTGAGTAAAGGTGCAGTAGGAAAAAATATGTTAATAGGTAGCTGGAGGAATGGTACAGGAGGGAGGGCTTCAGATTCCGGTGCATTAGAGGCCTGTTCACGGACAACTGGTATGCATGTCAACAGAGCTGGGGCCCATGATGTTGTGGGAAGATATAAATTAATTTTGATAGGGGTTGGCACCAGGATGAAACATGTGATAAGAGAAACAATGTTCACAGGGCTGGGAGCAGTGAATAAAGCACTAAATAATTCAGAAAAGGGAGTGATGAGAGGAAGCAAATGCAAAGCTGTAATCGGTATTGATTTGAGAAGCTAGTACAGTGCTGAAGAGGGATTATGAAGGAACAAAGGTTATATCATATGGTATAAGTAAGGAACAAGAAGTTTTTATGCTACTGGGTGCTTTCAATAGGCCAACAAATAATGGGAAGGAGATGGGAACAAATTTGAAGGCAAATTATAGAAAGATGCAAGAACTACAAAGTAAGGATAATGGGGGACTTAATTATCCTGATATAAGAACCTAAGAAATGGGAGCAGGAGTAGGCCATTTGGCCCCTCAAGCCTGCCCCAGGCCTCAATTCCTCTTTTCGTGCCAGCTCCTCATAGCCCTCAACTCCCCATTTTTCAAAAATCAATCTACCTTCTCTTTAAAAACTGTGATCTAGCTTCCACAACTCTCTAGGGTCGAGAAATCCAGACAGTCACTACACAAAGAAGAAATTCCTTCACATATCAGTTTTAAATGAGTGTCCCATTGTTCTGTAACTTTGTCCCCTTGTTCAAGATTCCCCTGCTAGTGGAAACATTTCAACATATGCCCTGTCAAGCCCCCTCAGAATCTTGTACGTTTCAATAAGATCACACCTCATTCTAAACTAATGAATAAAGGCCTAACCTGTTTAGCCATTCTTGATGATTCAACCCCTTCATCCTGGGAATTAGCCGAGTGAATCTCTTTCGAACTGCCTCCAATGCCAGTATATCCTTTTCCTAAATACAGGGACCAAAACTGTACACAGTACCCCAGGTGCGGCCTCATCAACATCCTGTACAGTTGTAACAAGACTGTCCTATTTTTTAACTCCAACCCCCTAGCAATGCAGATTAAAATTCCATTTGTCACCTTAATTACTTGCTGCACCTGCATGCTAACTTTGTTTCATGCACAAGAACACCCAAACCCTCTTGTGCTGCACTTTTTGGAGTCTGTCTCCATTTAAATAATAGTCTGCCTTTTGATTCTCCCTACCAAAGTGTATGACCTCTCACTTTCCTACATTAAACTCCATCTGCCAAGTTTTTGCCCACTCACTCAACCTATCTATACACCCTTGCAGGCTCCTTATGTCCTCATCACAATATGCCCTCCCACCTATTTTTGTATCAACAGCAAATTTGGATATATTACACTTTGCCCCTTCCTTCAAGTCATTAATATAGGTAGTAAATAATTGAGGCCCTAGGACTGATCCCTTGTGGCACTCCACTAGTTACTACTTTCCAACCTGAAAAAGACCCATTAATCCCGACTCTATCTTCTGTGTTAACCAATCCTCAATCCATGCTAAGACATTAACCCCAATACCATGAGCTCCTATCTTTTGCAATAACCTTTTATGTGGCACCTTATTGAATGCCTTCTGGAAATCTAAATACAGTATATCTATTTGTTCCCCTTTATCAACTCTGCTTGTTATATCCTCAAAGAACTCTAGCAAATTTGTCAAACATGGTTTCCCTTTCACAAAACCATGTTGACTGATTGCGTTGTTTTTTAAAATTTCCTTCTTCCTTAATAATGGACTCTAGCATTTTCCCAACGACAGATGTTAGGCTGACTGGCCTATAGTTTCCTGCTTTTTGTCTCCCTCCCTCCCTTGAACAGGGGTGTCAGATTAGTGATTTTCCAATCCGCTGGGAACCTCCTGGAATCCAGTGAGTTCTGGAATATTTTGACCAATGCCTCCACCATCTCTGCAGCCACTTCTTTTAAAACCCTAGGGTGCAGGCCATCCTGGCAATTTGCCTTCCTTTATTCCCATTAGTTTGTCAAGTACTTTTTCCCCCGTGATAGAGACTGTTACAAATCTTTCCTCCCATTAGCTCCTTGCTTATCTGATATATTTTGGATGCTTATAGCATCCTCCACCGTGAAGACCGATGCAAAATATTGGTTTAAGTTATCTGCCATTTCCCTGTTCCCTGTAATCAATTCTCCAGTCTCATCCTCCAATGGTCCCACACTCACTTTAGCTACTCTTTTTATGTACCTGTAAAAGCACTTGCTGTTTGTTTTTATATTTCCTGCCAATTTACTTTCATCAATCTTCTCCCTGTTTATTAGCTTTTTAGTCATCCGCTGCTGGTCCCTAAAACAATAAAGGTTCCCATTCTTCTAGCCTACCACTATTTTTCGCTGCTTTGTATGCCTTAGTTTTTGATTGGATACTCTCCTTGACCACCTTTGTTAACCATGGGTTGTTCATCCTTCTCAGAGTCCTTCTTTTTGACCAGGATAAATTTTTGCTGAGCAAAATCTCTGCTTAAATGTCTGCCATTGCTCATCCACTGACATTCCACTTGTTTGTTTTCCCAGCCCGCTTTAGACGACTCTTCCTTCATACCTCTATAATTGTACTTATTTATTTTGAGGACTCTGGTTTGAGACCGGAGTTGCTTGCCCTCAAACTGAACTTGAAATTCTACCATGTTGTGATTGCTAATCCCTAGAGGATCCTTAACTACGATATTTCTTATTAATCCCACCTCATTACACATTACTAGATCTAAACTAACCTGTTCCCAGGTAGGATCTGCAACGTATTGCGCTGAGAAGTGATCCCTGATACACTCTACAAATTTGTCTTCCATACTACCTCTGCCAATCTGATTTGTCCAGTCAATATGCAGATTAAAATCATCCATGACAATTGTAGCCCCCTCCTTACATGCCTCCATTATTTCCCGATTCATACTTTATCCTATAGTAAGGCAACTCTTTGGGAGCCTGTAAACGACTCCCACCCATGACGTCTTCCCCTTGCTATTAATTTCCACCTAAACTGATTCCATTGCACCTATATCATCACTCACCACCACACTGATACCTTCCTTTATTAACAAGGTACCCTGCCTCCTTTTCCTTTCTGCCAATTTTTCCGGAATGTCAAATACCTTTGAGTATTGAGTTCCTAGTCTTGGTCACCCTGCAACTGCATCTCTGTAATAGCTATCAAGTGATATTCATTTATTTCTATTTGTGCCGTCAACTCATCTATCTTATCTGAATGCATGCAATGTTTGTACCAAAGAGCCCTTAAGCTTTGACTTTTACCATTATTTCTCATTTTGGTTCTGATTTCTGCTGCATTCTTTTGCTTATGTTTTCTGCCCCTTCCTGTCACACTTTGACTATCGTTTGCCTGTTCACTACCCAGCACCTCTACTCTCTTGTTTTTTGATTTTTTTTTTTATACTTCCCATCAATTGAACGCCCCCCCTCCCCATTTAGTGTAAATTCCTATCTACAACCCTAGTTATACAATTTGCCAGGACACTGGGCCCAGCATGATTCAAGTGAAGACTGTCCCAGTGGAACAGCTGTACTTCCCCAGTACTGGTGCCAGTGTCTCTTGAATCGGAACCCATTTCTCCCACACCAATCTTTGAGCCATGCATTTACCTTTCTCATTTTATTTACCCTATGCAAATTTTCATGTGGCTCAGGTAGTAATCCAGAGGCTATTACCTTTTGTGGTTCTGCTTTTTAATTTAGCCCTGAGCTTCTCACAGTCCCTCAACAAAACCTCTTTCCTCATCCTACCTATGTCTTTGGTACCTACATGGCCCATAATGACTAGATCTTTCCCCTCCTACTCCAAGTTCCTCTCCAGCCCAGAAGAGATGTCCTTAACCATTGGCACCAGATAGGCAACACAGTCTTCAGGACTCTGTCTTTGCTGTAGAGGATAGAATCTGTTCCCCTAACGATATGCTATTCCCCATTACTACTACATTCTTCCTCCTCCTTCTCCTCCCCACCCCCCCACCCCCGCTTGAATGGTGCTGTGGTCAGTTTGCTCATCCTCCCTGCAGTCTGTGCCCTTGTCCACACTGAGAGAGAACACCTCATACCTATTGGACAAGGGCACTTGCTGAGGCTCCTCAAGCTAAATTTTGGATCCCTATACCTGCCTCACTCTCAGTCACACCCTCCTGTCCCTGACCACAGTCCAAATTTGATGTAATTAATCTAAGGGGTGTGACTTTCTCCTGAAACAATATCCAGGTAACATTGTCTCTCCCTGATGTGTCAGTGTCCACAGCTCAGACTCCAGCTCGTCAACTCTGAGCTGAAGTCTCTGAAGCAGCCAACGTTTGCTGCAGATGTGGTCACTGTGGATCGCACCAGTGCCCAGAGTACAGCTGCAACACATTGCCTGCCCAATCACCTCTATTTATTTAATTAATTTGAACATTAGATATTTTAAAAGTGTATTTCTTAACTGTAAAAGTGTATTTCTTAACTGTACTCTTCAGCTGTAGTAACATCTCCTGATTTAAACCACTTGGCTAATCAAATGAGAATGGAAGAGACACCCACCAATCACCTGTTTTCCTTTGACGTCACACTTCTACTCTAACAGGTAGAAACAAGTCCTCTGCTTGCACTGTTCTCTGCTGCTGACTGCCTGTCCCAGGGTCCTCCTCTCTCACTATCCTCTCTGGGATAGTAATAGTTAAAGAGCAAATAGGAAGGAATTCCTGAGATGTGTACAAGAGAACTTTCTTGATTTACTTTCTCCATGTTTTAACTGGAAACAGTTATGTTAGATCTACAACTGGGAATGAAGAGGAGCAAGTGGGGCATGTTTCAGTAGAAGACCATTTGGAGCATCAATCCTTGGCCCCTTCCTTATTCTTATCTACATTCTGCCCCTTGGCGACATCATCCAAAGGCACAGCATGAGTTTTCACGTGCACTGACAACACCCAAGCCCTACTTCACAACTTGTCTTAACTCCTCCGCTGTTGCTAAATCATCGGACTGCTTATCCGGCATTGAGTACGGGATGAACAGAAGTTTCCTCCATTAAATACTGAAGTCATCGTTTTTGGCCCCTGCACCCTGGCTAACAACTCCATCCTGTTCCATGAGGTTAAGCCAATCTGCTTGCAACCTCGGTGTCACATTTGCTCCCATGATAAGCTTCTGACCTCATTTGTGCCAACCTCATGCCAACACCAAAACTGGCTATTTCCACCTCTAACTTTGCCGCTCTCTCAGCTTGTCTGTTGAAATCCCTCATTCATGCCTTAATTACCTCTATACTCTACTATTCCAACACACACTCCAGCCTGGTCTCCCATATTGTGTTGTCTATAAACTTGAGGTCATCCAAAATGCTGCCCGGTCTTAACTGGCAGCAAATCCTGTTCCCTATTGCCCCTGTGCTTGCTGACCTATCTTGACACCTGGTGAAACACTGTCTTGATTTTAAAATTCGCATTCTTGTTTTCAAATTCCACCCCAGCTTTGTAATCAAACTTCAGCTCTACAATCCTCCAACATGTCTGCATTCCTCTAATTCTGGCCTTGTGCTTCCTCATTTAATTGCTCAGCCATTGGTGGTCGTACCTTCAGTTGCCTGGACCCCACGTTTGGGGATACCCTTCCCTATACCCCACCACTTCCCTACCTCGCTTTCGACCTTTTAAGCCACTCCTTAAAACCTTCCTCTTTGACCAGCCTTTGGGTCATTTGGTTCCATATGTGGGTCAGTGTCAAATTTTGATAACCCTCTTGTGAAGTGCCTTGGGGCATTTCATTGCATGAAAGGTACACAGTAAATAAGTTGTTTATCATAGAATTAGAATCCTTCTGGAAAAGGACCAGATGCAATCAACTGCAAAAATACTTAGCCGAAGAAGGACAAACTTCAATGCTTTTGAAAAGGGATTTGGTCCAGGTGGATTGTCATCAAACCAAACTGTAATTAACCAATGAGATGCCTTAAAAAGGGAGATTCAGGTACATTCCACTTGCCCCAGGGGGGAAAGGGAATGGCATCCAGTGTTTGAGCTCCCTGGATGATTAAAAATGAACCTCTTAAAATGGAACAAAAAAGGGTATTGACAATTATAAGATTCACAATACAACAGAGGTGAGCTGAGTGTACAAGAGATCTTAAAAAAAGGAATGAGGGGCAAAGAGTGAGAGAATAGATTATAGGTAACCTAACAGGGAATCAAGGTCTTTTATGTACAAACAAATAGTAGAAAAGGTAGATAAAGGAAGGTGTCAAACCAGCTGTGGGCCAGAATTGCAACGGCTCCAGATACAATCTTTCAAACCTCCTGGATATTGGGATGGTGCCAGAAGACTTGAGGATTGCAAATGTTAGGCTTTTTATTTGATAACAACAGAGGACTAAACCTAGCCAAGTCAGTGATTGGAAAACGTTGGGCAAAATTTAGTGCAACCAACTGAAGTGGGTTTTGTGGCAGGAAAGCAGCAAGACAGCGAAGCCACATCATGGTGGAAAGCCAATTGAGATAATTAAGGCTGTTGAGGATAATTTGCATGCTGGTGAATGGGTTTGAATGTACCTTTGACAATTTAAGTGAGTGGTCAACAGCTCATATCGCCAACAGCTGAAAGCTGGTGGTGCTGAAACGGCGAAGGTGCAAGGTCGACCATTCCACAGCTGCTCCCTTCAGGAGGAAAGGGGGAGTTTGCAATGGAATAGTCTGAGGATCACAGTTCAGAATGTGGGCCAGCAGCCAGTAAAATTTTTGTCAACTTAAGCTCAGCAAAACACAGCCTTTTTGACATTGGAGTTTCGGTTCTGTGAAATATGTGGTGCAAAAATGATCCAAGAGCAGCAGAACTTGGAATTATAGGATATAGTAACCTATCATTTTATTGTGTGTAATCTTGCAACACCCTGGGATGGGACAAGATTAAAGCTGTTCTGTTGACGAGCAATTTAACTATGCCTTTTTTGATATAAATCTCAATGCTGGGTGTATGAGCCAGGCAGCTGAGGGAGGCATCAGAGGCAATATTATTGGTGAGATGAGCAATGGGGCCCATCCTTGCATGTCACTATTCCGAGTTGGCCAGCAGCCATATGATTACGATTGGCCAGCCCCTTCCTGCCAACTTCAGAGTCTGCCAGCGGTAGCCCTGTCTCCTGGACTAAATTCCGCCCAATAAAACTGCTGGTACCCTGATACTTTGGTGGGTAAAAATCCTGCTGCCTGTTGTAGGACAAAATCATACAGACCAGAAGATCCATGTTTGATTGCTGCCTTATATGGGATAGGTGATCCCAACCATGGCAACACTTCAGACCTTTTGAATGGCCCTCAATGCCTCTATTAGAAATTCCCACTCTTGTTTACTTTCCAGTGATCCTTGATGTAAAAATGCAAGTGTATGGCTCTGAAATGCCAAGATGTACAAGTTAAATATCCATTCCCAGATGAGTAGGCTGCTGATGATCAGACTTTGTTTATGCGTTAAGAATTGATACTTGGGCAAGGTAACTGAGACTGTGGGTGTCTGAGTGATTCCACATCGAGGCAATGTCTTCAGGATGGAAGAACACTGGCACAAAACTTAAACACTTTAAATGTTATGTGGAATCTATTAAAATTGAAAACTCTGGTTTTGGGCATTTCAAATAATTCTGCTAGTGAGATCTGCTAAATGTCTACACCTGAAGTTTCGTATTGAGCTTGTCCATGAAAATGAAGCCTTTATAAAAAATTCTGATTGATGTGGAACATTTATGCTTCCTGATTTGTAAAAGTACAGACTATCTATGCACGAGTTAATTCAGTGTCATTTGGCTTGCCCTCTGCTATGTAATCAAAAATCACAGTTCTCCTGGCCTTCCACCCCACCCCTGGTTATGTGTTAACAAAGGCCTGTTCTGGCAAGTGTGTTTTGGTTCAGCTGTGGTGCTTTAAGCGAATTGAACTCCTGGAAGAGAAAAAGTGAAATGTTCTTTTGATAAAATCTTAAAAAAATGGTAATTTTGTATGTAGAAGGTGGATTGAATCTTCTTTCATGCAGTTAATGTTTTGCAATTTATTTGACAGTTTACTACAATTTTAATAAACTGTTTTAGTGATACCTGTTTCAACAGTGATATTCAAAACCTATATGCAGCCACTTTATTTTCATCTTTCGGGTATTAAATCCAAACCTTGACAATTCCCATGTTTTCAGATCCATCCAAGATTTCTCAACCCCACAAATCAATAATGTGCACCCAGAGCTGCAGATTTCAAATCAAAAGAGTGATTGCAGAACCTTACAGCTTAAAACAGAACAGGCTTTTATGCCCATGCTGGCTCTTTGAAAGAAATGTCCACTTTAATCCCATACCTCATCTATTTGCTGTTTTTGAAAGTTCCTATTAAATCTGATTCCATACCCTTTCTGGAAGTATTTTCCAGATCATCCAAGACAAATGAAATAATTCTCATACCCAAACACCTGCCCTGAACCCCATGGTTCTCTTACCAACTATTTGAAATCTCTGACTACTGGTTATTGACCCACTTGCCAGAGGAAATAGTTTCTCCCACACCATTCATAATATTGAATACCCTTGTTAGGTCTCTCAAGCTATTAAGCTAGAACAATCCCAGCCTCTGCTGTCTGTCTAGATAACAACTCAGCTGCTTGGTAAACCTTCTCTGTACTCTTTCCAAGGCCCTTAAAATGTTCCTAAGTAGTGTTTCCCAGAATTGGACACTATTTCAGTTGAGGTGTATCCAGCAATTTTATACAAGTTTAGCATTATTTCTTTGTCATGGTATTCAACCCCCCTATTTACAAAGCCAAGTATCCCATACACACTCTTAAACCTTATCAATACTTCCTGCCACCTTCAATGGATTTGTGAATATGACCCTGAAAGGAACCTCACTAAAATAATTAAATTGGGGACCTATGTCACGTGTAGGAATTTGGTTTAATTTCAGTCTTCCACTGAGTAAAGCATGTGCTCTGACTGTGGAAACTATGCTTTAAATAGCCTTAGTAGTCCTCAAAGGGACTGCTGCAGGCCACTCAGAAAACCCACGGGGATTTCCGAGCATGTTCCTCTTCATCTGAAGTGGATTGGCCAAGGAGAGGGGGCTCTGTTTCAATGATTTCCTAGTTTGAATTAGTGTATTAATCTGAGCATTACATAGAATTCACAGCAAATGCAACTCAGTGGATCTATGTTAGAGGATGCAGTCTGAAATGTAATTAACAAATTCCAAGCTAATAATCTCTGATCAAGAAAAGTAACTCAAATTAACTTTTACAGAAAAGCACTAATCTTATTGAAAGCTTTCAGCTTAAAATGAGTCCTAAAGCACACAACTCTTCTTACAGATGAACCAATAGGAGGAATTAATAGACGCAGAGTTTCTGAAAACACTCATCCCCAGTCCTTTAATATCGAAGCTGGTCGTGAACAGTTGCCAACTCTTGCACCTGAACAAACTTCTGTTCATGAAAATGAAGGTCTGTTGTATATGAATTTTAAGTATGAATACCAACTTTTTCAGATCCTGTGTTTTGAGAAGTCTTTGTTATATTAAAAAAAAATTGACTTTTTCCTAAATTCATTTGTACTATGACCAGTTATACTTTTCTGCTTCTGTTTCAACTGTCCAGGTTCTATTGGAAACTCACGAAGCTCGACACAAATGAACTCCTATTCTGATAGTGGCTACCAGGAGGCGGGCAGTTATTACAGCAGCCAGCATTTGATCAAGACTAACCCAAGAAACCTACAGGAACCTGTTCAGAGCAGCACCAACAGTAATCACGTAGTGCGAAATTCTAGGCCAGAGGGACAGACTGTTGGTCAGGTACTGTTTTAAGTAATGATGGCTTAAATTAAGACTTTTCCAAAGCACCACCTTAGTCTCTTCTATACTGCTGGTATTATAAACAGTATGGACAAGTCTATCCACAAGTCATTGATTCTGTGGCATATGCACTAGGATCTGCTCCTCATTAACCTCTACCACATTCCCTACGAAAATATGTAAGGTTTCAGAGCAATTTCACATTTTAAATATATCTGTGGGTGCCCTCTCCAATAGGGGCACATTGGGTACCTGCTGTAGCAAGTGGTGAAAATTTAAACCCCCCCACCCCCCGGCCAACCTCTCTGGTGTCCCAAAACCTCCAGGCCCAGCAGCCTTTTAGGCTGAGTTATAACAATTGATTCCTGCCTTTTGGTTTTCAGGATCTTTATTATTCCAGTCCACAGGATAAAACTTACTAATTAGGAGTATCCAAAACAAAAACAGAATTACCTGGAAAAACTCAGCAGGTCTGGCAGCATCGGCGGAGAAGAAAAGAGTTGACGTTTTGAGCCCTCATGACCCTTCGACAGAACTAAGTGAATCCAAGGAGGAATTCACTCAAGTTCTGTCGAAGGGTCATGAGGACTCGAAACGTCAACACTTTTCTTCTCTGCCGATGCTGCCAGACCTGCTGAGTTTTTCCAGGTAATTCTGTTTTTGTTTTGGATTTCCAGCATCCGCAGTTTTTTTGTTTTTAATTATGGGAGTATCCTGAAAAGCCTGTGGATTTTTGGTTCCAAAAAGTTACAGGAATTGTTTAAAACTATCTCCATCTAATTTTTGTATATTAATTGCAAAAGTGAATAATGAATTCTGTATGAAATGAACATTGGCAATGCTGTTAAATTGGCAATTTTAATCAAGATTATTGAAAGCTTTGAAAATTGTCATGTGAAATTGCAGCTAAAAGTTGATTTAATGCAGATATGATTTTGTTCTCGAGTACTGTTACAATCTCCGTGGAGATTGGCAACTTTCAAAAATAATTTTAAATTCCTGGTCATGAAATGAAAAGGCCACACACGACACACGATTTCACGTTTTAATGAAACTAACAAAAAAAGAACAAGCACTTTTAGCTTAATGCTATATCTTGTACTTTAAGCCAAAAATTCTGGATGGAACACTCCCCTTTGTACTTTAAATTTCAACCGCAGATCCCATTTTAAAGAAAAAATGTATTCTTGAGTTTCGATTCAATTCTCCTGGACCCAGATCAGTGTGTCCAGCTCCCAGGGATTCGCTGTGGTTTTCTCTTTTTTTTACCAGTTATCATCCAAGGTGAGAGGCTTCCTGGGGATTCTCCTAGTAGCATCCAGCTAGACAAATCCTTTAACCCATTTCAGCACCTCACTAAATTTGAATTCCCCAGCCTGAGCATGGGCCTCACTTGCATCCTTGCATAGTGACTCCAAATCTGAAACACCCTTGGTTCCTGATGGCCCTCTGCTCCATATTCTGATTGCTGGTAGATCCTCTTTGCCTTTGCCTTTTCCATGCTGCTGCCAGGTGGACTCGTACAGCTAGTTATTCCAACACAAAAAAAAAAGCTTCCTATACCCCACAGCCCATCTCCATGGCTATGTGCCATACATAGCCTGCTCTCAGAAAATACAAATTAATTATCTTTAACTTTAAACCTGTCCATTGATATGTAAAGCATACAAATACCTTAACTTATTTATCAATGGCCTTCAACCTTCTGTGTTCTGGGGAAATTAAATGAATGATATAAAAGCTCACAGACAAACCCCTTGAGATAAACAATGGAAGCCTCCATTGTTTTACTTTTAACAGCTCATCATCATGGCCTCACTAACATAACATGGGCGTCCTTTTGACCTGTAATTACCCTGGGCTTGTCTGCCATCCCACAGACTGGGAGGAGGGTGAGGGGTGGTGTGAGGGTGTGTTCATTTAATCCTTGACTTTCAGTCTCTCTGCCTCTGAGCAAGGGCACACCTGCTTCCAGGTTGCATACCATTGTTGCTGTAGAACCATTGTTGGGAACACCAGCCCACATTTCCAGTCTTCCCATCCGATGATGAGGTGCATCATCTCCAGTAGGTGTCTCCCTGTAGCAGTGCAGATGTGATTGGAAATTTAGCAGATTTGGGAGCTGAACTTGTTCCCAGTGTCATTTTGTGGCACCTGCTTCCACATGCTGCAATTATTTTTGTTTTGTTCTTTTAAATTCATGTATCTTTTTTGACGTTTTTTATTAGCGTTTATACTTGCAGCAGCCGACTACATTTATGCGCTCCATATTTTACTTTGATGGTTTGAGAAAGCAGACTTTCACAGTCAATGGGGGATACCATTGACCAGAAGCTGAACTGGACTAGCCATATAAATATTGTGGCTACAAGTGCAGGTCAGAGGCTAGGAATCCTGTGGTGCGTAACTCACCACCAGACTCCCCAAAACCTGTCCACCATCTACAAGGCACAAGTCAGGAGTGAGATGGAATACTTCCCACTTGCTTGGATGAGTGCAGCTCCCAAAACACTCAAGAAGCTTGACACTGTCCAGGACAAAGCAGCTGGCTTGAATGGCGCCACATCCACAAACATTCACTCTCCATCACCGATGCACAATAGCAGCAGTGTGTGTCATCTACAAGATGCACTGCAGGACTTCGCCAGGGCTCCTTAGACAACACCTTCCAAACCCATGACCACTACCATCTAGAAGGACAAGGGCAGCAGATAAATGGGAACACCACCACCTGGAAGTTCCTCTCCTAGTCTCTCATTGTCCTGACTTTGACATTTATTGCTGTTCCTTCACTATTGCTGGGTCAAAATTCTGGAACTCCCTTCCCAACAGCACTATGGGTGTACCTACAGTACCTGAACTGCAGTGGTTCAAAAAGGCAGCTCACTGCCTCCTTCTTGAAGGCAACTAGGGATGGACAATAAATGTTTGCCCAACCAGCGAAGCCCACATCTCAGTGAGTTTTAAAAAAAAGTATTCTGCTGTGTGTTCAACATAGTCCATGAAGATTTGTGTAATAATTATCAAGTGCCACCTCCATGAAGATGAACTGCCAATCTTGACCAGCTGTCTGGGCTATAATACAGGGAAACTGACAAGGGAGCACTTCCCTACATTGCTCAGCTTGATGGGAGACAAGTTTTGCACAGTGTGAGATTGATGGCATCTATAGATTTAACCACAGATGACATTTTGCCTTAGCAAGGCGAAGACACAGAGGATATATTAAAGGAGTAGAGTTTTTTGTGAAGTAAAAGTGCTTTTTAATCAGGTGTAATGTGTATATGCTCATCTTTATCTCTTTGAAATGTTGTCAATTCATTTGGCATTTTTTTTGAACAGGGCCCTATGAATGTTGCTGCTACAGCCAATAGGGCAATGAGAAGAGTTAGTTCAGTTCCATCTAGAACGCAATCGCCAGCTTATGGTACTGGAATGTCACCATCGAGGGGATCATTGAGAACATCTCTAGGGAGTGCTTATGGATCACCAGCGTTAACTGAACCTCGGTCCAGTAACTCTACAGTGTATTTGTCTTCAACATTGCCAGCCCAGAGAGCAGGCTCTCCACATACTGCACAGAGATCTACATCACCAGCTACAATTAGACGAATTGGTTCTGTTACAAGACAACCCACTAACTCCAGCAGAGCCACCTCTCCATACCAGACTTTGGGCTCTTCACTGAGACTGGGTTCACCTCTCACCTTAGCAGCTGCACAAACAAGAGTAAACTCTCCACCCCAAGCTCAAACTGGGTCGTCATCTCCTGCACGCTCCACTATGACTGCTGTCCCTCAACGTATGACAGCACCACTACAAAGATCCCATGCCATTGATACTGATTTTTATTGTCTCCAGTCACCAGAAATCTATGAGAGGATGGTTCCACCACGACCAGACAGCCTTGCAGGTCTGTTTTGTGATGATAAAAAGCACAACACTTTTCAGGCAAAAGTTTATTTTGATGGATAAATGGCATATAATCTGAACTGCTTCTGCTAGTATTTAATTTTCCATCTGTAGTTAACATCTCAAACTTCCTAATAGTTCCTGTGAAAGAGAGAAACTAATAAAATTCTGGGAATATGCTACTGTTTGCATAGGCTATGATATGCAGCCACTTAGAAATAGTCCCAATAAAAAAAATTGACGTCACCCCATTTTGTATTTATGCTCGCTTTTCTGTTAAATTAGCATCACTCTGAGAACTATTATAAATTGCAGCCCCTTAAAATAGCTTTGCTTTCTTAATATGTATGGACACAAAATAAGGCAAGGAAAAGAAAAACTTGCTTAAAAATTATTTATGGTCATCCTCTCGACCTTGCCATCTCATGTCTCTTATAGCCACTGCCTCAATCACAGATGAGGGTTACTGATCACTTCCTTATATCCCTTACCGCTTGCTGCATCCTCCACCTCCCTTCTACATTCAGCCCTGAAAAAGCTCTCTTCTCCCAAATTGCTTACAGCAATACTTTTAAACTGCCAACTCTGTCACCTATGGCCCTCTGATCGCCATGTGGATCTGCATTGCTCAATCTACTAAATCACTTCACCTCTGCCTTTGCTCTTTTCTCCAGTTTAAAAATCCTTATTCTCCCACTATTTGATTTGTACCGGTACTTCCTCATTTAATGAGTTCATAATTGTTAATGTGATGACAGGTAGCAGAGACCAAAAGAAAATTGGCTCATGAATAATCTTTGGCCTTTTTAACACCTCAAATGCTTTAGAGAGAGTTGGGGGTGGGGGGAGAATCTGCAAGTGCTTTGTTCTCCATTTACCAATTACAAAAGTAGAAATCTTGAAATGTTTTTTTTTTACTGTCCCCCTCATTTATTGGAATAAATATTTTTTTTCTTCTTTCCAATTTCAGGAGTTTCAAAGTTTAGGACCAAGGCAGCTCAAAACTCTGTCATAAAGGATGGAACAGGGAGTAGGGTGATACACAGCAGATCCAGCCAGGCTGGAGAACAAATAGAATAGAGACGCCATACAGGACTCGTAGATAAACGCGTAGAGAATCATAAATGATACATCTTGTTGTCTGTGCGATCTCTTTGGAAATACCCAGTTAATTCTAAAAATAGTCAAAGGAAAGGTGGAGTCATTGGGGCCAAAACAAAAATGATCTTGTGGAGATGGAGGGCATGGCTGAGGTTCTAAATGAGTAGTTTACATCTATCTTTCTTTCCCTACCCCTGGCCCCCAAGCAGTATTAAAGCCAAAGCCTCTCCTAGGAGTGGGGGAGGCTCCTTAATAAAAACACAAAGTGAGGGCAACAATAAATAACTGGTTTGGAGTGCCACTTACCCCTGTTACCTTGAGCATTCTTTTGAGAGCCATGTTAGGTGTGCCAGGTGGGTGAGTTTTAGTGAAAGTAAGCCCCTCAAAACAATACCTGTGTATAAGTTAACCCCTTGACTTTTTCCCTATAAAAGCAGAATCTCAAATTTGACTCTTGCATGAATATATATGGTTCTTCCAGATCTGCCCATACAAGTTACAAGAAGTAATTTTACATGAATATTCTAAAATCAATCCATTTGGGGAGCCAATATAGGCTAGTGAAGATTGATGTGACGATCATGTGGAGCTTAGTGTGGAAGAGGATGCTAGTGACAAAGCCTTGATGATTTTGGCATTATGGCTGGTAGCTACTGCTTTGTAATTTCCAAATCCTGAATTTAGAGACAACAGACATGGGTGATGATTTTGACATCAGTGGGAGAGGAGCCGAGCAATGTGGCAGAGGTAGAAGGTGGTCTTTGGTGATGGGGTATGTAGTTTGAAGTTCAGCTGTGGGTCAAACAGTGCTGAGGTTATGTGCAACCTGGTTTGACCTGCGTATGCAGCAGAGAGGAGTATGGTGTCTGTGGTAGAGATGCAAAGATTTTGGAAAATGAGCAAGACAATAGCTTCATTCTTGTGTTGTTGAATTCTGGCTCATCCACAATTTAATTACATTGACTGTGTTATGATTCTTTTAGCCCAATCAGTTCATGTTAATGGTCATCCTTCACATGCACAATAATCCTAATCCCATGTTCTGCTCAGTTGTAATATCCCTTTTATTCTCCCTGCCTTCAATTACCAATGTAATCTTGGATCGTTTACTCGGCTTGTGAATTCCACAGTTTTGCAACTTTTCTTCTTAAAGAAAAGGATCTTTCCTCTCTGCCCTAAGTCTTTTGCATTCGTTCTTTTATCAATGCCCTCTTATTCCAGACCCTTCAACACTGGAAGTGGTTTGTTTCTATCTACAATGCCACATCTATTCACAATTTTAAACATCTCTCTCAAATTGCACCTTAATCTCCTCTGTCCTAATGATGTGGGTTCTGATTTTTCAACTGTTGATTTCAAAATGAGTCCGAAAGCACGGGAGATGATTTTATGGTCAAGGGAAGTGGTGGAGAAGTAAAACTGAGTATCAAAGGTACATACGTGGAAGTGCATCCCACCATGTGTATTGGTAATGTCATGAAGTCAGCATTTACATGAGGGAGAGGCTAAGAATGGATCCCATGGGGCATCCCAGTAATGACCCTGAAGAGTTTAGGGAAAAAAAGCTATGATGTGCTGTTTGTATTGGGGCAAATAGGAGTAGACACTATTCAAGTGGAGGGGGATAAAGTAAAAAGTTCCATAAGATAGGTCAAGAAGTATAATGATCATAGTTGTGGAGGATTTTATTGGTGACTTCCCAAGGATAGCCTCGTGGTGAGTGTACATTCAACTGTAGGAATTTGAACATGAATTTATGGGAGAAAATAGATGAAAATGAATGGAGGAATAAATGTGAAACTTTTGAAGATTTTTGCATCCACAGAAATTCCTTGCAAAATAACTTTTTTGCAATCTGTCATTCCAAAAGCATAAGTGCCCAAAAAAAGTTAAACATGGCAAACTTAATCAAAACTTGAAGTTAGGCCAACTATCATCTGATGTTGTACACTTCATTCGAAGGTTGCAAGATGATAAAATGACAGCATGTGTGTTCCTAGCTGGCTAGACAGCAACAGTTATACAAATAAATGTGAGGATTGAGAGACTCTGGATGTGTCTGAAGGACGAAATTACCTGGATCAGTTAGGATAGGAGTTGTAGCAGTGGACATTCACCCCAGAAGTTGTTTGTGCGGGAAGTAGAAAAACCAACCTCTGGTATAAAGATCAGTTGCACGCTCTGAAGTAAATTCTCCCCAAGGATTTTATCTCCCTATTTCCACTGATTTCTAAGAAAGACCTGAAATTAACCAGAGCAGATTCAGCAAAATCTTTCTTTGACCCTGGAGATTCACCTCAAATTCCTAAGGATTGGTCCTTCTGTGTCTCACCACCCACAGTTGCCTCATCTGCATATTATCCTGAAGTGACATTACAGATACAGGGTCAGTTTCTGCACATATGGTGGATGCCCAACTCTGCCGCTGCACCACCGTCCCCAAGTATCAACTTGTCTGACCTGTCGTTATAGATGGGGACCCAAAGTAGGCCCATGTCTCGTGTTTAAAACCCTTATCTTTAATTTGCTTAACCTTACCTCAAAAATGCCCTGAAACCTTAATTATTTTCTCTTCTCCCAGCCATCATGCCATCCATGTTCCTCATTCCTGTGATTGACTCTTCTGTACCCTTTGCCCATGTTGCTAATCTCACTAATTCAAACTTTTTTAAAAAATGAATTCCCTCGTAATTCAAATACTGCAACTTTGCACAAGCAGTAGAGTATATATAAATGCCATGGGAGTGTTGGTTATTTCATGGACCTTGTATTCTAAAGTAATTGAGTTATTGTCTGAATCATTGCCTTTAAAAGAAATTGAATATTGAAAGGAGTAGAAGAACAAGGTAACATGTCATCCCCAGGGAAGTGTTTTTCTGTCGATGTTATAAATTGCCTCTTGATAAATTTCACACCTGCTGCCTATTCAGATTCTAACATTTTTACCTGTATAGTTTTGTAAATATCAAAAACTCTGAGGATGTAGTCATATTGCTGTCAAATTAGAGTCTGATTTCTAGCCATGATGTTGCAGTAGATTTGATATTTCTTTGATTTCAAAGTTGAATTAATTCATTTTTTAATTTGTTCATAGAATGGCTTTGGTTGTGCTAAAAGAACACTGCACTGGTGAGACCTTACAATATTATGCTCAAGTACTCATCTGAGGAGAAACCTCACCTTTAAAGTCAGCTTTTTATTTAATACCACAATAGTGGTTAACCTCAGGATAAGGCTGCTGTCAGCATCAAGACTCAGCTGTCCGCTGAGCACCAAGAGCAGCAGATTATGGGAGGACCGAGGTTAGATAAAGACTTGCCAAATTTAAATTTCATTATGAAAGTGCAGCTAAAGTGGCATCCCAATGTGGACACTACCCATGGTGAATATTGAAGGGGGTGGGACAGATTCAGAATTTTACTTCTGGAAAAAAATTTAGGCACCTTCCCTGGTGTAAAAATAAGTTTATCCAGCGAGTAGCTGAGCAATACAGACCAGAACAATCCTGATTCCCAGGATGAAGGGGTTGTATTATGGGAAAGATTGAGCCTATACTCATTGGAGTTTAGAAAAATGAGAGTTGATCTTATTGAAACATTGATTATGAAAAGGTGTGACAGAGTAGAAACTGAGAAAATGATTCCCCTCAGGGATTCTAGAACTAGGGGGCCCAGTTTCAAAATAAAGGGGTCTCCCGTTTAGACAGAAAAGGAGGAATTTCTTCTGAGGGTTATTAGTGTTTGGAGTTATCTTCCTCAGTGAGCAATGAAGGCTAGGTCATTGGATATATTCAAGGCTAACTGAGACAGATTTTTGATCTACAAGGGAAACAAAGGTTAGGGGAGCAGGCAGGAAATTGGAGTTAAGGCCACAATAAGATCAGCCATGATCTTATTAAATGGTAGAGCAGGCTCAAGGGGCGAAATGGTCGTCGTCTCTTATGTTGTCATAGCTCTCCAACCAGGTAAAGCAGTCTTTAAAACTATTAAATCTCTTGCTCCCCTCTGTTTCAGTAAAAATAGTCCCAGTGCTTCTGGTACCTCCACAATACTTTCCATCATTCCTGAATTTATGTCGTGTGATTTCTAGTTGCTTGGGTAGCACAGAACTTGAGTATAGCTGGAAAAGAGACGTGGGTCGAAGCTTTTTCATCTTGCAATCAAGTGGACAGGTGAAGGAGTGCCAAATTTCAAAGGGAGCAACAATTTATACTGCGCAAGAAAAAGGGTTGGCAAATCAACTCTGGTAGAGGTATTGCCACTAGGAGAATGTACTAGGGAACAATTGTCTCAATTGTGTCTCATGTTTTTGTTTAATTCAAAAAAAAAAGGCACAGTGCCTGGACATATTCTTTTCACCTGTAGAGAACAGGTCCTGGCAAATGAATATATGTAACTTCCAGCAAGCATAAATGAGCCACTTTGTGAGCCCGACTGATGACCTTGAATTGTTAGTGTAACTCTTAGCAGACTTGGGATTATTCAGCACGTGCTGTAAAATTATGGATTCGCATCTCACGTTAGACCTTTATATTAAGTTTTGCAAGCATGGACTGGTTGAGTACAGTCAGTACACTTGCCTATTGTGAACAACCGAAGGATGTGATGTTTGACAGCATCTGCCAGTTGTTGGGACGTACAGTCTACATAACTGGCATTGCACCAGCACTGAAATTTAATATGCCACATTATTCATTTGTGTGGTAGGCAGAACATCTTTTTGGCTTGACAGTAGCATCCTGTTTGTGAAAAATACTGCTCGTGTTGCTATGCATAGTAGCAGCGTGAAACTGCTAGCTTCACCTGTTGTTCAATTTTTGGAGATACCTTACCCTTCCAGAGTAATTTAAGGCAGAGTGGGCATTTTTCAGTTTTGAAAATGGCACTTAAGGAGCTTTTGTGAGAGTGCACAATACACAGTGAGCAGTGCTCTGATCTGGATAGCCATTATCCAGCAGAATAGCTTTGCACCCTATTGCGGCATCCAGCTTTGCACAGTAAGCAAATGGCTTGGCTTACTTGGGATTGCCAATAGGGCCAATCTTATAGTGTGTGCAACTGTAGGAATCCCAGTGCATATATTGACCAGTGAAGGTAGGCTTGCTGTAAACAGAGAATCCATTGGTGGAATTCTCAACTAGTGAGTTGAGGAAAGGGAGCTCATTGGACTCCATTTCCAAGGTGAATTTGAGCATGGGTGGAACACATTAAGTGTGTGAGGAGATTTTAGTAAACAGCTGCAGATTCAAATATGGCATACGTATCATTACATATTGGAAATATGCAAGCAGTAACCCACCCTTGCTGCACATTAGCCTTATTGGCACTCTCCTAATTAGGGCCTCAAGCCATTTGCTCATCATGCAAGCTTGACACCAAAATGGGCGCATCGCATCAAAGCAATCCTGTGGGATAATAGCAAAATACTGCAGATGCTAGAAATCTAGAACAAAAACAAAAATACCTGGAAAAGCTCAGCAGGTCTGACAGCATCTGTGGAGAGGGATACAGTTGACGTTTCAAGTCCATATGACCCTTCATCAGAATTAAAACATATAGAAAAATTTCTATATGTCTTACTTCTGATGAAAGGTCATACGGACTCGAAACGTCAACTGTATCCCTCTCCGCAGATGATGTCAGACCTGCTGAGTTTTCCCAGGTATTTTTGTTTTTGTTCTGTGGGATAATAGCTGCCCCGATCAGATCATTGTTTTGCTGTGTATTTTTCATACGAATGGGCCTTAAGCTGCCTCTTTCAGACCTGAAAATCACCCAGTCTACCTCCAAAATACCCTGCAAGATATCTGCAAAACTTGAGCAACAAGTAAAACTAACAGTTTCATGGTTTCATGCTGCTAATATGCAGTAGCAATGTGAGTGGTATATTCCACTAACAATGCTGCCATCAAGCCAAAAAGACATTCTGCCTACCACACAAATGAGTAATGTGGTATATGAATTTCAGTGCCAGTGTGATGCCAGGTATATACAAACGACTGGTGGATCATATCAAACAGCACATTCCTTTAGCTGTTCGCAAGAATGCAGAGTACTGACCGCTTTTTGCCAGCTCATGCTTGCAAAACTCAGAATATAATGGCCTAGATCTTCTGAGGAGTGGCAATCATCATCAGATTGTCGCTTTGCTTGATCTTTCCTCCACCCCAAAATGCTCTATGTTTCTTGCCGTGTCTTCCAAGCCCAGCTTCATCATGAGCATAGCATCTCTCTTGAGCCCTGTTGCAGCACTGTAGAATTGGGGGGAAGATGGGAAATGCCCCCTTTTTTATGGCACTAGCTGCTATATGGTAAGTTTACGTATCCAGCTTGAATGTTAGTGAATGGGTGAATGTAAGATTGGATGGATGAATGAGTAGATTGGGTGAGCCGAGTGTGGGGTGGCTGGAGTGGTTGTGGGGGGGGGGGGGAACGAGGGTGGGGAGGGAAATGTGTGGTGGGGGGGCGATCACTGACTAAGGGGTCAGTTGTGTAATTACCCAGGAATTAGACTTTTTTTCTATCTAACATCTCCTTGGTATCTAACATTTCCTTGGTATCTATCCAGGTATCCATAGAACTGTCCAAACTCAGACTCTGTGGTAGACACTAGTGCGCAAGGCCCAAGGGAACTGGGAAATTCCCAATCGGAAGTTGAAACTCCCTGGCAATTCCACTTAGATCAACACATCAGGACTGCTGCGGGGCCCCCTCATAGATCTCAGTCATTCATCTGGTCTTCAACGATCTGGAGACTACAGGATTTGAGCCAATGTCTAACATTAGATGTGATTGTGATTGGACAGCACTTGCTGAATAAGCCCAAGTGTGCTAAGAATTGTACTACCAACCAATTTAAGATCATCAGTTGGGCTCGCAATGTGGCTCACGTAATGCTTGCTAGAAGCCACTATTCACAGGGACTGGTCCTCTGCAGACAAAAGAATATGTCCAGGCAATGAGTTTTTCTTAATCAAAAGTATGTGGGGCAATAGTTCCCTGTTGCATTCTCCACGGCAGTGCCTTGACCAATCGGAGTCGGCTTGCCAACCAATCAGCACAGTTTTCTCAGTGTTAATTTGAGCTCTCTTTGAAATTTGGCATTCTTACATCTGTCCTGATGAATGCCTTCGAATACATCAAAAAACTTTGGCATGTCTCTCTCTTTTTTCAGCAATATTCAAATTTGTCATAAGATTTGAATGTACCAAACTCTCTAATGTTGGTGTGTACAATGTACACACCAGCAATACCTAATTGCTGGTGTGTACAATGTATTATTACCACTTTAGCTTTCTGTCCTTTCTCTGTTTTTGAGGTACTTTTTGTATTATGGAGACCAAACGAAGAAATTGGTTGACACCGCAGCCATTTTACAGGTGTAAAAGAGGCACTAAGGCAACCTGCCTGACATTGCGAAACACAAATAAAGAACCATCCTGGTCTCTCACCTGAAACAGGCCCATTACATATGTAAAATGGGACCAAACACCTTTTTGAGCTTTCCTTGCAAAATTGCAACAAAGCATTTACTGCATGTGGTCTGACCTGGTGCATTGTTTTCACTCAAGTAAGCTGATAATGGCAATCAGTATTCCCAGATCTTTGCTCCTCTACTCTGTTGAATTTCTTGACTTTGAAGGAATAGTGGCCACTTATCACTCTTACCAAAATGAACCACCTCACACATCTGAATCTAGCATTTAACCACCTACTATAAAAGCTTGTTTCTGTTATATTGTATTTTGGTGAAGCATTCCATGTTATTAAATATATCCACCAATTTGGAAATTCCAATACCATAACTCCAGTTATGGTAAACAGTAGTCCCAGCATATATCCTTTTTAGGATGTCACATCCCAATTTCTGCCAACCCAAGAAATATGAAACTTCTGTTAACACCTCCTCTGCTTCCTGTTTTGTGGCCATATTTCAAATCGTTCTAATACCGACCTTTGTCTCAGCACTAAGGCCTACTTCCTACTCCCTTGACCCTATTCCCACTAAACTGCCAACCACCCAGTTTACCCCCCTCTCTCTCTTAGCTGATATTGTTAACAGTTCTCTGAAGTGTCTCCTTTTGAGGACTGGGCCATCACCCATTCCTCAAAAAACCAACCCTTGATTCCATTATCCTTGTAAACTACCATCCCATCTCCAAACTCTCTTTCCTCTGCAAAGCCCTTGAACGTGCTGTTGCCTCCTAAATCGTGCCCCTCTTTCCCAGAACTGTTTGAATCCCTCTACTCAGGCTTCTGCCCATCATAGCACTGAAGCAGCTCTTGCCAAAGTCAAAACCGACATCCACCTGGTTGTGACAAAGGTAAACTTTCCTTCCTCATCCTGACTGCAGCCTTTGACATGATTCACCACATCCGCCTCCACCATCCCCTCCACTGTCGTCCAGCTAGGTGAGATTGTTTTCAGTTGGTTCCAGCCTTATCTATCTAATTGTCTCCAGAGTGTCGCTTGTAATGGCTTCTCTTCATGCTCCTGTGCCATTACCTTGTTCCCCAAAGATTGATCCTTGGTTCCCTCTTCCCATCTACATGTTGCCCCTCAGCAACATCATTGGAAAGCACAAGGTTAGTTTTCACATGCATGATGACAACATCCATCTCAACCTCACCACTATCTCTCTTGACTCTCCCATTGTTGCTAAGTTATCAGACTGCTTACCTAGCATCCAGTACTGGATGAAAAGAATTTCCTTCAATTAAATATTGGGAAGACTGAAGCCATGGATTTCAGTCCCCACTCCAAAATCCACTCCCTAGCTGCCAAATCCATCCCTCTCCCTGGCAACAGTCTGAGACTAATCCAGTCTGTTCGCAATCTTGGCATCATACTTGACCCTGAGATAAGCTTCCAACCTCACATTTGAGCCATCACTAAGACCACCTATTTCCACCCCTCAAACATTGCCTGACTTCGCCCCCATCTCAGGTCATTGCTGCTGAAACCCACAATCATGCCTTTGTTACTCCTAGACTTGACTGTGCCAATGCACTCCTGGCTGGTGTCTAATTTTATTAGCTTGAGGTCATCTAAAACTCTGCTGCTCATGTCTTAACTTGGACCATGTCCCATTCATCTATCTCCCCTATGTTCGCTGACTTATGATGGCTTCCTACCTCTGTAGTCCCTGCCAGCTCAAGGTACCTTTAAGATACCTGTGCTCGTTTGATTCTGGCCTCCCGAGCATCCCCAATTTTTATTGCTCCACCTTTGGCAACCAAGCCTTCAGCTGTTGAAGCCTGAACTCTGGAATTCTTTCCCTGCATCTCTCTGCCTCTCTACCCCTTTGCTCTAAGACACTTATTTAAAACCTACTTCTTTGACCAAGCCTTTGGCCATCTGACCTAATCTCCTTATGTGGCTATATGTGGTCATATTTATTTTAAAATGCTCCTGTGAAGAGCCTGGTGACCTTTTTTTACATTAAAGGCGCTGTAGAAATATAAGTTCTTGTGTGCGCCCTATTGCAGGCCTTGTCAAAACCGATGTTTACTATGATAAAAGCAAAATACTGCGGATGCTGGAAATCTAGAACAAAAACAAAAATACCTGGAAAAACTCAGCAGGTCTGACAGCATCTGCGGAGAGGGACATGGTTGATGTTTCGAGTCCGTATGACCCTTCATCAGAACTAAAACATTTAGAAAAATTTCTATATATCTTAGTTCTGATGAAAGGTCATACGGACTCGAAATGTCAACTGTATCCCTCTCCGCAGATGCTGTCAGAACTGCTGAGTTTTTCTAGATATTTTTGTTTTTGGCCCATGTTTACTATACTCACTTCTTTTCTGCTGTTGTTCCTTTCAAAGAATTCTTAGATTAAACATCCCCTTCATTAAGCAAATAAATCTATTATATTCTGTATCTGGGTATTTTATATGATCATCAATAAAGGTTCTGTTATCTTTCCTAGATTTGACATTAAGTTAACTGGTATATAGTTTGCTGGATTAATCCCATTACCATAGGTTCAGGTGTAGGCTATTTAGCCTTTCCAGCTTGTTCCACCATTCAGTTAGATCATGTCTGATCTGTGACTTTACTTCATATGGCTTTTATGCCATATCACTTAGTATTTTTGGTTAATACAAATTTATCAATCTCTGATTTAAAATTAACCATTGATCTGCCTTAAATTGCTGTTTGTGCAAGAGTTCCTCACTCCTATGATTTTATGCATTTCCTAATTTCACTCCTGAAAAACCTTGCTCTAATTCTTAGATTGCAACCCCTAGTCTTAAGACTCCACAACCAGCAGAAAATGTTTCTATCTATCTTACATATTTCCTCATAATATCTTGAAAGTTAATATCAAATCACCCCTTGATCTTTTAAATTCAATGGGAATACAACCCTAGTTTTGCAATCTCTCAGTACTCCAGGCGTTCAAACAATCCTTTATATCACTGTACTCCTTTGTTTCTCAGCCCTCTAATATAAAGGCCTGTATTCCATCAGCCTTTTTGAATATTTTCTGTATCCCTCCATGGCATTTTAATGATCCATGTACCTTGACCTCTGAGTCTCTTTGGACTTCCACTGTTCCTAGCTTTTTGGCATTTACCATATGCCCTGCTCAAACCTTCTTGGGCCCACTATGGATGCCTACATGGGAATCCATTGCTGAAGTTTTTTCCATCCAAGTAAATATCTACCAATATCACTTTGCAATATTCTTTTGTCTCTACTGCCTACAATGACGCCTATCTTTGTGTCATTGGCAAATTTGGATATGTGACTTTCTATTCCATCATCTTTGTCATTAATAAATAAGGTGAATAGTTAAAGCCCCAGTGCAGATCCTTTTGTGGACAACACCTGTCACACACCACCCATTTAGTGCACCTGCCTATTATCCCCACTCTGTCCTTGACACTCTGAATTTCCTAACCCAGGTCAATAAAGTGACTGCCCTTGACATCAAGGCTGCATTTGACTTAGTGTGGTTTCAAGGAGCCCTCGCAAAACCTAATTCAATGGGAATGGAGGTGGGGGGAAACTCCACTGACTGGAGTCATACCTAGCACAAAGGAAGACAGTTATGATTGTTGGAATTCGATCATCTCAGTCACAGAACATTGCTGTAGGAGTTCCTCGGTGCAGTGTCCTAGGCTCAACCATCTTCTGCTGCTTCATCAATGACCTTCCTTCTATGCTCATATGCAGCAGGACCTGGACAACATTCGGATTTGGGCTGAAGTAACATTCACGCCACACAAGTGCTACAGAATGACCATATCCAATGAGAGAATCTAACCATCTCCCCTTGATATTCAATGGCATTACCATCGCTGAATCCCCCACTGTCAACATCTGGGGGTTACCTTTGACCAGAAACTGAACTGGACTAGCTATATAAATAGTGTGACTGCTAGAGCAGTTCAGAGGCTGGGAGTTCTGAATGAGTAACTCACTGCCTGACTTCACAAAAGCAGTCCACCATCCACAAGGTGCAAGTCAGGAGTGTGATGGAATACTCTCCACTTGCTTAGATGAGTGCAGCTCCAACAACACTCAAGATACTTGACACCATCCAGGCCAAGCAGCCCACTTGATTGGCATCCCATCCACCATATTAAACATTCACTCCCTCCCCCACTGATGCGCAGTGGCAGCAGTGTGTAGCATCTACACTGCAGCAACTCACCAAGACTCCTTCGACAGCACCTTCCAAACCAGTGACCTCTACCACCTAGAAGGACAAGGGCAGCAGATGCATGGGAGCACCACCACCTGCAAATTTCTCTGCAAGCCCCACACGATCTTGATTTAGAACAACATTGCCATTCCCTAACTGTTATTGGGTCAAAATTCTGGAACTCCCTAACAGCACTGTGGGTGTACTTACACCTCATGGACTACTGTGGTTCAGAAAGCAGCTCACCATTACTTTCTAAAGGGAAATTGGGGATGGGCAATAAATGCCCATCAATGCCAGCAATGCCCACATCCTTTGAAAGAATAAATAATTTAAGAATTTGCCTTCAATTTTATGAAGGTCAACTTTAGCTAATAGTGCCTTATGAGGAACTTAATCACATGCCTTCTGGAAGTCCATATACAAGATATGCAGATATTCCCCATCTACTATAGTCACTTGTTTTTTTTAAAAGAAAACTCAATCAGGTTTGTCAGACATGACAAATGCATGCTTGCTCCCTTATCAGTTGAAAATTTTCAGTGTTCTATCCTCAGTTATAGGCTGTAGTAATTTCCTGACAACTAATGTTGGTCTAACTGGTCTATAACTCACTGGTTTTCCCCTCTCATCTTTCTCTGTCTGCCATTTCTGTATTTTCATTGTCACTATAACCATTATCAGTTTTCAAGGGGTCCACATTGCTCTTGTCTACTGTCTTCCCTAATGTGTTTGTGAAAAAGTAAAATAGTGTTACACCCCTTTCAATTTTCTTTTCATGGTCCCTTTTCATGGCTGTTTTGTCACCCTTCACTGTTCTTTGTATCTCTCCCAAATATGAGGATTTATGCATTTTTGTGTGCTTTTTCTTTCAGTTTAATATTGTCCCTTACCTCTCTAGTTCTGTATTAACATTAATTTTTTTTGACACCATCCACTAATCTTAGTTCATTTTACCCATTAACGGACTTCTCAAGTATGCTCTGGATAGTTTCTCTCTCCTCATAATTGACCTTATCTAAATCTAAAATTTTAGATCTCCCTTTTCAAACATGACCTTGAACTCATTCATTGTGATTACTGTTTGTTAAATGTTTGTACACTGTTAGGCTGTTAACTAAATCTGCCCATTACACATTACTAAACCTAATATGGCATGCCTCCTTGTCCTATGGCACGTTGCTGCAGAAAACTCTCGGATGCACTGAAAAAATTCACTACCTTTTTTAGTGTGTGCTAGACTGCTTAGCTCAATCTATATGAAAATTAAGACCCCCACCACCATGAAAGCTGCTTTACCCTTGCTATATGCTTGTCTAATCTCTGCATTGAAACAATCTACCACTTCAAAGTTGCTATCAGGGGCCTATACAAAATGCCCACTACTGTCTTAAATGCTTTCCTAACTTTATCCATAAAATCTCCACTGCCTGCCTACTTTTTGAATGTCCTTTCTTACTATTGAAGTGATTTTATCCTTAATCACCAAGACTACTACTCCCCCTCTAGTATCATCCCTTATCACTCTCACCTCTTGAGTCTGAAGATTGAGAGTTCAAGTCCTACTGCAGATCTTGAGCACAAAAATCAAGGCTGACAGTCCAGTGAAGTACTCTAGGAGGGTTGCACTGTCAGAGGTGCTTACTTTTGGATGGACATTAACCCAAGGCTCCCTCTTCCCCCTCAGGTGGGTGTTAAAAATCTGATAGCACTATTTCAAAGAGGAGTAGTGGATTTATTGCCAGTGTTCTAACCAATGTTCATCCCTCAAGATCACAAGAAAATTATCTAGTTATTATCACACTGCTCTCCAAGCGTCGATAAGCAGCACAAATTGGCTTTTAAAGCATTTTGGGACATCCTGTGGTCATGAAAGGTGTTACATAAATGTGACTCTTACATTTCCTGTAGACCTTGTAATCTGGTAATGTGGTTCCCAGTTCTGACCATCTTACAACCACTTCTCAGGAATGATCCCCACATGTTTCAAGTTGAATTTGCAAAATTTGTTCATTGTATGCCACGGGTTTATGTAATTGCTTATTTGGGCCACATGCCCTAACCTGTCCTTCTGCGTTACAGTCTTGCTCACACATTTCTTATTTCTCATCTGATTGAGTTACCTTACATATTTTAGTTTTCTTTTAACTGCTGTTTCACTTTTTTTTTCAAACTATTATCTATACTTTTTTCCATCTGAGCTCACTTACTAATTTGAAGTTGTTGTACTGAAGTCCTGATTCCAGCCCAATTCAGATGGAGTTCATTGCAGTGGCACAGTTCCTTCCTATCTGAAACTGATTTCAATGTTGCATGAAATGGAATCCCACACCACTTTGGCCACCTGTTCACCTCCTTAATCAGCTTATCCCTATGTCAATTTCCAAGTGGCAGAGGTTATAACCCTTGAGGACATGTTTTTTAGTTTAGCTTCTTGTTCCTAATACTCTTCAAACAGGATCTACTTTTCCCAATGTTGCAACAGCATACTCTGCACCACCTTCTCCAAAACTTTTTATGCCAGTTCAAGGTAACCCTTTCCCTGGTACCAGGTAGACGACAATTTTGCTTACAAAGCATGGTATTCTTTCCCCCCTGCCACCTAATTGTTGAATCCCTTACTACTATTCCATTAGCCCTCTTTCTCCAGCCATCCACACACAGCACCGCGCCGCGCCCCCCCCCGCACTTAGCCCCACTTTGACAGCTTTATGATCCAAGGTGTCCTGGTCTACATTCGGGCTGTCCTTTTCAACAGTCTTTTTCCTTATCCTGACAGGTAACAAGTATATTTTACTTGTTAGATGACTCTTTTCAGTAGATCCTCATTCTTTATCTCACCGGGCTTCCTTTTACTCTACACACTATCAATCATGACAAACATGTTCTGACCCTGCAGCTCACAAGGTGTGACTGAAGTCTGGAGCAAACTATACAGATGTTGCCTCTGCCCTCCCTTGTGCCTGAGCACCTCCAGCTCGCACTCCAGTCAGTGACTCTGTCTTGAATCTCTCTGGCTCAGAGATATACTGTAGATGTGTTTACTCAGAACAGCCTCGCTGTCCACAAACCCCCACAAGTCACAGTCCAGACACACAACCTGCTCTGTCATATCTTAGTCAAAATTGTTTATATTATTTGTATCTACCTTCACTTTGTAAACTTTCCTTCTACACATTAACTTGCACTGAGCACTAAAACATTGCAAAAAAATTGAAATGTCTCTAGTTATTAGACAACTTTATTTCTGGTAAGTTTCGATGTTGAAGACCTGTCCCTGATTTGATCTGGGTAAAAATGCACTCACCAGCTACTCATCAATCAGTTCCTTCCCTTCTGTTGATATCACTGTGTTTTAACCTCTCTCCCTTGCCCATTTTGATTATAGAACTAATCCGGATACTTGACTTTTTTCCCCTATAATAATGCCAGAGGACTGACAACAAATATTATTTCTATAAACTTTTTTGAAAATTTGAGGTTTGGTTGCTTGCCAGTCCTTTGGCATTTTCCATTTTATATTGATTTTTTAAAAACATTTGGAAACTGCTTGCCTGATTATCTCCTCCCTAGCTTAATTTGCATCTGCATACACTCAAAATAATCAGGACCTGAGATTTTTTTTCCAGTTGGCTAGTTTATCTTGTATCTTAACTACAACAACAACTTGTATAGCACCTTTAACGTAATGAAATGTCCCAAGGTGCTTCACAAGAACATTATAAGACAAAGTATGATACAGAGCCATGTAAGGAGATATTAAGTCAGATGAGTGAAAGCTTGGTGAATGAGAGGTTTTAAGAAACGTCTTAAAGGAGGCAAGCCAGCTGGAGAGCAGAGAGATGAAGGGAGTGAATTCCAGATCTTGGGGCCTAAGTAAATGAAGGCATCAGTGGTGGAGCAATTATAATTGGGAATGCACAGGAGCACAGAATATCTGAGGGTTGTGGATTGAAGGAGATTAGGAGATAGAGAGGGAAGACCATGGATGGATTTGAACACCTGGATGAGAATTTTAAAATCAAAATACCGCTTGACTGGAAGCCAGTGTTCAACATGCACAGGGATGATAGGGGGAAAGGAGTGCTGCAAGTTAAAACATGGGCAGCAAAGTTTTGGATGGGGAGTTTACAGGGCTAGAATGTGGGAGACCACCCGGGAGCATGTTGGAATAGTCAAGTGTAGAGGTAATGAAGGTTTCAGCAGCAGATAAGCTCCGAAGCTGATGTTACAGAGGTGAATAGAGGTGGTCTTGGAGATGACACAAGTATGAGATTAGGTCATCTCAGGATCAAATGTGTCACCAAAGTTTTCAACAGACTACTTTAATCTCACACTGTAGCCAGGGAGAGGAATGGAGTTGGTATCTAGGGAACAGGGTTTGGAGCAGGGACAGAAAACAATGTATTTGATCTTTTCAATATTTAATTGGGACAAATTTCTTCCCATCTGGATGTCAGATAAGCAGTCTGAAAATTTAGCAACGGCAGGGCAGTTGAGAGAAGTAATGAGGTAGAGCTGGGTGTCCTCGCATACATGTGAAAACTAATGCCATGCCTTTGATATCACCAAGGGGTGGCATGTAGATGAGAAATAGGAAGGGGTCAAGGATAGATCCTTGGGGGGCACCAGAGGAAATGGTGCAAGAGCAGGAAGAAAAACCATTGGATGTGGGAGACCACCCGGGAGCATGTTGGAATAGTCAAGTCCTGGCTACAATTAGATAAATAATAACAGAACCACGTGAGAGCAATCCCATTTGGCTAGACAACAGGCAAAAAGCATTGAAGGTGTAGGGTGGGGTTACCTGTGACACAGGCTGCAGACAGGATGAGGAGGAAAAGTTTACCTTTGTCACATAGGATGTTATTTTTTGACTTTGATAAGAGCTGTTTTGGTACTGCGGCAGGGGTGGAAACCTGATTGGGATTCAAACATGGAGTTCCAGCAAAGATGATAACATATTTGGGAAGTGACAACACATTCAAGGACTTTGGAGAAGAAAGGTGGGTTTGAAGATGGGATGGAAGTTTGCAATGATGGTGGGGGCAAGGATTTTTATTTTGAGAAGGTTGATGACGGTAGATTTTAAGGAGAGATGGACAACACTTGAAGAGAGAGAACAACTTACAATATTGGCTAACATGGGGTCAGGAGTGCATGTTGGGTCATCAACTGTTAGTGGGAATAGGAAGTGGATTTCCTGGACAGGATGAGCTCAGAGGGCATATAGGGGAGATAGGAGAGAATACAGAAACTGTTAAAATATTCCTCTACTGCTGTAATTTTCCCTTTGATTGCTACAATTTTCTTTGAAGAGGTTAAGTGCCTCTGCTTTTTCAGTATCAATTTGTATGAGATTATCTTGTCCACCCCTTGGTTTCCCTACCTCTATCTTAAAATCTCCTTTTGTTACTTGTGTTTGTAAAGGACTTCACTATTTTTCTGTTCTCTTATACTTTCACTTTTTATTCTCTTTGCCTAGCAAATTGTCATTTCAAGCCCTTTCCAAAGCTCATATTCCCTTTTGTCGTCCTTGCCTTCATTGTTTCTGTACTTTATGTATGCCTTTTCCTTTAAAATCAACACTATCCTATTTATCAATGGCATTTCATTCTTGACTAGTTCCCTAATTTTTAGTGGAATATATTTGTTCTGAACTCCGACTTCTCATTAAAATATTGGCCACTGCTGTGTGCTCGCGCGCTCTCGATATTTTCCAGTTTACCTTTATTGGCACCATCCTAATTCCC
Organism: Carcharodon carcharias; assembly: GCF_017639515.1. Lineage (NCBI taxonomy): Eukaryota > Metazoa > Chordata > Chondrichthyes > Lamniformes > Lamnidae > Carcharodon > Carcharodon carcharias. Next base: position 66,593,792 of record NC_054478.1, on the reverse strand, counting down.
TCATTATCGACTGGAAGGTAATTACTATTCATAAAGAAGGGAGAGAAACTACATGCTAGTTAGTGCAAAAATGCTGGAATCCGTTATTCACAACATGGCAACAGGACACTTAGAAGATTTAGCTCAATTCTGAGGAGTGGCAATCACTGTTGGATTGCCACTCAGATGGAGCACCACATTTCTGGCCTGGACTCCCAAACTGGCTTCCACAGAATTGCGGAATGTATCTGTCCTGAGTCCCTCCTTGTAGTGCAAAATCAACAGGGGAAGCCAAGCCATGTCTTCCTCCTTTTTACACATCGTGCCACCTAAAGTATTGAATACAGTTTTGGTCTCCATACATAAAGGGTATTCTTGCCTTAGGGATGCAACGAAAGTTCACTTGATTTATTCCTGGGAAGGGAGGGTTGTCTTCTGAAGAAAGATTGAATAGAACAGGTCTATGTGCTCTCTGGAGGTTAGAAGAATGAGAAGTCCTTATTTTAATATATTAGATTTTTGATAAACAAGGGAGTCAAGGGTCATCAGGAGCAGACAGGAAAGTGCAGTTGAGACCACAATCAGATCAGCCATGATCTTATCGAAGGGCCAAATGGCCTACTTCTGCTTCTAAGTCCAGTGTTCCTATGAGATTCTGGGATTACCAGGGTAGATGTTGAGGTTTCTCCTGACTGAAGAATCAAAAACTAGAGAGCATAACCTCGCTGTAAGGAGATGGCTGTTTTGGACTGATAAGAAATTTCTTCATGCAAAGGGCTGCGAATCTTTGGAGTTCTCTGCCCCCAGAAGGCTGTGCATGCTCATCATTGAGTATATTCAAGGCTGAGATCAGTAGAGTTTTGGACTCTTAAATCATGAGATATTGGGGTCAGGTGGAAAAGTGGAGTTGAGGTCGAGGATCATCTATGATCTTATTAAATCGTGGAGCAGGTTCGAGAGGCTGTATAGCCTAATCCTACTCCTATTTCTTATGTTCTTATAGTTTTGTTCCCTCCATCTACATTTTTGTTTTGCTTCCTCTAATCATCTCAATCATTATTGTAATCATCATTACATTTCATCGTTACCCCCTAGAAATTTTCCCACACTTGCATTATTTATCTGTTTCGGCTCTTTTTTTTATTATTGTATCTAGCGATGGTTCCTTGGGCTTCTTGCACATAGGGTCAAATAAAAGTCTTGTGTACGTTGTTTAAAAACTCCATCTTTTTCTACCTTTTTCTTTCATTCTCCTCATCAGTTTATTTGGATGTAGTTTGACTTTATTTTACTCATTTCAAATTTGCCAACAAACTTCTGCCCCTACTTTTCTTACAAAAAGTACATAATCAGTTGCAAGCACTTGGGGACATCCTGAGGTCATGAAAGATGCTATGTAAATGCAAGCTCTAACTTCTCTCTCATTACTGTATCTCTCTCCTTGGTCTGTCTGTGTTCTGAAGAAAACTATCTCGATATTCCATCTGCCTCTAGTGTACACTGCCTCTCTCGATGACACTGAGCCTGTGTAACACAGGCCATCTTAATAGTGTCTGCTACTAGTTAGCCTTTCTCCTGAACCCTTTGAAGCCTTTTTCTCACTTAGTTGCAAAAGTGCAAGCCAATAACAGCACTGCAAGGTATTGAAGAGGATAGCTGTTGACTCCAGAATATCAATGGTTTGGCTGAGTGGATGGAGAAGTGGCAAACAGAATTCAATCCGGAAAAGTGGGGCTAATGCATTGAGGTGGGCAAGCAAAGCAAGGGAATACTCAATAAATGGGAAGTTATTGAGATGGGTTGAGGAAGTGAGAGACCTTGGAGTGCATGTCCACAAGCCCATGAAGGTGACAGGACAGGTGGACAAGGTACTCAAGAAAGCATGTGAAATGCTTTCCTTTATTCGGCAAGGTATTGAATACAAAAGCAGGGATATAGTAATGGAACTGTATAAAACGCTGATTAGATCATAGCTGGAATTTTGTGTATAGTTCTGGTCACCGCGTTGCAGCAAGGATATAATTGTTCTGGAGAGAGTGCAGAGGAAATTTACAAGAATGATCCCAGGGCTTAAATTGCAGCTATAAGGAAAGATTAGATAGGCTGGGGTTGTTTCCTTAGAACAGAGGAGGCTAAGGGATGACCTAAATGAGGTATACAAAATTGCGGGGCCTAGATAAGGTAGATAGGAAAGATTTGTTTCCTCTAACTGAGGGGTCAGTTACCAGGCGGCATAGATTTAAAGTGATTAGTAGAAGGATTGGAGGGGTCATAAGGAAAACTTTTTTCACCCAGAGGGTGGTGGGCATCTGGTGGGTGTCACTGCCCTGGTTGAGGCTGAAATGCTGAACTCATTTAAAAGGTACCTGAATCTGCATCTGAAGTGCTGTAACCTGCAAAGCTATGGACTAGGTGCTGGAAAGTGGGATTAAAATGAGTGGCTAGTTTCTTTTTTTTCTCTTTTTGGCTGGCTCAGACACGATGAGCTGAGTGGCCTCTTTCTGCTCCTTTCTATGGTTCTATGGGAAGCTTGGGCATGTAGGGCCTGAGTGTAAAGGCAACCAGCTGTGTAGCCTCCATTCAGAACACAGGCTCACAGTCTTAAAAAAAAGGGGTTGGACATTTCGGACTGAGATAAGAAATTTCTTCGCTCAAAAGGGTGCGAATCTTTTGAATTCCCCTGAAATGGTCATTAATTGAGTACATTCAAGACAAAAGGTTGATAGATTTTTGAATAAGGGAATTCAGGATAGATGGAGCTGAGGTAGAAGATCAGCCATAATTTTGTTGAATGTCACAGCAGACTTGAAGGGCCAAATGGCCCACTCCAGTTCCCATTTATTTTGTTCTTTTCTTTGGTCTATGTTCCTCTTATTCTGAGACTGACCCTGGGGATTTATTTTCTTAGCATCTATGCCCTCAGCCCCTTAGAATTTTATATATTTCAATTGGATCACCACCTTCCATTCTTTGAAACTGCTGGGAAAATAGGCCTAGTCTGCTAAATTTCTCCTCATGGGACTATCCCCTCATCTCAGAAACCAGTCTAGTGAAACTTTATTGCACTGCTTCTAGAACAAGTAAGGAGACCAAAGTTACAGGTTGTACCCAGGTGTGGCCTTACCAATGTAATTGTAGTAAAACTTCTTAATCTTATACTTGAATCCCTTTGTAACAAAAGCTAATGTACCATTTGCTTTCCTAATTGCTTGCTGTACCTGCATGTTAACTTTGATTCATGTAGGCATCCAGGTACCTCCTGAATGTATACACCTCCCAATCTCTGTCAATTCAAAAAATAATCTGCCTTTTCATTTTTCCTGCCAGAATGTGTAGCTTCACATTTTGCCACATTTGTGTTCTACCTGCCATGTTCTTGCCTGCTCAGCCAACCTATCTATCCTCAGCCTCTTTGCATCTTCCTTATTGCTTAATTTCCCATTTTAATAAATCAGCTGAAGCTTCACACAGTGCAAGAACTGAACAAAGTATAAATTACTGTTGGTAAATTTGGGGCCAAAGCAGGTACAGAAATGGAGAGGAAAAGAGAGAATAGTTTAAGTGAGAGAAAAAAGAAACAAAAATACTTGTTTAAATTTGACACTTTTTAAAAATCTCAATTATGTGAAGGAATGAGACTCCACATTTGTACTAATTAATTTTCAGTGCCACAGATTTGATTGGTAATATATCAATTATCATATTAAAAGGGTCATGCAATGACTTAATCTAACTTTTGAGAATTTCATTTGTATCGACCTTGCAAAAATGGCAACTTCACAACATTCAATGCATGTCAATAGTGAGGCAGAGGACGAAATGCTAGTTTCACAAAACTACTGACCATATATTTTGGATGTTGGCATTTAGCATGCAGCTGCTCTCCAGACTTCAGTACCACATGCGTTTAATTACTGATGAGCACCATTTACATCACCTTATTTTTACAGCGAAATCTGACATGTAGACATGCCTCAAAGCTGTGGTCATTCAAGATAGTGATACTGCACATAAATTTCTGCATTCCACAGACCCAATGTAATGTTTATGTTGCTATCATCTACTTTATATACTTAATTACTGTGTACAATGGTTATTAATGCATTTAAAATTTTAATTAATTCACTTTAATAAGTTATAATTAACAAATTGATTTAACTTGATAGTTCCATTGCCTGGTTTAAAATTTTATGACTAAATAGTTGAACATAGCTTTATTTCTGTGGCTCCACCACTCCTCCCTCTGTCATATATATTGATGCTTTTTCTGATTCTCCCTTCATTAACTTCTCCTGCCAGCAGTCTGATTTTTTTTCCTTTTTGCACCCTCACCCCTGCACTATTTTTAAATCCTCTCTCTAGATTATATTTGGTGGGTAGGAGGGGCTATGTGTGGGAGTAAGCATCAATGAATTTGTGGGCTTTACAATGAATGTGCAAAAAACTGACTTAGCCAGCTTGTAAAATCTCCTCTGTTTTGGCAAGTATGTGTAGAAAAATTACCAAATCTGAGTGTAAGGAAAAACCCTGACATTTCTGCACACTGAAATGTGTTTATCCTTGAATTTAGGATGGAAAAGAAGGCAGCTGGCTTATGTTCTAGTAATTTTGACGGTGTTATATGTCTGTCTGTTGAGTGCATACTCCTGTTCCCAGTGCCCAAACTCAGAATTTAAGTATAAGTAGAATGTTTTAAAATCTAGATTATTGATTGAAAGTACATACAGTGTAGATAATTTATTTACTTCTACAGATTATTATATAAACTTGTATCTCATTTGTATTATGTTTACAACATAGAAATAGGCCATTAGGCACAACTGGTTTATGCTCCGCACAAGCTTCCCCCTACCCATCTTCATCAAACCCTTAAGTATACTCTTCTGTTGCTTTCTCCCTCGTGCTTGTCTGACTTCCTCTTAAATGCACCTGTGCCATTCACCTCAACTAATCCTTGTGGTATAGGGTTCCATGTTCTTACCACTCTATGGGTAAAGAAGCTTCTCCTGAGCTTCTATTGTACTTATTAATCACTAACTTCTATTGGTGACTAACCTATATTTATGACTTCCACTCTTGGACTTCTACAATTCATGTTCTGGGGATAAAATTTGGTGCAGTTTTTACATAGATCAGGTTATACCAGTACATCATACATCAAACAGTAAGGATATTTAAGTTGACAAAATAAACTGAACTACTAGGCAGCAATTATTAATGGGTGCATTTTGTTACATTGGTACTTTTATAATGTCATAAGAATTCACAATTAGTGTGGGGACCAGTCATCTTTATTTTTAAACAGTTGTTTACACCAAGTAGAAATCTGCTTTGATTCAATCAACCATGGATTCTGTTTTTCAGGATTGCGTAGTTCGTATGCCAGTCAACACAGTCAACTGGGACATGAATTGCGTTCTGCCATGTCTCCTGATTTGCATATTACTCCAATCTATGAAGGAAGAACACTTCAAAGCCCAGTTTATCGCAGTCCCAGTCACGCAGGTGTTGAACTTCTTCATGGCACTCAAACTGCAGTGTTTCGTACAGGCTCCGGTAATGGTTTTGTGAGGTTTCTTTTCTCTTGAGATTGTCAAGATAGACCATGCTATTGAAGAAAACAGTGTTACACTGAATTATTTGGGAGCCAGCCCTTTAACTATGTGTTATATGAAGTGGGAGCAAAAGTATTGATTTACTGATGAACTAAAATAACTCAAAAAAGAGCTTAATAGTAAAATTGTAGATTTAGTGGAAATTGTAACCTAGAATAGATTTTTAAATGTTTGTTGTATAACTTGTTTTGTTACCAAAAGTGTCTTGGGTTTTTCTTTCCAGTTTTTGAACTCAATTGGAAGGACTGAATGGATGCAAGGAATAATTTGCCTTTACATAGTTAATACAGTTAACAGTATACTTGCACTAGTTAGGTGCATGCGTTGCTGACCATTGTATCCCTGCTTCCACCATTTCTACCCCACCCCTTAAAATTCCTTAATCGAGTACATGCAATGGAACCTGGTTTTCACGAGAAGTTCTAACATATTCAAATTTTTAATTATAATATAATATAGGGCTAACTTGAATTGCTTTGTCCCATTTTGTGAGTACTTAATACAATGTTAGTACAAAAGGATGCCATCCTATGGGTTTTTCAGTGTAAAACTATAATTATGGACAAGTAATTGAGAATTAAATGCAACATCAACTCCAATTAAGAGCTTGAGAATTTAGCCATCTTAATCAAAAACCAAGTCATCCTATTCTAAACCATCTATTTTTTTTCAGGAAATTAGTATACATTGTCAAGTGAAGTTGGGGGAGGGGTGGACATGTGATGGTGGAAAGACACATCACTACTGTTGCTTCAGTTTTCTCCAGGTTTTTAATTCCTAATTTTAGAGAAGTAAAAATTGGAAAAACTCAAGGTAACCAGGCAGAATCAACATGGTTTTGTGAAAGGGAAATCATGTTTAACCAATTTACTGGAGTTCTTTGAAGAACTAACATATGCTATTATCAGGAGAACCAGTGAATGAGCTGTACTTAAATTTCCAGAAGGCATTTGATAAGGTGCCATGTCAAAGGTTATCGTGAAAAATAACAGCTCATGGTATAGGAGGTGACATATGGGCATGGATAGAAGATTGGCTAGCTAATAGGAAACAGGCACAAAAGGGTCATTGTCTGCTTTGCAAGATGCCACAATTTGGATGAAGGGACTGAAGGATGGCTGCTAAATTTGCTGATTACACAAAGATAGATAGGAAAGTAAGATGTAAAGAGGACATGAGGAGGCTACAAAGTAACACAGGTTAAGTGAGTGGGCAAATATCAGGAAAATGGAGTATAATGTGGGAAAATGTAAAAATGTCCATTTTGGCAGAAAAAATTTTTAAAAAGCATAATATCTAAATGGTGAGAGGCTGCAGAGCTCTGTGATGCAGAGGGATCTGGGTGTCCTAGTCCATAAATCGCAAAAGGTTAGCATGCAGGTACAGAAAGTACTCAAGAAAGCTAATAGAATGTTGTAATTTATTGTGAAGGGAATAGAATACAAAAGTAGGGAAGTTATGCTTCAGTCATCCAGGACATTGCTCACCACATCTGGAGTACTGTGTACAGTATTGGATTCCTTTATTTAAGGATGGATATAAATGCATTGTAGACAGTTTAGAGAAGATTTACTAGACTAATTCCTGGAATGGGTGCATCCTTTGAGGAAAGGTTGGACAGGCTAGGCTTGTATCCACTGGAGTAAGAGGCAACTTGATTGGAACATATAAGATCCTTGATAGGATCTTACATGTTTCAAAGGGATCTTGACAGGGTGGATGTGGAGAGGGCGGCTCCTCTTGTGGGTAAATCTAGAACAAGGGGTCACTGTTTAAAAATAAGAGATCACCCATTTAAAGTAGTGATGAGAATTTTTTTCTGAGGGCCATGAGTCTTTGGAACACCCTTCCTCATAAGGTGATGGAAGCAGAGTGTTTAAATGTTTTTAAGCCAGAGGTAGATTCTTGGTAAGTAAGGGGTTGAAACGATATAGGGGAGTAGGTGGGAATGTGGCGCTGAGGTTACAATTCAATCAGACTTGAGGGGCCAAGTGACCTACCCCTCCTAATTTGTATGTTTGTGTGTTCGTTTGTTCGTAAGTACCATTGGACACATTAATCAAAATTGTAAACATTTAGAATGCACTTGCATTTTTAAAATTTACATTTTTTAAACTTTGTTTAATGGTATGTCATCTTCTAATTGTGACCAGGGTTGGCACCCGTAGCCTCAAGAGTAACATTATACATCCTGTAATATGATCAGAATTGTAAATGGTGCTTGAAATGGAATCTGAACAATAACTTGTCCAGCAATAGTTTAATCTATGGATTTATTTATAAATGCACATAGTCATTTAAATACTTTTGAAGTCAAGAACTCTTGTAATATAGGGAAAGTTGGCAACCAATTTGCAGATAGGAAGATCCTATAAACAGAAATGGGAATAATGACTGGATAATCAGTTTTGGTGATGTTTATTGAGTAATAAATGTTGACCAGGAAGCCAGAAATGCTCCCCTGCTCTTTTTTTTTCCAAATAGGGCCAAGGGTTCTTGCACATCCATCTGAGAGCAGACAGGACCTCAGTTTGACATCTCAACCTTTGACAGTGCAGCACACACTTAGTATTGACGCCAGCCTAGATTCTGTTCTTGAGCATTGAAGTGGGGCTTGAACCTATAACCATCTTTGCTCAGAGCTGAATGTGCTATTGCTGAGCCATGGCTGACACCTTAAACCTCTAGGCATCTCCCTAATCTGCACACTGTACTACCCCCTGTCCACTTAATGCATGCTTTTTTGCTCCCAGCGTCTTATCAGGCAGTTACTTATCTGCATTGAAATGCACCTGTCACCTACTGGTCCAATTAGCTAATAAAACCAAATCTGGTTTCTCATTTACGTTGCTATTTTTAATTATTTGTAAACTTTGAGACATCACTTACAATATTCATGTTGATTTATTCATTATCTTAAAATATGTAAGATTCCAAAACTGATCCTTCAGATACCACAATCCTTTCTAACTCGTGAAATTCTGCGCTCCTTTAAAAGAAAAAAGCCTGCGAATAGCTGTGAAGTAAAACTATTTTGCACTAAATTGATTTAACTATCTAAATTGCATAGGACAAAGCAACACAAATGCTTTTTTTCAATAATAAATAAAAACAATGCCAGAAAAACTCAGCAGGTCTGGCAGCATCTGTGGAAAGAGAAACAATTAATGTTTCGAGCCAAATGACTCTCCAGAGCTAAAGAAAAGGAAAAATGTGATAGATTTTATATTGTTTAATAGGGAATGGAGCAGGTGGAGCAAAATAGAAGGTCAAGGATAGATGGGAGGTAAGGAGAGGTTGACAAAGATGGACACAGGACAAGGAGTGTAAATGGTAGTGGTAAAGACTAAAGGGTATGTTGATAGTGGCATAAAGGTATGATGGCAGAATGTGCTAATAGCAGAAAAAGAGTCAGCGCTCTGAAAGGAAAACATAAGTGACATGGCCATGCGTGTGTGTGTGAGGGGGGCGGGGGGTGGTGGTGTTGGGGAAAAGGATGGAAACACAATTTATTCTTTTAAATTTTTTAAATTTAAAAATTGGATAAAAATGGAGGTGAGAGTTCATGGTCTGAAGTTGTTGAACTCCATGTTAAGGCTGGAAGGCTGTAAAGTGCCTAATTGGAAGATGAGGTGCTGTTCCTCAAGTTCACATTGGGCATCACTGGAACATTGCAACAGGCCAAGGACAGCCATGTGGACATGAGAGCAAAATGGTGTGTTGAAATGACAAGCAACAGGAAGGCCTGGGTCATGCTTGCAGACTGAGCGAAGGTGTTCCGCAAAGCGGTCACCCAGTCTGCGTACAGTCTCCCCAATATAGAGGAGATCGTATTGGGAGCAGCAAATACAGTAGACCAAATTAAAGGAGGTGCAAGTGAAGCGCTGCTTCACCTGAAAGGACTGTCCAGGGCCTTGGACAGGGAGGAGGTAAAGGGGCATGTGTTGCAACTTCTACGATTGCATGGGAAAGGTGCATTGGGAAGGGGATGAGGAGTTGGGGGTGATGGAGGAGTGGATCAGGGTGTCTCAGAGGGAATAGCCTCTACAGAATGCTGATAGGGTGGGGTGAGGGGAAGATGTGTTTGGTGGCATCATGTTGGAGTTAGTGGAAATGGCGGATGATCCTTTGAATGGGAAGGCTGGTGAGGTGACAAGGGGGGACTCTCTCATGGTTCTGGGAGGGAGGAAAAGGGGTGAGGGCAGAAGTGTGGTAGATGGGTCAGACACTGTTGAGGGCCCTGTCAACCACAGTAGGGAGATCCCTCAGTTAAGGAAAAAGGTAGACATGTCAAAAGTGCCGTTTTGGAAGGGAGCATTATCGGGATAGATGTGATGGAGGAGGATGAACTGGGAGAATGGAATGGAGACCTTACAGGAAGCAGGTTGTGAGGACCTGCAGTCGAGGTAGATGAGGGAGTCGGGCTTGTAATGAATACTGGTAGACCAGCTATCACCAGAAATGAAGATAGAGGTCAGGGAAGGGAAATGTCAGAGGTGGACCATGGGAGGGGTGGAAATTGGAAGCAAAATCAATTTTTTAAAATAAGATTTCCAGGTCCAGGCGAGAGCATGATGCGGCACTGATAAATGTTCATTGATGTACCGAGATAAGAGCTGAGAGAGGGGCTGTGAGTCTGACTGGAACAGGGAATGTTCCACATACCCCACAAAAAGACAGGCATATCTGGGGCCCATATGGATACCCATAACCACACCTTTTATTTGGAGGAAGTGAGACAAGTTTGCAGGAGAAATTGTTCGGTGAGAGAACAAGTTCAGCCAGGTGGAGGAGAGTGTGATGGATGGGGATTGTTCAAGTAAGAAGTGGAGAGCCCTCAGACCATCCTGGTGGGTGGTGGAGGTATAGAGAGAGTGGACATCCATAGTGAAGAGGAGGCAGTTAAGGCCAGGAAATTGGAAATTGTTGATATGACATAGGGTGTCAGAGGAATAGTGAATGTAGGTGGGAAAAGATCAGACAAGGAGAGAATAGAGTTGAGATAGGAAAGATCTGGAAACAATGGCTTGATGCTTGATGGCGGGTTCACAGTCCAGGAGGATTTGGAAGAAGTGCCTGAGAGCTGACGTTCAGTCTCTGCTTTTTATTTAAGCTAGTTGCCTGACCTGGAACCTTGTCAACAGCTTTCTGTAGATGAAACCAAATGGATCTGGATCTTCCTTTTGGTTTTGGCATAGATCCAGGGTAAAAGGTACTAATGAAGTAGTGATGGGGAATTTTACACCCTCCCATGGAACTACACTTCATGTGATGATGAATTCCTTTGCAACACAGTTACTTCAATTTCAGTTGCACTGCCTGCACAAAAATAGTCACTTGCTTTACAAAGAAGAGGACAAACTCTATGGTAAGCAGGAGGAAAATGGTAAAGTGGATAAGTTGGAAGGGAGTCAAAAAGACAGCTGATGATTAGTCTTTAAAAAATGTGAAGGTGGCATGGCAGAGGTTTCTGGGTTACAGTATTGCAATAGTCAGTTGTGTGCTGAAACATGCAACTGCATTACTAAATGGATATAACTACAGCATTTCTTCTCTGCAGTTCAAAAGGTTACATCTGCAATGCCAAAGGCTGTTGTCCATTATTCATTATTCTAAGGTGCTGCTGTTGATATGCTGTTACTACCTTTGTTGATCTTTAGATACTTAGGTGGTATTTTGTTGTAGTTAACTGTTAATTTTTGGATGACCAAACTTAATATTTGCAGCTCCAGAAAGCAATATCATCAGGAAGAGTGTCTTCAGTTGCTTAACCATATTTGTCCACACACGTTTGACATTAATACTCTAATACAAATGGCCTCCCAGCCCTGTCTCAAAAGGTGAATGCTAAGCTGGATGCAGACTAAAACATCCTCTACTTGCCCCCATAAAATCACCTTAAACCTTATGAAGAATTTTCCATAAGCGATCATCCTTGGGCTTGTCTCCATGATGTTGGCACATAGTGCCAAACTAGAAGCAGTTTTTGTGCTGTTGGCCCATGTGCAGAAGAACTGGCTTGAGACTGTCTAACTCATAGCACATTGCACCCCTTATAGTCCTCAGCCCCATCAATCTGGGATAGATTTGAACCCATGTTTCAGAAGTGAAACTCCATCCAACATATTCCATCACCTGATTCCTCGCCTTTCTTTTGATTAATCTTAGCTAGCGAAGGGCACAGTAGTGTGGAGGGTATGGCACTCGGCTAGTAATCCAGTGGCCTGGATGAAAAAATCAATAGAATGTGAATTCTATTTAAACATCTTGCAATTGAAAAGCCTGCATCAGTAAAAGGGACCAAATGTAATATTTCCAAGTTTGCTGATGACACAACTAGGGTGGGAATGTGAATTGTGAAGAGAATGCAAAGAGGCTTCAAGGGGATTTAGAGAGGCTAAGTGAGTATGCAAGAACATGACAGATGGAATATAATGTGGAAAAATGTGAAGTTATCCATTTTCATGAGTCAGAGAGCTAACACGCAGGTGCAGCAAGCAATTAGGAAGGCAGATGGTATGTTGGCCTTTATTGCAAGAGAATTTGATTACAGGAGTAAAGAGGTCTTGCTGCAATTGGTGAGACCCCATGTCAAATATTGTGTATAGCTTTAGCCATCTTTAGCTAAGGAAGGATATACATGCCATAGAAGGAGTGCAACGAAAGTTCACCACTCTGATCCCTGGGATGGTGGGATTGCCTTATGCAAAGACTGGGCCTATATTCTTTCGAGTTTAGAAGAATGAGAGGTGATCTAATTGAAGCATACAAAATTCTTAAAAGGGCTCAACAAGGTAAATGCAGAAAAGATGTTCCCCCTGGTTGGGTGGGGGTGCAGCAGGGTTCAGAACCAGATGTCACAGTCTCAGAATAAGAGATAGGCCATTTAGGAATGAGAGGAAGAGGAATTTCTTCACTCAGAGGTAGATAAATCTTTAGAATTTTCTGCCCCAGAGAACTGTGGATGCTGTCATTTATCTGTCTTGAGTATACTCAAAAGATTTCTAGATATTAAAAGATATCAATGGATGTGGGGATGGTTCAGGAAAGTGCTGTTGAAGTAGGAGATCAGCCATGATCTAGTTGGATGGCAGAAAGGCTCAAGGGACCAAATGGCCTACTTCTGCTCCTGTTTCCTATGTACTTATGACCATAAAGCTGTCATGTTGTAAAAATACAACATGTTCATTAGTGATGTTTTGGGAAGGAAACCTGCCACCTTTACCCCGTCTAGCTTATTTGTGACTTCAGTCCTACACTAATGTGTTTAACTTTTAAATGACCCTCTGATGTGGCCACGTAAGCTATTCCATTGCATGAATGACTACCACCTTCTCAGAACAACAATGGATATACAGTCAATGCTAATCTTGCCATTGATGTTCACGTCTCAAGAATGATTTTTAGAAATTATATTTACTATTTTCAATTAAAAATGGACATTTGTCAGGAGTCAATCTCATTAATATAGAGCTAAGATGTGAAACAAGTCTTTGTGAAAGGGAACAGAATTTTAAAGAGCATCAAATATCTTTAATTATATAACAATTTTGAGTGCTTTTAAAAAAGGGGGAAACCAACAAACACTTTTTGTATGCAGAAATATAGTTTGCTGCTTTTTCACTGAAATTGGCTATTAGTTATAGTTTACATTTTAATTAAAAAGCACGTATTTGAATATAAATGGAATTCAGGAAAATCTACAGGCCATGTGAGAACATTTCTCTGGAAATAATACCCAGAGAAAAGTGATTAATCCCGCTTATGCCGAATTTTGGTGTTGCACAGCAGATGATTGGTGAGTAAACAATTGAAATTTAACATTTGAAGTAGGCATACCAAAGATTGAGGACAGACAGGTATGATTGCTGAGAAATAATCAAATGATGGATTAAAAGATAACAAAAATCTCCAGTTTAACAGGGTTGAATCTACAATTGTGATGTAAACAGAGTAACAATGGAATTTAATCTGAGTTTAAACAACATGGGTAATGTATTTGGGGCAGTGGAGGAGGAGGAATGTTGTATTCAATTACGTTAATGAATGAAATTTGTGAAACTTAGAAATCTTATGAAATCTGTGCATCAATAGTGCATAACAGTAATTGTCATTTGATACTCTATTTATAGGTTTCTAAGTATAAATTCTGGAATATAACTAAAATTGTTCTCAACTCTTAAATTAAAATAAAATGGCCTCTATTATGTGTGATGGTCATATTTTTGAACCTGGTTTTGTTTATTAAATTCACCCTGATCACTTCGGAGTAAATTAGTCAATATTGGGATCTATTTTGTAGAAAATGTGCTTTAAGTCTTTTGTTACAACATTTTAGAAGTATATCCACAAGATTAATACAGTTTTAAGATGAAATTTTTTTTTTTTTACTTTTAGCCATTGGAAACCTGCAGAGATCAGCCAGTCAACGTAGCACTATGACTTACCAAAGAAGTAACTTTGCTCTAAATTCAGTGGGTAATTATGGTGATCCATACAGAGCAGTTCAATACCGACCATCTGAATCTAATTATTCCAGACTTCATTATACCATTCCAGCAGATGAAACTACAACAAGGTCTCCATCAATTGACAGCATTCAAAAGGATCCAAGGCAAGTGTAATTGGGGTTGACTTGTAGAACTGTGTTGTGGGACATTGTTTACCTTACTAACTAAAGTTGCCTTTATGTTGGCTTTAGTAGAGTACTAGTGAACTATAGTTTGCAAACAACATTGATTAGTAAATCCGATCCCCCTCTCTCATTCTACTAAACCTGATATAAACTCTGCAATTATTAAAAGTTAAGTACAGATGAGGAAGCTTATTTGACCTATCTTAATTCATCCATTAAATAGATTCCACTTTTGATCAGACAAGGAGTGGGGCTTGGACACTGTGTATGAAGTTAGGAATTGGTGAAGTGGGGGGGAAGGAGATGCTCTTTTCTTTTTCTACCTTTGTCAGCCTCCAGTAGTTTGTGAGTTTTCATCCTTTTTCCCAAAGCTAGGAAAGTGCAACTCAACTCATAAGCCATTTGGTCAGTGAGTATCCACTGTAGGGGATTGCATAAATAGCTGCATAATTGAAAAACACAAGTTTTAAATAACCCTTAACTACCTGCAGGAGAACGTGCTGATTGAGTGAGAGTCTGTAATTCTACACTCTTCTAGAGTAAAAGTAAGGTTAAGGTATGGCAAGGCAGCTCGGCTGAGTGGAATGTGCCTCCTGTGGTGTGTGGAAAGTCGTGGACACTTCAAGTGGCCCTGATGAACACCTCTGCAGGAAGTGTCACCAGCTGTAGAAACTTGAGCTCTGTGTTTCAGAACTCAAACAGCAGCTAAAGTCAGTGTGGTAAATCTGCGAAGCTAAGGGCTATGTGGGTAGCATGTTAGAGGTGGTCAGACTACAGGTTAGGAGCATACAGGCAGAGAAGGAGTGGGTGACCACCAGAAAGTCTAGATAGTGCAGGAGTCCTTCTGCGTCCGTCTGGCTCACAAACCAGTTTTCCATTTTGGACACTGGTGAGGACGATGGTTCCTCAGAAGTGTGTAGCAAGAGCCAAGTTCTGGGCACCACAGGAGGCTCAGCAGCACAAGCGGAAGAGGATTTGCTAGGGGAATACACAGGCATTTGTGGCCATAGATGTGACTATAGGATGGTATGTTGCACCTCTGGTGCCACAGTGTGGCTACAGGACATTCTTAAGGGGGAGAGTGAACAGCCAGATGTTGTGGTTCACATTGGTACCAATGACAGGTAGAAGGAGCTATGAGGTCCCGAAAGCAAATTTTAGAGAGCTAGGTAAGACATTTAAAAAAAAAACAGAACCTCCAAGGTAGTAACCTCCGGATTACTCCCAATGCCCTGGGAAGTTATAACTGATGAATGTGTGGCTAGAGAGGTGGTGCAGATGGGAGGGCTTCAGATTCTTGAGACATTGATATTGGTTCTGGGTCTTGGTCTACAAGCCAGACAGTTTGCACCTCAATAAGGGCGGGTTGAATATTCTTGTGGGAGGTTTGTTAATGCTTTTGGGCAGGGTTTAAACTAGTTTGGCAGAAGGATGAGAACTGGAGGATAGAATCAGATGAGGCAAAATCAGAAATGAAAATGGAAGGCAGAAAATGAGTGAGCCTGGAAGGCAGAGGAAACAAAGGATAGAAAATAA
Source organism: Carcharodon carcharias (assembly GCF_017639515.1). Lineage (NCBI taxonomy): Eukaryota > Metazoa > Chordata > Chondrichthyes > Lamniformes > Lamnidae > Carcharodon > Carcharodon carcharias. Next base: position 66,578,027 of record NC_054478.1, on the reverse strand, counting down.
GAGTTTGGCAGTGCTCAAGAGTATATTCTTGAATGCAAGGAGTATAGCAAATAACGCAGGCAAGCTGAGGGCACAGATGCAAACATGGCAGTATGCTATCATAGCTATTACAGAAACATGGTTAAAGAGGACAGGAATGGCAACTCAACGTTCCTGGTTACAGGGTTTCCAGACAAGATGGGGAAGGGGTGGTGGCAATTTTGTTTAGAGAAGCAATTACAGCTGTGAGGAGGGATGATATGTTTGAAGGATCATCAGTTGAGATCATATGAATTGAGCATAGGGACAAAAAAGAGACAGTCACACTTCTGGGAGTGCACTTAAAGTCCAGCAAACAGCCAGAGGGAGATAGAAGAGCAAATATATAGGCAAATCTCTGAGAAGTGCAAAAACAATAGGACATTAATAGTAGGGGCTTTTAACCACCCCGATATTAACTGGGATAATTTTAATGTGAAAGGAATGGAGGGAACAGAATTCTTGAGGTGCATTCAGGAGAACCTTTTTGGCCAGTATATAGCAAGTCCAACAAGAGAGGGTGCGGTTTTAGGTAATGCAGCTGGACAGGTGAGAGAGTTGGTAGTGGGGAAGCACTTTGGTGGTAGTGATCATCCAGTTAGCTTTAACATAATTGTGGAAAAGGACAAAGATAAAAAAGGAGTTCAAGTCCTAAATTGGGGTAATTTTACTAAGCTGAAGTGACTGGAAACAGCCACTTGAAGTTAAATCAGTGTCAAGAGCAGTGAGAGGTATTCGAAGGGGAGAGTCAGGGGTTCAGAGTAAACATGTTTCCACAAAGGAAAAAGGGTGGGGCGGCCAAATCCAGAGCCCCCTGGATGTCAAGGAGCTTACAGGGTAAGATGAGGCAGTAAAGGAAAGTTTGTCAGGCACTGAGACTCAATACTACAGAAAGCTGAGAGGAGTAGTGAAAATGGAGGGCTGAAATCATAAAGGAAATTAGGAAAGTAAAGGGAGGGCATAACAGAATATTGGCAAGCAAAACTGAGGAGAACCCAAAGATGTTTTATCAATACATTAGAGTAAGAGGAAAGAGTAGGGGCCATAAAAGACCAAAAAGGTAAACTATGTATGGAGGCAGAGGTTGTGTGCATGGTTCTTAATGAACACTTTGCATCGACCTTCACAAAAAAAGGTGTCAATGCAGACATTGTAGTTGAGGAGGAGGAGCAGTGTGAAGTATTGGATGTGATAAAACATAGGGAGAGAGGAAGCATTAAGGGTATTAGCATCCTTGAAAGTGGATAAACCACCAGGGCTGGATGAAATGTACCCCAGGCTGTTAAAAGAAGCCAAGGAGGAAATAGCGGAAGACCTGACCATTTTCCAATCCTCACTGAATGTAGGTGTGGTACTGGAGGACTGGAGGTCTACTAATGGTGAACCTTTATTCAGAAAGGGAGGTATAGACTGAATAATTACATGCCAGTCACTCTAAACTCGGTAGTGGGAAAATTATTGGAATCAATTCTGAGAAGTAGGATAAACTGTTGCTTAAGCATGGATTGATCAACGGTAGTTAGCATGGATTTGTAAGGCAAGGCCATGTCTGACTAACTTGATTGAATTTTTTGAGGATGTAACAAGGAAGATTGATGAGGATAGTGCAGTTGATGTGGCCTACTTGGATTTTAACAAGACTTTTGACCTTGGCCTGCGTGGCAGACTGGTTTTTAAAAAAATGAAAGCCTGTGCTATCCAGGGGGAATGTAGCAAGCCGGATACCAAATTGGCTCAGTGGCAGGAAATAGAGGGTAATTGTTGATGGGTGTTTTTGTGACTAGAAGGCTGTTTCCAGTGGTACTCCGCAGGGCTCAGTACCAGGCCCCCTGCTTTTTGTGGTATATATTAACAATTTGTATGTAAATGTAGGGGGAATGTTCAAGATGTTTGCTAATGGCATAAACATTGGCCACCTGGTTGATAAAGAGGATAGCTGTGGACTGGTCAAGTAGGCAGAAAAGTGGCAATAGGATTTAGCCCAGAGAAGTGAGATAATGCATTTGGGGAGCTCAACCAAGGCAAAGGAATACACATTAAATGGAAGGATAGAGACAGTTGTAGAGGATATGAGAGACCTTGATGTGAATGTCCACAGACCCCTGAAGGGTAGCAGGAACGGTCAATAAAGTGGTTAAGAAGGCATATGGACACCTTTATTAGCCGAGGCATAGAATATAAGAGCAGAGAGATTGTGCTGGAACTATATAAAATATTAGTATGCAGCTCTGACCACCTCATTACAGAAAGGGTGTAATTGCACTAGAGAGGATACAGAGGAGATTTACGTAGATGTTGCCAGGACTGGAACATTACAGCTGTGAGGAAAGATCGGATAAGCTGAAGTTGTTCTCCTTGGAACAGAGGGGGCTGAGAGGAGATTTGATTGAGATGTACAAAATTGATGGTCTGGAAAGAGCGGATGAGAAGGGCCTGTTTACCTTAGCGGAAAGGTCAGTGACTAGGGAGCATAGATTTAAAGTGATTGGTAGAAGGGTTAGATGGGAGATGAGGAAAAGTTTTTTCTTTGTCATCCAGAGGATGGTATGAGTCTTGAACCCTCTGCCTGAAAGGGTAGTAAAGACAGAAATCTCATTTCATTTAAAAGGTGCCTGGATGTGCACCTGAAATGCTGGAACCTGCGGGGCTACGGACCAAATGTTAGAAAGTGGGATTAGGCTGGGGGGCTTGTTTTTTTGGCCAGCGCAGACTCATGGGCTAAGTGGTCTCCTATGCCTTAAACTTTGTGATTCTAAGAGCAAGACACAGCACTGACAGTTATCAGTGTAATGGAAAAAGTGACCATGGAGGGGGAACTGAGTAGGGTTGGAAAAGTGGATGTTCTTCATTTGCCAAGGCAAGCATAGCCAGGGCCCGTGTGAGTTCTCACAGTAGCAACTTTTATCCGGTGCATTTGAGTAAAATTAGGGAACAAGTTCAGCCAAGTGAAAAATGGTGACTAGGCAGGTTGCTATTAGAAGATTTGGAGGGCTTTCAGGCTGCCCTTTTAAGAGATAGAAGTATAATGGAACTCTATCTATAGAGAAATGGATTACACCAAAACAGCCAGAATTTGTTAGTGACAGAAGGCGTCAGAAAAATCACTGCAGATAACTGGGGACTGAACAAGGGAGAAAATGTGGGGTCAAAATAAGACTTGTCTTGTCAATCTGAAAAACACAAGTGAGACGAAACCGGATGCAAATTGTTAGCTGCTAAATTACTTTATTTTGTAGCCAATAAATGAACATGCAGAGAGTAATGATCAAAGCGAATTGTATTTCCTTCACTGAATCACTCTCCTTTCCTCATAAAGTGGGAAAAAATAATAAATCCTGTGCCTCGTCTCTTTCATGGATTGACTTGTGTTTTGAATTATCTTTCTTTGTAGACCACTTCTGACTACTTGAACTGACCTTTTGCTTTCAACTCCAGGCCCAGGCCTGCAGCTCATTAACACATCATACTCTTCCTCTTCCCTCCACCACAGTCTCTCTGTTGTGTCTTCTGTGACTTGTTAAATTAAAATGACTGCATTTTAAAATATATTTGTACATAGCTCTTTCCCAAACCTTTCCATGAAAAAAAATCAAAAATTCCAAAACCCCACAAATGAATCTGAATAAAATCAATTAATTAAAATCTTTTAGTTTTTGTTTAATATTAGTTATTCTTATTGTCCCAGCCTTTGTGCAAAGTAACGTTGTGTAGTTTTGTTCATTTTATTTGATCACCTATTTGGTAACAAACTTAGTAAAGTGAAAGTTTCAAAGCAGCTTGCTGAACCAGAGGTCAGGAGGCTGTAAGGCAGCTTCTCTCTCTAGCAGGTATAGAATACAAGGCAGTGGAACTGTGTGCCTGAAAGATATGAAGATTTTACCCAAATAATGTTCAATACCATGAGCATAACCAAAACAGGGCCAAAGGTCTGCTACTTTAATTATGAACATAGAAGCAAGTTTAAGTTATCCAGTTCCTCAAATCTATTCTGCCATTCAGTTAGATCATGGCTGATCTTTATCTCAAATCCATTTATCTGCCTTTGCTCCATACCTGTAGTTACCCTTATCTAACAAAAAATCTAACAGTCTTAAACTTCCACTGACTAAGCATTAAAGCCTATTGGGGGCTGGGTGGGATGAGTTCCAATCTGTGGAGGGAGAAAAATGCTTCCTGATTTTGCTCCTGAGCTGCCTAGATCCAATGCTAAGATTCTGTTCCTTTGTTCCTAGATTTCCCATACAAGAAATATCCATCTAATCAAATTGAAAGTTGTGAAGGGGACGCAAAGAGTTTGCAAAGAGATATAAATAGGATAAGTGAATGGGCAAAAATTTGGCAGATGAAGTATAATGTGGGAAAATGTGAACTTGTCCTCTTGGGCAGGAGGAATAAAAAAACAGCATATTATTTAAATAGAGAGAGATTGCAGAACTCTTGAGGTACAGAGTGATCTGGGTGTCCTGGTACATGAATCACAAAGTTAGTATGCAGGTATAGCAAATGGTTAGTAAGACAAATAGAATGTTATTTATTGCAAGGGGCATGATATATAAAAGTAGGGAAGTTTTGCTACAGTTGTACAGTTGGTGCACCCACATCTCGAGTACTGTGTACAGTTTTGGTCCCCTTATCAAAGAAAGGATATAAATTACATTAGAAGCAGTGCAGAAAATTTCACACGACTGCTTCTTGGGATAAGGGGGTTAGCTTATGAGGAAAGGTTGGGCCCATGCCCATTGGAATTTCACAATGAGAGGTGATCTTATTGAAACATACAAGATTCTGAGGGGACTTGACAGGTGGATGCTGAAAGGATGTTTGCCCTTCTGGGAGAAAGTAGAACTAGGGCACACAGATTAAAAATAAGGGGTCTCCCATTTAAGATGGTAAGAATTTTTTTCTCCCAGAGGATTGTTAGCTTGTGGAATTCTGTTCCCCAGAGAGCAATGGAGGCAGGGTCATTGAATATTTCAAGGCTGAGTTAGAGGGTATAGGAGATAGATGGGAAAATAGAGGCCATAACAGATCAGCCATGATCTTATCAAATGGTGGAGCAGTTTCAAAGGGCTGAATTCCCTACTCCTTCAAATTCATATGTTTGTATCCTTTTATCTAAATCACCTAAATTAACACTAAGGGATACAAGGCAATCTTATGCAACCTGCCATCACAATTAGGACTTGCTGCATTAGTGTTAAGAGTAGAGCGTTCCAAACTTGATCCATTCCTATGAGACCAAAGTGGTAAAGCTTAAGTACCAAAATCTATCTTGAGCAAAAAGTACTCATTACTGGACAGAGCATACTTTTGTTTTAAAGAGAGAAGCTAGATTTACTGACTATTACTTGGTATAATGAAAAGCGTGCCTGCAAATTTTCTTGTAGACCTGGTCCGCTGAGCCTATAGCACTGACCAAAATTATAAGAAAATTATAAGAATTTTCAGAGGGATTCTCTTGTTTGCCTGTCATAGCTCCTGAAGGAAAGCCCAGGAAGCCCTGCAGAAATTCCATTAAAATCCCAGTGAATTTTGTCCAAAAAAATTATAACAAGTATGTTTGCTGAGCTGCAAGCAAGTGATCAATTTAGAGGAAAAAAATTGAAAATATAAACATGCTGAACACTGTAGGTCCAAAATCAGAAATGTAATAAAACGAATGCTGAAAGATGCAAATCCCAGGAGAAAACAAACTTGAGTTTTAATTGAGCAGTGCCTGTACCTTTTATACTGGGGAGAGTCAAATGGTAACATCTGTGACAAAAAGGTGTTTCCCCAGAATCAATTAAAATTAGGTGAGGGATGCTTGAATGCCCAATAACTAAGACTTTCTGTAGATAGATACAATTTGTCTTGAAAAAGTAGATCATTATTAAAGGGTTATAAATACACTCTCATTGCAAATTAAAAACTAAAATTTTAATAATTTCTATAAGTCCTAATAGACCATGGACCAATAAAAAAGGTGATTGCACTTTGCTGGAATAGAGTGGTTTGATTTCAAAACAGAATTCTTTTAGTTTAAAATGCTTATCAAAGAGAGATACTAACGAGGGATTTCCTCATTTCATTTTTTAAATCAGGGAATTTGCTTGGCGTGACCCGGAATTGCCAGAGGTGATTCACATGCTCCAACACCAGTTTCCATCAGTTCAAGCGAATGCAGCAGCCTACTTGCAGCACCTCTGTTTTGGCGATAATAAAGTGAAAACAGAGGTATGGTGTATAGCATTTCTGTTTCATTTTTGGAGAGCTATGAAAGAGTACAAAAGCATGCACTACAAATTGAGATGTCTGTTCACATTGCAAAACTACATCATTTCTGCTAACTTGCACATTGAATCCTTTGATGTAAAAGGAATCATCTTGAAATTTACCTGTGGTACAGTGTGGCATTTCTGAGCTGAAATCACTGCTTTTACTATTAATTGTTGTTGTATTTCAACTATACAGACAGTGTAAATTGAGAATCCTCCTGATCCATGCCTACTTACCTTCACGGTGCTGATTATTTGCTCCATTTCTGAATTGGCATTGGAAAATGTAACTGCGTGTCTGAGCATTAACTTCTGTTCCAGCTAATTTCCCTTCTTAAACAGACACATGCCAACTTTTTATATTTAGGTGGGCTTTCAACGTAAAAAATATCCCAAGAAGGTATATGGAGAAAGAATAAGGATTCAGGAGAGCAAAATTTAAGAGCAATGACCAAGTGCTTAGTTAAGGGCCTAGAATGTCAAGGAATTGTTCCGTAACAGTGTTGGAAAAGCCATGATCAAAGCCTCAAATAACATCTCCCAACTAATCATGATGCACTCTGCCTCCTCATCCTCTTTGCAGCGTTTGATACAATCAACCACATGAACCTCTCCAATGTTTCTCTGCATTGTCCAGCTGAGTTTGAACTGCCTTTGCTTCAATTCACTCTTGCCTATCCAGTCGTACCAGGGCATCTGTAGCAATGGCTTCTCTTTCCAATCCAACACAATCACTTCTGGAGTACCTTAAAGATCTATCCTTTGGCTTCTCCCTTTCCTCATCTGCATACTGTGCTTCAGCTCCATCAGCTGAAGGCATGTATCAAGTTCTATGCAGGCTTTGACAACATCTAGGCCTATTAGTCTGCCCTCTGTTTGACGCTCCATTTCCTGTGTGCTGTTAGCCTACTTATCTGATGCCCAGTTCTGATAAACCAGTTTCCTAGATGTGCCAGCATTACCAAGCTTTGATCTGATCCCAAAGCAAAATACTACAGTTTCTGAAAATCTGAAATAAAATAGAAAATGCTGGAAATACTCAGCAGGTCAGGCAGCACCTGTGACGAGAGAAACGGTTGATGTTTCAGATCAGTGACTGCCATCGACCTGAAGGGGTAACATTTTCTTAATTGAAAAATGCTGACCTGAGTGTTTGCAACATTTCCTGTTTTGATCTGATGTGTTAGTTGCAGGATCATTCACTTTTGTCTATAGCATGCCCTTCTGCTGTTATGCATGCACATATTCCTGTGTTGTAGCTTCAACAGGTTGGCACATCATTTTGAGGTATACTTGGTGCTGCTCTCAACATGCCCACCTAGATTCCTCACTAAAATATGTTTTGTTATCTAACTGGTGGTGTGAGGGATATGCAGATTACAGATTGTGCTGAAATTCAGTTCTGCTTTTGCTCATCACCAATAGCCCTTTGTGGATGCCTGGTTTTGAGCTGCTAGATCTGTTCTTAACCTGTCCCATTAGCATGGTGGTAGTGTCACAGAACATAATGGAGGTTATCCTAAGTTTGAAAACAGGACTTGGGCTCCTAAGCCTGGTCGTTATTAAGGGCACAATATTTATGGCAGATGCCAAAGATGGTAGCTTTGTTCTTTCCAATATTGATGAAACCCTCAATAAAGCTTCAGGGTGAGCCCTAATTTGTTGGGGCTACATAGAATAGTGAGGGGAAATGACCAGCATCCTTAGCTAGAGCAGGAAAATTGATTAAGGAGGATTTTCTGCCTGACTGAAAGATCCGTGTCTGGCCTTGGCAGATAAAGTGCTTTGTGTATTTTTTTTCCCTCCCTACTGGAAGAATCAAAGTCTATTCTGTTTAATAAGACCATAGAATGGTTACAGCACAAAAGGAAGCCATTTGGACTGTCGTGCCCATGCTGGTACTCTGCAGGAGCAAGTCACTGGGTGTAGACCCCTGCCTTTTCCCCATATCCCTGCACATTTTTCCTTTTCAGATAATGACCAAATTCCCTTTCGAATGCCTGGATTGACTCTGCCTCCACCTGTCCCCGAAGAAGGGTCATATGGACTCGAAACGTCAACTCTGTTTCTCTCTCCACATGTGCTGTCAGACCTGCTGAGTTTTTCCAGCATTTTTGGGTTTTGAATTTAGGTTCACAACTTAGTTTTTTTCCCCTCTCCCATGTGTCTGCCTTTTTTTTTGGTCTCCCAGCTTTTCATTAAGTAAAGTGCTTTGCAGCTCAACACAAACAAACTCCTTCACAATTACCATATAGGTCAGGTGATTTCTTTTAAGAGGCCTGCTTGTTTACAGTCCTACAATGAACTTATGATTTTTTTTTAAAATCCCAGGTTAGTATCCATATGTCCAGATCATGCCAAACTTTTCCATTTTGTAAAAGAAAACTTCAGTCTTGAGTGGTATGATTGTAACAGTTGCTACTGTCCCTTTTATTCCATCATTCTAATTTTGCTTATAAGTAAGGTTACCAGCTCTGGTTGCATGGATTGCTGGAGGTTTCATCACATGACCCCCTGCTTCCATTGCCCTGCTCCCACCATTGGTTATTGCAACACAACCATCTTTGTGCACTTACTTCCCAAACTAATTGGAAAGTGAAAGGATTCTTCATTAGCTGTTTGACTCTCAAGAATCAGACAAACAACATTTTTTTTCTATTCATTTTTTATTCTTTCATGGGATGTGGGTGTTACTGGCAAGGCTAGCATTTGCTCATCCCTAATTTCCCTTGAGCTGAGTGGCTTGCTAGGCCATTTCGGAGGGCAGTTAAGACTCAACCACATTACTGTGAATCTGGAGATATAGCACGTTTAACATAAAATGTTCAAAGGCACTTCACAGGAGTTTAATAAAGGAAAATTTGACATTATCTGGTGATCTTTTCTAATACCATAAGCTTGGTCAAAGAGGTAGGTTTTAAGCTACGTCTTAAAGAAGCAAAGAGAGGTAGAGGGGCAAAAAGGTCTGGGGAACGAATTCCAAAGCTTATGGCCTAGGCAGCTGAAGGCATGGCCACCAGTGGGAGAGCAATTAAAATCAGGGTGAATGAGTGCAGGTATGTTGAAGGGATGTGACTCTGTAGGAGATTAGAAATGAGGAGGAGTGTGGACATGGAGGGATTTGAAAGCCAGGATTGGAGTTTTAATATGTTGCTTAACTGGGAGTGTGTTTAGGTCTGCCAGCACAGGGATGATGCCTTGGAGTGAGTAAGGACACAGGCAGCAGAGTTTTGGGTGACTTCAAATAAAGGCGGGCAGAATGTGGGACTCTGGCTAGGAGTGTGTGACAGTAGTCAAGTTTAGAAGTAACATAGGCATGGATGAGGGCTTCAGCACCAGATGAGCTGAGGCTTGAGCAGAGTTGACTGATGTTATGGAGGTGGAAATAGATGGCCTTTCAGTTATGTAGTCAGAACATGATCTTGATAAAATATGATATCAAGGTTGCCAACAGTCTGGTTTGGCCTCTTGTCAGAAGGATGGAGTTGCTAGCTATCAAAGTTTGACCCTTTGGGCTCTGGGGAATGGAAGGATGCAGCAGAGGCAGCTCTCAATCAAATAAGTCACGAAAAGAACATAATTATAGCTCATTATTTCAATGTTTCAAATAATTGGCTATAATTTTAATACAACTACAAAACCAGATTTTGTTTTTGCCTCAATTCACTTTTGCACATTCATTTAAGAATAGACATTAAAAGTAGTGTGAAAGAACATCTAAATGGTTTACGTTGGGGTATTGAGAGCATTTACTTGTAGTTACAAAGTTGTTGCTGCTTTTTGTCGGAACTAACTATTTCTGCTCCAAATGTTTTGAGATGACGTTGTGCAGAAACTGTCAAGTAATATGTTTGTATACTTTACCATGCAATATTAGGAATTGGTGCAAAGTTGCTCCATTCCATATCTCTGTAGTGCCCCCTCTAGTTAAGCAAATTGTCAAACTAGAGTACATTTCAATAGACTAATTGAGAAAGAGTTTAGCTTTGAACTTGGAAGTATTCACTTTATAGGAGTAATATTACTATTTCAGTATTACAGCTTCTAACATAAAAAATTATTTGACATATGTTTTAAACATAGGTATTTCAATTTAAAAGTTCTAATCACCATGTGGGTGTGCAAATCATCAAACTGTCCTATACCTATTTAAACCATTCAGTGTGATTAATTACGTAAATTTTAGTTTTGTAATGATGCCATATTTTAAAAACAATACATAATGTTGATACGTCTAGTGACTTGGACAGGAAGTTCGTGTACGAGTTGCTGATATTGATCTTTTCTCTTGTGGGCAGGGTAAGGTGCTGTCACAAGAAAAAACACATGTTTTCCTATAAAGAGAGAAAAATTGAAAAGTTTATTTTGGACTGCTTTTACTGACCTCTTAGTGGCCAATTAGTGTTACATTGGAATAGGTCTCAAAAAAAGATGGCCTGTGAATGGCCTATGGTAGAGGAGAATGTGATATTTTGAGAGCATAATGGAAAATATTTGATAATGTATGGGAGCAATTTTGGCTTCAGTGCCTGTCCAGTGCCTTGCAGAGTATGTGAACAATATAATTTGCATGCTGTATTATTAATATGGCATTTAACAGATTTTTTTTTGGGTGTGAGAAATTTGAATGTTAAATTTTTGCCTGTATTTTTCACCTCCCTCAATAGATCTAAATAACCTAGGAAGAATTGGACAGTACAAATCAGATGGTTTTTTGCAAGTACAGGAGTCTGACTTACATATTTTATACTATTCTTGTCATATGATTTTATCATGCACCTTCATTAGAGCTGTGAATTCAAGAGCACTGTACTTTTGGTGTTTATAATTGTAGGATTAGTAATGCATTTTTTTTAATCGTATGTCTCTATCTACAGTAAAAAAAAACTTAAGTATTCTGAGCAGTGTATCTTGCTTATTTGCTCAAGGTGTGCATATTGGGTGGAATTAAACACTTAGTTGATCTTCTGGATCATAAAGTCCTTGAAGTTCATAAAAATGCATGTGGTGCACTTCGGAACCTGGTTTATGGAAGAACAACTGATGAGAATAAAATAGCCGTCAAAAATGCTGGTGGAATCCCAGCCTTACTGCGTTTGTTACGGAAAACTGTGGACGCTGAAATGAGGGAGCTTATAACTGGTGAGTGTTAACATTATTAAAGCTTATTTGACAGACTAAACACATTGTGACTAAAGAACTATGATTTATGAAGCGATTTTGCCACAGCTGAGATTCCTGCAACTTGTAGACAAGGGCTCAAACCTGGTACTTTTTGAATTGTATATACCTCTGTACCACAGCATATAGTCCATGTAGTCAATGAACCACTGAAGGCAGCTCTCAGTCAATATATTTTTTTTTAAAGATTCAGTAGTATGGTTTGTGTAGTAACATGGGCAGTAATATCACTATTTATGATTGTGAAATACACTTACTAAGTGCTATGAAGATGTCTACAGCTTGAGATGTTCCACCCTCCAAGACATGGTAGCATCATTGAAGAAAATCTGTATAAACTAATCCAGTTATTTCACTGATTTTTTAAAACTATATTTTGTCTTGTATGCTTCAGCGCAATAAGATTCTGATTGTGACTATGTAATTTTTTATGAAAAAATACCTTTACCCACATCTAATGTGCTGTAATTCTATAGAAGTAATTGAGCAAAGTATAGAAAATTAGAATAGTTTCAAACTAAATGTTGCTTATGCTGCTTTACATGTTTAGAATAGCATGATACATATTTACAGCTTAGAGGGAGTCCTTTCAAACTGTTGCTAGTTCCTCTGAAGACTAATTAGTCACAGTTCCCTGCTGTTTCCATCTATCAATTTATATTCTCCCTTTTTAAACACTTAACTAGTTCCTCTTGAAATTTTAAGTCTTGATTGAGGCTCTGCTTATGGCATGGAACTATTCTGGTGGGTGCAGCTCAGAAAATTGATTCCTGATTTTGCGTGTTCTACTTGCAGCGCACCTAATTACACAACATATGATTTTGCAGGTTGAATGAGATTGAACTATAGGTGTGCACAGATCCCAAGTGCTTAAGAAAATAATGTTTAATTTTATGACCAAGTATTGGTCCACTACTCAATGTGTACATTACCTTTACAAAGTGAACACATGACAAGGAAATGTGCTTGGCCTCCTTTTATATTGTCTCTTTCTGCTGCTTCATTGAATGTTAATTCTAGTTTTTTTTAAATAGTAAGCATTTCTCTACTTGTATTTTTGACATTTTACATACTTTTATTTCCCACTGTAATTTTGCCTTTTTGTTGAAGCTTTCAACTTGCTGTGGCAAACATTCCTGGAGACTTGGCAGTTACTATGCAATACAAATAGCAGCTAACAAAATGGGAGGACAGGAGTCTCCTTTTGGTATTCTAGTAGTGTTGCAAAAGAGGGACCAATTCAGGAAGGTACATGTTCAGACACTTCAGGTGACATATTTGTGCCCTTCAATTCAGGACCACTGTTTACAGACCATGTCTCTGCTACTTGATGCCTTAAGTGTTTTTATTTCACTACTTCTGCACTGCACTTTCATATAACTGTATATTCTTTCTGTTGTCTCACATCCTGTATAATGATTTTGTTATGACTTGCAATACTTGGTAATATCTGAAATAACATGTGCTTGCATTACTTTTAATAGGTAATGCTGTTACACCTTCTTGCATTACTGTTATACTTTTCAGTTCTCTCATATAGGTAGCATAAGCCCATCTGACATTTTCTTTATCAACTTTTTTAACTGGTAAGTTTTGTTTTAAATTTTCTGTTCTTTCCTTATTTTTAATTTTATGTATGCTCTGACACCTTGTGCAGTTGCCTTTGGCACCCTGCTAGTCCCTGTGTTCTCTCTGCTTTTGTTACTGTCCTCAACCCTACTGCACTCATCTCCAGCACCCTGCTGCTCTTCTCCCTGCTGACCTCAGGCATCCTAAGTGGCCATTTAATTTGTTAATCCTTGTCTTGGTCTTAGCCCACTATTACTCCTGCTTTCCTGCTCTGTATGCATTCAGTGCACTGATACAGGCATACTAGTAAATCGGACTAAAACAAATCTGGGTGGAGAATGCAAGCAGAACAAGAGAGGGAGAAGAACTGAAGGTGAGGGTGTGACAGATTCTGTGAGCAATGGTGCAAGAAATTTGCTGGTAACATATTAGTCATCCAGCAAGACACAGCCAAATGCACGTTTCTAAAATTGCCAAGCAAATTTTCTGATATTGGCGTACGGTGAGTTATCTGACTTTATAAAGAGGGATGAAAAGGGTTCTGAAGTAGGAATTCGATTGGGCTTCTTTTGAGAAAAATCTAACTACAAAGGTTTAATTTGATCTTGTCCTATAGGTAGTTCACCTATAAAAGCCGATTTTAAAGGAAACACTACTATGAAACCTTCGAAAAGTAGCAGAAACTTCTAGCAATTTTATTAATTGTAGACGTTTTTACAGCATCTGAATTCAAGTGTGTATGTTTCCTTAGTCTTAGTGATAAACTAAAAGATTTCTGTAGGAAAAAGAAACCTCTACAGTACAAAAAGTACCTGTTCTAGATTGCCCTGTTTTAAATCATTCAGCTTTAGCATCTCAGATATAATAGGGTTGGCATGGACACTTAGTGTCAATATTTCCGTTTTAGCATTTCACATTGGCCGACGTAGCACATGTGACCCATTTCAGAGTGGCCTGTCCCACACCCTGTCCCTCTCCTGCTTTTCACCCATCCCGATCACCAATCCTCCCACTCGCTGTCCATCCAGCTCCCCAATCCTCTTGCTCATCACTTTGCTCCCCAACCCTCTCACTCCCTCACTTCATCTCTTTTGCTGGCACTCTTCCCAAGCCCACGCTCACAAGATTCAAGAGACAGAAGTGGCAAGTTGGAGGGTCAGCAAGCAGGATTTAAATAGAAAGAGTTTGAATATTTCTTTGGAATTATTTTAAAAATAACTCCAATTAAAACATTATACCCTGTCAAGTCCTATATTTGTAATTTTTTTTTGAGATGGGAAAGGTCTTACAGAACCTAACTACAGCTTTTACTTTGGTTGTAATGAGAAAATCTGATTTGCTTAATGTTGTTTCATTTAAAGTTGCACTTTCGGGAATGCAGCTACAATGTTAAGTGAGGAATTACTGTATTTTGATTTAAGAGAACCTGAAAATGCATTAAACCCATAGCATTTCATAATCTTTATTATCAGCAACAGAACATTTAAGATGCTTCCTAAAATACCTGGCCATAGACTAACTATAAATATGAGTGAGACAAAAAGTGTACTGTGAATCGTTAATATTCTTTATAGTTTATCAAGAGGTAGGAGGAAATTATCTGGGCAAAGAAAGAAATTGAGCCATAGAAGGAATAAATAAGAATGGAAGGTATTGAATTATCTTAAATATTTTATTGCGATACAAGGCCATTAGGAGTAAACATTTTTAAGAGCAAAACTGAAGCCAGCACAGTTGATATTGCCCAGCAGAAAGCTTTAAAAGTGCAGCAATGAAAATGTATTGAGATCAGGAGTCATATAAGGATAAGATTGAGGATAACTGTTAAAAGCAATATTAGATAATGTATGAGGACATTAGAAAGGCAGTTTGAAGATGGCAACAAAAGGGAGCTGCCAGTGTTTTGGCTGCATATGTGGATGAAAAGCTTAAGACCAGATTGGTCCATTTTAAGGGCTGTAGGAATGACCTCTAAATAGATTTTAGATCAATGTTTACAAAAAAACAATCTGGAATTTATTGTTTTTATTCCTGGCTTCTGAATCTAGACCATAGAAATCAGTAAAGCATGTATTATGAAAATAATTCAAAGAACTAAAGGATACTTTCTGAGACATGATGGGGAAGGGTGTGCCTTGAGAAAATCTCGAGGCTGTGATTTTGTGATATGCTCCGGCTGCAATCATGGCCTCTTAAGGCTTACCCTCAGTGACCATGGTATCTTTTGATCAGCCTAGAATTCTTACGAAAATTAGCAATAAAATCAAGATTATTAAGAATTTATAAAAACAGCAGCTGTACTCAAAGATTGGAAGAAACAAAACATAAATAAAAGGAATGAAACATGTTAAATTATTGTTCTTAATGTCATTTGGACCACAAAAAGCCCAGAGATGGTCAGCATGGTTTCAGAACAAAGATACTGCCTTTCAAAATGTATTGTAGCTAGGTGACTACTACAAAAGGTTGAAGTATATAAGTGAAGAGGCACTAAGTCACTGGGCTAAGGAATAATGCACAGCTTTTAACATGGTTAAGTAAAGGTAAAGTAAGCATATTGTAACATGAGTCTGTGTGTAAATTAATCCTAATTAGTAAAGCTAAAGAAAAGTGATCATAGTTTTACAGAATAGTTAATTACATTATATCGGTTAATTTGAAATAAGCAACAAGACTCATTTTGGAATGTTAGGCACAATATTTCAAGGAATCTTACTAGACTGCAGATAGTCTAGACATAGGTGACCATCTTTACTGATTTTATTCTCTCTATACATTTGTCTTTTTTCAGGCACCATGTCCTCCATGTACTCCACCTCCATCCTGTTAAAACCAGTTTATTCTTTCTTGCATTTCCCACCAATCCAACCAACTTTGACTGCCTCTTGCCTTTGTATTGTTTCAGCTTTAGTCCTTCCTCTGATATTCTTGGCTCACTATCCCCTGACTCAAATTCAACTCCCACCATTAAAGCTGGCTCCAGGAAATTCTGTTTCCTCCATCATGCCAAGTGCTTTTCCTCTCAGTAACTCTTTATATAGCCAAACTCTGTCCGATATTTGAATACTGCTCCCATGTCTGGCCAGATTCCAATGTCTCTCTTTTCTTGGACCTAATACAAGAAAATTACTGATTTATGATCCTTCTGCTATCTTCAGCCACAAATGTTTACTGCTTTTCCCTTTCATGTAACCTTTTTCATTTTCCTTATTTTACCAAGCTACCAAAGTTCAGCTTTTCTGAACTTTTTTCATCATATACTGGGAATATATCATCTTACATCATCTTTTCTGCATCGCCATTATGTTGCAACCAAGACTCATTGCATAGTCTCCTAAATCATATGATGATTCCTAAACTATTACTGCAGATACAATAAGCCAAATGGTAGTCTCCTATGCTGTAAACTTTTCAAGTTCTATGTTGAAACCACAAAAATGCCCCAGAGGGTAAATTAACTGGTCAGTACTATTCAAGGCCATGGAGAAAGTTTTCAATCTGCATGGAGAGCGGACAATCTGTGTGAGATGTAGACCAAGTGTGAAGTTGAGAATTTGGCCCAAGGGGGAGAGAGGTGCTCCTCTTTCTACCTTTTCACAGCCTCCATTAGTTGTAGAAGACACAAGTTGCATACCAGAGGTAGTGTGACCTAGAGACAGCAGTGATAGTTTGAAGAGCTGGTGGGGGTATGTGGAATGAATACAAGAGTTCAGGGCATTCTAAAGAAAATCAGTGCGATGTAACAGGAAAGAAGATAAGTGATTGGTTGGTGAGCTTTTTCTCTTATCTAAACTAGGGAATTTTAATGGGGTAAGTAAACAATTGAAGTAATAAGTATATAAGCGCAAGCAGGACTAGCAGCATTAATTAAAATTTAATTAAGAAAATAATTAGTTAATTAAAACACATAAGTTTGACAGGCTTAAAAAAAAGCTATAATATGGTAAATATCAACATCCTGGAGGTTACCATTGACCAGAAACTGAACTGGACTGGTCATGTAAATACAATGGCTACAAGAGCAGGTCAGAGGCTAGGAATGCTGCGGCAAGTAACCAGCCTCGTGATTCCCCAAAGCCTGTTCACCATCTACAAGGCACAAGACAGGATGGAATACACTCAATTTGCCTGGATGAGTGATCCAACAACACTCAGGCTTGACATCATCCAGGACAACACAGCCAACTTGATTGGCACCCCATCCCAAAAATAACATTCGTTGCCTCCAACACTGACGCACATTGGCAGCAGTGTGTACCATCTACAAGATGCACTGCAGGAACTCACCAAGCCTCCTTAGACAGCACCTTCCAAACTCAT
Organism: Carcharodon carcharias; assembly: GCF_017639515.1. Taxonomy (NCBI): domain Eukaryota; kingdom Metazoa; phylum Chordata; class Chondrichthyes; order Lamniformes; family Lamnidae; genus Carcharodon; species Carcharodon carcharias. Next base: position 66,560,682 of record NC_054478.1, on the reverse strand, counting down.
GATCACTATGAGTTTGAAGAACAAGGGTAGCAGACACACGGGGACACCACCATCTGCAAGTTCCCCTCCAGACCACTCACCATCCTGACTTGGAAATAGATCGCAGTTCGTTCACTGTCACTGCGTCAAAATCCTGAAACTCCCTCCCTAACAGCACCATGGGTGTACCAACGCCACATGGACTGCAGCTGTTGAAGAAGGCAGCTCACCACCACTTTCTCGGGTGGCAATTAGGGATGGGCAATAAATGCTGGTCTAGCCAGCGACACCCACATCACACCAATGAATTAAAAAGAAGCTTTAATATGTGAGAGCTGGTGGATGCCATTGTGATCCACGGCATCCACAAATGCGATAACTGTCTGTGGTTGGAAGAGCCCCAGATCAGAGTTAATGAGCTGGAAGCCTAGCCTCCCACATTGCGATGCATCAGGGAGGGGGAAAGTTCCCTTGATACTTTGTTCCAGGAGGGGTTACACCCTTGGGATAGGGTCTTCTGATTTTGTCAGTGGTCAGGGACATAAGGATGTGATTGTGAGAGGCAGAGGGGATTGAGGGTAGATGTGGCAGAGCCTCAGCCCTTGCTATTATCCAACAGGTTTGAGGTTCTTCCAGCTAGTATGGGCGAGAGCAGGGGCTGCAAGCTAAATAAGCGAACTAACTATGGCACGATGGTGCAAAGTACCATTCAACTGGAAGGAGTAAATAGAAATGTAGTGGTGTAGGGAACAATATAGTTAGGGGGTATAGACACAGTTTTCTGCAGCCAAGGGCAATTTTCTTTGTGTGTGGGGCTATGTTGCCTGCCTAGTGCCAGGGTTTGGGACATCTGCAGAGGAACTTGCCGTGGGAGGGGGAGGATCCAATTGTTATGGCCCAGGTGGATACCAGCAGCATGGATAGGACTAGAAAAGAGCTTCTGCTTAGTGAGTATGAGCAGCTAGGGGCTAAATTAAATAGCAGAACCAGAAAGGTGGTAATTTCTGGATTATTCCTGAGCCAACGTGAATTGGTGTAGAGTAACTAAGATTAGAGAGTTGAATGCATGGCTCAAAGATTGGTGTGGGAGAAATGGGTTTCAATTCATGGAGCACTGGCACCAGTACTAGGGAAAGTGGGTGCTGTACCTTTGGGACAGTCTTCACCTAAACCGTGCTACGACCAATGTTCTGGTGAGTCTTATAACTGGAATGGTAGAGAGGGCTTTAAGCTAAATAGTGGGGGGAGGGGGGGGGGGGGCGGGTGTGGAGGCAAGGGATCACGTGAGGGGAAATGTGGTAAAATAAAGAGAAAGGGCAAGGAAATAGAGCAGGGGAGTAACACGGGTAATGATGACCAGAGTTTGGCAGGAAGGGACAGAGCATGTAAACTTGAGTGCACCAGCAAATAAGGCTAGAATCAAAGGCTCTGCATATGAATGTGCACAACATTTGTAACAGCACGAGAGGAGGGAGCAAATGAAACATCTGGTGGTCCCCCAGAGTGGGACCGGGAGGCAGTGCGAGAGGAGCGGTAACCTTGGTAAGATTTAACAAGAGCAGGAGCTGAGTGTCAAAGCAGAGATTTAAAAAGAATGGGAGCTGGACTATGGTTTGAAAGCGGCATGAGGACATCATGATTCACAAAGTGACGCGACGCAGGGGAGGCAGCTGATTGGTAAGTAGGGTCAGGTGAGTACTTTTTCGACTAACTAAACTGCTGCAGTCCATTAGCCTAAACAAAATAAGGTGAGAACTTTGGACTGTAATGGGAGTTCGGAGTGGAATAAGGGCCCTAGCATGATTAGTATTCTTTAAAGGGAATAACTCACGCGTTTAATCTAAAGGAAAGTCATGGCAGCAGAGCTTGCACCTGTGATATGCTCTTCCTGTGCTATGTGGGAAGTCATGGACACTTCCAGTGTCCCTGGTGACCGTGTGCAGGAAATGTATCCAGCTGCAGCTACTGGCTAACTACATTTCGGAGCCGGAGCTGCGGGTGGATTCACTATGGTGCATCCGCAATTCTAAGGTTATCATAGACAGCACGTTCAGTGAAGTGGCCACACTGCAGGTAAAGACTGAACAGGCAGAAAGTGGATGGGTAACCACCAGGCAGAGAGAGGAAGGCAGGTAGTATAGGAGTCCCCGTGGCCATCCCCATCTCCAACAGGTATACCGTTTTGGATACTGTTGGGGAGACGACTTCTCATGGGGAAGCAGCAAGAGCCAAGTATATGGCACCACAGGTGGCTCCGCTGCACAAGGTGGGAGGAAGAGGAGTGGCAGGGCTATAGTTATTGGTGATTCAACAATGAGAACAGACGGGCATTTCTGCAGTTGCAAAATAGACTCCAAGATGATATGTTGCCTCCCTGGTGCCAGGGTCAAGGATGTCTGAGAGGCTGACGAGCATTCTGAAGGGGGAGGGTGAACAGTAAGTGGTCGTGTTACGTATTGGTACCAATGACATAGGTTAAAAAGAAGGGATGAGTCCGACAAGCTGAATATAGGGAGTTAGGACATAAATTTGAAAAGTAGGACCTCAAAGGTAGTAATCTCAGGATTACTGCCAGTACCACATGCTAGCGAGGGTAGAAAAAATAGGATGTATCAGATGAATACGTGTGGCTGAAGAAATGGTGTAAAGGGGAAGCATTCAGATTTCTGGGATATTGGGACTGGTTCTGGGGAAGGTGGGACCAGTACAAACAGGACAGGTTGCATCTGGGTAGGACCGGGACCAGTGTCCTCAGGGGGAGGGGGGCTGGTGTTTGTTAGTGTGATTGGGGAGGGTTTAAACTAGGATGGCAGGGGGTTGGGAACCTGAGGAGGGAGAAACCAGAATAGAAGCAAAAGAAAGAAAAGTAAGAAGCGAAAGTGGAAGACAGAAAATCCAAGGGTGAAATACAAATGGGATCATTGTGCAAAATAAAGCTTAGATGACTAACAAGGTTACAAAGACCAGTCTAAAGGCATTGTATCTTAATGCGCAGAGCATTCACAATAAGGTAGATGAATTAACAGCGCAAATAGATATAAACAGTTATGATAAAGTTGCAATTAGAGACCAGGCTGCAGGATGACCAAGGATGGGAACTAAACATCCAGGGGTATTCAATATTGAGGTAGGACAGACAATTAGGGAAAGGAGGTGGGGTAGTATTGTTAATAAAGGAAGAAATCGATGCAATAGTGAGGAAGGATGTTGGCTCAGAAAATCATGATGTGAAACCTGTTTGGGTGAAGATAAGAAACCTCAAAGGGCAGAAACCATTGGTGGGGGTTGTTTATAGGCCCCCAAACAGTAATGGAGATGTAAAGGAAGCATTAAGCAGGAAATTAGAGACGCATGCAATAAGGGTACAACTGTAATCATGGGTGACTTTAATCAACAAATACACCATGTCCACTGGTTCTCCCTTATCTATTCTACTAGTTACATTCTCAAAAAAACTCCAGTAGATTAGGTAAGCATGATTTCCATTTCAGAAACCCATGCTGACTTTGTCTAATCCTGTTAATGCTTTCCAAGTGTTCTGTTACCATGCCTTTTATAATAGATGCTAGCATTTTCCCCACTAATGTTAGGCAAACTGGTCTGTAATTCTGTCTTTTCTCTCCCTCCTTTTTTAAATAGTGGAACTAAATTTGCCACCGTCCAATCTGTAGGAACTGCTCCAGAGTCTATAGAGCAAATTCGATGTATCCAATATTTCCATGGCCACTTCCTTTAATACTCTTGGATGTAAATTATCAGACCCTGGGAATTTTTCAGCTTTAACACCATTAGTTTTTCCACCACCACTTTTTTTTTTACCAATACTGATTTTCTTCAATTCCTTCCTCTCACTAGACCCTTGGTTCCCTAACATTTGTGAGAAATTATTTGTGTCTTCTTTTGTGAAGGCAGAACCAAAATGTGTTCAATTCTTCTGCCATTTCTTTGTCCCCCATTATAATTTCCCCCGCTTCTGACTTTAAGGGACCTACATTTGTCTTCACTAATCTTTTTCTCTTCACCATATTTATAAAAGCTTTTAAAGTCAGTTTTTATGTTCCTTATAAGTTTACTCTCATACTCCGTTTCCCCCTTGATCAATCTTTTTGTCCACTTTTGCTGAGTTCTAAATTGCTCCGAATCCTCAGGCTTGCTGCTTTTTCTGGCAATTTTATATGTTTCCTTCTTTTGTAAACCATGGTTGAGCCACCTTTCCTGTTTTTCTTAAATATTAGCCATTGCCTATCCACTGTCAACCCTTTTAGTAAGGTCTCCCAATCCACCATTGCCAACTCGTGCCTCATACCCTTGTAGTTCTCTTTATTTAGATTCAGAACCCTAGTTTTGGATTCAACTTCTTCACACTCCATCTTAATGGACAATTCTTTCATTTTATGGTCGCTCTTCCCCAAGGGACCCCACACAACAAGATTGTTAATTAATCCTTTCCATTGCACAGTACCCAGTCTAGGATAACCTCTCAACGTATTGGTCTAAAAAAACCATGTGCACACACCAGGAAATCCTCCTCCTCCTGTTGCTAGTTTGGTTTGTCCGAACAATTTGTAGATTAAAGTCACCAATGATTACAGTTGTACCCTTATTGCATGTGTCTCTAAGTTTAAGAGCCTATGGTGAACTTTCAGAGCATGCCAAAATCAATGAAACAGACACATTTGGACCTGATGATGATGAAATCCAGCTTGACGATATTGAGGACGATGATGAGGACATTGATATCTAAAGTGGGATTAAATTTGGATTCCAACCTTGTACCAAGCTTCCTTTTGAATTGAATTCCTTTTTTTCACGAGCATTTTTTTGTGGATGAGTTGATTTATGACTAATGTATCTACGAAATCCATTCTGTAACTTTTTGTTTTAAAAATCTTTGTGTATTTGGATTTTACGAAGGCTTTTGATAAGGTCCCACATAAGAGGCTAGTGGGCAAAATTAAAGCACATGGGATTGGGGATAATATACTGGCATGGGTTAATATTTGGTTGACAGATCGGAAACAGTGTGGGGGAATAAATGGGTCTTTTTTCAGGTGGCAGGCAGTGACTAGTGGTCTAGCGCAGGGATCAGTGCTTGGGCCCCAGCTATTCACAATATATATAAATGACTTGGATGAGGGAACCAGATGCAACATTTCCAAGTTTGCTGACGATACAAAACTGAGCAGGGTTGAGGAGAATGCAAGAAGGCTTCAGGGCGGTCTAGACAAGTTGTGTGTATGGGCAAACACATGGCAGATGCAGTATAAAGTAGATAAATGTGAAGTTATATGATTTGGTGTGAAAAACAGAAAGGCAGAGTGTTATTTAAATAGTGATATATTTGGAATTATGGATGTACAAAGGGATCTGGGTGCCCTTGTACATCTGTCAATGAAAGTAAATAGGCAGGTGCAACAAGCAATTAGGAAGGCAAATGGTATGTTGGCCTTCATTGCAAGAGGATTTGAAGTGGGGATATCTTACTGCAGTTATACAAGGCCTTGGTGAGACCACACCTGGAGTAGTGCATGCAGTTTTGGTCTCCCTACCTAAGAAAGGATAGACTTGCCATAGAGTGAGCGAAGGCTCACTTGGCTGATACTGGGCATGGCAGGACTGTCATATGAGGAGAGATTAGTTCGACTGGGCCTGTATTCTCTAGAGTTTAGAAGAATGAGAGGGGATCTGATTGAAATATATAAAATTTTAACAGGGCTAGAAAGACTAGATGCAGGGAGGATGGTTCCCCCTGGTTGAGGAGTCTAGAAGCAGGGGCCACAGTCTCCAGGTATGGGGCAGGCCATTTAGGACTGAGATAAGGAAAAATTTCTTCACTCGGAGGGTGGTCAACCTGTGGAATTCTCTACCACAGAAAGCTGTGGAGGCCAGGTCACTGGGCATATTCAAGAAAGAAATTGATAATATTTGGATATTAGGGACATCAAGGGGTATGAAGAGAAAGTGAGAATATGGAATTGAGATAAAGGATCAGCCATGGTTATACTGAATGGCAGAGCAGGCTCGAAGGACCGAATGGCCTACTCCTGCTCCTAGTTTCTGTTTCTATGTAACACAACGGATGAATTAATAGCACAAATAGAAATAAATATGTGACACCTAATGGCCATTTTAGAGACAAAGTTGCGAGGTGACCAAAGCTGCACCTAATTGTTCAAAGTTATTTGACATTTCAGAAGGACAGGAAGCTAGGAAAAGGTGGTGGGGTAGCTCTGTTAATTAAGGGTGACATTAGTGCAGTAGTGAGAGATCACCCTCGTTCAGAAGATCAAGGCGTAAAATCAATTTGGGCAGAGATAAGAAATAGCAAAAGTAAGAAGTCACTAATGGGAGTAGTTTATAGGCTATACACTATAGGTCAGATATACAGGAAGAACTAATGAGGGCTTGTAAGCAAGGTACTGCAATAATCATGAGCAATTTTAATCATCTTATAGATTGGATGAAACAGATTGTCTAAGGTAGCCTGGAAAATGAGTTCATAAAATGTATTTGGGACAATCTCTTAGAGCAGTATGTTCTAGTACCTACCAGGGATCAGGCTATTTTAAACCTGGTAAGAGTTTCTACAAGTATATAAAAAGGAAAAGAGTAACTGAAGTGAGCATTGGTCCTTAGAGGGTGAGACAGGAATTAATAATGGGAAACGAGGAAATGGCGGAAGCTTTGGTGTCTTCAATGTAGAAGACACAAATAGCATCCCAGAAATACTTATAAAACTTAAAGGTGAAAGGGAGGGGAAACTTAAAACAATCACTGGGGAAAAGATGCTGAGAAAATTATTAAGCTAAAGGCTGATAAGTTCCCTGGATCTGATGGCTTTCATCCTAGGGTTTTAAAAGAAGTGGCTGAAGAGATAGTGGATGCATTGGCTGTAATGTTCCAAAATTCCCTTGTGTTACGGACAAGAGGGGAATTAATTTAAACAGCCCTGATTTCTCTTCTCTCCTCTATCTGTCTGTAAACTGAAGGGTGTTTTTGATTTCTGATTTCCCTTTTATAAGTGGTGGCACAGTTCCTCCAACCCTTCAGTTTGGAATGATCCAATCCTGTATTAATCCCACAGCAAACTCGAAGGTAAATAAGAGGGCTGGTTTATTTTTACACAACCAACATGTGGGAAGGGGTTTCGCAATGTCTGCTCCTTTTGCACTCATCCAATAAAAGAGGGAAAAGGGAAAGAAAGAGGTAGAGGGATAGACCACAATAGGAATAAGTTATGGTTTCACTTGAGTCCAGAATCAAAAGTCCAGTGGTGTATTCCTTCAGAGGTTAGCAGGCTGATTGTTGCAGGGTGATCCAACTTTCCAGAAGTGAGGACTTCCACAATGGGAGAAGGCACATGGAGTTGAATTAGTCTTGAAGGCGCATATACAGAAGTTCCAAAGTTCCAGTAATTCACAGTGTAGATGAGGGCCAGGCAATTTTAAACTTGGACAGAGTTCTTTCTACTGCTATCTGTGAGATGATAAAATGGTAGACTGCCTGGGTACAGTTCCACATGGCAATATTACAGATTCGAGCACCTTGGGGAGGTCGTATGACATACCTCTCTCCTACTGGTATTGGACAAAGGTGTATTTTCCCAGGTCTGGACTCTTGAGGTGTTTAATAGAGGAGTCAGGGTCCCTTCTGTCCTTTGCAAGCACACCATCTCTGTTTGCCAGAGCTCTGCCATAGAAATGTAAAGGAGGTGGGTGCATTTCTTTCGAATTTGATTGTCGACCCATCATAGAGAACATTAGCACATCTTTAAAGATAACGAGGCCCCTGCTGGTTTCTGAAGGTTAGGAATTCCTTTGGTATGAGTCATGGCTAGTCGCAGCAAAGCTGTGTCCATTTTTAAAATAAAAATTTTATAAAGAGATATATATTTTTAAATATAATTTTTATATCTTTAATATTTTTATATAGTTTTTATATACATTTTTTATATATTTTTTATCAGGAGACTAGATTCTGAAAAGGTCCCAGCAAATTGGAAAATTATAATGTAACATTTTGACTCCCTCCTTTCTTGAATAAAGTAGGAAACTGTAGGCCAGTTAGCAAGTTAGGCTAGAATCCACGTAATAGCAGGGCACTTAGAAAATCATAATACAATCAGGCAGAGTCAACATGATTTTATAAAAGGGAAATCATGTTTCACCAAATTCTTAGAGTTCTTTGAGGAAGTAACAAGCAAGATAGATAAAGGGCAACCTGTGAATGTGGTGTACTTGGATTTCAAAGGCATTTGACAAGGTGCCACACACAATAAGAGCTTGTGGTGTAGGGGGGTAGCATATTCGTACGGAAGGGGGCTTGGTTAGCTAACAGGAAGCAGAGAGTAGGGTTAAATGGGTCACTTTTGGGTTAGCAAGTTCTACTAATGGAGTGCCACAGGGATCTGCTGGTGCCCTGCCACTATTTACAGTTTATATAAATAACTTTGGTGAAGGGACTGAATGTATGGTAGCTAAATTTGCTGATGACACAAAGTTAGGAAGGAAATTAAGTTGCCAAGTCTGCAAAGGGTTTTAGATAGGTTGAGTGAGTGGGCAAAAAACTGGCAGATGGCATATAATGTGGGAAAATTTAAATGGAGAGTGACTGCAGAACTCTACGATACAGAGATTTGGGTGCCCTTGTACATGAATCACAAAAACTTGCTAGGCCGGTCAAGCAAGTGATTAGGAATACAAATAGAATGTTGGCATTTATTGCAAGGGGAATAGAGTGTAAAAGTAGAGAAGTGTTGCTGCAGCTGCACAGGGCCTTAGACTGCATCTGGAGTACTGTGTACAGTTTTGGTCTCCTTACTTAGGATATAATTGGATTTGAAGCAGTTCAGAGAATGTTCACTTAGTTAATTTCTGGAATGAAGGGGTTGCCTTCTGAGGAAAGGTTGAGTATATTGGGTCCATACTCATTGGAGTTGAAAAGAATGAGAGGTGATCTTATTGAAATATAAGATTCTGAGGGAACTTGAAAAGGTGGATGCTCAGAGGATGTTTCCCTTTGTGGGAGAGTTTAAAACTAGGGGACACAGTTTTAAAAATTAGGGGTCTCCCATTTAATACTGAGGTGAGAATTTTTTTCTGGGATTCACTAGTCTGTGGTATTATCTTCCCCAGAGAGCAATTGAGGCTGGGTCATTGTATATGTTCAAGGCTAAGTTAGATTTTTGCTTGACAAGAGAGTTGAGTGTTATGAGACATGCCAAGGGTTATCGAAGACTGGCAGTCAAGTGGAGGTGAGGCCACAATCAGATCAGCCCATGATCCTATTGAATGGCAGAGCAGGCTCAAGGGGCCAAATGGCTGCTTCCTCCTCATTCATGTGTTCCAACAGTAGCTGAGTAGCAAACCTCAGCTTGGGGCAGCATCCTGGGTTATAGAACAAAAATCACCCACACCTTCTACGTTTCAACATGAAATTACCAGCAGTGATCATTACAAGTTTTTCATCAGGTGAAAACAGGCCTTTGACAACAGTGCTGACTGTCTAGGTTCATACACAATAATGACCACTTGGTCAAGTTACCAAAGGATGTTGCTGTTATCCCAGTAAAAAAGGGCAAAGTTTTCAGGAGTGTTTTCAGGCTTTTGAATAGAACCCCAAGTTCAGATCTCCTTAAGTGATATCTCTACCTGGGCCTTACACTGTCTGTTTGAGTTGTATGTGACTACCAGGGACAAAAGGTTAGAGTGAGTGATTGATTCTGTTACTAGATGGAGGTGGGTCTCATTGCAATGCAAAAACCTAATGCTATTTAAAATGGACTACAATATGGAGGAATCGAATGCAAAAATCTCAGTAAAAATGTGACCTGGGGTTTGCAACTCATCCTTTATATAATTTTAATGACCAGATTTGAATACAAATTGGGATTTGAGATTTCCTATTTTGTTGAACCTGGCTATTCTGGTGGTTATCAACAAAGGTATTTCACCTCTACTGTGTATTAAGAGCTTTAAGAATGTCTTCTGAATTTTCTTGGGGTTGTATATGTTGAGCAACTGAAATGAATATCTGCCATCCCAGCTTTCAAATGTCAAAAAATAATTGGAAATTGACTCTGATCTCTGTTCTTGTCAGTGTTGTAAAGAAAGAAGTGAAGTAAAATTTCAGCATTTAAACTGGTTAAGATGTTTGTTCGGAGTTCTCCTACTTGTCCACCAAAACTGCGGCAGAGAATTGTCAGAAAACTCAGAAGTAGCATAACCGGCCTTTAAGCCATTTATCTCGCGTATCTACCCAAGTTACAGTGGATTGTCAGAGAAACCCTGTTGAAATACTTTGCTTCTCAATGTATATAACCCCTACCCCAGTCTGAACCAATTTTGAATATTTGAATGTTGTTCACTCTATGGAGAAGAGAAAGAAAGCTCTGCAGTTACCAAACCAGTAAGTGCTGGGAAATAAATTTACATTTCAATATGTTTTAGGAGTACTCTGGAACTTGTCTTCATGTGATGCAGTGAAGATGCCAATTATTCGTGATGCTCTAACAACTCTCACAAACAGCGTAGTGATACCTCATTCTGGTTGGAGCAGTTCTTCTTTTGATGAAGACAGAAAAGTGAAATTCCAAACTTCTTTAGTACTACGAAATACTACTGGATGTCTAAGGTATGTAAGTAAATTATCCTCAGCTCAATGGTCATAACTATAGAAGTATATTGAAGGATTGAAATCATAAAACTAAAAGTAATTAATTCGTATGCAGTTAAGTATGAAAGTTTTCAATGAATTGATTTTACTAGATAAGATCAAATTTTTTTTAGTTTAAATTTTTTTTGTTTTCTCACTCATATTTTCTCAGTCAATTTTGCCCTTTTTTAATCACCACTCAAGATGTTAACTCACCTAGAGTTTAATTCCATGGGCAACCAATGGCTTGTGCAAGTGGCTATTCTTCATGTATGAAAAGTGCCTAGTTTCATTATCTTTTAATTCAATGAAATGTTTATAATTACTTGTATATGTTAGCGAGCTTCATTTTAATAAGTTTGCCATCTTGCAGAAATCTTAGCTCTGCAGGTGAAGAGGCTCGAAAGAAGATCCGATCTTGTGAGGGGTTGGTGGATTCCTTACTATATGTAATCCAGATGTGCGTTAACACTGCAGATTATGATAGCAAGGTTTGTGATTTCTGCTCCCTGGACAGGATGTTTACTGTGATTTGCTCCACTTAACAGTGGTTTTACTTATTCTTTTAATTTATTCAGTATGTGCTGCAAAATTCTTATAACAGTCACTGAACTTGAAAATAAATGAATTGCTTAAAGACTTGACCTTTTATTTCTTAGTTTTCCTACCTTCCACTTTTTTCTCTTGAAGGCACTAAATTTTGTTGTTTAGGCATCACAGACATCAGCACTTCAGAGTAATCACATTTTTAGCTTTTTAATAGTCTTTCAATTTTAGGTCTTTGTAACTACAGAAATAATCTCATGGAATAGAATATAACGAATATTTTTCATGTAAAATTATTTTCTAACTATACCGAAATCTCTAACAGGGTAGAAACACATAGTCGGGTCCTCAAGCTGGTGGTGTGATCAAGGTTCTTGTTGATCCCCTGACTGAAGGAAGTTAGGCTTAACTTCCTCAAATATCACCAGCAGTGCTTCATAATGGCAGGTGAAAGATCCACTTTGCACAGTGGTTAGCATAACTAGAAAGAAATGGGTATGATATGGCCATTGCAGAAATGTGGTTGCAAAATGACTAAGATGGGAACGGAATATTCAAGGGTATTTGACATTCGGAAAGATGGAAAGGAAAGAAGGTTGGTAGCTCTCTTTTAAAAATAAAAGGATGAGTACATATGTGAACAATGATCTTGGCTCAGAAGATGAAAATGTATCATCATTTTGAGTGGCGATAAGAAATAGCAAGGGAAGGAAGTCACCAGCGGGAATCATTTATAGGCCCCCTAACAGTCGCTACACTATATCAGGACATACATCAAAAAATGGGGGCTTGTAAGAAAGGTACTGAAATAATCATAGGTGATTTTAATCTTTTAGATTGGCCAAATCAAATTGGCAAAGGTAGCCTGGAGGATGAGTTCATAGTGTACTCGGGACAGTTTCTCAAAACAATACATTCTTGTACCAACCAGGTAACAGGCTAATTTAGAGCTGGCAATGTCTAGTGAGACAACATTCATTAATGGTCTTACATATTCAGTTTGAGGGAGAGAAATGTATCTTAAGGCAGTTACAAAGGTGTGAAGATAGAGTTGGCAACAGTGAACTGGGAAAATAGATTAAAAGATAAGACAGTAAATCAGCAAGGCTGACATTTAAGGAGATATTGCATAATTCTCAACAATGATATATTCCATTGAGAGAGACTCTCCAGGAAGGATGCACTACTATTCTTAGCTAAGGATGGTATCAAATTGAAAGAAAAGCCCCATCAAGCTGTGAAGACTGGTGGTAGGCCAGAAGATTGGGAAAATTCGGAAATCAACAAACAATGATGAAAAAAATAGAGGGAGAAATTAGAATGAGAGTAATTTAGCAAGAAATTAAAAAAAAACAGATAGTAAGAGCTTCTACAAGTGTGTATATATAAAAAGGAAGAGAGTAGCTAATGTAAATGTTGGTTCCTTAAAGGATGAAACAAGGAAACGGTAGAGACTGTGAACAAGTATTTTGTATTCCTCTTCATGGTAGGTGATACGAGCATCTGAACAATAGTAGAGAATCAAAGGGCAAGAGTGAGGGGAGGAACTTAAAGCAATCACTATCACTGGAGAAAAATTATTAGGAAAATTAATGGGACTAAAGGCTGACAAGTCCCCTGCATCTGAGGGTCTTAAAAAAGTAGCTGCAGAGAGATTAGATGCATTGGTAGTAATCTTCTAAAATTGCCTAGATTCTGAAATGGTCCCAGTGGATTGGAGGACCGCAAATATTAACACCTCTATTTAAAAAAGGAGGAGATTGAATGCAGGAAACTATGGGTTGGTTGCCTAACATCTGTCATTGGGAAATTGCTGGAATATATTATTAAGGAAGTAGTAGCAGGACATTTAGAAAATCAAAATACAATTAAGCAGAATTCACATGTTTACAAATGGGAAATCATGTTTGATACGTTTGAGTTCTTTGAGAATTTAGCAATCAGGATAGATAAAGGAGAACCAGTAGATGTAGAATATCCATATGCTTTTGATAAGGTGCCACACAAAAAGTTACTACGTAAGATACAAGCTCATGGTGTTGAGGATAATCATTAACATGGATAGAGGATTGGCTGGCAACTGAGGGAAACAGTTGGTATGAAGGGTCCATTTTCAGTTTGGCAAATTAATGGAGTGCCACAGGAAATGGTGCCAGAGCCTCAAATATTTAAAATCTATATTAATAACTTAGATGAATTAACAAAGTATATTGTAGCCAAATTTGCTGACAATACAAAGATAAGTAGGTAAGCGAGTTGTGAGGAGGACCCAAGGAGTCTGCAAAGGGATATCGATAGGTTGAGTGGGTAAAAATTTGGCAGATCAAGGATAATGTGTGAAAATATGAGGTTGCCCACTTTGGGAGAATAGAAAAGCAGAATAATATTTAAATGAAGAAGACCTCAAAATGCTGCGGTACAGAGGAACTTCAAGGTCCTCATATGTGAATTATAAGTTAACATGCAGGTACAACAAGAAGGCAGATGGAATGTTGGCCTTTATTATAAGGGGAATGGAATATGAACGTAGGAAAGCCTCGCTACAACTGTGCCACACCTGGAATACAGCATAAATTTCTGGCCTTTTTACTTAAGGAAAGATATGCTTGCATTAGAAGCAGTTCAAAGTGGATTCACTTGGCTGATTCCTGGAATAAAGTGGTTGTCTTATGAGGAAGGGTTGAGTGCGTTGGGCCTACACCCATTGGAGTTTAGAGGAATGAGAGGTGAGTTTATTAATATAAGATTCTGAGGGAGCTTAATGGGTAGATGCTGAGAGGATGTTTACCCTTTGAGAGAAATCTAGAACTGAGGGCACAAATTCAAAATAAGGGATATTCCATTTGACATGAGGTATTTCTTCTCCAGAGGCTCATGAATCTTATGAATTCTCTACCCCTGAGAACAGTGGAAGCTGGGCCATTGAATATATTCAAGGTTGAGTTAGATAGATTTTTGATCTACAGGGGAATCTAGGGTTTTTGGGGGGCACAGGAAGGAAAATAGAGTTGAGGTCACAATTGGATTAAACATGATCTTATTGAATGTCAGAGCAGGATTGAGAGGCCAAATGGCCTACTGCTGCTCCTGTTTCTTGTGTTCTTGGGAAAGGTCCCTTTTACTATTTTGTAATCCCCACACTAAATTGGAGTCATAAGTTTTCATGGGAAGCTTCAACAAAAACAGCAAAACTTGTTCATGAAGCGTAGCCAAGTTTAGATGCCTTACTGAGGCAAAATTTGATTAAAATGACTACGTTTGTTCAAATATAACTGGTGTAAGTGGCATTCAAATTATGTTTGTTGTTTTAGACTGTTGAAAACTGTGTTTGCATCCTGAGAAACCTGTCTTATCGCTTAGAACTAGAGGTTCCACAAGCTCGTCTGATGGGCACAAGTGAGCTTGATGGGTTACTTGGTAGTGACTCTGCTAATAAAGATGCTGAAACTGGTTGCTGGGGTAAGAAGAAGAAAAAGAAAAAAAAAGAACCCCAGGAAGATCAGGTAAAAGTTTGCCTTTCACTGAAACTGGGATTTGATTTGAAGCTGTGTTTGTAGTCTCCAATGGGAGCTGAATCACCAAAAAAATTAGCAAATGCTGAAATAAATTTGAGGGACATGGTGATAGTATTAAAAATGGCAACAATACCGAACTGACTGTGAACATAAAATAGTCACTGTAATGCATGATTGAAGTGTTCACTGGGAAACCTAGAGCTTGCAAGCCACCTTATCAATGTATATAGTATATTCTCTGCTGAATACATCAGTTAAACCAAGCTTGAGCATCAATAAATGGAGGACTTAAGAATTTCCAAAATTTGCAGAAGCTGCCAGATTTGAAGTGGATGAAATATTTTACATGAAAGAAGAATGCAACAAGTACAATAAACTTCCAAAATGTGTGTAAGATTGGCAAATTAATTTCAATATAGTTAAGTGTGAGGTCATGCATTTTGGTGGAAAGAATAAAGGCCACATCCTGCCAGGATAATAGTTTAAATGGAGTAGAGGATAAAGTGATCTAGAGGTACACAATCATAAATCACAAATTAGTGGCACAGAATAATGAGACTATTCAGAAAATCAAGCGAAGCACTGGGGTTCCTTTCTCGAAGGGTAGAATTGAAAAACAGAGGAGTTCTGTTAAATATGTATCAAACCTTGGTTAGACCACACTTGGAGTACTATGCATAATTCTGGTCTCCCTAATATAAAAAGGATATAAAGGCACTAGAATTTAAGTGCAAAAAAGATTTTAAAAAGAATGATACCAGAATTGAGAGGATACAGTTATTAGGAAAGATTGAACAGACTGAGGCTTATATCTCAAAGAGAACATCAAGGTGTGCCTACAAAGATTTTTTAAGATAATGGAAAAGTTTAATAGGATAGACTTAAAGATAATTTCCACTTGTGGGATCATAATTTATGACCATAAACATAAGGTAGTCACTAATAGATCCAGTAGGAAAATCAGAAGAAGCTTCTTTACCCAAAAAATGCCAAGAATGTGAAATGTGCTACTACAAGGGGCTAATTGAGGCAAATAGCATAGGTGGTTTTAAGGGAAAGGACACTATTTGAATGCAACTTAATTCTTTGACATACCAAAAATCACAAGGAACGTTATAGGAGCAATGGACAACTTCAGTGCATTATCTTAATTAGATACCGAGAACGGTAGCATAGTGGTTGCATTATTGGATTAGTAATCCAGAGGTTCAGACAAATGATCTGGAGGCATGAATTCAAAATCCACAGCGGCAGCTGGGGATTTTAAATTTAGTTAATTAAGTAAATCTGGAATAAAAAGCTAGTATCAATAATGGTAACCAAATAACAACCAGATTGTTGTAAAAACTTATGGGATTTGCTAATGTGCTTTGGGAAGTCACCCTTACCCGATCAGACCTATATATCACTCCAGACCATCAACGCTGACACTTAGCTGCCCTCTGAAATGGCCTTGCATGCCACATAGTTATTAAAGTGGCTCACCACCACCAATAATGGGCAATAGGAATGAGCAATAAAATTTGGCCTTGCCAGAGACGACTACATCCTATGAATGTATAAAAGATTTTCAAAATGCCACATTCTCTCATTTTTAATTTTCCCCACCAAAGTGTATTTTTATTACATAGTTTAGTAGATTTATTGTTGGCCTCAACTATTCTTGACATCTCAAGTAATTTTTAGTGGATAAAAAGGATGAATTATCCAATAATGTGAATTAAGCAATGTAAATAACGCAGCCAAGTGGCAACTAAGTTATTAACTTTCAATTGTGCATGGAATGAAATTATATAGATCCTGCTGCTTTTAAGCCAATACTTTTTATTTACAGTGGGATGGAGTAGGTCCTATCCCTGGATTTTCTAAATCTCCCAAAGGAGTTGAAATGTTGTGGCATCCATCAATAGTGAAACCATATCTCACTCTCCTTGCTGAAAGTTCAAACCCAGCTACATTGGAAGGATCTGCTGGATCTCTACAGAACTTATCAGCAGGAAACTGGAAGGTAATTCCAAAGTTATATGTACAATATATAATAAATTATGCACTTGTGTTTATCAAAGTAAGTAATGCCCTTCTATGAATTGCAACACTTTTTACCATCTTTGGGCCCCTTTGTTTTGGTATGTAGCGGTCCTAACTCAGTTTTTTTCGATCCAGATACAGGCTGAAGCTCTCTTGCGTCCTGCTGCAACTTCTGAGGAGTACCATCTACTGTATTAATGCTTTTTTCCATTTTTTAAAGTTGGCAATTTTCAGCCAACTAGAAAAAAAGTTACAACCGTTTTTGAGTTCATGTCCACTGCATAGGGTTGCAGCTGACCATAGAACTTTACATTGCAAAGATGATCATTTAGTCCATCTTGTCTGTGCCAACTCCCTAGAAAAAGCTGTTCACTTAGTTCCATTACCTTCCCCTTTCCCCATTGCCTTCTGAATTTAAATATGGAATTTACATGAAGTATAAACATCAGCAAGGACTAGCTGGACCAAATGGCCTGTTCCTTTGTTACATACTTTTTAATTTTAAATTCAATGTAATTTTTCTTTTAAAAAGTAATTAAAGATTCCGCTTCCAGCACATTTCAGATAGAGCATTCCAAGACTCTATATTAAAAAAACTCTCTTCGTTCTTTTGATGGTGATCTTAAGTTTGTCAACCTTGTTATCAATTCACCATTCAGTGGCCATAGTTTTCTCCAAATTACTCATCAGAATTGCTTGAACATCCCTTTATTTTAATGACAAAAGTCCTAGTCTCTCATAACTGAAGTCTCTCATCCCACCATCCTACCACCTTTGCGCATCACTTCTGTACCACCTTGATGTCCTTGACATCCCTCCTAAAGTAATGTAAAACTAAACAATATTCTAACTGCAGCCTAACCAATGAATTGTATAGATTTAACATTACTATTAACTCTCTTCATCCTGTACCTCTGTTTATAGAACCTGGAATCTCCATGTTTTAATAGCTTTTCTACTTGCTCTCCCAGTTTTAATGTCAGAAGAAGGAGCATTTCAGCTCTTTAGGCTGAGCTGGATCTAACATGAGAGGGTGATGTGACAATCCACTGTATTTCCCAGCCTTTACAGAAAGTACAAGCTTCCAAAAGAGAGGTTTGAACATTCTAAGTAAAAGGCCATCATATTGGCCTGATGTTTTTTGTCTAGTGGAAAACATTAATGGCCTGGATTTTATAGTCAGTGGCAGCATAGGATGCTGACATTGAATAAATCTCTATCAACCTTCTGCAATCCCAGTAATGAGAATTTCGGCTACCTTGTGCTCAGATTCCCTCTCATTGCAGGTTACAATGATGGCCAGCAGCGCAGGCTAGTTTAGTCGAAAAAGACAGGCAGTTGTGGGTGTGGCTTACAGTGGGAAACATTGGGGAAAATGGGCATTAGAAAATCACATTTTTAGTAAACATTAATTTTACAAAATTAAAAATAGAACCTCTTCAAAAATGTACTATTTTGATCAGAAATCAACTTAAAAAGCAATATTTTAGAAGTATGATAAATCATAGTTAAAAAGTCATAGATTTTACTTTTTTAACAGATTTATCAGATTTTTAAAAGTTTTCATGTTGAAAAGTCAATCCATTTTAACTTTTAAAAGGGAATGGGCTTCGTTGTTAGTTGTTCATAAATTGAGATATGGTTCCTTATGCATGAGAATCCTGATGTAAAGTTTAAGTATAATTAATTTGGAATTAGTGGGCAGTTAGCCTAAATATGCGCTGGTTCTTTGCTTAGCATTTGAAATAACAAAACCTCGGAATAGGATGGGTTGACCCATAACAATCTTATGATTAGCGCACTCCAATGCATGTGCACTTGGAAGTTGTGGAGCCTCATCGATGTGCCGTAGTGGCAATCGTTGAATGTGTCGTCACTTCTGGCACCGTAAAATCTGGCCCATTAATTTGAGTAACTCATTGCCTTGTAGTACCCTAATCCCGTCGCTGTGTGGAATTGGTGTGATTTTCCTCCTCAGTGTATACTGTTGAAATGTTCTGCCTTATTTCTGAACAATATTACCTAGCGACTAGGATTGGGTATTGCACCAAAGTGGGAAATTTTTTTAGGACATATTTAGATGTCTCCATTCTTTTTCAATGCTGTCTAAAACTATCAGGTTGATATGAATATTACGTCGTTACTCTGTTGCAGCTTCATTTTGCCCCATTTAGTACTTCGAGACAGCTCAGGTTTACATTATATGTTCAGGAGTGAGTTGACTTGATTTAAAGCAAATTTTCAGACCACACAATTAGAAACCTTTTCCGTATTGTGTTTTACTTTATAATAGAAGATTGTTAGGTGGGGGTAGCCTGTTTAAGCCTTATTAGTTTGTGTCCTCCACCTGGTCTTTCTGTATTGTGACTGTCATCTTGGAATGCCCAGTAGTTCAACTTCAGGCCAAGAAGAGAACTAAAAATGTGCATGTGCCATGGAAACAGTACTTAGTTACCTATATAATGTCACCAGATCCCACCATCCCAGTCAACATTTCATGAAATTGAATGTGGCTTATCAATAAAACATTATTCTTTGTATACCATATTATGGCTATTCAATCTAGCTATTATATATTAAGTTCTGTATCTTCCACCTATATAGTGCACCTAGGCATCAGGAAAGGCTGCAGCTGGGAGAGGCAGACGTTATGTGGAAACAATGCAAACTGAGCAGGGAACATTGATACCAGAAGAATGAATGAAAGGAAAGGTTAGGAGAATTTTTCTTCTATGCAGAAGGTTGTTAGGATTTGTAATGCTTTACCACCAGCAGTGGTGGAAGCAAAATTTGTAATATATTTTGAAAGGAAAGTGGATGAATAGTTCAACCTGAAAGGGCATGGGAAAAAGTGAAGAATTAGAGAAACAGTACAGACACAATGGGTCAAATAGCTACCTCCCATGCTATACAATTCAATGATATCACTCATCAAAATAGTTTGAGTTAGATCATCTCCTTGTCTGGTATTACCCCCACCTCTCCACACAGACTTGGAGTTGTTGCTGGAAAGCAATCTTGAATGAGAATTCTGGCCATTTGTTCTTTGCTTTCCTAACTCAGAGCCATGACACCAATTGCAGTATTCCTACTCTGTTCTACTTGAGATAAGGTAACCAAAGATCTTCCTGGTATGTTTTATGTAGATATTCACTAAAGCTGTCTTAGGCGCAACTAAAATAACACTTCCACCTTTAGTTTCTAAACACCAGAATTAACTTGAGCCATTTGTTGAATTTTTGACTAAGGCAGTCTTCAATGAGCTATTAAGTTAGCATTAGTAAATTCCATTGCATCTGTGTGCCGTTTATTGTGTGAAATATGAAGTTGCATTGCTAGAATTTGAACAATTTATTAACTTTGTTTTATACAAAAAAAAAATTTTGCCACCAGTAATGTTGTGATACCAATGTGTCAATGAAAATATGGAAAGTATTTCTTTTCATAGTCTATACTTGCAACATTACATAAGTGTAAAAGTTCATTGCAGTTTCAAGTTGCTTCAAAAATAAAATATTAGAAAATCTGTTCTGGATGAGAATTTTCTTTAATCTGAATGCAACGTTTAACCACAAGGACTAACAAATATTTTAAATTGAAATCTCCTGTACACATCTGTAAATAAATTTGTGTCTACATATAGCTTTAGTTGAAACATTGGAATAGATTTTTCTCTCTCAATTCTAAGTATTACGTACAATTGCCGATATCACTGGAACGGCAGAGTACTAATAGCACTTTAATTTCCTGGTGAGATCATTTGCAGTTTTTCACTAATCCAGATATAGACTCGGACAGATATAGACAGCACACTAGTGTTAGGAGTAGAAATTGAAAGTAAATTAAAATTTAATGGGATGGGGAAAATTAAAGGTAAGTGTCACAATTGCAGAATGTAATTCAAAAAGCTTTGAAAGGCTCAAAAATCATTTCAACTCATTGGAAGCCTTGGCCAAGGCTCGTTTGAGTAGGGAATTAAGTAATGGATACAAATGAAGTGGAAGGAACCTCATACTACCAGCTTAGGGTTGCAGCCAACTGGCACTATCACTGGCTGCACCAACACTGGACATTAGCAGCAGATGGCACAGCTTTACATCTGGCTTCCTGCTACCCTAAACCCTAGACATTATTGGGTAGGAATTACAGTGCCTACAAATGTAGTTTCTGGCAGTGTGGGTATTGACTGATTATCAGCCCATTATGTAAGAGGTTCAGCGGCCAGTCAATGAATTTCGATCAGGGAGATATTTGATATGTGGTATTAGGCTGGTGGTATGAGG
Organism: Carcharodon carcharias; assembly: GCF_017639515.1. NCBI lineage: Eukaryota > Metazoa > Chordata > Chondrichthyes > Lamniformes > Lamnidae > Carcharodon > Carcharodon carcharias. The sequence goes on along the minus strand of NC_054478.1, from coordinate 66,539,678 downwards.
ACAGCTTATTGAGCAGCAAAGGATATACTTAATAAAAGGCAGTCTATATACTAGTTCAGGTAGTTTGTGCTTCCCACTGACTATAGTGGCTGCAGACAGCTTGTAACTTCTGTTCTTCTTTCCCTATGTCTTCAAATCTGCCTGCTGAACCTTTTTTCACTGTCCTTTTTTATCCTCATTAGCCAGGGCTGATGCTGTTTTCTTATTGCTGTCATACTTCGATCTTGTTATTCCATTTGTCAATGGTCATGGACCCATGAACAGGATATCTTCAACTAAATAGCCTAACATTAACTTTTTCCTTTAGAAACATTTGCTGGATTTAACCCTTATACTCATTTAGTTATAGCTCCAAAGTCCATGATCTATATGTTTCAAAGCATATTCTTTGATCACAACTGGTATCATTGTTTGGACATCTGTCTCAACTTCCCTTTTGTTATTCACACTGTCAATTCACATTATAGTGTGACTTTGATTTGACTGAAGTTGCACAGGTCATACGCCCTAAACATGCTTTTGGTATTAGCCCTTCATCTACCAGGAGTTCATTAAAAAAATGCACATAAAAAAGAAACTTAACACGCAGAAGTTTTAAAAAATTAAAAGATAGAGTATAAAAGGATTCACATTTCCTACAATAATGCCTTCTCTCATTAAGTTTCACAAAGTATGATGAGTTGTTATTGTGGTGCTTGTGAATAACAATTCAATATAAGTATTGCTGAAAAAAGAGACACGCTGTTAAAACTTTTTGTCTTGCACTCATCAGGACAAATGCAAGAATGTTTAATTTCAAAGGGAGCAACAGTTTATGCCGCATGAGAAAAGGCTACTGATTAGCTGGCAAGTTGACTCTGGTTGAGGCGTTGCCACGGAGAATACACTAGGGAACTATTGTCCCCCACGCTTTTGTTTAATTCAAAAAAGGTGCAATGCATGGACATGTTCCTTTTGCCTGCAGAAGGCAGGTATAATGGTTCATTATAATTATAGTTAGTTAGGCCTTTGTGAATCTATGCCCTCAGTCCCACTGTTACCAATATAGCTTCTGGGGACTTTGGATGAGCTGATCTTCCTGTGATCTGATGTGCTCAAAGGGGGACAAAATGTCTGGTATTCTGTCAAAACCACTGGTTTGGTCATCTTTCTGGCCCTTTAAAGTTATCCATATGCCCCTCAACAGCTAGCAACTCTAAAAATCCTTTTATATGGATTATTCTTAAGAAGCAGTGTAGACTGAGTAAAGGCCAGAAAAAGGTGCAGAAGAGGCTACAACAATGCCCTTGCACTGTTTAAAATTTTAATGAAAATATACTTTACACTCTACAAGGGTGGGGATGTGGGATTATTGGACCCTGTTCCTTTTTCTGGCTTTTAACACACCCATACATGTCAAAGGAATATCTCCCCTATTGTGTAGAACTGCAAAGCACTACTTTGTGAGGGATTGCTTTTCAACAGAGCTACAAGTAAAAGGATTAAGTAAGAGTAAAATGAATGAATTTATTAGATTTTTAAAGATAAGAAAAAATTGCAGCTAATTAATATGCTGCAATAAAATTTGAGGAACTATTTATGGTCCTTAGCTACCAACCTGTTCTCCTGCTCAAAAGTCTTGCACCATCCCTTGATTTTTGATATCCGAACTAGTACCAAAATCGCCATAGGATCTTAATTGAATAATAACCATTATTGGTTAACTCTGCTTCAAGAGATGAAGTGAATTCTTTCATTAGTGTATTTAACCAAGTATCTTGAAGCATATCACAATAATGCATAATAGTTGGTTTTTAATTGTTTAGAAAGCTAAGTGGGAAACTAGAAAGTGATAAATGATCGTCAAAAGTGGTTCTGACATTTTGGATATATTGTATTTAAAAGTGGCTGTGCTGGGCAAAAAAATGTCTGATGCTTAAAGGCATGCAGATGAATAGATTTCTTATAGTGCTTCAGCCTTAAGTTCCCAAGTTCTGATTTAATTAACTTTTTATTTTTTCCCCTCCTGACATCAGTGGGCAGCGTATATACGTGCCGCAGTCAGAAAAGAGAAAGGCCTTCCAATCCTTGTGGAACTTCTGAGAATGGACAATGATCGGGTTGTTTGCTCTGTTGCTACTGCCTTGAGGAACATGGCCCTTGATGTACGAAACAAAGAACTTATAGGTATGTGACAATTAAACAAAGCTTTACAAGTCAAAAAAGCTTGGGTCCAGCTTTTGCATTAAGAATAGTAAGGAGGCTGTCAGCACTCAGTTGAGGGGAAAACAATTGATCAGCCACTCTGAAGTATACAGGTGCAATAAAACAGAAATCCAGAAGTTGCAGGTCAGTTACCCTGCTTGTTTACAAGCCACATTATAATGATGTATTGCTGATAGATTTGGCATTGAAATACATGCATCAAGTTTGGGTCCTGGTTACCGGGTACTCACTAAATGTGCCAGAGAACTTCAGGGCTGCTGCATTCAGGGGCAAATGAATTTAATGGTATATTAAGTACCAATTACTACCAAACTGCCCCTCTGGCCCTGAAAATTTAATTTTATTAATGTGGAGTCTCATTCCTTCAGAACTTAATTTGTGTTAAAGATTTTTTTTTTTTTTTTTACACTTTTGCTTTGTTTATTTCCCTCTTAATCCTAACACTGTTTTTATTTATATAATTTAACTCTAATTTAGACTTCTTGATCTAGGTTCTGTGGCTGAGTATTTTTCAATCAGATTAATTGAAGAACATTGCTATTTCTTGTCTTGCTCATTGATGTCCTGTAGAGGGCCTCACACTGGATCAGACACCCGATCATAGTAAGTGAGCAACTGTCAACTAGGTGATTGTGAACAGCTGAGAAATTTCCGGCTGCAATTTTTACTCCTCCACTGTACTTAGATTGTTTATATAGTTCTTAGTAAAAACAAAACTGCTGGTCAGTCGTCATTTGTAAGGAGATTACTGTTTCAAGTGCATACCCTTAATTGTTTTTATTAAACTCCTAGTAGTAGATTTAAAATTTTGTTGGGAGATGACCAAAATTATTTTTGCATGAAGTAGTTGGCAATTTTTGTAACTATTTACTTCCCATGGTATTGCTAATAGACAACAGAAATGTTATGCCTCTTCTAGTAATTTGACTTTACTACTTTCTAACTCTTCAGCTCTGTGTTGTGTAAGAACAGTGGTTACTTTGACAAAAATATTTATAGTCGTTTGGTACTACAGAAATTGAGTATTGCTGGAAAAAGACATTTTGGCGAAGCTTTTTGTCTTGCACTCATCAGGACAATCACAAGAATACCAATACAAAAACAGAATTACTTGGAAAAACTCAGCAGGTCTGGCAGCATCGGCGGAGAAGAAAAGAGTTGACGTTTCGAGTCCTCATGACCCTTCGACAGAACAAGTTTGATATGCTGTTTGATATGAAAATGTCTTTTTTTCTCTGCAGTACAAAATATATTTATTTATGGCAACAGACAAATCCTAATCCCTGCACCTTAACTCCTTATCAGAATAATTACCACATGTTCTAGATTCCCCAACTAGTGGAAATAATGTATCACTATATACCTATCTTTTCCCTTTTTATTGCTTAAACTTCAAATAATTCACCCCTTAAGCTTCTAAATTCCAGGGAATGTAACCCCTGTTAGTGTAATCTCTCCTTGCAATTTAACCCTAGGAGTCCATGTATCATTCTGGTAAACCTATGCTGCACTCCATCAAAGGTCAAATAACCTTCCTGAAGAGTGTGCCTGGAACTACTTTCAGTAGTCTAGGAGTAAAGTAACCATTTTTTGTATAGCTGAAGAATAGCATCTACTTCCTTGTACTCCATTCCTCCAGATATAAAGGCTGGCATTCCTTTAGCCTTATTGACCATTTTTTGTACCTGTTCGTGACATCTTAATAATCTGTATATCTGGACCTCCTGTGTTCCCAGCTTTTCAGCGTTCAAAGTACCCTGCTCTATCCTCCTTGGGTCCATTGTAGATGATCATACATTTGCCACAGATCTGTTCTGATAAAAGGACATCGATCTGAAACATTGACATTTGCTGTCGGACCTGCTGACTATTTCCAGCATTTTCTGTTTATATCTTGTCTTGTTCCAATCTGTGATGATCCTCCTCCCTCTTGATCCTTGATAATGGCATACAATTAGGTCACAAGGTTGAATGGTGCTTAGTACTAAAATCTGTCATGGTCTGACTCTGAAAAATGTGTTGGCAGAATAGCAAAAAAAAATGTTTGCGTTTTATAGGAGCAGAAATTGGAATTCAAATTCTCCAGAGCCCTCTTTGTTAAGAACTCTGCCCAATGATTCTAGCAGTGCTGCACCTCATACTTCTCAGGCTAAGTTGATGCAAGTGCATCCAGATGACTAAGAAATTTGTAGCTGCTGTGCCACTGGCTTTCATTCTGCCAAATGCAGATGAGGCCAATGGGGACTCTGGTGTGTGGACTCCAGAGTAGCTCAAGGCATGAGGAAACTTGGGAAGCAATTTAAATAATCATACTGAAGCTATTTCCACCTGAATATACTCAATAAAATTCCTGTGCAACTTTTCAGAGCTGATGGACAAAGCAGTAAGGAAATCCAGCCAAAAGTGTGCTAAATAGGTTTAATTGACAAAATGAATAACAATTTTTAAACATTTTTTTCATGGAAAGTGGGTTTCGCTGGCTAGGCCAGTATTTATTGCCCATCCCTAATTGCCCTTGAGATGGTGGTGATGAGCTGCTGCCTTGTACCAGTGCAGTCCATTTGGTGTAGGTACACAGTGCTGATAGGAAGGGAGTTCCAGGATTTTGACCCAGGGAGGGTGAAGGAATAGTGATATAGTTCCGAGTCAAGATGGTGTGTGGTTTGGGGGAAAACTTGCAGGTGCTGGTGTTCCCATGCACCTCTTGCCCTTGTACTTCTCAGTGGAGGAGGTCATGGTTTGGATGGTGCTATCAAAGGAGTCTTGGTGAGTTGCTGTAGTATATCTTGTAGATGGTACACACCACTGCCACTGTAGTCAGTGGTGAAAGGAGTGTATGTTTAAAGTGGTGCCTGCCAAGCTTTGTCTTGGATGGTGTGGAGTTTCTTAAGTGTGGTTGGAGCCACACTCATCCAGGAAAATGGTGAGTATGCCATCGCACTTCGGCCTTGTTAGCCTTGTTAGATGGTGGACAGGCTTTGGAGAGTCAGGAAATGAGTTACTCACCTCAGAATTCCCAACCTCTGACCTCTTTTGGTGTTCATATGGCTGATCCAGTTCATTTTCTGGTCAATGGTAACCTCCCCCAGGATGCTGTTAGTGGAGGATTTAAAGATGGTAATGCCATTGAATGTCAAAGGAAATGGTTAGATTCTGTCTTGTTGGAGATGATCATTGCCTGGCACTTGTGTGCTGCAAATGTTACTTGCCATTTAAGAACCCAAGCCTGAATGTTGTCCAGATCTCACTGCATGTGGACAGATACTGCTTCAGTATCTGAAGAGCCACAAATGTTACTCAACGTAATCATCAGCAAGCATCCTTATTTCTGACTTTGAAGTAGGGATGATTGAAGCAGCTGAAGATGGTTGGCCTAGGGCACTACCCTGAAAAACACCAACAATGTCTTGGGGCTGAGATGATTGACCTCCAACAACCACAACCATCTTCCTTAATGCTATGTAAGACTCCAGCCTGTTGAGGCTTTTCCCCTAATTCTCATTGACTTCAGTTTTGAAAAGACTAAATGCCACACTTGGTCAAAAGCTGTCTTAGTGTCGAGGGCAGCCATTATCCCTCACCTTGAGTTCAGCTCTTTCGTTCATGTTTGGACCAAGGCAGTAATGATGTCAGGAGCTGAATGGCCTTGGCAAGATCCCAAACTGAGCATCAGTGAGCAGGTTATTGCTGAGTAAGTGCTACCTGATAGCACTGTTGATGACACCTTCCATCACTTTTTGATCGAGAGTAGACAGATGGGACAGTAGTTTGCTGGGTTGGCTTTGTCCTGTTTTTTGTGAACAGGACATACCTGGGTAATTTTCCAGCTAGTTGCCAGTGTTGTAGCTGTACTGGAACAGATTGTCTGTCTAAGGGTGCAACTAGTTCTGAAGCAAAAGTTTCCAGTACTCTTGCCTGAATATTGTCAGCACCTTTAGCCTTTGCAATATCCAGTACTTTCAGCCGTTTCTTGATATCACATGCAGTGAATCGAATTGGATGAAGACTGGCATCTGTAGCACTGAGGTCCTCAAGAGTAGGCTGAGATGGATCCTCCACTCGCTAGCATCTTCAGCCCAGCCAGAAATGCCAAATGTTTCAGCATTGTCTTTTGCACTGATGTGCTGGCCTTCCCTATCACTGAGGATGGGGATATTTGTGGAGCCACTGCCTCCAGTACATTGTTTAATTGTCCTCTGCCATTCATGACAGGATCTGACTGGACTGCAGAGCTTAGATCTGAGCTGTTGGCTGTGGGATTGCTTAGCTCTGTCTATTGCATTCTGCTACCACAGTTTGGCATGTAAGTAGTCCTGTGTTGCACCTTCATCAGGTTGACGCCTCATTTTTAGGTATGCCTGGCTCTGCTCCTGGCATGCCCTCCTACAATCTTCTTTGAGCCAGGGTTGATCCCCCAGCTTGCTGGTAATAGTAGGGGACATGCTAGGTCATGAGGTTACAAATTTTGGTTGAACGCAATTCTCCTGCTGACGGCCCACAGCGCCGCAGGGATGCCCAGTTTTGAGCTGCTATATCTGTTCCAAATCTATCCCATCTAGCACAGTGGTAGTGTGATGCAACCCGATGGAGGGTATCCTTCATGTGAAGGTAGGACTTAACTTCCACAAGGACTGTACAGCGGTCTCTCCTACCAATACTGTCATAGACAGATGCTTCTGCAACAGGTAAATTGTTGAGGACGTGATCAAGTCGGTTTTTCCTTTTAGATGGTTTCCCCACTACCTGCTGCAGACCCAGCCTAACAGCTATGTTTTTTAGGACTCAGCCAGTGAAGTCAGTAGTGGTGCTAACGAGCAATTCTTGGTGATGGACATGGAAGTCCAGAATACATTTTGTGCCTTTGCCACCCTCAGCGCTTCTTCCATTTGGTGTTCAACGTGCAGGAGTACTGATTCATCAGCTGAGGGGAGGCAGTCAGTGGTAATCAGCTGGAGGTTTCCTTGCCCATGTTTAACCTGATACCATGAGACTTCATGGGGTCCAGAGTTGATGCTGAGGATTCCCAGGGCAGCTTCCTCCTGACTATACCACTGTGCCACCACTTCTGGTAGATTTGCCCTGCTGGTGGGATAGGACATAACCAGAGATGGTGATGTCTTTAAGGCATGATTTGGTAAGTATGGCTGTCAGCCTGTTGTTGGATAGCTCTCCCAATTTCGGCACAAGATCTCAGATGTTAGTAAGGAGGACATTGCAACAATGACAGAGCTGGTGCCATTGTTGTTTCTGGTGCCTTTGTCGATGCCAGATGTCTGTCTGGTTTCATTCCTTTTAGGCTTTGTAGCAGTTTGATACAACTGAGTGGCTTGCTAAATCATTTTTAAGGTAGGACATTAAAGAGTCAACCACATTGCTGTGTGTCTGGAGTCACATGTAAGCCATACCATGTAAGGACAGCAGATTTCTTTCCCTAAGATTTCCTTTCCATTAGTGAACCAGATGGGTTTTTATGACCATCGACAATGGTTTCATGAGCTTTTAATTGCAGATTTTTTATTAATTGAATTTAAATTCCGCCAGCTGCTGTGTTGGAATTTGAACCTATGTCCCCAGATGATTAGCTTGGGCCTCTGGTTTACAATTCCAGTGTCATTACCACTAAACTAGCACCTCCCCCTATAAAAACTGTTTAGTTGCACCACAATAATTCAGCATTAACTCCTTGCTGATTAGAATTTTTCTTGGTTGAGCAAGGCAACAAAGGAACATTATTTGCATTTGTGCACAGGAAGGATTTGGGAATGAGTTATGGTTAGTATAGTATTTTAAAATGAAGTGAATCCACATAATTTAAAAAACCATGATGACCTTTAGCGACAGCAAGTAGGGATGATATGGCAGACATTGAAGAGGTTTTCACATGACTAAGGACATTAAACACATTGTTAATCTCATCTCATTTGACAGACTCGTGGGCAGAAGTTTATCCAGCTAGATTTGAGAAGAGAACATGACCTAACAAAGAGAAGGAAATTTGTTTTTCACAAGCCCAGAGCTAGTTAATATGTGATTTGATTAGCACTGGCTGTGTATTCATTTTTCTATAAGATAAATTTGTTCAATGCAAAGTGGTTGGATGTGAATCACTGAAATGTTTTAAATCCAGCCACTGAGACTGGAGAAGTGATATTTGGTTATGATCACAATGGGTTTCTTTGTTATTGTATGGTTAGATGATGGGCATTATGGGGAGCCTTTGAAAGTAAGTTGCTTGGAGTGCTTACGCGCATGACCAGTGTCACTTTACCTAAGAGCAAACCTAAGGCAAACATAAGTTGTAAAAGAGCATAATTCCCTAAGAGAGGGTTGGATGAAGATTAACAGATTTTCAAAGAATGTAGGTGATTTTATGGTAAACTTTTTTTATTTTATCATTTCAGTAATGTTATGTTCAGTTTTATTACCTGTAATCATTGTGAATTGCTTATGAAAACGACATGGATGAAACATTTCCTCTAGACTGCTCAGGCATATGCAGCAACACAGCAATTGGGAATGGGCCAAGAAGGTTATACACAAACAGTGCTGCCCTTGAGATGCATGCATGCGCAGCTGTATAACAATCCTAAAGGGACTGTACAGTGCAACAATTTGTGCGCTGAAGAAACATTAGAGCCTACTGAAAGGAATATGAAAACATTCATTTGGTTTGTTTTGTGGATGTTACTTCTGGTTTTGTAATGCTGAATTAAATTAAGTAATTTCATTGGTTGTTTTTGCAGGCTTGCTGCTTACTCGTTAGCTGTGGCAGAGTTTCTAGCTATTGTTAATTGGATATTTGAGCAAGTCAGCATGGTTAACTTGTAAGCTATGGTTCTTTAAGTCAATTATTAAAACATGATGGTAAATATAGGGAGCAATGGGCACCCTGCGTGTGCCATGTGCATTTAAAGTCTAATCTACACAAGATATGAAACTTTGTGTAGATTTTGTCCTTCCAAATAATTTGAATTATAATCTGAGGAAAAAATTGATGTCTGTCTCTGAGTTCTGCACCCTTTTGATAAGTATTCTGTCAATTTAAGCAATAGTAAAACTGTTCACCATGCTCCTTGTGTTACAGTTAGTATATTCCACTTGTGTTTTCTGTGTGCCTGGCCTTTCTTGAAAATATTTTGTATACAGAAAGACAATCAAGATACTAAGAAAAGTTATCCAAACAAAACATTTCCATATTTATTGTTGGCATCAAAGATCCTGCAAGAATTATGGCCAGATCACATTTCAGACATTTTTGGTACATACAACAGTTGTGGCCTCATTTCCTAGGGCAGGCACTGTGACAGGTAACTGCAACAACCTTTAAACACTTGCCACACTCCTGACCTGGGCTGAGACATCTTGAAGGAAGATGTCTCTTTATTTAAAATATTCCCCTTTTTATTTATGCAAATTGTACTCGATATTCCTTTAATGTTTTAGAAACATCAATTCGGTTAGCATGCTCACTCACTAGTCAGCCTCACTCTTGGATCACTCCAGTAACATCAACTTGAACTAAAGAGGAACAGAGAGAATTGCACCATGAACTGGAGAGTGAAAGAGGAGGAAAGGCATTTGAATTACTAATAGCCATAAGCAAATTAATAATCAGATTTAACAAGAGAGTTCTAAGAATTATCTTTAACCCAAGGTTTCTCCAACAGTCCAATTAATCTGGTATGTTGTGTATAGCTGCATCCTAAGTTACAATAAGCCTTTGCCGTTGTACTGTTAGTACGACTGCATCAAGAGGTATATAGTGCAGTGGCGGAAGGGAGAGGTGCTTTAGGCTGTTTCCACTTCTTTAAAGGCGTTGGTTTGTTTTTATTCATTTTGAAGATTGGCATGTCTACATTGGAAAGAACCACATAGCACTGAAGAATAAAATGGGATGAAAATACAACCAATATTTTATACTGATTCCATACTACCTTTCTTTCTCCAGGCAAGTATGCAATGCGGGATCTTGTGCATCGCCTTCCAGGGGGTTCAACACTGATGATGCTTTCTGATGACACTGTTGCTGCAGTTTGTTGTGCTTTACATGAAGTTACTATTAAGAACATGGAGAATGCCAAAGCATTAGCTGATGTTGGAGGAGTCGAGAAACTTGTAAATATTACAAGGGGGAAGGGAGAAAGGCAAGTATTCAAGTGGGAAACATAATGTGATAAATATTGTAATTTGCATTTTCTGTTGCAATCCCAGCTGATGTTATGACTGGACAAGCCTGAGTACAAGTATGGAACCTGGCTTGATAGACCCTAACTTTTATTTTTTGTTTAGATACATGGAAAGTGGCTACTGAACAGAGTCATAGGAGTTAGCTGATGAGCTTTTAACAAAAGAATAAAACATTTATTAAACAAAAAATGAACTATATTACAATACTCCTTCACCAACACCTGTACCTTTACAGATATGTACAATTTCGTAAGGATAACACAAGTTACAAAAATTATCTTATGCTCTAATGTTCACCGTAAGTACGCAGTGCATGTAAACCAATGGACGACCTGTGGTCAGGCACACCACACTCTGAAACTAAGTGACAGATGCAACCCCAAATGGATGCTATGGATCTCTCCTCAGCTACCCCCCCAGATGCTTATCACACAGCGAGCCAATCAGTCTCACTGAACTCCGCCTTTCACACAAGGGTTTCTAATCTCCACTCCCAAAGAGCCACTTTGGAATCTTTGAAACAGACATTCTCTCAGGCGCCTTCTGCAAGGGTCCACCTCCAGGGTTTTGAACTCTCCTTCCATTGTTCCTCTCCCCTGGATCACCCCAAGCATACAAGTTTCCTTCCACACACACACTCTCTCTGACTCAGCTGTGCCACTGCTTCACATGCTCATAGTAAAAAGTTACAGACCTTTGGCTATCCCCATGGATTTCCTGGCTTCTCCCAAGCCTATATTGCTTTAAATCTGTGTCCTGCAGCTTTCTCCCTCTAAGCTTAGAGCCTTCCTCTCTACTCCTTACTTTCACTTCCACAGAAAAGGACCTTTTCCAGATTCTTGTCCTTCGACCAGACTGACCTCTTGTGACCTTTTCTGTTCCACTCCCCTTGATTTGGGGACTTCCTTCTTTAGTTCCTGGAATCTGCTCCTGAAGTTCCTTCTCCTGTGCCTAACTTCTTCTGGTGGCTGGCTTCAACTTTAGTTTGGAACTTGCTATCTGTCCCTCTGCTATCCAGGCTCACTGGGATCCTGGCTTCAACTGAACTTATGCTGCTATGTGTGTGCGTGTGTGTGTTATTAAACTTAAACATATACCTTATTCCTTGCACACCGAAATACAAATAACTTAAGCTATCTCTATTTCCTAACACATTCCCAATGTAACTTTCGCACACCATGGTTATATGTAGCAACTCAGTGCTAGGAATTAGGTACTGTTCTTAGCTGTCCATTCTTAATATGAGATGTCTCTCTGTGGCCCATGTGAAATTTTTTCTCCCCTCTTCATTGTCTGTTGGTCATAGCTGTGCATTACCCTGTCTACTTTTAACCTTTTGGCCTGAGAACACTTGATACAATCTTGCTGCAAGAAGGTGAAGATAGCCCTGTCCATTTCTGTTATCTTTAGAATTATGGTACCAATTTGTACAGTGGAGCTCTTGCCAAGAACAAATGACTCAACAACCAGTACAGGTGATTTTAAGGCTGTCAACTGACAGCCATTCTCTCTCCAGAAAGGTGAAGAAATGCCAAAATACAACTCTTGCAAGGCTATAAAAGGCTTCCGTATCATTTCAAAGCCAACACTCAAGCAATTACCTACCTGACTGATATTATTCAGTTGAGGCTTTCAATGGCATGAAGTTGTTTGCTCTTTGCCAGCACGCCCAGGGTACTGGGCAGACAAAATAGCTATTGAGGATGCAGCAAAAAATGTCTTTAATTTGGGATGGCATATTAGTTTAGGAGCTTTTACAAATTTGGGTAGTGTTGATTATTTGGTTGAGGGACTACCATCTATTTGTTGATAATTGGCTGGTGAGAGCCAAGAAAAATTCAGGCAAACTGTTCAGGAATTTACAGCTTTCAGAAATAGTTAAGGAACATTTTCATATCAGCAAGATCCTTTGGCCCATACTAGATCTATTCTGTCTTTCAAAAGAATGCTCTTGGTAGAATTGCAGATTTGCAAATTTACCAGTTGCTGTTACTTCTCTATCACTAGATCAAAATCCTGGAACTCCCTTCCTCAGAGTATTTTGGGTGTAAATATACCACATGCATTGTAGTAGTTCCAAGAAGGCAGCTCACCGCCACCTTCTTAAGGGCAGTTAAGGATAGACAATAAAAATACTGGCCTGGCCATCGTGCTCACGTCCTGTGAAAGAATAAAGAAAACAAATTGGGTAACTCTGAAAGTCACCACAGATGCAAGGTCCAAATGGCTGCCCTCTGTGCTGTATATTTCTGAGAGAAACCATAACTATTTTTAGAAATGGAGTTGTAGCATCTGGTAATTTATGGGACAATCCAATGTGAATTTATTTCTGCATGATCTTTTAAAAGATACTAATCTATCTGTCATATTTCATAACAACCATTGTGTAGGCAATAGTTTAATTCCTGGATTGAGGAATATTAATTATTAACAGAAAATGTAAAAAAATACACAGCAGGTCAGGTGGAAAGGGAAATAAAGTTGACGTTTCAGGTCTGTGACCTTTCAGCAGAACTGGGAAATTAGAGATATAACCAGTTTTAAGCAACCATAGAAGCAAGGCAGGGGAAATAGGAACAGGGTAGAGAAGGCAGAAGTGATTTCAATGGCAAAAGGGATGATGGAGCAAGTAAACAAACAAAAGATGAGCCAAAAGGATAAAAGCAAAATACTACACATACTGCAAATCTGAAATAAACATGGAAAATGCTGGAAATACATATTTCCAACATTTTTATGATTTTGTTATGGGTCTAGAGCAGTTGTAGATGGCAATAGATAAATCATGACCTGCACCTGTTGTCAGAAAAAAGGTGGCTGTGATCTGAAGGTCGAGTCGGGAAGTCTGTAAAGCACCTGATCAAAAAATGAGATGCTGTTCCTCAAGCTTCTGTTAAATTTTATTGGAAAAGTGAAGGAGGCAGAGGGTCTGAACATCAGAGTTGGGGCAGAGAATTAAAATGGCGAACAACTGGAAGCTCAGGGTCACACTTGCAGACTGAACTGAATTATTAAACTAGAAACAGGAACAGGAGTGGGTTTTACGACCCCTCAAGCAATGTTCTGATAGAAATCGCATACTGCATTTCCTTACTGAAGTTTTATTCTGGAATGATTGCTGACTGAATTGGATTAATAGTATACTATTTTATAGGTTGAATTGTTATTTTAATATTTATGCTTAGTTTTGTATCTCATTAAGGTATTCTCTGAAAGTAGTTAAAGCAGCAGCTCAAGTTTTAAACACACTGTGGCAATATCGTGACCTTCGCAGCATTTATAAAAAGGTAACTCCCAATATACAATTGTTTTTGATTAGAAATCAATAATCTAATCATTGTATTTTTCCCCCACATGATTTTGTTTTGTGTTTGCAGGATGGTTGGAATCAAAGCCATTTCATTACACCAATTTCTACTCTGGAACGTGACAGACACAAATTCTCCACATCTCACCCATCCTTATCAACAACCAATCAGAATATGTCACCTGTTCTTCAATCGGGTCAGTAGTTCATGGTTATCTAAAGAAAATAACTATTGTAATTCCGACTGATGCTCCAATAGCTATAAAAGTAATGGAAATGTTTTGTAACTGAGGCACCAACCTGGTGAAGCTACATCACAGAACTACTATTCACAATTTATATTTATATTAATGATTTGGACTTTGGAATCAAAAATACAATTTTTAAATTTGCGGATGACACCAAATTTTTTTGTGGGGGGCGGTGAGGTGTGGGCAGAGTGAGCGGTAGTTGATACTGACTGCAACAAGTTACAGAAGGACATTAATTAACTTGCAGAATAGGCAAATGAAGCTCAACAAATGTGAGGCAGTACATTTTGCTAGGAAGAATAGGGAGCTTACTTATTACTTGGAAGGTGCAAGTCTAGGCAGAGTAGAGGAACAAAGGGATCTGAGCTCAAATACACCAATTGTTAAAAGTTGTGCCACAGGTTTGCAAGGCCATTTTTTTTTTAAAGCAAGCTATGCACTTGACTTTATTTCTAGAAGGGTATTTCTAGAAGTGTCGAACTGAAAATTGGGATGTTGTGCTTAACCAGTATCAAGCCTTAGAGTACTGTGTGCAGCTCTTGTCGCCATTTAATAAAAATGGTTTGTTTATTCTTGCATGGAATGTGGGTGCCACTGGCAAGGCCAGAATTTGTTGCCCATCCCTAATTGCCCTTGAACTGAATGGCTTTCTAGGCCATTCCAGAGGACAGTTAAGAGTCAACCAAATTGCTGTGGTCCTGGAGTCACATGTAGGCCAGACCAGGCAAGGATGGCAGATTTCCTTTACTTAGGACATGAGCGAACCATTACAGGCGGGTTTTACAAAAATCAATAGATTTATGGTCACCATTACTGAGACTAACTTTGAATTCCAGATTTTATTAATTGAGTTTGAATTCCACCAACTGCTGTGGTGGGGTTTGAACCTGTGTTCCCAGAGGGTTAGCTTAAGCCTTTGGATTAGTAGTCCAGTGACATTACCACTATGCCACTGTCTCCTTTGGAGTGGGTACGGAGAAGATTTCTGAGGATGATGCGAGAAAAACATGGGTATACATATCGGCAAAGGATTGATGGGCTGTGTATCTTTTCTCTTGGAAAATAGAAGGCTGAGGGATGACCTAATAGAGTCTTTAAAATTATGAAAGGTTTTGATAGAGTGGATATAGAGAGAACTTTTTTTTTGTTGGGAAGAGCATAACTAGAGGCTATCAATATTTGGTAGTCACCAAGAAATGCAACAGGGATTCAGAAGAAACTTCTTTACCTGAAGAGTGGCAGCAATGTAGAACTTGCTACCACAGGAAGTGGTTAAAGCGAATAGCATAGATGCATTTAAGGTGAAGGCGAACATATGCAGGAGAAGGGAATAGATGATTCCAATGGTAGATTTCGATGGGAAAAGATGGGAGGAGGCTGGATTGGAGTATAAACAGTGGTTGGGTGCTGTATGTGACACATTCTATGTAATTCTGTCTGCAGGTAAGAAATCCAGTACTGTATTCTGTACATACTATGTATTAAGTTTGTCAACTGAAGTTTGTCACTTTTAAAAGAAATGAAATTGATTGACCTTTTAGGTTAAAGCTCTGCTATTATTGTGAATGTATTGTTTCTGATCTTGCTGTTATCATAAATGTTGATGCTCAGAAAACTTGCGTTTTAGCAGTGCAAATATAGTGCATAATTATACAGCCATAAAGTGGTTTTACTGTGTCCTGGAAACCTTTTCTTCCTTATAAACACTTGTGTTACCTTGGACAGAGACTGTAAATTCCATGTGAAATAGCATCATAAGTGTGCTAGAACATAAATGCTTGAATGGGGCCTAAACTACAGGATGTAAACTAAAGATTGCTTAATAGTATAAAAGCAAAATACTGCAGATACTGGAAATCTGAAATGAAAACAGAAAATGCTGAAAAAAACTCCGGTCTGGCAGCATCTGTGGAGAGAGAAACATATATTTCGAGTCCATATAACTCTTCAAAGCTCTCTTCTCCACAGATGCTGCCAGACCTACTGAGTTCCAGCATTTTCTGTTTCAATTGCTTAATAGTACTCTGGTTTATCTATGCTAATGCTGAAATTTTTGATTTAATTATGTCCAATAATTGTGCACTCATTGTTAAACTCTTGCATTACAATTTAGTACAGTGATAACATTCAAATCTACATAAGTGAATAATGCCTGGAATACAATCAGCCTGGAATTGTCTGAAAATTCTTGGTGTTAAGTGCCAGAGCAGAATTTTTTTGAGGAAATTTACATGTAACTGATTTATTATGTTGGTGTTGTGCCAAAGCACCACTATGCACAAATTTCCTTCAATCATGTGCACTGCTCCCCAGTAACATCTGTCAAACCCCCTCTTGATTGTGAACATAGCTGCATCATCATACAAAACAATAGAGAACACAAATTTCCTGCATTTGTGTCCATTATGAATTGACTTAAGTTTCTGCCCAAAACTTTAGGCACAGCAAGACCCAAAGCCACTCTTTTTGCTTTTTACCTCACAGAGGCTTACAATGTATTTTCTACATTTTGATACTTTATTTATGGTGGCATCAGATTCTGTTGCATTTAAAAAGAGAAAGTTCCACTGTTGTATTTTCTTATGAAATGCCATTTCACATTTAACATTAGCAAGATAAGTAGAGACATAATAGCATATGTTCTGCATTTTCCTCAACCTCTGGTTATTCATGTTGATTTCCACTTTTATCTTGCACCAGTTTTCATGTCCAGGTATATGCTGAAGTAATTGTCAGGAAAATTCAAAGCAAGTTGCCACCAATATCACATAAAAGCAGGTGTAAGTTTCAGGGTAAATTGATTTGAGGAAATTCCAGCTTGTTGCCTTCAACTTCTTTTCAGTCTCAATTAGTAAATGCCCCTTCCATTACCATACATGTGTAATATTTCTATCATATAATATAAATGAATGATACAAGCAAAATGCTGGAAACGCTCATAAGATTAACAAGTTGCATTTATAAAGCACTTTTAACACATCCAAGATACTTCATAGGACCATTATCAAACAAAATTTGACACTCAGCTGCACAAGACAATATTAAGGCAGATGGCCAAAGACTTGGTCCAAGAGAGAGGTTTTAAGGAGCATCTTAAAGGAGGAGAGTGTTTTAGGGGGGAAATTCCAGAGCTTCAGGCCTTAGCAGTTGAAGACACAACTGCCAGCAATTAAGATCTGGGCCGTTCAAGAGGCCAGAATTAGATAAGCATTGATATCTTGGAAGGTTGTAGGTCTGGAGGAGATTACAGAGATAGGACATGGAGCAGGGAATTTAAACAGCGTAGAGACAGCGCAACCAGGAGCAGGAATATAAACAGCGTGGAGAAGACAAGACCAGGAGCAAGGATATAAACAGCACAAAGAAGGTGAGACCAGGAACAGGGATATTAGCAGCATGGACAAGACGAGACCAGGAGCCTGTTAGAGTCTGCATTCAGAAAGAAGAATCAAGCTGTGACACCACAGGGAGGCAGGTAGGTGAGTATTTCCTATTTGTTTTATCTAAACTAGGGAATAAACTGGCAAACCTTCATTTTTCCTTAAAAGTAAGGCTTATTATTACTAGTAAAGTGTATTAGTAGGGTTTATCAGTATTAGTAAGATTTATTAGTCTTGCTAAGATTTATCAATAGAGATTTATTAGCATGGTAAAGGTTTATTAGCAGTAGTAAGAATTATTAGAAGTAGCAAGGTTATTAAGTAACAAGGCAGAGGGGCATGTTAGTCGGTTGGTGAAAAAGGCATATGGGACACTTCCCTAATCAATCGAGGCATAAATTACAAAAGTAGGGAGATCATGTTGGAGTTGTATAGAACCTTGGTGAGGCCACAGCTGGACTACTGTGTGCAGTTCTGGTCGCCACATTATAGGAAGGATGTGATTGCACTGGAGGGGGTGCAGAGGAGATTCACCAGAATGTTGCCTGGGATGAAACATTTACATTATAAAGAGAGATTGGATAGACTTGGGTTGTTTTTGTTGGAGCAGAGAAGACTGAGGGGTGACCTGATTGAGGTGTGCAGGATTGAGGGGCATGGACAGGATGGATAGGGAGCAGCTGTTCCCCTTAGTTGAATGGTCAGTCACAAGGAGACATAAGTTCAAGATGAGGGACAGGAGGTTTAGGGGGAATGTGAGGAAAAATTTTTTTACCCAGAGGGTGGTAACGGTCTGGAGTGCACTGCCTGGGAGTGTGGTGGAGGGGAGTTGCCTCACATCCTTTAAAAAGCACCTGGATGAGCACTTGGCACGCCATAACATTCAAGGCTATGGGCCAAGCGCTGGTAAATGGGGTTAGGTAGGTGAGGTGTTTCTCACGTGTCGGTGCAGACTCGATGGACTGAACTGCCTCTTTTGCACTGTGATCCTGTGAAAAATGCCAGGGCTGCCCCAACATCGAGTGCATATCCTTTGCTATGTCGGAACTCCAGGATGCTTCCCATGAACTGGATAACCAATTGTACAGGAAGTGTCGTCAGTTACAGCGGCTTGAGCTCTGGGTTTCAGAACTTGAGCAGCAAGTGGTGCATCTATGAGGTTGAGACCTTCATGGAGAGATGTTTATAGATGTGGTCACACCTCAGCTTAAGAGTATGCAGAGATAAAGGGAATGAGTGACCACCAAACAGGCAGTTAGTGCAGGAGTCCCCTGAGTGCATCCCACTCTCCAACCAGTATTCAGTTCTGAATACTGATGAGTGTGATGGTGTAGTACATCGTAATCTCCAGATTACGTCTGGTACCATCCACAGGTGACTATAGAAATAGGATAAAGCAGATGAATGCATGGCTGGAGAGATGGTGCAAGAGGGAGGGCTTTTGATTCTTAGCATATTGAGACCAGCTTTGGGAGTGGTGAGTCCAGGCAGGTTGAACCTTTATAGAACAGGGACTGAGTTCCTTGCGAGGCGATTTGCTGGTGCTATTGACGAACATTTAAACTAACTGGACACGGGTGTGGCAATCAAGATAATTGAGTGGAATACCAAGGTGCACAGAATACTGGGGGAGAGACAGACAGAGCACTAGGGTAGGGAATAGTAAGTTATTAGTTGGGGCCAGAGTCAGGGAAAAAGTAATAAGGCCTAAATCAGGTTTACAGTGAATGTATAGAGTGAGGTAAATAAGTTCGGTGAATTAACAATGCAGATTGCCATATGGAAATATGATGTGGCTATAACAGAGAGCTGGCTCAAAGAAGGGCAGGACTCAATGTTAAACATTCCTGGATACAAGGTGGTCAGGAAAGATAGGAAAGGAAGAAAAGAGGGAGGGGTGGTGTATTGATCAAGGAGAGCATTGCTGTGCTAGAGAAGGAGGGTGTCTAAGGGGTCAAGGACATAATCGATTTGGTTGGAGCTAAGGAACAAAAAAAGTGCAGTTACATTGCTTGGTGTGGCCTATAGGCTACCAACTAATGGGGAGGATGTGGAGGAACTTATTGGCAAGGAAGCTACTGAGATTCAAGAATTATAGAGTAGTTATAATGAAGGACTTATCTGAATAAACTGGGATAGTAGAAGTGTAAAGGTCAGAGAGGGGCAAGAGCTCTGGTGTATGTTCAGGAACATTTTCTACAGTGTGGTTCCAGTCCAATGGGAAAGGAGGCACTGCTAGACCTGGTTCTTGAGCAAGAGATGTGCCAAGTGTCAGTTGGAGAACATTTAGGGGGTCAGTAATCATTTTATCATAACGTTTAAGTTGGCAATGGACAAGGAACAATCCAGAAGAAGAATAATTGACTAGGGGATAGTCAACTTCATTGAGGTAAGAAGGGATCTGGGCTGAATTAATTGGAGTCAGAGGTTGGCAGGAGGAAAAACAGTAGCTGAACAGTCAGCTGCCTTCAAAGGAGTGTGTTCAGGTACTGTCAAAGCACATTCCCTCAAAAGGGAAAGCTAGAGCAAACAAAGCCAGAGTTCACTAAAAGGTGTGCTAATGGTAGATGTCAGGTTGAAAATTCAATTGAGAACCAGGCTGAATAAGGACGGTTTAGAGGGGAGGTGAAAAAGCAAGTAAGAGAAGCAAAGAGGGAGTATGAAAAGAGGCTGACAGCTAACATGAAAGAGAACCTAAAGTCGTCTTTAGATATATAAATAGTAAAAGGTGGGAAAAGGAATAGTAGGGCCAATTAGGAACCAAAAAAGGGATTAACACATGGAGGCAGAAGGCATAGGTGTTAAATGAATACTTTGCTCCTGTGTTTATCAAGAAAGAATATGCTACCCAGGCCATGATGAAACAGAAGGTAATTCAGACACTAGAAGTGTTTAAAATTGAGATATTGGATAGGCTGTCTGTATTTCAAGTTGATAAAGCACTAGGATTGGATGAGATGCATCCAAATATACTGAGGGGAAGTGAGTGGAAATCGCAGGGGCACTGACCATAATTTTTCAGTCTTCCTTAAACTCGAGGGTTATGCCAGAGAATTGCAAATGTTAAACCCTTGTTCAAAAAAGGGTGTAAAATTATAGCAGATGGGGCTGGCACATACAGGTTTAATATGGGAATGAATACAGTACTGCCCACAGTGATGTAAGAAGGAGACCAAGACCTAGGGTCGGTGTGGTGTTGGCCAGAGATGTTAGGATCTAAGATGGGGATAGCTCCATGCCTGTACCCTTACTGTAACTTGTACATAGTTGCAAGTAGTTAATAAAGACTGCAAAGACTTCTTTAACAGACATGTTCTGTAACCAACAGCATCCCAACAAAAATAAGTCCAGCAACTACAGGTCAGTCAGTTTAACTTTGGTGGGGAAACTTCCAGAAATGATAATCTGGGACAAAATTAATAGTCATGTGAACAAATGCAGTTAATTAAGGAAAGCCAGTACACATTCTTAAGGAAAATTGTGTTTAACTAACTTGCTAAGCAAGTTTTTTGTTTGAAGAGATAAGAGGGCTGATGAGGGCAATGTTGTTGTTGTGGTTTGTCATGTTTTTATAATGATATAAAAGAAGCAATCACTTAAAAGGGATTGGATAAACACATCATGGGTTCATTTATTGAGACTAGGCACATAAGAATCTTGAAAAATACCAACAGAGCTATTTATGCTGTGCACTGCTTAAAAGCAAAAGTGAAACTAAAACTGGATCACATGACACACTTCCTTTCTAGTGATATCATGCTGCAATTCTTTAAAGCATATTACAACATGGACTTCCAAAAGGCACTTTGTACAATGCTGCAGGAGGGACTGGAGCATAGTTTATAGCCCATGGAGTAAAAGGGACAGTAGCAACATGGATATGAAAATGGCTGAGTGACAGGAAACTGTAGTAGTTAATGGATATTTTTTGAGTTGGAGGAAGGTTTGTAGTGGCGTTCCCCAGGGTTCAGTGTTGGGTCCCTTGCCTTTTCTGATGCATATTAATAACCTTGTTGTACAGGGCATAATTTCAAAGCTTGCAAATGATACAAAACTTGGAGGTGTTGTGAACTAAGAGGGAAAGTATAAAACTTCCATGGTACATTGACAAGTTGATAGAATGGGTGAACAGGTGGCAGAAGAAGTTCAATGTGCCCCTGAACGCCAACCACCACCACCACCACCTCACCAACCTCCTCGTCCTTTAAGCACTTGAGGTTAAAAAAAAAGTCAGGCTTCCCACTCCTGCCCATGCCAAACATTTTATGGCATGGGGAGTGTATTATTAGGGTCAATTGGCTTGATAACGAACCTAATTGACCCTTAATTCATTTAAATATGGCAGGTGGCCTGCCAATTTCAGCACTTACTTGCCCCCTCGCCTGTATTGTGGGGGGGTCAGCGGGAAGGTGTGGGATGGGTGCCACCCTATTTTACATGCTCCCCCTCCCCCCATGGGAAATATTCCTGCCGGGACACACACAGTTCAGTTCTTAAAGTAATTGGTAAAAGAAACAAAAGCAATATGAGAGAGAGCTTTTTCACGCAGCAAGTGGTTAAGGTTTAAAATACACTGCCTCAAAGTGGAGGCTGGTTCAATCGAAGCATTCAAAAATCTGTTTATCTGCAAAGGAAGAATGTGCAGACATGATGAGCTGAATAACTTCATTCTACGCTGTAACAATTCTGAGACAAACCTTACAAAGGTGTGAGGGAGGGGTGGAAATTTGAAGCAAATTTGGTGAAATGCTCAGGTCAAAGTGAAAATAGAAAGCAGCATTTTCTTTGATTTACTGGAAGAAGGGTTCAGATTGGGATGCCTTGAGTAGACTAGAACACAGAATGTGCAGCATATCTTATAAAAAAAGGCAACACCTTTTTATTTGGAGGAAGTAAGTGAAATTATATATATTTTTTAAAAGTAGTTGAATGTGAGAACGTCTTCATCCAGGAAGAAGATAGTGATGGTGGGTGGAGACTTGTAGGGCCACTACTCAGAAAAAGCAGAGGGCCAGATGCCATCATGAGGGGAAGATGGAGGTTAAAACGATTGAGCAAATAGTAAAAAGATTCAATTGGGGCTGGGAAACTAGAATTGGTATAAATGGTGGAGGGCCCTGCGCTTAGTTACAGACCTTTTGTTTTTTACCCATCCTTTTCACTGTTCATCTGTAAATTCAAGAGACATTAAACATTAACCCTACCTTCTCTCCACAGAAGCTGCCTGACCTGAGTATTTCCAGAATCTTTTTTTGGTTTGCAGTTCCTGCAGTATCTTGCCAAAGTTATTCCTCAACCAATGTTTACAATTTTAAAAACTGGTTATCTGGTCATTGTCACATTTCCCTTTGTGGTACTTTGCTGTGAGCAATTCAGCTGCTGCACTTCATACAAAAAAATCTACATTGGCTGTAAAGTACATGATGTCTTGAGGTTGTAAAAAATGCTAAGTGAATGCAAGATTTTCTTTGTATTTTAGTTTTTGATTTGGTGCGAATAAAATATCTTGTTCACAGTGGCTAGCACAACCTCTTCACCAGCACTCTTGGGAATCAAGGATCAACGCTCTAACTATGAAAAGGCAAAGACATCTATGCAATATTACAACAGCCAAGGAGACAATATGACACACGCAGATTTAACTATAGGTAAGGAATGGAGTGATTACAATTTTGTTTATAAGGTCAGGCCTTTTTTTTAAAAAAAAAGTACTAAATATGTCATTTCTTTTTAAAATTGGAGCTTTTCTTAGGTCAGCATTTGCTCTGCAAACTGTTTAAAAATCAAATTTACTTTAGGTTTTGTATTGGTCTCTATAAATTAGAGTACTTAACAATATAATGGTAGTGAATTGAAATTGTACTTTAATCCAATTTTTTTCACTTTGTCACATGCACAATCTTATTATTCCATTTTTATTTTTCCAGATTTTGTATTCAGATTTACACTCTATTCTCTGCAACTTTTCAATTTTAATGTATAACACTGCTGGACTTTCTACCCTAACTCAACTATAAGTATAACATTGTTACTAATCAGTCGTTATTACATTTACTATTAGTGTTACCAATCTATTTACATTGGAAATGACATTCTTAATTGAAATACAGTATGACATTGCATTTTTTGTTTCTTGTGTTTTACTTTCGCATGTTTTTTTTTAATCCACACCCTGTTAGCTGAGTAATTGTAAATGCAAGTGTAGTATATCCCTTTTCCATGTTAATTGTATTGTTGTATAGGTTCCAGTAAACCTTCACCTATTTACATCGGTTCCTATTCTTCACCAGCAAGAGAGGAATCCAGACGACTTCATGTAAGTATTGAATACCTCAGAGATCATGTAAGGTGATGCATTTTTACATCTGAGCATTCCATAAATCTTTAGAGCATGGCAAAATACTAGGTAGAAAATTGAGAGCACAATGGCCTTTGCATCTTTTAATTTGGGTTCAACTGAGACAAATAAGTCTTGTTTTTCTATAGTTCTTGAATCTTTTTTGAAATGAGATCATGCAGTTTCAATCCATATCTCAGTAAATATTTGATATGAATTGATCAATAGAAACAATTATAAAGTTCAGATTTCAAAAAAAAGTAAATATTCTTGATGTATTAGGAGGTTGGGGTCAGGAATAAATTTGCTGAAAAGTTATCATTTGAGTACACAATATTGCGTTTGAGCTTTGTGTATCTTATCTATGAATTTGTGACATGATCTTGAATGCAAGCTTCATTTTTCAACAGTCAAGTGCCTTAATTTTAGCTTTGACTTTTCTGCATAGTTTTGTTTTCCTCTGGTTTGGTGGTTGAAAAGAATTGAGATTGCCAATTGTTTAGTTCCTGATTTTATATTAGTCCTCTGCAAACAAATACAACTGTTCCTGCAGCTTCACTCTTTTGTAAATTGGTTAAAAATTTTCGTTTATGTAGTTGTTATGAATTCAGGTCTGCCATATGAACATTATCAAGTTTCGAGGCACTAGCTACTCCTGCAAGCAGTGAGTGTCTCTTTATACTTACATAATAGTGTAAATTTGGGTTGGAGCCGTGTAGCAATGATGCCCTTTAGGAAGGGAGTTACAGCGTTTTGACCCACTTCCAAGTCAGGATAGTGTGACTTGGAGGGAAACTTGTGGGTGGTGTTCCCATGCATCTGCTACCCTTGTTCTTCTAGGCGGTAGAGGTCATGGGTTTGGAAGGTGCTGTCAAAGGAGCCTGGATGAGTTCCTGCAGTGCTTCTTGTAGATGGTACAGACTGCTGCCACTATGCATCAGTGATGGAGGGAGTGAATGTTTAAGGTGATGGATTGGGTGCCTATCAAGCAGACTGCTTTATTCTGTGTGCTGTCAAGCTTGGGTGTTGTTGGAGTTGCACTCATCCAGGCAATTGGAGAGTATTTCATCAAACTCCTGACTTTTGCCTTGTAGATTGTGCACAGGCTTTGGGAAATCAGGAGGTGAGTTACTTGCCATAGAATTCCTAACCTTTGACATGCTACTGTATTTATATGGTTAGTCTAGTTCTGGTCAAGCACAGGATGTTGACAGTGGGGGTTTCTGCTGTTGTAATGGAATTGAATGTCATGGGACAATGGTTAGGTGCTCACATTGAAAGGGGTCATGTGGCATGAATGTTACTTACCACTTATCAGTCTAAACCTGAATGTTGTTCAGGTCTTGCTGCATATGGACACAGACTGCTTCGGAGTCATAGAGTCACAGTGGTCTACAGCACAGAAGAAGGCCCTTCAGCCATTGAGTCTGTGCCGGTCAAACAAGTACCTAACTATTCTATTCCCATTTTCCATCTCCAGGCCCATAGGGTTGTATGCCATGGTATTGCAAGTGCACATCCAAATACTTCTTAAATGTTATGAGGGTTTCTGCCTCTACCATCCTTTCAGGCAGTGAGTTCCAGATTCCCACCACCCTCTGGGTGAAAAAAATCTTCCTCACAACGCCTCTAAACCTCCTGCCCCATATCTTAAATCCATGCCCCCTAGTTATTGATCTCTCCACCAAGGGGAAAAATTCCTTCCTGTCTACCCTATCTATGCCCCTCATTTTATACACCTCAATCATGTCCTTCCGCTCAATCTCCTCTGCTCCAGGGAAAATAACCCTAGTCTATCCAATCTCTCCTCATAACTAAAACTCTCCAGCCCAGGCAACATCCTGGTAAATCGCCTCTGCACTTTCTCTAATGCAATCACATCCTATAATGTGGATTCCAGAACTGCATGCAGTACTCTAACTGTGGCCTAACCAGCATTTTATACAGTTCCAGCATAACCTCCCTACTCTTATATGCTATGCCTTGGCTAATAAAGGCAAGTATCCCATATGCCGCCTTAACCACGTTATCTACCTGTCCCGCTACCTTAAGGGACCGTTGGACATGCACACCAAGGTCCTTCTGATCCTCGGTACTTCCCAGGGTCCTGCCATTCATCGTGTATTCCCGTGCCTTGTTTGTCCTGCCCAAGTGTATCACCTGACACTTATCTGGATTAAATTCCATTTGCCACTGACCAGCCTGAGTATATCCTCCTGTAATCTAAGGCTATCATCCTCATTATTTACCACCCCACCAATTTTCGTGTCATCCACCAACTTACTGATCAGCCGCCCTACGTTCAAGTCTAAATCGTTTACATATACCACTCTGTCTCTTGGAGTCACAAAAGGTGCTGAACATTGTGTAATAATCAGTGAATATTCCCACTTCTGACTTTATGATGGAAGGAAGATCATTAATGAAGTAGCTGAAGATGACTAGGCCTAGGACACAACCCTGAGGAACTCCTGCAGCGATGTCCTGGCACTGAAATGATTGACCACCAAAAACCACAGCCACCTTCCTTTGCTAGTTATGACGCTAACCAGTGGAGATTTTCTCCCTGATTCCCATTACCTCCAGTTTTGCTAGGGCTCCTTGATGCCACACTCTGTCAAATGCTGCATTGATGTCAAAGACATTCACACTCCCCTCATATCTGGAATTCAGCTATTTTGTCCATGTTTGAACCAAGGCTGTAATTAAGTCAAGAGCTGAGTGACCCTGATGTAACCCAAACTGCGCGTCAGTGAGCAGGTGATTGCTGAGTAAGTGTCTCTTGATAGCACTGTCAATGACTCCTTCCATTCACTTTGTTGATGATTGTGTGTAGATTGATGGGTGGTAATTAGCCGTGTTGGGATTATCCTACTTTTTGTGGACAATCACTTGGCAGTTAACACCAGTACAAACAGGCAAAGAGTGGCAAAGTCAAGATTAAGTGGGAATGAGATTTTGTCTATTAAAGACAAGAATACATCACTTGAAATCTATTAAGCTAATGAAATTTCCTTCTCAGCCCTCAAAAAGTATTATATTTGTCTGGAATATTCATGAGAACAAATTTGTAAATTGTTTTCACAAAAGCCAGTTTATAAAGTGGACAGTATTACTTCTTAAAAGAAAGTGTAGCTGAGATCAACTGGTAAAAACAGAAAATCACAGTTTCTGGGTTTTTCCAGTACATCACCAGATCAGTAGTGATTCATCCCATAGAATAAACTTCATATATGACAGACATATTATGAAAGCAAGATGGACAAACCCACAGCATTTATTCCAATTTTTTTTTAAGATTTGGATCTTATTTGGCAACATTAAATATATATTGATATTATACTACATCTAATTTATGTGCATCAGTTAACTGTATTAATTTTAACCTTTTATTACAGCATCCACAGATGTACTATGCCCAAGAAGAATCAAACAGGAGAAATTATGATACATATAGAATGTATATGCAGTCTCCACACAGTTACGAAGACCCCTATTTTGATGACCAAATGCATTATCCAACAGCCACTGATTATACATCGCAACATGGACTAAAAACATCAACTAATTATGTAGACTTGTATTCCACTACACGGCCGACTTACAGAGCAGACCAATACCCAGGATCCCCAGACTCCTGGGTTTAACACTTGGAAGGCAAAATTGAAAAAAAAAAACTTATTTTTCCTCTGTTTCTAAGATATTTGATTGTAAGTGATCATCGATGTAAAAGATTTCTAGTGGAGACAATGTGAATGTAACCTTAAGGAAGGAATTCGGGATGTGCTTTTTAACAAGGAAATCATAGAAGGAACTGCAAAGGAAAATTGATGGGGAGAGTCTTTTAACTCTGTCTAGATGTTAGGTTTCATATGTGTAGCTCTTGTAGTTTGGTGGAGGTGTGGGCCATGTGATGAAAGGTTTGAGGTGGAGGAAAATAATTGGGGAGTGTGTGGGCCAATGAAATGTGAAACTTTTGTGAATAAAGTCTTACTCTTGGTTTGTACAGACATTTTAAATATATACCCTTTTTTGTTTAACTAAAATAATGAGCCTTCAAATTATGTATTCCATGTCCCCTTGTAAATTTGCTTTCTTTGATGTAAATATGGAAATGCCATATGAACAAGGATTGCTGTCATTTCTAAAAGCAGTGTCCTATATTGAAATTGTTTAAAATCCAAGTATCGTACAATAGATATTATTCTAAATGAAAGTAAGTCACATTTTATTTTAAAGGAGTTTTGTAATTTCAAAGAATATGCATTTCCCAGTAAACTGAATACTTATTTTTCCATTCCCATTCTGTGGCTAGTTTCACTGCCATTTGCTATATGCATTTATAAATAAATGTGATCATTTCATTCACTGAAGCTTTTTGTTCATGTTTTTGTTCAAGGTTTGATCATTTTGCACAAGTTTAACCATTCAAGGTAGAATTGATGTATTTGGTATCTAGATGTTCATGTTTATTAATTTTGCATTTGCCGATTATGATTCTATTTTAAATAGGATTCAACCAGCCTTTTGCTTTTATGACTGTAATTCTGTGTTAGTCTTTAACTCTTCTCTTGGCCTCCTAATTTTGGTTCATATTTATTTTACTTTTAATTTTACGTCCTTAAAACATCTAGCAGGAAATTTGGGTCAGTATAGTAATTTCCAAACGTTTGCTTGAATATGCTTTGTAAATTTCCTTTTCATTTCTCAGATCTTCCTGATCTCTCTCTGGTTTTAAAAACAAATGCTCACTTTCCTCAGAGTGGTACACATGGCATAAGTTGAAACCCTATATAAACATACAATGAGGATGTTTGAGTTCCTTTTATCCTATCATTCCTCTATTTCTGCCCTACCACACATTATTATTTTACTTTTCACCATTAGTAATTAATATAGGCAACTATGATTTGATTCCAATTCAAGCCTAAGGACATCAAATTTTTATTCCTTTTTTAAGGAAACCATCAACTAAGTCATCAGGACTTTTAGTTCTGTATACAACTTGGGATTGTGAATCAGTCCAATATCTCCATGACTGTTTGGAAATCTGGTGCAGCATTTTTATTTCCAGCATACATCTTCAAGGTCTGTAGTGCCCACATTGTCGTTCTATTGAAATTTATCAATTAGTCATGATCAAAAGAGCTCATTGTTATTCCAGTTTGCATTCACTTTACCAAATTCTTGACTTTCAGTGCTGAAGGCATTCTTACAAGATGCTTCATATCAAGATCAGCTTGATGCTGGTATAAAAATGATTAATATCAAATTTGCAATGATTTTCAAGAGTTGATTGAATCTACATTTTAAATGTGGGTGTCTTGTATAAACAAAACAAAAGCATTTAACAAATTGAAACTAAAACCTCCTCAGGATTATATGTTGGCCACAATAACTGAAAAATAC
This sequence comes from Carcharodon carcharias, assembly GCF_017639515.1. Classification (NCBI taxonomy): domain Eukaryota; kingdom Metazoa; phylum Chordata; class Chondrichthyes; order Lamniformes; family Lamnidae; genus Carcharodon; species Carcharodon carcharias. Next base: position 66,510,602 of record NC_054478.1, on the reverse strand, counting down.
TGTTAGAACATGGGAATCTGAACAGACAGCTGAAACTAAAGTAGCCATTCCAGTAGGACTGTCTTCATAAGGTTCCACTTTCACCAACCTCAAACAGCCAATCCACCTCCATGGCTTCTTACTGCTCCCACAGAACCTCTATGCTGCTTTTCATTCACATAATCTGCAAGTACAGGGACAGCTTCCATGTGAATGCTTAAAAACACCCAGTTTTACTTTTCCTCCACTTCCATTAACCTGATAACCATCTCTATACTATTTGACTGCTTGGCTGACTTCAAATCGTGGACAAGGAAAAATTTCATCCAACTGATCATCAGCAATGACACGTGATATAAACTTTGCCCTCTGATTCCATAGCCCTTCTCTCTCCTGCACATCCCTGCTGTGCCCCCTCCTCCTGCTAACAGTCACTTCGTCAGGCAAAAACAGGTGGTGTGGAACCTGGGGTACCTTGTTCAATCCAAAACCAACCTACCATGCTATCAATCACCAAGATTGCTTAGAATCTTCAACATCACCCCTCCTTCACTCCCACTGCAACCCCTTTTGTCAACTTGAGATTTCATTTCTCCAACCCTTGCCTTAATCTCACTTTCAATAAGCTCTAACTAGTTTAAAATTCAGCCACTATTATCTATCCTGGTTTGAGCAAGAATTCAGCAGTGTGTATATGACGTGGCAGATGATGTTTGCCAGGTGGATCAATTCAACGAGGGAAACTTAATCATGCAGTCACAACTGTTTTGCAATTTGTATTTTATTTCAAGATGCATGCCCTGAATTTAGAAGTAATACTACAACTACTTCAGAGGTTTTTAGAAAACTAAATTAAACATTTACTAACACAAGAAAATATTTCACATAGGTCTACAAATTTCTTCTACAATAACTCCTAAAACCCCTAATTATTCTGGCTCCCAGTTACACCTCCATTAAGGCAACAGTAAAAACAAATAAACTTAAACAGACCTAGGCAAAGCAACACAATACCCTGGACAGTGATATTCAAAGTGAGTTTTCTTAGCTTCAGTTCCTGTAGACAGCAACTTGATGCAGAGAGGCTGGAGGCTTTTCACACCTGTGTTAGGTCTTAGAAATCCTTACCCTCTTACACACAGCCTCATCTCCTTAATGCATATTTCTCTCTCTTTACTGCAAATTCCATTATTCCAATATGTCTTTGGCACTTTACCTTTCAAATAATATAAATCTTTTCATAGAGTTAATTTTATCAGTAACCTTTGGAAAAAATGAACTGCTTGGCTTAGCTTCTCCTGGCTAGTTGTAACATTTTACCATCTCTATGAAATTCAAACTAACCTAATTTATCTAAAAATACATATGTTCCTTACACCTCACATTCTAAAACTTCAGCTACGTTTATGTATTTAGCATTTCAAACCTAGCTTCAGGTTGATAACTCAAAGCCTCCATACCAGCTGTCTCCAATTCGATGCACCTTCTCTCACTCCACTATTAACCCACTTTTACCATAAATCACTTATGAAAATTATTATATTTTCATGACACTGGTTTCTGGGAATGTTTGAGTTGGAAATTAGGTTCTGCACCTTATTCCTCCAAATGGAGCAGTTGCTGCTTTTACTTACAGCAAAATTAATGTTGTAGTGACTTTGTTTAACCACACTGTGATGACATTTTTATGATGTATTTTTCATACCACTTTATGTGTGTAGACAGTTTATGCATTTCTTTCCTGAGGAAGATACTAAAGTTACAAGAGAGTTAATTGAGTTTGAGTAGTATCTTTGGTGCGACAGGTAAGAATGAAACAACCCAGCTACATGAGATGAGAAATACTGTGCCACTGTAAACAAGGTGTTTTGTTATGCAAGAGAAAAATGGGGAAAATGTTTTAAGAATAAAGGTGTCTCAACTCCAGGGAATTTAGGGAATAGACCAAGACTCTTTCTTATATCAAAGCTCCAAATGGGACTTAATTCATCATCCAAGCTAGTAGACCCTCTTTTGCTCTGTAACCTAAGCTTTTGTCTAGCCAATACATGCTGTCTAATTCTTTCTCTTTGAAATTCTGTCCTTATCTCCTTTCCTCCCTTGCTAACTTTTCTCTCTGGAATTCAAGTCCAAGCTTTTGTATTTCCATTTTTTTACCATTTCAAGCTGCTTCATTTGCAACTGAATTCTAACAAATTCAACTGATTTACTTTCAGGATTCACTTTTCTTCCAGTCCCCGATGCTGTGCTCTTACCTCGATCATTTCTGCTTTCTTAGCCCCTGCTTTTAGCTTTAACTTTAATTCTTCTGCTAATGCCTTTAACCTAGTCTTGGTTAATTGCAAATCACACAGGAATAAGTCTTCCCTTTCCAGAAAAGTCTTAACAATTGACAAAGCCATTCTGCTTTTCAATTAGAATAGTAAAATTCACCATGAAATTTTGTAAACCTTAATATCAGCAAATATCAGCACTCATATTTGTCCGTGGATTTGAGATCCAAACAATAATGTTTTGTTTCTAGTAGATAAACTTTGAGATTCAAGATGCTTACTAAGTGAATAAAGCCACAAGATTCCACTGGTTTGGAACAAACAAAAATAATATTTATTATGTAAGTTCAGAAAGATAAAACAATTTACAATATCTATCTTGTTCATACCCTGAATGTTACAGTATGAGGCACATGTGCATTAACAGGCAAAGTGTGGTCGAACACACCACACTACACAATAAATGACAGTTGCAACGAAACCCAATTCCATGGATTTCTCAATGACCCACCTAGATGTTTGCCACATTGTGAGCCAAAAATCTCCATGAAACTTTGTCTTTTTCATGAGTTTCCAGTCTCCACCTTTGAAGATACCACCTTGGAATTCTCCAAAAGTCACGCCCACTCAGACAGCTTCAAAAACAACCCACCTCGCAGGGTTTCAATCTTGCCTTCCAAGATTCTTTACCCCTGGATCTGAGTACACTTGAGCTTCCTCTTACAAGCACAATTTCAGATCTTTGGCTGTGCCAGGCAGAACACAGTTGCTCCAAAGGGGTACTCTTGCCCAACGGCCAGCAACACAGAGTCACCAACCTTCCAATGTATTCTCGGATCTTCAGAGTTTCTCTCATGCTCTCATGATCACTTTGCTTAAAGTTTGATCCCTGCAGCTTTTTCTTTAATTTGGAGCCTATGTCTCTGCTCCTTCCTTTTAACTTAATGTGACTTAGGTCTGTACCCCTGTCTTTAATCCCTTACCTGGGACTTCCTTTTGGGATGACTCCCTGTCCCCCTCTCTGGTTTGGGACCTCTTCCTTGGGCACCTAATTGATAATGGCACTCCATATCAGGTTATTTGACCTGTTCTTCTGTGCAGGGGAACGCAAACAGATAGTACTGTGCATGTGTGGCCAGTTCAAGGCCAGCACATGCATGAAAGGTCCAAAGATCATTGGGATTCGAAGTACATAACCTCCCAAACTGAAAAGGTGAGTTTAATTTTCATCACACAGTTCACCCTTGCAATAACATTCTTATTTCCTAAAGACATGTCACTTTGAAGTACTTAACATAGGGGCATAAGGAATTCATTTATCCCATTGTGTCTTTGCTGCTCAAACCAAAACTAATCTCTCTGCCCTGTTATTTTTCTTTAAAAAGTTGTGGCTTCAAGACCCACTCCAGGACTTGAAAATAAAATAACAAAAAAATCACCACCGGTGCAGTGCTGAGAGAGTGCTGCACTGAGAGGTGCTGTCTTTCAGATGAGATATTAAGGCTGTCTGCCCTCTCAGGTAGACCTAAAAGATTTCATAGCACAATTTTGAATAAGAGCAAGGCATTTATAACTGGTAGCTTAGCCAATATGTATGCCTCAATCAACATCATTAAATTATCTGGTGATGAATTATCAATGTGATAAATTATCACCATGCTTTTGGGAACTTGCTGTGTGCAAATTGGCTGGTGCATTTCCTACAACAGTGAATACACTTCAAAGATATTTCATTGGCTGTAATGAACTTTGGATTGTCCTGTGGTCATGCAAGGCACTATGTACATGCAAGTATTTTTGTGCTCGCTGACCCATAGTGACCATCCAGCAAAACCTCAAATTTAAAATTCTCATTCATGTTCAAATTCCTCCAAGGCCTCTTTTTATTCCCTCCGTCTTACCTATCTCTAACCTACTCCAGCCTGACAACCCTCTGAGAACTGTGTTCCCCCAATTTTGACCTTTTGTGTATCCCCCATTTCCTTAACCCCACTGTTGGTAGCCATGCTAGTCTAGCTCCTAAGCTCTGGAAATCCATTGCGAAACTTCTCCTATTCTCTAGCTCCTCTCCTTTAAGATACTCCTTTAAAACCTAACCCTACCAAAATTTTAGTCATCTGCCCTAATACAGCCTTGTGACTCGTGCCAATTTTTGTCTGATAATGCTCCTGTGAAGAGCCTTGGGACATTTTACTTTATTAAAAGCACTACATAAATACAAGTTGTTGTAGTGCAGAACAGGCTTCCCCCCTTTGGGTATTTCTGTGCATCTATTGATGGACAGTGTGTAACAAAGTTGCCATGGAGGTTTTGCTTCCAGGGTAAACTGAATATATTCTTCCTAAAAACATTAGTCCATCGAATGATGCCATGGAATAAAAATAGAAAATGCTGGAAAAACTCAGGTTTGGTAGCATCTGTGGAGTGGGAAACAGTTAACATTTCAAGTCCAATATGACTTTTCTTTGGAACTGGAGAGAAGTAGAAATGTGATAGGTTTTATGCTGTTCAAAAGCTGAGGGGTGGGGGGTGGGGGTGGGGGGCGGGGGGGGTGGTGCTGTGGGGGGACCGTTGGAGAAATTAGGTTAGAAGGCAGCAGAGATTAAATGATAAAGATGTTGTGGAACACAAGGCCAAGGGAGTGGTAATGATAGTATTCAAGACTAAAGCTTTGGTCCAGAGCAGGTGTCAATAGTAGAATAAAGGTCAGCGCTGAAAGCAAAATAGCAGAATGTGTTAATAGTAGAAAAAGGGTCAGTGCTTTCCAAAAGCAAAAACCATGAGAACTAGATACGGATTGGCACTTGAGGGGGAAAATAATTGAAAATAGAGGACAAGAGTTCATGGTCTGAAGTTGTTGAATTCAGTGTTGAGCCCAGAAGACTGTAAAGTGCCTAATTGGAAAATGAGGTGCTGTTCCTCCAGCTTGTATTGGGCTTCAAAGGAACATTGTAGCAAGCTGAGGATAGAAATGGGAGCATGAGAGCAAGATGGTGAATTGAAATGGCAAGCAACTGGAAGGTCGAGGCCATGCTTGAGGACTGAGTCGAATGCAAAGCGATCATCCAGTCTGCATTTGGCCTTCCCAATGTAGAGGAGACTGCATTGTGAGCAGTGAATACAGTAGATTAATTTGAAAAAATACAAATAAATTGCTGCCTCACCTGGAAAGTGTGTTTGTGGCCTTGGACGGTGAGGAGGTAAAGGGATAGAAGTTACATCATTTGCGAATACATGCGAAGGTGCTATAGAAGGGGGATGAGGTGTTGGGGGTAATCAGGTGTGGACCAGGGTGTCACGGAGAGAATGGTCCCTTCAGAATGCTGATAGGGGAGGTGAGAAAATTGTTTTGTGCTGGCATCACATTGGAGTTGGCAGAAGATGGTCCTTTGAATATGGGGGCTGGTGGGGTGGAAAGTAAGGACAAGGGAAATACTATTGTGGTTCTAGGAAGGAAGGGGTGAGAATGGAAGTACGGGAAATGAGTCAGACATAGCTGAGGACCATGTCAAGTACAGTGGGGGTGAATCTTCAACTGAGGGAAAAGGAAGATATGTCAGAAGCGCTGTTGTGGAGGGTAGCACCATCAGAACAAACGTGACAGAGAAACTGGGAGAATGGAATGGAGTCCTTACAAGAAGCTGGGTGTGATGAGGTGTAGTCGAGATATTGGTGGGCTTGTAATGAATATGGTGGACAGTCTATCTCCTCACTTCCAATTAAGCACTTTACAGCCTTCTGTTCTCAACATTGAATTCAACAACTTCAGACCATGAACTCTGTGCTCCATTTTTAATCTTTTTCCCCCAAATTCCAGTCTGTATATTCTCATGTTTTTGCTTTCAGACAGTGCTGAGCTTTTTCTGCTATGAACACGTTCTGCTATTTTGCTTTCAGAAAGTGCTGACCTTTATTCTGCTATTAACACCTACTCTAGACTAAAACTTTAGTCTTTAATACTATCATTACTACTCACCTTGTCTTGTGTTCCACAACATCTTTGTCACTTAATATCCCCCAGCCTTTAACCTATCCCTGATCATCTATTTTGCTCCACTTCTCCCTCCCCACACTCCCTTTTCAACAGCATAAAACCCAGCACATTTCTACCCCTTTCCAGGTCTGAAGAAGAATCATATTGGACTCAAAACATTAACTCTGTTTGTCTATCCACAGAGGTGCCAGACCTGCTAAGTTTTTCCAGAATGTTCTGGGTGTTTTTTCAGATTTCCAGCACCCACAGTATCTTTGCTTTAATTTTAATGATGCTATGGAGTTGGACTGTTGGGGGAGTAGCACGTGGGATTTCGGTTCCTCTGCTATTTTTGGGAGAGTTAAAGTAATCTCTGATGTATTCTTGATTACCTTTCAGCCCAGAGAAACCTGGTAATATGCTTGTTAAGATTTCAGAACTGCTGAACTAAAATGCATATGGGCAGCATATAGAACATGTATGGTATGGTACATATTATTTTATTAATATTAATCTCTGCAGCAACAAGATGGACAGGCACTCCCACCTGTTTAAGTTGGAACATTTTTTGGAAAAGGTGAGAGGTTTTCTATGTGAAGTGCTAAGAGTTTGGGGGCTTTAATGTGCACTTACTTAACCCAGCATTTTTCCAGGCAAAGGGATAATCCTCTATATTTTGCATGAAAATCTCCTGAGCAAGAACCAGGAGTAGTTCAACTTGTAGCCTAATCGCTGGCTAAATGTTTTTATGATCAGAAGGAATGCAGTAGGGCTGATCACCTACAGCAGGATATCATCGAGCATGATGGCCTGGAGCTCTAACATCCAGTTATTCATTCTTATAGGTGCTACTTTTCTGGAAGCAACCCCATCAGAGATAAAGGCAAAGCTGCATCAGGTGCTTACATAATCTCTAACCATGCATTTATCACTCTCCAGCAAGCATCTGATGACCTATCCTATTGCTCATATTACTAGTGCCGCAATTCATTCCTTTGGGGCAAGGAACCCATATCTTCCATCTACAGTCAGATTACCCAGTTTATTGTGAGAACATTGACACCTCCCAATCCTACAGCAGGAAAGTGCAGAGGCAGTACTCTTGGAGCCAGATAATAGCCTATCTTGTGGCCAGAAACCAAAAAGGGCTCCAAATTCAAAAAAGCACTGGAACTTGAGAATGAGTGAACTAGAAATCCAGCATAACTGGTGCTGAAAGGTTCACGATCCAGGACGGGGGAGGATTCACACTATGTGAGTGCTGATCACTCCACAAGGCAAGGAGACAAATCAGGAATACTTAAACAACAAGGAGCAGAATCATTGCATCAATCATAAAACCAAAAACAAGCAACAGCAATAAAACGCAAAAGGTGCTTCAGATGAGTATTATAAAACAAACATTAACACTGAGCCATAAAAAGAAATATTATGCAGGTACCCAAAAGCTTGGCCAAAGACAAGAGCATCTTAATGAAGGACAGAGTGGTAGCGAGATATGTGGGTTAGAGGGGAAATTTTGGAGCTTAGAGCCATAACTGAAGGGATGGCATTAAATTTTTGAGATTAGCAGAAATTTCAAGCAGTATAAGAACATAAGAACTAGGAGCAGGAATAAGCAATTCAGCCCCTCAAGCCTGCCCTGCCATTCAATACGATCATGGCTGATCTCATTTCGGCCTCAACTCCAATTTCCTGCCCTCTCCCCATAAACTTTCAACCCGTTACTAATTAAAAATCTATCTCCTCCTCAAATTTATTCAGCGTCCCGGCATCCACTGCAGTCTGAGGCAGTGAATTCCATAGATTCACAACCCTTTAAGAAAAGTAATTCCTTCTCATCTCTGATTTAAATCTACTACCCCTTAGCTTAAAACTATGGCCTCTCATTCTAGAATGCCCCACAAGGGGAAACATCCACTCCACATCTACTTTGTCTATCCCCTTTAGCATCTTATATACCTCAATTAGATCTCCTCTCATCCTTCTAAAGTATAGGCCTCTGCTCAATCTCTCCTCGTAAGACAAGCCCCGCATCTCTGGAATCAATCTAGTGAACCTCCTCTGAACCGCCTCCAATGCAACTACATCCTTCCTTAAGTAAGGGTACCAAAACTGTGCACAGTATTCCAGGTGCGGTCTCACCAATGCCTTGTACAGTTGCAACAACACTTCCCTACTTTTATACTCTATTCCTTTAGCAATAAATGCCAACATTCCATTTGCCTTCCTTATTACCTGCTGTACCTGCATACTAGCTTTCAGTGATTCATGCACGAGGACACCCAGATCCCTCTGCACTGAAGCATTCTGAAGTTTCTCTCCATTTAAATAAGTCACCTTTTTATTCTTCTGATCAAAATGTATAACCTCACACTTATCCACGTTAAACTCCATCTGCTAAATTTTGACCCATTCACCTAACCTGTCCATATCCATTTATAAATTTATTTCTTCATTGCAACTTACTTTCCCACCTATTTTGATGTCATCTGCAAATTTAGTTATAGTACCTTCTATTCCTGAATTCAAGTCATTAATATAGATTGTAAATAGTTGGGGCCCAAGGACCAAATCCTGTGGCACCCCACTAGTTACAGCTTGCCATCCAGAAAAAGACACATTTATCCCAATCTCTGCTTTCTGTTGGTTAGCCAATCCTCTATCCAAGCTAATATATTATCCCTAACTCCGTGTTAAAAAAATGCCTGCTTAATAAATACCTACAGCACATATTACCCTTCATTACAAAGGGGTAATTTTCAATCTAGCCATCAGAGCAATAACCAACAAAGTGGATCATCTGCCCTTTCTAAAGCCAGTCTGATTTTTGTTCCTTTGAAATTAATGGTGATGCATTCAAAATAATCCCTAATAATTTCTAATCATAACAATCCCGTGTATTTTAAATGCTGGGAATTTCCCTGGGTCCTCTCCAACTTTATTATCGCAATAATGCCAACCCCAATCTCTCAAAAATCAAGAGACACTTCCTTAAAAATCAAGAAATTTGGTATAAAAATCATGAGCTGCTATTTTTTTCCAAACATAAACCTATATAGATTGACAGTTGTTTTACAAACCTCTTTAGTGACTTACTTTTCTTTCATTCATTCATGGGATGTGGGCTTTACTAGCTGAGCCAGCATTTATTGTCCATCCCTAATTGGTTTGAGAAGGTGGTGGTGAGCTACCTACTTGAACCGCTGCAGTCCATGTGGTGTTGGTACACCCACAGTGCTGTTAGGGAGGGAGTTCCAAGATTTTGACCCAGCAAGAGTGAAGGAATGGTGAAATATTTCCAAGTCGGGATGGTGAATGGCTTGATGGGGAACTTCCAGGTGGTGGTATTCCCATCTGCCTGCTGTCCTTTGAGATGGTAGTGGTCATGGATTTGGAAGGTGTTGTCTAAGGAGTCTAATCTGTAACAGATAAGAGCTCTTTACAAAAACTATATTACTGCTGTATTACTCTAAAAACTATATTACTGAAATGCTTTACAAAAAACTTTTTTTTAAATCCTACCTGATATCCCTGCATGAGTTAAAGGAAGATCTACCCTCCCACCACAGTCACTATTGGCTGAAACCTAACCTAGAGGATGAAACCTAACCAATGTGTCCCAACTGAATACTTAATATGTTAAAAATACCTTTATCTATGCAGTGAAGTAACCATTATCACCTCCAAATTCAAGTTATTCAAAAAATGTTGATAAATTGATGCATAAGTATGAATAATAACTGATAGGTAAGGACCCTCTGGTCCATCCAGCCTACAATTGCAATCCCATGTGTATCACAGTATATATGCTCCCCACCCATCAAATGTAGACATTTACGGTGGAATTTTCCATGCCCACTGACAGCAGGCATGATAATTGGCATGCATGGACAATATGGTGCATTCGGTTTCACGATGGCAGGCAGGCAGGTCACAATCATCCGCTCAGACCACCAATGGTGGGCCACATTTCCTGCCAATGGTCATTGGGGAGCTCATTGTAATATAAAAGACCATCCTGCCAGGGTCTTGCAACATCGCCAGGTCGTCCGTCCACGTTGGTGGGAAAGCACGTTGACGTGTTTCACAACAGCACACAGGCTACATGGATTTGGGGGCCTTCACTTTGGGGAAACTGGAGGTGAGTGAACAGCATCATTCCGCAGAGCTCGCCAGGGTCGCCTGTTGCTTTGCAGGCTTCAGGGGCACCAGGGGGCCGGGGTAATGTGTCACCCTGCCACAGAGGTAACTGTTGTTGGGGTGTGGGGGAGGGGGGTGTCCAGGGGAAACTGCTGCCCAGCCTCGGAGGCAACTGTTGTCAGGTATGGGGGGGTCCAGGGACAACTGCTGCCCTGGCATTGGATCCCGCGCACAAGAAATCGAGGTGGGGGGCAGGGTAGGCAAGGGAAGTGTCCATGCAGTAGGGACACCTGTATAAACTGACCATTCCTCTACAACTGAGTCAGTTCAGGCGCATTGGGGTTGGGCTCTTAGACTGCCAGTCCATGCAAGCAACACAGTGGCACCAAAGTGCCACCAAGTGCTCCACACCTTACCATCCCTCGCCCCTCTGGCACATGGCAGCTGCCATCCTACCAGTCTTGACCTCAGTGCGTTGGCATGCTGACGCTATCACCTCAACCTGAAGGCAGATGGACTGCTCCATTGTGTCTTGCAATCTGAGGAATTCAGCAGACATCCCTTCCTGATGTTCCCTTTTGCATCTCCAGTGACTGTGACATGACCGAGTCCAGAGACTCATCATCTACTCGGGACTCAGCAACGTTCTGGCCTCCAGCAGTCCTCCAAGTGCCAGACAACTGGGAAGTCCCTGCCGCCACCGCCTGCTGTGGACAGTGCGACGGGCTCACCAGATTGTGATCCCGGGGCTACTCTAAAGCTAGGTCCCACTGAGGTGTTTGTCTCTGCGCTGGTGGATGGTGTGGGTGAGTGCTGTGACGGGATATCAGGGAGGGTGCCTCCAGGTTCCTCTCCAGAGGTTTCTTTGAGGCTTGATTGGAGGCCCTGAATCATGGACTCTGTCGGCTGCTTGGCAGATGTGCCTGCGGAAGCAAGGAGAGATAATTAGTGCACAGCAGTTGTCTGTGAAAGAGGACACATCACTCATGGCATGATTATCTGATGGATGTTGCACTGCTGGATCTTCACTTGGTAAAGCACCGCCGACCTCACCATCAGCACAGGACCAGTCCAGATCATGGCCGGCCAACTGGAGGCTCTGTTTTCAAAATTCATGAGGACCTTGATATCAGGCATTCCGCCACCGGTCTATGACACCTCTCCCTTGTGTGCCAGCTTGCCCTGCATGGATAGAGATGGAGAAAGAGTAAGTGAGACACTGCCAGGCCAGATGATAAGTATGCCTGGCCTGGATGGTGGTGAATGAGGACATGGACGGGATGAGGACAATGACAGTGTGTTTGAAAGAGTGAACGGTGATGTCCCTTGAACTGGCAGTGAGTGAGGGCCCTGTGGATGTGTGATGGGTTTGTGAGTGTATCATTTGAGAGTGATGAGAAGAGTGACTTACCCTGGCAGAATGGAGGAGATCATTCATCCTCTTGCGGCACTGGTGGCTGTCCTCTTCTGAAGGGTGTCGTCACTGACCACTTCTGCCACCACATCCCAAGCTGGATTGGTGATGATGCTGCTCACCCTGCGGCCAGAGCTGGGGTACAGGACAACCCAGTGGGCATCCACGGCATCCAGCTCAAAAGACCCATCATTAATGCGGGGGGAGGGGGGGGGGGGGCACCTCTGGTCTTTTTTCCTTTGCTGGCCATGTCTTCCATGCAGCAGTGCTGAGCTGGAAGCAATAAGCACTGTGCTTACGGCTGGACTTTAAACACGGTGCCCGGCGTGATGTGGCAGCAGGGTAATGGCTGGCGGACGAATGAGAGCCCACCTGCCATGGAAGCGGCATTTTTCCCAGCAGTGCATAAATAATGAGATGGGTTTGGGACAATGTGGTGTGAGAACCTGTCATTGTGGCCGGTTGTTATAATGCCATTTTACCCACCCGCTACCACACTTAGTGCAAACCTGGGAAAATTCCGCTCTTAATTTACTAATTTCAGTTACCAGTTTTAATGATTATTTTCATTTGCAAAATCTTGAAATAATATAACAAATGACATGCACCATAATCAATACTTAGTGAACGGCACAATTTTGCTGCTCTTTTAGTACAAATCAACAACAATTTGTAGTTCTACAGTACTGTTACAGGGACCTATTCAAAGTGCTTTACACTGAAGAGTGCAAAGCAGTGGATGCTAAATTGAAGGAGAAAGTTGGAAAATAAAGGGTGGGTTGGGAAATGAGAAAATTGAAATAAAAACATTTTGGGGAGTTTTTTTTAAAGCAGCAAGGGTGGAGAAAACTGAAAAGAGAGGACAGGTCAGTAATGGTTAAGTATGGTGCACTCGGTAGAGGATTGAGGAAGTAAAATCGGCAAGAAGTTTGGTGTTAGAGGAGCAGAGGGGCTTGCAGGAATTTGAACATTAGGCCAAAAATTCAACACTCTATGGCACAGGGACCACTGAAGATTAAAGAAGATAGTTGCTGGGAGAGAAAATAAGGATATGGGTTGCATATTTAAGCTTGTGACGGAGTGCAGAAAGGAGGCTGGCCGGGACACGGAGAATTTAAACCCTGAGGCGGTGGTAGCATGAATTGAAGTTTTAATTGGATGCAGGAACCAAATGACACCTTTCTATCCAGTAACTACAATCTAATTTTTAAAATGGGGGGAGGGGAAAATAAAATGATTAAGTGAAGAGAAATTTTAAAAGCATGGATGGTTAAAAAACATGCCTTTGGGAGCAGAAATCAGGCCCAGGCTTTTTATTGTTGGGTTTTGCAGTTACGAGGCCTGGACAGGCTATTTTGCAAGGCCTGAGTTGAGAGAAGAAAAGGTGGTGGCTAGCATTCTGGCTTCCCACTCACTGTCTCCAGCCATTTCCCCCACCTAACTCCTTCCAACAGCTGCCAAGAATTCAACTTTCATCTCCCTTCAAATGCAACAATAATGGACATCGTGAACCAATGCTGAGGATCAGAATATCAAGTAAGAATAATGGCAAGTCTCAGTCATCTTATTTTTTCAGCAAACTATGGCCCATTGAGCTCACCCGGACACCTGATGTGTGTGGGTCTCACTCAGTGGTCCCAACTCTCAAAGCGAGTCACTGTAGGAACCGTCAACCCTCAGCCCCCAGCTCATCAAGCGACAAATCCCAGCACTCACCTGGTGTTGGAAGCCGGAGTCGGAGCCCTGCTTGGGGTTGTGGGTCTATCCAAGCAGCTCGGTAATTGTGAGATCCGATATGGAAGTTAGCCCCATGCTCCTAGATTATGTTTCTGATAACCAACAGCTCCACTCACACTGTCCCTTGTGGCCAGATGACAACTTCACAGTTAAGGACCTACCATCCAAACTGCACCATTGGTCCATGTGGTCCGGAGGAGGAACAGGGCATAACAAAAGGTGTGATGTGAGTGTCACTGGCTAGGCTGGCGTTTGTTGCTCATCCCTAATTTCCCTTGAGAAAATGGTAGCATGATTGAACCGCTGCAGTCCATCTGTTGTAGTTACACCCACTGTGCTGTTAGGAAGGAAGTTCCAGTATTTTAAGCCAGTGACAGTGAAGGAACAGGGATATAGTTCCCAATCAGGATGGTGTGTGACTTGGAGTGGACCTTGCAGGTGGTGGTGGTCCATCTGCTGTCCTTGTCCTTCTAGGTGATCAAGATTTGCGGGTTTGAAAGATGCTGTGAAAGGATCCTTGGTGAGTTGCTGCTGTACATCTTGTAGATGGTACACACTACTGTCAATGTGTGTCGGCAGTGGAGGGAGTAAAAGTGAAAGGGGTGCTGATCAAGCAGGCCACTTTGTCTTGAATGCTGTCAAGCTTCTTGAGTATTGTTGGAGCTGCACTCATCCAGGCAAGTGGAGAATATTCCATTACAATCCTGACTTGTGCCTTATAGATGGTGGACAGGCTTTGGGGAGTCAGAAAGTGAGTTACTCATCGCAGGATTCCCAGCCTCCGACCTGGTCTTGTATGGTTAGTCCAGTTAAGTTTCTGGTCAATGGCAACTCCCAGGATGTTGATGGTGGGGCATTCAGCAATGGTAATGCTGTTGACGTCATGAAGAAATGCCTGGTTTCTCTCTTGTTGGAGATGGTCATTGCCTGGCACTTGTGTGGTGCGAATTTTAATAGCCACTTATCAGCCCAAGACTGAAATGTTGCCTAGGTCTTGCTGCATATGGAGAAGGATTGCTTCATACCTGCCTGTCAAAACCCCGAGATTTCAGAACGAGTGATGCTCCAATTTATTTCAGAATAGCCTCTTTCATGATAAATTCACAAGAGTTAGTATGTCTGCCATCAAAACTTCAGCAGAGACTCGATTTATGTATGTTAGCTAGGCTTCTGCAGAAATTACAATAGCAGGGAAGGAGAAACCCTGAGGAAATTTTCAGTGGAAGTTCTTCATGTTCCAGGGAAAAAAACCTAATGCCAGGAATTCCCTTGGGGCATCTCCAGATTAGCTGCAAGAGCAGCAGAGCCCCCTGATATACATGTAAACAAGGGGCAGAATATTTAGGTTGGTGGGCGGGCATGGAAAATATGGCATGTCCTGCTTCACGACGGCATGAAGGCAGCTCACGATCGTCCACTCAATCTGCTAACAGTGGGCTGCGTTTCCCACCATCAGTCAGTGGGGAGCTAATTGTAATACATTAGCATATAATTAAAAGGCCATCATTCATCCTTTTGCGGCACTGGGTGGCTGACCTCCTCTGCAGGGCATGTGTGTTGACCATCACTGCCACCACCTCCCAAGCCGGGTTGGTGACAATACTACACACCCTGCAGCCAGAGTGAAGGTACAGCAAATCCCATCAGGCCTCCACACAGCATCCAGCAGACACTCGAGGACCCCATTGTTGAAGGGGGGGGGGGGTGGGGGGGGGGTGGTTGCTGCAATCTTTTTGCCTTTGCTGGCCTTGTATCCTGGACAGCAGTGGTGAGCTGGTGGCAATGACTGCTTTGTTGGCGGCTGCCTTTTAAAGATGGCAGCTGGCATGATGCAACAGAAGGATGATGGCGAGCGGGCAAACTAGAGCCCGTCTGCCAAGGAAACAGCGTTTTTCCCGGGAATGCATAAATAATGAGGTGGGCTGGGGAAGATACGGCATGAAAACCTGCCATTTTTGTCGGCGGGTAGGACTCCATTTTATCTACCTGCTCGTGCAATTCTGGGAAAATTCCACCCTATAAGATACATAATTAAGATTAATCTTAATTTTTTAAAACATTTTTGTGTCTTCTAGATTATTTCAGAATGCTAAACACAATGACTGAGTTTTAAAGAGATAGCACTTAATCAAAGCTTAGAGAACATAACATTTTTGTTATAGTGTTAATTGCTCAATTTTATTGACCTGTGACATAATGCAATGTTTTTCCAGTAAGGACTGTCTTATATCAATGCTTTGTGAGATCACTGGAATTAATATTGTTCTGTTGAATTTCTACGATATTTATGTATAGGTACAAAAGCACAAGAATTTTAAAATTCCATTCTGTCATTAATCCTGCCCTTGTGCCTCTAAGCTCAGACTTCTGGCCAGCAATGCTGTCCAGCACTAGCCTCAATGTAAATTGCAAATTAGCTTATTTAAATAGCAATTTGCATTTCAGTCGTGTAACTCCTGTGTAAATCAGGTTACTCGGAAAGTCAGTGTGCAATCTTTTAAAAGCTAAGGATGGCTAAAGATTGCTGCAGGAGGCTGCATAACATTAAACGAGTAGGAAATTGTGAGTTGACCGTCCTGCAGTTGTAATGGCTGATTCATATCTGGTTAAATGCTATTTTGAAAGCACATCTACAAGTGGAGGATCCTGGTATTACAAGATGGCAAAGAACAACACAGAATTTCAAGACTCACCTTCAGGTGAGGTGCAGCAAAGGAGAAGAACAACAATAACAATTTATATTTATATGCTACCTTTAATGTAATGTAACTTTCCAAGACACCTTACCGGAGCATTATAAAACTAAGTATGACACTGAGCCACATAAGCAAACTTAGGTAAGATGCCTAAAAACTTGGTCAAAGGAGTGTCTTAAAGGAGGAAAGTGAAGCAGAGAGATGTAGGGAGGGAATTCCAGAGCTTAGGGCTGAGGCAACTGAATATGCAGCCACCACTGGTGGAGCAATCAAAATCAAGGCCAGAAGTAGAGATGTACAGATATCTCAGACAGCTGTGGGACTGGAGGAGATTTTAGAGATAGGAAGGGGGCGAGGCCATGGAGAGATTTGAAAACAAGGAGGAGAATTTTAAAATCAAGATATTGCTTGACCTGTAGGTAAGCAAGCACAGAGGTAATAGGGGAACATGACTTGCTGTGAGTTAACACACATGCAGCAGAGTTTGGGATGACCTCAAGTTTACAGAGGGTAAATCAGCCAGGAGTGTGTTGGCTTAGTCATATCAAGAGGTAACAAAGACAGGAATGAGGGTTTCAGCAGCAGATGAACTGAGACAAGGGCGAAGTCAGGAAGAAAGCTGCTGAATATCAATGGGAGGAAACAACAGAAAAACAGTGTCATGTAGAAAAAGGTGGCAATAGCACTAATTATTGCTTCTCTCACCCCCAGAATTGTATACCAGTATAGAAAGTTGAAAACCTAACAAGTGCAAACAAGATAATACACTGGCTACTGTTCCTTTACTTTCTCGGATACTAACACATTCTCTAAAATGAATAACTTCTAACATAACCTTTCACATTGTCCTGAGGGAGTCAATAACTTGGGGATCTACAATTTGTGACATCATCTCTCCTAACAAAACTATCTGCTGTATGCAGAACTTTAGACAAGAGGAGTGGACAGGTAATTCTGGACCTTAGAGAGCCAAATCCCTACAAGGTTGTGTGTCTATAACCATAATTAAATTCATTAAGGATAAGAAGCTTTGTGCAAAGACTGAGAGGATGTTT
This sequence comes from Carcharodon carcharias, assembly GCF_017639515.1. Lineage (NCBI taxonomy): Eukaryota > Metazoa > Chordata > Chondrichthyes > Lamniformes > Lamnidae > Carcharodon > Carcharodon carcharias. Next base: position 66,493,332 of record NC_054478.1, on the reverse strand, counting down.
TATAGGTGAAAAAAATAAGGTGAGATGGGAAGTAGGGATGAGCAGACTTCATGATTTTAAAGCCGAAGGGACAAAGGCTAGGGTGTGTGATAACCCATTCAAGTGGATACTATTATCTTTTAAGTGCTTTGAAAGTCAGAAAATAAGTTATTAGCCTCAGTCCACAAAAGACCATAGACATCTCTCTCCATTTCGTAAGAAAATACTCCATATGGATCGTACTAACCGGGACGGGACCAATTGAAGAGGGGGTTTATTTCTCCAATCTTTCCTAATTCCCAATGGATACCAAGCATGGCCTGAATTTCCACTATGTGATGATTTAAATGTAGCTGTCATTTTAAATTATTTCATCTACAGTTCATTCAAGGGATATTGCTGTTTGGAGGCGCAAGTCAATGATTATGACTCCCTCCATTGTGTAGCAGCAAACTCAAATAGGAACGCACAGAAACAGCTGCTTCGAGTCGGAAAAAAAGTTTAAACGTGGAGGGAATTTGGTTGTAAGTAGTTTCTTGGAATTATAATTGAGAATTTGGTTGGTGTAAACTAGGTAGGTGAGAATTGCTTTATTCATTAAAGTACAAGCTAGCTACCCCTCGTTTTAGTTCCAAGTTTTTTTTGAAACGCCTTGGTCTGTTTTTCGGGAGAGAGAGAGAGAGAAATCGAACTCCAGCTCCAGCTTCCATAGTTGAGTTAGTGAACTTTCATGTGTAAACACTTTACGTTTAAGTGCAAATATCGTTTTTAATGGCTTACTTTTTTACCCTTTGACGTTTTTAAAATTGTTTTTCGTTAGAATGCTAGATTTCCCATTCCTTCTACTCTGCCTTTGAATTGCGAAATTCATGACAAGTTCTCTGATGACGGGGGTGGGGTCGGAGAGAAAAGACTGAAAGTTGATACTGACGATTACATAACTTGTAATATGGTGCAAGAATGTTTTGGTGAAATATTGTTAATAACAGTTAATTTTTCTACATGATTTCTTGATTACGACATTACAGGAAGCCTGCAATTATGGTCTTCAGCTTTAGCAGTAGTTATTGAATGTTGATACCAGGTTTATTACTTTTAGGGGGAATAGGAAGGAATAGTGTGAGGAAAGTGGATCAGGGATGTGGCCGAGGTTGGATTTTAGCTACATCTTAGCAAGGTGCTGATGAGAGTCTTGGAGCCTGGATGGCTTTGACTGAACAATGGTCTTGGGTTTCATTTGAGGTAGCATACACCTCCGTGGTACTACTTACCTGCGGCTCTTAACCCCAGTTCCAGACACAGCCTTTACTCCATATCCACAGACTAGAACATTGTCTTGTTGCTATGCTCATGTTTCTTGTTGAGTTTATTGTACTTCCTGATGCCATGGGGTATGCCTATTTTTACTGAACTTAAAGCTTGTAGGTAAACTGCGGGTGATTCTTCTAATTGACATACACTCAAGGTGTGGACTTTGGTTATTTGTCTATAAAACTACTCAATCTCATAGTTGACTCAATCTCATAGTTGACTATTTCAACACCATTCATAGTCTCTGGGTTGTTCGTTTTATTGGGCAATTTTTTGCACTTGTCTGTTAAATCTGCTTCTTTCAATTCTTCTACCCTTCTATTGATATTTACAATTTTATGTACTGCAGGGTTTCTGAATTTAAGTCACTGATCTAATTTGGAAACAATAGTAGTCCCTGAGTCCTGAGATATATCAGCCAGTATTCCCTTCCCCTGGGAATTGCCGCTCTAAACAAGTATGTTCAATACAAGTTATTAATGGATCAACATTTTAGCCACCTACCCTTTTTCTTAAGTAGAAAACTCTTTGCACATAAGTAAAATAATTACTTGCATTAATATATGTAACCACAAGTCAGTGTGAAACTTCAGTTTTTTCCTTCAAAGTTAGCATTCTGGACTGAACTTATCAGGCACTGCTCATCTTGGTTCAGCTTCTAGGATTTTTGTCTAGTAGTTTGAGTTATAATTTCTCTGAAGGAGAGAAAACACATTGGTCAATATTCTCAGCAATGAGATGCACCAGACCTGTCTGTTTTCTATCTAGAATGCAATTGGATGGTGGTTGCTCTTTTGCATCCAAGAGTCCTATTGGTGTTGCTAGTTATTGATTGGGTTAGTTGATTTCTTCAGCTGACCAGGCATGGTTAATTTAGTTTGGTCAAGCTGGCCATGATAGCCTCACTTCACTATGATAGTGTAGAACTCCAGTGTTGTCAACTTGGTGCACTGTTTTAGCAGACAGCCAGCAAACAAGGAGGTTAAAAAGCACAAAACAAACACTTGCATGTTCTATTTGTAAAATGGCAAGGAAAACAATCACAAAACATAAATTTTGATCACCTGCCTGTTTTTATTTACTAATCAAAAATGAAATTTGCCTAAAAGCATTGGATGACACTGCTCTTAGCACCACTTGTTTTCTACCCTTCAGCTACTACTTTGGATGTCCAGTTTTTGCTCTGAATCCCACAACTTTGAGTTTACTAATCGTCAATGTGAAATGTATCCTGTGCGTTCAGGAAGTCTTTGAGTACACACCATTGTAGTTTAACACTAATTAGCACAATTTTTCACTTCAAAATTCAAGGAGGCCATGATGAAGAGAGAAAAGGCCCATAACATTCTGCCATTGTTAACATGCTGTAATCATAATTAAGAAGAAATTCCTGCATTTGGAACAAGAGTAAGTTTTCCAGGAAAATCTCAGCCAAGTAGATTTTCACATTAATTGCATATTAAAGCAAAATGATAAACTAGGACCTTGGCCTCAATCCAAGTACAGATATTTTATTCCATGAATATTTATTCTATTTAATTTTTCACTTCAGGAATTTGTTTTCAACCATCAATATTGAATTACTTCCAAAGTGATGTGTACTTTGTTTAATCTGTTGTCCAACAGAAGCTGAGTAACCAAGACATGAATCTGATCATCCAGGGATTTTTATTGTTTATTGCTGCAATGCCTATATCTCTGTTATAGATCTGAATATTGCAATTTAATATTTTTTATGCTATCATTTTCCTGTAACCTGTGGATTAGGATATTCTGAAAGTGATAGTTTTGGGGGGAGGAGAGCAAAATTACATTTTAAATTCCTGTCTTCAGTCCAAAAATTAGTCCATGGTGCAATAGTCTAAACAACATGTCTGTAAAGTCTTCCAGGCCGCTCAGTTAACATTTCATAAAGAGCACAAATATTTCAATATAAGAACATGTATTCTTGCTTTTGTGTGCAATTGTGAAAATACTATAATACTTGGGTACTTTTTAAAAGGAAGAGGATTTAAAGTGAAACTATTAATGCATTCTGTTTACAGCAATGTAGAAGTGTTTTTCCACAAGGTAGGATCCAAGCCTTGTTAATTAAAGTTAATTTTTTTCCCATGAATATTTGTGCCCTGTGATATGTTTGAATCCTTAAACCACAAAGGAGGCAATCTGATCTCAGGTCTGTACTGAATTAGTAATGCTCAGCTGTAATCTAAAACAGATTGTTTTTTCAAAGTATCTATTTAATTGCTTACTGCCAGTTACCCAGTCATCTTCTTAGGAACTATTTTGTGGCTGTCCGGAGGTGGGATACAGCTTGATTTGTGATAACTCCCTTACCCATGCACACTCACCCCCAGGATAAATAGCTACTCACACTAGAATTGTGTGAATAATCACTTGGGTGAAGCACTAGAGTTGCTTCAATCTGCACCAAATATGGTTACTTTAGGGAAAAATGGTTTTAAACTAATAGTGAAGTAGGAATGCCGGGTAAAGGGAGATTTAGAAATCCAAAGATAAAATTTTCAGCAATAGAGAAGTATATTGATGTGGATAAAGACAAGCTGAGTGGAACAGGAAGGGGGAAAAGTGTTGTTTAATGGTAATATTGCATCAGAGAGTGAGGTCCATGCAGGGAATAGTAGTTTTTTTAAAAAAAACAATTGAAGTCACTTTATCTGAATCATGGAACATTTGCAATAAGATAGATAAATGAGTGGCACAAATAGAGATAAATGGTTTGGATCTAATTGCCAATACAGAGACATGGTTACAAGGTGACTAAGGTTGGGAAATATTCCAGGCCACACAACATTTCAGAAAGATAGGCAGAATGGAAAAGGAGGGGTAGCCCTGATTATAAAAGATGACAAAAGGTCATTAGTGAGAAAGGGTCTTGGCTCAGAAAATCAGGAAGTAGAATCAGTGTGGGTGGAGATTTGGAATATCAATGGTCAGGAAACATTGGTGGGAGTAGTTTTATAGGCACCCCTAACTGTAATTATACCATTGGGCAGAGCGTTAAGCAAGAAATTAATGGAGCTTGTAACCAAAGCAATGTATACAGTAGTACAGAACTTGAATATTGCTGAAAAGAGAGATATGTTACCAAAGCTTTTCATCTTGCACTCATCAGGGCAAACATAATACCAAATTTCAAATTATCATAATTTATACTAGAGGAGGAAAGGGTGCTGATTGGTTGGCTCTGGCTCAGGCATTGCCATGGAGAAGCAATGAGGAATTGTGCTTCTGGGTAATTCGAAAAAGGTTTGCACATATTCCTTTTCTAATGCACCAGATATTGCCTGGATTGTTAGGCTAGTATATTATTGGATTTGTGAAAGGAGGTGAATACTAAATTGTTGTTAAATAACTCCTGAACTTTTGCTTGGTCCTTTTTGAAGTAGCTGAAGAAAACCTTGCTGTATTCTTGCAGCTATGCTCTGGGGTGTAATTAACCTTTGACCACTTTTTATTGGGTATACCGAAAGGTTTTCATTTGAACTCCTCCCACTCCATAATAAATTGTGTTTTTCTAAGGCTCCCTGGTTCTGTACTTACTGAAAGCAGCAACTCCTCTCTCTGCCATTTGGTTCTCCATGTCTGAATCAAGGCTACAAATACATTTGAAGTGGAGTGGCTCTGGAAGAATCTGCATTGTTGAGAAGGTTATTGGTGAAGTGAATATTGCTAATGGGAGGATGCTAAAGGTTAGGAGTACGAGGTATGCACTTTTATATCTAAGCTGCAGAGGAGTTTCATGCACTACGGTGGCATTCTCAGCATGAAATTCATGCAGCATGCTTCTTGTACAATGGACTTTCCATTATTGCAAATTAGTTATGCTTAATGGTGAACATCCTATTTTTCACTCACGGGATGTGGGCTTCGTTGGGGGGGGTGGGGGGTACATGTCAGAGTTGTAGCTGTACTGGAACAGTTTGGCTAGGGGTGCGGCAAGCTCTGGAGCACAAGTCTTCAGTACTATTGCCGGAATATTGTCAGGGTCCATAGCCTTTGCACTATCCAGTGTCTTTAGCTGTTTCTTGGTATCACGTTGAGTGAATCAAATTGGCTGAAGACTGGCATCTGTGATGCTGGGGACCTCCAGAGGAAGCCAAGATGGATCATCCACTCTGCACTTCTGACTGAAGATTTTTTCAAATGCATTAGCCTTCTCTTTTGCACTGATTTGCTGGGCTACTCCATCATTGAGGATGGGGATATTTGTGGCGTCTCCTCCAGTGAATTGTTTAATTGTCCACTATCATTCACGACTGGATGCGGCAGGACTGCAGAGCTTCGATCTGATCCGTTGGTTGTGGGATCACTTAGTTCTGTCTATCACTTGCTGCTGATGCTGTTTGGCACACAAGTAGTCCTGTGTTGTAGCTTCACCAAGTTGTCACCTCATTTTTAGGTATGCCTGGTGCCGCTGCTGGCTTGTCCACCTGCACTCTTCATTGAACCAGGATTGATCCCCTGGCTTGATGATAATCATAGAGTGAGGGATATGCCAGGCTATGAGGTCACAGATTGTGTTTGAGTACAATTCTTCTGCTGATGACCCACAACGCCTTATGGATGCCCAGTCTTGAGTTGTTAGACCTGTTCAAAATCTATCCCATTCCGCATGGTGGTAGTGCCACACAACATGATGGTGGGTTTCCTCAACATGAAGGCGGGACTTCGTCTCCACAATGACTGTGTGGTGGACACTCCTACAGATCCTGTCATGGACAGATGCATCTGCAGCAGGCAGGTTTGTGAGAATGAGGTCAAGTATGTTTTTCTCTCTGGCTGGTTCCCTCACCACCTGCTGCAGACCCAGTCTAGCAGCTATGTCATTTAGGACTCGGTCAGCAATGGTGCCACTCTTGGTGATGGACATTGAAGTCCCCCTCCCAGAGTACATTCTGTGCCCTTGCCACCCTCAGTGCTTCCTCCAAGTAATGTTTGACATGAGCACTAATTCATCAGCTGAGGGAGGGCGGTATGTGGTAATCAGCAGGAGGTTTCCTTTCTGTTTGACCTGATGCCATGGGACTTCATGGGGTCCGGAGTCAATGTTGAGTACTGCTGGGGCAACTCCCTCCAGACTGTATACCACTATGCAGCCACCTCTGCTGGACAGGACACCTAGAGATGATGGTGGTGTCTGGGACATTGTCTGTAAGGTATGATTCCGTGAGGGTGACTACGTCAGGCTGCTGCTTGACTAGTCTGTGAGACGGCTCTCTCAATTTTGGGACTAGCCCCCAGATGTTAGTAAGGAGGACTTTGCAGGGTCGACAGGGCTGAGTTTGCAGTTGTCGTTTCGGGTGCCTAGGTTGATGCCAGGCGATCTGTCCAGTTTCATTCCTTGTGGCTTTGTAGAGGTTTTATACAACTGAGTGGCTGCTTGCCAGGCTATTTCAGAGGGCCTTTAAGAGTCAGTTGAATCATATGTAGGCCAGACCAGGCAAGACCGGCAGATTTCCTTAGTGAACCAGATGGAATTTTACAACAATCAGCAATGGTTTAATGGTCAGATTCCAGATTTTCAAGTTCAAATTCCACCATCTGCTGTGGTGAGATTCAAACCCGGGTCCCCAGAGCATTACTCTGGGTCTCTGTATTACTAGTCCAGTGACAATACCCCTTTGCCATCATCTCCTCTCCCCACTGTAATGGAAACTAACTCGCCTATATATTAGAGGATAAATGTTGTTGGGGATGATGTAGAATTGGTGTAAAATAGTACATGCAGCAGATAAATTTGAGGACCTGAGCAGTGGTGAGAACAAGTGTATGCAAGTTTCCTTATTCGTTGGGGAAAAAGGAGACAATCAAAAACTCGTGTTTCTTTAGATGTAGATACATTAAGTACCAATCTTTTTTATATTTGAAAGTTAAGCAAAGGTATTTGTACATCTGAGCTCTAAAAATTTGTGAAATATTTGTGTAGTTATAAACAACTTTCGAATATAGAATCTCTTATTCCTACCTTGAAGTGATCAATAAGTATGTGAGATGTTCCGATTATTTGAGAAGGGCAACTGAGAGAACTCAGTAGAGATTCTTTGGGCTGAAGAATGGCCGGTGTGTTTGCCACTTTTGTACATTTTCAAAGTGGTCTTACTACGTGTCTCAGTTTTTGTTCTACTCTTGTTTTCCCATTCTACCACTAAGGGAGGCATCAGCTTCTATGACATGAAGAAATGCTTGAAAAATTTGGATGTAAGGTAAAGATAATTCTGCAGGTTTTTCTTCCATCTTCTCATCCACAGCCTCTCCATCAACTGTACTACCAAAAAGGCATTACCTTCCACATAGAGCATCTGAATTCCAAAAGTTGAGTTAACCCTCAAGGACTATTAGGTTTTTCTTCAATGTAAGTCTATTGACCATAAAAGCTTCATCTAAAAGTCAAATTAAATGATATGAATTTTCCATTTTAACTTTTAGCTATTGGAGTTTACTCTGGAGTAAAGGCTGAATTTGGTTTAATTTATAAAACTGGCATTTATGCTGTTTTTAAACTTATTCTTGGATCCAATATCGGAGCTGGTTCTGTTCAGTCAGTTAAATTTGGACTCTAAATTTTTAGGTGAAAGCAAGACATATGTTGGGAGCCATTATTTAGTAGCCAAAAACAGCAGATAGAAGATGCTGGTCTCTATGAAAGTTGAATTAAAAACAGCTTTAGTCAAACATTGATGATGTATTTCTTGACATTGTGATCTTGTATTAACTTAAATGTCACTAATTTTGCAATTGAGCGGACTTTTATTTTGATTAACTTATACCTTTATCATCACAAAGCATTTTACAGATGATATCCACTGACTCTTTGCATTGGATAGCTTTTATATTCAATGGACTCTTATAGTATAAATGACAATGTCAAGCTTTTGCCCTGTGTGAGGAACCTATTTTTGGAAAATTTGAAGGACATTAAATTGTGGACATTCTTCCTCATGAGTTATTTGTAAAAGTTTGCACTATTAATTCTGGCTGTGAATATGCCATTCTTCAAGATAAATGTCTCATGGCAAACACCTGGAGAGGGAAGATATATTTTGTATATTTAAGTTAACGAAGATCTGCTGTTGCCAGGCTCTTTAGCTGCTGCTGATTGGTTAAAAGCACCTGGCCTAAGAGAAGTATTCTCTGAACATCTTAGTCTTTGAAACAGTCAGGCAGAGTTAGCGAATGTGTGAAAGTCTTGGAAGCAGGCTGCAAGAAAAAGACTCTCTCTCTTTCCCTTTCTCTCTGCCCTACCTTTGATTTCCACCTTTCTCAGAAATGTCTCATTAGAATAAATCATCTGTTTTTTGAAAGCCTGCAAAAGCTGTGATAAGTAGAAGTCATCAAGTTTCACCAGATAATCCATCTGAAGGAAATTCCAGACCTATTATGAATAGAATTCTGTTAGATCAATAGTGTCACAATCATTTCTTCAAAATATATTCTTTTAAAAGAAACATTCCCGTACTCTGGCATCTGCAGAGGACTGTGTGTGTTTGTTTGTTTGTTTGTTTTGTCCTGTTTTGTATTTGTGTATGGGGGTTCAAATAGCTGCATTTTTAGAGCAAATTGTTATACTTCTAAACTACAACTTGTATGTTAGCCAGTTTATTAACATGTTTTTTAAAAGTTTGGTTTATAATAAATCAATTTTTTGTGTTTATTGAATGAAGCCTGGTTAGTCTTTTTATGCTGGGAATAACTGTTTCAAAGGGTAACAATTGGCCAATTTTATGGGTGAAATAAACATTTAAACTATTGTTACGACCTGTGGAGAAGTAGGGCTAGAATTACCTGTGTATTCCTCCCATCACAGTCTGTAACACATGGTCTATGGAATTTAATTACCATACTTCCAATTACTACCCCTCTGTTTACATAGTACATAGTTCACCTGATTTCATCCCTGGAGTCAGAACACAAGAATATGTAGGTCATTCAGTTCCACAAGCCTGTTTTGTTGTTGAATTATACCATGGCTGATCTGTAGCTTAACTCCAATTACCTACCTTGGGCCTGTAACCTTGATTCCCTTATCCAAAAAAAATTACCAACCTGTTTTCTTCAATTTTCAATTGGCCAACCCTTTTTGGGAACAGTTTCAAATTTCCACTAATAACCTAGTTCTAATTTTAAAATTGTAGCTAGAAGCTGTCAGCTCCTACAATCAACACTTCAGTAGATCACCTCGTAATCTTCAATATGTGAGGGAATATAAGCTTTATCTGTGCAACCTGTGTTTGTAATTCAATTTTTATTTTTCCCGATACCATACTGAACTTGCACTGCATCCTTCAAGGCCATCCTGAGATGCAGTACCCAGAATCTAACCAGAGTTTTATATAACTAACTTTCAGCTTGTTTTGGATAAAGGCAAACATTTCATTGGTCTTTTTGTCTCTTTCATCATTTGTACATGTCTGGTAGTTTTGATTTCTGTACTTATCACCTAAATCTTGGGCTTTCAGCTGACATTAGAGACCTACTGACTTTTACAACTATCTAAACTCTACTTTTTTCCTGAGTTTTTCCAGCATTTTCTGTTTTTACTTCAGATTTCCAGCATCTGCAGTATTTTGCTTTTATCTACTTTTTTCCACCCTGCTTCCTGTAAGTACACCATACCTTTCTAGTTTCAGCCTTTTTTTGCATCTGTTCTAGCACCACCTTTTCATGCCAGAATTTCTTGATTGTCACCTTCTGAACTAGACAACCAGACTGTTTTCTTGTGCTTCTAACCTACCCTTTCCCCATCCCCACAAAAAAAAAGAAAGAATCCTGTCAAATGCTTGACAGATCATCTGTCATCATAACATTTCTTCACCTACCCTCTTTCTGAAGGGACACTAGCTTCCATTATGTCCAGTTCAATTTGACCACCCCTCTCTCCCCAGGACCTTCCCACTGAGATGACAGCACTTGTCCATTCACCACCTTTTTCCACAGCACTGTCCAGGGGCCCAAGTACTGCTCCTCAGTGGGGGAGCAATTAAATGTATGACAGACATAAATACTGTATTGGGTGCAGTCTCTTCTGTATTGAGACCAAATGCAAATTGTGTCATTGCTTTGCCATACATTTTGTTCTGTTTAAGTGTGAACCTAAGCTCCCTGTTGCTTGTCACATCAATTCCCTTCCTCACTGTCTTGCCTGTCTTTGACCTCCTTCTATACAGTGCCAATATGATTCAAGGGGCCGCAGCTTTTAATTGGGCATTTACAGTCTTCTGGCTTTCAGTAACTTCTGACATTAACTATAGCTCTCTCTTTCTCTTCTGTACTAGTATCATGGGATGGGAGTGCCTGTATTTATGGACTGGGAGACCAGGAACATGTTGGTGCTGTGGATTTAAAAACTCCTTTGAAACACTGCATCCTTATGTCTGCTTTTGTTTCTTTTTATGCTTCCATTTCCAACAGCCTCATCCTCTCTTCCACCCCCAAACTTAGCTTTTTCACATGTTATCATGTAAAGTCTGCTTTTGTTTCTTTTCATGCTTCCATTTCCAACAGCCTCATCCTCTCTTCCACCCCCAACCTTAGCTTTTTCACATGTTATCATGTAAAGTTTTCAATCTCCTTTTATTTCTCAAACTAATGCTTCTAATACTTCCTGTTTCCCATTTGAGTACACCACAAGCCTGTTTCCCTTTTCCTCTTTTATGTCTATTACTTCTTTAAAAATTCCCCAGTTCTGAAGGATTTACAAGAAATGCCAATTTGTCTTTTTAACGGATGCATGTAATCTGGTGGAGATCTTGTGGCCCAACCTCTGAGCCAGAAGTTCCAGGTTCGAGTCCCACTCCAGGCTTTGATGGCCACTGAAGGCACATTCATAAAAAGCAACCAACCGGAGTTCCCAATACATTTTGAAATATCATTATGTAGGTCAATGATACAGTCAGATTGTGTACAAAATTCAAAACAGCATTTTTAAAATTAATTCATGGGATGGGGCTTCGCTGGCTGGCCAGCATTTATTGCCCATCCCTAGTTGCCCTTGAGAAGGTGGTGGTGAGCTGCCTTCATGAACTGCTGCAGTCCATGTGGTGTAGGTGCATCCACAGTATTGTTAGGGAGGGTGTTCCAGAATTTTAACCCAGCGACAGTGAAGGAACAGCGATTTATATTTCCAAGTCAGGATGATGAGTGACTTGGAGGGGAACATCCAAGTGAAGATGTTCCCATCTATCTGCTGCCCTTGTCCTTCTAAATGGTACTGGTCATGGGTTTGGAAGGTGCTGTCTAAGGAGCCTTGGTGAATTCTCTCAATGCATCTTGTAGATGGTACACACTGCTGCTATTGTGCGTCGGTGGTGGAGGAAGGGAATGTTTGTGGATGTGGCGCCAATCAAGCAGGCTGCTTTGTTCTGGACAATGCCAAACTTCTTGAGTGTTGTGGGAGCTGCCCTCATCCAAGCAAGTGAGGATTATTCCATTACACTAATGACTTGTGCCTTGCAAATGGTGGACAGGCTTTGGGGAGTCAGGAGGTGAGTTATTCATGCCTGATTTCTAGCCTTTGAATTTCTAGCCTTTGACCTGCTCTTGTAGCCACGGTATTTATATGGCTAGTCCAGTTTACTTTCTGGTCAATGGTAACCCCCAGGATGTTGATAGTGGGGGTTTCAGTGTTGGTAAATGCCATTGAACATCAAGAGGTGATGGTTGGATTCTCTCTTGTTGGAGATGGTCATTGCCTGACATGTGTGGCACGAATGTTACTTGTCAGCCCAAGCCTGGATATTGTCCATGTCTTGCTGCATTTGGACATGGACATATTCAGTATCTGAGGAGTTGTGAATGGTGCTGAACATTGTGCAATCATCAGCAAACATCCCCACTTCTGACCTTACGATGGAAGGAAGGTCATTGATGAAGCAGCTGAGTATGGTTGGGCCGAGGACACTACCCTGAGGAACTTCTGCAGTGATGTCCTGGAGTCAAGATGATTGACTTCCAGCAACCTCAACCATCTTCCTTTGTGCTAGGTGTGACTCCAACCAATGGAGATTTTTCCCCCTGATTCGCATTGTCTCCAGTTTTGCTAGGGCATCTTGATGCCACACTCGGCCAAATGAGGCCTTGATGTCAAGGGCAGTCACTCACGCCTCACCTCGGGAGTTCAACTCTTTTGTCCAAGTTTGAACCAAAGCTGTAATGAGGTCAGGAACTGAGTTGCCCTGATGGAACCCAAACTGGGCACCAGTGAACAGACGCTTGATAGCACTGTTGATGACCCCTTCCATTGATGACCCCTTCAATTGCTCTACTGATCAAGAGTAGACTGATGGGGCAGTAATTGGTTAGATTGGATTTGTCCTTTTTATGTACAGGACATACCTGGGCAATTTCCACAGCTGGGTAGATGCCACTGTTGTAGCTGTACTGAAACAACTTGGCTAGGGGCGCGGCAAGTTCTGGAGCACATGTCTTCAGTACTATAGCTGGAATATTGTCAGGGCCATAGCCTTTGCAGTATCCATTGCATTCAGCTGTTTCTTGATATCACATGCTGTGAATCGAATTGGCTGAAGAATGGCATTTGTGATGCTGGGGACCTCCCAAGCTGGGTCATCCACTCGGCACTTCTAGCTGAAGATCGTAGCAAATGCTTCAGCCTTATCTTTTGCACTGATGTTCTAGGCTCCTCCCATCATTGAGGATGGGGATATTTGTGAAGCCACCACCTCCAGTGAGTTGTTTAATTGTCCACCGCCATTCACGACTGGATGTGGCAGGACTGCAGAGCTTAGGTCTGATCCGTTCGTTGTTGGATCACTTAACTCTATCACTTGCTGCTTATGCTGTCTGGCATGCAGGTAGTCCTGTGTTATAGCTTCACCACGTTGACACCTCATTTTTAGGTATTCCCTGGTGCTGCTCCTCGCATGCCTTCCTGCACTTTTCATTGAACCAGGATTGATCCCCTGGCTTGATGGTAATGGTAGAGTGAGGGATATGCCAGGCCATGAGCTTACAGATTGTGTTAGAGTATAATTTTGCTGCTGCTGATCCACAGCACCTCATGGATGCCCAGTCTTCAGTTGCTAGATCTGTTCAAAATCTGTCCCATTTAACGTGGTGGTAGTGCCACACAACACAATGGAGGGTATCCTCAATGTTTAGGTGGGACTTCATCTCCACAACGACAGTGTGGTGGTCACTCCTACCGATCCTGTTATGGACAGATGCTCCTGCGGTAGGCAGGTTGGTGAGGATGAAGTCCAGTTTGTTTTTCCCTCTTGTTGGTTCCCTCACCACCTGCCACAGACCCAGTCTAATAGCTATCTCATTTAGGACTTTGCCAGCTCAGTAGTGGTGCTACTGAGCCACTCTTGGTGATGGACATTGACGTTCCCCACCCGGAGTACATTGTGTGCCTTTGCCACCCTCAGTGCTTCCTCCCAAGTGGTGCTCAACATGGAGGAGCACTAATTCATCGACTGAGGGAGGGTGGTACCTGGTAATCAGCAGGAGGTTTCCTTGACCAGGTTTGACCTGATGCCATGAGACTTCATGAGGTCCAGAGGTTGAGGACTCCCAGAACAACTCCCTCCTGACTGTATACCACTGTGCCGCCACTGCCTCTGCTGGGTCTATCCTGCCGCTGGGATAGGACATACCCGGAGATTATGGTGTCTGGGACATTATCTGTAATATAGTCATCCTCGTGGAATCATGTCAGGCTATTGCTTGACTAGTCTTTGAGTTAGCTCTCCCAATTTTGGCACTAGCCCCCAAATATTAGTAAGGAGGACGTTGTAGGGTTGACATGGCTGAGATTCTGAAATGACCCAGCTGTTCTGTTTTTTCGTGATGGTGGCTGACGGATTAATGTTGATTCAGGACTCCAGGAGGGCTGTCTTAATCTTCAAATAGTACCACATGAAAAGGGCTTTGAACTAATGTTGCATCCAAGAAGTGACATTTTTGATCATCTAGCACTCCCTTAGTCCTGCAATTATTGGCTAGATTATGCACTGAGGTTCTAGAGTAGGGCTTGAAAAGGAATGTCACTGTGAGGCAGGGTTACCCAATAATGTGACAGCACTTTTGAATATAACTTGGTTCCAGAATTTTTGCTCCAGTTGGCAATTATCAACTGTCAGATTTGAATTTGAAAGTTTATCTTATGTGCACTTCTTCACACCTGATTTAAGATGAAAGCATAGCCAATTTCCCCACACCCTCCCTATGGCTTTGCACCATCAACCCTTTTGTCATTTAATTTCCCCTGCCTTCTACACTGTCGCAGACCTCCCCTTTTAATTTTTCATGTCCTCTCCCCTCAACTTGGTTGAAACCTATTAAATCTCTACCTTTTCCCAGTTCTGATGAAATGTCATGGACCTGAAATGTTGATTCTATTTCTCTCTTCAAAGATGCTACTGGACATGACGATTTCCAACATTTTTTTTCTAGTATATACTAGACCGGTCAGTCCATGATTTCTGATTGGTCTAGCCATTGAACAAAACATTAGTTGGAATTGGTACATTTTTAAGTGTGGCAATAGCAAGATTAGCAGCACCAATCACTAAAATGTTGAGTAGCTATTATAAAGCAATTTAATTGGGTCAGACATTTGACCAAACATATTTGTATTTAACTACTGTAAAGTGAAATTATGCACTGAATTGCTGCTTATTTTCTACTCTCAAAAGGCAGTGATATGAGGGTTGCCACAAAAGAAGAGGAAAATGGAAGTGATCAAAAAACCAAGAAATGTATTCCGAGGTAAATGATTCTATACCCTTTTTCTGATTTGTGCTTGAGCAAATGGACAAGGCAGGTGGCTATTTGAAAAGATATTGTGAAAATATCATACTAGTAGCCACTTAGTCCTTCAAACAATAGTTAATGGGATATGATGAACTGAGGTAGGATCTTCTTGAATGTCTTATGAACAATCTTTCTCCATCTGAGGACAGAATCATTCCTTTTCATGACATGGCTAGAGAAAGTTTACTAGGCTGATTCCTGGGATGGTGGTGGGGGCTTGTCTTATGAAGAAAAGTTGGGTCTGTGCTCATTGGAGTTTAGAAGAATGAGGTGATCTTATTGAAACATGTATGATCCTGAGGAGATCTGACATGGTAGATGCTGAAAGGTTGTACCTCTCCTGCCCCCACCATGGGGGAATCGAGAACTATGGGGTGCAGTTCAAAAATAAGGGTCTCCCATTTAAGATGGAGATGAGGAGGAATTTCTTCTCTCAAGAAGGTCTTTAGTACTTGGAATTCTCTTCCATAGAGAGCAGCAAAGGTTGGGTCATTGAATATATTCCAAGCTGAGTTACTTTTTTTTTTGATCAACAAGGGAGACCAGGGTTATGGGGGTGCAGGCAGGAAAGTGGAGTTAAGGCCACAGTTAGATCAGCCCTTATCTTAAATGGCAGAGCAGGCTTGGGGGGGCCAAATGGTCTGCTCTTCTTTCTTAGCCTGTTGATCACAAGACTTGGGACCTTGGTTGAAAGTGATTAACAGCAGAAACTATATTGGGGAAAGTCTCAATGTATTTAAAAGAAAACTTGCTAAACAACTAATACCCCCTTTCATTCTCATTGTGCACTTTAAAGGAGGCGATGGCATAGTGGTATTGTCACTGGACTAGTAATCCATTGACCTAGGGTAATGCTCAGGGGTCTCAGGCTCGAATCCCACCACAGCAGATGGTGGAATTTGAATTCAATAAAAATCTGGAATTAAAGTCTAATGATGACCATGAAACCATTGTCAATTGTGGTAAAAACCATTCTGGTTCACTAATGTCCTTTTAGGGAAGGAAAACTACACGTGACTCCAGACCCACAGCAATGTGGTTGGCTCTTAAATCAGTTGTATTAAACCACTACAGAGTCTCGAAAAAGAAATGAAGCCAGATGGACCACCCGGCATTGACCTAGGCACCGGAAATGACAACTGCAAAGTCCTCCTTGCTAACATCTGGAGGCTAGTGCCAAACTTGGGAGAGCTGTCTCACAGACTAGTCAAGCAACAGCCTGACATAGTCAACCTCACAGAATCATATCTTACAGATAGCGTCCCAGACATCACCATCAGCATCTCTGGGTATGTCCTGTGCCACCGCAGGACAGAACCAGCAGAGGAGGCGGCACAGTGGTATACAGTCGGGAAGGAGTTGCCCTGGGAGTCCTGAACATTGACTCCGGACCCCAAAAGTCTCACGGCATCAGGTCAAACATGGGCAAGGAAACCTCCTGCTGATTATCACGTAGTGCCTTCCCTCAGCTGATGAATCAGTGCTCCTCCATGTTGAGCACCACTTGGAGGAAGTACTGAGAGTGGTAAGGGTGCACAATGTACTCTAGGTGGGCGACATCAATGTCCATCACCAAGAGTGATCAGTAGCACCACTGCTGACCTAGCTGGCCGAGTTATAAGGGCATAGCTACAGGATTGGGTCTGCAGCAGGTAGTGAGGGGACCAACAACAGGAAAAAAACATACTTGACCTCATCCTCACCAACTTGCCTGTTGCAGATGCATCTGTCCATGACAGGATCAGTAGGAGTGACCACCGCACTGTTGTTGTGGAGACGAAGTCTTGACTTCACATTGAGCATACACTCCATCGTGTTGTGTAGCACTACCACCATGTTAAATGGGACAGATTTTGAACAGATCTAGCAACTGAAGACTGGGCATCCATGAGGCGCTGTGGGCCATCAGCAGCAGAATTGTACTCGAACACAATCTCATGGCCCGGCATATCCATCATTCTACTAATTACCATCAAGCCAGGGGATCAATGAAGAGTGCAGGAGGGCATGCCACGAGCAACACCAGGCATATGTAAAAATGAGGTGTCAACTTAGTGGAGCTGTAACACGGAACTACTTGTGTGCCAAACAGCATAAGCAGCAAGTTATAGACAGAGCTAAGCGATCCCACAACCAACGGATCAGATCTGCAGTCCTACCACACCCAGTCAAGAATGGTGGTGGACAATTAAACAACTCACTGGAGGAGGTGGCTCTGCAAATATCCCCATTCTCCATGATGGGTGAGCCCAGCACATCAGTTCAAAAGATGAGGCTGAAGCATTTGCTACAATTTTCAGCCAAAAGTGCTGAGTGGATGATCCAGCTCTGGCTCCTCCGGAGGTCCCCAGCATCACAGATGCCAGTCTTTAGCCAAATCGATTCACTCCACACTATTAAACGGCTGAAGGTACTGGATAGTCCAAAGGCTATGGGCCCTGACAATACTCCGGCAGTGCTGAAGACTTGTGCTCCAGTACTTGTCGTGCCCCTAGCCAAGCTGTTCCAGTACAGCTATGACACTGGCATCTACCTGGCTTTGTGGAAAATTGCCCAGGTGTATCCTGCACACAAAGCAGGACAAATCGAACCCAGCCAATTACCACCCCATCAGTCTAATCATCATCAGTAAAGTACTGGAAGGGGTCATCAACAGTGCTATCAAGTGGCAGTTGCATAGCAATGACCTGCACACTGATGCCCAGCTTCCAGTTTGGGTGCCACCAGGGCCACTCAGCTCCTGACCTCATTACTGCCTTGGTTCAAACATGGATAAAAGAGTTGAACTCATGAGGTGAGTGACTGCCCTTGACATAAATGCAGCATTTCACTGAGCGTGGCTTCCAGGAGCCTTAGCAAAACTGGAGTCAATGGGAATCTGGGAACTCTTTCCACTGGTTGGAATCATATCTAGCATGATAGAAGGTGGTTGTGGTTGTTGGAGGTCCGTCAACTCAGCTCCAGGATATCACTGCAGGAGTTCCTCGGGGTAGCATCCTTGGTCCAACCATATTCAGCTGCTTCATCAATGACCTTCCTTCCATCATAAGGTCAGAAGCAGGGAGGTTCCCTGATGATTACCATTCCTCAGATACTGAAGCAGTCCATGTCCAAATGCAGCAAGACCTGCACAATATCCAGTCTTGGGCTGACAAGTGGCAAGTAACATTCATGCCAATCAATGACCATCTCCAACAAGAGAGAATCCAACCATCACCCCTTGATATTCAATGGCATCACTGAATCCCCTGCTATCAACATCCTGGAGGTTACCATTGACCAGAAACTGAACTGAATGAATAAAAAAAAAACGAACCTATTATAAAAGCTAGAATGCATCCAAGAGCCCCCAAATATCCCAAATAAACAATTTGATGACAGAACTGCTAATCTCAGCAGCCATCTAAACAGAAAACATATATGCAAGCAATTGAAAGTAGTTTTTTAAAAAAATAGAAATTGCTATTTGCCTTACAAGGCTGCACTAACAGTACTGTAAAATGTATTTTAACATTTATTTCATTTAAGTATTTAAATTCATTTCAGGACTTCAATGTTTACTTGCATTACATTAAAAGTTATACAAACTCATAAGGGCAATTGTCTTTGAAAGATTAAAAGCCGTTTTCAAAAAAGCTTAAGAACCTCCAAAGCAAACCACCCTAACGCAGCAAGCTGTTAGACTAAAAAGGACATTCCTTGTGCCACTGACAGCAAAGGGGGCATGGCCTCGGCACTTCTGCACCTCACAACCATCCCTCCTGGCTGCCTTCTCTGATGGTTGCATCCTGCAGCTGGGACAGGGAGTCACTTAAGGCTGTTAAGTGGAAATTTATGAACTTGATATGCCACTTTTAAAAGCCCAGTTACACAGTGTTCAACAAATTATAATTTTTTCCAAGGGTTTTTAATGAGACTAGTATAAAAGGGCAAATTTTAATCTGTTCAGTGACTGACTTGATTGCAGTCAAAAAATTGCAATGGTACATACTAAGAAGAAACATAGAATCACTTGCATCAAGTTCTGGATTTCTGTGAACAACCAGAAGTTTGTCAGTTTCAGATGAGTATTGATGGCAAACAGTGGCTGTTTTGCCATCACTATTGTTGCAAAATCCAGGTGTTTTTTTTTTAAATATCCATTTCATCAATCTCCTGAACTTGACTTTGCTGCCAAGAGGCAGGTAGGTGACCTTGTCCAGCCCTATATAAAAGTTAATTTAAGTTAGTACTGTAAGGCACAACTTGGTTTTCTCAATAAATGAGGTATCCGAAAATGTGGAATCCAGCCTTGTATAGCCAATCTTCAATGCCTATATTCCAA
Source organism: Carcharodon carcharias (assembly GCF_017639515.1). Classification (NCBI taxonomy): domain Eukaryota; kingdom Metazoa; phylum Chordata; class Chondrichthyes; order Lamniformes; family Lamnidae; genus Carcharodon; species Carcharodon carcharias. The sequence continues at coordinate 66,473,921 of NC_054478.1, read as the reverse complement.
AAAAACTTCTTTATATAGTTCTTTAACATGGTGAAACATCCTGCAGTACTTTCAGGAGTGTTATAAAGCAAAATTTAACACTGAGACACGTGAGATATTGGGCAGATGACCAATACCTTGCTCAAATAGGTAGTTTTAAATAATCAGTTATTATGGCACAGAAGGAGGCCATTTGGCCCATTAAAAGAAGGAAAAAATGTGGAGAGGGTTAGGGAGAAATTCTGGAGTTTACAGCCTTGCCAGTTGGAAATATGCTGGACCAATTAAAATCATATTGTTCTGGTCAGGAGGGGGGTTACTTTAAACAGCACTAATTTCTCCTCTCGCCACCTGTCCATAAACGGGCTTTTTTGCTTTGTTTCCCCTTTTATAAGCAGTAGTGTATTTCCCAACCCCTTGGTTTTGGTGCAATCCAGTTTTCTATTAATAACCCCACAGCAAACTAGAGATGGGATTAACTCAAAGGGCTAGTTTATTTGCACACACTCAAAAACACGGAAGGAGGGTTGCAATGTTGCTTCCATACGAGAGGGATAGAGAAAAGAGCTTTACGGTGCAGAGACCATAGAGAAAAGAGAGATTGTTTCACGTGGATTCCATACTCCAGTCCAATGAGGTATTCCTTCACGGAGGTTGGGCTGAAAACTCATACAGTATAATTCACTTTGGTGGTGTGGACTTCACACGATGTGAGGCATGCAGAGATGAATCAGTCTTGTGATGGTACAGAATTTCAAGCAGAAGTATATATGGGGCCGAGTGTTCAACCAGGGGGCAGAGCTCCTTTTCTGAGCCCGCCAGTTACAAGGTACAGCAGATGGAGACTATGCAGTTTTGCAAGTCAATATTACTTGTTTCACAAGCCAGAGAAGCCCATGTCACATGGATCCCACCTCCACCATCCTTGGAATCCAGATGATGGATACACATCCTTTGTCAAAGAGTCTTGGCCATTAGGAATTGAAAGGAATGCTGTGGGACCTTTGTCTAGCCGATGATCCACCTCCTGGCCATCTGGAGTTATTAAATGAAGATGGCCTTTGTACAGCCCAACTTCAAAGAGAGTTTTACAATCTGCAGAGGGTCGTTTGGGGCTCCTCGGAACTGACGAGGTTTTTTCCTAAAGCTGCCAAGTAGTTTATTTTGTTCAGAGGTCAAAGACAGACACGGTTTCGGCCATTTCAAGGTCATGGCGGGCTTTGAAAACATGGAAACGTTGAGAATAAGCATTCTAAAATTGTGACTTTTGCTTAATCAGAAGCAAATATAGATTAGGAAGAATCTGGGTAATGGCTGAACAAGATTTAGTATAAGTTTTGTGTTTGTGTCTGGTTTTAGTTTCTTTAGCTTCTCATCCGTTATGGATTATAAACCTATCCAATTTCTAGCTATGTAACTGAAGTACTCAAGTTTTCTTTTTGCAGTACTGCTGCTATCAACTCATCAAAAAGGAGTTTTATATTGGCTAGAACCATTGACAAGGTGAGTAATTGGATTCTTTTGAAGATATTTTACTGGTATTTTTAATTCAAAACAAGGTTGAGTCTACAAAAATGTACACTTAGAATTTAAGTTTTTAAAACTACACTTATTTTCTCGGTTTCCCTTTTGAGAGTCAAGTAACCCTTTGAGTAAGTGGATGTTGGATAAGGACAAGATAATAAAAAAAATATAAAAACAAAAAACTGCAGATGCTAGATTTCCAAAACAAAAACAGAATTACCTGGAAAAACTCAGCAGGTCTGGCAGCATCGGCGGAGAAGAAAAGATTTGACGTTTCGAGTCCTCATGACCCTTCCACAGAACTGGGTGAATCCAAGGAGAGGGGTGAAATATAAGCTGGTTTAAGGTGGGGGGCAGGGGGAGAGAAGTGCAGGGGGGGTGGGGGGTGGTTGTAGGGACAAGCAAGCAGTGATAGGAGCAGATAATCAAAAGATGTCACAGACAAAAGAACAAAGTCTCCGGGCCCACTTCTTTGGGCAGGAGTCCGCTCCCTGTTCAAAGGATCCTTTTACCCACCTCCAATATTCTCCCTCCACCTGGACCCCTCCATCTGGATTCTTACCTTCTCTTGATCTTTTCATTGAGAACTGTCGGCGCAACATTAGTCGTCTCAATTTCTCTGCTCCTCTCACCCATTCTAATCTGTCTCTCTCTGAACTTACTGCACTCCATTCTCTCAGGTCCAACCCCAACATTGTCATCAAACCCGCTGACAAGGGTGGTGCTGTTGTTGTCTGGCGCACTGACCTCTACCTTGCCGAGGCTGAGCGTCAACTCGCAGACACTTCCTCCTACCTCTTCCTGGACCATGACCCCACCACTGAACATCAAGCCATTGTTTCCAGGACTGTCACTGACCTCATCTCCTCTGGAGATCTTCCTCCCACAGCTTCTAACCTGATAGTCGCCCAACCTCGGACGGCCCGCTTCTACCTCCAACCCAAAATTCACAAACAGAACTGTTCCGGTAGACCGATTGTGTCAGCTTGCTCCTGCCCCACGGAACTCATTTCTCGTTATCTTGACTTCCTTCTCTCTCCCCTTGTCCAGTCCCTTCCCACCTACATCCATGATTCCTCTGACACCTTATGTCACATCAACAGTTTCCAGTTCCCTGGCCCCAACCGCATCCTCTTCACCATGGACATCCAATCCCTCTACACCTCCATCCCCCACCTTGATGATCTGAGGGCCCTTAGCTTCTTCCTCAAACAGAGGCCAGAACAATCCCCATCCACCACTACTCTCCTCCGTCTGGCTGAACTTGTTCTCACACTGAACAATTTCTCCTTCAACTCCTCTCACTTCCTCCAAATAAAAGGTGTGGCTATGGGTACCCGCATGGGCCCCAGCTATGCCTGTATCTTTATGGGGTATGTGGAACATTCCTTGTTCCAGTCCTACTCCGGCCCCCTTCCCCAACTCTTTCTCCGGTACATCGATGATTAATTCGTTGCTGCTTCATGCTCTTGTCGGGACTTGGAAAATTTTATTAATTTTGCTTCCAATCTCCACCCCTCCATCATTTTCACGTGGTCCATCTCTGACACTTCCCTTCCTTGACCTTTCTGTCTCAATCTCTGGTGATAGACTGTCCACCAATATCCAGTACAAGCCTACCAACTCCCACAGCTATCTCGACTACTGCTCCTCACACCCCGCTTCCTGTAAGGACCATCCCATTCTCTCAGTTCCTTCACCTCTGTCGCATCTGTTCTGATGATGCTAACTTCAAAAACAGTTCCTCTGACATGTCCTCGTTCTTCCTTAACCAGGGTTTTCCATCCATGGTCGTTGACAGGGCCCTCAACCGTGTCCGGCCCTTGTCCCGCGCATCTGCCCTCATGCCTTCTCCTCCCTCCCAGAAACATGATTGGGTCCCCCTTGTCCTCACTTATCACCCCATCAGCCTCCGCATTCAAAGGATCATCCTCCGCCATTTCCGCCAACTGCAGCATGATGCCACCACCAATCACATCTTCCCTTCACCCCCCTGGTGGCATTCCATAGGGGTCGTTCCCTCCGGGACACCCTGGTCCACTCCTCCATCAACCCCCACCTATGGCACTTCCCCATGCCCACGCAAAAGATGCAATACCTGCCCCTTCACTTCCTCTCTCCTCACCGTCCAAGGGCCCAAACACTCCTTTCAAGTGAAGCAGCATTTCACTTGCATTTCCCCCAACTTAGTCTACTGCATTCGTTGCTCCCAATGTGGTCTCCTCTACATTGGAGAGACCAAACGTAAACTAGGCGACTGCTTTGCAGAACAGCTGCAGTCTGTCCGCAAGAATGACCCAAACCTCCCTGTCGCTTGCCATTTTAACACACTACCCTGCTATCTTGCCCACATGTCTGTCCTTGGCTTGCTGCATTGTTCCAGTGAAGCCCAACGCAAACTGGAGGAACAGCGCCTCATCTTCCGACTAGTCAATTTACAGCCTTCCGGACTGAATATTGAATTCAACAACTTTAGATCTTGACCTCCCTCCTCCATCCCCACCCCCTTTCTGTTTCTTCCAATAATTTATATAGATTTTTCTTTCCCACCTATTTCCATTGTTTTTAAATCTTTTATGCCCCCCACCCCCACTAGAGCTATACCTTGAGTGCCCTACCATCCATTCTTAATTAGCACATTCGTTTAGATAATATCACCAACTTCAACACCTCTATGTTCTTTTGTCTGTGACATCTTTTGATTTTCTGCTCCTATCACTGCTTGCTTGGCCCTACAACCACCCCACCCCACTCCACTCTTTCCCCAGCTTATATTTCACCCCTCTCCTTGGATTCATCCAGCTCTGCTGAAGGGTCATGAGGACTCGAAACGTCAACTCTTTTCTTCTCCGCTGATGCTGCCAGACCTGCTGAGTTTTTCCAGGTAATTCTGAGGATAAGATGATGTCTGGTTATAATATCCACTTCTCTTTCCATGCAACCCCCACCGACCCCCCCGCCAATCCAACCTAAAAAAAAAATAATTCAGTAGCTCAAATGTCTATTCTTGCGCTATGATATTGGATGAGGTACTGGAACCTAACCATTACCTGTGGACTGAAAGCCCTGCCCTGCCTGTTTTAAAAACCTTTTTTAACATCTTTAAAACAAGGGTGTTTTGGGAGTCCTGTGGATGGAAACCTGTTTTTCTTTTTAAAAGGTATTGGCCTTTTTGTTTCCTAACATCTTGGAAAAATCTCAAACCAGACTGGTGACTTTGGAAACTATTTTATTGATTGGTGAGGTGAGAGTGACTGCCCTTGACATCAAGGCAGCATTTGATGGAATGTGGCATCAGGGAGCCCTAGCAAACTGGAGTCAATGGGAATCAATGGGAAATATCTCTGCTGATTGGAGTCATACTTAGCATAAAGGACGATGTTTGTGGTTGTTGGAGGTCAATGATCTCAGTTCCAGGACATCACTGCAGGAGTTCCTCAGGGCAGTGTCTTAGGCTCAACCGTCTTCAAGGTTAGAAGTGGGGATATTCATTTATGATTGTGCAATGTTCAGCCACACAAACTACAGCAGTTCAAGAAAGTGACTTTCTACCAACCTGAGGGCAATATTGGCTTTGTCAGTGATGCCCACATCCCCAGAATGAGTAATAGAAAATGGTGTCATATTCATGTATGTAAATAATATGTTGTCTGACCTCCGTTGAGAGCAAAGAGGTGATGGCATTATAAAGATAATCTAGTGATTATATAATTTTTAATGATGAGTCCGCAAAACAGCCAAAAATCTCAAATCACCAGTTAATTCTCTCTAGCAGAAACAATTTAATTATTCATTAGGGCAACAAAGGAGGGGGAAAGGAAGGGACTGAGAAACAGCTGGCAAACAAAACCCCCTGTTGTGGTGGATAATTGGCTGAGATTATGCTGGCATATGCCAAATGGTTGCTTCAAGTGGGATTTCAAAAGCCATGCAGGTGAGGTGCTCCCAGTGATCTTGAAAATGCCATCACTCCAGATGCAATCACCACGCAACTACTGGGATTGTGCACGTAGGATTTTTTGTTGCTTTTAAAATTCCCTGTCAATCTGGCTGTGGTTTATGTTTCCACATATGCAGTCAAGGGTACATGCCTGGAAAAGAAATTGTCTTTTGATCCTGTAGCCCTAAACAAACTCTTCAAAGAAATTGTTCTACATTTCCTCGCACGCTGATAACTTGTTTTTATTCCCTCCTTAGCTGAGCCGTAAATTTCCACCTGAAAATTCATCGCAAAAGCATCAGCCTGCTTTGGACAGGATTCCACTACCGAGACAATTTCACACCATTAACCAGCCTCGCAAATGTTGAAAGAAGTTACCTGTGCAACATATGACAGTCACCATGCAGAGTGAAGAAATCATTGATAACATGTTTAAAATGTAAATATCAGTCTCTTCCAAGTTATACAATGCTACTGCTCCTTGCATTATCCTTAAACTACTAGAAACCTTCCTGGCCAAATGTGACATTAGTCCAACATGTTTTTTGCTTGCAAGGGTGTATAAGAGTTATGTAGTTAGTGTCTCCTGGGCTAATTGATCTATTGAAAATTTATCTTCAATAAGTAAAACAGCTGTGACAGTTACCCTTTTTAATTTTGTCTTCTCGAACTAAATGGTAAGTGTCTAAGAGTATTAGTACAGTAGAAGTTCCATAGGATATTAATCCATTTATGGTGTAGCTTGTACCTGGGGTGATTGAAGGGACCAAAATGAGGATTAGCTATGTTTACTCTCACCCCCATATTGGTAATAAACTACTACTTTTGATGCACTCACAATGGTGCTTGTTTCTTATTTCTATTTTGAATCTTAATTCCTCCACCCTTCAAAAATATGAATTTAAGTAGTACAAGATGTATTTCTTGGTATTCAAATTGAATGAATTGGCTCAATGGTGAACATGAAACCATTATCGATTGTCGTAAAAACCCATCTGGTTCACTAATGTCCTTTAGGGAAGGAAACCTGCCATCCTTTCCTGGTGTGGCCTACATGTGATTCCAGACCCACAGCAATGTGGTTGACTCTTAAATGCCCTCTGAAATGACCTAGCAAGCTACTCAGTTCAAGGGCAATTTGGGATGGGTAACAAATGCCTTGCCAGCGATGCTCACATCCCATGAAAGAACAAATAAATAAAATTTGTCTCATGCATGTTACGAATTCAGATGATAGATGCAGCCTGTTTGGCTAAAAGGTATAAATATTTTGGATGCTGTTCAAGCAATTTTTCATTTTTAAATTCCTATACAATTTACATGAACACATTGTGCAGACATTTGTAGTTGTGTGGAAATCATGCTCATTATGATATGACAGCTTATTGTTATGATGCACCATCTGACCTTGTCTGTGTGATATGGATTTACTAACTACCAATAAGGTACACTTCCATGTTGCAATTTGGGAAAATCCAAGGAAGTGCTTCTTCAGTGACTTGTTTATTCCATGGAGCCAGATCAGGGCAACATTGGTTGTAGTCTTAAACGTCTTTGAATCCAGATTGCTGCATGAAGCCTGGCATGTAAATCGTTTAGAAAAATAACATGCATCAAAGTTATCTTTGAGCAAGATACAGGTCTCAAATTAGCAATGCATTCTGACAGCATCCAGGACAAAGCATTCTGCTCAGTTGACAGTCCATCCACTTTCTCTCACCACAATACTGGAGCTGCAGTATCCTATCTGCGGGATGCACTGCAGCACTAACTAAAGTTTTTGACGGCACTTCTTGTCCATCTGGAAGGGAACTTAAGTGATGGTGTTAGCATATGCCAGCTGCCCATGTCCTCGAGTCCCACAACGTCCTGACTTACATATTATCATTCCTTTACGGTCATTGGGTCAAAATCCTGGAACTCCTTACCTAACAGCCTGGGGGAGAACCTTTACCGCACGGATGGGTCTGCTTCTTGAAGTCAGGGGGGTCTTACACATCCATATGAGAGGGAAGACAAGGCCTTAGTTTAACATCTCATCTGAAAAACAGCACTTCCAACTGTGCAGCACTTCCTCAATATTGCAGCAGAGTGCCAACCTGAATTTTTGTGCTTACCTGTCCAGAGTGGGACCTGAACCCACAACCTTCCAACAGAGGCAAGAATGCTACCCATTGAGCCACAGCTGCCACAAGTCAGTTAGGGATGGGCAATAAATGCTGCCTTGTTAATGACACCAAATCCCCATAATGATTTTTTTAAAGTGAACATTTGTATACCAAAATTAATGTAAACAATAACAACAGTTGAAGAAAGTATTGGTGCTAAGGAGTCTCAAATCTTGGGTTCCAAAAGTAGAGAAGAATATCACACATGCCCTAACCATAATCTTCCAAGATTCTGTTGATTTGAGAACTGGTCATTTTTAGATTGGAAAATTATGCATGTCACTCCTCAGTTTTAAGGAAGGTCAAAAGATAATTGTAGAGCAAGTAGCCTAACATCTGTTGTCTGGAAATTACTAGAGTCTCTGGTTAAGGATGGAGTGACTGAATACTTTAAATTTTCAGATATTCAGAGAGAGTGAGCATGAATTATTTTCTTTGGAGAGGTGACTAAATGAGGAAATGTATTTGGGTATTTTTTAAATAAACTTTTTGAAAGCCTTAATTAGTGACTTTTAGCAAAATTGGAAACTGATTGACTTGTTGGCAAGTAATTAGCCAAGTTGAACAGACAAAAGGGACAGTGGGCATACAAGTTATTTGCTAGGATGTGACCAGTGGTGTTCCACAAGGATTTGTGTTGGAACCTCATTAATGATTTGGATGATGGGATAGAAAGCCACATGGAATAGATTTTGAACAGATCTGGCAACTCAAGACTGGGCATCCATGACATGCTGTGGGCCATCAGCACCAGCAGAATTGCACTCAAACCACAATCTGCAGCCTTAGAACCCAATATAGCCCCCACTCTACCATTACCACTAAGCCAGCGGATCAACCAATGAAGAGTGCAGGAGGGCATGCCAGGAGCAGCACCAAGCATACTTAAAAATGAGGTGTCAACCTGGTGAAGCCATAACACAGGACTACTTGCGTGTCAAACAACATAAGCAGCAAGTGATAGACAGAGCTAAGCGATTCCACAATCAACGATCAGATCTAAGCTCTGCAGTCCTACCACATCTAGTCATGAATGGTGGTGGGCAATTAAACAACTCGCTCCACAAATGTCCCCACCCTCAATGATGGAGGAGCCCTGCAAATCAGTACAAAAGATAAGGCTGAAGCATTCGCAACAATCTTCAGCCAGAGTGGCTGAGTGGATGATCCAGCTCGGTCTCCTCCAGAGGTCCCCAGCATCACAAATGCCAGTCTTCAGCCAATTCAATTCACTCCACATGATAGCAAGAACGTAAGAAATAGGAGCAGGATAGGTCATTTAGCCCTCCATTCCTGCCCCACCATTCAATAAGATCATGGCTGATCTGCCTGAGGCCTCAACTCCTCTTTTATTGCAGCCCCTCATAGTCCTCAACTCCCCAATATTTCAAAAATCTATCTACCTCCTCTTTAAACACACTCAGTGGTCTAACCGCCACAACTCTCGTGTACAGAATTCCAGGCATTCATTACGCTTTGAGAGAAGAAATTCCTTCACATCTCAGTCTTAAATGTGTGTCCCCTTATTTTGTAACTATGTGCCCTAGTTTGAGATTCCCCCACTATTGGAGACATCATCTCAATATCTACCCTGTCAACCCCTCTCAGAATCTTGTACATTTCAATAAGATCACCCCTCATTCTTCTAAACTCTAATGAATAAAGGCCTAATCTGTTTAGCTGTTCTTGATAAATCAACCCCTTCATCCCAGGAATCAGGCTAGTGAATCTCTTTTGAACTACCTGCAATGCCAATATATCCTTTCTTAAATATGGGGACCAAAACTGTACACATTACTCCAGGTGCTACCTCACCAACACCCTGTACAATTGTGACAAGACTTCCCTACTTTTAAACTCCAACCCCCTAACAATACAGGCCAGATCCCTCTGTAGTGCACGCTTTGGAGTCTCTCTCCAATCGAAATAATAGCCTGCCTTTTGATTTGTCCTACCAAAGTACATTACCTCACACTTTCCTACATTAAACTCCATCTGCCAAATTTTTGCCTACTCACTCAACCTATCTATAATCCCCATGCGGATTCCTTATGTCCACATCACAACATGCCCTCTCACCTATTTTTGTATCATCAGCAAATTTGGATACATTCTGCCCCCTCCTCCAAGTCATTAATACAGATAGTAAATAATTGAGGCCCTAGGACTGATCCTTGTGGCACTCCACTAGCTGCTACTTTCCAACATGAAAAACACCCATTAATCCTGACTCTGTCTTCTGTGTGTTAATCAATCCTCGATCCATGCTAATACATTTCCCCCAATACAGTGAGCTCCTATCTTGTGCAATCAATTTTTATATGGCAGCTTATTGAAAGCCTTTCAGAAATCCAAATACACTACATTTACCGGTTCCCCTTTATCAACTCTGCTTGTTATATCCTCAAAGAACTCTAGCAAATTTGTCAAACATGATTGCCCTTTCGCAAAACTATGTTGACTCTGATTGCATTAAGCTTTTCTAAATGTCCTGCAATTTCTTCTTTAATAATGGACTCTAGCATTTTCCCAATGACAGATGTTAGGCTTACTGGCCTATAGTTTCCTGCTTTTTGTCTCTCTCACTTCTTGAACAGAGGCATCACATTAGTAGTTTTCTAATCTGCTGGGACCCTCCCTGAATCCAGTGAGTTCTGGAATATTTCGACCAATGCCTCCACTATCTCTGCAGCCACTATCTGATGCAGGCTATCAGGTCCTAGTGACCTGTCTGCCTTTAGTGCCATTAGTTTGTCAAATACTTTGTCCATCATGATAGAGACTGTTACAAGATCTTTCCTCCCATTAGCTCCTTGCTTATCTGATATCTTTGGAATGTTTATAGTGTCCTTCACCGTGAAGACCAATGCAAAATATTGATTTAAATTATCTGCCATTTCCCTGTTCCCTGTTATTAATTCTCCAGTCACATCCTCCAAGGGTCCCATGCTCACTTTACCCACTCTTTTTATATATCCGTAAAAGCTTTTACTGTTTATTTTTATATTTCTTGCCAATTTACTTTCATAATCAATTTTCTCCCTCTTTATTAGCTTTTTAGTCTTCACAGCTGGTTCCCAAAAAACTCCCAATGTTCCAGCCTACCAATAGTTTTTGGCGTTTTGTATGCCTTAGTTTTTGATTTGATACCCTCCTTGACCACCTTCATTAACCACCAATGGTTCAACCTTCTCAGTGAGTCTTTTGTTTTGACTGGGATAAATTTTTGCTGAGCGTTATGAAATATCTGCTTAAATATCTGCCACAGCTCATCTATTGACCTTCCCCTTAGTCTATTTTCCCAGCCCACTTTATTCAATTCTTTCTTCATACCTCCATAATTGCCCTTATTTAAGCTGAGGACACTGGTTTGAGACCCCCTGAGTTGCTCGCCCTCAAACTGAATTTGAAATTCTATCATGTTGTGATCGCTACCCTCTAGAGGATCCTTAACTACGTTATCTCTTATTCATCCCACCTCATTACACATTCCTAGATCTAAACTAGCCTGTTCCCAGGTAGGTTCTGCAACATATTGCTCTAAGAAACAATCCCTGGTGCACACTACAAATTCATCTTCCATGTTACCCCTGCCAATTTGATTTATCCAGTCAATATGCAGATTAAAATCACCCATGACAATTGTAGCACCCTTCTTACATGCCTCAATTATTTCCTGATTTATACTTTGTCCTACGGTGGGGCAACTCTTCAGGGGCCTGTGTACGCCTCTCACCCGTGATTCCTTCCCCTTGCTATTCCTTATTTCCACCAAAAATGATTCTACATCATGATCTATTGCACCTATATCACCACTCACCACTGCACTGATACCTTCCTTTATTAACATAGCTACCCCACCTTCAGTTCCTTTTTGCCTATTTTTCCAGAATGTCAAATACCCTTGAATATTGAGTTCCCAGTCTTGGTCACCCTGCAACCACAACTCTTAAACTAGTTTATATTTCACCTCTCTTCTATTTTTACTTAGTTCTGTTGAAGGGTCATTCGGTCTCGAAACGTTAACTGTGCTGCTCTCCGCAGATGCTGCCAGACCTGCTGAGTTTTTCCAGATATTTTTGTTTTTGTTTTGGATTTCCAGCATCCGCAGTTTTTTTGCTTTTATCCGCTCGACTACTTGCCACTTCATTAATGAGATTTGTGTAGGGGTTAAAAGATACTTTGTAAACCCACTAATAGGTGGAGCAGTTCCTGTTAATTCATCTCCAACCTCAGCACATTCCTATTCTATTTAATGTACAGTGGGTTCATTTCTAAATGGGCGAGGCTTAAATATGATTGACGTTCTGTTGGTCAATTATTCACTGGAGAAGGTCTGTGCGTGTGGAAATAAGCCAATGGACATGGGGAGGAGGCGGGAGTTCCTTCTAATGACCTCATTGGTGCTGGTGGTTGTGGGGGGGCGCGAGAGAGAGTGAGCGCAGGCTGGTCGCTGTGAATGCGACGGACGGCGGCTGGAACAGAGGAAAGTTTCACCGAGAGTCGGTAAGTTTGAAAGTTCGGCCAAGGACGCGACCGCCATGGTTGTTCGCGAGCCTCTTGCTGGCTTTCCGCGTGGACGGCTGGGAAGGTTTTTTTTTATCGGCTGCGTGAACTTTCTCCGAGGCTGTAATGAACTTAGATGATTAAATGTTGGCGAGCTCAAACCGCCGCTGGGCCGAATCGAGCCGAGATCCCGTTATGGCAGCGGCACCGATTTATCTGCGGGAAAGTTGAGCGGCGGAACGAGTTGGAGGGAGCCCGGGCTTGTCAGGTTGCCGTGCTGTTTTTTTTTCTGGGCGGCGAGGTGGTCGGGTTGGGGGGGTGGGCGGAGGAGAGTTCGGGTTCCCATGTCACAGGCTGGGGAAGGCAGGGTGCGGACTGCCTGAGAACTGGAAATGCGAGGACTTGTTTCTGACCCGACCCGACGGGAACGCCCTGACCGCGAAAAGAACAAGCTTCTTTGATGTGGATGTCGGCGGACGGGTGTGAAGTAGACGATCCCAATCGCTCCAGCAGCTGTATGTTTTGGGAGCATTTTCTTTCTCCTGGAGTTCTTTTTCACCACTTTTTTAGCATTGAGTTAAAATTAAGGCTTTTGCTAATTTCGCGGCACTTTCAATTGGGAGGTGAGCAGTTTTTTTTTAATATGGCACTTTAAAATTGATGTAGCAATTAGGAAAGTGAACAGGCACAGCTTGAAAATAACAACAAGTAATGCCGTTCAGGTCATAGAATTCTAGATTGGTTACAGTACCGAATGAGGCCATTCGGTCCGTTGTGTCCCTGCCGGCTGTCTGCAAGACCAAATCGTTTAGTTCCACCCCTCCCAGTCCCTTCTTGGTAGCCCTACAATTTTTTTGTCTTAAGGTAATTATCCGGTTTCCTTTAGAAAGCCACGATTGAACAGCCTCCAGGACGCACTGAAGCAGTGCATTCCAGAACACACTGCATAAAAAAGGTTTTCCCTCAGGTTCTGTTAAAAGTCCAGTAACTTTAAATCAGTGCCCTCTGGTTCTTGACCCTTCTGCCAAAGGGAACAGTTTCATTCTATCTACTCTGTTTAGGCCCCTCACAATCTTGAACACCTCTATCAAATCGCTTTTCAAGCTTCTCTAAGGAGAGCAGACTCAACCTATCAATGTAACCGAAGCCCCTCATCCCTGCAGCCATTCTTGTAAATCTTTTCTGTACCCTCTGTTAAGCCTTCTTGTCCTTTCTAAACTGCAGTGAGTAGAATTGGATATAGTACTGCAGTTGAAGTCAAACTAGCGTTTTATAAAAATTCATCATAACTTCTGTTTTTATTTTATAGCTCCATTTATAAAACCCAGTATCCCATATACCTTTTTAATCACTTCCTCATCCTGGCCTCTCACCGTCAATGATTTGTGCAATTGAACCCAAGGTGTCTCTGTTCCTGCATCCCCTTTAGAATTGCACTCTTTATTTTGTTGCCTCCCTTTGTTCTTCCTCCCAAAATGTATCACTTTGCACTTATCTGTACTAAATTTAATCTCCCACTTGTCTGCCCATTCCATCAGCTTGCCTATGCCCTCTTGAAGTTTATCTCTATCTTTCTCAGTTCACAATACTTGCATGCTTTGTCATCTGCAAATTTTGAAATTGTGCCCTGCACATCCAAGTCTAGGTTATTAATAAATATCAAAAAAGCAGTGGTCCAAGTACTGGTCCCTAGGGAACACCACTAAATAACCTTCCTCCAGTCCAAAAAAAATAGTTCACCACTACTCTCACCACTACTCTCTCTGTCCTGCCACTTGGCCAACTTTGTGTTCATGCTGCCACTGCCTTTTATTCCATGAGCTTCAACTTTGCTGGCAAGGCTATTATGTGGCATTTGACATACACCACATCAGTGGTGTTACTGTCATCAATCTGCTGTGTTACTTTATCAAGCAAGTTGGCTGAACACTATTTGTCTTTAACAAATCCCTGCTGGCTTTTCTTAATTGATTCATACTTGTCTAAGTGACTGTTAATTTTGTATCAAATTATTGTTTTAATAGTTTTCCCACCACTCAGATTAAACTGACTGGGCTGTAGTTGCTAGCTTTATCCTTACATCCCTTTTTTGAATGATTGTGTAACATTTGCAGTTCTCCAGACCTCTGATACCAAACCTGTATCTAATGAGGCTTGGAAGATTATGATCAGTGCCTCTTTTTCCTCCCTTACTTCCCACATTATGCTCAGTTGCATCCCATCTGGTCCTGGTGACTTATCAATGTGTACAGCCAGTCTTTCTACTACATCCTCTTTATTAATTTTTAGCCCATCCAGTGTCTCAGTTACCTCCTTTCACTGACTTCAAAAGCACCTTCTTCCTTGGTAGACAGATGCAAAGTACTCATTTAGTACCTTAGCCATGATCTCTTCCTCTGTGTGTAGATCCCCTGTTTGGTCCCTAATTCGTTCCACCACTCCTTTTACTCCGCTTTTATTATGCATGTACTATAGAAGACTTTTGGAATCCCTTTTATGTTAGCTACCAGTCTCCCCATATACTCTCTTTGCCCCTCTTTTTCACTTCCTCTCTGAACTTTCCATATTTATCATGAAATAGTTCTGAATTAGAAGTAACTATTGTGTGTACTATTCATCCTTTCAAAAATACTTAGTATGTGGATGGGTGTTACCAAATGTACTTTTTCTATCAAAGGCTAAAATTGAATAACTCTTTAATCACAAATATATAATTTTATACTGTGAAATATATTTCACTATTTTAAACATATAATGAAGGTACAGCGCAGGAATGTGCAGGACCTGAAAAGACCTTTTGTAGTTATGTTTGCTAGCTCTAAAGTCTAAAAATTACTGTTGCCTCCTTTTTCTTGCACCCAAAGCCCATCGGGTTCCTTGTTCTCTAACTGTGGTGCACTATCCCTGCTTTGTGTCTCTGCTGCCTTTGACATGGCCAGCAATGACATTCTCTTTCCATCCCTTCCCTGCATTCTCCAGCTCTGTGGGCGGTCTTTATTTGGTTCTCCAGCTCTGTGGGCGGTCTTTATTTGGTTCCTCTCTTAATTATGTAATTGTAGCCACAGCATTTCTAATAGCATCGCTGGTTATGGCCTCTCCATCCACCCTACATTGTTACCTCTGGAACACAGGAATGCATCCCTGCACCACTGAAGTAAATGCAGCCCTTTGGTGATGGTATTTATAATCATGGAATCATCTTCCACTTGTATGCCAATGATGCCCAGCTGTAGCTCCCCACTTCTCTCAATTTTCTCCACTGCCTCTGCCTGGTTGGACAGTCTGCTTGATATCCAGTCTCGGGTGAGTCTTTATTTTCTCCAGTTAAATGTTGGCTGTTGTCTTTTGCCCCTACAAAAACAATACCTTTGCCATGAGCTTCTCCGGATGAGGTAGGTTGTTTATAACCTCTGTCCTGTTTGACTTGACGTTCAGCTTTTGACCCCAATCACACCAAGTCACATACCATTCTGACTTGTAAATAGATCGCTGCTGTTCTTTATTGCGACTGAATCATATCCTGTAATTTCCTACTCTTTCTGGGAACACTATGTTGTAAAGACCTCAGTGCTTTAAAGAGAAGACCTTTTTTTGTGGGAACAAGGGATGGGCAAGTAAAATTCAGCCTTGATAGTGCTGTACACATTGAAAACCAACAAAAAGTGTCTGTTGAATGTCCCAGCCTATTTACAGTTGAAACCTTCAGACCTTCTGTTACTTTCAGTCTTGGTTGTACCAATGTTGTCTTGGCTGGCCTTTTATCTGCCACCCTCCATAAGTTCATCCAAAACTCAGCTGACCAAATTCCACTTGCCCATCACTCGGCTGTCACATAGTTCATAACATTTCAAATTTAAAATTCTCATCCTTTTTAAACCTCCAGCTTTGCTTTTCTCTGTCTTGTATGCCCCTGAATTCACAATTTTCAGTAGCGCCTTCAACCAAGCAGTCACATTTTATGGAATTCTCTTCCTCAAAACAAATGAATTAAACACAACTCCATCTTGTTCCCTGTTATTTGTAGCCCCTTACCCACAAATTAGTAGAATGAGCAAAACGATTTATTCATTATAAACAATGAGAGACTTGCTTTTCTATGATACCTTACCATGTGTCAGAAATATCCCATTGTGCTTCATAATGAGCACTTTGAAATGGGTGGAATTTTTTATAGGTAAGAGCAGCAGCCTATACCTCCCTCAATAGTACTGTATTGAAGTGACAGCCTAGAATATATGCTCAGAGAAGAGCAGGGAAGTTCTCTTGGTGTCCTAACATTGCTAACTCAGATCACTTATCAATTATGTGCACTAATTGTTATATTTGTACAGTGCTGTACAACAGTAATACACTTCAAAAGTCAGCATTTGTTGTCCTTCCATATTTGCCCTTGAATTGAGTGACTTGCTAGGCCATTCCAGCAGGCAGTTGAGAGTCAGTCACATTGCCGTGGGCCTGGAGTTACATAGAGCCAGACCAGGTAAGGATGACCAATTTCCTTGCCTAAAGGTCATTAGTGAACCAGATGGTTTTTTTTTACGATAATCAATGATAGTTTCATGGTCACCATTACTGATACTAGCTTTTCAATTCCAGATTTATGAATTGAATTTAAATTCCAACATGGAAACCCATGTCTCCAAACCATTAGTCTGGGGCTCTGGATTACTGGTCAAATGACATTATTACACCATTGTCACCCACTTTATTCACTGTGAAGGACATTAGTTAAATCTCAGTAGACATTTTAAAAATGGAATTTGATTTATTTATTCAATGTAAATCAGTAGCCCTGATAATCAACACCCAGCTAATATGAAAGAATTCTCTGGCTAAGTAAGCAATGCCATGGTGATCTATTAGTCGAATATTAAAACATGCTAGACGTAATTACTTTTGTAATCCATTCCTATTATACTATTTGCATAATGTTTGTCAGGTTTGAATTGTTCTATTCAGTTTTCCCAATTCATTCTTCCAATGGTGGCTCTGCTGTGATTCACTTAAAATGCGATTTCCTAATCGGTCGTGTTGTGATTTACGAAATAAAAATCCTCACATGTAGTTGCTACCTTTTCATTCCCAAGGCTACTTCCCCTATCCCCAAGCCTTTCACTGGATGTTGAAAACTATATCGCTGGAAACTATGTATGCTGTTCACTACTTTTGAAACTGGTGTGTTACTTGGTGACAAGCTTATAATTGGTTGCTAACAATGGGCAAAAGTGTGGCTTTTGATACTATTGATATGGAGGGAGGAGCCAGGACCAGAAGTGGGGTCTGGAGGTTGGGAGAGCACCAATTTATTTGGGTTCCCAACAAGTGGAAAGTCATTGGTGGGAAAACCTTTTCTTGAGAAACTTTCCCCCTCCCCATTTTCTCCAACTGTCAGACTTATTTTTTGGATGCCCATGACCTTCCACATGTGTGATCCCAAAGAATATCCCTATCTCCACACCCCTACATATTGCTTTCATACCTGAGTAGTGCTGTATCCTAAGCTTACTTTCCCATCACTTCCATGCCCAGTGTCAATGGCCCAGCTCTGCGATGCCTTAAACTCTGCCTGTCTGCCAAAACACTTTTTCTATCCAACCATTCCATGCCCTGACATTACCTTCTCACATGTGATCCTTTCCCAGTGATGAACAGTCCTTCCAAAGCTTCAACATTCCATAGCTGCACCCCTGCGGTTTGAAACTCTTATCCCACTCTCTGCATATAGCCCCTAATCTGAACCCCAGGATCGCCCTCCCAAAACAACCAACCCAAATAATTCCCCGACTCTGCAAAGCTGCTATACAGGTCTGAAAACCTGTCTTTTACTCGCTTAGAATCATATAAAGTTTATGGCACAGATGGAGGCCACTTGGCCCATCGTACCTGTGTCAGAAATGGAGCATTTGCTGAAAATTAAAGGGTAAGATAAAATGAACTGCAAGTATGTAGTTAAGCTAATTTTTAAATAATCAAGGTTACTGATTTATAGTTTCCTCTCGAGTATGCATATCATCATAGAACTTGAGCCTCAAAAGTATCACTGACATTTCAATTACTCCAATAAAGTAAATTGGCTTATTAATCGCTATAATATATATGTACGATATACCACAAAACAGTGTAAACTCAGACTCTTAATGTGTTACACCAGAAGAGTCATATAGTTATATACGTCTAGAGTATAATGTTGACTCTAAGTTTAACACTCTCCTGGGCTACGCTGTTCCCATGGTATTTGTTCCATTGCTCTTGTAATCTATCATGCTTAGCCTCTGATTCAGCTCCTATCTACCCATACATTCTCTTTTCTTCTCACACTGCCCCCCATCAATATCCTGCATCTGTGACAAAAGCCCTAAGATAGCAAAGAAAAGTATACACTTGAACTTGAACGTGTTTGCCAGTAATGGCCAAGAAGGTACCTTTTTTTTATTTTTACAACCCACTTACTTAGTAGCTATGTCTTGTCGTAGATTGGGGTGTATAAGTTAACCTGGCATAAAAGATTCCCCCATTTATTTGATGTCAAAAATATATTTAGGCCTATATACAGTGTATAAATCACCCCATCTTTTCTGCTAAGAATTGCTATACCTACATTAGGAGTTGGACTTGATTTTTCATTATCTCACTTTAAGCCAGGGCATGAGGTCAAGCAGGTAAATACAGGCTGTGTTGCCAAAGAGATGAGCAGGAGTTTAAGACGTCCCCACACAGAGCAGACTGCATATGGCAGACGAGGAACAGAAATGGGTTCACTTTTTCTTCAAATCATTTTTCAACTCATCAAATAACTGCTGCAGTGAGGGAACTTGGTATTAATGAAAAGTTGGTGCAAGAATGGAAGAAGGAATCTGCCCTAAAGAAGATACCCAAGACCAAATGTGCCATGAGAACAGGGACCAGCCACTGGCATCATTTTGAAAACCATGTATTGGAAAAGGCTCTCTGAAATCGTTGGAATGGTTACACCGTTCTCAGAAATGCCTTGTGTATGCGCACTAAAGTGGGCCAAATCAAATTGAGACCAGCAAAGCTAGTTGGTGCAGCTGTTCCATGGAACACAAATGCCTCGTGTAGTGGCAGAAGACCAAGATTGCTCAAACTACCAAAAGATCTTGATGCCAAATTTCCAGTTTCTAATGATTCATCGGACAGCGGCAAAAACATGAGTACCCATTATATTACATTGACGACATAGATGAAGCACCTATGAATTTCAATATGCCTAGAAACCAGAATCACGAAGCGGAAAGTGAAAACCACAGGACAAGGGAACACAAGATTCACAGTAATATTAGCCTGCATGGCTGACGGAACAAAATTAAAGCCTGTGGTAATTTTCAAATATAAAACCATGCCGAAAATTAAGTTCCCTGCAGGATATTTTGTGCACATCCATGACAACGGTCCTGAATTAAAGCTTTCCATTGCCCTGTTCTCTTATGCTACACACCTATGTACGTGGAGCCTTAGCTCCTGGTTCCAACATTTAAAAATACAGTTATCAAATCTGTGTTAGATAACAAATATATTCATCAAGGCCACTGATTCACAATTCTCACAAAACATTGACAAATCATAATTTTGAATCTGAAAGTAATTGATATTTGAATGAAAAATGCGATTTTACTTGATGTTGCTGTTTTTCAGATGAGATATTAAACTGAGGCCTCGTTTGTCCTCTCAGGTGGACATAACAGATCCCATGGCACTATTTCAAAGAAGCAGTTATCCTTGGTGTCCTGACCAATATTTATCACTCAATCAACCACAGACACATTATATTGTCATTATCACATCTGTGTGAATTGGAGCTTGCTGTATGCAAATAGGCTGCCACGTTTCCCACATTGGAACAGTGGCAACACTTCAAAAATACTTAATTGACTGTAAAGTGCTTTGAGACATAAAAGGACTATGAAAGGTGCTATATAAATGCAAATCTTTTTTGATCATTGTAAATCAGTGCCGCTGGTAATGCATAACATTCTCTCTGCAAGCTATTTTGTCATAGCTTGGCACTGGAGCATGGCAATGATGCTTAAGCACTAATGTGATTTGAAAGCTTTATACTGCATTGGATAAAATTGTAGAATGCTAAAAACAATCATAGACGAACTGTACCTCCTAAAATTACAGGTTCTAAATTGACCACTGGCATTTAAATGTTACACCTTTAAAGTGTTAGGGGCAAATGTTAAACTCAATATATTAAGGTATAATGGTGCAAAACATGCGCACACTCTAAATGTTTAAATTATTATTGCTGTGTTTCCCCCCCCCCCCCATATGCCTTTCTTATACCCTCAACATATACATTACGGTATGCACCTTATACGCCTGAGGTTTGTTGAAATGGGACTTTTGGTTTTTGTTGACTCCCTTTTGAATCTCTTTTGCTCTTTTTACATTATTCTTAAAAGCCTTTTAACTCTGCAGCTGCCAAGATTGCTGTGAGGCCCACTTCTGTACCTTTGACTACCTACTTGCTTGGATCCTGCTGCTGACTGAGCTATTTAGTGGATGCAATGGTTTGATTTCATTAATTTTTTCAGGTCTTTTATCCATTTATCCTTTGTCATGCTTAGTAGAATCTGTCACCTTTCCTCCCCACGCTGCCATCTTCACCACACATTTGGAGTCATAGTCATTTATGGCATAAGAGGAGGCCATTTGGGCCATCAAGTCCATGCCAGTTCCCCAAGGAGCAATCCAGTCAGTCCCATTTCCCTACTTGATCCCCATAGCCCATAGAGTCATGTTTTTAGATACTCTCTCTACTTCCCACCACCACCACCCCCAAAACCCCTTGCTGGAAGATGTTTGCTTCTGCTGTGATGGTGCCTAAACTTGTTTGTAACTGGGATTCCACCTGGATTCTCATGGTGCAATAGTACTGAAGACTTGTGCTCCAGAACTTGCTGCACCCTTAGCCAAGCTGTTCCAGTACAGCTAACACTGGCATTTACCTGGCTATGTGGAAAATTGCCCAGGTATGTCCTGTACACAAAAAGCAGGACAAATCCAACCCGGCTAATTACTGCCCATCAGTCTACTCTCCATCATCAGTAAAGTAATGGAAGGGGTCATCAACAGTGCTATCAAGCGGCACTTGCTTAGCAATGACCTGCTCACTGATGCCCAGTTTGGGTTCTGCCAGGGTCACTCAGCTCCTGACATCATTACAGCCTTGTTTCAAACATGGACAAAAGAGATGAACTCCTGAAATGAGATGAGAGTGACTGCCCTTGACATCAAGGCGGCGTTTGACCGAGTGCGGCATCAAGGAGCCCTAGCAAAACTGGAGTCAGTGGGAATCGGGGAAAACTCTCCTGGTTGGAGTCATACCTAGCACAAAGGAAGATGGTTGTGGTTGTTGGAGGTCAGTCATCTCAGCTCCAGGACATCACTGCAGGAGTTCCTCAGGGTGGTGTCCTCAGCCCAACCATCTTCAGCTGCTTCATCAATGACCTTCATTCCATCCATCATAAGGTCAGAAGTGGGGATGTTCGCTGATTGCACAATGTTCAGCACCTTTCACAACTTGTCAGATACAGAAGCAGTCCATGTCCAAATGCAGCAAAACCTGGACAATGTCCAGGCTTGGAGTGACAAGTCACATTTGTGCCACATAAGTGTCGGGCAATGGGAATGGCATCAACTACCCATTACTCAAATTTTAAAGACAAGTAATTTTACCATCCCCCATCCCCTCAAGATGCTTCTGAGCAGATTTTAAATGTCAGTTATGTTATTACCCACTGTAAAAGTCTAAAACTGTAATTAATTATTGTATAGTTTTAAAATTGCAATATTGGAAAATCATAACTGACATTTAAAATAAAGACTTAATAAATGTATGAACAAAATATAATACACCTGATGGCATATTGCTTCTCAAAAAAATGATATGCATTATTGAACTCTCCACCTAACTACCCACCCCACCACCTGTGAACACCAAACCCCTCTGCACTCAAATTCCTGTTTCCCCCACCTTGTCTATGTCCTACCCAACTGCATTACTATGTCACACAATTCCTCCAGTTTCACCCCTCAAATATAGTTTCTAGGCGTAATGCTTCTTCCTTAAACAGCATCCCACAAAACGTACATCCACACTCTCCTCTTCCTTTAGCTTAACCTCTGAACAATTTCTTTCAATTCCATTTACTTCATCCAGATACAAAGCATTGCTGTAAGAAATGTACAGAGGTTTCAGCAATGCTTCTTTTTCTGCAGAATTTGGGCAAATTTCCCCATCCTAAAATCAAGCACACACCCCTAACCTTTTCCTTCACAACACTGAAAACATTACTGCTATTTCTGTCCTTGCTCTGAATTATAGAATTTCAATGCTTATGCCTCCTTCTCACCCATTACTCATCGTCATATTGTCCATCTCTGACTGTTCCCTTCACATACTTCTTTCTCTCCCTCCTTCACAGGCAATAAGCTTGCAATAGGTATCCATCACAAGCCCAAGACTCATGCAAATACCTCATTTTTTTCTTTCCATCATTTTACCTTTATTCCTTGTATGGAAGTTTGCTATGCTTTTCACCCATCTTAATTATTTGCACTTTCTTCTAATGACTTTTCATCACCACACAAGATTTTCATGCAAATAGATTCCTGCTTTAAGCAGCAGTTTTCAAGTCATCCATTAACTTTCACTGTACTTAGTGTTTCCCATCCTACAAGCTCACTGGCACCTTTTTTATTCATTCACAGAATGTGGGCTTCACTGGTTGGGCCAGCATTTACTGCCCATCCCTAGCTGCCCTTGAGAAGGTGGTGGTGAGCTGTCTTCTTGAACCGCTGCAATCCTTGTGGTGTAGGTACACCCACAGTGCTGTTAGGAAGGGAGTTCAAGGATTCTGACCCAGCGACAGTGAAGGAACGGCGATATAAAAAAATATATCAAGTCAGGATGGTGAGTGACTTGGAGGGGAACATCCAGGTGATGATGTTCCCATCTATCTGCTGCCC
This sequence comes from Carcharodon carcharias, assembly GCF_017639515.1. Taxonomy (NCBI): domain Eukaryota; kingdom Metazoa; phylum Chordata; class Chondrichthyes; order Lamniformes; family Lamnidae; genus Carcharodon; species Carcharodon carcharias. The sequence goes on along the minus strand of NC_054478.1, from coordinate 66,450,809 downwards.
TTGTCCTTCTAGGTGGTAGTGGTTGTGGGTTTGGAAGGTGCTGTCAAAGGAGCCTTGGTGAATTCCTGCAGTGCATCTTGTAGATGGTACACACTGCTGTTACTATGTGTTGATGATGGAGGTAGTGAATGTTTGTAGATGTGGCGCCAATCAAGCAGGCTGCTTTGTCCTGCTCCTGGTGATGGTTGGATTCTCTCTTGTTGGAGATGGCCATTGCCTGACACTTGTGTGGCGTGAATGTTACTTGCCACTTGTCAGCCCAAGCCTGGATATTGTCCAGTATCTGAGGAGTTGCAAATGGCGCTGAGCGTCGTACAGTCATCAGCAAATATTCCTACTTCTGACCTTATGATGGAAAGAAGGTCATTGATGAAGCATCTGAAGATGGTTGGGCCGAGGAAACTACCCTGAGGAACTCCTGCAGTGATATCCTGGAGCTGAGATGACTGACCTCCAATAACCACAACCATCTTCCTTTGTGCTGGGTATGAATCCAATCAGCAGAGAGTTTTCCCCCTGACTCCCATTGACTCCAGTTTTGCTAGGGCTCCTTGATGCCACACTCAGTCAAATGCTGCCTTGATGTCAAAAACAGTCATTCTCACCTCACTTTGGGAGTTTGGCTCTTTTGTCCATGTTTGAACCCAGGCTGTAATGAGGTCAGGAGCTGAGTTTCCCTGGTGGAACCCAAATTGGGTGTCAGTGAGAAGGCTATTGCTAAGCAAATGCTGCTTGATAGCACTGTGTATGACCCCTTCCATTACTTTGATGTTGGCAAGTAGACTGATGGGTTGGTAATTGGCCTGGTTGGATTTGTCCTGCTTTTTGTACACAAAAAGCAGGCCAAAAATGAGATAACACAGCTCTACAATAATATCGATGTATTTCAAAATGAAATCTGCCCTGACAGTTTTGCCAGATGTCATTTAATGTGTGACACCTAAATTGCACTGGTTATCCTTGAAAAAGCTGAAGTTGCATCACAATTTGAATATTTAGCAGAATAGTTTTGCAAATAATCCTCTGCCATAGGATCTCTGCAGATACAGTGAAATCACAATGAGTCAAAGTCAGATGACACGAAATTCCAGTTATGTCAAAGTTGTCAACCATTTCTGCTGGCAGAGTAGCAAATCCCATAGAACGATGCCTTTGATAAGCCAGCATTCCTCACTGGTGACTCCTGATTATTTGAACTTGTCTAAGTTTGTCATATGACCGTGCTAACCAATCAGAGCAGAGTTAAACCATATAAGAATGCAAAATCACGCAGTGCTGGGCAAGCCATCATTTGACATCGAGACCCTTTTGTGAAAGGACATGCAAAGCCAGAGAGTTTGGTTGAATCTGTGAGAAAGTTAAAAGTGCTGTCGATCGTAGAAAAGGTGAAGTTGATAGAGCAATTGGACATCACGGTGGAATGGGAGATTCCACCATCGAGTTTGTCCACCATTATGAAATGCAAGCTGAACATCTTGGAACAACTTGACAGCAGGCATTCTCTCCAGCAAGGAAAAGGATGAGAACAGATGCCTTTCCGACGCTGAAGGAGCTCTGCTAATGTAGTTCAAGGTAGCCCGAGCAGAAAACATTCCCATTTCCAGTCCAATCCTGCAGGAAAGGGGAGCCACCCTGGCAAAGAAGCTGGGCCAGACATGGACTCCACCTACAGCGACAGATGGCTGCACTGATTCGGAACACGACATTGTCTTCCGTGTGGTATGCAGTGAGGGTGCAGCAGTTACAGCAGCAATGAAATGATTGGCTCCAAAATGATTTTGCCAATGCCTTGACAGATGATGTAATCATAGATGCAGTACATTCTTCAATCAAGAAGCCTGAGGAGGCTGTTAACCCTGAAGAGTCTGTATGGCCACCTGTTTCCTTAGCTGATGCTGCAAAGGCTGTGGAGATGCTCTGGGATTTCACACTGTAGGATGAAAACACCAAAAGCATGTTTGACTGCATTGACGACATGGTGGACTGTATCATGCACATTCAAAGACAGCACGCTATGCAGGAAAATATTATGGAGCTTTTCCAGAGCTAACTCCCAACATTTTTCAATGCAAAGCTCCGGGGCTTTAATAAGTTGAAGCCCTTGTAAGGTGTGAACAAATTGAATAAAGACTTACTCATGCTTGCTGCTTTACTGTGTTTTCACTTGGCATTTGAATCTGTTGTTTTAGACAAACCACATTTGTAGGCATTTTAGGTTACAGAGAATTTGTGGGCAGATTCTCTGGGATTCAACTCATTGGGATTTTACTGTATTTGGAAGCACCAGCCCAATCTGTCACCTTTCTTACAACTGCTGTAGTAAATTTAGGCCAGCTGCATGAAATGGGATTTTCAATTCGAAGGCAAGATTTTAGCCTAGGGCAGGTCTGCCAGGTTAGAGGATTTAAGTGCTGAGTCCTTGGAGGAGTGAAATGGAGCCTTGCTGGCAACGGCAGGAGACTACAGCCCTGCACAGCATGGAGTGCAGGAGAGTGTGTGAGGGGGAGGTGCGCAGCATGGCTGCAGGCAGTAAGAAGTAGAGGTGAAGTGACCAACGCACTGTTGACCAGAGCCTGAGAGAGCAGCTTAGCAAGTGGCAGACAATTGCCAGTGTGTAATGATGTCACCGTGGCAGGTGCAAACTAGCATTGTTACACCGATGTTAGTGATGAGAGAAACTGCACATACACCGGCAGGCGCAGTGTGAGCCGAATGCGCGTTCACAACTCTGTGCATGCACGGACACCTGGCCGATCAGCGTCAGGTGTTAGCGTTTTGAAAACCCAAATATATTTCCATCTTGAATTATTCCCCTTTTGAAATCTGTGCTGGTTACTCTTGTTATATTTCTGGTTTTTAAATATTTTCCTATTACATTTGAATAAAGATTTCATTATCTTTCCTATTACACAGATGTTAAGGTAACTGGTCTATAGTTCCCTGGACTTATTCTGTCATCCTTTTAAATATAGGAACCCCATTAACAGTCTTCTGGCACCATTCCCTTTTCTAGTAATTTTTTATGCATATGTAATTGTGTCTCTGGTATCACTTTGCTAACTTTTAATATGCATAGATACAATCCATCAAGACCAGGAGTTTTCTTCTCGAAGTTTGATAAGTTTATCAACTATTTCCCCCCCCGCCACTTTCTAACTGAAATGTCTTTGTTTCACTTTTATTCTTTTCAAATATCATGCCCACTTTAGTGTCCCCAATAAATATAATTCAATACTTTGTCATTTCACTGTCATTATCTGAGTTTATCTTATGCATTCATTAGTGGCCTGATTTATGTCTGAAGAATACTATTTCTTTTTACATTGCTTGATAATGTAATTTTATAGTTTATCTTTGCTTTCCTAAGTTTTTTTTGACATCGTTCCCAACTTCCTGTTCCCAATTGTCATCCTATCTTTTGTTGTCTAAGTACTCAGTCAGTGTAAAGATATGTGGAAATACACTAAAATCACCGTTACCTACCTCTGTAACATTATCCGATGACTCCTTTGCCTCAACTCATTTGCTGAAACTCTCATTCATGCCTTCATTACCACTAGACTTGATTATTCCAATGCATTGCTGGCTCGATTCCCTTGTTTTACCCTCTAAACTTGAAGTAATCTGGAACTCCCCTAAATTGGACCAAATCTCACTCATCTATCACCCCTTTACTTGCTGAATTAAGCAGTGCCTCGATTTTAATGTTCTTATCCTATTCAAATCTCCATTGGCCTTGCCCCTTCCTATCTCTGCACCAACAAACACACAAAAGGGTTACAGTACAGAGGTATACATCATGAAAATTCAAGTATTCCAATCACATGCCTAGTGTCTATTACTCTTTATTTACTAATCAAGAATGCAATTAGCCACATCTGGATTCCCAGTTAGCCACAATGTTTTGGACACCATTGGTATGTATAATGATTTAGTTTTCCATAATATATATTTCATACATAAATGAAAATTCTTATATAACGTACAGTGGGGCAACTGACCTATGAAAACAATATGGAATTTCAATATTCAATATTGAAATATTCAATATTTCAACATTCATAATTAGCTATTATATTTTCCTGTAATGCCAGTAGATGGAACTCTTAACAGAATTTCCACTGATGGCAGTGGGAATTCTGTTGAGAGTTTCACCTATGACACTCTGTTGTGTATTTGTTGATAAAAGGGTAAGACAAAAAGTAGTGAGTGAGGTCTTTGATTATAGTGTGTGCTTTGCTAAGTGAACAGTCAATGTGGGTGTGGGTGGTCACCATTTTGAAATGTCATCAGCTTCTGATGCAATGAGTGGGTGTGTCTTCACCTTTGCGGCTCAGCCCATGTTTGCTTGATCCCTTGTGCCCAGTTATGAGGTCTTGGGAACTAAAACATGCATTTGTGGTGTGAAACATTGAGACTGGCTACTAATGTAGGCTAAAAACGGCATTTGACTTAAATGCCAAATATATGCAAAAACATGATTTTTGGGGCAGAAAAATGGGATGACTCATTCACTGCAATTTCTGGTAGTAATCTGGTAAAGTGACATACAATATGAGTGAAAATACCAATATTCACCCCCGTGGAAACATCAACATTGTTTGGAGAACCACCATCTCAAAAAAAGGCTGAAGGCAAGCCCAGTCAATCATAAGTAACTCTGATAGGGCATGTCATGGCAAAGAGAAAGCTGCATCTGGGAGAGTACACACAAGTCTGGTGTGTCTCATTTTGAGTCGACATTCTCAGGAATAAAGTCATAGCACCTTTTGTGTCTGCTGGGCAAAAAATTAGAAGCTGCATTAAGATGTTCGTCTGAAATTCTTGCTGGTATTCCAAACTTTTGTGTAGAAGAAAGATTGTACACTGAATGGTGGTAGGTATTGAGTTAATGTACTTCCAAAGTATATTTATCTGTATTATGTATAAGGTGTCTTCTACAATAATTTATACTTGTGGTTAACACTGTCACTAGTCTTCAGTCAGCAATTTCTACTGGACATCACTAATATAAAAAGAAAATATACTGTACAAAGGCATTATTTCAATATTTAACACTATAATCCTGCAATTCAGAAGGATTCAACATGAGAAGCCGTTTGGATCTTGCATTTTGTTTGGCACATTTTGGCATCATGTCTAAGTACAGATATTGTGTTATACTTGCACCTGGTTGGCTCACATATATTAATGAAACCAATAAATCACAACTGGAATGTAGGAAGCATGTATCAAATGTGAGGAATATAGATTGCTTTCAGTCTTGGCTCATTGATTGTTGTGGGGTTCAAGTTCTAGTCCAGGTTTAGCACACCATCTTGCTTGGCAGTACAGTACTGAAGGGAGCACTGTCTTGGGTGTGATGTTAAACAAAGGCCACAGCTGCCCCCTCAAAAGTACATAAAGAATCCATGGCACTATTGGAAGAAGAGCAGGAAAGTTGTCCTGATATTCTGACTAATATTTGCCCTTCAATCAAAATCTAAGGACAGAATTTGGTCAATTCTTTCACTGTTCTTTGTGGGACCTTGCTCTGCAAAAATTGGCTGCTGCATTTAATATTTTGCAACAGTGACTACACTTAAGGACTTAATTGGTTATAAAACACATTTGGATATCCTAAGGTCATGTAAGGCTGATTATATAAATGCAGGTTCATTCTTTCAGTGAATTAACTACTGAAGAAATTTGGCAGTCTGCAAATTTAACAGTTGAAAAAATAAAGAAATCAGATCATTGCAAATATTACTTTTAATCCTTTTGCTTGCAATTTTGCTTTCTCCACTACTTTTGAGGGTTCTTGATTTGAAAATAAAATTGCAATAAAGACCAAGATTTACAGAATTTAGGTATGAAACCTCTTCTATCAGAATCCATGTTGGGAAATTGCATGTGTACTCCCTGCTATTTTCTGTGAATCAAAACCCAAAAATAATGAAACTTTCCTGCTGTGCACTTCTAGAGGGCAAAGCTATGTGCTAAGCATGCATTTGTAAAATCTGCCCCATACAAAAGCTCTGTTTAAATGTGTATAAATGTTAAGACAGAGCTTCCTGGCGCTTCTCAGAGCTGTCCCAGTCAGCTGAAGCTATTTATCAAGGAACAACGCTTCAATTCTCAGCATGCATTTATTGCCTTAAAGGAACACGAATGTGTTCACAGAATAATACATTGTGCAAGTCTTACTCCCTAGTGGTAGAAATCTACGACTACCTGTCAATTGGAAACTTCTTACAGCAGTTTTCCAGTTCACAGGAAGTATCTAAGTAGAGTTAAAGGCATAGACCAGGCTAGTTTCTAAATGTCACAGCTATACTCCATACTAATGAACAATGCATAGTAAATCAGGTAGTCAAACATATGAAATGTTTACTTGAAGATGAGGAATAAACTGAGGCTTTTGCCATAGCCCCAAAGGGTGCACGTGTTACATATTGCCCAATGGTATTATACTGCTATAATTGAAAACTAACCAGGCAAGCATTGTGCAATGCTCTGAAAGGTTGATAATGCAGTTATGTGCTACTACAGAGCAAATTGGTTTTGCTCTACAGCTGGGTAAAAAAGTGGAATAAATTTTCAGATTACCAGTATGATACCAGCCTGCAGTCAGTTTGGATTCAAAATAGGAAGATGCAAACATACGAATTAGAAGCAGGAGTAGGCCACTCGGGCCTTTGAGCCTTCTCTATAATTAGATAAGATTATGGCTGATTGTAACCTCAACCCCGCATTCCTGCCTATCCTGATAATCTTTCACCCCCTTGTTAATCAAGAATCTATCTAACTCTGTCTTAAAAACATTCAAAGACTCTGCTTCCAACCTCTTGAGGAAGAGAGTTCCAACGGCTCACAACCCTCTGAGAAAACATTTCTCCTCATCCCTGTCTTAAATGAGCGACCCCTTATTTTTAAACAATGACACCTAGATTATTCCACAAGAGGAAACATCCGCTCCACATCCACCCTATCCAGACCCCTTGGGATCGAAAAGGTTTCAATCAAGTCGCCTCTTACTCATCTAAATTCCAGTGGACACAAGTCTTGAATAAGAAGACCAATACTGTGCGCAGTACTCCACATGTAGTCTCACCAGTGCCCTGTACATTTGAAGCATAACCTCCAAAATTTGTAATCAATTCCCCCCTCAATAATCAATAACATTCTATTAGCTTTCCTAATTACTTGCTGTACCTGCATATTAGCCTGTGATTCATGCACCAGCCTGTGATTCATGCACTAGGATGCCCAGATTCCTCTGAATCTCAGAGCTCTTGCAACCTCTCACCATTTGGATAATCTTTTTTATTCTTCCTGCCAAAATGGACCATTTCACATCTTGCCCGCGTTATTATTCCATTTGCCAAATCTCCTCCCACTCACTTAACCTATCTATGTCCCTTTGTAGCCTCCATATGTCCTTTTCACAATTTACTTTCCTACCTATCTTTGTGTCAGCAAATTTAGCAACCACGCCTTCAGTCCTTTCATCCAAGTCAGTTATATGAATTGGAAAAAGTTGAGACCCCTGAGCACTGATCCCTGTCGCACACCACCCTTACATTCCTGCCGACCAGAAAAACACCCATTTATGCCTACTGTTAGCTAGCCAATCTTCTACCCATGCCAATATGTTACCTCCTACACCTTGAGTTTATATTTTCCCACAATAACCTTTTGATATGTCACCTTAACAAATGCCTCTGGAAATCTAAGTATAGTAGATATAGAACTGGTTCCCCTTTATCCACAGCACATGTGGCTCTTTCAGATAACTCCCAATTCCCTTTCAGAAAACCATGTTGATTTTGTCTGGTTGAATTTTTCTCCGTGCCCTTCTATAACATCTTTAATAGCTTCTAAAATTTTCTGAATGACAGATGTTAAGGCTAGCTGGCCTGTATTTTCCTGCTTTCTTTCTTCTCCCTTTTTTGAATGTGGGTTATATTTGCTATTTTCCAATCAAATGGAACCTTCCTCAAATCTAGGGAATTTTGGAAAATTAAAGCCAACACATCAACTATCTCATGAGCCACTTCTTTCAAGACCCTAGGATGAAGCCCATCTGGATGCAGGGATTTGTTAGCCTGCAGTCCCAACTATTTGCTCAATACCATTTCCCTGGTGATTTTAGTTTTTGAGTTTCTCTCTCTCTTCTGTTTCCTGATTTACAGCTATTTCTGGGAAATTACTTGCATCGGTCTTCACTGTATATCTACATCACGTGGACTGCAGCGGTTCAACAAGGTGGCTGACCAGCTAAAGGGCTATTGGATATGGGCAACAGTTGCTGGGCTTGCCAGTGATGCCCACATCTCAAAGAATAAGAAAAGAATTAAGGCAAAGGCTTAGGAATGGTTAAGAAATTGGTTGAAGGGTAGAAAGCAACAGTTACTTGTTAGATATGCCTGAATGAAGGCAATTGCTGAGTGAGGTGCTACAGGCTTAATTGATCCTAATCCCAGCTACTCCTAATTCACATCTATGACTTGGATTCAGAAACTCGCAGAGGAATTAAGTTCGTGAATGTTTTGAGTTTGAATTACTGACTTTTAACTAGCTCTATCTTCATACTTTCCACAACTTATCTGTTGCCTGTGAACAAACAATTGACTGAAACAATTAATTAAAGCACATATGCATGGCAGGACAGGTGATGTGTCATGGCTGCAAGATGAGAGAGCCCCTGGATACCAGTGTTACCCACAGCAAGCACATCTGCAAGCGTCTGTGGCTTGAGGAGCTTCGGCTTAGTGTCATTGAGCTGGAGGCTGAGCTGAAGACACTGCGACATAGGAGGGAGGGCAAGAGTTACCTGGACGCTTTGTACCAGCAGGCAGTCACAACCCTTAGGATAGGGTTTTCTGATTTTGAAGTTGTTCAGGGACAGGAGGGTGTGACTGCAGCTGAGGCAGGTAAGGGGACCCAGAGGGCTGAAGTGCAGGAGTGTCAGCCTCTGCAATTGTCCAACACGTTTGAGGTTCTTTTGTTTGTATAAGAGTGAGGGCTGCAGTGTGAATGAGCTGACTGACCATAGCACTGTGGTACAGGAAGCCATTCAACACAAAGGAATGTAATAGTAGTAGGGACAGTGTAGTAAAGGGGATTGACAATGCTCTCTGCAGCAAAGAGCAAGACTCTAGACGGCTACGTTCCATGCCCTGTGCCAGGGCTCAGGACATTTGCTCAGGCCTGGAGGGGAACTTATCATGAGAGGGGGAGGATCCAGTGGCCGTGGTTCATGTAGGTACCAATAACAAGGCAGGATGAGGAAGGAGGCTCTGCAAAGTGAGGGGCTAGGCACCAAATTAAGAAGCAGAACCTCAAAAGGTAATAACTTCTGGTTTACCTGAGCCACATGCAAATTGGCTTAGGTCAAGTAAGATTAAAGGAATTAGTGGAGTGGGAGGTGGATTCCGGTTCGTCGGGCACTGGGATCCGTATTGGGGAAAGTGGATTCTGTACCGTTGGGATGGTCTACACCTGAACAGTTCTGGGATTGGTTTCTAGCAAGCCGCACAACTAGGGAAGTAGAGGGTGATTTAAACTAAATAGTGGGAGCAAGGGATCAAATTTGGGAAGACCAATTTGTGGTAAACCAAAAGAGTAGAGACAAGGCACGAGAGAAAGGTACAAGTATGGGATATGATAAACAGACCATAACAGGAAGGGACAGGGAGTACAAATCTAAGAGGAAGTCAATTGATATGGCTAGACTCTACAAAAATAATAAAAAGGACAAAACACTTCCACAGGGATTGACAATTCTACAGGGATATGATGTTTTGGAACTGGACTAGCAGCTAAGCAGTTGATATTCAGGATTGTGAGTGAAAAATACAGTGGAACTGTATGTTGTAACACCTGGTCTAGGCTCATGCTGATCTGAGGAATAGGAAGGTTTTTTCTCTTGGATAAGCTCTGACCTGATATGTAGAAATGCCAAAACTCAACGTATCTGTGAGAAGCAAATTTCTTTCAGGAGTTCAAGGAAGTAACTATTGCAGTTAAGTCAGTTAATCTTAAAGCAAACTTGCTCACGTCAGAAACAAAGACTCTTTTATAAGGTGACCTCCATGGATGGTTAGAAGTTTCCTCGCAGTAATCAAGTATTGTTTGAGATGGTTGAATATTAGCTTCTCTGCTTCTCCTCACCAAAATCTCCCTCAGGGTAGAATAAGATTGTATCTTCACTCCTTTCCCTTCTCTCTGAGTTTACATGGCCTCTGCTAAGTGGTTAATATTTTATTCTTATTTAATATGACAAAGAGAGTGCCTCTGTCCTGTTCTGCCATTAACACTGTTTCTGCATCTAAGTTGGAAATCCAGAACTCAGTGTCTTATGAATTCCTGAGCCATTTACCCGATTGAGTTTTTTTTACCAGTTCAAACATATATTGCCTGATGGGGAATCCTTTGATATTCTCCGTTGTTCAAAATTGCGCTCATTTTTTACCATTTCAGTTGGTGTTCAGTGAAGACCCTGTTCTGCTCTTTCAAAATGATCCTGTTCATTTCTGTTTACTGCCACTCTCCTGTAACACCAGGGGATTGGCCTCGGGACCATACTGTCCCTTGAGGTTGAGAAAAGAAGGATTCCAGGGCATTTGGAGGACTACCCCATCACGAAATCTAGTCCCAGAACCTAACTGAGTTTAGGAAGGGAAACAAATTCAGACTGTGCCATCTTTTTCATTTATGGGATGCGGGCATCACTGGATAGGCCAGCATTTATTGCCCTTGAATAGGTGGTGAGCCAAAGTCCACCATGGTCATCACCAACAGCAGTAATAGTCCACAGTGTTCATGCCTCTGGTGAACACGGAGTGATGGGCAGGAGGCTTTGGAAGTGGCAATAATGCAGACCGAAGTACTAGACATTGTGAACAGAATAGATTCTACAAAACAGGGAAATTCTACAAATTAAGGAAAAGCAAACTCAGCCATCACATTAAAGCAGTGGCTGAGTTGGACGTTTCTGTATTTAAAAAATAATAATAAGTTGGCTTTTATGTGTATGTGGCCCGTGATTGATTTTTCTATGTGAGTGGCCCTTGATAAGAAAAAGATTCCTCACCCGTGGATTAGAATGTGGAACTTCCTGCTGCAGACTGTTGTTGAAGTAGCCTTTTTCTTAAGGGAATTAAAATTTGACACTCCTGCTGAATCAGATACAACTATATAAGAACATTTTTAAAAAATTCTGTTTTGAAGCAAGCCGCAAACAGGATTATTTATATTCTGGGAGCTAAACCAGTATTGGCCTCCGTTTTCTGTGGATGATTTGTCATAGCTTCCCATCTAAATACTAGTATCCTTTCTTTACATGACCTTTTTTAATTGCTACTATGTGACAGTTCTGTAACTTTGTTTTTTCAGTTTTCTCATGAACTTTATCACAGTTGCCTGAACAGTTTGCTGTCAATGTTCTTGCAATTAGCACTGAAGCATCAGCTACTTCTAACCTAGCGTATTATTTCCCTTTCTCAAGGCAATTCAACTGTAGGAGCCATCTCAGTTACATGTTCACAGGCTGCTTTCATGCATCTCACTGCAGCATTTTTCATACAGGCATCTGCCCACTTGGATTTTTTTTCCTCCTACGTTGGCTAAATATGTCAGACCTGGATTAACTATTTCAAAATATTATGGTTTAAAACTATATAAACTGTATTTTGCTTTTTTAGGACGTGAAGCTAACATTTCACATAGTTACAATTACAGCAAAAGCACAATAATATTATACTAACTAGTATTGAGAACCAGTCAGGCTTGCTGCAATATCCTGATTAACCATTTTCATTTGAGTCTCTGATTTTGACCCAAGGTATGACTCATTAGAGTGACTGAGTTAGGTAGGCAGAGAAAAGGAAGGCAAGATGCCCAAATACTGTATATGGTGTTTCCAGCTGTTTCACCTCCGATGCTACATGTCCTCCCTCTAACAATGATCATGGCCACGTCTGGACATGGCCACATCTTGTCTAGGTGTCACAGTCTAATGGGACTGCTGTTCTTGAAACTGCTTTCTCCTACGAGTGACATTGGATTAAAACGTGGCATGTAGAAAGGTTTTGAAAATGGGCGAGACAGCTTAGCGTGGTTTGTATGATGTGAGGAAGAATCTGCATGTGTGGCAAAAGGGGGAAATTAGCTACAAGGCTAGCAACAGATCTTGAGTGCGAATGCTTTTTATCAATCAGGAATTCAGGGTCATGAATGATATGTTACCTGATGCCTCATTACACATTCTTTACTGCGCTCCTTTTCAAATCTTCCCTTTAAAGGTTGGAAGCTGCTTTAAGAAACAGCCATCCCACTGGGTTTCTCATAGTTTGTCAATCGGAACAATCTGTGAGGAACACATTTAGCATTACCGGTTTGCGTTTTGTATTCAAATGAGACTTGATCATGAATTTTGATCAAGCATCCTGCCAACAGCAAGTAGTGGCTCAGTGGATACTTCACCTGCTGCTGCCATTTATGGAAATTATCTCCACAGTTTACAATTTTCTTGTGTCAATCAAAGTGAAATGTTAATAGGAGAGAGATGCATTTACGGCACAGAAGGAGACCACTTAGCCCACCAAGCCCATGCTGGATATCATGTTTCAGTTATTTGGTATGACCATCATGACCAGCATGTATGGTAGGCCATAGTGAGATACACCATAAAATTCCATCTACTCTCAATCAATATGCCTCGGCCCCACCTTCAGAAGAATATCCTTTCTGAATCAGTGACATTTTTTTGCATTTCCAACACCATTCTGTCACCTCTCAATGAGATGGCAAATTAATGACAAACAGGGGCAACTTAATGATGCAAATCTGTGCCTCGAAGAAACTGGACCAGGATCCAATAATCCAGAAGCAACTGTTGGTCCTGTTGTTCACTCAGGCCTCAAATTTTCTCATGTCCTATTATCAGCTTGCATTTTTAGGAACTTTATGGTGCAAATGATGTTCAAGATGAAGGATGGAGGAAAAAGCCTAACTAGTGGTACACTGCTCCACCAAGTACCCTAATTTCAAAGAGTTTTGTGTATGGGGGGAAGGTACTCTGAAGTCTGTTATCTTTTTGTGCTTTTATATCTTTAATGAAGTTAGGTGAGCATGTTTGTTTGCAAGTCGTAATTCAATATAATGCTCAGTTGCTAGAAATATAAGGCTACTGTTGTAATTAAAATTGATGATTACAAATCCAGATTGCTGGATTAAATTTTCTCTGGCACACTTAATGTTGTAAATTGTGGGACATTAAACTCTGGTGCTCTGCAGATCTTCAACCATCTGGTGAGTTTGTGACATTGACTAGTCTTTTTGGGACAGAAAGTGAAATGTCCAAAGGTAGTGATGGAGAATGAATGCATCGAGTCACGATTAGTGCATAACAGCATTGGCGTCAGAAGCAAAGAATCTCCTCCACGTTTTTTTTTTGTAGAGTCCCATATAGATGAAGGTGCTTTAAAGATGGGCAGAAAATAACGACAAAATGAAAATTTAAATTAGCTTTACTCTCTTTTAAGTTAAAAATCATGGTATTCTGAAAACGAGTTTGTTTACACTATTTGTTTGTTTGTGGCCTGGAGGATAGTGCGTCGCTGTTGGTTATTTACCTTGGCTTCATTTTTAGTTGGCTTTAGCGAAACTGTTGAAAGAAATTTTTGAGACTGAAATCATGTAAAAATGGCGACACTGATTGCTGTAAGCTTTAGGGCAATTAATGCTATGCATTCAGTTTTCTATAATTTTAAATTTGCAAATATTTCTGTTAATGCTTAATAAAGAAATCGAATTCATAACCATTGATTTTTTTTTTGGGAAGTATTACTAAACTTTCTGTTCTAGGTAGTGTAGAGCACAGGTTCTAATGTTTATTACTCGCTTGGAAAGTTTGATGGTGGTCTACCCTTTGTTGTAATATAGCAAATGTACTGAAGAAATATACCACATGATTGAAAAATATTTCATCACTGATATATCTAATACAAATTACTATTTTATTTTTTGGTGAGTAACTTCCTACCTCAAAAATGTTGTTCCAGTTATTTATATTGGAGCTCTTGACCATCTACTATGGTAACTTTGATCATTATTTATTTTGAGATGTTTAACTTGTTTAGCCAAATCTGCCAGGTCATCTGTGCATCAGGTGTGCTCAACCCTACAACCCAGACTTGATACAAAGCTGGAAATGTGCAGGTGAAGGAAGTAGAGATTTAAGAAGTTGATGGAGGGAGAAAACCAAGGCAGCCTGTTGAGCATGTCAACAAAGCAACTTTATGAAGGGGGAGGAAAGTTGGACCTTGCGAGGGTGTTAAAAGAGAACTGAAAAAAGCTTGTTTTCCCTGGGAATGAAAGATACTGGTAGAGGATCAGAAAAAAGGCAGGAAGATGTGGACATTTGAGGGAATCAGGAAATAATCAGAGATGGGAGAAACAGTTAACAATTTTGATGAAAGATCATCAAACTGAAATGGGTCGGACTGGGTGCAGGGAGGTGGGATTAGAAAGGGCACCTGGGCGTCCTCGGGCTGGCATGGACAAGATGGGCTGAATGGCCTCCTTCTGTGCTGTAACTTTTCTATGGTTCTATGAAACATTAACTCTGTTTTTCCCTCCCGAGATGCTGCTAGACCTGAGTATTTCCACTGTTTTCTGTTATTTCTGGTTTCCAGCAGCTGCAGCATTTTACTTACATGGTAATCAGAGATGGCATTGTCAGTGATAGAAATATCAGATAGCAAGGCCTCATGTAATGACAAAATCTGCTGAAGCGGATTTGATGTTCAGGATGAAACTTGATATTTTGTGTGCACAATATTTATAATTGTTAAATAAGTTGGTGAACAGTTGAAAGGTGTATCTTATTTTATCAGAGCCACAAGACTTAAATTTGTTTACAAGAATGTTGCCAGGGTTAGAAAAGTGTAGCTACGAGGAAAGATTGGATAGGTTGGGGTTATTTTCCTTAGAACAAAGAAAGCTGAGAGGTGATTTGATTGAGGTGTACAAAATTAAGAGGGGAATAGATAGAGTGGACAGGATAAAATTGTTTCTCTTGTGGAGAATTCCAGAACCAGGGGGCATAGATTCAAGACAAGCGGCAGAAGGTGTAGGTGGGACATGAGGAAGAACTTTTTTACGCAGAGGGTAGTGGGTGTCTGGAATTTGCTGCCCAAGTGGGTGATAGAGGCAGAAACTCTCAACTTTTTTAAAAAGTACCTGGATCTGCACCTAAAGTGCTGTAAGCTGCAGGGCTATGGGCCGGGTGCAGGAAGGTGGGATTAGAAAGGGCACCTGGGTATCCTCGGGCTGGCATGGATGAGATGGGCCGAATGGCCTCCTGTGCTGTAAATTTTCTATGGTTCTATGTAGTATCAGCATGCCTTCTTATGTTCAGTGTATCAGTGTAATTACAATTAGGGCAGAATGATGCAAAAACTTTTGAAACCTTCTACCATGGGAAACTTCTGGAAACTATAGTTCAAAACAAAATCAGTAGTCACATAGACAAGTGCAGGAAAGCCAGCATGGATTCAAGGGAAAATCTTGTTTAACTAACTTGCTAGAGTTTTTTGAGGTAACAGAGAAGGTTGATAAGGGAAACACTGTTGATGTGGTCTGTATGGATTTTCAAAAGACATTTGAAACCTTGCCAGACAACAGACTTGAACAAAATTCCAGGTCATGGAATAAAAGTGAAAGTACGTACTTGGATGAGAAATTGACTGAGCGACAGGGATCGGAAAGTAGTGATAAATGGTTGCTTTTCAGATTTGTAGTGGAGTTCCCCAGGAGTCGGCGTTGGGACCCTTGCACTTTCTGATATATATGAATGACCTAGACTGTGGTGTGTAGGGCATGATTTCAAAATTTGCAGATGATACAAAGATTGGAAACGTCAACTGTGATGAGGATAGTCTTGAACCTCAAAAGGACATAGGCATGTTGGCGGTTTGGACAGACAAGTGACAGATGAAGTTCAATGTAGAGAAGTGTGAGGCGATTCATATTGGCAGGAAGAGTATGATGAGACAGTATAAAATAAAGGAAAAACTCTAAAGGAGGTGCAGGAATAGAGGGACCTTGGTTGTATGTACCTAAGTCATTGGAGATGACGGCATGTTGAGAGAGCAGTTAATAAAGCATGTAATATTTTAGACTTTATTAATAAGGGCATTGAGTGCAAGAGTTAAGGAGGTCATGTTAAATTTGTATAAGACACAAGGGCTCAAGTGGAGTACTGCACCCAGCTCTGAGTACCATACTTGAGGAAAGGTGTGAAGGCATTTGAGAGAGTAGAGAGGAAAGTCACTAGAATGATTCCAGGGTTAAAGAACTGTAGCTATGAGGATAGATTGGAGAGGTTGTGATAGTTTTTCTTGGGGAAATGAAGACTGAGAGGAGACTTGATAGAGGTATTCAACATCCTGAGGGGTATGGACAGGGTAAATTGTGAGAAACTGTTTCCACTCAAGACAGCATCAAGAACTAGAGGGTACCAGTTCAAAATAATTGGCTGAAGGAGTAAAAGTGAGGTGAGGAAAAATTTCATCCAGAGGATGGTTGGCGTCTGGAACGAACTTCCTGAGAGGATGGTGGAGGCAGGTTTGATTGAGGTATTCAAAAGGAAATTGGATTGTTTTCTGAAAAGGGAGAATGTACAAGGTTACGGGGATAAGGCAGGGGAGTGGGATTAGGCAGAATGCTCTTTCATAGACCCAGTGCAAACTCGATGGGCCAAATGGCCGCCTCCTGCACTGTGTAAAGATACTGTGATTTCTGAGTATGTAGAAATTATTACACTGAATGTGTAGTAGAAAGTACACCTTGTACTTGGATTTGTAACTGGTACTACATTTGCAATTTTCTGTTAGAGCTGTAGCTAAATATTGAATATTTGGGCTTAATAATTTCATTATTGCAAAGATTGTTGAGGATTGATCATAGTGACTAGATTATATAACATTTCTTTTCTCTGTGAATGCTGAGTGCATTCAGATAACAAGGTAGATGAATTGATGGCACAAACAGAAATAAACGGGTATGATCTAATTGCCATTACAGGGACGTGACTGCAGGGTGACCAAGGCTAGGAACGGAATATTCAAAGGTGTTCAATGTTTAGGAAAGACAGACAAAAAGGAAAAGGAGGTGGGCTAGTGCTGTTACTAAAGGATGCAATCATTCAATAGTGAGAAGGGGTTCTTAGATTGGAAGATCAAAACATAGAATCAGTTTTGCTGGAGCTAAGAAACAGCAAGGGGTAGCAAACATTGGTGGAAGTTAATTACATGCCACCAAACAGTAGTGGTAATGTAGGGCACAATATAAATCGGGAAATTAGAGATGCATGTAACAAGCGTACGACAGTCATTATAGGGGACTTCAATCAATTTACATATGGACTGGGTAAACCAAATCAGTACTAATGCTGTAGAGGATGAATTCCTGGAATGTTTATAAGATGGTTTTCTGGAACAGTATATTGTGGAACCAACAAGGGAATGTGCTATTTTAGGGGAAGGGCTAAGTAATAATCCCTTTGTAAAGGAGCCTTTAGGGAAGAGTGACCATAATAAGATAGAATTTTGCATTAAGTTTGAAAGTGATGTAGTTCATTTTAAAACTAGGGTTTTAAATCTAACAAAGGAAACCATGAAGCTATGAGGGGAAGTTGGCTGTGGTAGATTGGGAAACTACATTAAGAGGTGGTAGACATCACTTAAAGAATTAATACATGATTTACAACAAATTTGCATTCCTTTGAGGGACCAAAGCACAACATGGAAAGTGATCCAACCGTGGCTAACAAAGAAAGTTAAAAATTGTATCAGATCGCAGGAGGAGGCTTATAAAATTGCCAAAAAAGTAGTAAGCCTGAGGATTGAGAGCTGCTTAGAATTTTGCAGAAGACCAAGAAACTGATAATGGGAAAATAGAACATGAGAGTAAACTAATGCAAAAATAAGAGTGTAAAAGCTTCTCTAGGCATGTAAAAAGGAAAAGGTTTACCAAGAAAAACGTGGCCCATTACAGGCAGAGACAGGAGAATTTATAATGGAGTAAGGAAATGGCAAAGAAACTAAACAAATACTTTGTGTCTGCCTTCATGAAGGAAGAACAAAAAGCGTCCCAGAAACACTCGAGACCCAAGGGACCAGTGGGAATGAGGAACTGAAAGGAGTTAGCAATAGTGAGAATAGTAGTACTGGATAAATTAATCGAACTGAAATTTGGTAAATCCCTAGGACCTTGATGATCTACACCCCAGAGTGCTGGAAGAGGTGGCTGTAGAGCTAGTGGATGCATTAGTGGTCAACTTCTGAAATTCTATAAATCCTGGAAAGGTTTCTGCTGATTGGAAGGTAGCAAATGCAACTCCACTATTTAAGAAAGGAGGGAAAGAGAAAACTGGGAACTACAGACCTGTTAGCCTGGCAGTAGGAGGGAAAACGCTAGAATTTGTTTTAAAGGATGTGAAGATTGAACACTTGGAAAATAATGGTAGGATTGGACAGAGTCAACATGTATTTATGAAAGCAAAATCATGTTTGACCCTGCCGGAGTTTTGAGGATGTAACTAGTAGAATAGATAAGGGGAATATCAGTGGATGTGGTGTATTAGGATTTTCAGAAGGCTTTTGATAAGGCCCCACACAAGAGCTTAGTAAACAAAACTAAAGAACATGGGATTGGGGGTAATATACTGACATGGATTGAGGATTGGTTACTGGACAGAAAACAGAGAAGGAATAATTGGGTCATTTTTAGGTTGGCAGGCTGTGACTAGTGGGGTACCCCAAAGATATATCATTGGGTCCCAGCTATTCAATGATTTGGATGTGGGGACCGAATATATTATTTCCAAGTTTGCTGATGACACAAAACTAGGTGGGAATGAGAGTTGTGAGGAGGATGCAAAGAGGCTTCAAGGAGATTTAGACAGACTAAGTGAATGGACAAGAACATGGCAGATGAAATATAATATGGAAAAATGTAATGTTATCCTCTTTGGCAGGAAAAGTAGTGTATATTTTAAATGGTGAGAGATTGGGAAGTGTTGATATCCAAAGGGACCTGGATATTTTCCTTGGGAACAAGGGAATTTCCTTATTCATGAGCCATTGAAAGCTAGCATGCTGGTGCAGCAAACAATTAAAATTGTAGATGATATGTTGGCCTTTATTGCAAGAGGATTTGAGTACAGGAGTAAAGATGTCTAGCTGCAATTGTATAGAGTCTTGGTGAGACTGCACCTGGAGTATTGTGGATAGTTTTTGTATCCTTACTTGAGGAAGGATATGCTTGCTATAGGGGGACTGCTTATCCCTGGGATGGCTGGATTGTCCTATGAGGAGAGATTGAGGAAACTGGACCTATGTTCTTTAGAGATTAGAAAAATGAGAAGTGATCTCATTCAAATATACAACATCCTTAAAGGGCTTGACAAGGTGGATGCAAGAAGGATGTTTCCCCTGGCTGGGAGGTTGAGAACCAGCCGGGGGGGGGGGGGGGGGGGGGGGCAGTCTATGAGTAAGAGGTAGGCTATTTTGGACAAAGATGAGGAATTTCTTCACTCAACGGGTGGTAACTCTTTGGCATTCTCTACCCTAGGGGGTTATGGTGGCTCAGTCATTGAGTATGTTCAAGATGGAGATCAATAGATTTCTAGTTAGTAAAGACATCAATGGATATGGGGATAGTGTGGGAAAATGGTGTTGAGATAGGAGATCAGCCATGATCTAATTGAATGGTGGAGCAGGCTGGAGAGGTTGAATGGCCTATATCTCCTACTTCCTGTGTTCCTAAACAATATAGGATTGTTACTTTCAAAAGGATATTTCTGAAATAGCTTAAGTGAAGGTATAAGTATTGAAACTTTTAAGTTTCTGCTTTCTTCAGTAAGTTTTAGTAAGTATTGAAGAATGAGAACATCAAATTGTGATTCCTGTGCAGATAACGTTTTCTTTACTATTATAGGGAGTTTATTAAAGGAGGGAGTTCAGAAAACTTCTACAATGTTCAAAGCCGTTCTGAAGAAAAATCGCGAAGGTGGAAAAGGGAGCAAGAAAGATTTTGGTATGTAATGGGAATTTTTTTAACTTTTGTAAAGCAAACTTTGTGATGTTTTAACTAGGAAATTGGAGAGAAGAACTATTTTAAAATCTACTTCCTGCTTAAATACATTGCCAAGTGAAAAAGAATTTCAAATTTACTAGTACAATTGTGGTTCTAACTTCTAAGTAGTTGACAAGTTGCAATAATACACAGTTGATACAAATGCTTAAAGGGGGAATTTTCAACTTCCGGCTGATCATTTCCTGCCTGAAGAATCGTAGCCAGCAGTTGAAATTCGGATTGGGGGAGGGAGTATCATGCCAACTTTATTAATACCCAAGGCCGACATGATGCAATTTTGAGACTGGCCTTTGGCCAAAAAATCTGCCTGTTTGAACCAGGTGCAGAATTGCTTAACAAAGCAAATTGGTGAATTATGCCAGTTGTAAGGTTCCAATTTTCAGATAAAAATGGGTAGGCTTTTCATGGTGCCTAAGTGTAACAGGTGTTGTGTGATCTAACCAAGTGTCCACTAAATGACTTAGAAAATGTTAAGGAAATGAATATTTTTTTAGTTTTGTGTGGCCAGGAGTGGTCTGTCTTGGTCCACAAAAGAAAGTCCAATAGGCACCAGTTGCTAAAGGTCCTGGACCACCATGACTGGACCCTTCCTAAAGCCCTTCAGGTATATAACATCCTAGGAGAGGCAGAAAACCCAGGAATAACGAAGGGGAAAAGTTTGGAAAACTCTTCTCCAACCCATCCCAGGTAGTCAAAGCCAATCCATACAGCACGTTAACCATTGAACTCAAAACCCGCTCACCTTTTTACATGATGTAATCTCTACCCCAGTGAACAAAAAGTCCAGCTTCCTCTTAAAACTCATAAGAAGAGTAAGCACACTGCATAAGCCAGCAACAGAGGTTCAGTACTCTCTGGAAAAAGAGCTACTTAATGTCTAGCCTACTCTTACTGCTTCATAGTTTAAATGCTTTTCCCCAGTTCTCCCCAATCTGCCAAAGTGTAATAATTGATCACTAGGCAGATAACCTAGCTCTTTCATTTTGTTTTAGTTTAATCGGTCAACTCTTAAGTCTGTTATTGTAAATAAATAGATACGGCTCTTTAGGCCAATTTGAGTAAATATGGTTCTTTAAGCTTAGGGTTCATTCTTCTCATTGGAATCTTTGCCCAAGCCACAATGTTATACCCCATATAAGGGGACCAAAGCTGGCTGTGGCACTTCAGAGGCAACCTTATCAATGACCTGTATAATTATTGTAATTTGATCATGAAATCATTAATTTTTTCAGCACATTAAAAGTACAGTAAATTAAACATCAACTTGAAATGCTTGAGAGAAAAATTGTACAAATGTTTTCGATTAATTAAGTAGAGGAAATAGCCTCTTATTTTATTTCACTTTGCTGTACATTGCCTCTATGGCTTGCCATTTTCCATTGTTTCACAGAACAGGTATTTGAGATGGTATAAAATGGTATATTCCTAAACTCTTGAAACCAAAAGTAAATTGATGACTCAAATACTCGAGGGTATTAACATTTTAATGTTAGACTGGGTTCGATGGATGACACCAACCAGGCGGTATCATAAAAATGATACAGCACAGAAGGGGGAGGCCATTTGTCTATTTGCATGTTTTACACACAACTGAGTGTTGGTGAGCTATTTAATCACGGTTGGCATCATAACTGAGCCTGATCCTGTCCCAAGACTGATGTGTTCTCGTAGGTTCTGTCTGGCAGGTGTCACTACACAGTAATGATTAACAGAAGCTGAAAGAAATATAGACTAATTTCAGTAGTTGAACTGCAGCCTTGCAGTTGAGAGCTGTCTCCTTAAACTGCTTGCCTTACCATGGAATATGTCCCAAACCTGACCCCTCGGGGTGGAATTTTATATCCAGGTTGTTTTCTGAATCCCCTTTACTCCCCACTCTCCCTTTTTGCTTGTCTGCTCACTCGTTTGCGCTGATGGCACTCCCCTCGCTCTCACCCAGGACCTCATTCTCACCCAGGCCTACGCCCTGTTGCCGCCCCTGTGGGCCCACGCAGTGGAATGCTTTCCTTTATTGGGCGAGGTATTGAATATAAAAGCAGGGATGTAACGATGGAATATAAAATGCTGGTTAGCCCACAGTTGGAATTTTGTGTACAGTTCTGATCACCACATTACAGGAAGGACATAATTGCTCTGGAGAGAGTGCAGAGGAGATTTACAAGAATGTTGCCAAGGCTTGAAAATTGCAGCTATGAGGAGTGATTGGATAGCCTAGTGTTGTTTTCCTTAGAGCAGAGGAGACTGAGAGGTGACCTGATTGAGGTGTACAAAATTGAGGGGCCGAGATAGGGTAGAGAGGAAAGACTAGTTTCTCCTAGCTGAGGCGTCAATTACCAGGGGACGTAGTTTTAAGATGATGGGCAGAAGGATTAGAGAAGACCCGAGGAGAAACTTTTTCACTCGGAGCGTGGTGGGTGTCTGGAATGGGCTGAATGGCCTCTTTCTGCACTAACGTTTCTATGGTTCTATGGAGAATCAAGGAACTAGTGTAAATGAGGAACTGCAAGATATGAATATTAGTAAAAATATAGTACTAGAGAAATTAATTAAATCCCCTGGACCTGATCATCTACATCCCAGAGTGTTGAAAGAAATGGCTGTAGACATAGTAGATGCATTGATGGTCATCTTGTAAAAAATCTATAGACCCTGAATTAGTTCCTGCAGATTGGAAGGTGGCAAACGTAACATCACTATATGAAAGGAAAAAGAGAAAACTGGGAACTACATACCGGTTAGCCTAACATCATTTGTAGGGAAAACGCTGGAACCTATTATAAAGGATGTCATAACAGGACACTTAGAAAATAATGGTAGGGTTTGGCCAGAGTTAACATGGATTTATGAAAGGGGAATCATGTTGCAGTCTTTTGAGGATGTAACTGACAGAATAGATGAGGGTGAACTGGTGGATGTGGTATATTTAAATTTTCAGAAAACTTTTGATAAGGTCCCACACGAGGTTAGTAAACAAAATTAGAGCACATGGGATTGGGGGGGATTTATTTGCATGGGTTGAGAACTGGCTAACAGACAGAAAACAAGAGTAGGAATAAATGGGTCATTTTCAGGTTGACTGACTGTGACCTTTGGGGTGTCGCAAGTGCTTGGGCCCCAGCTGTTCACAATCTACATCAATGATTTGGATGTGGGGATTAAATGCATAATTCCTAAGTTTGCAGATGACCTAAAATAGGCTTCAGTGGAATTTGCAGAGGCTAAGTTAGTGGGCAAAACATTTGGTAAGTGGAATACAATGTGGAGAAATGAGAGTTTATCCACTTTGGTAAGAAAAACAGAAATACAGAGTATTTCTTAAATGATGACAGGCTGGGAAGTGTTGAACTTCAAGGGGAATTGGGGGTCCTTGTTCATGGGTCACTGAAAGCTAACATGCAGGTACAGCAATTAAGAAGGTAAATGTTATGTTAGCCTTGATTACAAGAGGATTTGAGTATGGGAGTAAAGATGTCACACTACAATTATATAGAAACAGATGGAAACATGTTTGTACTCGAAAGAGTTACAATTATATAGAGCCTTGGTGAGACCACAACTGGAGTGTTGTGTGCAGTTTTGACCACCTTAACTAAGGAAAGATATACTTGCAGAGGGATTTTTTTATTCATGGGATGTGAGCTTCGCTGGCTGGGTGAGAATTTATTGCCCATCTTCACTTGCCCTTGAGAAGGTGATGGTAAGCTGCCGCCTTGAACTGCTGCAGTCCATGTGGGGTAGGTACACCTACAGTGCTGTTAGGAAGGGTGCTCCAGGATTTTGATCCAGTGACAGTGAAGGAACAGTGATATATTTCCAAGTCAGGATGGTGAGTCACTTGGAGAAGAACTTCAGGTGATGGTGTTCCCATCTATCTGCTGCCCTTGTCCCACTAGATGGTAGTGGTTGTGGGTTTGGAAAGTGCTGTCTAAGGAGTCTTGGTAAGTTCCTGCAGTGCATCTTGTAGATGTTACACACTGCAGCTATTGTGCATCATTGCTGGAGGGAATGAATGTTTGTGGATGTGCTTTGTCCTGGACGGTGTTAAGCTGCTTGAGTGTTGTGGGAACTGCATTCATCCAGGCAAGTGGGGAGTATTCCAACACACAACAAAAACAGAATTACCTGGAAAAACTCAGCAGGTCTGGCAGCATCGGCGGAGAAGAAAAGAGTTGACGTCCGTCGATGCTGCCAGACCTGCTGAGTTTTTCCAGGTAATTCTGTTTTTGTTTTGGATTTCCAGCATCCGCAGTTTTTTTGTTTTTGTATTCCATCACACTCCTGACTTGTGCCTTGTAGATGGTATACAGGCTTCGGGGAGTCAGGAGGTGAGTTACTTGTCATAGGATTCCTAGCCTCTGACCTGCTCTTGTAGCCACAGTATTTATATGGCTAGTCCAGTTCAGGTTCTGGTCAATGGTAACCCCCCAGAATGTTGATAGTGGGGTATTCAGTGATGGTGATGCCATTGAACGTCAAGGGGCAATGGTCAGATTCTCTCGAAGAGAGAGTGAACGAAGGTCCACCAGACTAATTCCTGGTATGGACAGTTTGCCTTATGAGGAAAGATTAAATAGATTGGGGCTTTATTCTCTGGCGTTTAGAAGAATGATAGATGATCTCATTAAAATGTACAAAATTATTACAGGTAGATGTAGGAAGGTGGTTTGCCCCGCTGGGATGGGGTCTAGAACTAAGGGACATGGTCTCAGAATAAGGGGTAGGCCATTTAGGAATGAGATAAGGAGATATTTCTTTATTGAGGGTGGTGAATCTTTGGAATTCTTTGTCCCAGAGGGTTGAATCTGGTTACTCTAGCCCCAGTTCAGTTGGCTATAAATACAGGCCTCTTTGCTGCAGCTAAGACAAATGGAGTGCAGCTGAGGAAATTGCGTGTAGACTTGGGGCATGGTGAGTGGGGAGTTCGGTGAAGGAGGTATTTGTTTTCTTTTGCTTGCCTACCTTTCTCACCTTATAGGAATTTGTTCTTACTCTACTACAGGGAAAGGTGAGTATCTGGTAAGTGGGTAAGTTCTATTCTGTTCCTAAGGTTTAAAATAGTGTACACATTGGTGGTAAAGTTAATAAAATATATAACAAAGCAACATAAATAAGCAAATAATACATTTAAGCAGTTGATTAAAACACATTAAGGGTGGCAGAACAGGCGATGTGTCAAGGCTGCAGCATGTGGTAGCTACTGGATAGCATTGTGATCCATGGTGCAAACATCTGCGGTAAATGTTTGTGGCTCTAAGAACTTCAGCTTGGAGTCATTGAGCTGGAGACTGAGCTGCAGACTTTGCGACATATCAGGGAGGAGGAACACTACCTAGATGCTTTGTACCAGGAGGCAGCTCATCACTAGAGGACCTGGGTTTAAAATTTGAATTCAGTAAAAAATCTTGAATTAAAACCTGAGACCACAAAACCATTGCCGATTGACTTTAGCAAACCAGATAGGTTTTAATGCCCTTTAGGGAAGAAAGTCTGCTGTCCATACCTGATCTGGCTTATATGTGACTCCAGACCCACAGCAATGGTTGACACATAAATGCGCTCTGGACAAGGGCACTTAAGGACAATGAATTTAAAAAAAAAACTTAGGGTTTTCTGATTTAGTCAGCGATCAGGGACAGGAGGGTGTGACTGCAAGTGAGGCAGGTAAGGGGACCCAGAGGGCAGCACTGTGAGCCTCTGCAATTGTCCAATAGGTTTGAGGTGTTCTCAGCTTGTTTGGATGAGAGTGGGGACTGCAGGATGGATGTGCAAACTGACCATGGCACAGTGGTACAGGAAACCATTCAAGTGTGGGGGGAGCAAAAAGGAATGCAGTGGCAGTAGGGGACAGTATAGTGAAGGGGTTGACACACTGCAGCAAAGAGCGAGAGTCCAGACGGCTGTTTGTGTTGCCTGCCCAGTGCAGGTATACCTGCTTGGGGCTAGAGAAGAACTTGCAGTGGGAGGGGGAGGATCTGGTTGTCGTGGTCCATGTAGGTACCAACGACATAGGCAGGATGAGGAAAGAATTTTTGCATAATCAGTATGAGGAACTAGGTACTAAATTGAAAAGCAGAACCCCAAATGTTATAATCTCTGGATTATTACGTGAGACATGAAAATTAGCATAGGGTACATAAAATTAAAGAGATGAACACGTGGTCAAAGACTGGTGTGGGAAAACTGAGTTCTGGTTGTGGGGCACAGGCACCAGTACTGGGGAAAGTGGGGGGCTGGACTGTCTTCGCCTGAACTGTGCTGAGACCAGTGTTCATGCGAACTGCATAACTAGGGAAGTAGAGAGGATTTAAAATTAAATAGTGGGGACAATGGATTAAATGTGGAAAGATGTCGTATATTAAAGAGAGTCAAAGTAAGAGAGGAAAATAGTAATATGGGAAATAAGGGTCTAAGAATGGCAGGAAAGGACAAAGAGAAAAAGCCTAAGAATGCAACAAGAATCAAGATTAGATGTAACAAAGATAAAAAGGCGATACCAAAAGCTCCACCTGAATGCGCATTGAATTCATAACACAGTAAACGAATTGATAGCGCACATTAACATAAATATGATTTGTTGGCCATTATGGAGATGTGGCTGCAACATTACAAGGATTGGGTCCTGAATATTGAGGGGTATATGACATTCAAGGATAATAGAAAGCTAGGTAACGGTGGAGGGGTAGCACTGTTAATCAAGGATGGCATCAATGCTATAGTTAGAGATGACCTTGGTTCAGAAGATCAGGATGTTGAATTGGTTTGGATGGAAATGAGGAATAGTAAGGGAAAGAAGTCACTAGTGGGAGTGGTTTACAGGCCCCCTAACAGCAACCACAGCATAGGACAAAGTATACAAGAAGAAATATTGTGTGCTTGTGCTAAAGCAGTGGCAATAATCATGGGTGACTTTAATCTAAATATAAACTGGAAAAATCAGATTGGCAGTAATAGCCTGGATGAGTTCATAGAATACTTTTGAGAGAGCTTCTTAGAACAGAATGTTCTGGAACTAACCAGAGAGCAGGTTATATTAGACTTGGTATTGTGTAATGTGACAGGATTAATTAATGACCTCAGGCACCCCTCGGTTGAAGCGACCACGATATAATTGAATTTTGCATCTGGTAAGAAAGGGAAAAGAGTGGGTCTAAGACTAGCATTTTAAACTTAAATAAGGGTAACACTGGGCATGAAAGCTGAACTAGCTGAATTTAGCCAGGGTACCAGGCTCAGGGATAGATCAATAGAGAAGCAGTGGTAGACATGTAAGGCGATATTTCGGAATAATCAGAATAAGTATATTCCTACTAGAAAGAGAAATTCTAAGGGGAGGTTGTTAACTAAAGAAGTTAAGGAAAGCATCAAACTTGAGGAAAAAGCATATAACCGCGCAAAGATAAGGGGCAGGTCAGATGATTGGCATATAAAGAACGTCAGAGAATAACCTTTTTAGTCAATCAGGAGAAAGGAATTAGTATGAGAGGAAGCTAACTCGAAATGTAAAAACGGATAGCAAGAGTTTCTACAGGTATTTGAACAGGAAAAGAGTAAGTAAAGTGAGTGTTAGTCCTCTAGCAAGTGACAATGGAGAGTTAACAGTAGATAATAAGGAAGAAGCGGATGAAGTGAACAAATATTTTGTGTTCACTGTAGAGGAAACAAAAAAAAATTCCAGTAATAGCTGCAAATCAGGAGGTGGAGGGAAGAGAGGAACTTGGTGAAGTTACAATCACTAGGGAAGCGGTCATGAGCAAGCTGATCCAGTCCTGATGGACTTCATCCTTGGGTCTTAAAAGAGGTAGCTAATGCATTGGTAAATGCACTGCGTTAATTTTCCAAAATTCCCTCAATTCTGGAAAGATTTCATCAGACTGGAAAGTAGCAGATATAACCCCTCTTATCAAGAACGGAGGGAAGCAGAAAACAGGAAACTGTAGGCCAGTTAGCTTGACGTCTGTTGTGGGGAAGGTGTTAAAATAAATCATTAAAGAGGTTATAGCTGGGTACTTAGAAAGACACAAGCTAATCGGGAAGAGTCAGCATGGTTTTGTGAAAGGGAAATCATGTTTAACCAATTTATTAGAGTTCTTTTGAAGGAGTAACATATGCTGTGGATAAAGGGGAGTCTGTAGACGTGCTTTTCTTGGATTTCCAGGAGGCATATAACATCAAAGGTTTTCGCAGAAAATAAAAGCTCATGGTGTAAGGGTAGCATAATTAATAAGGATAGAAGATTGGCTGGCTGGCAGAAAACACAGCATGCATAAATGGGTCGTTGCTTAGTAGGATGTGACTAGTGGAGCCCTGCAGGGGTCTGTGCTGGGGCCTCAACCTTTTACAATTTATATCAATGACTTAGATGAAGGGAGCAAAGGCACGGTAGCTAAATTTGCAGATGATGCAAAGATAGATAGGAAAGTATGTTGTGAAGAAGACAAAAGGGGTTTGCAGATGAATATAGATAAGTTGAGTAAGTGGGCAAAAACCTGCCAGATGGAATACAATGTGCGAAAATGTGAAGTTGTTCACTTTGAAAGGAAGAATAAAAAAGCAGAGTATTACTTCAACAGAGAATGACTTCAGAATTCCGAGGTACAGGAGGGTCTAGATATTCACGTGCAGGAGTCACAAAAAGTTAGTATGCAAGTTCAGCATGTAATCAAGAAGGCTAATGGGATGCTATCCTTTATTATGAGAGGAATCAAACATAAAGGTAAGAATGTTACGCTTCAGTTATACAGGGTATTGGTGAGACTGCATCTTGAATACTGTGTGCAATTTTGGTCTCATTGTTTAAGGAATGGTGTAAATGTATTGGAGGGGGTTCTAATGAGGTTTACTAAATTGATACCTGGAACGAACAGGTTGTCTTATGAGGAAAGGTTGGATAGACTGGGCCTGTTTTCACTGGAGTTTAGAAGAGTGACTTGATTGAAGTACATAAGATCCTGAATGGCCTTGACAAGATGGAGGTGGAAAGGATGTTTCCTCTTGTTGGTGAGTCCAGAACTAGGGGCCACTGTTTTAAAATGATGGGTTGTCCTTGTAGGACAGAGATGAGGAGAATTTTTTTCTGTGGGCTGTGTGATTTTGGATCTCTTCTTCAGAAGGCAGTGAAAGTGTGGTTACTGAATATTTTTAAGGCAGAGGTAGGTAGATTCTTGTTAGACAAGGGAATCAGAGGTTATCGTGGGGGCAGGGGTCTAGATGGGAATGTAGAACTTGAAACACAAATAGATCAGCAATGATCTTATTGAATGGCGGAACGGGCTTGAGGGGCCTTATGCCTACTTCTGCTCCTATTTCGTATGTGCATATGCTCTGGAGGTTCAGTTGTTGAGTATGTTCAAGCCTGAGATCAATAAATTTCTACATAAAAACATCAAGGGATACGGGGGTAGTGCAGAAAAATGGTGTTGCAGTACAAGATGAGCCATGATCTTATTGAATGGCGGATGCGGCTCGGGGCTGAATGGCCTCCTCTTATTTCTTATGTTCTTATGGTCTGTGACCTTTCATCAGAACTGAGAAAAGTTAGAGATGTAATTGGTTTTGAGCATGTGAAAGGGTAGGAAAAAGGAACAAAAGGGGAGGCCTGATAGGCTGGAGGGCAGGACAGATTAAATGACAAAATATTTCATAGCGCCAAGCCAAAGTGAGTGGTAATGGGACAAATGAAGAATCAAAAGATGCCTCTAGAAGAGGTGTGAATGGCACATTAGCAGCAGTTTGAACACAAAATACTATAATATGTGTGGATGCAATCTATCGAGACTAGAGATTCTATCCTTTTTAAATTTGATTAGTTTATTAAGTATCTCCCCACCTTTCCATCTTAAATGTCTTCATATCATTTTTGTTCTCTTCATGTCCATGTTGGTTGTCATGATAAATACTGAACAAAGTATTCAACATTTCTGCCATTTCATTGTCATTACCTGCGAGTTTATCCAATGCATCCATTAGTGACCCTATTTATATGTCTGAGGAATACTGTTTTGTACATTGCTTGATAATATAATTTCATTGTTCTCCTTTGCTTTCCTTTTTTTTAACTTTATTCCTAACCTTCTGTTGTATCCTCATCATCCTCTTCTTTGC
Organism: Carcharodon carcharias; assembly: GCF_017639515.1. Taxonomy (NCBI): domain Eukaryota; kingdom Metazoa; phylum Chordata; class Chondrichthyes; order Lamniformes; family Lamnidae; genus Carcharodon; species Carcharodon carcharias. Next base: position 66,420,560 of record NC_054478.1, on the reverse strand, counting down.
TTTTTATGTACTTATTTTGTCTTTTTCTTTCATTTCAGTTTTACCCTTATCTCGTTATTTATGTTTGATCTTTTATCATTGGCCAGTTTGTTTTTTTAGTGGACTATAGTTCTCCTGAGCTCTACTGATCAATTTCCGCCCCACCCTAGATGTTAATAGTGATGATGTGGTACCATTAATATCCCCATCTTCAAAGAGCTTGCCACCTGAGTTCAAAAAATAAGGCTGAATCGTTTGCAACCATCTTCAGCCAGAACTGCCAAGTGGATGATGCCTCTTGGTCTCCACCTCAGGTCTCTATTATCACAGAAGTTGTCTTCAGCCAATTTGATCTGCTCCATGTGATATCAAGAAATGGCCCAGTGCAGTTGAACAGCGAAGGCTAAGGACCCTGACAGCATCTTAACTAGATTTGGGCTTCAGAACTAGCTGCGCCTTTGGCCAAGCTGTTTGAGTACTGTACTGGCATCTACTTGCAAAGTAGAAAACTGTCTAGGTATGTCCTGGCCACAAAAAGCATAACAAATCCATTCAGCGAACTACTGCCTCATTAGCCTTCTCTCAGTCATTAGCAAAGATATGGAAGATTTGTCAATAGTACTGTTACGTGGCACTTGCTCAATGATTCTTCATTTGGGTTCTGCCAGAATCACTTGGCTCCAGACCTCATTACCATCCTGGCCCAAACATGGAGAAGAGAGCTGAATTTTAGAGTTGAAGTAGAGTTACTGTTCTTGACATCAAGACAGCATTTGACGGAGTATAGTGTTAATAAGCCCTAGTAAAATTGTAGAGAGTGGGATCAAAGAAAAAAAACTCCATTAGAGTCATACCTAACACAAAGGAAATTGTTGTGGTTGTTGGAGGATAATCACCTCAGCTCCTGGACATCGTTGCAGGAGTTCCTCAGTAGTATCTTAGGCCGAACCAACATCAGCTACTTCATCAATGTTCTTCCTTCCATTATAGATTATGAAGTTGAGATATTTACTGATGACTACACAGGGTTTAGTACCAGTTGCAACCCCTTAGCTAATGAAGTAGTCATACCCATCTGCAGAGCTGGACAGCATTCAGGCTTGGGCTGATAAGTGGCAAGTAACATTTGTGCCAAGCAAATGGCAGGTAATGGCCTTCTTCAGCAAGGGAGAATCTGACCATCTCCCTTTGACATTCAAGGCATTACCATCACTGAATCCCCCACTATCAACATCCTGGGGTTACGATTGACCAGAACTGATCTGGACCAGCCATATAAATGCTTTAGGTGCAACAGTAGGTCAGAGGCTGAGAGTTCTGCAGTGAGTAATTCACCTCCTGCCTCCCGAAGGCCTGAACACCATCTACAAGGCAAAAGTCAGGAGTGTGATGGAATACTCTTCACTTGGCTGGATGAGTGCAGGTCCAAGACTACTTGATAAGCTCGACGCCATTCAGGACAATGCAACCTGTTTGATTTGCACTCCATCCACTGCCTTAAACATTCACTGGGTCTGCAGTGTGTACTATCTGTAAGATGCACTACAACAATTTGGCAAGGGTTCTTAAATAGCATCTCACAACCTGTAATCTCTAACCCAGTCGGACAAATGCAGCAGACATTTGGGAATGCCATCACCTGTAAATTCCCCTCCAAGCCACACACAATCATGAGTTGGAAATATTTTGCCTTCCTTCATCGTCCGTGGGTCAAAATGCTGGAACACTCAACCTAATAGCACCATGGGTATACCTTTACCACACAACCTGCAGTTTAAATTTGCATCTCACCCCACTTTCTTGAGGGCAGTTAGTGATGGACTAACTTTGCTAATAATGACCACATATGAGAATGAATAAACAGAAGATTCTTGTTTTGGGCTCTGTATCCTTTTTTAAATCATGATAACTGTTCATTTAAGATTCTTAGCAACCTGTTACTAAAGTAAATTTTGGAGTGTCTTTTTGCTGCTAATTGCTGGTATGTAGAAAGTGCTGCAGTTCAGCCCAGTAGATTTCATTTGTTTGATTTGGTTTAACTTAAATTAAATTTTGTTACCATATATACAAAGCTGCTAGGTAGAGCAATCTGTATAGTTCAAAGCACTATTGCTTGGATGTGATGGCCATATTCAGAGGTTCGCCCTTGTTCTCTAATGTTTATTCCTGAGGAAAGGTCATTCTTCTTATTGTAATGAGAGTGGACCCAGAGGCTTAAAAGAGCACGAGAGGGGATGAGACCGAGTGTGGACCCAGAGGCTTCAAAGAGCGTGAGGGGAGGGGGGGGAGCGGTGAGACAGAGGTGGGGGCCCGGAGGCTTCAAAGAGTGTGAGAGAGGCAGAGAAAGAGAGGATCTGGAGTCTAGCTGCTGATGGTGGTGGGGCTAAATCTCTGGACTGTCTGCATTCGGAGAAAATCAAGGGTGACATCACAGGGAACCAGGTAAGTGATTGGTAATTATTTTGCTCATTTCTCTTTTTTGAACTGGTACAAATTATTGGTAACTAAGATTTTATTAGTAGTAAAGTTTTTTTGTAGTAGCAGTAGAAAAGCTTACTGGGCATAGGGTTTATTAATTAAAATGAATCAATTAAAAAAGCAATAAATTAATTATCTGCCCTGCCTTCTTCATTAGATGTTAACATGTTGTGACTGTGGTATGTAGGAATTCCTGGACACCAGCAAACCAAGGCAAACGAATCTGCACTAAGTGTCAGCGGTTTGAGGAGCTTCAACAGAGTAATTGAGCTGAATGCCACGCTGCAGATACTGTGATACATCAGGGAGGGGGAAAGTTGCCTAGACACTTTGTACCAGGAGGCAGTCACACTCCTTAGGCAATGCAGATCTGTATAGTTGATCACTGGTCAAGGGTAGGAGGGTGTGCTAGTGAATCATGCAGGTAAGGTGGATCCAGCAGGTAGTGCTGGAGGAGCCACAGCCCCTGACTTTTTCCAACAGGTATGAGGTGCTTGCTACCTGTGTGGATGAGGAGAAGAATTGCAAGGTGGATGAGCGGACTGACCGTGGCACCATGGTGGAGGATGCCATTCAAGTGGGGGGAGTGAAGATGAATGTGGTAGTGACAGTATATTCAGTGGGACGGATACTGTTCTCTGCAACCATGACAAAGGGTGTGTTGCCTGCCCAGTGCCAGGGTTAAGGATATCCCTTTGTGGCCGAAGAGGAACCAGAAGTTTAGGGTCCAAACTAAAACGCAGAACATCAAAGGTCTCATCACACATCTCTGGATCGTTACTTGAGCCATGTGCCAGTTGGCATGGTATTTTTTTTTCATTCATGGAATGTGGGTGCTCATCCCTAACCTTGTTCGGAGGGCATTTAAGAGTCAACCACTGTGGGCCAAACCAGGTAAGGATGGTAGATTTCCTTCCCTAAAGAACCAGATGGGTTTTTCTGGGGTTTAGTGCTCATCATCAGACGTCATTCCAGATTTTTATTGAACCATCTGCCTTGGTGGGATTCTAACCCAGATCCCCAGAGCGTTACCCTGGGTCTCTAGAATACCAGTCCAGTGACAATACCATTATGCCACCACTTCCTTGGGGTCAAGCAGATTGACTTAGAGTGCTGTGTTTTGATTCATGGGGCACTGGCATCAGGACTCGGGGAAGAGTGAGATTCCATTAGGATGGACTGCACTTACACTAGGCTGGGACTAGTGTCCAGGCCAATCATATAACTAGGGCTGTGGACAGGGCTTTAAACTAGTGGGTTGGGGGCGGTGGTGTGTGTGGGGTTCAGGCGAAGGGAGATTTAGAAATCCAAAGAGAAAAGTTGAGGCATCAGAGGAGTATAACAATATGGGTAAAGACAAGCAGAAGGGGATAGGAAGGGACAGAGTGTTTAACAAAAATTACATCAATGAATAAGGTCATTGCAGGGAATAGAAGTAAAAAAGAAATTAAGAGTTCTATATCTGAATGAATGCACGAAGCATAAAATTGATGAACTAGTGGTGCAAATAGGGGTAGGCGATTTGGATCTAATCACCATTACCAGAGACATTACAAGGTAATCAAGGTTGGGAAATAAATATTCCAGGATACACAATATTTTGGGAAGACGTGAAATGGCAAAGGAGAAGGTGTTGCCCTGATAGCAAAGGTTAACATAAGGAATTTAGAGAGACCGGATCCGGCCTCAGAAGATCATGTAGTAGCATCATATGGGTAGAAATTGGAAGTAGCAAGAGTCAGAAAATATTGGTGAGAGTAGTTTATAGGCCCCCGAACAATAGTTAAATTGTTGGACAGAGCATTAAACAAGAAATCGTTGGAGCTTGTAACAAAGGTAATGTAATAATTGTGGGGGACTTTAATCTTCACACAGGCTGGACAATCAAATTGGCAAAAGTGGTCTTGAAGATGAGTTTGTGGAATGTTTCTGTGCTAGTTTCTTGGACCAATGTGTTTTGGAACCAACTAGGGTTGAAGCTATCTTAGATCTAGTATTGTGTAATGAAGCAGCATTTGTTAATGTTGCAGTAAAGATCCACTGGGAAATAGTGATCATAATACCATTGAATTCTAGATTAAATTTGAAAGTGACATACTCCAATCACAAACAAGAATCTTAAACAAAGCCAGTTACATGGTTATGAGGGGAGAACTGGCCAAAGGTTATTGGGTAAATAGAGTAAAAGATATAGCTGCAAATGAACAATGGGAAACACTTAAAGAAACAATTCAAAATGTCGAACACAAATACGTCCCGTGGAAAAACAAAAACTCATTAAGACCCATCCATAGCTCACTCATGAGTTTAGGGATAGCATTAGATTAAAAGAAGGGGCTTACAATAGTGTAAAAAATTGTAACAAGTCTGAGGATTGAGACTGTTAGAAGCCAGCAAAGTTGATGAAAAGCAGAGAAAATAGAATGAGAGTAAACTAGCCAGGAACATAAAAAACAGATTGCAAGAGCTGTTATAAGCATATAAAAAGGAAGAGAGTAGCTAAAGTTAATGTTAGTTTGTTTGAATCAGACGAGAAATTATCATGGGGAATGAGGAAATGGCAGAGGCATTGAACAAATATTTTCTGTCTTCACAGTAGAAGAGACAAGTTTCATTCTTGTTATGATCACAGCCGATGTTAATTGCTGTGCAAACCAAATCAGAGAGGGAAACTTGACTTACGAGCCATACCCTTTTTTGTCTTCTAAAAACAGGAAGAAGGTGCACTGAAACCCACTGTCTGGATTTTAAAAACTAAAAGTAAAAGTTTTATTAATAAGAAAAGAAAACTTAAGCATACAGGATTACAGTTACACGGTTAAAAATTAATCTTACAAAACATTCTCACAAAAGACTCCCGATTTGGTCAGACCCACAAGTAAACACCTTCCAGACAATATTCCTTTATAGATGTTTAACTATAAAAGTCCAGTAATGTTAGCTTTGATATGTGGCTTTAATAAAAGCATACCACATGACTCTCAAGCTCTCTCCCACTCTGCTGTGGAAATCCAATACTTCTGAACAAGACTGCTTGTCGTAGCCCAAGACTTCTCTGGCTTGACTGGATGGCTGATTCAACCTAGGAGCATCTTCTCCTAACCTAGAGCTGTTTTCAGGAGATCTTCCTCACACAGCTAACAACCAACAGCTATCAACAATAGCTAATATGGTTGACCCTTAAATGCCTTCTGAAATGGCTTAGCAAGCCACTCAGTTATATCAAACAGCTAAAAAGCCAATAAGAAGGAATGAAACCAGACGGACCACCCAGCATCGACCTAGGCACCAGAAGCAACAAGGACAAACCCAGCCCTGTTGTCCTTGCAAAGTCCTCCTTACTATCATCTGGGGGCTTGTGCCAAAATTGGGAGAACTATTTCACATGTTGCTAACATTCAAGCAACAGCCTGACAGTCATACTCATGGAAACACCCCTTGCAGATCAAGTTCCAGACACCACAATCACTATCCCTGAGTATGTCTTGTCCCACTGGCAGGATAGACCGAGCAGAGGTGTCGGCACAGTGGTATACAGTTGGGAGGGAGTTGCTCTGAGAGTCCTTAATACCAACTCTAGCTCCCATGAACCTTATGAAGTCTCCTGGCATCAGATCAAACATGGGCAAGGAAATCTCAAGCTGATTACCACTCAGTCACTCCCCCCCCCTCCCACCCCCACCCCCCCCGCCCCCCACCCCCACCCCCACCCCCACCCCCGGGCTGATGAATCAGTACTCCTCTATGCTAAACATCACTTGGAGGAGGCACTGAGGAGGACAAGGGCACAGAATGTATGGGGACTTCAATGTCCATCATCGAGTGGCTAGGCAGCACCATCACAGACCAAGCTGGTCAAGTCCTAAAGGACATAGCTTCTAGACTGAGTCTGTGGCAGGTGGTGAAGGAACCAACAAAAGAGAAAAACATACTTGACCTCATCCTCACCGACCTGCCAGCTGCAGATGCATTTGTCCTTGGCAGTATCAGTAGGAGTGACCACCGCACAGCTCTTGTGGAGATGAAGTCCCATCTTCACATTGAGGATACCCTCCATGTTGTGTAGCAAAACCACTGTGCTAAATGGGATAGATTTCAAACAGATCTAGCAACTCCAGACTGGGCATCCATGAGGTGCTGTGGGCCATTAGCAGCAGCAGCAGAATTGTACTCGACCACAATCTGTAACCTCATGGCCCGGCATATCCCCCACTCTACCATTATCACCAAGCCAGGGGATCAGCCTGGCTCAATGACGAGCGTAGGAGGGCATGCCAGGAGCAGCATCAGGCATAACTGAAAATGAGGCGTCAACCTGATGAAGCTGCAAAAATGGACTACTTGTGTGCCAAACAGTGATAGACAGAGCTAAGTGATTCCACAAGTAATGGATCAGATCTAAGCTCTGCTGTCCTGCCAGTCGTGAATGGTGGTGGACAATTAAACAACTCACTGGAAGAGGAGGTTCCACAAATATCCCCATCCTCAATGATGGACAAGCCCAGCACATTAGTGTAAAAGATGAGGCTGAAGCACTCGCAACAATCTTCAGCCAGAAGTGCCGAGCGGATGATCCAACTCAGCCTCCGGAGGTCCCCAGCATTACAGATGCCAGTCTTCAGCCAATTTGATTCACTCCACATGATATCAAGCCATGGCTGAAGGCACTGGATACTGCCAAGGCTATGGGCCCTTGATGATATTGTGGCAATAGTACTGAAGACTTGTGCTCCGGTAAACTAGGGGCTAAAAGAAGTGAGGAAATTAAGAAAATTAATATCAACAGGGAAAACTTATTGGAGAAACTTACAGGACTAAAATGCGACAAATCCCTGGGGCCTGATGACCTACACCCTAGGATTCTAAAGGAGATAGTTGCAGAGATAGTAGATTCACTGGTTATGATTTTCCAGAATTCATTGGATTCTGGAACAGCCCCATCAGATTGGATGTTGGCAAATCTTACTCTGCTTTTCAGGAGAGGAAGGAGAGAGAAAATGGGGAACTATAGGCCAGTTAGCCTGATATCAGTTGTCAGTAAGATGCTGGAATCTATTATTAAGGAAGTGTTGGCAATGCACTTGGAAAAGCATAGTATGATTAGAACAAGTCAATATGGTTTTACCCAAGAGAAATCCTGTTTGACAAATTTATTGGAGATTTTTGAAGGTGTAGCTAGTAGGGTAGATAGAGGGGAACCAGTAGATGCAGTTTGCCTGGATTTCCAAAAGGCTTTCGATAAGGTGCCACACAAAAGGTTAATAGAAAAGAAAAGTGCACATGCAGTTGTAGGTAATGTATTAGCATAGATACAGGATTGGTTAACAGTAGTTCAGAAGAATGAGAAGTGTTCTTATTGAAACATATAGGATTGTGAAGGGGCTTAATAAGGTAGATGTTAGATTGTTCCTGCTGGTCAGGAATCTGAAACGTGGGGCACAGTCTTGGGATAAGGGGCTGATCATTTAGGACTGAGATGAGGGGAAATTACTTCACTCAGTTGTGAACCTTTGGAATTCTCTGCCCCAGAGGGTTGTGGATGCTCCATCATTGAATCCATTTAAGGCTGGGATAGACAGATTTTTGGCGCCTCAGGGAATCGAGGGATACAGGCAACGGGCAGGGAAATGGATTTGAAGCCCATGATCGTATTGAATGGTGGAGCAGGCTTGAAGGGTCATATGATCATCTCCTATTTCTTGTATTCTTCTGTTCACTGATAGAGTCCTAGAGTCACTATGGCACAGGAGGAGGCCATTTGGCTATCAAGTTCATGCTAGTCTCCATTGGTTTGTGCAAATTTGGTTAATGACAAAAATAAGAATCTTTTGCAGATTGTTTTCATCCTTCACACAGCAAGGTCCTACCCTTTCTTCCTCTTGGGCCTTAAGACATGCTTGTAATCAGTAGTAGCTGGCCTCTTACACTTTTTTATGTTTGGAATTCTACGTGAGTATTTACCAGGGGGCTGAGAACGATGTCATTTATAAATTGGCATCAAATTGTCTCAAAAAATCCCATTCAATTCTCCAAGCATTGAAATATACTCATTAGTAAATAAACTGGTGTGTGGAGGATTTCACTGTCCAAAATTGGGGTATTCTTTGGAATATTTATTTAAAGGTAGGTTGTATTTCCTGCATTGCTGCCTCTTTCCGCAATTCAAATTTCTCAATCTGCCTTGAACCAGAGGGTGGACTCCTGATTTTACAACTCACTCTCACCACTGCACCTTAAGCTGAGCTCAGTTGTGGTCCTTATTTAACTTCACTAAATTGCTTTCTCAACTATAAATACCATACCTGGAATTTAACAACATAATTTGATGAGATTTGTTAAAAAATGGCTAATAAAATAGACTTCTCTTTACATTTAATCTGGACACCGAACCAAATTGAGCACCAACACAAAAGCAGAATACTGTGGATGTTAGAAATACTCTAGCAGAAATGCTAGAAATACTCCAGTCAGGTGGCATCTATGGGGAGAGAAACAGTGTTGTAGCATACTGTAAGAGCTGCCCCTCTGCTGCCCTCTCTGTTTCTGCACTTTGTTAACAGACTTGTTATTCTGATAACAGTATTCCAGTGTTAGGTCAAATTAGTGTTAGGGTGGAATATGCTATTTCCTGTTACTTACCGTTGGTAGTAGTAGAAGGGACCAAAGTCTTCCAGATAGTAAGCAATTGGCTGAAGAAGATATGGTTAAACTGGGCTGAGTTATGTATAGTAGGGATCGGTAAGAGTATGCCTGACATTGAGAAAGTGCTAAGAGAAAGTGGCCTTTCAGCAAGGAGGACCACCTAATAAAATTAGGCATCGCAAAGCTGAAGTCAAGATTAAGGGCAATGTACAGCCAACATTTTGCAAGACTAGGCCAGTGCCTTATGCACAGGTTAGACACATTAAGTAATGAGCTGGTTAGATTAGAAAGAGCAGGGCAATTAAGAGAATGAAGAGCAGTGAATGGGCTGCCCTCATTGTGGTAGTTCAGAAAACAGACTGTTCCTTTTGGACTTGTGTAGATTATAAGCAAAAGGTAAATATGGTGATTGAGAATGATACTTACCCACTGCCTAGCAGTGAAGATTTGTTTTCTAATTTAGCCACTGGGAAGGTGTTTCAATAAGGTAGATCTGTTAAATGCATATTTACAATTAGTATTAACTGACGAGCAAGGAATTGCTTACCATTCATACACACAAAGGGTTGTACTAGTACAAAAAATTGCCAGGCTTGGCCTAAATAGCCAAGTGGTTATGGTACTGGGCTTGTAACCCCAAGATCAAGAGTTCAAATCTCACCATGGCAAACTATGAAACAATGTAATTTCATCTGAATAGGAACAGATGGAAACGTGTTTGTACTCGAAAGAGTTACAAAAAATTATCATTTGGGGTGTCCACTGCTCCTGCAGGGTTCCAGAGTGCCGTGAGTTGGGCATTAAGTGGAACGGAAGGAATGTGCTGCTTCTGAGATGACATTCAGGGAAAGAGCACATTGAAAGATTGAATGAGGTCCGAGGTTGACTTTTGAATATGGTATTCAAAGCTTAAAAGCACAAGTGTTGCTTCACGGTGCCAAGAGTAACATAGCTAGCCCATCAAATAGATGGTGAGGGTATCCACTCAGCACAGGATAAGGTTGAGGGAATTTTGAAAACGAAGAGACCACAGAACAAAGAAAAATTTACACAACAATCCCTATGGAAGTTTTACGATTATAAGTTAATTTGTTCCACTGTATCGACTTTTTAAAGATTGAATAGATTGGGAGTGGTCTGTGGATTCAGAAAGCATTTGAAGTGACTAGTGATGCTGTTTTGATACGTTATGATCTCAAGAAAATATTGGTTTTAGCGTATGATGCCTTACCACAGGGCTTAGAATGGAAGACACTGGAGAAGCCTGCGGCATATGCTTCACATACTTTAACAAGTCATAGCAAAATTACTCTCAAGGTGAGAAAAAAATCATTAGTGATCATATAATACGGTGGTGGCCAAACTTTCTGAACCTTAGAACTGCATGCAATAATCTCCAGACATTTGGGAATGGCATGTCATGGACAACCTTTACAGACACATTTTTATTACTATTGCACACATTTGTATGCCCTCCCTCCCCATTCAGCTCCCACTCATTCACTTATGCCCTTCCTCCCCATTCAGCCACATTTACTCACCCCCTCCCACTACTCCACCTGCCCCACCTGGATTCTCCACCTTATCTGGATGTGGCAGAGCTGAAGTGGAGGGAAGCGGCTGTCAGGTCGATGTTGATTTTGGTGGCCTGTCAGTGGATGTTAAATATCGTAAGTCAGCAGATCATGCACATGCGGATGTACAAAAGGCAACGTGTGTGATTGAGAGGAAGGCAGGATTGATGAATTGATGTTGCAAAACAAAGGAAGTGATACTAGGACAAGGAAAGGATCCAAAGTCGTATCTAGAGAAGTTAATGGCAATGGCGCAACCATTACTGTTAGCTATTGCCCAAAAAAAATGTGAGCAGTGCTTATGATCTGAAATTGTTGAGCTTGATGTTGAATCTGGTCGAGGTGCTGTTCTTTCAGCTTCCAGTAAACTTCTTTGGAATATTCTAGGAGGAGGAGGTGAGAATGGGAGTGGGACAGAAAATTAAAATGGCAAGTGACCTCAGGCTCATGCTTGCAGACTGAACAGTGGTGTTCAGCGAAGCGATCATCCAAACTGGTTTTCTCCATGTAGAGGAGACTGTTTAATGAGCAGCAAATATAATGTATTAATGGAAGGAATTACAAATAAATTACTTTCACTTGAAGGATGTTTGGAGCTGTGGGTGGTTGAAAGGGTGAAAGGTTAGGTGTTGCATCTTCTGTGCTTGCATGGGAAGATGTTGGGGATGATAGAGTGGAACAGGGTCAGCTGAGCGAGCAGACCTTCTGGAATGCTGAAAGTAGAGGGGAGGGAAATTGAAACCCATTTATATCTCTCAGGCTATTGGACCAGTTTTAGTGGTCAAGTGTGAAAAACAAAGTTAGTTTCCATGAGGGCATCATAGAGTTAAAATCTTATTCATAGCAATGTCTTTTTTTTAAAAATGTTGCAAAACACAGTAGGCTTTGTTCAATATAAATAAAAAAGCTGCCAAAAATCTTGTCTGGGACTGGTTACAAAGACAGTGTAGTTCTTGGCACTTGGCTTCTGCTGTGTGTAATAATCACATGACCAGAGAATCAAAAAAAATTGAGAATTTGTGTTGAACAGCATATTTATTTGTAACATTTTAATTGCTATCCATTACTTGTTTTTAGTGTATATCTTCCAATTTCTTAAGTGTTTGAGCTTTGATTTTCCTACCATTTGGTATGGAAAATTCCTGAGTGCCTGAAATGCACTAGTTTGTGCCCAGTAATTCTCACAGTCAACTCTCTGTAATATGCAGAATTCCATTTGTTGCAGTGCTTCAAGTTTTCTGTTGTGCTTTACTGGATTAAAGAAGATCTTTATTGTAATTTGCATCTTTGTAGATTTTTGGGAAGATAATTCTACAGCTGTAAGACCACCAAAGGATAAACTTTGTGTATGTTGCACCTATCATGTCTTTTTACCAGCCTCCTAACTCCTGCAGGTCTGGCAGCATCTGTAACTCTTTCGAGTACAAACCCGTTTCCATCTGTTTCAGATGAAGTTACATTGTTTCATAGTTTGCCATTGTGAGATTTGAACTCTCGATCTCAGGGTTACAAACCCAGTACCATAACCACTTGGCTATTTAGGCCAAGCGTTGCACCTATCATGTTGTCTGGACATCCCAGAGAACTTAATGACCAATTAATTGCTTTAGCAATGTTTATATGTTGGCAACCAATTTCTGCACAACAAGGACCTACTAACGTCAAATGAGATAAATAACCAACTAATCTACTTTGGTGCTTGTTGAGGGAGTGTCACAGTTTGGAATTTTTGCAATAGATATGTTCTTGGACCTGAAAGATCCTGTTAGTAAACCTTGCAATCCATGATCTACAGTGCTAGATTTTCTGCTCAGTTTCCAGAATAATATAGCTCAAAACTGTTCACCAGATGACTTACTTTAATGGTTTCTATTCATCTCAAGGCTGTCAATATTGGTGATCTCTGATCTGAATAGAAAATAGCGAAGGAAAAAAACATTTCTGCTTTAGGATTGGGCACTAATAGCTTTATATCTTTGAATCAGCCCATCAATCAAAGGAGCAAAGCATTTTGTTCACTCTTTCAATGTACGGCCTGAGTGGAGGCTGCTTTATTGGCTGAAGAAAGAAGGATCACAGCAGATGTATCTAGATGGTTAGGATTGAAATCCAACTCTTCCCCCACCGTTGCAATGATTCTTCATTGACAGGCCACTCGAGTCCTAGGCAAGATGTGGTCAAAGTGGTATGACAGTGGATTTAAAGCAGCGTTTCTTTGGATCTGTGCAGCTTACTACTGGTTTTAATAAGTGGGAAAGAAAGAGTTGGAAGCAGGAATATTCAGTCTGGGGCCATTAAACTTTACCCATCTCTTGTTCCAATAAAATTAGGGTATGTTTCACTCGGAACTTGTTTACTGAATTCCCTAGAAGTTGTAATTAATTGATTATTGAGGCTGCATGAGAAGATCAGCTTTCTTCTAAATGGTATCTTTTTAATGTAATTTAACATAACAGAGCAGGAATGAAATTCGAATTGGAGACCTTAATTAGCCAAATGTGACTTGTGAAATGCAAATGGTATAGGGCAGACTTGGTAAATTTATTTTATGATAGTTTCCTGACTCAGTGTAATCAGGAAGCTGTGAAAGGCCGCGTTGTATCTTCATGTTTACATAATACAAACTTACCAATCTCGAGCAGGACTGGTAAGCTAAACATTGGTTCAGTTTATCTGAAGATGTCGTACAGAATTGGTCAGCAGACAGATTTGCTATAAAGATTCAACAGCTATTGTTAACAGGAAAGTACAGCTGTAACTCCTTCACACCACATACTGCTAGCTAAACTGAAAGTTCCTCTGAACAATATCTGCTGGCCACATGGTTTTTACCTTGCTTATTTGCTCATTAGCATATTCTCTTTGAAAGAGATATCAGAGCAGGCTTGGTTAATCTTGACCCAGTCAGTGTAGAGGGAATGGTTCATCATTAGTGATAGTGATCGCAATATGCTTTGGGAATCGGTTATATTTAAAGTCATGGTATGGGTTTATAACAAGTAAGGGAGTAATTAAACGATCAAGGGAAGAACTAAAAAATAAATTGTTCAACAGCACTGAGATAGAGGACTCGAGAGAGTTTTTTTGAAGGTGTGAAATTGAGCATTCAGGGTAAAATACATCAAAAACTGTCAGTCAATTTCTTGAGGGCACAAGACCACACATTCCCAAAAGCACTAAAAGTTGCATCAGCTTGAAATACTTCTTGCAAAAGTTGCACTTTTATCTGCTTTGGCTTATTTCCCCCATATGACACAATTTTTGGACTATTCAGTTTAGTGTTACTAGATTATCCTTCACTGCTTTCCATGTAGTTGCTTCTGTTAGTATGCATGCATCTTTTGGTATGTCAAACATGGGGCCATTGGACTTGATGTTTTCACAACTAAACAAACTGAATTGCAGAATGTGAGCCCAAAATAAAAATTCTGAAACCCAATGAAAAAAGGAATTTTTTATCTTATTCACGGGACATAGGTGCCACTGGCTAGGCCAGCATATTATTGCCCATCTCCAATTGCCCTTAAGGTGGTGCTGCTGTGAACTAGTGCAGTCCTTGTGGTGTAGGTACATCCACAATTCTGTTCTGGTGGGAGTTCCAGGATTTTGACCAAGTGATAGTGAAGGACTGGTGATGTAGTTCGTAGTCAGAATGGTGTGTGGCTTGGAGAGGAACTTGCAGGTAGTAGTGTTCCCATGCGTCTGCCACCCTTGTCCATCTAGGTGGTAGAGGATACTGGTTTGGAAGGTGCTGTCAAAGAAGCCTTGGTGAGTTGCTGCCTTAGAGGGTACACACTGCTGCACTGTGCATCGGTGGTGGAGGGATGTTGAAGATGGTGGATGGGTGCCAGTCAAGTGGGCAGCTTTGTCCTGGATGGTGGTCAAGCTTCTCAAGTGTTGGAACTGTGCTCATCCAGGCAAGTAGAGAGTATTCCATCACATTCCTGACTTGAGCCTTGTAGATGGCGGACAAGATTTGGCGAGCCAGGAGGTGAGTTCATTGCCACAGAATTTCCAGCCTCTGACCTGCTCTTGTAGCCACAGCATTTATATGGCTGGACCAGTTATGTTTCTGGTCAGTGGTAACCCCCAGCATATTGATAGTGGAAGATTCAGTGATGATAATGCCATTGAATATCAAAGGGAGTTGGTTAGATTCTCTCTTGTTGGAGATGGTCATTGCCTGGCACTTGAGGTGCGAATGTTACTTGCCATTTATCAACCCAAGTCTGAATATTGTTCAGGTCTTGCTGCATATGGGCATGGACTGCTTCAGTATCTGAGGAGTCACGAGTGATGCTGAAAGTTGTGCAATCATCCGCAACCATCACTGCTTCTGACTTTGATGTAGGGAAAGGGCATTGATGAGGCAGCTGAAGATGGTTGAGTCTAGAACACTGCCCTTAGGGACTCCTGCAGTGATGACCTGGGACTGAGATGATTGACCCCCAACAACCACAGCCATTTTTCTTTGTGCTAGGTATGACTCCAACCAGTGGAGAGCTTTCCCCCGATTCCCAATGGCTCCAGTTCTGCAAGTGCCCCTTGACACCACACTCAAATGCAGCCTTGATGTCAAGGGCAGTCACTCTCATCTCACCTCGAGCTCAGCTCTTTTGTCCATGTTTGGATTGAGGCTATAATGAGGTCACAAGCTGGGAAGCCTTGGTGGAACCAAAACTGAGTGTCAGTGAGCAGGTTATTGCTGAGAAAGTGCTGCTTGATAGTACTGTAAATGACCCTGTCATCACTTTGTTGAGAGTAGATTGATGGGGCGGTAATTGGCCGGCTTGGATTTGTTTTGCTTTTTGTGGACAGGACATACCTGGGCAATTTTCCACATTGTCGGGTGGAAGCCAGTGTTGTAGCTGTACTGGAACAGCTTGGCTAAGGGTGCGGCTAGTTCTGGAGCACAATTCTTCAGTACTATTGCTGGAATGTTCTCAGGGCCCATAGCCTTTGAAGTGTCCAGTGTCTTCAGCTGTTTCTTGATGCACCATGTGGAGTGAATGGAGTTGGCTGAAGACTGGTATCTGTGATGCTGGGGCCTCAGGAAGTGGCTCAGATGGATCACCCACATGGCACTTCTGGCTGAAGATTGTTGCAAATGTTTCAGCCTCATCTTTTGCACTGATGTGATGAGCTCCTCCATCATTGAGGATGTGAATATTTGTGGAGCTGCCTCTTCCAGTTAGTTGTTTAATTGCCCACTATCATTCAGGACTGAATGTTACAGGACTGCAGAGCTTAGATCTGAACCGTTGGTTGTGGGATTGCTCAGCTCTGTCTGTCACATGCGGCTTTTGCTATTTGGCATACAAGTTGTCCTGTAATGTAGCTTCACCAGGTTGACACTTCATTTTTAGGTATGCCTGGTGCTGCACCTGGCATGCCCTCCTGCACTCTTTATTGAACCAGGGTTGATCCCCCAGTTTGATTATAACGGTAGAGTGGGGAAATGCCAGCCCATGACGTTACAGATTATGTTTGTATACAGTTCTGCTGCTTCTGATGACCCACAGTGTGTTACCTCTGACCCCTCACCCTGGACATCTGACCCCCCCTCCCCCAATCCTAAATCCTATGCACTTACCTCCTCCCTGGCCTGTCAATTTTACAGGCTCATTAAACTTGCTTTATGGCGGCTAGTGCCATAAGAAATGGGTGTGGCCTCCTTGAATCTGCTAGAGCTGTACTTTGCTGGGGCCTGCAAGAAGTCTTTCGATGCAGGCCCGAAGCAGTTCCAGCAATTGGAAGTGTCAGTGTAATTTTCAAGGGCAGATAAGATTTATGTATTTATTTCTAATTCATGTGGGACATTTCCTTCCAATGCTCGTCGGAAGTTATGGCCCAATGTGCACACCATGTGAATTCTCTCTTTAAGGCAAGCAGATTAAAGATAAGTACGTCACTGAGAATTGGCACAACCTTCCAGCAATAGATGGTCTGTTTACATGAGGCATACAAATACAGTTTACAGAGTGAGAATATAAATTTTCCATCACTACTTGGTTTATGAAAATAATAAGAGAACTTGCTTTATCTCTGAGCGTGAGTGCCAAAACAATAGGCTGCTTTGATTAGCTTTAACTCTTTGAGGCTAAGCTAACTCGGGCTTTAATGCACACTCAATCTTTGTTGTTGGCTGCTAAAATGAATCCTGATTCTGTGACTGAGTTTATGTTTTGTGAACAGCCCTCTTAGGTTTTTGAAATTAAGTTTTTGCGCATTGAGTTGTCAGACATTTAAAATTAGCTGTCAAATCACTTTATTTATGGAATGAGGACCTATCCATAATGAGGGGCTAGAAGCATTTGTCTGGCTTTGTACAAATGGCATGGAATGGCAGCTTAGACAATCAGGTGTTGCAAATAGCTGCTGCTTATCCCCATGAGATGCTTCAGATTATAAATAACTCCCTGACATCTCAATGATTATCATTTTAAATCACTTGTGTGAGCAAAAACAAATCTGCATTTTGGGGAAAATCTAATGAACAAGCAGATTGGTTTCAGCCTGATTACTTGTTAAAAAGCATACAGCATGCAGCTTTGGGAGTTAACCTCCTTCTAATCTAACATAACAAAAATATTCCAAGTTTAAAAATTCAACACCAGTAACCTAGGCAAAAATCCATTTTGCTTCAAGGAGAACATTTTGGCAGGACATCCAATCTTCTTGCTCCTCTTTGAGTAGTGGCCTGGGTTTTTGAGATGAATGCCTGCCTTTAGTGCTGTATACTAATAAAGTTCCCTAGTACTGCATCCGAACTTGAGACTTGAAATTGATTTGGAATTTAGTTTTTTGAAATTGAACCACAAATGGTCCTGAAGTGTATCCACCATATGCTTACTCATTAGAAAGAAATTATTTTTGTTGGCATAGAACATATTTCTTTTTATGCAGAAAGCTCTTGCATGACTGGCAAGCCCGTACATATTTCAATCTCCCACCGATGTTGGAGCAGGTCACTCCCAGAAAACCAGTCTATTGAGGGCCAATGGCATCTGCCATTCTTCAACTAAGTGATTAGGTTAGCACAGTCGCTTCACTTGCATCAGTGTTGATAAAACTTCTGGCCTGACGCTGTAAAGTCATCTCTGATGTGTAAGGTTATTGCATCAACCAGTATACCTAGGGCTTATGGATTTGATTCTGTGCTGTTAGGTTTTGTAGCTTCTCTGAGGGCAAAAGACATAAACTGAGTTACGAAAGAAGATAATGTATTTTTAGGGTGCGGGTTGGTGTGAGATGGCAGATTCTCAATAACAAAGTGTTTTTGATGATATTTCTGCTCATGAGAATTGATGGGAGTTGCAGTGGAATGGCATCGACCTCAGAATTATGCTGTAAACATATTGCAATTCAGCAACAATTTCAAATTTGAAATTGAAGCAGCTCAGCGTACTATTAGTGTACATAAAGTCAACACTACGGCCCTAAGTTCTGAATTCCATCCTACACATCTCCATCATTTTACCTCTCTCTCCTCCATTAAGACATTACTTAAGATCTCCATAACTATGAAAGCAAAATGTTGTGTGTGCTGGAAATCTGAAATAAAAACAGAAAATGCTGCAAGTACTCAGAAACCAGGCAGCATCTGTGGAGAGAGAAACAGAGTTGATGTTTCAGGTCTGTGACTTTTCATCAGAACATTCCTCTTTGTTCAAGCTTTTGTTCAAATCTGCCCTAGTATCTCCTTAGCATGTAACAAGTCCAATGAGAGGGGGTGCAATTCTAGATTAGTCTCAGGAAATAAAGCTGGGCAAGTGGATATAGTAACACTGGGGGACCATTTTGGTGATAGTGGCCATAATACAAAACAAAAATAAAAATACCTGGAAAAACTCAGCAGGTCTGACAGCATCTGTGGAGAGGAACACAGTTAACGTTTTGAGTCCGTATGACTCTTCAACAGAACTAAGGAAAAATAGAAAAGAGGTGAAATATAAGCTGGTTTAAGGGGTGGGGTGGGACAAGTATAGCTGGATAGAGGGCCAGTGATAGGTAAAGATAGCCAAAAGATGTCATAGACAAAAGGGCAAAGAGGTGTTGAAGGTGGTGATATTATGTAAAGAATGTGCTAATAGGTGACGTTAAGGGTAGAAAGCAGGACGAGCAAGGTACAGATAGTCCTAGTTGGGGTGGGGTGGGGGGAAGGGATCAAAATAAGCTAAAAGGTAGAGATAAAACAATGGATGGAAATACATTTAAAAATAATGGAAATAGGTGGGAAAAGAAAAACCTATATAAATTAGTGGAAAAGGGGGGGCTGGGAAAGGGGGTGGGGATGGAGGAGAGAGTTCATGATCTAAAATTGTTGAACTCAGTATTCAGTCTGGAAGGCTGTAAAGTACCTAGTTGAAAGATGAGGTGCTGTTCCTCCAATTTGCGTTAAGCTTCACTGGAACATTGCAACAGGCCAAGGACGGACATGTGGGCATGAGAGCAGGGTGGAGTGTTGAAATGGCAAGCAACAGGGAGGTCTGGGTCATACTTGCGGACAGACCGAAGGTGTTCCGCAAAGCGGTCACCCAGTCTGCGTTTGGTCTCTCCAATGTAGAGGAAACCGCATTGGGAGCAACGAATACAATAGACTAAATTGAGGGACGTGCAAGTGAAATGCTGCTTCACTTGAAAGGAGTGTTTGGGCCCTTGGACGGTGAGGAGAGGGGAAGTAAAGGGGCAGGTGTTGCATCTTCGGCGGTTGCATGGGAAGGTGCCGTGGGAGGGGGTTGAGGTGTAGGAGGTGATGGAGGATTGGACCAGGGCCATAATATAGTTGGATTTAACATCAGTATAGAAATGGACAAAGATAGAACAGAAGTGAAAGTTTTAAATTGGGGAAGACAAATTTTAGGAAGCTCAGGTGAGCTGGCGAGAATGGACTGGATACAACTATTGGAAGGGAAAACTTGTCAAATCAGGGGGAGGCATGTTTTTTTATTCATTCATGGGATATGGGCTTTGCTGGCTGGGCTAGTATTTATTGCCTATCCCTAGTTGTCCTTATGAAGGTGGAGGTGAGCTGCCTTCTTGAACCGCTACAGTTCATGTAGCATAAGTACATCCACAGTGCTGTTGGGAAGGGAGTTCCAGAATTTTGATCCAGCAACAGTGAAGGAGCGGCGATATATTTCCAAGTCAGGATGGTGAGTGATTTGGAGGGGAACTTCCAGTTGGTGGTACTCCCATCTATTGGCTGTCCTTGTCCTTCTAGATGGTAGTGGTCGTGGGTTTGGAAGATTCTGTCGAAGGAGCCTTGGTGAATTCCTGAAGTGCATCTTGTAGATGGTACACACTGTTGCTACAGTGTGTCGGTGGTGAAAGGAGTGAATGTTTGTGGATGTGGTGCCAATCAAGCAGGCTGCTTTGTCCTGGATGGTGTTGAGCTTCTTGAGTGTTGTGGGAGCTGCACTCATCTAGCCAAGTGGGGAGTATTGCATCACACCCCTGACTTGCACTGTGTAGATGGTGTACAGGCTTTGGGAAGTCAGAAGGTGAGTTACTTGTCACAGGATTCCTAGCCTCTGACCTGCTCTTGCAGCCACAGTATTTATGTGGCTAGTCCAGTTCAGTTTCTGGTCAATGGTAACACCCAGGAGGTTGACAGCGGGGAAGTCAGTGATGGTAATGCCATTGAATATCATGGGGTGATGGTTGGATTCCCTCCTGTTGGAAATGGTCATTGTCTTACACTTGTGTGGCTCGAATGTTACTTGCCACTTGTTAGCCCAAACCTGGATATTGTCCAGGTCTTGCAGCATTTGGGCATGGACTGCTGCAGTATCTGAGGAGTCGCGAATGGTGCTGAACATTGATGATTGCGCAGCGAATATCCCTACTTCTGACCTTATGATGGAAGGAAGGTCATTGATGAAGCAGCTGAAGATGGTTGGGCTGAGGAACTCCTGCCATGGTGTCCTGCAGCTGTGATGATTAACCTCCAACAACCACTACCATCTTCCTTTGTGCTAGGTGTGACTCCAACCAGTGGAGAGCTTTCCCCTTGATTCCCATTGACTTCAATTTTGCTAGGACTCCTTGATGCCACACACTGTCAAATGAGACCTTGAAGTCAAAGACAGTCACTCTCACCTCACCTCGGGAGTTCCGCTATTTTGTCCATGTTTGAACCAAGTCTGTAATGAGGTCAGGAGCTGTGTGACCCTAGCGGAATCCAACTTGGGTGTCAGTGAGCAGGTTATTGCTAAGCAAGTGCTGCTTGATTACACTATTGATGACTCATCCATTACTTATGATCGAGAGTAGACTGATGGGGCGGTAATTGGCCAGGTTGGATTTGTCCTTTTTGTGTACAGGACATACCTGGGCAATTTTCCAAAGAGCTGGGTAGATGCCAATGTTGTAGCTGTACTGGAACAGCTTGGCTAGGGGCATTTGTTGTATATATTAATTGAAAAATGAGCTTCTACGGGCACAGTATAGATATGTCCCCTCAAAAAAAGGGTGGAACTGCTAAATCTAGCTAACCCACCGGTTATCCAGAAGCGCACAGGCCAAGGTAAGGCGGAAGAAGAAAGCTCATGATAGTTACAAAAGACTTAATACTGTAGAAAGCATAGAGGAATATATAAGGTGCTGGGGTGAAGTAAAAATGCACGTTTGGAAAGCAAAGGGAGGATATGAAAAAATATTGGCAGATAAAATCAAAGAAAACCCAAAGATGTTTTACCAGTATATTAAGAGCAAGAGAATAACTAAGGAAAGGGAAGGGTCTGTCAGAGATGTACATGGTAATTTGTGCTTTGATGTTGAAGATGTGGGCAGGGTTCTCAGTGAGTACTTTGTCTCCATCTTCACTAAGGAGAGGGATGATGCAGACATTCTAGTTAATGAGGAGTGTGAAAAATGAGATGATATAAGCATAGTGAGAAGAAGTACTGGAGCGACTGACATTCTTGAAAATGGATATGTCACTAGAGCTGGATGGATTGTATCCCAGGCTGTTAAAGGAAGCCAGGGAGGAAATAGCGGATGCTCTGAGGATGATTTTCCAATCTTCACTAGATACAGGGGAGGTACCGGAGAACTGGAGAAATGCAAACGTAATTCCATTGTTTAAAAAGGGATCAAAGGAAATGCCAAACAATTATAGGCCAGTTAGTCTTACATCGGTGGTGAGCAAATTAGTAGAATCAATCCTAAGAGATAGGATTAACTGTCATGTGGAAAGGCATGGACTAGTCAGGGATGGTCAGCATGGATTTGTTAAAGGAAGGTCTTGCCTCTCAAATTT
Organism: Carcharodon carcharias; assembly: GCF_017639515.1. Taxonomy (NCBI): domain Eukaryota; kingdom Metazoa; phylum Chordata; class Chondrichthyes; order Lamniformes; family Lamnidae; genus Carcharodon; species Carcharodon carcharias. Next base: position 66,398,624 of record NC_054478.1, on the reverse strand, counting down.
GATTGAATTCTTTGAGGAAATGACAAGAAGGGTTGATGAAGGTAGTGCAGTGGATGTTGTGTACATGGATTTTAGCAAGGCATTTGACAAGGTTCTACATGGCAGATTGGTCAGGAAAGTAAAAGCCCATGGGATTTAAGGTAATGTGGCAAACTGGATAAAAGGTTGGCTGTGAAACAAAGGTTAATGGTCGATGGATGTCCTTGCAAATGGAAAGTTGTCTGAAGTGTTCCACAGTGCTCGGTGTTGGGACCCTTGTTGTTTGCGTTAACGATTTGGACGTGAATGTGGGGGGCACGATTGTGAAATTTGCAGATGCCGCAAAGATTGGCCGAGTAGTGGATAGTGTAGCGGATAGCCATAATCTCCAAAATGAAGTAGATGGGTTGATGGAGTGGGTGGTAAAGTGGCAGATGGATTTTAACATAGAGAAGTGTGAGGTCATACATTTAGGGAGGTCAAACAGTAACAGGGATTACACAATAAATGAGGATATACTAAGAGGGATAGATGAATTGAGAGATCTTGGCGTACAAGTACACAGGTCCCTGAAGGCAGCAGTTCAAGTAGACAAAGTTGTAAAGAAGGCATATGGAATGCTCTCCTTCATTGGCAGAGGTATAGGATATAAAAGTAAAGATATAATGTTGGAATTGTATAAAACACTGGTGAGGCTACAACTGGAGTATTGTATGCAGTCCTGATCACCATATTACAGGAAGGACGTAATAGCTCTGGAGAGAGTGCAGAGGAGGTTTACAAGAATGTTGCCGGGTTAGAAAAATGTAGCTACGAGGAGAGATTGGATAGGTTGGGGTTATTTTCCTTAGAACAAAGAAGGCTGAGAGGTGCTTTGAGGTGTACAAAATTGAGGGGAATAGATAGAGTGGACAGGATAAAATTGTTTCCCTTGGTGGAAAATTCTAGAACCAGGGGACATAGATTCAAGATAAGTGGCAGAAGATGTAGGGGGGATATGAGGAAGAACTTTTTTACGCAGAGGGTAGTGGGTGTCTGGAATTCGCTGCCCAAGTTGGTGGTAGAGGCAGAAACACTCACCTCTATTTAAAAAAAAGTACCTGGATCTGCACCTAAAGTGCTGTAAGCTGCAGGACTCTGGGCCGAGTGCAGGAAGGCAGGATTAGAAAGGGTGCCTGCGTATCCTTGGGCTGGCATGGACAAGATGGGCCGAATGGCTTCCTGTGCTGTAACTTTTCTATGGTTCTATGATATTGAGAGGGGTTGAAGAAATGAGAGACCTTGGATTGCATGTTCACAGGCCCCTGAAGGTGGCAAGACAGGTGGATAAGGTGGTAAAGAAAGCATACCACTTTTATTGGGCGAGGTATTCAATACAAAAGCGGGGATGTAATGATAGAACTGTATAAAACACTAGTTAGGCCATAGTTGGAATTTTGTGTACAGTTCTGGTCACCACATTACAGGAAGGACATAATTGCTCTGCAGAGAGTACAGAGAAGATTTACAAGAATTCTGCCAGGGCTTGAAAATTGCAGCTATGAGGAAAGATTGGATAGGCTAGGTTCGTTTTCCTTAGAACAGAGGCTGAAATGTGACCTATTGAGGTGTACAAAATTATGAGGGGTCTAGATAGGGTAGACAGTAAAGACTTGTTTCCACTAGCTGAGGGGTCAGTTTCCAAGGGCATAGATTTAAGGTGATTAGTAGAAGGATTAGAAGGGACATGAAGAAAAACTTTTTCACCCAGAATGTGGTGGATGTCTGGCATTCACTACTTAAATTGGTGGTTGAGGGTGAAATGTTCAATTTATTTAAAAAATACTTGGATCTACATCTGAAACACTAACCTAGAAGGCTATGGACCAGGTACTGAAAAGTGGAATTAAAATGAGCAGCTAGTTTCTTTTTCTTTTTCTGACTAGCACAGGCATGATGGGCTGAATGGTTTTGTGCACTGTAAATTTTCTGTTGTTCTCTGGTTCTATGGCTATGTGGTCCGGTGTCACATTTTGTTTGATAATGCCTCTGTGAAGCACCTTAGTGCCTTTAATGTGTTAACATGTCCTGTATAAAGACGTCATTGTTGTAAGGTTAGGTGGGCACTCTTCTTTCCAAAGTGGACCCCTAATTCACCATGAGCAATGCTGTGGGAGAACATAAAATAGTTATGAAGTAGGTAATCCATTTGTCTTATTTTAATTTGTTCACCCAGAAAGATTCTAAAGTTTCCGCATTCCATTCAGTACCATTTGTAACTCCTCAGTTACCGAAGCAGCCTGTACAGACATACAGCAAGATCTGGACATCATTCAGGCTTGGGCTGTTAAGTGGCAAGTAAGATTCACGTCACACAAGTACCAGCCAATGATCATCATCTACAACAAGAGGGAACCTAACCATTTCCCCTTGATGTTCGAAGGAATTACTGTTGCTGAATGCCCCACCCTCAACATCATGGGAGTTACCACTGACCAGAAACTTAATTGGCTATGGGAGTAGGTCAAAGGCTTGGAATTCTTCAGCAAGTAACTCACCTCCTAACTTCTGTTATGATCCCAGCTAATGTTGCAACTGGACAAGTCGGATCCCACGGTGGAAGTCGGCTTGATAGATCTTAACTTTTAATTTTTGTTTAGAAACGTAGAGAGTAGCTACTGAACAGAGTCAAAGGGGTCAGCTGATGAACTTTTAACAAAAGAATAAAACACTTGTATTAAACAAGATAAGACGAACTATATTACAATTCTCCTTCACCCACAATTATACAGGTATATACAGATTCGTAAGGATAACACAAGCTACAAAAGCTATCTTTTACTCTAATGTTCACTGTAAGTACATAGTCCATGTAAACCAATAGGCGACCTGTGGTCACACACCACACTTTGAAACCAAGTGACAGATGCCACCCCAGACAGATGCTATGGACCCCTCGTTAACCCCCCAAACATTAGAAAAACTCGCTTTGGAACCTTTTCCCAAACGACGCTTTCTCTTGAATGCCTCCCACAAGGGTTCACCCCAGGGTTTCAAACTCTCCTTCTAATGTTCCTCTCCCTGGATCTCCATGTACATTCAAACTTTGCCTTCCACGTGCTCTCTCTCAAATACTCAGCCGTGCCAAAAGAACACCACAGCTTCACAAACCCATAGTAAAGAGTCTCAAACCTTTGGCTGTCTCCTTTGATCTTCTGGCTTCTCGCAAGTCTATTTTGCTTTAACTCTGCATCCTGCAGCTTTCTCCCTTTAAGCTTAAAGCCTTCCTCTACTTCTCACTCTTGACTTCACTTAACAGGACCTTTTCCAGATTCTTGTTTTCCTTTGACTAGAAGGTCTTCTAGGGAGTTTTCTTTTTTTTTTCCCTTTAAGACTTGCTCCCTGGTTTCTGGGACCTTCTGCCCAGCTCCTCCTGGCTCCTGGTTTCAACTGAACTGAACTATTTTCTGCTTTTCTCTGTCTCTGAGAGTACTTCTCTCTGGATCCCTGCTGCTGGGCAACGGCACAATTTTTCGGAAAAACTCAGCAGGTCTGGCAGCATCGGCGGAGAAGAAAAGAGTTGACGTTTCGAGTCCTCATGACCCTTCGACATGAGGACTCGAAACGTCAACTCTTTTCTTCTCCGCCGATGCTGCCAGACCTGCTGAGTTTTTCCAGGTAATTCTGTTTTTGTTTTGGATTTCCAGCATCCGCAGTTTTTTTGTTTTTATGGCACAATTTTTCTACCTTGTTTGTTTTAACTTCCCTTCAAGAGTCATTTAAATTGAAACCAAAAGTCAAGTTGGATTTCCAGCATCCGCAGCTTTTTTTGCTTTTACTCAAGTTCAACCCTTACTTAACACATCAATACAGAAACACAAATTAAACTTAAAGCTAAAACTCATTCCTAACACCCACAAATACAAATATAACTTACTTAAACTATCTCTAGTTCCTAACACTAGTCAAAGCTTTACACCATTGACAAGGCACAAGTCAGGAGTGTGATAGCATACTCTCCACCTACCTGTGTGGAGTGGGGATGAGTGCAGCCCCAACAACACACAAAAAGTTGGACACCATCCAGGACACAACAGCCCTCCTGATTTTTTTCTATTCATTCATGGAATGTGGACGTCGCTGGCTGGGTCAGCATTTATTGCCCAACCCTAAATGCCCTTGAGAAGGTGATGGTGAGCTGCCTTCTTGAACTGCAGTCCATGCGGTATAGGTATAACCACAGTGCAGTTAGGGAGGGAATTCCAAGATTTTGACGCAGTGACAGTGAAGGAATGACAATATAGTTCTAAGTCAGGATGGTTAGTTTGGAGAGGAATTTCCAGGTAGTGGAGTTCCTATGCACTTGTTATCCTTGTCCTCCTAGATTGTAGCAGTCATGGGTTTGGAAGGTGCTGTCTAAGGAACCTTAGTGAGTTCCTGCAGTGCACCTTGTAGATGGTATACACTGCTGCCACTATGTGTCAGTGGTGGAGAGAGTGAATGTTTGTGGATGGGGTGACTGCTAAGTTTAATTTGTGCCCAGAATTTCTGCCACAAATGGGACAGGATACCACTGACAATTGAGTTTTAGACAGATTGCTGGCTTGGGGTTCCTCGACTTGCATTTGCTCTCTGCCACTGATATGCACTTGCTTTGTTTTTTTATTCAGCTATGCCCAATGCAGCAATCCTTTTTTTATTCTTACAGAGAACTTGAGTGTTGTTGGCTAAGTCAGCATTTTTATTGCCCATTCCTAATTGCCCTTTGAACATGTGGTGGTGAGTCACCTTCTTCAACCGCTGCTGTCCATGTTATGTAGGTACACCCACACTGCTGTTTGTGAGGGTGTTCCAGGATTTTGATCCAGTGACAGTGAAGGAATGGTGATATGGTTCCAAGTCAGGATGGTGTGTGGCTTGGAGGGGAACTTGCAGGTGATGCTGTTCTTATGCCACTGCTGCCCTTGGTCCTTCTAGGTAGTAGATGCCACAGGTTTCCAATGTGCTGCCAAAGGAGCCTTGGTGAGTTGCTGCAAATGATCTTGTAGATGGTAGACACTGCTGCCACTGTGTGTCAGTGGTGGAGAGAGTGGATGTTGGAGGTGCTGGATGGGGTGCCATTCAAGCGAGCTGCTTTGTCCTGGATGGTGTCAAGTTTGAGTGTTGCTGGAGCTGCACTCATCCAGGCAAATGGAAAGTATTCCATCACACTGCTGATGTGTACCTTGTGTATGGTGGATAGAGTCAGTAGGTGAGTTATTCGTCACAGAATTCCCAGCCTCTGGCCTGTTCTTGTAGCCACAGTATTTATATGGCTGGTCCAGTTATGTTTCTGGTCAATGGTAAACCCCCCGCCCAGAATGTTGATAATGGGGGATTCAGCGATGATAATGCCATTGAATGTCATGGGGAGATGGTTGGTTTCAGTCTTGTTGGGAGATGGTCATTGCCTGGCACTTGTGGTGCGAACGTTGCTTACCACTTAGCGCAAGCATGAAAGTTGTCCAAGTGTTAGTGCATATGGGCACAGACTGCTTCAGCATCTGAGGAGTCGAGAATGATGCTGAATGTAATGCATTCATCCGTGAACATCCCAACTCCTGACTTTATGATGGAGGGAAGGTCTTTGATGAGGCAGCTGAAGATCGCTGGGCCTAGGACACTAACCTGAGGAACTCTGCAGTGCTGTGCTGGGACTGAGATGGTTGACCTCCAACAACCATATCCTTAGTGGAGAGTTTCCCCCTGATTTCCATTGACTCCAGTTTTGTAGCTCCTTGATGCTACACTCAGTCAAATACTGCCTTAATGTCAAGAGCAGTCACCCTCACCTCACCTCTGGAGTTGAGCTCTTTTGTCCACGTTTGGCTCAAGTAATGTAATGAGGCCAGAAACTCATTGGCCTTGGCGGAACTCAAACTGAGCATCAGTGAGCAGGCTGTTTCTGAGAGAGTGCCATTTGATAACATTGTTGATGACCCCTTCCATCACTTTGCAGGTGATCGAGAGTGGACTAATTGGGCAGTAATTGGCCAGGTTACTTTTTGTGTACAGGACATAGGAGGGCAATTTTCCACATTGCCGGGTAGATACCAGTGTTGCAGCTGTACTGGAGCAGCTTGGCTAAGGGCGCGGCAAGTTCTGGAACACTAATCTTCAGTATCTATTGCTGGAATGTTGCCAGGGCCCATAGCTTTTTCAGTATTGAGTGCCTTCAGCTGTTTCTTGATATCAAGTGGTGTGAATTGATTTGGCTGAAGACTGGCATCTGTGATGCTGGGGACCTCGGGATGAGGCCAAGATGCATCATCAGTTGGCACGTCTGGCTGAAGATTGTTGCAAATGCTTCAGCCTTGTCTTTTGCACTGCTGTTCTGGGCTCCCCCATCATTGAGGACGTGGATATATATGGACCCCTCTCCTCCTGTTAGTTGCTTAGTTATCCACCATCATTTACTAGATGTGGCAGGACTGCAGAGCTTGGATCTGATCCGTTGTTCGTGGGATCACTTACCGCTGTCTATCGTATGTTTCTTTTGCTGTTTGACATGCAAGTAGCCTTGTAGCTTCTCCAGGTTGACATCTCATTTTTAGGTGTGCCTGGTGCTGCACTTGGCCTGCCCTCCTGCACTCTTCTTTGAACCAGGGTTGATCTCCCAGTTTGCTGGTAATGGTAGAGTGGGGGATTTGCCAGGCAATGAGGTTATAGGTTGTGGTTGTATACATTTCTGCTGCATATGGCCCACAATGCCTCATGGATGCCCAGCTTTGAGTTGCTTGATCTGTTGGAAATCTGTCCCATTCAACATGGTGGTGGTGCCACTCAACACTCTGGGGGGTACCTTTAACGTGAAGGCAGGACATAGTCTCCACAAGGACTGTGCAGTGGTCACTCCTACCAATACTCTCATGGACAGGTAGATTGTTGAGGATGAGGTTAAGCAGGTTTTTCCCCTCCCTACCTGCCACAGATGCAGTCTAGCAGCTATGTCCTTTAGAAGAGGGCCAGCTTGGTCAGTAGTGGTGCTACTGAGCCACTCCTGATGGCAGACATTGAAGCCCCTCACCCAGAATACATTCTGTGCTCTCGCCACCCTCAGGGCTTCTTCCTTGTGTTGTTCAACATGGAGGAATACTGATTCATCAGCTGAGGGAGGGTAGTAATCAGCAGGAGGTTTCCTTGCCGATGTTTGACCTGATGCCATGAGACTTCATGGGGTCCAGAGTCGATGTTGAGAACTCCAGGGCAGCCCCCTCCCGATTGTATAACACTGTCACCACCTCTGGTGGGCCTGTCCTGTCGTTGAGACTAGACACTCTCTGGGATGGTGATAGTAGTGTCTGCACATTGTCTGTAAGCTATGATTCCATGAGTATGACTGTCTGGTCTGTGGGACAGCCCTCCCAGTTTAAGCACAAGCCCCCAGTTGGTAGTAAGGAGGACTTTGCTGGGTTGATGGGGCAAGGTTTGCTGTTGTGGTTTCCGTTGCCTAGGTCAATGCTGGATGATCCATCTGATTTCATTCTTTTTTGTAGACATCATTGTGATTTTATACAACTGAGTGGCTTGCATTTCACAGGGCAGTTAAGAGTCAACCACATTGCTGTGGGTTGGAGTCACATGTAGGCCAGACGAGGTAAGGACAGCAGATTTCCTTTTGTAAAGGCTTTTAGTGAACCAGTTGGGGCTTTATGACTATTGACAGTGATTTCATCATTTTACCATGACTAACTTTATCATTCCAAATTTATTGACTGAATTTAAATTCCACCAGCTACTGTGGTGGGATTCAAACCTTTGGCCCCAGCCCATTAGTCTGGGCCTCCAGATTACTAGTCTGGTGATGTCACCATCAGCCACCGTTTAACCTGGTGATCCTGGGTGAGGTTCTCTCAAGATTAGGAAGTTGATATCAAAACTCAAGTGAAGCCTTCAGACCATCCTTGTAGCGCTTCTTTTGACAGCCATGAGAGCTTACCCCTGTCTCAGGCTCTTCATACAAGGTTGGCTTTGGTAACCGAGTGTCAGACATTCTGGCTACATTACCAGCCCAACTCAGTTGCGATTGTTTCAATGTGGTATGGTTGCTTGGTATGCCAACACAAGTGAGCATTTCAGTGTCTAGTATTTTGTCCTGCCATCTGATCTTCAAAAGCTTCCGAAGGCAGGTTTATCTGTACCGCATAGATTGCAGCTGTTATAGAAGGTGACTCACCATCATCACCCTAAGCAATTTGGGGTGGACCATGAGCGCTGGCCTTCCAGCAATATTGGCATCCCATGAATGAATGATAATTTTTAAAAATCCAAGAGTTTGCAAAAAATATTGCAGGATTTTCATCTTCACTGCAGCTCTGAAATGTCTGTTCCATATACTGATTAACCTTTGGTAAAGAATTGCTTGTAATAGCATTAAGTTTACTATCTACAGGTTCAAAGTTGTGTTCCCTGTTCTGCTTTCACTCTTAAAGGAACATTCTGTATTTACTTTTTTTAATTTCCTTAACTATCATAAAAATCTCAAATCACCTTTTTAGATGCTTCCTTTCCAGGTTGAAAAGGTTATTTGTCAGTGTTTTCTTATTCAGACCTTTGATATTCTGTGCACGGTCTTCAGCATGTCCTCCTCTAATGTGTCTTGGCATCTGCAGGGTGCAGTATCAATGCAGCTTGACCACAACACTGTAGAGTTTGGTCATGACTTCCTGTGACTTTTCTTCAATGTTTTTGGTTAGGTAGTTCACCATTTTACTGGCATTGATCACTGCTCTGCATTGGTTGATCATGCTGAGTGTCAAGTCTACTAAACCTCTTAGCTGCTTCTTCAACTATTTTAGCACCATTCAAGGAGTATTACTTAATGTATTACTTACTTTTGCCTACATTAAATTTAATTTGCCATTTTTCTTGACACCTGCATATTTTTCTCAACTTTTTCTGTAATTTTTGAGCTGCTGCTGTGATTCTAATGCCTCTCCTAGCTTGGTACCATTAACAAATTTGACCTCTTTGCATTGCATTTCCTAATCCAGATCATTGGAAATCAGAAACTGTGGCCATCTCAATACTGAGACCTGGGTTACCCCATTTCAGTGCCACCCTAATCCCCCACGTTATAACTGTTCTAATATATGCTTTTTGCTTTCAAGTTATGTCAGTGCCTATAAATCTCCTCCTAAATCTTTCTTAGTGCTATAAGATAAATATCATCTACTCCTGAGGGTGATTTGTTTTCAGCCTTTATAAAATGTTTAGTATTTCTCTCGTTTATACCCAAGTTATTGATTATGCTTAGGATCTATGAGTTTTTTAGTTTTGAGAGATGCGTTGGTCATACTTGTTAAATATTAAGAAAAATTCAAGTTTTAAAAGTATTGAAAATTAGTACTTTTTTTTAAAAAAGAGAGGTCATCATTTAACTCTGTTTTTTTTTTAGCCTGATACCAAAAATTTGCATGTAATAAGGTGAGAGAAGTACAAGTGAAGTGCCCCAGGGAGATCTGTTAAAGCCTTGCTCCGAGCAATGCATTAACTAAATATACAATTGTCAAATATTTGCAGATAATGGGATGGTGAAGATGGGAGGGAATAATTGAACATAGACAAATTTCTCCTGAACAATAAACCTCATCAAATCCGCATTTTAGACTTGGTGGTGTTAAAGGAGCAGACTAGATCATTCACGACTGTATCTCATCTCATAGTTTTGTTCATCAGCTGGCATAACATTGTCCTTTTAAAACAGTGCATTTTCTGACATAAACATGTGCAGCATTGGATAACCTTGGTAAAGATCTTGTAGCGATTTCATTCTTCCAGAACCTTTTAGGGCTGTTCTGCATATAAAATATATTTTTTGAATGTGCGCATTATATGTCCTTTTAAAATGATGAGCAATTGTCTTTCGTTTCCAGTCAGATGATAATCCCCCTCCTTCCAGTTTTTAAAGCCATTTTCCTCAATTCTTTTAGTCTTCTGTTGCAAAGGCTATCTGTTTTAAGAACTCTCGACAATTCTGCATTGTAATGGGATGCTAGCTGTGTGGCAGTAATTTGGTTTTATCCAAAAAAATAGTACAAAAGTTTCAAGGATTGTCTTTATGATAACGTTGGTCTTGATTTAAATTCTATGCAGTAATTGTCTGCACTTCTAAGGTAATTTTTCTTCATTTTATTTTCTCAAAAAAGCAGATGTGTACAAAATGGAGCAACAAAAAGACAAGCCACACCTCAGTGATGACTGTGGACAGCAGAGGCAGAAGAAAGGTAAATAATGCAGTACATGTTCAACCAGTCTAATGCCAACCTAAAAAATTTCTGTTTTGTATGTTGCTTTGATTTGGAAACTTACAAAATTTACCTTGTAAGGTTATAAATTTAGCAAACTTAATGACTTGCTTGGCTTTTTCTATTCTAATTGATCATAGAATAAATCTTTTGCAAATTTGTCCGTCTTTATATTTTCAGTCTCTCTAATCAGTTAAAATGTAACTTTGAATAACTATCATTTTGGGTATGTGTGCACTTTAAAATTGTTGGGTGTTATTTAATTTAGCTGTGAGTAGGTTAAGTGTCATCTTAGTAATGTAGAAATGGGTTATTCAAAGTTTGAGCAAATTTTACATGTGACTTGCTCTTATGAGGCATGGGATACTTTTCAAAACATGAACCTGCAGATAATTTAATTTTTCTGATTATTGTCTACTTGGTTTGGAACCATTTAACAAAAAACTGAATCAGATAATTTTAGCTATATTCTCATTTTATTATAATTTAGTTCTTTTAGCATGGAAGATGACTTCAAATTATTAGGAGTACACTGATATAAGGCATATTTTCCTTTTTATTGCTCCTGTGGAATGCTTAATTTCTAGGAATAGTGAAAATTAAATATGGGTGGAGATCCAATTTAACATCCCTGTCTTGGAATTCTTTGCCTACTGCTCTAAATGAGTTAGGATGGGAAATCCTGTCTGCCTATTGTGCACTCAGATGGAGTGGTATCTGAATAAATCTCGTGGTAGGGATTGCACAAGGCCACAATGGGAGTAACGGCTTTGCAGGAGTTTCAAGGTCATGAATGGCACTCTAAATGCAACTTTCATAATGGAATTAAATACTGTGCTTTGTGATCACAGTGCATGATTGTATCACAGTTCAAAAGCATTGTATCTCAAAAATCATGTCTGTAGGACAGACAAACTCTGACTATCATAATTACTATTTAAGTTGACCCACACTGATTGTTTCATAATTATTAGTGAAAAAGGGAGCCGATTGAAAGCAAGAACCATTTATTATACAGATAGGAACACTACCAATTAGCAATGAGCAAACTACACAATCAAATCACTCAGATTTTTTTCTTGGAGCCTGCACCTGCTACAACTTTAACTGGAAAAAATTTTTCTGCAATTTGTGATTTTTCTACTTCAACCAAATCAATATATAGCCATTATCATAAATATTAATGCAAAATAAAAAAAAACATGAACTTACTAATGTGATGATTAGAAATGTAAACTTAATGATAGAGTTTTCTAGGAACGATACTATACTGGTGATATTACTGGACCAGTAATCCAGAGGCTTGGACTAAAGCTTGAGACATGAGTCAAATCCCATTATAGCAACTGCAGGAAGTTAAATTCAAATAATTAAATAACAATCTGAAATTTAAGAGTCTAATTAATGATCATGAAACTACTGGATTGTTGGAAAAAAAACATCTGATTTGACTAATATTCTTCAGGGAAGGAAATCAGCCATCCTCATCCAGTCTGGTCTACATGTGACTCCAAATCCACAGCAATGTGGTTGACTCTTAACTGCCCTCTGAAATGGCTGAACAAGTCACTCAGTTGTGTCAAACAGAAAAAAAAATTATAAAAACTGGATGATCCAACTGACATCAACTTAGGCACCAGAAATGATAAAGGCACACCCTTCCCATTGAGCCATGCAGAGACCTCCACAGTAACATCTGAGGACTTGTGCCAAAGTTGGGAGAGCTGTCCTACAGAACTAGTCAAGTAACAGCCTGACGTAGCCATAGCTGCCGAATCATACCTTACAGCCAATGTCCTGGACCCCTCCATCATTGCAACAGCCTAACGCAGCCATGGCTGCTGAATTATATCTGGCAGCCAGTGTCCTGAACCCATCCATCACTATCCTGGGTATATCCTGTCCCATTGGCAGGACAGATCCATCGCAGGTCGGGACACAATGGTGTACAGTCAGGAGGTAGTGGCACTCAACATTGACTACGGACCCATGAAGTCTCATGGCATCAGGTCAACCAAGGGCAAGGGAACCTCCTGCTAATTACCATATATTGCTATTTCTCAGCTTATGGATCAGTAGAAGAAGCACTAAGGATAACAAGGGCACAAAATGTAGTCTGAGTGGGGGACTTTAGTGTCCACCAACAAGACTGACTGGCCAGATCCTGAAAGGCAAATCTGTTACTGTCCCTACGGCAGGCGGTGAGCTAACCAGCATGGGAAAAACCAACCTAATCTCGCCTTCACCAATGTACCTGTTGCAGATGCATCTGTCCATTCTTAGGAGTGACTACTGCACAGTCCTTGTGGAGACGGAACCCCAAATTTGTGAAGAGCACATCCTCCATTATGCCATGTGACACTACCACTGAGCTAAATTAGATAGCTTGAGACCAGATCTAGCAGCTCAAAACTAGGCATCCATGAGGCACTGTGGAACATCAGTAGTGGAATTGTATCTGTGCAATCTGTAACCTCCTAGTCTGGCATGCCCTTCACTCCACCATTACCAGTGTTGGTTTCCTACTTCAATGAAAAGTGTGGGAGAGCATGCCTGGAGCTGCACCAGGTATGCCTAAAAATGAAGTGCCAACCTGGTGAAGCGATAGCACAGGACTACATGCATGTCATGCAGCAGAAGTAGCATGCTACAGAGCTAGCTAAATGGTCCCACAACCAATGGATCAGATCAAAACTCTGCGGTTCTGCCAGATCTAATTGTGGATGACAGTGGATAGCTGAATGGCTAACCAGAGGAGAAGGCTGCAATACATCCTCAAGAAATGGGGAGCCAAGCATGTTGCTGCAAAAGATGAGGCTGAAACATTTGTAACTATCTTCAGCCTGATGTGCTGAGTGGATGACACATCTCTGTACTCTCCTTAGCATCCTGGATGCCAGTTCTCAACCAATTCGGTTCATTCTACACAACAATCAAGAAACAGCTGAAGACACTGGATACTGCAGAAACCATGGGCTTGACATCATCCTGGCTGTTGTGTTGAAGAATTGTGCTTCAGAACTAGCCGGGCCCCTAGCTAAGTTGTTCCAATAGAGCTACAACGTTGGCATCTATCCGAAAATTCAGAAGATTTCCCAGGCATGTCCCGATTACAAAAAACAGGACAAATTCCAATCTGGTCAATTACTGCCCCATTATTTTACTCAATCATCAATGGAGTGATGGAAGATATCATCGACAATGCTGTCAAGTGGCACTTACAAAGCAATAACCTCACCACTGCTCAGTTTGGGTTCTGCCAGGGCTACTTGGTTCCTTACCTCATTTTGGCCCAAACATTATAAAAAGAGCTGAACTTAGGTAATGTGTAAGTGACTGCCGTTGAAATCATGGCAGCATTCGATCAATTGTGGCATCGAGAAGCTGGTGCAAAATTGAAGTCACTGGGAAAGCTCTCCACTGGTTGGAGTCATACCTAGCACAAAGGAAGATGATTGTGGTTCTTGGAGGGCAATTGCCTAAACCCAGGATGTCACTGCAGGAGTTCCTCAGGGTAGTGTCCTAGGCCTAAGTATCTTCGGCTGCTTTATCAAAGAAACATAGAAAGTAGGAGTAGGCCATTTGGCCCTTTGAGCCTGCTCTGCCATTCATCATGATCATGGCTGATCATCCAACTCAATAGCCTGCTCCCGCTTTCTCCCCATATCCTTTGATTATTTTCACCCCAAGAGCTATATCTAATTCCTTCTTGAAAACATACAATGTTTTGGCCTCAACTACTTTCTGTGGTAGCAAATTCCACAGGATCACTACTCTCTGGGTGAAGAAATTTCTCCTCCTCTCAGTCCTAAATGGCCTACCCCGTTTCCTCAGACTGTGACCCCTGGTTCTTGACTCCCCCACTATTGGGAACATCCTTCCTGCATCCACCCTGTCTAGACCTGTTAGAATTTTGTAGGTTTCTGAGATCCCCCCATATTCTTCTGAATTCCAGCGAATATAATCCTAACCGACTCAATCTCTCCTCATATGTCAGGCCCGCCACCCCAGGAATCAGTTTGGTAAACCTTCGCTGCACTCCCTCTATAGCAAGAACGTCCTTCCTCAGATAAGGAGATCAAAACTGCACACTGTATTCTATGTGTGGTCTCAACAATGCCCTGTATAATTGCAGCAAGACATCCCTGCTCCTGTACTCGAATCCTCTGGCTATGAAGGCCAACATACCAGTTGCCACCTTTACCGCTTGCTGCACCTGCATGCATACCTTCAGTGACTGTACCTGGGTGTACGAGGACACCCAGGTCTTGTTGCACATTCCCCTCTCTCAATTTATAGCCATTCAGATAATCTATCTTCCTGTTTTTGCTACCAAAGTGGAGAACCTCACATTTATCCACATTATACTGCCTCTGCCATGCATTTGCCCACTCACTCAGCTTGTCCAGATCACACTGAAGCATTTCTGCATCCTCCTCACAGCTCACCGCCCCCCCCACCCAGCTTTGTGTCATCTGCAAGTTTGGAGATATTACATTTAGTTCCCTCACCTAAATCATTAATATATATTGTGAATAGCTGGGTTCCCAGCACCGATCCCTGCAGTAACCCACTAGTCACTACCTGCCATTTGGAAAAAGACCCTTTATCCCTACTTTTTGTTTCCTGTCTGCCTATCGGTTTTCTATCCATCTCGATACACTACCCCCAATCCCATGCGCTTTAATTTTACAAGCTAATCTCTTATATGGGACTTTGTTGAAAGTCTTCTGAAAGTCCAAATGAACCACATCTACTAGTTCTCCCTCATCAACTCTAGTAGTTACATCCTCAAAATTCCAGTAGATTTGTCAAGCATGATTTCCCTTTCATAAATCCATGCTGACTCTGTCCGATTCTACCACTGTTTTCCAAGTGCTCAGCTATGAAACCTTTTATAATGGACTCCAGAATTTTCCCTACTACCGATGTCAGCCTGACTGGTCTATAATTTCTTGTTTTCTCTCTACCTCCCTTTTTAAATAGTGGGGTTACATTAGCTACCCTCCAACCTGTAGGAACTGTTCCAGAGTCTATAGAATCTCAGAAGATGACCACCAATGCATCCTCTTTCTTGGGCCACTTCCTGAAGAACTCTGGAATGTAGATTATCAGGCCCTAGGGATTTATCGACCTTCAATCCCATCAATTTCCCCAACACCATTTCCCTACTAATACTGATTCCTTTCAGTTCCTCCCTCTCATTAAACCCTGTGTTCCCCAACATTTCTGGTATGTTATTAGTGTCCTTCTTTGTGAAGACAGAACCAAAATATGTATTTAGTTGGTCAGCCATTTCTTTGTTCCCTGTTATAAATTCCCGTGTTTCTGACTGTAAGGGACCTACATTTGTCTTCACCAATCTTATTCTCTTCACATACCTATAGAAACTTTTACAGTCAGTTTTTATGTTCCCCGCAACCTTACTCTCGTACTCTATTTTCCCCTTCTTAATCAATCCCTTGGTCCTCCTTTGCTGAATTCTAAATTGCTTCCAATCCTCAGGTCTGTTGTTTTTTCTGGCCAATTTGTATGCCTCTTCCTTGCACCTAACACTATCTCTAATTTCCCTTGTAAGCCATGGTTTTACTTTTGCACCAGACAGGAATAAACAATTGCTGCAGTTCATCCATGCGCTCTTTGAATGTTTGCCATTGCCTATCCACCCTCATCCCTTTAAGTAATATTTCCCAATCCATCATAGCCACCTTGCACCTCATACCATCATAGTTTCTTTTTATTAAGATTCAGGACCCTAGCCTCAGGATCAATTATGTGACTCTCCATCTTGATGAAGAATTCTATCATACTATGGTCGCTCATCCCCAAGGGGCCTTGCACAACTAGATTGCCAATTATTCCTTTCTCATTACACAATACCCTGTCGAGGATGGCCTGTTCTGTAGTTGATTCCTCAATGTATTGGTCCAGAAAACATCCCGTGTACACTCCAGGAATTCCTCCTGTACGGTATTGTTACTAATTTGATTTGGCCAATCTACATGAACATTAAAGTAATTACAGATGTTCCTTTGTTGCATGTGTCTCTAATTTCCTGTTTAATGCCATTCCCAACATCACCACTACAGTTTGGGGGTCTATATACAACCCCCACTAATGTTTTTTGCCCCTTAGTGTTTCTCAGCTCTACCCATACAGATTCTACATCGTCGGAGCTAATATCTTTCCTCACTATTGCATTAATTTCCTCTTTTAACCAGTAATGCAACTTCACCGCCTTTTATTTTTTGTCCTTCCTAAATACTGAATAACCCTGGATGTTCAGTTCCCATCCCTGGTCACCTTGCAACTATGTCTCCGTAATCCTGACTATATCATACCTGTTTATATCTATTTGCGCGGCTAATTCACCCATTTTATTGCGAATGCTCCTCATGTTAAGTCACAAAGCCTGAAGGCTTGTCTTTTTAGCATAACTTGTCCTGTTCCCACTATTTTTCACACAGGCCCTGTTTGATTGTGGCCCTTGATTTCTCTGCGTATCACATTTCTTATTCTGCTTTCTGTCTTTTGTTCTTGTGCTTGATTTCCCCTCCTCTGACTCCTTGCATAGGTTCCCATTCCCCTGCCATTTTAATTTAAACCCTCCCCAACCACTCTAGCAAATACTCGCCCAGGACATTAGCCCTGGTCCTGCCCAGGTGTAACCCGTCAAGTTTGCACTGGTCCCACCTCCCCCAGAAC
The DNA here is from genome assembly GCF_017639515.1 of Carcharodon carcharias. Taxonomy (NCBI): domain Eukaryota; kingdom Metazoa; phylum Chordata; class Chondrichthyes; order Lamniformes; family Lamnidae; genus Carcharodon; species Carcharodon carcharias. The sequence goes on along the minus strand of NC_054478.1, from coordinate 66,381,675 downwards.
CGATCCCAATGTCCCAGGAATCTGAAACCCTCCTCCTCACACCATCTCTTCAGCCATGTATTCATCTGATATATCCTGCTATTTTTACTCTGACTAGCATGTGGCACTGGTAGTAATCCTGAGATCACTACCTTTAGGTCCTTCCTTTCAACTTACTTCCTAACTCTCTATATCCTGCTTTTAGGAGCTCATCCCTTTTTTTAACCTATGTCGTTTGTACCAATGTGTACCTTGACCGCTGGCTGTTCACCCTCCCCCTTCAGAATATCCTGTAGCTGCTCTGAGACATCCTTGACCCTAACACCAGAGAGGCAGCCTACCATCCTGGAGTCTCGTTTGCAGCCACAGAAATGCCTATTTATTCCCCTTCCAATTGAATCCCCTATAACTATTGCATTTCTACACTTTTTACTCCTCCCCTGTGCAGCAGAGCCGACCATGGTGCAATGAAGTTATCTGTTGTTGCTTTCCCCTGAGAGGCTATTCTCTCTCCTCCCCCCCCCCCAACAGTATCCAAAATGGTATATCTGTTTTGCCGGGGTACAGCCACAGGAGATTCCTGCACTACCTGCCTAGTCCTCTTGCTCTGCCTGGTGGTCACCCATTCCCTTCCTGCCTGTGGACTCTTAGCCTGCGGTGTGACCACCTCTCGATATGTGCTATCCACAATACTCTTTGTTTCGTGGATGCTCTACAGTGTCCCCAGCCGCCGCTCCAGCTCCAAAACCTGAGGTTCCAGGAGCTGTAGCTGGAGACGCTTCCTGCACACATGCTGGCCCCGGGCACTGGAAATGTTCCTGGCTTCCCACATAGAGGAGGAGGAGCACACCACGGCTCTATCAATGATCCTCTCTCCATGGTAAGATTAGAAGTGGTGATGTTCACTGATGACTGCACAGTATTCAGTTCTATTCGCAATTTCTCAGACAATGAAGCTGTTGTGCCTATATACAGCAAGATCTGAACAGTCAGGTCTGGACTGATGAGTGGCAGGTAACATTCATGCTACACAAGTGACAGGCAATGACCACCTCCAACAAGAGTGAATCTAACCATATCCTCATGATGTTGAATGGCATTACCATCGCTGAATCGCTCACCATCAACATTGTAGGGATTACCATTGACCAGAAACATAACTGAATCAGCCACTGTGGCTACAAGAATAGGTCAGTGGCTGGCAATTCTGTGGCAAGTAACTCACCAACTGACTCTCCAGACCTCTTCACTATCTACAAGGCACAAGTCAGGAGTATGATGGAATACTCTCCATTTGCCTGGATGAGTGCAGCTCCAACAACAATCAAAGCTGGACACAAACCACAACAAAGCAGCTCGCTTGATCGACACCTCATCCACAACTGTAAACGTTCACTCCTTCCATTACCTGTGGCAGCAGTATGTACCATTTACAAGATGTACCTGCAGCAACATGCTAAGGCTTCTTCAACAGCACTTTCTGACTGTGACCCCTACCACCTAGAAGGACAAGGGCAGCTGAGGCATGGGAAAGCTGCCACCTGTAAGTTCCCCTCCAAATGACACACCATCTTTACTTGGAAATATATCGCTGTTCCTTCACTATTGCTGGGTCAAGATCCTGGAACACTCTCCCTTATAGCACTGTGGATGTACTTGCACCATACGGATTGCAGCAGTTTAAGGACATTTCACCCCAACTGCTCAAGGGCAATTGGGGATGGGTAATAAATGCTGAAATTGCCAAGTAGGGGGGGTGTTATTGTAGGGACAAGCAAGCAGTGATAGGAGTTGATCATCAAAAGATGTCACAGAAAAAGGAACAAAAGAACACAGAGGTGTTGAAGTTGGTGATATTATCTAAACGAATGTGCTAATTAAGAATGGATGGTAGGGCACTCAAGGTATAGCTCTAGTGTGGGTGGGGGGGCATAAAAGATTTAAAAATAATAGAAATAGGTGGGAAAAGAAAAATCTATATAAATTATTGGAAAAAAAACAAAAGGAAGGGGGAAGAAACAGAAAAGGGGTGGGGATGGAGGAGGGAGCTCAAGACCTAAAGTTGTTGAATTCAATATTCAGTCCGGAAGGCTGTAAAGTGCCTAGTCAGAAGATGAGGTGCTGTTCCTCCAGTTTGCGTTGGGCTTCACTGGAACAATGCAGCAGGCCAAGGACAGACATGTGGGCAAGAGAGAAGGGTAGAGTGTTAAAATGGCAAGCGACGGAGGTTTTGGTCATTCTTACGGACAGACCGCAGGTGTTCTGCAAAGCGGTCGCCCAGTTTACGTTTGGTCTCTCCAATGTAGAGGAGACCGCATTGGGAGCATCGAATATAGTAGAATAAGTTGGGGGAAATGCAAGTGAAATGCTGCTTCACTTGAAAGGAGTGTGTGGGCCCTTGGACGGTGAGGAGAGAGGAAGTGAAGGGGCAGGTGTTACATCTTTTGCGTGGGCATGGGCAAGTGCCATAGGTGGGGGTTGAGGAGTAGGGGGTGATGGAGGAGTGGACCAGGGTGTCCCGGAGGGAACGATCCCTACGGAATGCCAACAGGGGGGGTGAAGGGAAGTTGTGTTTGGTGGTGGCATCATGCTGGAGTTAGCGGAAATGGCGGAGGATGATCCTTTGAATGCGGAGGCTGGTGGGGTGATAAGTGAGTACAAGGGGGACCCAATCATGTTTCTGGGAGGGAGGAGAAGGCTTGAGGGCGGATGCGCGGGAGATGGGCCGGACACGGTTGAGGGCCCTGTCAACGACCGTGGGTGGAAAACCTTGGTTAAGGAAGAAGGAGGACATGTCAGAGGAACTGTTTTTGAAGGTAGCATCATCGGAACAGATGTGATGGAGGCGAAGGAACTGAGAGAATGGGGTGGAGTCCTTACAGGAAGCGGGGTGTGAGGAGCTGTAGTCGAGGTAGCTGTGGGAGTCGGTAGGCTTGTAATGGATATTGGTGGACAGTCTATCACCAGAGGTCAAAGAAGGGAAGGGAAGTGTCAGAGATGGACCACGTGAAAGTGATGGAGGGGTGGAGATTGGAAGCAAAATTAATAAATTTTTCCAAGTCCTGACGAGAGCATGAAGCAGCACCGAAGTAATCATCAATGTACTGGAGAAGAGTTGTGGAAGGGGGCCGGAGTAGGCCTGGAACAAGGAATGTTCCACATACCCCATAAAGAGACAGTTGAAGGGCTGTTTGTCTGATTGATTTAGGTTAATTTTTGACAAGGTCACTAACGTGGATAGTGATGTGTCAGTCAGTGGTTTATATGACATTCCAGAAGGTATTGGTAAAGATCTGCACAAGAGAGTATTAGCAATTATTAGAGACTGCATAAAATTGGAGGTAATCTTGTGACGTGGGTAGAGCGATAGAAGACAAACATTTGGAATGATATGTTTGTTCGCTAGTTGAATGTGACAAGTGATTGTTCCTATGGATCTATGCTTGGATTTTTTTTTAAACCATATATATTGACTTAGATGAAGGATTAGTGAGTTGTGTAGATGACATTAATTTAGGTGGCACAGAAAGTTGTATTGATGGCAAGAGAAATTTATATAGGGACACAGAATAATGCCAAATGGAGTCCAAGGTTGGAAAGTATGAAAATTTGGAATACTTACTTAATGCTGAGAGGCTAGGGGTTGTGAAGGGCCAAAGGGATTTGGATGTCTATAAGCACATATATCTAAAAGCTAGTTCAGAAGTATAGAAATCAATCAAATAACTTCACTCTTACCTCAAGAAATGCAAAAGTGAGGAAGGGGTACCTCATTCATACAAGGTTTTGTGACCAAAGTCTTTGTTCAGTTCTGGTCACCACATCAGGAAAAATATATGGACCTTGGAAGGTGTACAGCATGGTTTCATCAGAATGACAGAGGCTGAAAAAGGGTTGTCATTCCCCAGTGCGCAGAAGATTGAGGGTAATCCTAATAATGTGTTTGACATTATAAAGGTATTCAATAGGTAAACATGGACATATTATTTCCTCTGATGTGGGTATTGAGAACAATGTGGCGTTATCTAAGACTTAGAGCTAGACCAGTTAAGAATGAAATTAGGAAGCACTTTTTCATACACCGGATTGTTGAAATCTAGAATTGTCCCCTAAAATACTGTGGGTGCTAAGTCGGTTGGAATTTTCAAAATTACGCTCTCTAGATTTTTGTTAGGTAAAGGTATCAAAGGATACAAAGAAGAGGAAGATATGTTTTGTTGAACAACAGATCAGCCATATTCTAATTGAATGGCAGAACAGGGTGAATGCTTAATGGCCTACTCATGTTCCTCTTCCTTCCATTAGCATTATCTTCCTTTTCCTTCTTGCTTCCCTCTCCTTCTCCCCATCTCTCTTTCACAATCGCTGTTCTTCTTTGTGTTTCTGCTGCTCTCCAACCTCCCTTTCCATCTTTCCCTCACCTCCCATGTCTCCTCCTTATTCCTATCCTCCTTATCCCTCTCTTTCATTCTCCTGGTCCTCCAGTTCTCGTTCATTTTTTAACATGATATTGGAACTTTTTATATCTATTGTGTTGTCAGTCTCCTTTCATGATTTTTAGCAAATGTTTATTGTACACTATTTGGTTTCAACAGGCGACTCCTACTCTGACCGTTCTGTGAAAGTTGGCATTTTAGATGGTGGTTCTGGCCAGTTTTCCATACAAGAGGATATATACAAAATGAGCATGTCTAAAGGAGTGTCCATGTCGCTTCCATCCTCGCCACTCTTGCCTCGTCAGCCATTTACGATGCATGCATGGACAGGCAAAAGGTCCCCAGGTATAAATTTTTAATAAGAGCCAAAAAGTACGTTTTAGTAGCTGTAGAAATACTGAATTTAAAGCTTGATGTTTTTCTTTCTCAAAACGTTACATCTGGTCATGCATTAATGTTTAACAATAGGTTCCGCTTTAACTTTTTCTGTTTCTTCCAAGCGTTGATTCCTTGTTTGAATAATTGGCTCTCTCTGGTACCTTGGTCAAGAGTATCTGTAGTCTGTTCATGTTAGGGAGTAACCCACTCGAACTCCAATGTTCAAACAATCACAATTTTTTGTTTAGCATCGATCATTGAATATGGTCAGGATTGATATCCCACCTCAGTCTTGTACCCCTCAAATCTGGTTTGTGAAGTAATTTATTGTTGCTCCATCTAAAAACAGTTAACTTAGTGTAGATTGGCAATTGAAGCTATATATTTCATTGCTGCTTAGAAAAACTCATATTTTGGAAGCTGCCTTATATTTTAATAGTCTTCTTGAGTAGGATTTTGTCCTTTAACGCAAGCATTTATTTTTACTTGAGAATTTTGAGCATAATGTATTGAAGCACTCTGCTATTTCTTGAAAACTTTTGATAATGTATAATTACCATAAGCAAAGCTTATACACATACATAGGCTGTTGTAGAGCAGCCCTGTTCAAAACAAGTTCATGCAAGATACTTTAGTTTGAAGTTTCAACTGACTATTCAGAATAAAGTAGTGTAGGTTTAGTTGAGTAAGGTAATTTGAAATAAATAAATACCTAAAAAGAATTGTTGTAATGCTGAGTTTGAAATAATTATTTATATTTGAGAAGAGAATATTTAAAATAAATCGGTCATTATCAAAGTGAAAGAGGCTTGCATTTAGGTGGATCTTTTTGAAAGAACTGATATCGAGGATGGGAGAACTGTTTTGTGATTGGCTATCCAAAGGGTGAAGGAAGAATGGCAGGGAGATGTAGAGAATACAGATTTGCTAGCTACATATCAACTAAAAATATAATCTGAGAGTAGGTTTTAAAGTGGAATGATGAGGTGAGAAACCTGCACATTTCATAAAGGTAATTTAAGTTTGTGAAAATGCCATCAAAAGACTAAAAGGCCAATTAAATACAATTCCATATGACAGCGCAATCTTTTGAATGTGTATTGGAGTATTCAGTAGGAAAATCAAGGAAATAATTGAGATATAAAGTTGTTAAATATCTGAGAGCCCAGGAGAAATAAACGTTCTTGTTTAACTTTGAGCATAGATGAGAACAAAGACTGAGAGATTGGAGTGAGAATGAGAAATGGTGATGAAGTGACGAGCCACAAGGCTCTTAGAATCATACTTAGCGCCTGACAATGTTCAATAAACGGTTATTCAGTCTGTAAGGAAAAAAATGCCGTAAATACTCAGCAGGTCGGGCAGCATCTGTTTAGAGAAACAGAGTTAATATTTCAGGTCAATGATCCTTCATCAGTTCTGCCTGGATGAGACATGGGGCTGGATTTTCCCCTCAGTGATGGAACCCTGAGTTGGGTAATTTCCCCATGTCATGTTCTTGACTTCAGAAAGTCAGCTCGTTCGCAGAGATTTTTCATCCTGAGGAAAGATGATATAAACTAAATAGTACAGTTTTAAAGGGGTGCCGGATCAAAGAGATCTGAAGTGAACATACACAAATCTTTGAAGGTGGTTGGACAAGTCGAAATGACTGTTAAAAAGCATACAGGATCCTTGGCTTTAATAACAAAGACATAGAGTGCAAAAGCAAAGGAGTTAGGTAAATGTTTATAAATCAAAGTGCCACAGGGCTCAGTGCTGGGATCTCAACTGTTAACAATCTATATTAATGACTTGGATGAAGGAACCAAATGTTTTTGTAGCCAAATTTGCTGCTAACTGAAAGATTGGTGGGAAAGTGAGTTGTGAGGACGACAGATTCTGCGAAGGAATATAGATGGGCTAAGTGATTGGGCAGACATTTGGCAGATGGAGTATTATGTAGGAAAATGTGAGCTTGTCCACTTGGGCAGGAAGAATAGGCAAAATATTTAAATAGAGAGAGACTGAAGAGTACTGCATTTCAGAGGGCTCTGGGTGTTCTTGGACATGATTAACATGCAGGTACAGCAAATATTTAGGAAGTCAAATGGAATGTTGACCTTTATTGCAAGGGAGGTGAAATATGGGATGAAGGGATTGTCTTGTGAGGAAAGATTGAGCAAGTTGGGCCATTGAAGTTTAGAAGAGAGGTGATCTTTTGAAACATTTATGATTCTAAGGGAGCTTGACAGGGTGGATAAAAGCAAAAAACTGCGGATGCTGGAAATCCACAACAAAAATAAAAATACCTGGAAAAACTCAGCAGGTCTGGCAGCATCAGTGGAAAGGAACACAGTTAACGTTTCGAGTCCATATGACTCTTCAACAGAACTAAGTAAAAATAGAAAAGGGGTGAAATATAACATAGTTTAAGGGGGGTGGGGGTAGAACTGGATAGAGGGCCGATGATAGGTGGAGATAGCCAAAAGGTGTCATAGACAAAAGGACAAAGAGGTGTTGAAGGTGGTGATATCTAAGGAATCTGCTAATTAAGGGTAGAAAGCAGGACAAGCAAGGTACAGATAGCTCTAGTGGGGGTGGGGTGGGGTGAAGGGAAGGGATCGAAATAGGCTGAAACAGGGTGGATGTTGCTTCTTGTGCGGAATTTAGAACTAGGGGTTACAGTGTTAAAATAAGGAGTCTTTACAAGAACTATATTTTCTTCTAAAATTTGGAAGGACATTGAATTATTTGGGCATTTGGGAGCTGACCTAGATTTTTTTCCCTAAAAAAAGTCATAACATAGGAATAGGATCAGGAGTAGGCTATTTGGCCCCTCAAGCCTACCCCGCCATTCAATAAGATCGTGGCTGATTTGCCCCAGGCCTCAACTCCCCTTTTGTGCTAGCTCCTCATAGCCCTCAACTCTCTGATATTTCAAAAATCTGTCTACCTCCTCTTTAAATACTCTGCGATCTAGCCTCCACAACTAAGCTAGAGAATTCCAGACATTTACTACCCTCAGAGAAGAAATTCCTTCGTATCTCAGTTTCAAATGGGTGCCCCCTTATTCTTAACTATGTTCCCAAGCTCGAGATTCTCCCACTAGTGAAAATATCTTCTCAACATCTACCTTGTCAAGCCCGCTCAGAATCTTGTATGTTTCAATAAGATCACCCCTCAAATGAATAAAGGCCTAACCTGTTTAGCTGTTCCTGATAAGTCAATCCCTTCATCCCAGGAATCAGCCTAGTGAATCTCTTTTGAATTGCCTCCAATGCCAGTATATCTTCAAATACGGGGACACAGTGCTTCAGGTGCGGCCTCACCATTACCTCGTACAGTTGTAACAAGACTTCCCTATTTTTAAACTCCAATCCCTTAGCAATACAGGCCAAAATTCCATTTGCCTTCTTAATTACTTGCTGCACCTGCATGCTAACTTTGTGTTTCATGCACAAGAACACCCAGATCCCTCAGTGCTGCACTTTTTGGAATGTGTCTCCATTTAAATAGTAGTCTGCCTTTTGATTCCTCCTACCAAAGTGCATGACCTCACTTTACTACATTAAACTCCTACTGCCAAGTTTTTGCCCACTCTAACTCTATCTATATCCCCTTGCAGATTCCTTATGTCCTCATCACAACATGCCTGCCCACCTATTTTTGTATCAGCAGCAAATTGGATACATTACACTCTGCCTCCTCCTCCAAGTCATTATTATAGATAATAAATAATTGCGGCCCTAGGACTGATCCTTGTGGCACTCCACTAGTTATCTCTTTCCAACCCATTAATCCTAACTGTGTCTTCCGTGTGTTAACCAATCCTCAACCCATGCTAATACATTACCACCAATACAGTGAGCTCCTATCTTGTGCAATAACCTTTTATGTGACTCCTTATCAAATGCCTTCTGGAAATCCAAATACGCTACATCTACCGGTTCCCCTTTATCAACTCTGCTTGTTATATCCTCAAAGAACTCTCGCAAATGTGTCAAACATGAATCCCCTTTCCCAAATCCATGTTGACTCTGTTTGATTGCATTAAGCTTTTCTCAGTGTCCTGCTATTAATGGGCTCTAGCATTTTCCCAATGACACATGTTAGGCTGACTGGTCTATAGTTTCCTGCTTTTTGTCTCCCTCCTTTCTTGAACAGGGGCATCACATTAGCGGTTTTCCTATCAGCTGGGACCCTCCTGGAATCCAGTGAGTTCTGGAATATTTCGATCAATGCCTCCACTATCTCTGCTGCCAATTTCTTTAAAACCCTTGGATGCAGTTCGTCAGGTCCTGGTGACTTGTCTGCCTTTAGTCCCATTAGTTTGTCAAATACTTTGTGCCTTGTGATCAAGACTTTTACAAGATCTTACCTCCCATTAGCTCCTTGCTTATCTGTTATCTTTGGGATGTTTATAGTGTCCTCCACCGTGAAGAGTGATGCAAAATATTGGTTTAAGTTATCTGCTATTTCCCTGTTCCCTGTTTTCAATTCTCCAGTTGCATCCTCCAAGAGTCCCACGCTCACTTTAGCCACACTCCAGACATCTACTGTGACTAGCGACCTGTCCTCGCTTGAGAAGAGCACCAGATCAACAGCGCAAAAACCCTGTGAACTTTATGCTTAGTTTTTTGTCTTCAGCACCGCCCCCCCCCCCCGCAGTGACCCTATTTATTTGTCCTTTTGTTTGTGTGCGCGCATAGTGCGCTAGGAAATTTTAAAAAGGATAGGTAGTTATACTTCTAGATTGCAAATTGTGTGTTAACCAGTTCTTGCACCTTGTTTTAAAAAATAATCTTTGTTTGATTATACATCATTCTGAGTTTTTTGAAGGAAGCCTGGTTAAAGTCTCTTTTATTCTGGATCCAACAGTAGCAAGGGTAAATAATTGGCCAACTTAGTATGTGAATTAAACATTTAGCTCATGGTACGACCTGTGGAGTAGTGAGGCTAGATAAACTGCGCACTTCCCCATCCCGATCGTAACATAGATTGGGGGCTCTTGCAGGATTTTGAAACGTGGACAGTGGGTTATTGGGCGTGGAATAATAATAATTGGTAAAGGATAAAAGGACAGATGCCAGGTTTCTTCTACATTAGTAAACCAAAATGGCTTTGGAATTTGCTAAGACTTTTCTAGAGATGGAAGATGTACCTGACTAACTTAGTTTTGGTTACTTTGTGTAATCCAATGGGATTGGTGGATAAATTGGAGTTAGAATTAACTGTAGAGTTGAGGAAAACAGACATAGTTGAGGTAATAGTGCTGTGTTTGAAATTGGAGGGGAAACCAGAGTGACCCCCTTCTCTAAGGTCAGTTGGGTGAGCTAGGATTCAATTGCAAATGAAGCAGTATGAACATGAAAAGGAAACTAGAACATTTGAATTAGAAAGAAAAGAAAAAGAACAGAGGAAATGGAAATGAAAAAGCTTGAACTTGACCTCCGGAGGGAGAAGTTGGTAAGGGCGGAAAGAGTGAAGGAACAAGAAAAGCAATTCCAGCTTAAAAACCTGGAATTTAAAAAATGAGGCCTCAGATACCAGAGAAAGTTCCGATGACTGAAAGCCACCCCCAATTCAAAGCCCAGTGAGGAGATGTTTAAATTTGTACGAGCTCGTCCAAAGTTTGAGGAAAGGGATGTAGAGGCATTCTTTATTTTGTCTGAGAAGGTAGCTAAGCAAATAAAGTGGCCAAAAGAAATCTGGACATTGCCCTACAGAGTAGGTGGGTGAGTAGAGCTCATGAGGTTTATGCATAAAGTTCAGAAGGGATTTCTGTGGATTATGATGCAGTAAAAAAACGCTATTCTTATTGCGTATGAGTTAGCCCCAGAGGTGTACGGGCAGTAATTTCAAAATATAAGGAAACAGCCTGGGAAGGCCTATATTGAATTTGAGAGGGTAAAGCAAAGTAATTTTGACCGTTGGATATGGGCATTAAGGTAGATGTGTAATATGAAACTCGTAAATAATTCTCCTGGAAGAATTTAAAAATTTTTCCTCCAGTAGTTGGAACCCATGTTGAAGACCAAAGGATTGCAACAGCTAGATAGCACAGAGTTGGCTGATGATTAAGAGCTGGTACATAAATCCAAACCTTTTTGCACAAACCGGAGAAGGATAGAGGTGGGAAGGTGAAAGGAAGGCAAGTAGCCAGGGAAGAGAAGGGACAGCTTCCCTTCAGGCAGGGAATTCCCTGGGAATTGCTCCTCAGACCAGAAAGGAAGATGCTGCGGATGGAGATGATATTCAAAGGCCTAAGTGTTTCCATTCCACCAAGGTGGGATACGCTTGTGCAAATTACTGGAAGTTGCATGGGAAATCCATGGGACTTATTGGGGTATTTAAGGGCGATTCAGGAAAAGGAGCTCTATCTGAAAATATGATGGATCAAGTTGTAGCATCAACCACAGCTGTGAAACCTAGTGTGAACACTGAGTTCAGGAGAGGTGCTTATGCTACGTGAGTTGTAAAGAACTTTTGTCGAGAGGAAAGGTAATCCCTTATCCCCTTATCCCTCAAATGAGACAGCTAAACCTGTAATTATATTAAGAGATATGGGAGCCACTGAAACATTTTTGTTGGGGAAAGGCATAACTTTTCTACCAGAAAGCACATTAAAAGCCAAAGTTTTAATGAGTGGTACTGGCAGGGAATATTAATCCATACCTTTGTACCGGGTGCACTTGGAATGTGACCTAATGTCTGGAACAGTGACGGTGCGGGTTGTCTAGAAGTTACCCGTAGATTGAGTTGACTTACTCCTGGGAAATGATTTAGCCGGAGTGAAGGTAGTAGCTTCTCCCGTAATTACGGAAAGCCCAAGTGAGGTTAAAGAGACAGTGCAGTTACAGGAAAAGGTTCCAAGAATTTTTCCTCCATGTGTGATGACCTGAGCAATAGCTAAGTAAAGCCCATCATCAGAAGTCAAAGTGATACAACAGGCAGATATTTGGTTAGCTGAAACTCTCCTTAAAGGCTTAGATAGCCTGAAAGAGACATTTAGTAAATCTCTTCTAGTTGAGGCTCAATAAGCTGATCCAGAGTGAAGTAACATAGCACAATCAGCCCAGCTGAAGCTAAGGAAGTTCCAGGATGATGTATTAAAAACGGGATACTAATGAGGAAGCGGAGACCACCTCTCAGACCTGCAGATGAAGAGTGGACAGTTGTTCATCATTTGAGTGGTACTGCCCAAATATTGTGAACATATTATGGATAGCACATGAAATCCTATGGCAGGACACAAAGGAATGCGGAAAATGCAAGCACGGATAAACCAACCGTTTTACTGGCCGGGTCTTCACAAGGATGTGGTGCAGTTTTGCAAAACATGCCTTTGTGCCAGGTGATAGGAAAACCTCAACCAACGATCAAAATGGCACCCTTAATTCCCATACCAATTTTTGAGGAACCATTTAGTAGGGTGTTAGTAGGCTGTGTGGGACTGTTAGAAAAAACGAAAGCAGGATACTAGTATATCCTTACCATTAACAACGTGATTTGCAGAGGCCATCCCTTTAAGAATATTTATCGCTAAAGGGGTGGTAGAGATGTTAACCCAATTTTTTTACTCGATGTGGGTTACAGCTGGAGATCCAGTTGGATTAAGGTTGCAATTTGATGTCTCAAATTCTTCAAGACGTAATGAACTCCACAGTATATCATCCACATATACAGGGAGCTTTAGAGAAGTACCAACAAACTCTCAAAACAATGATTAAAGCATATCATGAATATCTCCATAATTGTGACAAAGGACTGGACTTTTATTTGCTACCTGAGATTCACCGAATGATTCTACCGGTTTTAGCCTTTTTGAATTAATTTATGGGCATGAGATATGAAATTAAAAAGAAATGTTTTAAGGAGAGAAGGATGAATCCTCTATGTTAGATTATGTATCTGTGTTCTTGGAATGGCTCACAGGAGCCTTCAAAGTGGCCCAAGAGCACCTTAAAGTTTCACAAACAAAGATGAAGGAATGGGTTCAGTGGTCTGTACAAAGTCGTTAAGAGGGTTGGTAATGTAGATTATTTGATAGACTCCCCAGATTGCGGAAAATAATCGGCTGTGTCATATCAATATGTTAAAACTATACCATCTTAGGGAGGGTGATAAGGAGGAGCCGTATGTCAGGTAGCAAGCACAGTGGCAGACGAGAGAGAGAGTGAAAGTGAGGCAGAAGGCCTCACCATTTGAGCCTCCTACAAACCAGTTAGCCAACACTGGAATATTGAGACAGCTGGACACCATATTCTCATACTTGGAGGCAGGACAATGATAAGATCTAGTGAGGTTGCATAATTTCAAGGAATTTGTAAGGATAAACCAGGGTGTACAACTTTAGCCATGCATGATGTGAATGTAGGGGAATCTTCCTCTATTAAAACAGCATCCTTACCCTTTAAGTCCAGGGAAGCAAGCCCAAGTGAAAGCAAATTCAGTATAAGTTAGAAAATCACCTAACTGAACCTAGTCAAAGTATTGGAGTTCTCTAATAGTGTTGGTGCCTAAATTTGATACGTCAACCAGATTCTGCATAGAATATAGAAAGGTTAATGCAATAACAAAAACTCTTACCCAACCCGTCATTTAGAAGATTGTATTGACAGGGTTGGCAGTGCCACGTTCCTTACTGAGATTTATTGAAAGGGTACTGGCAAGAATCTATAACATTGCAAGCTAAGGAGATATCAACTTTTGTCACGTTGAATGGGCTGTACCACGTGAGTGATGCTGTTTGGGCTAAAAAATGCTCCAGCCACTTTCTAAAGACTAATAAATCAAGTTTTAATTAATGTCCCTAACTGTGTAGTTTACTTGGATGATGTATTGGTTTACAGAAACACTTAGCAAGATCATTTAAATGTTTTTAAATAACTCCAATCGGCAGATCTCGTAATAATCCTTGCCAGGAGTGAGTTGGTGAAAGCGCAAGTAACTTACCTAGGGTATATCATAGGGCAGGGGCAAGTGATGCTAAGAAAAGCAAAAATACAGGCTTTGATGGAATTATCTATCCCTAAAACTAAACAGGAAAACATAAGATTTTTGGGATGTGTGGCTTCTATCATAAGTTTGTGCCAAACTTCACAATAGCTGCTCTACTAACGGATTTATTGTAAAAGGCGGCAAAGGTGGTATGGTCAAGAAAGTGTCAGACAGCTTTTGAAGAGCTGAAGGCAATCCTAATTAATGAACTGGTGTTAGCTGCCCCTAATTTTGCTAAACCCTTCAAGCTGGCGATCGATGCTGGTGACTTGGGGTGGGTGCGGTCATATTGCAAGATAAATCTGGCACAGAGAAGCCAGTGGGGTACATCTCTTTAAAATAAAAATTAAATTGACACAAAAAGAGATACTCTATGATAGAAGAGATTGCCACTGGCTCTTAAACATTTTGAGGTATATATGCGTCCTGGCTGTAAAGAAACATATATACTGACCATAATCCCTTGGCCTTTGTGGAAATTTTTAAGACTGTTCCGATGGAGTATGTTAGTACAGCCTTATAGCTTAAAGATTGTTCATGTTGTTGGGAAGGATAATATAATTGATGCATTATCAAGACTGTAATTTTTGTAGAATTATCTTGACTTCAAGAAAGTTGGAGAAAACTGTACAGATTCCATATAAGAAGTGAATGACTGAGTGAATACATGTTTGAATTTTGTTTATATATTGTACATATCTTTTCCTGTGTACTTTGTAATGAAACACATTTTGAAATGGTGTTTCATTTCTTAAGGCCAGAGGCATGTCAGAACCATATCTACAAGAAGTATATTTTCTTTTGAAATTTGGAAGAACTGCATTATTTGGACACTTGGGAGCTGATCTGGATTTTTTTTTTAAAAGTTCATAAGTTCATCTTGGACTGGAGCAAGTATTGCCTTTCCAAGAAATCACATGACTTCAGCTAAATGACCAGCATGGCAACTATGGAGGAGAGATATTTGTCTACTTAAACCGCAGTCACTTTAATTGATGGAAAAAAATAACCTGTTTTAAAGGCAAAGGCCTGGTTGTTCACTGGAAATCAGCTTTATGTTTTGAACTTTTTTTTTGAACTCATTTGAGAATGAACTGAAAAGAGGAAAAGCTGCCCAGTTCGTGCCCTCCTTGCCTTGTTTGAAATAGTGTGGTTTTCAGTGTGTATCTAGGAACCCTCATCTCAGTGTGTGTGTGTATGGTGTGTGTGCTGGGGAATTTTAAAAGGAATAGATAGCTACATTTCCAGATTACAAATTGTGTTATGATATTCTTGCAATTTATTTTATAATAAATCAATCATTGAGTTTATTGAAAGAAGCCTGGCTCTGGTAACAATAGCAAAGGTAAATAATTGGCCAGTTTGGTAGGCAAATTAAGCATTTATGCTAATGGTACAACCTGTGGAGTAGTGGGGCTAGATTAACTGTGCACTCCTCCCAACCCGGTCGTAGCAGGTCCCCCATTTAAGATGAGGATGAACAGGAATTTCTTCTGAGGGTTATTCACCTTTGGGATTCTCTACCCCAGAGAGCAACGGAGGCTGGGTCATTGAATATGTTGAAGGCTGTTAGATTTTTGACCTACTAGGAACTTGAGGGTTATTGGGGTACAGGCAGGGAAGTGGAGATAAGGCCCCAATAAGATCAGCCATAATCTGCAGGCTGTTACAATAATAATGTTTACAAAATTGTTATGCTTTGGGAGTGTTTTTAATTTGGGATAAGATGAAGGAAACCGTGTGACTTGTTCTGAAGTCTGCCTGATAACAGGCCTCAGTGACTTGGTTGTTAAAGATTAAAGGAGGCCCTGGGTTCTTCTGCAGGGAAGAAGGTGAAAGGTGTTCATATTTTGAGACAATGGCAGCAGCACCTGTGTTTATGGTGGTTGGAGTACTAGCCTCCAACGTCTCAGGAAGGTGTTAAGAATGTCAGATTGTAAACAGTTATGCTTTAAGCTGTCCATTTACTCCCAGGATAAGAGAGTTGCGTTTTCAATGATGGCTAATCAGCATTACTCCCTGGATACTCGTTTATGTGATTCATGCTGCCATGGAGATGGGCTTTGAAAAGGGAAGGATTTCTAAGAGATCCCTGAAAAGTCTCGGGCAAGGCAATTTGCAGGATCCTGGAGAGAGGGAGAAGCTAGTGGCCAAAAGTCTCTATGGATCACCGCACAGGAATGCAGGCGGGAGCTCACGTTCATATTGAAAAGACCAAATTGATGGGGATTTTCAATGAGGCTGGAAGATTCACCTAGCTTATGTTAGAGGGAGGATTGCCAGGAAAAGCTTTTATTGCAAGACAGTTCTGGGGTTAAATGTTACCAGGAACAGGAAAGGAACGGAAGTAATCCCTTGGGAGCTGAGAATTACATTGGACTGGGCCTGGGAAAATCAAATGACTGCTTAAAGGATAGTGTAAAGCACATCTGTGACCTGGGTGTTTTGGTTGTGAGGTAAAAAGGATATTGGAACACAGTGAGTAAATGTGCTTAAAATGATTTTCTTGCTTGTATTAACGCTGGCATAGGCTGGTTGAGCCAGATGATCTTCTAGTCACGCTTGCAGTGAGGAAATTAATGTTCTTAAAGTTTGTGTTTCTTAAGGCCTAACTAAAAACAGAAATTGAATTGAAAAAGGGAACTGATTCTCCCAGTTTCTAAGGAAACAAAGCAAACTGGCGCTTGGAAACCAAAACTTCTGGGCAGACTGAACCTGGTTGAAAGATATAAAAGGGCACAGATCAGTGCAAGCTGATCAGCAATTGATGAGTCTGGTGGTGCAGAACAGGCAGGCTGAAGAAGGCACCACCCAATCCAGAAGCTGAGAATAAGTTGCTTAGCTGTTTCTGTTAATTAAAGGCAACATTGGTGGATCTGACCCATTCAGACAGAGTTGAGCAGGTTCTGCAGATGTATGCCATTTGTGATGAAGACCGTGCCCATGGACCTTGGGTTGGTTGTGGGTTGCTGTTGGTTGGGAATCAGACTAGCTCCGAGGAGAGGAGCTGAAATTCATGAGGAAGGGGAGGAACTGAAATTGTTTGTGAGGAAGACAGTTTTGAAAGACTTTGTGACTAAGTGTGGTCACTAAATTCTGAGTGGACTGCTGAAGCAATTCTTAAGATTGGCCATAGTTGCATCTGCCATTTATTGTACAATTTATACTTGGTTGCAATTTGCTTGTTAATTTCATGTTTAACTTGCGTTGATTCTGAATGTTAGAGTAGAGGTTATCTAAGCTAGTATTTAGTGTTGGTTTGTTGATTCTTGTGTAGTAAATATTCTTCTGTTTTAAACTGTGGAATCTTCTGTCTTCATTCACTTTAGTAAATAACTGGAATTTTGCATTCCTTCTAATTTAAAAAAAAAGTTATTGGTCTTTCCTGAGATCATAATACAATTGGGGGCTGTTTGTGGAATTTTGAGTTCACAGATGGATACAGGCGCTGAGATTTATGGAAACATAGAAAATAGGAGTAGGAGTAGGTCATTTGCCCCTTCGAGCCTGCTCCGCCAGTCATCATGATCATGGCTGATCGTCCAACTCAGTAGCCTGTTCCCGCTTTCTCCCCATATCCTTTGATCCTTTTCGCCCCAAGAGCTATTTCTAACTCCTTCTTGAAAACATATAATGTTTTGGCCTCAACCACCTTCTGTGGTAGCAAAGTCCACAGGCTCACCACTCTCTGGGTGAAGAAATTTCTCCTCCTCTCAGTCCTAAATGGTCTATCCTGTATCCTCAGACTGTGACCCCTGGTTCTGGACTCCCCCACCATCGGGAACATCCACCCTGCATTTACCCTGTCTAGACCTGTTAGAATTTTGTAGGTTTCTATGAGATCCGCCCCCCTCGTTCTTCTGAACTCCAGTGAATATAATCCTAACCGAATCAATCTCTCCCCAACTGTCAGTCCCGCCATCCCAGGAATCAGTCTAGTAAACCTTTGCTGCACTCTCTCTATAGCAAGAACATCCTTTTTCAGATAAGGAGACCAAAACTGTGTGCACTATTCTAGGTGTGATCTCACAAAGGCCCTGTATAATTGCAGCAAGACATACCTGCTTCTGTACTTGAATCATCTGGCTATGAAGGCCAACATACTATTTGCCGCCTTTACTGCCTGTTGCACCTGCATGCTTACCTTTGGCGACTGGTGTCCTCACCCAGGTCTCATTGCACATTCCCCTCTCTCAATTTATAGCCATTCAGATTATAATCTGCCTTCCTGTTTTTGCTACCAAAGTGGAGAACCTCACATTTATCCACGTTATACTGCATCTGCAATGCATTTGCCTACTCACTCAGCTTGTCCAAATCACACTGAAGTATCTCCGCATCCTCCTCACAGCTCACCCTCCCACCCAGCATTGTGTCATCTGCAAAGTAAAGCTAAGGCTAACAAGATTTCACTGTGAATTTTACTGTAGTTGTTGAGAAGCAGGGTAGCTTTGTCTATTGCTCTGACTTTTCTGTAGAGGAAAGATTTATCCCTGAATAATAGCATTACCAGAAAAATTGGAATTACAAGCAGGGACCAAAAAAGCAGACATAATTGAGGTAATAGCACAGCATTTGGGATTGGAAGAAGAAAAGCCTGACTCGGGAAGAACGCAGCTTGAGTTGGAGAGCGGAGCCAGAGAATTAAAAGTGCCTGAGAAAGGGCGAGACTGAGAGCGGAGCTGGAGAGTTAAAAGAACTAGGTTGTGCTGGTGGGTCTTGGTCTGTGGACCAACTGCATTCAGCGAAAATCAAATGTGATGTCTTAGGGAATCAAGTAAGTGATGATTGGTGAGTATTTCATTCCTCTGCTTTTTCTAACTTTTTCACTGTGTAGTAACTGGTTCTCGCTCTACTACAAGGGAAGAAGCTAGCTGTTTGGTGAGTATTTGGTAAGTGGTCAAGGTCTGTTCTATTCTTAAGGTTTAAAATAGCGCAGGAATTGGTGATAAGATTAATAAATATACATAAGAGAATAAATACTTGAATAAAATAATTAGGTAATTAAAGCACAAGAATGGCAGGACAGGCGATGTGTTATGGCTGTAGGATGTGGGAGCTCCTGGATACCAGTGTGACCCAGGGCAAATATGTCTGCAGTAAGTGTCTGTGGCTTGAGCAGCTTCGGCTCAGAGTCATTGAGCTGCAGACACTGCGACACAACAGGGAGGGGCAAGGTTATCTGGATGCCTTGTACCAAGAGGTAGTCACATCCATCAGGATAGGATCTTCTGAATTGGAAAGTGGTCAGGGACAGAAGGGTGTGACTGTTGCTGAGGCAAGTAAGGGGACCCAGAGGGCTGGAGTGTCAGCTTCTGCAATTGTCCAACAGGTTTGAGGTTCTTTCAGCTTGTTTGGGTGAGAATGGGAGCTGCAGGGTGGATGAGCTAACTGGCCATGACACTGTGGCACAAGAAGCCATTCAGGTGGGGGGAGCAAAAAAGAATGTAGTGGTAGTAGAGTACAATATAGTGAGGGGGATTGATACTGTTCTCTGTAGCAAGGAGCGAGAGTCCAGTGCCAGGGCTTGGGACATTTGCTTGTCTGGAGAGGAACCTGCTGGTGGAGGAGGGAGGAACCAGTCGTGGTGGTCCATGTATGTACCAATGACATAGGCAGGACAAAGGAGGAGGTTCTGCATAGTCAGTATGAGGAGCTAGGCACCAAATTAAGAAGCAGAACCTCAAAGGTCATAATCTCTAGATTATTACTTGAGCCACGTGCAAATTGGCATTGGACAAATCAGATTAGGGAGATGAATGCCTGGCTGAAAAACTGGTGTGGGAGAAGTGGGTTCCAGTTCATGGGGCACTGGCACCAGGACTGGGGAAAGTGGGATCTGTACTGTTGGGGCAGTCTACACCCGAACCGTGCTGGGGCTGGTGTCCTCGTGAGCCGCATAACTAGGGAAGTAGAGAAGGTTTAAACTAAGTGGGGGCAAGGGATCAAATTTGGGAAGATGTGGTAGATCAGCTTAGAGACAAGGCAAAAGAGAAAGGCATTATTATGGGAAATGAAAAACAGACTGTGCCAGGAAGGGATAGAGAGTACAAGCTTAACCTTAAATTAACAGATGAGTCTAGAGATTGTAAAAGGAATAAAAGGATAAAACTAAAGGCTCTGTATCTGAGCACACAAAGCATTCGAAACAAAACAGATGAACTGAGCATGCACATAGAAATAAATAAGTATGATTTGATGACCATTACAGAGACATGGCTGCAAGAGGACATGGATTGGGACCTGAATGTTAAAGGGTACAGGACATTTTGGAAGGACAGGAAGCTAGGAAAGGGTGGAGGGGTGGCTCTGTTTGATAATGATGGTATTAGCACAATAGAGAGGGATGACCTAAGTTCAAGAAACAAGGATATGGAAAAGGCTTGGGTAGTGGTGAGAAATGGAAAAGGCTTGGGTAGAGGTGAGAAATGGTAAAGGCAAGCTGTCACTTGTGGGAGTTGTGTACAGGCCCCCATGGTGGGGTGAGCATAAAGGAAGAAATAATGGGAGCTATCAGAAAGATATGTGATAATTGTGGGAGATTTTAATTTACCTGTAGATGGGAAAAGTCAGATGGGCAAAGGTAGCCTAGATGAGGAGTTCATAGAATATTTTTGGGATAGTTCCTTAGAACAACACATTCTGGACCCAACCAGAGAGCAGGTTATATTAGACCTGGTATTGATCTTGTAGTGAAGGCACCCCAAGGTAGCAGCGACTATAACATAATTGAATTTTACATTCAGTTTGAGGGAGAGAGGAGTGGGTCCGAGACCATGTTTTTAAACTTAAATAAGGGCAATTATGATGGTATGAAAACAGAGCTGGCTAAAGTGAATTGGCAAATTAGGTTAAGGGATAGGTCAATAGAGATGCATTGGCGGACATGTAAAGGGATATTTCAGAATACACAGAATAGATAACGAGTAAGAAAAAGTCCAAGGGTCGGACATACCATCCATTGTTAACTAGAAAGATTAAAGATAGTATCAAACTTAAAGAAAAATCATATAATTGTGCAAAGACAGGTGGAAGGTCAGAAGATTGGACAGAATATAAGGAATAGCAAAGGATGACTAAATGATTAATAAGGTGGGAAAAATTAGAGTATGAGAGAAAGCTAGCCAGAAATATAAAAACAAATAGTAAGAGTTTCTATAAATACTTAAAAAAAGTTAACAAAGTGAGCGTTGGTCCTATAGAAACTGAGAGAATTCTCAGAGAGAAATCTGGAGAATTGATAATGGAAAACAAGGAGATGGCAGATGAATTGAACAGATGTTTTGCATCAGCCTTCACTATAGAGGATACAAGTAACACGCCAGAAGCAGCTCTAAATCAGGAAATGGAAGGGAGGGAGGGAAGTCAGGAAAATTACAATTACCAGTGCTGAAAAAATTATTGGAGCTGTGGGCTTACAAATGCCCAGGTCCAGATGGACTTCATTCAATAAAAGCTCATGGTATAGGGGGTAACATATTGGCACGGATAGAAGATTGGTTGGCTAACAGGAAGCAGACAATAGGCATAAATGGGTATTTTTCAGGTTGGCAAGATCTAACCAATCACGGATCGGTGCTGGGACCTCAACTTTTTACAATTTATATGTTGACTTGGATGAAGGGATGGTTGCCAAATATGCTGATGAGACAAAGATAGGTACGAAAGTAATTGTGAAGAGGACGTAAAGAGGCTACAAAAAGATAGGTTAAGTGTGTGGGCAAAGATCTGTATAATGTGGGAAAATGTGAAATTGTACATTTTGGCAGGAGGAATAAAAGAGAGAAATACTATCTCAATGGTGAGAGATTGCAGAGCTATGAGATGCAGAGGGGTCTAGGTGCCTTAGTGCCTGAATCGCAAAAGGCTTGTATACAGGTACAGCAAATAATTAGGAAAGCTAATGGAATGTTATCATTTATTGTGAGGGGAATTGAATACAAAAGTAGGGAAGTTATGCTTCAAATAAATAGAGCACTCGTGAGACCACATCTAGAGTATTGTGTACAGCATTGGTCACTTTATTCAAGGAAGAATGTAAATGCTTTGGAAGTAGTCCAGAGAAGATTTGCCAGACTCATACCTGGAATAGGTGGATTGTCTTATGAGGAAAGGTTTGACAGGCTAGGCTTATATCCACTGGAGTTTAGAAGAGTAAAAGGCGACTTGATTGAAACTTTAAGATCTTGAGGGGTCTTGACAGGGTGGATGTGGAGAGGATGTTTCTTCTTCTGTGAGAATCTAGAACTCGGGGGTCACTGTTTAAAAATAAGGGGTTGCCCAATTAAAACTGAGATGAGGTGAAATTTTTTCTGAGGGCTGAGAGTCTTTGGAGCTTTCTTTCTGAAAAGGCGATGGAAGCAGAGCCTTTGAATATTTTTAAGGCAGAGATGGATAGATTCTTGGTAAACAAGGGGGTGATAGGTTATTGGCGGAAGGCGGGATGCAGATTTGAAGTTACTATCAGATCAGCCATGATTTTATTGAATGGCAGAGCAGGCTCAAAGGACTGAATGGCCTTCTGCTCCAAGATTGTATGTAATTCAGTTGCAGAAAAGAAGTTTGAAATAGAAAAAGATAAAAATGAACAAATTTGAACTTGAAAAAGTAAGAGCAAAACAAATGAAAATGCTTAGCCTTCAAATTGAATTCTAGAGAAGGGAGTTAACAAGGGGAGAAAGAGACAGCGTTTCAAAGAGAGAAAGAAGTCAGACAGTATGAACTGGCTAAAGAAAAGCTTAGGCTATGTCACTGTGGCAATTGCCTTGTTAAAGACAATTGCTAGTTAAACAGGTGATGGGCATTGATTATCCCCGTCTAAATAGAATAAAAAGATACAGCTGGGACACTTTGTGTGGAAGCTACTTGGAAGTCAGTAGCACTGAGGAGTTGTCTTGAAAATAAACCAGCTTGAACCAAAAGACCAGCCTGGATTAATTCTTCTAGCACAACCTCATATTGTGAGTAACATGGTAGCAGAGGATGAACTTCAAGCTTTGCTGATTGATTGCTCTATATGAAGATTTCTGTCTCAATCCTCTGAGGGAAAAGAAGTGTACTGTTGCTCACAATTTAAGTTACGGAATGGCGGAAGGATGCTGCAAAATTGCAAGCTTTGACTATCCACCAATTTTTTTTCTGACTCTGAACCTTATCAGCAATGGAAGGTTAAAGTTGAAATGTGGACCCAGGTTACTTCTATACCCCGGAAGAAGCAAGGTATGGCTTTAACATTATTACTACCAGCCAAAAGTAAGATAAGGAGTAAGGTATTTTCAGAATGGAAAATGGATGATTTGATCGTGTAGAGGGATTAAACCTTCTGTTACAATTTTTGGACAAGTTTTATAAAAAAGATGAGTTAGTGGAAGCCGATGGGCAATCTTTGATAGGTTTAGGAAATCAGATGATCAGTCCATTGAAGAATATATCATGGATTTTGATAAATGGTACAGGAGACTACAGAGATTTGAACTTGAAATTCCAGAATCGGTATTGGCATTTAATTTGCTGGACTGTGCTCGCATTTCCCACGTTAATAGTCTTTTAGTACTAACAGGTTCAGTTCTGGGGCAGAGAATCTCTCGTCAATCAAATGGCTGCTGCTCTTAAAAAAAAATTCTGGGGAAACAGTCACTCCTTGCAACTTTTTTTTTAGCAAATGCGAACAACTATGCTGTAAAAACAGGGATGGAAGATTCAATGGTGGCCGAATTTCGAGGTCGATCAAATGTTAGACAAAGATTCCGATACTAAGATATAGTTAATGATAAAAGGTCTGAAAATGGTCCTAACCCTAGCCAATTTGAGAGTCGGGACAAAAAGTGTGTCTGGGACAGTGACCGTAGGTGTTTAAACCCAATAAATGCCTGGGGAATGGTTAATCGGTGTTTTCGGTGTGATTCCCAGTATCATTGCATGATGAACTGTAAAGTACCTGGTTGAGCACTTGGTATGTCATAACATTCAAGGCTATGGGCCAAGTGCTGGTAAATGGGATTAGGTAGGTAGGTCAGGTGTTTCTCACGTGTCGGTGAGACTCAATGGGCCAAAGGGCCTCTTCTGCTCTGTCATTCTGAACTGCCCACAGCGAAGGAATCGCCTTTTTGAAGTGACCCATGAGACAGATTCATTGGAAAATGATGATGGTGACTGCCATGATGGAATTGTATTAATCACTGAGAGTTTGAATCCAGTGATGAGTATCTTGATAGATTCCTTCAACTGTGCAGTTCTGGACAGTGGTTGCACTTCTATGGTGTGTGGCTTGGACTGGCTTGACTGCTATCTGGAGTCTTTTGATGAGGCAGACTGGCAGAAGGTCAAGGCGTATGAAAGCTCTACCTGCTTCAGATTCGGCGATGACAATACATTAACATCCTCCAAGTTGGTGGTCCTCTCTTGTAAGATAGCAGGGATCAACTTGTTTATCGGTACCAATGTGGTTTCTTGTGAGATACTGCTAATGTTGAGTCGATCTGCGATGAAGAAGGTTCAGATGACGCTAGATATGAAGAATGAAAGAGCAGTCGTGTTTGAAAAAATGTGGATCTACATTTCACTCGGTCAGGCCATTACTGCTTGCCACTAAGGAAGCCAGAGATTTCTCATCAAAAAGTTCATGAAGTCTTGTTAACTGCTGAGAATAAAAATTTTGCACACAAAAAGATCATTTGGAAATTACATAGGCAGTTTGCACATCCAGCACTACAAACTGAAGACTCTACTTCGAGATGCAGGAATGGTCAATAAAGGATACGATGATCTTATTCTACAAATCACTGCTCAAGTGTGAAATTTGCCTTAAATATTGCAAGACACCACCACCTCCTGTTGTGAGCTTGCCATTAGCCAGTGGCAATGGACAAGGATGGGGGTATTTTTTTACTACACTTCATAGATATGGAAACCAGATTTAGTCTATCCACTGTGATACATAGTAAAGATAAAAGGACCATTGTCGATAAGGTCATGGAGAAATGGGCAGAAACAGGATTAGGAACACCAACGAAGTTCCTTACAGATAATGGTGGGGAATTCACCAGAGATGAATTTTGAGATATGTGCGAAAATTTAAACAACATAGTTATGCACACTGCAGCTGAGAGCCCGTTTAGTAATGGTCTTTGTGAAAGAAACCATGCGATAGTAAATGACATGTTACATAAAACATTAGCTGATCAATCAGATTGTAAGTTGCAAACGGCGCTAGCATGGGCGGTGCATGCAGAGAACTCTCTGAAAATGATTGGGGGGAGGGGTACAGTCCATACCAGTTGGTGTACGGAAGAAATCCGAAGTTTTGTGTTGTCAGATACTTCCCCCTGCTCTAGAAGGGACTAGAATTAGTTCCACCTTTTCCACTCACCTGAACGCTTTGCATGTAGGCAGAAAAACTTTCATTAAAGCTGAGGTTTTGGAGAATATTTGGCAGGCCCTACAGCACCGCATAAGGCCATCAGGAAAATAGTTTAGATAAGGATACATGGTATATTATAAAAGGGAAGGCCAGAAAGAGTGGAAAGGACCTGGCAAGATAATAGGGAGTGATGGGAAAGTAATAATTGTGCAACACGGCAGTCACACTGTTAGGGTGCATTCTTCGCTGTTAATTGGTACTGACTATACCTTTACAGGTTCTGAACAGGACATAGAACGCGAAGAGGCACCATGCACTTCACATATACACACACTGGGTAGTTATGAGGAGCAGATGATGGCAGATACAGGGTTGACTGACTATGAGCAAAGTAACACTGAGGCACAGGATAATGTTATTCGTCCAAAAGGGCAACTGCCCAAAGTAGGAACAAGGGTAACATATATGCCAGAAGGGACCAGTGTTTTGAGGGATGTCACCATCATAGGGAGAGCAGGAAAGGCCACTGGTAAATACAAACATTGGCTAAATGTGCAGGATGAAGCCCAGCTTATTGATTGGCAAACCAAGGTAAAGATGCGGAAACCCAGAAAGCATAGTATGAGTTCTGACAGTGGACCAGAAAGTGGTCGTGACCTTAGAAAACAATCACGGACTTGCGAACGGGGTTCTGCTCGCATGGGAGAAAGATCATATAATAGTATTCCAGAAAAGGCAAGGAATGTGAGTAGAGGTCGTAGCTTAACAAGGACTAGAGGGCAAGCTACAATTGTTGTAGAAGTCCTTATGACTGAGTAGTCCTTATTCTAGTAGCTGTTAATTAATTGGAAAATAAGTTGATAAAGGAAGCCAAATGGAAAGAGTTAGAAAGTCAGAAGGAATTTGGGGTATGTTCTGAAATACCTGACAGAAGATAGCCAGCTTTATCTCATCGATGGACCTGTACAGAAAAGGCACTCCCAGACGGCACGGATAAGGCCAAAGTGAGATTAGTAGCCCGAGGCTTTGAAGAGAGACTAGAAGATCAGGATGTCAGAGTGGACTCATCTACTGCAGGGAAAGTGTGTTTGAAGATTTTTTTAGCTATCTTGGTATCCTATCCCTGGAAATGCAAATCTATTAATATAAAGGTTGCGTTTTTACAGGAGGAGAAGTTTCAAAGTGAAGTTTTTTAGAAACCGCCCAAAGAAGCCAGGGATATAGAAGGAAAGCTATGGAAATTGAATTAGTGTCTTTATGGATTGAATGATGCGTCAAGAATTTGGTATTTTTCCGTGAGGTGTCTTCTGTTGAAAACAGGTTGCATTTAGTTAAAGGCAGACCTCACGATGTTCTTCTGGTACCATAAGGAGAAACTAGCTCGAATTATTATCATGCATGTTGATTTCCTGTGGGGAGTCTTTGTAGAATTTGAACAATGGGTAATCAAGAAGCTAAAGAAGGAATTCCAGACCGGAAGTAAGGCTTCAGGGGCCTTTAAATACATAGGCTTAGATACTAAGCAGAGCAAGTTAGGAGTGACATTGAATCAACAATCTTATCTAGAAAATGTTAATCATATCCCAATAACTCGTGGCAAATCCTCACAAAAAGCGGATCTTGCTACCAAGGAAGAAATGAAACAATTGAGAAGCTTGATTGGGCAATAGAACTGGTTGTGCACTCAGACTATGCCGGACGCTAGTTATGATGTGTTGGAGCTGAGTACCATGATGAAATATGCTACAGTTGAGCAAGTTCTGAGAGCAACTAAAACACTTTTTTAAAAAAAAAAATTAAATTCTGAGAGGTGTGTGCTCAAGTTTCCAGCCTTGGGTGATCCAGAAGATATGAGTTTGGTCATTTTTAGTGATACTTCGCTTTCCAATCTTCCAGCTAGGCACAGCAGGGTTTATCATATCCTTGGTTGGAAAGAATGATAAATGTTCCGCTGGATTAGGAGGCCAAGAAATTAGAAAGGGTAGTGAAAAGCACCTTAGCTGCTGAAACGCTAGCCTTGGTAGAAGCATTAGATATGGGGGTTTACTTATACAATATACCGACAGAAATATTATATAATGGGCAACGTGGGAAAAGTTTGCCCATAGAATGTTATGTTGATAACTGGTCTCTTTGGGACAATATTCATTCCACTAAACGTGTCACTGAGAAAAGGCTTAAAATAGACCTAGCTGACATAAAAGAAATATTAGAGAGAAGAGGGATCTCGAAGATAAAATGGGTTGACACATGTCACCAGCTATCAGACTGTTTCACGAAAAGAAGTGCCTGCTCTTAAGAAATTATTAAATGTGTGACATTTCCTTCTGTTTGTTTAAAAAAGATGTTTTAAAAGTTTTTTTTCAAAGTTTTAAAAAAGAGGGAAAGCTGTCAATGTGGCAGTCACCTTGTTAAAGACAATTGCTAATTAAACAGGTGACGGGCATTGATTATCCCCATCTAAATAGAATAAAAGCATATAGCTGGAACACTTTTTATGTAGAAGCTACTTGGAAGTCAGTAGCACTGAGGAGTTGTCTTGAAAATAAACCAGCGTGAACCAAAAGACCAGCCTGGATTGATTCTTCTACCACAACCTCTTATTGTGAGTAACAGGTTAGAGGGTGAAAAAGAGGCTAATAGTTCAGATGCTGAGTCGAGTCCCACTCCAAGTTTTGATTTAACAAAGAATCTTTGCCTAGTGCCTTAATACACTGAGGATGAAGTTGAGAGATATTTTGCCTTGTTTGAAATTGTGGCTACAAAGCCAGGGTGACTGAAGGACACATTGTCCCTTATTTTGCCGAGTATTTTAGTAGGGAAAGCAGTGGATGTCTATTCAAGTCTTTCGGAAGAGCAATCCTCAAATTATGAGAGAGTTTAAACTGTGGTCCTTAATGCTTATGAACTTGTCCCCAAAGTATGTTGATCAAAATTTCAGACTTTGAAGAAAAGACATGATCAAACATTTATAGGATTTGCCAGGGAGAAAGAAAAGTCATTTGACAGATGGCTTCGATCTGTGAAGTTAGAGGAGGCTTTTGAGAATGTGAGGGAAGTAACAATAATGGGAGAATGTAGAAACAGCATTCCAATAGTCATCAAGTCACACCTAGAATGGAGCAAGATTCCTAAAATAAGGGAAGTGGTGGTTCTGGCAGATGGGTAAATAGACAGCTAGGGGGATGTAGATCTCCATTTGCAAACCCACAGGGAAATTTGAACAAAATAGAAAATTTGGGAATGGAGCAGATTCTGGCTTGATGGAGAAGGGAGAAGCTATTCCATTCAATAAAAATGATTGTATAGAGGATAAAAATGACAAACCCATTTGCTTTTAATGCTGTAAGACTGGGCATGTAATAACAAATTGTTGGAAGCTGAAAGTTAAATTAGTGGCAGTACTATGGCTGCCTAAGGAGTCTTTGGAAAACACTGTACCAATAAAGGAAATAGGTGATAAAACAAGAGCAATAGTACAATTGCAAAGTGTTCCCTCAGAACCTTCTAGAGTGGTGGCTGTGGCCCAGGATATTCAAGGGGATTCTTCCCTGGATGTGTAAGGTTACTGGAGGTTTTAGAGGATTCCTCCCTGAGGGAGAAGTATTCCCATACCCCTCCAACAAAAAAGTAAACAAATTAATATTTTGAGACACTGAGGCAGTTTAGTTATTGGTAGCTGATGATATGATTTGTTTTCCAGATCATTTGATGAAAGAAAAGGTATTGCTAGAGGGTATTCATTGGAGATATGAACATGTTCCCTTGTATAAAGTTAATTTACAAAGTGACTTAGTAAATGAAGTACTGTGGAAATTGTTCCTAGTTTGCCGATTGAAGGGTTAGATTTTATACTGGGTAATGATTTGGCAGGTTTAAAAGTATTAGCTTCTCCAAGAGTTTTGAGAGAGCTGGTTGAGGTAAAAGAAACTGAGATCTTAAAGGAGAAGCACCCTGGATTGTTCCCAGATTGCATGGTAACTAGGGCCCAAGCTTGCAAGGCTAGACGGGATGAAGTGGAATGAATTGAGAGAGAGGATAATTCAGGTGTTTGGTTGGATAGGACTTTTTTCATGAATTTGAATGAGGTTAAAGACCCTGAAAATAGCAAGGCTGAATTATTTAGCCAAGCTTCCTTGATTGAAGCCCAACAGGCTGGATCCTGGTTTGCGGGCATTGTCTCAGATGGCATATTCTGAGGAGGAATCAGGAAGGGTCCCTGAATTCCAATACCTAAAAAGATGACTCATTAATGAGAAAGTGGAGACTTCCTCAGAGACCAGCAGATGAAGAGAAGGCAGTAGTCCATCAAATTGTCCCTTCTGGTTACTGTTGGGAAATTTTTAGGATTACCCATGAGATTCTGAGGCAAGTCATTTAGGAATAAGAAAGGCTCCGGAATAAAATAATGAAGCGCTTTTATTGGCCAGGATTGCATGGAGATGTGGTTTAATTCTGCAAGACATGTCACACTCGTCAAATCATTGGGGAAAGCTGAGCTATCAGTTAAACCAGCTCTATTGATTCCAATATCTGCTTTTGATGAACTATTTAGCAGGGTTCTTGTGGATTGTGTGTGACCCCTACCCAAAACCAAAACGGCACCAATATATTTTAACCATTATGATTTGTCTATCTGATTCCCAGAGCCAATACCCTTAAGAAAAATCACTGCAAAGGTGGTATTCGAAGGGTTAAATCAGTTTTTCACCAGATAGGAGTTACCCAGAGAAGTTCAGTCTGATCAGTGATCAAATTTATGTCATTTGTATTCTAGGAGTCAGTGAGTGTATAGCTTAGAAGTAAAGCAGATTGAATCATCTGCATGCTACCCACGGTCGTGGGCCATTGGAAAGATGCCATCAAATCTTAAAAACTATGATTTGAGGTTTTTTTTGAATAACTCATGGACTGGGATAAGGGGATTTCATTTTTATTATTTGCCATTTAGAGGTGCATCTAATGAGTCAACTTATTTCAGTACCTTTGAGTTGGTCTATGGACATGATAAAAGGACGGCTTAAATTCATTAAGGAGAAAATTATGGCCCAGGAAGAAGAAATTACTCTTAGACTACTTGCCCAAGTTTCGAAAAAGACTGTCAAAAGCATAAGCATTAGCTTGGGAACATCTTAAGATTTCCCAACCAGTAATGAAAAACTGAGTGGGTGATAGGTGAAACTCGAACTTTTAAACCTGGGCATAAAGTACTGGTTCTCTTCCCTTTGCCGAGTGAAGTGCTGAAGGCCAGGTTTAGTGGACCTGATTATGTTAAAAAATGATGAATTGAGACAAATATGTAATTATCACTCTGGACAGAAGGAAACATCAATAATTGTGTCTAAAAAAGTAACTTGAAACTATTATGACAGGAAGGCTAGTCAACCAGTGAGTGCGCTCCATGTTGTCGAGAAGGAAAATAGTGATTTATGTGTGTATGTATGTATATATAGTTAAGGGTTCAAATGATGAGACAGAGATTGAAAGTTCTCAGATCAAACCCCCCCCCAAAAAAAATAAAATTAGCTGATGCAGAGCTGTTTAAAAAAAATTTGGATAGAAGATTATACCATCTTCTTGAGAGGTCTCAGGGGGACGTAGCCAAGCTGCTTAAAAAATATAAGTAATTGTGTATTGATAGACTAGTACAAATGTCTTTACCTATGCATGACATTGATGTGGGAAATGCTGCACCCTTCAGGAAAAAACCCTTAACGACTGACTTGTGAAAAATTGGCTCAAGTAAGACAGGAAATTAAGTATGTTGCGCAGTTAGCTGGAGTCCCCCCGTTGCACTGATACCAAAATTTGATGGATCTCTAAGGTTCTGCATTGATTACAGGAAAATTAACGCTGTAACAAAAAGTGACTCTTATCCAATTCCCTGACTTCAGGATTGCATTGACAGATTTGGAAATGTGGACTTTGTTAGCAAGATCAATTTGCTAAAGGCTATCAGCAAGTTCCACCAACAGATCAAGCCAAAGGAATCTCTGTTTTCGTGACCCCAAATGGCCTCTACCAATGTAAGGTTATGCCATTTGGAATGAAGAACGCACCTTTCAAAGACTGATTAAAGCAACTAATTGCTGGATTACGCAATATAATCTGTTGGTCTACAGTTACACATGGGAAGAACATGTGGAGCACTAAGTGCACTATTTGATAAAGTACAAAAAGCTGATTTGGTGATTACATTTGGCGACACGTGAGCTTGCCAAGGCCAAAGTCACCTATTTTGGACATGTCGTGGGGTAAGGTTGAGTCTTGCCCAAAGAAGCTAAAGTTAAAGCAGTTATGGACTTTCCTACCCCTAAAACAAAATAGGAAATACTTGGCTTCTCGGAATGTGTGGGTTCTACCGGAAGTTTATCCCAAATTTCAGTTTGGTAGTTGCTCCATTAACAAACATATTGAAGAAAAATATAAAATTTAACCTGGCAGAGTCTTGTTAGACTGCCTTTGAGAAGTTAAAGGCTGTGTTAGTAAATTAACCTGTTTTGGCTGCTCTGAATTTCGATATTCCACTCAAATAGCTATTGATGCCAATGATTTAGGTGTAGGAGCAGTGTTGCTACAAGAGGATGACGTTGATACAGGGCATTCAGTCAGTTACTCCTCAAGAAAACTTTATACATTTCAACAAAAATACTATACAATTGAGAAGGAAATGTTAAGTCTTGTCTTGACTCCTCAACGATTCGAAATATATGTTTTGAATAATGGAGAGACATTAATTTACACTTGTCATAATTCATTAGTGTTTCTGGAAATGTTTGGCATGAAGAACCTTTGGTTGTTTAGCTGGAGTTTGATGCTGCAGCCGTTTGTCCTAAAAATTGAGCATGCTGCTGGGAAAAAATACAAGCAATTGCTGATGCTCTGTTCAGAGTTTAAGGAAAAGATGTAGGAGAAGGCGGGCTCAGTTCTGATAATGCCATGATTTTTAATCCTGCTAATCCTGTTTGTCACATTTACTTTTGCTTTTAGTGAAGTTCTTATAACTTTGTATATACGATTTGTGTTAAATAACATTATATAGTATGTAATAAACTGTTAAATCATTTATGATAAGAACTTCTTGTATTTCAAAGCTCCCGTTTCCCAAGGGTAAAGCATGAGGGAATCTGTGTTTTGAATTTTGTATTTCTTGAGGCAGACCTTAACTGGAGACAGAAAAGGGAAACAGATCCTCCCAGTTTCTAAAGAGACAAAAACAAACAGATTTTCAAACCAAAACTCCTGGGCGGATTGAACCTAATTAAAAGATAAAAGAGGACAGATCAGTTCAAGCTGAGCAGCAGCAATTGAGTCCATTGGTGCAGAACAGGCAAGTTTAAGAAGGCAGTGTTCCAGTTCCAGAAGCTGAAGTTTTGGTTTCTGTTAATTGAAGATAACATCGGTGGATCTACCCTATCCAGACACAATGGAGCAGGTTTGGCAGATGTGTGCCATTTTTGAAGACTGTGCCTTTGAACTCTGGTTGGTTCTGGGTTGCTATCAATTTGGGATCAGATTAGCTTTTAGAAGAAGAGAAGTTGAAATTGTGAGGCAGATGAGCTAAAATTGTTTGTGAAGAAGACATTTTTGAAGGACTTTGTGTCATCACCAAAATCTGAGTGGCCTGCTAAGCCAATTTATAAGATCAACCTTAGTTGTGCTTGCCATTTAATATGCAATTTATAGGGCAGAGTTTTGGGTGGGTGGGCTGGTGTGGGAGCGACCGGGAAATGGCCCTTTGCCCCTGACAGCAATTTCACGCTGGCTGGCCAGTTAAGGGCCAGTTGGCCAGCCAGCATGAAAGGTGCACTGAGAAACTCAGTGCAGCTGGGGTGGGGACGGGAGGAGGGCTGGGGACGGGAGGAGGGCGAGCGCAAAAGTCTGCGCATGCGCGAGGTGAGCACGCACTGAAGGCTCCCAAATAAAGGTTTTAAAAATCGGGAAAAGATGCCTCCACATAGGACTCACTCACATGAACAGAAACATTATAATAATTATGTCAAACATTTTTTTTCAATTGATGTCGGAAATGTCATCCTGCCCGTGGATGAAGTTTCCTTAAAATCTAAAGGCCACCTGGCCAATTTGCCTGCCTGCCAACTGTGAAGTTGGACTGGCAGTGAAAAATAGCACTTAATACTTTAATGGCCTTAATAGGCCTCTTAATTGTTGGCAGGCGCATTTCTGACTCTTGCACTCACCCACTTACCGAAATATCGCGCGAGTGTGCGCTGGTGTTTGGTTTTGTGGCGTAGCTTATATTCCTATAACTTTTTGAGCTGAAATTTTCTTTTGTGAATTACTCACCTATTGGAAGTATGAGCATTATGTTTAGTTGTCTGTTTCACTGACAGCAACTGCACTAAACTTTGGCAGTGTTGCAGGCATGTTTATCTTCAAAATGATTGTGTCTGGAAGAAGTTAACAGGAAAAGATTTTTTCTTCATGCAGGCCCAATCAGGAAGTTGAAATATGTGGAAAGCCCTAAGGTGCCAGGAGATGATGTAATTGCCTCGGCATTGACAAAGTTGGCACAGAAAACAGACCCTTCCCAATTAGCACAAAATGGTGAGTTTCTTGTTTCTGTTTTTTTAAATAGTCTTAAGAGTAAATGATTGAAGCTGCTGTAGCTAAAAGTTCCCTAAAGTGGAAAGAAGATCTGTTAGTGCATTAGAAGGCCTTCAGCATTCTGTGCAGTTTTGGCGAGGGGAAGTTCCCACAAAGTTTATTTAAAATCATTAGGTAGCCTGGAATGTACTTGATTTTGTGCAGTTAATTCTGTTATTTCATTCCTTTATTAAGGAGCTGCACATAATGGAAACATGGATCACAGAATTTGACCAATAATGTTGTAGCCCTTTCTCTGACACATGTTCCCTTCAAGCCCAGTTTGTTTGCTAAGAGAGTGAAATCAAAGAATTGCCTCTTAGGATGCCCAATGAAGATGATATTTCACTTCCAGTGGGCATGCTTTACGTATTTGCAAGAGGACTATCCAAGTATCGTACTGTGCTTGGATTATATCTCATTGCTTGATGGTTTGTAATTATTTATTTTGAATATTAAGCTTGGTATACATTTTTATGGAACAAAATAGCTATTCTCTTAGATCTTTTAAGGGACTCAGATAGGCGCTTCTGTGGTCGTGAAAGAGACACCAGTATGTTGCCTCCCTGGTGCCAGGGTCTGGGATGTCTCTGATCGGGTACCGGACATTCTGAAGGGGGAGGGAGAACAGCCAGAGGTTGTGGTACACATTGGTATTAACGACATAGGCAGGAAGAGTGACGAGGTCCTGCAGTGGGAGTTCAGGGAGTTAGGCAGAAAGTTTAAAAAACAGGACCTTTAGGGTTGTAATCTCAGGATTACTTCCTGTGCCACTTGCCAGTGAGGCTAGAAATAGGAAGATAGTGCGGCTGAACAGATGGTGTAGGAGGGAGGGTTTCCGATATCTGGATCAGTGGGATCTCTTCCGGGGCAGGTGGGACCTGTACAAGAAGGACAGGTTGCATCTAAACTGGAGGGGCACCAATATCCTGGCTGCGAGGTTTGCTAGTGTCACTTGGGAGGGTTTAAACTAGTATGGCAGGGGGGTGGGAACCAGAGCAATAGGTCAGCAGGTGAAATAAATGACTGGGAACCAGTGAATATGGCCAGTAGGACAAAGAGGAAGGGCAGGCAGGGAGAAATTACTGAACACTGGATCTGAAATGCATTTGTTTCAATGCGAAAAGTGTAACAGGCAAGGCAGATGAGCTTGGATTAGTACTTGGGACTATAATGTTATTGTTATTACAGAGACTTGGTTGAAGGATGGACAGGATTGGCAGATAAATGAACCAGGATTTAGATGGATCAGGTAGGATAGAGAGGGTAGCAGCAGAAGGGTGCTTTTCTGAATGGAGAGCTGTGACTAGTGGAGTTCCGCAGGGATCAGTGCTGGGACCTTTGCTGTTTGTAGTATACATAAATGATTTGGAGGAAAATGTAACAGGGCTAATTAGTAAGTTTGCAGACGACACTAAGGTTGGAGGAGTTGCAGATAGTGAAGAAGATTGTCAAAGGATACAACGGGATATGGATCGGTTGGAGACTTGGGCGGAGAAATGGCAGATGGAGTTTAATCCGGACAAATGAGAGGTAATGCATTTTGGAAGGTCTAATAGAACCAGGAATTATACAGTAAATGGCAGAACCCTTAAGTGCATTGACGGGCAGAGGGATCTGGGTGTACAGGTCCACAGGTCACTGAAAGTGGCAACGCAGGTGGATAAGGTAGTCAGGAAGGCATATGGCATGCTTGCCTTCATTGGCAGGTGTATTGAGTATAAAAGCTGGGAAGTCATGCTGCAGTTGTATAGAATCTTGGTTAGGCCACACTTGGAATATTGCGTGCAATTCTGGTCGTCACATTACCAGAAGGATATGGAGGTGTTGGAGAGGGTGCAGAGGAGGTTTACCAGGATGCTCCCTGGTCTGGAGGTTATTAACTATGAGGAGAGTTTGGAGAAACTCGGATTGTTCTCACTAGAGCGACGGAGATTGAGGGGTGACTTGATAAAAGTTTACAAAATTATGAGTGGCGTGGACAGAATAGATAGTCAGAAGCTTTTTCCCAGGGTGGGAGAGTCGATTACTAGGGGACATAGATTTAAGGTGAGAGGAGAAAACTATAGAGGAGATGTGCGGGGCAAGTTTTTTACGCAGAGGGTAGTGTGTGTCTGGAATTCGCTGCCAGAGGAGGTGGTGGAAGCAGGGACGATAGTGGTGTTTAAGAGGCAGCTTGACAAATATATGTATAGGATGGGAATAGAGGGATAGGGACCCCGGAAGTGCAAAATGTTTTCGTTGACGGGCAATATGATCAGCGCAGGCTTGGAGGGTCGAAGGGCCTGTTCCTGTGCTGTACTTTTCTTTGTTCTTTGTTCTCTTTGTAGTTGAAAACTACAAATGGTTGAATTGGTTTGCTTATGAAATCTTATAGCTGGCCCTTGTAAACCAAAAATATTGCATGATATCGAGAAATATGCCAATCATTTTTCTTTTACATAGAGCCATGTTCTTTCAAGATTACTACCTCTGATGTATTTATCACTGATAATATCTGCAAACATTTATTCCAACCCCCGATCTGTTGCTCACCAAGCAGTTTTATTTTCCTGTCTGAACGCTAATTTATAATAACAATATATTGCTTTTGGTATCAGTCCACATGTAGTTTAATCATGAGCCCTTAGCCAGAAGATCTAACAAGAATCCATTGATGGTAAACAATTATTTTATGATATTGAAGCTGAAGCAACCTCCACCATTATTGTGACTATATTGATCCTAATGTTATTCGCCTGCTACACTTGTTAGATGAGTTACCTGAATCTGTGTTGGTTGTTTATAACTCTTGGCTGGGATAATTTTTCTTCATCAGTATTTCAAAGAGTTCAAAGCTTGTTAATCTTGCTCATCGTTGACTATACCTGTACTAATTTGTTAATGGAAAGTGCTGTTGAAACCCTGTATTCTATATAACTCTTTTGTACCCTGGAGCAATGTACGCTTCAGTAGAACATGGCAAAGAACCATGAGCTTCTCATTTATGCTTCTACGCTAGTGCTGTTCAGAATTCAGCCATCTTTACCCAGGTTCTCTCTAGCTAAATTTCTCATGTTGCTCTATGTCTGAAATAGCCGATATGCTTAAACAGGAAATATATTGTAATTGCACCATATCAAGGTGTGAACTACTCACTTGAACAAAAAAGCAACAGGCATAACATATTCCATGATAACTGTGTGATTGGCGATAATGGCAATGATAAATGATTTGCACTATTTTTTGGATTATATGATTGCCTGATTTAAATGAGTGATTAGTGATAATGACTGTATTCTTGAAACTTGGTGCAGTAATTTGTCAAAATGGCATCTTGCACTCATAATGTAATTATTCCATCAGAACATAGTTTTTATTTCTACCACTTAATCCTGAAAAAGAGCAGCATGGTGGTATAAATGAATAAAATTTATATTATTTGCACATTTAACCTTTGCGTTAGTAAAAATCATTCTTAGAAATAGTTTTTGTACTTGGATTTTTATGGTGACCCCTTTTACCCTTCTGCTTCAATGTAAGGTGCAAAGGGCACCTGTGTTTCCATACAATTGTAAAAGTATGATTTTATAATTGGTCCAATTATATCTCACTTCCTAATTTTACGCTCAAAACCTTACAATTCATCTGCACTGTCCGTGTGCAATGCTGCAATAAATGATTTATTAAAGTTTGTTTATGGGTCACATGTACCATGAAAATATCCCTGTGGAAGTTATCGTTATCTTGTGAAGGTGTTTGTGACTCTTTCCCTGTGATGCTGCTTTGGGGCAGGTGCTTTCAGGATTTCCAAGTCTGATCTTATCATAGTTGTGTAATGATTTCCTGCAGCACTACTAAGTGGTGATGCATATCTTTTTCTCCCACATCATTCAAAATGTTTTCTGGAGGAAAAAAAAAATCAGTTTTTTCTTGAAGTACAACTGCAAATATTTAAAGTAAGGTCATAAGCAATGTTTAAAAAAAATACATATTTTGCAGAAACAGTGTAGAGTAATTGAATGACAGTAGCATAAACCAAGGTTGACAAGAGTAGCTGCAAGCAAAATTTGAGGTCAGCAGAGCAGTAGACTTGAAAACTTCCAGTTAGCAATTAGAAAAAGGGAGGAAATTGCAGGGTTAGTAGCCGGGTTACTCCTTTAGTGATTCGCTCACTTGTTGCTCAATGTGTATATGTTTCTTGCTCTGTGCTTTAACTTCTGTGCATGGCTCAGCTTTACAATTCAGAATGTGTTGGTGTGTCTCATACCTGTGAGCATTTTTGTCTTTTTCTGTGCATCTCTCAACTTCTGTTCTCCCTCTACCTGTTCACTTCAGTGTGTCTGCCTCCTTCGCTCCGTTGTTGCAAAAAATGTCTGATTGCATGATTCCTATGTCTTAACGCGTATAACTTTTAGGTTGGGGATTGAAATTTTTAAGTGTAAGATAAATGAAAATCCCCAGTGAGAAGCTGGTAAATAAACCTAAATTAATTGCAAATCAAAGGATGGCCTGTGCTTATTTAATAAGATCAGAGTAGGAAGTGGGGAACATTAAACAATGGTGGCTCTTTTGAATTTCTTGGTGGAGATGAGATGTATATAGTTATCTTCATACGCAGTTTAAATTATTCATTTGTTTTCCCAGAACAAATGGGAGGTTTGAGAATAGAAGATATTTATTTTAACTCTCTTTCTGGGACATCCCAGTTGTGCCAAATTGCCATGGGGATAAATTGCAGGGTGTTTGTATTTTGTTTTTGGTTTAGCTGTGTAATTTATCACAGAAACGGAATTAGAGCCTGGAAGCAGCTTTTGAGATGAGCAGAGAGAGGGAATCTGCCAGAAGCTGTAGACCAGTAGCAGTGAGCTATCAGAAACCGAGGGTGTTTTCTGATTTTGGAGTCACTGAACAAGAAAACATTGAGACCCGTGCTTGAGCTGGGCTATCCATAAACATGAGGTGCTCAAGGAAATTTGGAGGGTCGCCTAGCCGGATGCTGATTGAAGGACTTCAAGAAATCTCATACCTCGGAGAATAGCAGGAACACTGATGAGAATCAAAGTGAAGTCCTGAGAGCTGTGGCACACCTCGGTTTGGTCCGAGGAAAAGTGAAGAAACCGCAAGAACCCTGTAAAGTATAGGGGTAATCTTGAGGTGGTTGGGGGTGGGGGAATGGAAGTAAATTTAGGACAAAGTATCCTGTTGAGATTTTGGGGTTTGAAGAATAAGTGTTTATGAAATAGTGTTAGTTTTTGCTTTGTTTAACTCTTGTACAGTAAAGCTTTTTGTTTAAAATGTTAAATCTTGTGGTGTAATTCTTCAGTTAATTTTAGTTCAGATTTCTTTTTAAAGGTTACTGGCCTCCCTCAAGATCAAAAGTGTATCCAGCCCTTCTGATCTTTTCTGTCTCTCTCCCCCTCACCACCCCCACCTCTTCCCTAATCCCCAACCTTCTGATTTTCTTAGTTTCTTTTACTTTAATGTCATTGCCCCATGTTTGTCCAGTATTCCTAACCTGGGCATCTAGCCTGGTGCAGGTTTTAGAATCATAGAGTGGTTACAGCACAGAAGGAGGGCATTCAGACCATTCTGTCCATACCAGCTCTCTGCAAGAGCAATTCACCTAGGCCTACTCCCTTGCCTTTCCCCTGCAGCTCTGCAATTTTTATTTCTTCAGATAATTGTCCATTCCCTCTTGGAGGCCATGACTAAAGCTGCCTCCACCACCCTCTCAGGCAGTGCATTCCAGATCTCAACCACTTAGTGCATAAAGGTTTATCCCATGTCGCCATTGCTCATTTTACCAGTCACCTTTAAATCAATACCCTTTGTTCTCGATCCTTCCAACAATAGGAACAATTTCTCCGTGTACTCTGGAGACCCTTCATGATTTTGAACACCGCTATCAAATCTCCTAATCATCTCTCCAATGACAATGCCTCAGCTTCTTCAATCTATTCATGTAACTGATGCTCCTTATCCCTTGTTACGTCCTGTCAACCAAGAAAAGACCATTTATAGCTACCCTCTATTTCCTGTTAGCCAACCAATCTTCTATCCATGCCAATATATTACCCCCTACACCATGAGCTTTTATTTTCTGCAATAACCTCTGATGGTGGCACCTTATCAAATGCCTCCTGAAAATCTAAGTACAGTACACCCACCTTTATCCACAGCACATGTAACCCCTTCAAAGAGCTCCCATAAATTGGTTAAACATGATTTTCCCTTTTACAGAACAATGCTGACTCTGCCTGATTGCCGTAAACTTTTTTTCTAAGTGCCTGGATATAACACTTTTAATAATAGCTTCTAACATTTTCCCTCTGATAGTTTTAAGCTAACTGGCCTGTAGTTTCCTGCTTTCTGTCTCCCTCCCTTTTTGAATAAAGGAGTTGCATTTGCTATTTTCCAATTGAATGGAACCTTCCCCGAATCTAGGGAACTCTGGAACATTAAAACCAACCCATCAACTATTCCATTAGCCACTTCTTTCAAGACCCTAAGATTATGTCCATCAGTACCCAGGGATTTGTCAGTCCACAGCTCCAACAGTTACTCAATACCACTTCTCTGGTGTTTGTAATTTTCCTGAGTTCATCCCTCCCTTCCATTACAGCTATTTCTGGGATGTTACTTGTATACTCTATAGTGAAGACTGATGCAAAATATCTGTTCAATTCATCTGCCATTTCTTTGTTTTCCATTATCAATTCCCCAGACTTACTTTCTATAGGACCAACACTCACTTTGTGAGCTATTTTCTTATTTAAATATCTATGGAAACTTTTACTATCTGTCCCTTCCTTACTGTCCCTTTTATTCCATGAGGTCTAACTTTACTGATAGGCCTGTTATGTGACACTTTATCAAATGCCTTTTGGAAGTCCATGCACCACATCAACCCATCACCTCATCAGCCGTTTCTATTACCTCAACGAAACAGTCAAAGTGGTTGAACATGATTTGATCTTAACAAATCCATGCTGACTTTCCTTAATTAATCCACATTTGTCCAAGTGACTGCTAATTTTGGTTTGAAGTATCTTTCTAAAAGCTTTCCCACCACCGATGTTAAATTGACTGCTTGTAGCTACTGGGTTTATCCTTACAGCCTTTTTTGAAGAAGGATGTAATATTTGAAATTCTCCTGTCTTCTGATACCACTTCTGTATCCAGGAAGTATTATGGTCAGTGCCTTCGCAGTTTGCACCCTTCCTTCACTCCATATTCTTGGATGCATCTCATTCAGTCCAGGTCACTTTAAGTATAGCCAGACTATCTGACGCCTCCTTTTTATCAATTTTTAACCCATCCAGTGCCTCAGCCACCTCCTCTTTCACTATGACTTGGGCAGCATCTTCCTGGGTAGCGATAGATGCAAAGTTCCATATTTAGTACCTCAGCCATGTCCCTTGTCTCTGTATAAATTTCCTTTAAGGTCCTTCATTGGCACCTTTAACCACCTTTTTACTATTTATATGCCCAGGGAGTTATGGATTTGTTTGCCCTACCTTTCCCCGTTGTGGGACTGTACCTAATGATTTTCTCTTGAAAGGCAGCCAGCCCATTGTCCCTTTACAGTTTTGCCTGTGAATGTTTGGTTCCACTTTATCTGGGCCAGACGCCATGGAAGCTGACCCTATCCCAACTAATTATTTTTACTTTGGAATCCTCTGTGTCCTTTTCCATAACTAGCCAAAACCTTATGATTCTATGATCACTGTCCCCTAAAGTGTCCCTTTCCTGACATTTGATTCACTTGACCCACCTCATACCCCAGAACCAGATCCAGTAATGCCTCCTGCCTAGTTGAACTGGAAACATACTGATGCAGAAAATTCTCCTGAACATATCCTAGAAACTCTTGCTTCTACCTTCCCTTTACAGTTTTACTATCCCAGTCCATATTAGAATAATTCAAGATTCCCATTATAACTACTCTCTAATTCTTGCACCTCTCTATAATTTCCTTGCAAATTTGTTCCTCTATGTCCTTTCCACCAGTTGGTAGCCTATGGAATGCACCCAGTATTGTAATGGAACTTAAACTGTTTCTTGGCTGTAACCAAATAGACTCTGTTGATCCCCCTAGGACATCCTCTCTCTGCAGAACACGTCATGTTCTCCTTAATCAATGCTATTGTCCCTCTTCCTTTCTTTCCTTCCCTATCTTTCCTGAACACCTTGTATCCAGGAATAGTTAGTACCCAGTCCTACCTTTTTTTGAGCTAGGTCTGTTATTGGAACACGGCTATCTGTGCTTGTAGCTCACAAACCTTCTTTAAAACTCTCTGCACCTTCACGTATGTGCCAGAAACCTAATTTAGACCTTACTACATTTCCTCTTACTCTGACGCCACCTATCCTTACTATTGCCTACTCTTGTGCCATCTGTCTTTACCAGTTCTCCATGTATCTCGCTTTTCCCCTCTCATATTATCTCCTGATTACCACATTTAAGTCATCCCGATTGGCACTAGCAAATTGCCCTGCAAAGACATTGGTCTGGACTCTGTTTATGTGCAATCCATCCGGTCTTTACTTGTCCCATCTCCTGCAGAGCCAGTTCCAATACCTCCCCCAAATCACTTACAAATATTTTGAACATTACTTAGGAGCAAAGGAACATAGGAGCAGGAGTGGACCATCCAGCCCCTTCATGAGGTTTAGTCATTTCTAGAAGACTGCTATGTAGAACCTTATCAAGTGCTCTTTCTAAATACTACGTTCCTCAGATTTTTAGTAACTTCTGACTTGTTAACCCCTAATTTTACCTTACATGTCACAATTTTTGGGTGAATATTGAAAGCAACCTTGAATTGATCTTGGCAATTTTGCAGCAATCACTACAGGTCCAGGACTTGAGACTTTGACATTGGATTTATTACTACTTGAAAATGAAATCTATGGACAATGTCATTTCTACACTTGATGAACCATTGAACTTGTTCCTACAATTTTCTGACAGTGTCAATAGCATAGGGAAAGAGTAAACTGGTGCTGAAATGAGATTGGTAACCTAGAAACAATCATGTGCTTGGTAATAATTGGCTAGTGGATGTAGTTGATATTAATGTGAAAATACTAATTGTTGCAGAACATTGATGTTAAAATTGTGAACAGGGCCTTCTTATATTTTGGAATATTAAGCTTTTCTACAAAGTAAGCATACTGTTTTAAACCTGCATTTATCTGAATGAACAGTAGGAAATAGAACAGAAATTGTATTATATGCAGAATTTCAAAGATAAATGCATCAGAAAGCTAGGGCGCAATTAATTTTATATCATGAATTTGTAGTAAATCAGCATTATAAAGTAAGATGAAAATATATTTTAGTAACCTACAACCAGAATTCTGTAACAGACCTGCTAAGTAACTAAGAACCTATAATTAAGGCGGTAGTAAACTGAATAACTGATTATTTCTCTTCCAGAGCCACAGAAGAGTAATGAGCGAAGCTCCTCCCCTGCTGCTCAGGAACTGATGACTAGATTAGGGTTTCTGTTAGGAGAAGGGATTCCAAGTTCTGCTCGTTTACCTGTGGAAGAGAAGAATGAAAAATTGGTATGATTATCATATTGAAAAGAATCAACATACTTTTTGTTTTTGAACATGAAGGATGCTGCTTGATATATAATTTGGCATTTTGACACTGTTCAGCTGAAATAATTCAGTTTTTACACAAGTTACGAAAAGCTGTTGAACAGTTCAGGTAGATTGTAATCAAAAGAAGTCTTTTTGGTAGAAATTTAGTACTTCAGATATTGCTTGATATTGGATGTTTATTCGATGTTCAGTTGGAAACATTTTAAAATTACACTGTTACTAAATCAGTGTTTAATTAAGTTAATTGCTACTGAGAACTTCTTGCATGTGTTAGTTTGCCTTTCTATTTCATTGCTCTCCTCCATCCTACTCACCTTTTCAATTCCCCATGGTTCTCCCAAACTCTTCTCCTCCCCATGCATTCTCTTCTTTCTCCCCCTCTCACCCATATGCCCTGTCCCTCTTTTCTATGGCACTCCACTCTGCTCTCTCTTCACCTCCACCCAGGTGCAGTCTATCTTTTGCCCTCTAGCCCTGCTTGACGTGAGCTTGACTTCACCTGCACAATGCTGGACTCGATTGATTAGTTATCAAATAATTATTCTGCAAATATTTTATTTCTAGAACTAATTGTTTTATTTTATGTCTTTCAGTTTTCAGCTGCTATTCAGGGAATCAGTCCATGTTCAACACTCACAAGCAGTACTGCATCTCCAGGCACTGACAGCCCATGCTCAACCCTAAACAGCTGCATCAGCAAACCACCACAAAAAAAACCCAGTCCCTGTGGAACTATTACTAGCTTAAGCTCCACACTGGAAAGCAAGGACAGTGGCATTATAGGTAAGAGATTTGGGTTTCTGAAAATATGTAATGCCCGCGCACCCTGTGTTCAACCTTTGATTATCACTTTGTTACTTGAAGGCGCATCAGTTATCCTCAAAAACCCAATTTGTAAGAATTATTGTATAAATCACTTCTGTTTGAATGGTGTACACCAAAACAGTAATTGTATTATTTAATTATATACAATTATTTTGAAGTTGATACTTTTGAGTTGATAAGAATGACTTAAGATCATGGTTTTACTTTTAAGTTGACTTCTGTTTCATTTTGATCTGATGGCGTAGGCAAACATAGATTCATGAGTCGCCACTGCCAAAACTGTCAGCAAACATGCAAAGATGGAAACAATAGTGGTGGTATCTCTCACGTATTTGTTCCACCCATCGTTAGTTGAATTTAATGTTGAAATTAACTTAATGTGATAACAGTTAACTTTTAGTATTCTAACAATTAATTGGGCATGTACGAAAGCTAAAAAAGTTCATCCCTGTGATTGTACCTTGGAGGCATCTGTGATTGTACCTTGGCGTATCACAAAATAAAATTATTTCTGCAATATTTGATATTACTGTGGCTGAAATTTGGTAATGTTGAAGTTAACATCTTAGCTGAAAGTCAGTATTGTGTATGGGTAGGTATTAAGAGTTTTATGACTGGAATATGAAACGATTTAATATGCATTGTGTTATTCTGCTAAACTTTCTAGGTAGGTAAAAACTGGTCAGTCCCCTTTTTAAGCCTACCAATCCAAATGAGTATATTGTTCTGTCAGTGTTGCAGTATGTTTGCAACTTGTGTTTCTTCCTACCTGACATCATTCATTCCCATTTTTTGACACGGTTCCGTTCCCAGTTGCTTTA
The DNA here is from genome assembly GCF_017639515.1 of Carcharodon carcharias. Lineage (NCBI taxonomy): Eukaryota > Metazoa > Chordata > Chondrichthyes > Lamniformes > Lamnidae > Carcharodon > Carcharodon carcharias. The sequence continues at coordinate 66,336,691 of NC_054478.1, read as the reverse complement.
ACAATCTGCTCTCCAACTCACTTCCTTCTGCTTCCAAAGTTCAGAAACATAGTAACATCTTCATTTTAAACAGCACTGTTGTAATTTATTTTGCAAGCTATGAATGCATGTAGCAGCCTACCAACCTAGACTCTACTTGTTTAGCTTTTGCTGCTGCGAACCCCCCTCCTCTCCAAAATGCTTCCCTAGCAATCTCTCCATCACTCGCTATCTCAGATGCCCTGTACAAAGCCAGTAACTGTCTCAATGCTGTTTTAGTTCCAGAAACCACAGATCTATTTCTAGATAGTTTGACTATCCACGTATAGTGCCACAAGAGATATATGAATTGTGTGTGGGAGTGTCTAAAAATATTAAAAATTCAAATAGTTTTGAAGTTAAACTCCAGGTTGATAACTGGTTTGCTATTTGGGACCTAGAAATCACTAATCCAATTCGGCTGCCTCCTGTACCATGGTTATTACGTTGTTGCCTGATGAAAAAGAAGCCAGTAACTCTCAATAACTCTCCTCTTACTAGTTTGGTCCAGCTAATCTAGCCATCTCTTTTGTTGGAATGGTGAATGGTTAGCCTATTTGCAGATTCTCTCCAGTTGACAACCAGATGAATCTGGAAATAATCAAATGTAATATTTCCCTCTAATTTTTACCTCCTCTTGCAAGGGGATGCTGCAGTCTTCTGTTTCATGATAATATTAAAACTATTATTTCTTTATTAATTAACTTATACTTTTTTGTAAGAATAATGAAGTATTTGTGTAGGTATCAACTAACAGAATTAATAGGTTATGAAAGCAGTTCTGATCACCTGGATTTCTTTAAAATTGGTTTTTGGGATATAGGCTTTGCTGGCAAGGCCAGCATTTGTTGCCCATACCTAATTGCCCCTGAGCTGAGTGGCTTGCTAGGCTGTTTGAGGGCAGCTCAGAGTCAAACACATTGTCATGGGCCTGGAATTGCATCGGCCCGACCAGGTAAGCATGGCAGATTTCCTTCCCTAAAGGACATTAGTGAACCAGGTGGGTTTTTACACCAATCAAAAATAGTTTCATCGTCACTATTACTGAAACATGTGGTCAGGGTCCAGATGAGGGTTTTGAAGATTATCTATTCTGTCAAAGTATGCCGCTCAAGTCTGTAGTTTCTTAAAACCATCATGCTTTATTTACAGCAAGTATTTACACATTTGGACCTCTACCTGACCTTTTCCTCCTTTTCAGATCTCTCTCCTCAGTCATGTGATCTGACATCATTATTACATCATCATGTATGCTTCTGATGTTATCCCTTTATTCTACATCTCCCCAGCCTGCACATCCCCTCCCCAAAGCCTTGAACCCCATCATATTTACATGCTCCTGCATCTCCCCGCAGAATCTCGGATTTCACAGGGTTAGTCTCTGAGGTGCCTTAATCAATCTCCCTCATCTCGTTCTGACCTTTTGAGGTCGAGGATATTCTGTACTCTTGCTTCTGTAGCTGTGATTGTTTTTCTCCTAGTAAGCCTTTCTTCTTCCTCAAGATCTGAGTAGTAAGCTCAAGTTTCTATTGGCTTTCTCTCCAAAGAGTACTAAGGCACTGTGGTTACTCCTTATGATACCCTGGCCTGTCTAAATCCTGTATGAACGTGGTTTTAGAGTTTTTTCAATGATTGTGCCTTTCTTTTGTTGGTCTTGGACCCATATGCCCTCTCTAGACTTTGGCACTGGTAACTCACTGTCAAGAAGATATGATGTTATTGGAAATTATTTTAAAATAGAGTTAAGTGGTGTCTATGTCTACCTGTGTGTGTCTTAATTGGATTAAAGCCAGCTGGTCCAGAGGCTTTGATGTATAGAAGAGCACTAGGTTTGAAACATTAATTAGATAAACGTAGGGGAAGTTTAGAAACATAGGTGTCATGGGGGCAATTTGCATTTTTAAATAAACCATTCAAAAGAATGAGTGAAATATTCCACCTAACCAGGTGAAGCTCAGAAACAGTGTGTTTGTTTATTTTTCCCCAGGATTACTAATAAAGTAGGTATTATGAAAGTTATTATTAGAAGAAGTAAAGTTCTTAAGACATTGTGATACAATGAAAATTTTCATTCAAAGAGGAAAATATGTATAAAGGAAGAGAAGGCCGTTGGTAAAAAGGAGAGGGATTCTAAGATCGATAGCCACCAGCCTGTAAGCCTCAAGCTACTGACTGCAAGCACCCAGAGCTGAAAGAAACTCATCTTGAATGCAATTGTTCAGAGTGTGCTCTTCCAGGGGTCTGTCTAAATCTGTGTTTTACTGTTGCCTTAATGGAAGCATAACTAGGAGTCAAGCATACCTAAAAATGAGTTGTCAACCTGGTGAAGCTATAACACAAGACTACTTGAATGCCAAACAGCATAAGCAGCAAGTGATAGACAGAGCTAAGCGATTCCACAACTAATGATCAGATCTAAGCTCTGCAGTCCTGCTGCATCCAGTCATGAATGGTGGCGGACAATTCAATAATTCACTGGAGGAGGGGCTCTACAAATATCCCCATCCTCAATGATGGGAGGAGCCCAGCACACCAGATAAGGATGAAGTTTTTGCAACAATCTTCAGCCAGAAGTGCCGAGAGGATGAACCATATCTGCCTGCTCCAGAAGTCCCCAGCATCATAGGTGCCAGTCTTCAGCCAATTCGACTCACTCCACATGATATCAAGAAACGGCTGAAGGCACTAGACAGTACAAAGGCTATGGGCCCTGACAGTACTCCAGCAGTACTGAAGACTTGTGCTCCAGAACTTGCCGTGCCCGTAGCCAAGCTGTTCCAGTACAGCTATGACAGTGGCATCTACTTGGCTACGTGGAAAATTGCCCAGGTCAAATCCAACCTGGCCAGTTACCGCCCCTTCAGTCTACTCTTGATCATCAGTAAAGTAATGGAAGGGGCCATCAACAGGGCCATCAAGCAGCACTTATTAGCGATAACCTACTCACTGATGCCCAGTTTGGGTTCCGCCTGGGCAACTCAGTTCCTGACCTCATTACAGCCTTGGTTCAAACATGGACAAAAGAGCTGAATTCCCAAGGTGAGGTGAGTGTGATTGTTCTTGATGTTAAGGCAGCATTTGACCGAGTGTGGCATCAAGGAGCCCTAGCAAAACTGAAGTCAGTGGGAATCAGGAGGAAAACACTCCACTAGTTGGAGTCATACCTAGCACAAAGGAAGTTGGTTGTGGTTGTTGGTGGCCAGTCATTTCAGCTCCAGGACATCACTACAGAGTTCCTTAGGGTTGTGTCCTCAGACCAAACATCTTTACCTGCTTCATCAATGACTTTCCATCATAAGGTCAGAAGCGGAGATATTCACTGATGATTGCACAATGTTTAGCACCATTCACAACTCCTCAGATACTGAAGCTGTCCATGTCCAAATTCAACAAGACCTGGACAATATCCAGGCTTGGGCTGACAAGTGGCAAGTGACATTCAAGCCACACAAGTGTCAGGCAATGACCATCTCCAACAAGAGAGAATCCAATCATTGTCCCCTGATGTTCAATGGCATTACCATTACTGAATCCCCCACTATCAACATCCTGGGGGTTGTTATTGACCAGAAACTGAACTGGGCTAGTTATATAAATACTGTGGCTACAAGAGCAGGTCAGAGGCTAGGAATCATGTGATGAGTAACTCACCTCTTGGCTCCCCAAAGCCTGTCCACCATCTACAAGGCACAAGTCAGGAGTGTGATGGAATAATTGCCCTCTTGCCTGGATGAGTGCATCTCCCACAACACTGAAAAAGCTTGATACCATCCAGGACAAAGCAGTCCACTTGATTGGCACCACATCCCCGAACATTCACTCCCTTCACCACCGACGCACAGTAGCAGCAGTGTGTACCATCTGCAAGATGCACTGTAGGAATTCACCAAGGCTCCTTCAACAGCACCTTCCAAAACCAAGACCGCTACCATCTCGAAGACACAAGGGCAGCAGATATATGGGAATGGCACCAACTGCAACAATCATTCACCATCCTGACTTGGAAATATATCACCGTTCCTTCACTGTGTTTAGGTCAAAATCTTTGAACTCCCTTCCTAACAGCACTGTGGATGTACCTGCACCACATGGACTGCAGCGGTTCACCACCCTCGTCTCAAATGCAGCTAGGGTTGGTCAATTAATGCTGGCCTAGCCAGTGAAGTCCACATCCCATGAATGAATACTAAAGAAAATCTACAGAAGTCCAGTAATTTTTACCACGGTGCTTTATCCTTGGGGTGTCCTCTGGGGCTTTCAGCAACTGGTTCTTTCAGTCTGGCCTTGTTCACACTGTCTTCTGGGAGTCCTGACCAGCTACCCTGCTGTCTTCTGGGAGATCTAAACAACTATCCTCTCTCATAGGCTTTAGTATTTCCTTAAATGCATTCCTTCTCTTTGATCTCTCTTTTTTTCAACCAGTCTCTTCAGAAATGCTTTCTTCCCAGAATTGATTAAATTGTTCTTTACTTTAGCTCTTATTGTTGTAAAAACAAACTTTACCCTATTTCCTTACACCTTTTTCACAAAGAGATAAAAACAAAAAAACTGCGGATGCTGGAAATCCAAAACAAAAACAGAATTACCTGGAAAAACTCAGCAGGTCTGGCAGCATCGGCGGAGAAGAAAAGAGTTGACGTTTCGAGTCCTCATGACCCTTCGACAGAACTGGGGTCCCAAACTGGCACCCCAAGTTCTGTCGAAGGGTCATGAGGACTCGAAACGTCAACTCTTTTCTTCTCCGCCGATGCTGCCAGACCTGCTGAGTTTTTCCAGGTAATTCTGTTTTTGTTTCACCTTTTTTACAATCTGCATATAACCCCTTTGAACTACAACAACTCAATTCAAAAACATTCCTGTTATTTCTTTATGTACAACTCTGATGGAAGTTCCTCTTGGTTCATTAACATATCAAACAACTTCTTACTGTTGACTTTACACTCTTGCTGTCACTCTTGCTCTTAATCCAATTACAGCCTGACTTCCAGTATATAAGAAAATATGCCAGGGTTATTATCAGAAGAAAAAAATAGTATAATTTCTTGTTTTCTTGATACTCTTAAAGTTGTCCCGCCAGGACCCTTAATTTGATAGATGAGGGTTGCCGTGTAATCTGAGCCATTTGACTTCATCTGATGAAACAGAAACCCTGCTCCATGTTTAGTTTAAACTCTGTGGGGTATCCAACTATTTTGAGTTTAATGTTCCAATGTTTGTTTTCAATATCTCTTTCTTCCTCCAGGAAGGTTAGTTCATTTGCTTTTGGTTCTTATGCTATTTGTATGTGGCTCTGTTGTAAAATTTTCATCTTTTTACAGGCTCAGTGTTTTCAAGTGACAAACAGTTTTGAGGTGGCCTATTTTTCCACAATTTTGGCACTCTGCCCCCCCCCCCCCCGCCATTACTGGACATTCTTCTTGTTTGTGTGGTTTGTTCCTGCCACACTGATGACATTTCAAAATGGCAGTTGACACGTTTTCCCCGTTTTGGTGGGCTTGGGCTTTGATGCACTTTCTCTCATATGGCTGACAAACTGGACCTGTTTGATCTTCTCCATGGGACTTCTCCTTCCCTGCGAACAGCCACCCAGATCTGTTTCCTGAATACCATTTGCCTTGCATTCTGCACTCCTTCCTTTAGTGTTAAATCCTCTCTTGTCTAAAAGAAATCTGATGATGCTTCATCTAGGCCCTGACAATGGCCTTGTTATAAGTTAGCTCATCCTTTACAATTCCGTAATCGTAGTTCCCTGCCAGCCTATAGAGGTCATTGACGAACAAATACGTACCTTCACCTGCTCTTTATTTTCTCTCTTTAAATTTAGCCCTCTATTATTAAATTCCAACAGACGCTAAAATATAAATCTAAAGCTTGCATGACTTCTTCATAAGGTTGTCTCATCAGCCCTGTGCCTTGCTATCATGTCATCAGCAATAGATCATAATGCATAAAGTAGTGTACTGATCTGGTCTTTTTGATGTTTTTTGTATAATCATGTATCAGTTCAGGACCTTGTAAATCTTTTATGCCAGTCGTCCCAGTTCTGGGCAAGCTGCTAGCCTTCTGCACTTTGAAATGGTTCTGGGAATGGTAGTGTTGATTCCATGCTTCTGTTGAGCCCTGGAATTGTTCCTGCATTTGTGTTGCTGTTTGCTACTTCAGGACTGCGCTCACTGCTGTCCAGTCTCCGGGCCTGTGTCTCAGCTTACATCTGTTGCCCCCCAAAAATGTTCTGACGTCTTTGGTAAAGATAATTCTTATTCTACTTTTGTCCTCCCTTCAAGAATCTCTCTGCTTTCCAGCCCTGTATCTTGTTAAGGTCTGTTCGGTCTTATATTCGTTGGCACAATGTTTCGTTGTGGTGGTCGGGATCTGGACAGGGGCTTTGGGGATTGTCTATTCTCCCAAAGTATGATGCTCAAGCCTGTAGTTTCTTAAAACCATTACCCTTTTAGCAAGCATTTACAAGTTTGGACCTCCCTATGAGGTTGGAGCTTCTCCTTACAGATCTCTCTTTCTTTTCAGTCAGGTCATCTGACATCATATCAGTATCATTAATGTTCCTGATAATCTTTTTACTCTACTTCCCTCTCCACCTGCCCGCACACCCCAAGTCTTTATCCCTATCATATTTGCAACCTCCTACAAGACTTGCTTTCAATTCCAGATCTATTAATTGAATTCCACCAACTGCCCTGGGTCTGAGCATCTGGACTACTAGTCTAGTGACATTATCACTGCGCCATCATCCCCCTGGCTAACCTGAGCAGATCATTGTTCGCTGTGTATTGACAGACTCTCAAATGGGCCAAAGGCTGCCACTTTGGAGAGTGCTTTTTGGCAAAGTACAGAGTATATACAACCAGCCCACACCTAGAAGACCCAAAACAAACTATCTACAGTTAGACGTAGTCCTGCAATTGGGAAGCATTTGCTGAATGATCCTAAGTGCGCTAATAGGTACACTTACGACCAATTTAAGATAAATCAGTTGTGTTCATAAATTGGCTTATTTTGCTTACTAGAAGCAGCATACATTCATGCAGGGACCTGTTCTCTGCAAACAAAAAGAATATAATTTTTTGAATTACCTGGGAGGTTGGGGAATCTATAGTTTGCTGTTGCTTTCTCCATGGCAAAGCCTCAGTCATTCAGAATCGACTTGTCAACAGTCAGCTTCCTTTCCTCCTGTAGTATAAGATGTTGTGATCGTTTTAAAAATTGGCATCCTTGCATTTGCCCTGATGACTGCAAAATAAAAAGCTTCGGCAACATGTCTCTCTTCAACAATATTCAATATTGTGTACTACCAAGTGACTTTTTTGTATTCTTTCACAGGATGTGCTAGGCCAGCATTTATTGCCCATCCCTAATTGCCCTTGAGAAGGTGGTGGTGTGCTGCCTCCTTGAACCGCTAGCTGCTTGATACAACTAAGTGGCTTGCTAGGCCATTTCAGAGGGTATTTTTAAGAATCAACCACAGCACTGTGGGCCTGGATTCACATGTAGGTCAGACTAGGAAAGGATGGCAGATTTCCTTCCCCAAAGGATATAGTGAACCTGTTGGGTTTTCACGACAATTGACAATGGTTTCACAATCACTATAACTGAAACTAGCTTTTAATTCCAGATTTATTAATTGAATTTAAGTTCCACCAGCTGCCGTGGTGAGATTGAACCTGTGTACCCAGTGCATTAGCATGGGCCTCTGGATTACTAGTCCAGTGACACTTTCACTAAACAACCGCCTCCCCTAAATCGGCACACTAATGCATATTAAACATGCATTTGTTACTTGTTTGTTTGGCTAATGTTCTCCACTCCCTGTATTTCTACTTCCAATTTGTGCACACTGCTTCCCATCCTGGTCTGATCTAACACTATTCACTCACCATTGTTGCCTCTACAATCTTCAAAATAATATCTGTTGTGATTTTATCTTTTTACTTTCCTTTGTTGTGCTTATTGAGTGCTTTGAACTTTCCCAAATCTGATGGCTGCTTTTTTGCAGGCCTAAGTTCACTAAAGAACATGCAGATTGTTAAAATTTTCCAGATCGAGGAAGTTCAAACTGCTAAACTTGTGCACAAGCCCATGAATAGAAAGCAACAGCATCGAGCTTGAAAGTCCAGATAATAGATATCTTGGTACCTCACCTCCAACTCTTTTCCACCAACGTGACAATTTGCATTTCTCACATTTACAAATCCATGGCCAATGTCAGTGAGATTGCCGATGTAGGGGATATTTTGTATTTTGTCATTAAGAATTAAGTTGGGGCTGACTTTTCATGTGGAATCCTTGAACATAGTGGAGAGATGCAATGCTTATCTCAGCAGTATTGGTTGAATGTAAATCCAGATACATGCGAACATACGAAATAGGAGCAGAAGTAGGCCATTCAGTCCCTCAAGCCTACTCTGCCATTCAGTAAGGTAATGACTGATCTGTTTGTGTTTCAAGTTCCACATTCCCCAATGAGCTTAGATTCTTGTTAGGAAAGGGAATCCATCTAACTCTGCTTTAAAAACATTCATGTGACCTCGTCTCCACAGCCTTCTGAGGCAGAGTTCCAAAGTCGCAAAACCTCTGAGAAAAAATTTCTCCTCATCTCTGCCCTAAAAGGGTGACCCCTAATTTTAAAACAGTGCCCTTTAGTTCTGGACTCGCCAGCAAGGGGAAACATCCTTTCCATGTCCAGCTTGTTGAGACCATTTAGGATCTTATATACTTCAATCAAGTCTCTCCTCACTGTTCTAAACTATAGTAGAAACAAGCCCAGTCTGTCCAACATTTCCTCATAAGACAACCCATTCATTCCGGGTATCAATCTAGTAAACCTCCTCTGAACCGCCTCCAAAGCATTTACATCCATCCTTAAATAAGGAGACCAAAACTGCACTATGTGGTTTCATCAATGCCCTGTATAACTGAAGTATAACATCCTCACTTTTATGTTCAATTCCTCTCGTAATAAAGGCTAGCATTCCACTAACCTTTTTAATTACTTCCTGTATCTGCTTACTAACTTTTTGTGACTCATGCACGAGACCATCTAGATCCCTCTGCACCTTGGAATTATGCAGTCATTCTCAATTTAAAGTAATACTCTGCTTTTTTTTATTCTTTCTGCCAAAGTGAGCAACTTCACATTTTCCCACATTATGTTCCGCCAGACTTTTGCCCACTCACTCAACCTATTATATCTGTGTGCAACCCCCTCTTCACAACCTACTTTCCTACCTATCCTCGTGTCACTGCAAATTTAGCCTTCGCTCCCCTCATTCTAAGTCATTGGTTTAAATTATAAACACAGTCCCCTGCGGGACTTCACTTGTCACATCCTGCCAGACAGACAAAGACCATTTATTCATACTCTGTTTCCTGCCAGCCAGCCAATCTTCTATCCATGTTAATATATTACCAAGGCACCGTGTTACTCCTACACCATGAGCTTTTATTTTCTGCAGTAACCTTTGATGTGGTACCTTATCAAATACCTTCTGGAAATCCAAGTACACTGCCTACAGTCTCCCCTTTATCCACAGCACATATTACTGCTTCAAAGAACTTCAATAAATTGGTTAAACATGATTTCCTTTTCACAAAACTATGCTGACCCATTCCGATTACCTTGAGTTTTTCCAAATGACCAGTTATAACCTATTTAATCATCAATTTTTAACACCTTCCCCCACGATAGACATCAAGCTAAATGGCCTATGGTTTTCTGTTTCCTGCCTCCCTCCATCCCTTGAATAGCAGGGTTAAATGTGCTACCATCCAGCTTAATGGAAGCTTTCCAGAATCTAAGGAATTTGGAAAAATTAACGCCAATGCATCTACTACCTCATTAGCCACCTCTTTTAAGACCCTAGGATGAATTCCATCAGGACTTAGGGGAGATGGTGGTATAGTGGTATCATCACTGGAGTGGTAATCCAGAGACCCAGAGTGTAATGCTCTGGGGACTTGGGTTCAAATGCCATCACAACAGATGATGGAACTTGATGAATTAATCTGAATTGAATTCATCAGATTAAAAGTCTGATGATGACCATGAAATCATTGTTGATTGTTGTAAAAATCCATCCGGTTCACTAACGTCCTTTAGGAAAGGAAATGTTGTCCTTACCTAATCTGGCCTACATGTGACTCCAGACCCACAGCAATGTGGTTGGACTCTCAAATGCCCTCTGAACAAGGGCAGTAAGGGATGGGCAATAAATGTTGGCCCAGCCAGTGACACCCACATCCCATGAACGAATAAAAAAAAAAAGGACCCAGAGACTTGTCAGCCTGCTGTTCTATCAGTTTGCTCAGTACTGCTTCCCTAGTGATTGTAACTTCACCAGTTCCTCCCTCCCTTCCACCTCCTGATTTAATGGAATTTTTTTGTATCTTCTATAGTGAAGACAGAAGCATTTGTTGTAAGGAACATATCTTTTTATTTTTTATTTCTGTTGGACTGTTGTAAAGAACATAACTTTTTATTTTCTGTTGAACTGTGGATTGAAATTACAATGGCTGCAGTTTGAAAGACGTGCCCACTAGAACAGGATGAGAGATATATACAATGTTGCAGTCCTGGAACAGTGTGCCCTGGAGGACAGGATGGTGCCAGAAAGGAGTCCTGGACCAATGGAGCTGCCTGGCAACAACCTTTTAGTTAGCTCCTGACCGGGTTTTGTGTGAGGGCAGTGCAGCAGAATAACTGTTAGCCTGAAAGGAACAAGACCTAAAACCTGTTTCTCCTGTGTGTGGACGATTTCAGTAATTCCACAATAATAGCTAGCTGGCTTTTTCTCCTCATATCTCTACAACCTGCTCTCTCCCTGAAAACCCCTGTCAAAAGGCAAAGGGGAAAATCGCTGTTAAGGACATTGAAAGGCAAGTACTCAACCAACTAAATACTGAAAGTGCTGGAAGACCACCTTGTGTCATCAACAAGAACTGAAAGGAATTTGGAGGACATCGATCAAAATCAACCCATCTAATCCTGTACTCCAGAATTGGTGCTATTGAACTGTTTTATTCCATCCTTAAAATCCATATTTTTATTTGTCTTGTATGTGTGTGTATAAGGATTTAAGAGGTAGAGTTTAGGTGAAAGAGTTAGAAATTAGCAGTTCATATTTCTTTTGCCACTGGTTAATGACGGTTTGTTCAATAAACAATTCTTATTAAGTTTACAAACCTGGTACTTGTGTTCTGTTAACCTAAATTAAACAGGTAGAATTGGAGCAACCTGATGGTTTGGTCAAACGTTTCACATTTGTCACAGCTCGGGGAACAGGGCACTATCCCTAGTGAGTTGTGACGTTGTTCGTTTAATCCGCCATTTCCTTATTATCTATCATTAACTCCCCATTGTCACTCTCCAGAGGACTAACACTCACTATACTTCTTTCAAGTTCCAGTAGAAACTCTTGCTATCCATTACATTTCCAGCTAGCTTCCCCTGTTAATGCTAATTTCTTCCTCCTGATAACCTTTTAGTCATCCTCTGCCATTCTTCATATTCTGACCAATCAGCTGACCAACCACTTATCTTTCTGCAGTTATTTGCTTTTCCCCCAAGTTTGATGCTTTCCTTATCTTTTTTAGTTAACCAAAATTGATGGGTCCTCCCCTCAGGATTTTTTTAAATAATAGGAATATACTTATTCTGTCTATTCTGAAATATCCCCATACATGTCTACCACTGTTTCTCTATTGATCTATTCTCTAGCCTAGTATCCCAGTTCACTTCAGCTAGCTCAGCTTTCATGCCCAGATAGTTGCCCTTATTTTAAGTTTAAAATACTAGTCTGAGACCCACTCTTCTCCTTTTCAAACTGGATGTAAAATTCAATCATATTGTGGTCACTGCTACCTTTACTCTGAGATTATTAATTAATCCTGTCGCATTACACAATATTAAGTTAAATATAACTTGCTTTCTGGTCAGTTTCAGAACGTGCTGCTCTAAAAAACTATCTTGGAAACATTCTATGAACTCATCCAGGTTACTGCTGCTAACCTGATTTTTTCCAAATTATATTTAGATTAAAATCACCCATGATTATTGCCATCCTTGTATCGCAAGCACCCAATATTCTTCTTGTATACTTTGTCCTACATTGTGGCTACTGTTAGGGGGCTTGTAGACCACACCCATTAGTGACTTCTTTCCCCTGCTATCCCTCATCTCTACCTAAACCAATTCTGCATCCTGATCTGAGGCAATGAGCTAGTTTATAATCCACTACCATTTTTCCTTTTTACTGTTGTACGTGTTCTAGCTTGTTCCTGGTCCACTATTGGAAATGAACTTTATGTTTTGATGATGTATCGAGGAAAAGAATTGTGCAATGCTAAAGATCATTTTTTCAATGTTTAAAGAGTTTATATTTTCTTAGTGTTGCATATTTTTGAATTGGAGTCTAGGAAACTTAATAGTTGTACTATTATTAACTCACATAAGGTACAGAGTGAGGAAAAGCTATTTGGTGTGTTGAACACACTCCATCCAGAGTCAGTGTATGTTTGTTCCATGATGAGCTCCCTTATCGCATCCTCAGCCTCCTAGTGGAAACACAGAATGGTTACAACACAGAAGGAAGCATTCGGCCTGTCGTGTCTGTGCAACTCTCTAAAACAGTAAATTGGCTAGTTCCAATCCTCAGCCTTTTCTCTGTAGCCTTGCAATATTTTTCTCTTCAGATACTTATCCAAATCCTTTATGAAAGCAAAAATGAAATCTGCCTCTGCCACACACTCAGACTGTGCATTCCAGATATAACCACTTGCTGCATAAAAACGTTTTCCCTTGTGTCGCCTTTAATTCGTCTACCATTCATCTTGAATCAGTGTCCTCTGGTTCTTGACCCTTCTGTCACTGGGAACAGTTTCTCCCAGCTACTCTGCCTAGACTGCTCTATCAAATCTCCTCTCAACCTTCGCTAATCTATTCACTTAACTGAAGCCCTTCACACCTGGAACTATTCTTGTAGATCTTTTCTGCACTTTCTCCAAAGCTTTGCATCCTTCTTAAAGTGTGGTACCTAGAATTGGACACTACTCCAGTTGAGGCTGAACAAGTAGTTCATAACTTCCTTATTGTACTCCATGCCTCTATTTACAAAACCCAGGATTCAAAATGCCTTTTTAATCGGTTTCTCAACCTGTCTTGCCAGCTTCAATTATTTGTGCACGTTTACCCCGCAGATCTCTGTCCTTGTACTCCTTTAGAATTGCACCTTTTATCTAGCTTCTTGTTCTTTCTATTAAATTGCATCACTTCACAATTATGGACAGTGCCTGCACAGGGGCATTATCGGTTACTCACTGCTTGCGGCCAGGTAGACGTCCCCCTGCCGAATGGCATGTTTAAAAATGGCCCAGAGGTGGAAAGATGCCGGCAATCCTGCTAGTGGCTGGAAATTGTGGGCCTACCCACCTCTGGACCCGCCTCTGCCACTAGTTAAAAATTTGGACCCAGTGGTTGTCAGTTTCAGAGGAATAATGACAGTGACTCTTGTCAATTTTGCTGTCATTACTACCGCAGAATCTTGGCCGTCATGTTTCTCGTTCTATATCACACACACATACTGTGAGCACCAGGAATCACAGAATAGGTCCTGCAGAATACAACTAGTTACCTTTTTCTGGTAGGACATTTTTCATTTATTGTCATCTTGTGTCTTCTGTCATGGAGTCATTTTTCAATCCATCTAGAGAATTTGTTACCGGTTTCATGAGCCTCACCCTCAGTTATCTTCTCACATGAGGAATTTTAACAAATTACTTTTGAAAATCTAAACTACTTCCACTGGATTCCCCTCATCCACTGACTTGGTTACATCTTCAAAGAATTCCAGTCAGTTCGTAAGGTATGACCTATTACTTCCAAAATCCAGCTGACTGCTCCCTATGATAGCTGTGTTCACTAGATTCTCACTTATTTTGTTGAATGCCCTCATGTATTTTTTGCCACTATGGACATTGGGATGCCTATTTCTTCACTATCAGTTGCCTTCTATGCTCTTCTAAGTTTTGTGGAGAAATATTATTGCTTAAAAATTATGGGAAAAAGAACCAAATGTTGATATTGTCATAATTTGGATTTTGACCTCTTAAGAATTGTATACGACTCATTCCTGGAACAAAAGGCTTATCTTACGAAGAAAGTTGAATGGGTTGGCCTATACCCATTGGAATTTAGAAGAACAAGAAGTGATCTCATTGAAAAATAAGATCCTGAGGGGACTTGATAGGCTGGATACTGATGAGATTTTTCGTCTTGTGGGGGGACTCAAACTAGGGGACACAGTTTAAGAATAAGAGGTGTCCCTTTTCAGATGGAATTGAGAATTTTTTTTCTTGTAGAGGTTTGTTAGTATGTGGAATTCTCTTCCCCAGAAAGTAGTGGAGGCTGGGGTCATTGAATATTTTCAAGGGAGTGTTAGATTTTTTTATAGGCAAGTGTTGGGAGGAAGGGCCTGCCTTTGGGCAGAGAACTCGAAGAAGAGTTGCATACAATCCAATATGAAACTAATTTCAGATATTTTTTGCAACAATATTGGACAATACTTTATCTTTCAATGCAGAGTGAATTTAACTTGGGTTCCTTGTATTTTCAGCTACAGTAACCAGCTCATCTGAAAATGAAGAAAAAAGTGGCTCAAGTCTAGAATGGAACAAAGTTGGCAGTATGCGGGACTGTCTACCGCGTGGTATCACAAAGAATTTAAGACTTGAAGGTTGCTTGCCTGTAGCAGAGGAAGAACCACATGATCCTGCCACAAGTCTTTCAAAATCAGAAGCTGCTTTTGATGGTCCTATTGCTTATGTACATCAGAGTGTGTCACCATACCTGACGCCACGACCTAATTCAGTTGCAGGTATATTTAATTATGTTCATATGTAAGAGTAAAATTCTTTTTAGGTTTGAATAGTAAAATATTATTGAAATAAAAACTAAGAGAAATGACACAGGCAGAATAGCAGGAGCCTAAGCTGTATTTCTGTAAATGTATCTCTCCACAGAAGCCACAGAGGCTTTTACTCTGAAAGTAAAATTAAACTGCTTGATTGACCTTGGATGTTTAAAGCAGAGAAATATAGCATTAACAGCAGTGCCATCTTTTAATTTCCCATTTTGTATGCACAAAAGTTTATATAATTTCTGGAGTAGAAACCTATTGAAGTATTTTGGAACCAGTTTGTCATTTGTTTTCAGCATTTTGTAGCAACCCCAAATTCATATACGCTTAATATCTTCACTTAACCATAGAACATTATGCAGTTTAACATATTTAATCTCAAAATCCCTCATTCATCTGACCATATAAGACATTTCTTCAATGGTTGATGTTTTTCCTTGGCAAATTATTTGGAGAGGAAGTGATGTTTACGTGGTATATATTGCCTTTTTAAAAGTGCCTATATATGGTGGATTTTCAGCTGAAAAGGCAAGAGTCTCAGTTCTAGGGAATAGAATACCGGATTGACTTCCAGGGTAAGTTTAGTTTGAGAAAAAGAAAATAAAGCTCACTTTACTCTGCTCCCATAAGGTGCATCAAACCCAGCCTCCGAAGAACTTATGTTGCACCAAAATGAATTTTTTTCAGTTCCCATCAGCCACCTTTATAGTCTATAATTAATAATGCCAGTTTCTGTTCAGTTATTCGTTATTTTGTGTTTTGATTTCTATTCTGTAGATACTAGCTTGTAACTACCCAAACTCATAGATATAAGAAATAACTGAGCTGTCCTGTTCCAATTCTGTGCTCTATATCTATGCCTGGCAGAACATTGTTGAAGTCTTTGGGCCTGAACTTCCGCAGAGTGGCAATCAGAGTCAGATTGCCTCTCCACTCCAAGTCTTCCAACTCAGGCCGCAAGTTCAGGCAGGGTGTCAGGAGGTGTCACTACAATTGCTACCCAGAACCTGGAAGCGGTTTTAATTCTTCTAACATTTTCTGGGTAATTATTGCTGTAATACAGTTGGAACAAGTCACAAGCCTGTGATAATAAATGTTTTCTCTCTCTTGCTCTTGCCTCCTATATGATATAATACACTGCTCTTCTTTTTAATCTGCCCCTTTGCTTCTGATCTCCTTTCTTTTACATTGCATCTTGCCCTTGAACTCCCCTTTCCTCTACATTGCCTCATGCCTTTTTTTTACCTGAACTTTCTTCTCTTTTTCTTCCATAAACTGTTCGACTGCATTTCTGCTACCTGATGCATCATGCCATCAGTATCTTGCGGCAGCTGCCTCAAGTGACTTTGTCAGCTGCTACTTATATGTACCATACCAACCATATAACATTCACCTGCATGATGGCCACCGCAAACATGCATCACCACATACTATTTGCTACAAACTTGTGCAGAACATGTTTGTTGTACTAGTGTCTTAGTCTCCATCTTCATTTTCTGGCTGTGGCTGTCAGTGGCAGGGAGCATTTATTGCCCACCCTTTGTTATCATCTGATCAAAGCTGAAAAGATACAGAGGTCAAAGAGGAGGGCAGCAGAAAGGGGTTGACCTAGGCAAAATTGGATTGCGGATGTCACAAAGTGGTTGCAGATGAGCTGCAGTGGGTGTGTGAGGATGGCGCAAGACAGATGAGCATGGCATTGCATGACTACAGATCTCTGGCAGGAGCAGCTGCAAGCCACAGCAGCAGTTGTCATGTATAGGCGGTTGGAATTTTTCTTGAACGGCTGCAGTCCATGTGGTAAAGGTACTCCCACAATTCTATTAGGCAGGGAATTCCATGATTTTGATCAGAAACAATAAAGAAGTGGTGATCTATGTTAAAGTCGGAATTTTGTATGACTTTGGAAGTCAGGGTGTGGTCCTAGAGCTGATGGTGTTCTAATACACCTTGCTTCTCTTGTCCTCTCAGTGGTGGAGATTGTACGATAATCTTGGCAACAGCAGCAACAGCATTTATTGCTGAAAAATGTTGCAAGTTGCTCCACAGTGACATAAGGAAAACCGCCACTGAGCCACGGAGGAGATATTAGGAGAGATGCCCAAAAGCTTGAGTCAGAGGTGGGTTTCTATGGTGAGTCTTAAAGGAGAGGGATAGAGAGAGAGAAGTTGGAGCTTAAAGAAGGGGTTCCAGTGTGTGGTTCCTAAATAGCTGAGGGTGTAGCTGCTGATGGTAGGTGAAAGGGGGGGATGGGAGATGCATAAAGAGACTGGAATCAGAGGAATGTAGCATTCGTGGGGGGATGATTGTTATGCTGGGTGAAATTGCAGATATGAGGAAAGGTGAAAAAATGGAGGGCTTTAAACACATATGGGGTCATTTTGACTATGTAAGATAATGTAAAGTGTAGGATATCGACTCAACCATCAATTAAATAACTCTCCTAAATGAAAATCAGGAGAGGTGTTTCACAGCTGGACAACCTGATTATTGCAGATTTTATACTGTTGGTCAAGGTAAAAATTACATTCAAAGAGTTTTCAATTTAAGACATTGGGGCACTGGGAAACAAGTGCATGTCTGTGAGTAAAGGGATGATGGGAGAGCATGCCTTGTAGGATAGGATAGAAGTAGCAGAGTTTCAGATGAACTGAAGCTTATGGAGGGAAGGACAAGATTCTGGTGAGGAGAGCATCAGAGTAATTTGAAGAGGTGTAGAAAAATATATGCCAAACTTTCAATTGTGTATTGAAGCAATACTTATAGAAAGAAATATCCTATCATTTCAAAATGTCTCAATAAGGCTGTAGGTGTATGTATTGCTTGAGCTTTGCTATGTACTGAACTACTTCTTTCAGTAAAATATTACAGAAAACTTTATGGTTGAGTGGAATGGAAGAGCCGAACAGAAATTTTTATTTATAGTTTAGACTCTGTTGCTTTCTATATCGTGTTTGAGTGCAGAAACATATATTTTGTGTTAAGAGTGCTTTGTTAAATTAAGTTGGCTGTACTGTCTTATTGAACTCTGCTCTCTTAAAAGCATGGTTTAATGATTTATTCCAGTTAAATTTTTTAAAATAGAAATTAAGAGCAGCTCAGCTTCAAGGTTACAAACTGCTCATTGCAGCTGGGTTTTTTTCCCCAGAGGTTACTTCACTGTCAGTAGGCTTATTTAAATGCTGTTCAGTGCAGAAGCATTCACTCCAACATTCATGGATGAAATCTTTAGTTCATTATAATTTTATACATACATTTAAATGAAACTTGTATTGACTATTAAGTGAAACATTTTAACGCTACACACTTTTCACCAAAGTTTCAGTTAAATATTTCCAATTTTATTTTGGTTTGTGAAAACTAATTATAGTCAGAATATGTGGCAAATACCTTCTCAATAAGTTCTGTTGAAGGGTCATGAGGACTCGAAACGTCAACTCTTCTCCGCCGATGCTGCCAGACCTGCTGAGTTTTTTCAGGTAATTCTGTTTTTGTTTTGGATTTCCAGCATCCGCAGTTTTTTGTTTTTATTCCTTCTCAATAATCCCCTGGCAGTTGATGGTTAGAAGTTGCGTTTAACAAAACAAAAAAGGAAAATTACTGGTAGTTTTTTCCTGTCCAGCTGTCATTATTTTAATTTATTCTAATGTTACTGATTGTTCCTCATTTGCTGGACTTCAGATTAGTAGGCCATTGTTTGTTCCTCATATAAATTAGTAGGTTGTCATCCAAATGAGAAAAAAAGAGCCTTGCCCTGCTGAAATTTTTACATGCACACACTTGCATGTGATGCATGAATGACTTTTCTTTGAATTTGAATATATGCATGAAAGGCAATGAATCTTTTGCTATTCTACATTAGGAAAAGAAATTTCAAATGCTTCTCAGCCAGTATTAGCTGATGGCAGAAAAGCAAATGAATTGCTCCTATATTCAATCACCATATTCTACAAAATTTGAAAATGGACTGATCATCTACTGTTGTTTATGAGCAGCAGACTGCTCACCTCACCCCTGTTTTGGTCTCCAACTGGGAGGTTAAAATCTCACTGCATGCCTAAGTTATGTTGTTTTACTTCCCTAAGCCTGTGATCATCCTACTGCACGTTTCATAGTTTAGGTGCCATGTGCCTGATTTTAGGATATTAAATTGATCATGCTATGTGAGACCCCATACTCCGCAGATTATAGGTCTCCAAGCCTCCTGACTTGTAGGTATCTTTTCAGTTGACCTCAATTGGTTCAAATATTTAAAGATGCAATGTTTCTCAGAATTGAAACTTACATAATAATGCAAGATTTCCTTTGCTCTTGAATTGATGCACGTCAATCTACTGAAATCATATGGTGAGCCAGTATTATGAAGAAAGTATTACACTTAGGCTACTATGCTAATGTCCTGAGAGATTTGGTTTTGGGCACCTGAATTCAACAAATTTGAAGTCCAGTTTGCTCAACAATGTGAAGCAATAGATAAGCTACTGCTGTTGATACAAGGCAAAATAAGATATTCTTGTGGGATGGTAGAAAATCTTACATAAAACTTGATTGATTCTGTGACTATCAGATATAGCATCTGGGGGATCATAAAGAAATCTCCCAATCCCTAAACTAGCATTATTTGTTATTTTACTGATGAACAAAGTGCGCTTGACAGATCTGGTGCTTATTAATGTATCCTTTTAACATTTTTTGTTCTTGTAATAGTGATATCAAAGTAAGGAATTTTCAGCTAACTTGCAAAAGTATTTATTTTGACTGGATAAAATATTTACAAATTCAAAATAATGGCAAGCAGAATATTAATTTCCTTTTATTCCAATGACCGGTATAGAAAGATTTAAAAAATATTAATAAGAACGGTTAAGAAATTAAGCTGAAAGCTAATAATTTATCACCTGTATTAACAGTACCAATTTAATGAGATGCTGCAAATAATGTGTGGAACTCTGTTCCTATACTTTAGAAAAAAATGTATTTTGTGAAATACTTGACTCTCCCAAAATTGTGTAAAGTTCAAGAAAAAGCATGGCATTTTGGGAAACTAGAAGACTTCAAGTAAATGCATGGGGGAAACCTGTGTTTTTGTTGCAGGATAATCAAATGCCTTTTTTTAAAAAAAGGGATAATCAACCCTGTAGTATCCATTTCATTAATGACTCATGATATATGTTCATAAGGGAGTCCTGCTATTTGAAAATTAAAGGTAGGATTGAAATTGTAATCCACTCAGGAATCCTTGTTTTAACAGAATATTGATATACTTGTTACATTTTATTTGATTAATTAGCCTTTTTCACTATAAAGTTGTTACTAAAATAACATTTTTCTTTATTTTTTTATGTATTTCTTGCTATGTTAGTATAAATCCTAGTTAATGTAACTACTGGTGGAGTTTTAGGGGGTAGTTTCATTTACTTATCAAAGTCCTCCAAGAGTTACGAGCTCCTGATGTCTCGAACAATGAAAGGACAAAATATCAGTTTTGTATGCTGAAGTGGTCTCTGTGAAAACCGTTCTATGTAAGCTATGGTTGAGAGCAGTCTGATGCGTACACAACAGGCTGATGTACCCAGCAGGGCTGTCTAAATTGAATGCATGGCTATCTTCCCTGCATGTCTTTACTCTTCTCATTCATTGCACCAGTGAAAGAGGAATGCCTGTCTGCTGTCGTGCTACTGATTAATTTCTGATGGATGATTCAATACCAGCGTAAACCATGATTAACCAGCTTTACGCTGTTGCAGAGTACTAGTTCTTTAAAGGAGCTTTCAGAACTTGGGAGCATTGTTATTCTGTAGCCTTGACTAATCAACTCCATGAAGAAATACATTAATCCTTCATACAATGTTTTGTTCTGGGATACTGGCATCATTGTAGAGAATGTGCCAAGTATAATTACAAGTTGAGTACTGTCAATGTCTGGATGAAATCACTGGTGCAGAAGAACTATTTAGTTATGCAGTAACTCGTTGCTAAAAATGTTCAGGATTCATGAGTGCTAGACCCTTTCAAGGAAAATGGCTTGAAATGTCATACCATTGCTATCCCATCTGCTACTTTTCACTATTAAATGTGTAAGTATGGAATTTACATTTTAGCGAAGTTGTAAATATCTTGAATAAAATGTGAAACTATAGAAATTGAAATTATTGCATTGCTAATGATAAACGATAATGATAAAAGAACAATTCCATTTAGGGCATTAATTTGTAATGTTAATAATTAGCCTATCATTTTTAGTCTGATTGGCACAACATACCTTGAAAGATGCTTGGATATTTTTGACTGATAGTGATTATGCATGGTTTGACCCTTTGTTGTCACAGCAACTAGTTCAGCAAAGCTGGAAGATTTGAGCTATTTGGATGAAAGAAGTACACCACTGCGTACCTCTATTAGGATGCCTTGGCATAACACAGCTGGAGGAAGAGTACAGCAAAATGTGAAAGGTGTTGTATTGCAATATATATGCTATTTATGTTTTGAAGCAAATCATAAAACTATTTATAAAGGTTAGAAATGTTGCAATATGGTTCATTGCATAACTTGAAATAATATTCCCATGTTTTTCACATTTTAATTACTGTAAAACCTGAAAGTTATGGTAAATAAGCTTTGGATAGAAACAAAACTTGTGTGTACCTACTTTGTGTAATATTCTTTAAATGCATTGCTTCCATATGTAATTGAATATCATTGATCGAAACTAGGGAGTACTTTAATTTCCTGTAAGGGAAAAGAATCAACTGGTCTATATTTTTTCAAAATTGTAATTCTTTTAAATCCTGGTCATATTGTAACATTTTTTATGACGCTCTGATCTTTCATTCCTGAAGCAGTTTGCTGAAACCTATTCAGTATTAATGCTTAAAAATGCCATTAATAGGATTTTGGGATAATTTGAGTCATAGAAATGGTTCAATGGAATAATCAACACTAAACTAAGAATCTTGCATCTATGTTAAACAAAAAGAAAATGGAAGACAAAAAAGGCGAGACAGCTAGAGGGAGGGAAGGGAAAGATGCATCTTCCATTTTTCAACTTTAAATGTAATAAGCACCAGAGGAGAGATCAATTAACTTTTTTACAAACTGGGGATGCTATTTATGAACTTGCTTTACATTGAAGCTATTGTATTTTATTAATTTTGCAATACAGGGATCTTTAAAGTAAATGTAAAACTGGGTAGAAACAAAATCGTGAGAAAAGTGGGAAGGAAGTTGCACAATAATGGAACATTTAGAAAATGGATCGTGTCTTGTGCTGTAAATGAAAGTTGAAAGAATGTAAATAGGTGATGATGATTAAAAAAATAAATAATGCAGATAGGTGGGAAAGAAAGGGATGAAGTATGCTTGATTACACTGCCACAATTTTACATTTTACGTGACTACTTTCCTTCTGACACTTTTTCCTGTATTTAAATGTACAAATGGGTTTAAATCCTCCCTCCCATACATTGTGCCTCTTGTGTATACAAAATAATTTTGTGGTCTGTTTTCTAAACACTTTGATGCTTGCCTGGGTTACTTGCCATTTTTTGAATTAAAATTATGGCCCTAAATGTATAAAATTGCTGCATATTAGGGTTATTAATCTGTTAATTTAGATAAATTTGCATTCTGGATTGTTAATTCCTAAAATAACAACATAAAGAAGCAGGAGGATGCATAGAGCCCCTCCCTCATCAGTAAGATCATGCTGATCTGGCCTAGGCTTCAACTCCACTTTCCTGCCTCTTCGCCGTAATTCTTGGCTCCCCTAAAGTTCAAAAATCTGTCTATCCCAGCTTGGAATATATTCAATGACAGCCTTCACAGCTCCCTGGGTTAGAGAATTCCAAAGATTCATTACCCTCTAAGAGATCAAATTACTTCTCATTTTCATTTTAATAAGAAGGGCCCTGATTCTGAAACTTTCCCTCCTAATTTTAGATTACCCCACGAGGGGAAACATCCTCTCAGCATCCACCCTCTCAAGCCCCCTCAGAATCTTCTATGTTTCAGTAAGATCACCTCTCATTCTTCTAAACTTCAATAAAAAGAGGCCCACCCTGCTCAACCATTCCTCATCAGACAATCCCTTCAGCCCAGAGATCAACCTAGTGTACAACATTCTCAACACATGCAGCTCCCACAGTGCTGACTGAGATACAGATGAGTTGCTACCTGGTGTGTACCAGGGGTAGGGTACAACCCATACATTTTTTCCACTCTGAAAGCAGAAATAGCATCCTTGTATCAATGTTAGCAATACTGCCTACCCAGATTTTAATAAAATAGTTCCTTTACTCAGTTGAACAGGTGCTGTTTGGCATCCCCACACAGAGTGCAGAAGCAAAATGGAACATACTTAGAGACACCATCCTGTACACTCTCATATGGGAAGCAAGGGCGGAAAAATACAGTCTGGTTCAAGGCTAACATGACTGTGATGGAATCTGTCACTGAAGCTAAGTGGTCATTCTTTTTCATTACACGAGAGACCCAACAAGAAGACTCTGAATGCACTAAGAGTCGCTCGAAGTAAAGTCTTAATAGACTGCTAAGCGGAGCAACAGTGACTACTGATTACAACTTTGCCAGAATATCCAGACGTCCTTCGATATAGGCAATGTCAGGGGCATGTATGAAGGGATCGTACAAAACAAAAGGTCCATCAGCAAAGAAAATGGCTCCATTGAAAACACAGGTGGGGAGGTCATTCACCGACTACAATAAACAATTGGAGAGATGGGTGGAGCACTACCTTGAATTATACACTAGGGAGAACACTGTCACCAAGGAAGCTCCAGGCACCATAGAAACCTGCCTGTCATGGCAGAGCTGGATATCAAACCCACAATGGAGCCTAGAAAAGCTATTGACTCACTTGCCATGGTGATGCTCCTGGTGATGATGCTTATACTGCCTGGACTCACCAAACACAGTAAACTGGCACTCCTGTAGCTTCTGCACAAACTTTTCTGTCTCTGATTGAGGAAGGGGGCAGTGCCCCAGGATATGAATGATGTAAAGATTGTGGCCTGTACAAGAAAAAGGGTGAATGCAGGATTGCAACAACTATCAAGGCACCTCTTTGCTGAACAGCGAGGACAAAATGTTAGCCTGTGTTGCCCTTGTCAGACTGCAGATCCTGGCTGAACGCATTTACCCTGAATGTGGTTTCAGAGCTGGAAGATCTGCAATTAATATAATCATCTCAGTCCAGCAGCTGCAAGAGAAATGCTGTGAATGAAGGACACCACTAAATATTGCCTTAGTCAGTCTCACCAAGGCATTTGACCATGTGAGCAGAAGCGGTCTTTTTAAGCTGCTGGAGACAATTGACTGCCGAAGTTGCTTAGTGTGATTTCTTTCCTTGACAAGATGATGGGTAAGGTCAGCTATGATGTGCAACAGAGACCCTCAATGGGGTCAAACAGGGTTGTCTTCTGCCACCAGCACTCTTTGGCATATTCTTCTCTTTGCTGTTGTCATAGTTTAGGTCATCCACTGAGGGTGTCTACTTAAATACCAGAGCTGGCGGAAAGCTGTTCAGCCTTGTTCGTCTGAAATCTAAGACAAAGGTGCACCAAGTCCTCATCAGAGCGTTGCTCTATGCTAACAATGTCACACTTGTATTCCATGCCGCCAAAAATCTTCAGTCGCAAATGTTAGACTATGTCATGTTTGTGGAGGGTTTACTTTGACCATCTGCATCAGGAAGACAAATGTCATGATCTGGGATGTTGCTATGCCACCAACTATCAGTATTGACACTGAGATGCTGGAAGATGTTGAAACCTGGTGATTGTGGAGCCTAGATGCATGAAGTTATCTCACTTAAATCAATACACGCATCGCAAAAAAGCTGCAGCTGTTTTGTCCAAGCTGAGTAAGAGAGTGTGGAACAACAGCAACCTGACTGCGAACACCAAACTATGAGTCTACCAAGTCTGCATCCTCAGCGCACTCTACAATGGTGAGACCTGGACAACATGTGTTAGGTAGGAGAAAAGGCAGAACAGTTTCCACTTTTGTTATTTCAGATATATCCTTGGCAAATCTTGGTAGGGCAAGGCCACCATCTCTGGGGTCCTGGAATGTGCTAACTTCATCAGCATATACTCATTGCTAAGCCACGTTCGTTGGATGGATGATGGCCGTATACCCAAGAAACTTCTGTACGGTGAACTGACCAATG
This sequence comes from Carcharodon carcharias, assembly GCF_017639515.1. Lineage (NCBI taxonomy): Eukaryota > Metazoa > Chordata > Chondrichthyes > Lamniformes > Lamnidae > Carcharodon > Carcharodon carcharias. Next base: position 66,311,557 of record NC_054478.1, on the reverse strand, counting down.
GATCACTATCCCCTAGGCATCCATACCCCTGCTATAAAGACACCTACAAGTGAGTTATGAAGATGGCAGATATTGACACTAACGATTGGGAGACAGTCACTGGTGACTGTGGCCCCTGGAGGCTGACTGTTTGGAAGGACATTGGAAAAGGCGAGCAGAAATGAAAAGTTCAGCTGGCCGAGGAGAGGCCCCAGAAAAAAGAGTCCAGCAAGTTATGCACCTTCTCGGCCCACTGTTTTCCTCTGCAGCATATGTGGCAGAGACTGCCATGGCAGACAGGGGCTTCTGTGTCATACCAAATGATGCTGGACACATAGTTGACCACCATGGAGCAAATCATTGTCTTAGGAGACCACTGCCCTCCCTACTTTTATGCTCCAACTCTTTGCAATAAAGACTGGCAATCCATTTGCCTTCCTAACTACATGCTGTATCTTCATGCTAACTTTTTCTGTTTCATGTACCAGAAGACCAAGATTCCTCTGTACTGCGGCAGTCTGTAGACTCTCTCCATTTAAATAAAATTTTACTTCTCTACCCTTCCTACCAAAGTGGATAACCTCACATTTTCCCATATTATACTCTGCCAAATTTTTGCTCACTCACTTGCGCATTGTGTCCTCCTCACAATTTGCTTTCCCACCTATCTTTGTATCATCGGCAAACATGGCTACAACTTATTTGGACCCTTCATCCAAGTCAATAATATAGATTGTAAATAGTTGAGGCTCCCAGTGGCACTTGTTACCGTTTGCCAATCTGAAATTGACCCATTTATCCCAACTCTGTCCTGTTAGCCAATCATTTATCCATGCAAATATATTACCCAAACACCATCTTGTATGGTAACCTTTGTGATACCTTATCTTTTAGAACCAAATATGCTACACATACTAGTTTCTTTTTATCCTATCGGCTTGTTACATCCTCAGAGAACTTTAAGTTTGTCAAGCACAGATTCCTTTCATAAAACCACCTTGACTCTGCTTGATAGTGTTATGATTTTCCAAATGCCCTATTACTACTTCCTTAATAATGGAATCGAGTATTTTCCCAAATGAAAGATGTTAAGCTAACTGGTCTATAGTTTCTGGCCTTCTGTCTCCCTCCTTTCTTGAATAGGAGGGCTACATTTGCAGTTTTAAAATCCAAATCTTGGAATTTTGGAAAATTACAACTGATGCATCTACTATCTCTTCAGCCATTTCTTTTAAAACCCTACGTTGCAAGTAATCAGGTCCAGGGACTTGTCAGCCTTCAGTCCCATTAGTTTGCCTGGTACTTTTTTCTGTTGTGATCATTGTTTTAAGTTCTGCCCTCTATTTTGCCCCTAGATTTTCTATTATTTTTAGTGTCTTCCACCTTGAATACAGACAACAAAATATTTGTTCAAAGTCTCTGTCATTTCCTTATTTCTTATTGTTAATTCCCTAGTCTCACCCTCTAAGGGACCAATGTTTACTTTAGTAACTCTCTTCCTTTTTATATGTTTGTGGAAGCTCTTTCTGCCTGGTGTAATATTTCTAGCTGGTTTACTCCCTGTCTATTTTTTTCTATCTTTTTTTTTGTCAGTTTTGCTGAATTATAAAATTCTCCAATCTTATGGTCTGCCACTAATTTTAGCAACATTGTTTGCCTTTTATTCAACCAGGCATCATCCACTGTTTCTCTATCATCTTAACCGTTAATCTATTTTTCCCAGTCTACTTTAGCCAAATCTGTCTTCCTATCTATGCAATTCTCTTTATTTAAGTTTGGGATAAGTTTCAGACTCGCCTTTGTCGCCCTCAAACTGAATGTGAAATTCACCATGACAGGATCACTCTTTTGTAGGGGATGTTTTACTGTGAGATCATTAATTAATCCTGTCTCACATTCCCAGATCTAAAACAGCCTTTCCCCTAGTTGGTTCCACATGGTATTGTTCTAAAAAACTGTCCCAAATTCACTTTATGAACTTGTCCTCAAGGCTACCTTGGTCAATTTGTGTGGAATCTACGTGAGGATTAAAGTTACCCAGGATTATTGCATTACCTTTCTTATAAGTCCTCATTATTTCTTGATTTATACTCTGTCCTACAATGCAGCTACTGGTAGGGAGGCTTATAGATTACTCCCACCAGTGACTTCTTACCTCCATGCAAACTGATTCTACATCTCAATCTGCCAAGTAAAAATTATTTCTCACTACTGTATTAATCTTACAAGTCACAACTTACATTTAGAGAGCATAACTTGATTCTGTTGGTTATATTCAAAATATCGTGCTTTGAGAATTGCTTTTTGCTTTGCAGTCATCAGACAAATTCGCAAGAAAATATCAGTGTCTAGGGAAACAACATATTTCTACTGTATGAGAAGAGTGATGATTAGTTGGCAAGTGGACTCTTTGGTAGAGGCTTTGCCATGGAGAATGCACTAGTTGATGGTGACTGACAGTTCACTGCCAAGCATTGTTCAAAACTTAAACCAGACAGCTTGACTCTGGTCAAAACGTTGCCCTGGGGAATGAACCAGCGAAAGGCTGTCATTTATTTTGTTTAGCTGAAATAGGTGCAATGTGTGTACATGTTCTTTCTGCCTGCAAAGAACAGGTCCTTGTGTATTGTTGTATGTAACTTCCAGTACACACACGCACCATACTGCGAGCCCGACTGACAATCTTAAATTCGTTGTCAGCGTAATTCTTAGCACACCTGAAGATTATTTGGCAAACGTTGTCCAATTGCAGAATCGTGTCTAATGTTGGACACTGTGTATTGAGCTTTGTAAGCATGGACTGGTTGGGTACTTTGCCTGGTGCAAACAGCAGAAGGGACGTGCTGTTTGATACAATCTGCCAGTCTTTGGAACGTATGGCCTACATACCTAGCATCACACTGGCTCTGAAATTCATACACCTCATTACTCACAAGTGAACCTATCAGCAGCAAATGCAGGGAGGAAGCATCCTGTGATTGGATGAACAGCTTTACAGCAGTTTTCAACTATAAGTCAGTTGAATGTCCAACAAGTTTGGCGGGTTGAGTCCACAGGCCTTGGGGGCCACGAAGTGGCCAGCGGGCTGTGGGTTGGACAAGTCTGCGTTAAAGGCGCTATATAAGTATAAGTTGTTGCAGTTGCAATGTTCATTAGTGTTGTAACTATTTCATATTTTCATGCCAAATTATTTTGTATTTGAATGGGATAACAATGCCGATTTAAGGTTTTGAGTGCCCAATTTGGTTTGATTGAAAGAAATGGCAAGACCATTGTAAAAACATATATCAAATATGACTCCATTCAAGAGTAAAGTGAAGACTACTGAAGACTATTCTTTAAAGCTTTTAACTACTTATTTGAAAATATTATAGTGACGTTGATCACATAACTTAGCTTAAAGGGATGGCTAATCTCTTTAACCAAGCAACTCTGTCAAAGTTTTTGATTTCTAGCAGTTATGAGGTTCTCCTCTGTCACAAATGGTTACCAGAGTTAAATTTTTGAATAATTTTGTGATTACAATATTACCTGTATTAGAAAATGGACTAATAAGTATGTATCATGAAATGATAATTGCTTTTAGTTAAAATTTGGTGGGTAAAGATGAAAAAATATTGTTTAGGAATTACGTTTATGCAATTGTTTTATCCCAGCATTGCTAAATTAAATTTAATTCTTGACATTGTCAGAATTGTTTTTTTACATCTGCCTTGATGGTATAAAATACTGTGGCGTTGTATGAATGCAATTTTCAATTAATGTACCTTGTATGGGATGTGTGTTGTGCTAACACTCAAATACCAAATTAGTCTTCTGTTCAAAACATAACATCGAAATGAAGCAAGCTGTAATTAAAACGTATTTCAAGTTAATATTTCTGGGCAGTGACATAACCTGAAATGTCTTGCTTTGTTTTTTCAAGTTTTCTGATACAATAGATGGCACTTGATTGAGTTTTTCTTTGGCATAGATTTAGCTTCATGAACATTGTAGTGCTGTTCTGGGCATATTTTTAAGTGACATCATTGATGAAAATTAATCCAGTCTATTTTTTAAATTTTATTTAGTGCGATTTACTCCATACAAGCCAGTTGATATTATATTAAAGCCATTATTGTTTGAAGTGCCAAGCATTACTACAGATTCAATATTTATTGGTCGGGATTGGCTGTTCCAGAAGATAGATGAGAACCTGAACAATGGAGTGACTCTGGAGAGCAAAGGAACTGTAATTGTTGGAAATGTTGGATTTGGGAAAACGGCCATTATTTCCAGGCTGGTGGCACTGAGCTGTCATGGAGGTCGGATGAGACAAATTGCATCGAACAGCTCCAGTGTATTTTCAAAAAGTGAGTTTTCTGTCCACAGTACTTGAATTATGGTGCAGCTGAACCCAAGTGTTCCTGTTTTACATGAACTAAAGGTCCCTAATACTCTCTCAGTATTTGCATCAAATTACCCATATAAAAATGTAGGCTATAAAGCTGGATCTTGCTGGAGCAGGGCAGCTAATGGTGAGCCCCATTAGTTATACATTTTTTTCTGCACCAATCCCCTCAAATATAATTTTGCAAGACAAGTTGTTGGAAGTGAAAGCTGATCATGGTGAGGGTCATAGGACATCTAGGACATTTGTTCATGGCGGGACCAACAGTATGTCGCCTTAACCAACATGATTAAGGATTGAGGAAGAAACAGGAACAGTGGGGGAGGATGATGAATTAGAATGGCTGAATTAGGGTCAAACCATGTAATGAAAGGGCAAGAAAATTTGGATTATGAGGGGTGGGGGCGGGGGAGGGGGGCTGGGGGGCAGGAGGGAACAAAGGAAAAATTAGAAAAAACATGTAAAAGTTGACATTTTAAATATTGCCTAAAACAACCACATTTTTTTTCTGGGCCAGAATGGTTGATTGGCAATACATTAATAATTATTATGCTAAAAAGGTGCTTGCACTTTTGATTATCAGGTTTAACTTTGGGTGGCAAGTTTATTGGGCAATTAATGTGCAAATCCAGCAAGTCCTTTAAAAAAAAACAGGGAGGCTAATGGTCCAATGACATCTGTGCAAAGTAGCATAAGTCCTGGAGATTTGTAACTCACAGTTAATCCCTTACTCCCTTGCGATTGCTGGCTGATTTGCTCATTTATAGCAATATGTGTTTGTGAGCTTTCATTCTTTTCCAGCAAGATTTGGTCATCTTACTTTAAACTCCAACATCTTCACACTTGTACGCTTGGAATCAGGGACCTTTTTTTACCAATGACACTTCCTTGCCTGTATATACTTTGTGAATGGGTTAATAATTTGTTTCAACAACTTTTATTTGAGGTGGAGGTGAGGGAAGATGGATTTTGTTTAATGTTCTCATTTTCTTCAGCTATTACAATTAATTTATTTAAATTGCCAACAGATACAAACCTACACCAGGAACTTCCGCTGAGCCAACCGCCCCAAACCTCTTCTCCCTTTCATAGTACCAATACGTCGAGCAATGGGAGTTTTCCCGGAACCCCTGAGCTACAAAGACGAAGGGAAGAAGCTTTGAAGAAACTCGCAGCACAGGTAAGCTGCATCTTCATATTGTAATATCTTTACGACACAAGAGAAGTTAGCGTTTTCTGGCAGATTTTTTTTATAAGTAGGGTCACTGATTTATAGTGAATGCACGTGATTCCAGAGCTCATAGTATTTTGGCAGTGGCATTACACAGTGTATGTTTTAGTTCCGAGAAAGGAGAAGGAAAAGCTTTGCTTATAACATACTAAAATACAACTGTTCTCTGGTTTACAATGATTGAATAAGTCAAATTCTTCATTTTATAGGATTTCATGAACCCATTCCATTTTTCTATGAAAGCCAAAAGTCAGAAGCTCTCTTCTAAGATTTCCATGTTTATAGAATAATTACAGAACTTTATTACATTATTCTGAGCAAAAAATAGGCCCACTTTTGTTTTTTCTTAAACATACATACAGTCATGAGTTCTCTTCATTTTATTCATTCAATGTATACATTCATTAACAGGAAGGGCGAACAACAAAATCCTACCAATGTTGCTCTGTAATCAGTAAATTGTCAGGATTTATGTCTGAAAAGGTGGTAGAGGCAGAAACCCTCATAACATTTAAGGAGTATTTGGATGTGCACTTGCGATGCTTTGGGCCTAGTGCTGGAAAATGGGATTAGAATAGTTAGGTACTTGTTTGACCAGCACAGACTCAGTGGGCCGAAGGGCCTTTTTCTGAACTGTAGACCTCTATGACCAGGTGGGAGTGATTATTTCCCAATAAGGAAGTATGTGTATGAGGAAGTATTATGGCATGACTGAGATCAGGAACTCTACTTGAGAAACAGCAGAACTTTTTAATTATGTAATTTTACAATATGACTTTAATTCTGGGCAAATCACACTGGAAATCTTTTTACCAATCCAAAGCCAGACTGAGTTTGAGCTCTGTAATGAAGTTGGTGTCCATAAAATGCACCCCAGTACTCAAACAGAAGTTATGCAAGAGTCAACATTAACAGTCCAGAGCACATAAAATACGCTTTCTATGCTGTTGCCTGCTTATTCATTATTTTGATATTAATCTACTTACTTTCCATTTAAAATACTGCAAATAAGCTGATAGCAAGTTGCTTTTTATTTTCAAATAAGTTAACTTTGTAACCAGGTTAAAATGCAAACATAATAGTTTTTTTTTAAAAATCAGTTACATTGACCAATAATTCAGTACCTACTTACTGAGAATTGTGTTTGTTACTAGTCAGTATATGCAGCCTCTGTGAGGAAGAAATTTTTCACTTGCCACCTAAGAGTGTGGTGCAAGCAGAGGTAATCAATGATTTCAAGAGGAAATTGGATGGGCACCCGCAGGAAATAAACTTGCACGGCTATAGGGATAGAGTGGGGGAATGGGACTGACTGGATTATTTTACGGAGAGCATGCATAGAGTTGATGGGCTGAATTGCCGCCTCCTATGCTGTAAATGATTCTAACTCTCCCATTTCTCTGTTCGAGGCGCTGGTTGTTGCCTACTCCAAGCTTTGAGAGTTGCTTACCACACTGTAAGACACATTTTGTTTTACATGTAGATTGGGAAGGGCATCCAAATTGACAAGTTATCAAACTTTTGCTTAACATTTCTTCTGCCCATACATAAATGAACACCCGCATCTCATTTTTTAAAAAAAATTCTTTCATGTGGTTTGGGCATCACTGGCCAGGTCACAATTTATTGCTTATCCATATTTTTCCTTGAGCAGGTGTTATTTCAGAAGGTTTTTTTTTTGTGTTTGGAACCTCTTGTTAGCCCTTGTCAATGTGATTTGAGCTACAGATAACCAAAACTTAAGTGTTATTTGTTCAATGCAGTGCTACTGTGGGAAAATTAGATGAAAGCAACAGGATTAAAAATCACAAGTTACAATGGTTGAATTATGTCACATAACTATTGTCAGTAGCTATATAGTACCAGCAGCCTAAATGTTGATACATGGCTCCATGACTGTAATCCAGCATTTGTTTTTGGAGTGATCAATTGGCACCCAGAGTGGATGGGAACTAGCAATATCTCCTGAGCTTAGAATCTTTCTTAATACATGCCTCCAGCCAGAAGTTTTGTTTGGCTCTACTTAACAAGCACAGTTGCTTAAAAACGTTCCCAAGTTATTAAATCTGAACGTTCCCTCAAAAGAATTACCAACAATATTTTGTAAAATATCGAATATGATGAGTCCCTGGCTTGTTCTTTCCCAAAGCAAACCTTTTTACCAGAAAGGAGAAATTCATTTTTAAAGAGCTCCTATCCTATAATAATAATCATTGCATGATGAATAAATAAGTATGCTGGCCAGATTCTAGCATTTTAAATTAATTTATCCAAAATTCAAAACATAAAAACATTCTCTTCTGTTTATGAATGATGATATAAAAATGTTTGTGAATTGGCAGAAAGAGATTCTGGAACCAGGAGCATATCTTTTGAACTAACTTAAATGTTTTTGCATTGAGCATTGGTAGGCATAAGAATTTTTTAAAACTTCCTACCCTTAACTACTGAGCTGTCAGTCACAAAAAAATGACGTTTTCACTCATTCTTGAGAAAATGAGATGGCAAGCAAGGCAATTTATTGCCTAACCCTAATTGCCCTTGAAAAGGTGGTGGTGAGATGCCTTTTTGTACCGCTGCATTTCATGTGATGTAGTTACACCCACAGTGCTGTTAGGAAGGGAGTTCCAGGATTTTGACCCAGCAACAATGAAGGAACAGTGATATAGTTCCAAGTCAGGATGGTGTGTGGCTTGGAGGGGAACTGGTAGATGGTGGTATTCCCATGCATCTGCTGCCCTTGCCCTTCTAGCTGGTAGGAGTCACAGATTTGGAAGGTCCTGGCGAAGGAACCTTGATGAGTTGCAGCAATGCACCTTGTAGATGGTTTGCATTACTTTATGCTCGTAGTGGAGGGAGTAATTATTTTAGGTGGTGGATGGGATGCTGATGAAGTGGGCTGCTTTTTCTTGGATAAAGTCAAGCTGTGGTCATCCAGGCAAGTGGAAAGTATTTTATCACACTCCTGGCCTGTTTTGTTGGCTTTGGTGAGTTAAACGCCACAGAATTCCATGTCTCTGACCTGCTCTTGTAGCCACAGTATATGACTGATCCAGTTATGTTTATGGTTGATGGTAACTCCTGGGATGTCAATTATGGTGGACTCAGCAATTGTAATATAGTTGAATGTCTAGGGAAGATGGTTAGATTTTCTCTTGTTGGTCATTGCCTGACACTTGTGTGGCCTGAATGGTACTTGCCACTTATCAGCCTGAGTCTGAATTTTGTCCAGGCTTTGCTGCTTGCAGGCATGAACTGCTTTAGCACTTGAGGAGTTGAGAGTAGTATTGAACATGGTGCAGTCATCAGCGAGCGTAGCCAATTCTGACCTTCTGATATAGGGAAGGTCATTGATGAAGCAGCTGAAGATGGTTTGGTCTAGGCATTACCTTGAGGAACTTGTGCAGCAATTTCCTGGAGCTAAATCTAACCACATCCATCTTCCATTTTTGCGAGGTATGGCAGCCAGTGGAGCGTTTTCTCCCTGATTCCCATTGACTTCAATTTTGCTAGGGATTGTCAATGTCACACTCAGTTAAATGCTGCCTTGATGTCAAGGGCAGTCACTCTCACCTCATCTCTGGAGTTCAGCTCTTCTGTTGATGTTTCGATTAAGGCTATAATGAAGTCAGGAGCTGAGTGCCGTGATGGAACCCAAACTGAGTATCAGTGAGTATGTTATTGCTGATTAAGTGCTGCTTGATAGCGCTGTTCGATGACACCTTCCATCACTTTGTTGATGATCGAGTGTAGACTGATGGGGTGGTAATTAGCCAGGTTGGATTTGTCCTGCTTTTTGTAGACACGACATACCTGAGCAATTTTCCACATTGTCGGGTAGATGCCACTGTTGTAGCTGTATTGGAACAGCTTGGCTAAGGATATGGCACCTTCTGGAGGACATGTCTTCAGTATCCAGTGCTTTTCAGCTGTTTCTCTATCACGTGGAGTGAATTAATTTGACTGAAGACTGGAATCTATGATTTTGGGGAGCTCAAGGAAGCTGAGATAGATCATCCACTAGGCACTTCTGGCTGAAGATGGATGGAAATGTTTCAGCCTTGTCCTTGCCTCCTACATGCTGGCTTTGCCATTATTGAGGTTAGGGAGTCTCCTCTTCTGGTTGGATGTTTAATTATCCTCCACCATTCACAACTAGATGTGACAGGACTGCAGAGTTTTAATTTGACCCGTTAGTTGTGGGATCAATTAGCTCTGTCTATAACATGCTGTTTCCTCTTTTTAGCATGTGTATAGCTCTGTGTTGTAGCGTCACCAGGTTGACACCTCAGTTTTAGATATGCCTAGTTCTGCCCCTGGGATGCTCTCCTACACTCCTCGTTGAACCAAGATTGGTCTCCTAATTTGATAATGGTGGAGTGAGGGGATACGCCAGGCCACGAGCTTGGCCTAAATAGCCAAGTGGTTATGGTACTGGGCTTGTAACCCCAAGATCAAGAGTTCAAATCTCACAATGGCAAACTATGAAACAATGTAACTTCATCTGAATAGGAACAGATGGAAACGTGTTTGTACTCGAAAGAGTTACTCCAGGCCACGAGCTTACAGATTGTCGTTGAATACAATCCTGTTGCTGATGGTCCACAGCACCTTATGGATGCCCAGTTTTGAGCTGTTAGTTCTGTTTTAGAGTCTATTCCTTTTAGCACAATGATTGAGGGTATCTTTAGTGTGAAGAGGGGACTTTGTCTCAACAAGGACTGTGCAGTGGTCACAGACATCTGCAACAGCTAGATTGGTGCGTATGAGGTCAAGTAGGTTTCTTCCCTCTTTTTGGTTCTTTGACCACCTGTCATAGGCCCAGTCTGGTGGATAGGTACTTCAGGACTTCTCCAGCTTGGTCACTAATAGTGCTATCAAGTCATTCTTGGTGATGGGCTTTCAAGTTCCCCACCCATATAACATTCTGTGCCCTATTTAGTCATATGGATAGCCACCATTAACAGCTTTTTCAAATTAATGGCCCAGATTTTGTGATGGTAATAATGGCAAAACTGTCAGCATTCACATACATTACTTCATCAAAACTGTCGGCACTTCTGGATTCCGCATAGGTGCAGAAATCCAGAAGTTGTTGTTAGTGATTCTAAGATTCTCCAGATGTGTGCTGTTGAGGCATCCCCAAACTGCAAATAATGGGAAATCAATTTAATTGGCAGAAGCTTTCACTCTTCCGCATACTTGTTGTGAAAACACTTGAAAAGGCTACACCTTGCTGAATGAGGTGTAACTGAGTTTTTAATGGCCAATTAACTTCACAATTATTGCTGAAGACCTCCACTGGCCCTGAGAAGTTAATTGTATATTTATGAATGTCAACTTTCTCATTTCAAATTAAACACAATTCTAAAAAAATTTTCTTTATTTTAGCTTCTGTGTTAATCCAGTCATAATCATTTATTTTGCTATCTGAAAATTTAAATTACAAGTGAATGATATTAAGTATTTTAACTTCTTGCTGATTGTGTATGAATACTTCAGTGTGATTGGCTGCTTACCTGCTTGCTGACATCGCTACTGATGCTGCATCTCAAGAAATCTCCTTAACTTGGTGCCAGATTTAAACTGTTGGTAGGAAAGGGGAAAGCTACACCATTCTCACATTGCTAGATTATTGTGGGCAGCTTTCTATGAAGTTAGCTGCTGACTGCAAAATCCAGTCCAATGCATTAGGATGAATTTTTAATGTAAACTGTAACTCTCATAGGTTGAAATTGGAGATGGAAAATTTAAATTTCCTACAATTATACTTGAATTATATTAAAATAATTCTGAAAAAAGTAGAAGCAATATTTGTGGGGAAAATATTTTTTTCTTTGCTGGGCTGAAGGCTTATTGTTTTGAACACCCTTTTTTGCCAGTGCGGATCATACATGTAATTATTACTGAATATAAACTCAATTAGAGCACTGTGCAGTATTGGGTTCCACACTAGAGGATAAAAATTGAGGCTTTAAAGATGTTGCAGCAATTTTATTGAGATTGCCTGGTCTGGGGATTAAAAACTTGAGAATGTGAGGCTTTTATCATTAGAACAACACACATTACAGGACCTTTTCCTAAACCTCCAGACTCTCTAACTCTATCTATATGCAGCCTTTGCCCCCACCCAGCAACCATTTTCAGTGGATTCAGCTTTTGACACAACTTTGATGCTTCCAACCCATTCAGCCCATTTCCAGCTCTCCAAGATCTCAGGGGTTCTCCCTAAGCAGTTTCCGACTCTTGTGACATCATAAGAACATAAAAATAGGAGCAGAAGCAGACCAAATGGCCACTCATGGCTGATCTTCTGCATGACCTCCACTTTCTTGCTGCTTCCCATATCCTATGATTCCCTGAGAGATCAAAAGTCTTTCTATTCCAGCCTTGAATCTATTCAATGATGAAGGATGTACAGCCCTCTGGGGTAGACAAGTCAAAGATTCACAACCTTCTTGAGTCAAGAAATTTCTCCTCATCCCAGTCCTAAATAATCAACCTCTTATCCTTAGCTGCAGACCATGTTCTGTAGCCAGAGAAACAACCTCAATGTCTACCCTGTCAAGCCCCTTCAGAATCTTGAATGTTTCAATGATATCAACGGTCCTCTGATCCTGGGACTTATTGTCCATTGTCCACATTCTCAGCAGGCATCATCTCTAATGTCTGTGCATTTACAGGCCAGGATCTTGCCCCAGTGCTACCATACACTTGGGCTCCATTTTGCCATTGGTCTGCAATACCTAGACTCCTTCCTAATGCTATCCGATTCCAGGATCTCATCCTGTTGCTTGCAGACTTTAGCTCTTCTCAAAGTCCCCTGAGTCTAACTTCTGTTGTTCCTCCACCCACCCAACCCCACCAACCAATCTCTTATAAAGCTAAGCCTGCCATAGGTTTGGACCCCTATTAGTACTCCCACTTCCCAAGGCTCCCTTCCTGTTTGCCAATCCAAGTAACTCACCCTGCAGAATCTTAGCACTGCCACCATTGTGTTTGTAAGCTCCAGAACCACCACTCTTGTTTCACACACCCAGTATTGCTTCATGGTTTCATCCATCCTGCTACATTGTAATTTATTCCAGCCTTTGTAAAATGATTGAAATAAAATTGAGTATATACACAAATGTACAATGATGATCATGTCAAATTTAATTTTTTTACAGAAGTTTGGACATAGTTGTAGAGTTCAAACTAAAAAATACAGATAATACTCCGAGAATTTTTTAATAAAAGTGAATTTGACTTCCTAGAGCAGTGCACCTTTTGACTCACCATGAGCAACTCAATGGAAGATAAAGTGTTATCAAAGCCATGTATTTAGTGTCCGGTGTTGTCAGTTTATCACCCTTTGGTGTTGCAATTTATATGTAAGTTTCTTGTATTCAAATTTATAACAGTTGAGAAACTAAAATACAAATTCATTTAAGCTCAATTTTCTGCCTGATTGTCATATGTTACGGACAATTTGGGACACAATATTGTAGTTTCTATGGGAGCAGAGTGAAAATGATGTGCACAGAATTTGTCCATTTGGAAATTCAAACAGCTGTGGACCAGGTAAAATGTCATACTCAGGCTGCAGCTGGAACAGCAAATTCGTGTAGTGCAAACTTTATAGGCAATTCTAATATTATGCACTCAATTTTATAAATAAATGTCATTATTTTGAGGTTTTAACACTAGATACTTTTGCAGATTCAGCATCACTGCTGTGCAAAGCTATTTGTGTGCCCTGTGATCCATAGCACACCTTGTCCTATATCTAGATAAAAAAGCATGACTCAAAGATTATGAAGCCCTCGTACACAAGCTTCTAGAATGTTATTGATGGCAAAAAACATTTCATTGATTCGAAACAGGCTGTGAAACAGCAGATGGTTTTCTTTGTATGAGAGATATGAATGAACAGTACATACTGAGACTATATATTTTCCCTGCACTCAGCCAGTAGAACATGCTCCTTAAGTATCATCACTAACCATATGATTACTTGATATAACCTCAAACTAGCTTGATTTTTGTTGGCTAAGCTCTTTTGGAACAGAAACACAGCTCATGCCTGCAATTACCAAAACGTTGATGTCCTGTACTTGCTCTCAGAACTGAAAAACTGAACTGCTGACCGCAGACTGCTCCAGCCAATTGAGTAATTACCCCTAGTTCAAAGGGCTGAGAAATATCTGTTAAATAAAGTCACCACCTGGGTTTGAGAGCCTACTCTTTATATACATTTGGTTTTCTTTCTCCCCCTACTCTCCACATATTACAACTTGAATACCTCTACGATGATATAAGGAACCGGGTGTTACAATGTTACTCTTGTGATCAATGGAGCATTCTATAAAACATTGCAAGATGTTTGAGGGAGTATATAATGGTCCCTCTCAGGATGAAGAACTAACACCGTAGACCTTCATTGTGCAAACCAGATCGAACTAAGATTGTGAGAAAATCGAATAGACTGATTCAGAATACTGTTCAGCTTTCAGAGTTAACCCTTTACACATTGAATTTAAAAGCTTACATTCTTATAATGTTAAAAATCATTTTGCTACAGTAAGTTTAGTGTTTTCTCCAGATGGCTTATGTTCTTTTAAACTGAGTAAAAGGGTGGCAGAAAATAGTGAAGAATTACTTGGACCAATTTGGTTCATTTGGTGGTAGTTGTTACCAGACTATGTAGAATTGCATATAATTTACAGCACAGAACAGGCCATTCAGCCCAAGAGAATCTATGGTGGCATTTATGCTCCAAATGAGCTTCGTCCCATTTCTCTTCATCTCACTCTGTCAATTTATCCCTCATGTTCAGTTTTCCCTTAAATGCATTTCTACTGTTTGCTTTGACTACTCCATGTGGTATTGAGTTCTCATTTTCACTAATCTTTGGGTAAAGAAGTTTCCCCTAATTTCTTAATGGATTTATTAGTGATTGTCTTATATTTATCCCCCCCTAGTTTTGGTTTCCTGTACCCTGCACCCCCCCCCCAAAAAAAAAACTAACTGGAAGTTTCATCTTGAACTCAAAAAGACAGGTGAGGATTTGTAACTACAGCTTCCGTTTTAAAAATCCCAGCTTGATGAATTTGGAAAAAAATTAGTAATTTAACTGGTCTTGAGATGCTTCTTTAATATGAATTTATCTGTCTAATGAATGAAATTGTTTTCTGGATTGCTTTATATTTTGCTCTTTGAATCAGTCATCGCTTTATTCCCCCTATGGACATGTGGTACCTTTTTGAGCTGAAATGCTACTGATAGGGTTACCAGTAGCATTATGCAGATAGAACTATATTTTTATGCTTGAAAACACAGTAGTTCAGCAAAACCTTTAAATCCTTCACAAGTATCTTTAATAATATGAATGAAATATACTGTAACAATTAAAATAAAATATATTTTTCATGTTTAATACTCTGCCTTGCTGCCATATGTCTAAAATATGACTGAAGGGCATGTGTGGCTTTAGTGACTACTTGAGGGAGCAGACTTCAGATAGCAATATCGCACAGGTTTACATGTTGAAAATTGTTTTATCAGGATAGTTGGGAATTTTAAAATTACTTATTTAATTCTTTTTACATAAGTTTGTATATTTTGCCTTTTTACTTTGATTGTCCCTGCTCTGAGGTTAGGAGAACTAGACAATCCTAGATGCAGAGTTTATTGTGATTCTTTATTGGATGATAGAAGTATACTTTGCAGACAGAATAGATCTCCCACATTTTGAGATGACATTTTCAGCTCTGTAAGATCATTTGCCTTGCAGTTTTGCTAACCTGCTATAGACGTTGGCCATGGAAGAATGCTTCTTGGCAGATCAACTTACATTCCTTCTCATTTTGAATATTTTCTGGCCTGCTTGTTTTTTTTTCTCTTATTCTCTGAAACCTTGCTGGGCCTCCAGTTTGTCCAATTTGAGCGCTTCTCAGCTTGCTCATTGTCTTCTGGCCGCCTTCTGGCTGGCCTACTTGTTAGAGCAGTCATTCCCGAGCGATCCCTATTTGTTTGTTTGTCAACTTTGCTACTGCTCTTGCTGGTTCACTCACCCATGCATAGTGCTTCCTGGCCAACAAAAGCTGAACAAGGAGAGTGAGTCATTATGTAGTGAAGGAAAATGAGAGTAGAAATAGGAGAACTATAGAAAGGAAGGAATAACAGAATATGAGAATTAGAGAACAAGCATAATTAAGATAAGGAGCAATGGAGAAACCAAGCGCCCTTTGCAAAAGCATCCTGTTCAATCCTTTGTGAGTTAACACCATAGGAAATCTGAAATAAAAGCAGAAAATGCAGGAAGCACTCAGATCGGGCAGCATCTGTGGAGAGAGAAAAACGGGAAAAGCCATTGACCTTAAATGTTAACTCTGTTTCTCTCTCCAAAGATGCTGCTTGGCCTGTTGCATATTTCTAGCATTTTTTGTTTGTCTTTCAAATTTCCAGCATCTGCAGTATTTTGCTGTTGTACCACAGGAAACTGTTGTTATTATATAAAGAATAAAATGCTGAAATAAAAATCTTGTTTCATTTCATTTTTTAAACAGGTTGTTGCCTATCACTACTGCCAGGCTGATAATACATACACCTGCCTTGTACCAGAATTTGTCCACAGTGTAGCAGCTTTGCTTTGTCGTGCACCTCAGCTAGCAGCATTCAGGGATTTGCTGCTGAAGGAATCACACATACAGAGCATACTCAGTCTACGTTCTTGTGTCCAGGATCCCATGGCTGCATTTAAGAGAGGTATTTTGGAGCCTCTTGTAAACCTGATAAAAGGTAAGGTTCTAATAGATGTAAATAGTTTGTCTTAGATGTCTGATGGGTATGTAAATAGAATTAGTGTCCACTGGAGGTATGTTCCAGCATAGAACATGCTTTGCTCTTTAAAAAAAAATCGGCCTGTTTGTTTTATTAAATCAGATAGCAAATATTAAAAATTAAACCTTGAAACACTCATGTATGGCCAAATTTTGCGGGAGTGGGACACTGTGTGGTGTATCTCATTATTTAGACTTGTTTGGGAACCTTAAGGTTTTAAACATTTTTTGTCAACAAAGTTTCTGGAGTTGAGCTGACATGTGCACAGCAGGGGCATTAAGGCCTCTGCAACCGTAATGGACAATGGGAATAATAGTGTATCCTTAACCAAGTATGCTAATAGTTTGAAAAACAGGTAGGACTGAGAAGGAGGATGAATTAGAGAGGGTGGATTCAATGTCAAATCAGGTATAAGAAGAAAAATAAAGAGGAGGAAAGAAAGATAGTTGGAGAGAGAGAGAGAGAAGAAGGGCAGAAAGGAAGAATGAGAAAAGATTTTTTAAAACTAGCACTTTAAAAAATGTTCTGAAACAATTCACAGCCAGAAGGAATGAGTCTCTCATGTTTATAATTGTCTATTTCCTGGGCTAGAGGGCTTGATTGGCAATCATTAACAATTAACAATTGTTAAAATGGTACTTATGCTGTTAATTGCAAGGCTTAACTTTCAGTAAATTTTTAATGGACAATTAATGTGTAAATTCAGAAACTTCATGAAAATCACAGAAGTTAAATGTGAGATCCTGTTTTTACAAAGCTAAAGGTGAAGTATTGCCATTCGGCCAACAAACTGCAAATTTGTAATTTGAGGTATCTCTTCCACACTACAAATCATTGGCTTGTTTGCATGTTAATAACTACATGCAAAATATGGCCTGTAATGTCAATTAGTTCTCTCCTGTTTCTGTAATTTTCAATTTTAAAAAAATGTCTAGCTTCTAAAGAATTCATGTTCATCGAGACTTCTTTGCTAAATTCTATATGCTTAATGCTGCATTTTCTTTCCAGAATTAAGATAACTGACTAAATTGGGGATAAGTTAAATTCAAGACATAGAAGCATATGGGTTGATGATTCTTTAAGGCGCACGGGTTGACGATGCTTTGGTTTAAGGCATATGTGGATATTTGCATGGTGGGAACATTGTAGTGTAATGTACTTTACTCCTTTACTCTAACATTTGAAATGAATTGATTATCATACTAGCAAAGTAGCAGAGTTCACCAAGTTAGGATTGAACATGAAATCTTTTGGGTAGAAACACCATATGCTAACCACCTAAGCAATGTTTGATAGGCTTGTCAGCTCAATTGATGCTCATGGAATAAAAGAGAAAGTGACAGCTTGGGTATAAAGTTGGGCGATTGACAGGAAACGAGGGGCAATGGTGAATGTTGGACAATGGTGTACGGTGGTTTTCCGAACCGGAGGAGGGTATCTAGTGATATTTCTCCAGGATGTCAATAGAACTACTGTTTTTCTTGATCTATATTATTGACTTGGCCTTGGGTGTACAGGGCACAATTTGAAAATGTGAAGATGGCACAAAACTTGGAAATATTGTGAACTGTGAGGAGGCTAGTGATAGACTTCAATAACATGTAGGCTGGCAGAATGGACAGGCACGTGGCAGTTGCAATTTGATGCAGAGAAGTGTGAAGTGATACATTTTGGTAGGAAGAATGAGGAGGCACAATATAAACTAAAGGGTAGAATTCTAAAAGCAATGCAGGGACATAGAGATACATAAGTGCAAATTGTTGTTGAAAGTAGCAGGGCAGGCTGAGAAAGTGGTTAAAAAGGATATGGAATCCAAAGCTTTATAAATAAAGGCATAGAGTACAAAAGCAATTAAGTTATGGCATAAAACACTGATTTGGCCTCAACTGGAGTATTGTGTGGAATTCAGGGCACCACACTTAAGGAAGCATGTGAAGGCTGTAGAGAGGGTATATAAACGATTCATGCGAATGGTTCTGGGTTGAAGATCTTCAGTTACATAGACTGGAGAAGCTGGGATTGCTCTCCTTTGAGAAGAGAAGATGGAGAAGAGATTTAATAGAGTTGCTTAAAATTACAAGGGGACGAAATAAGAGAAAAACGGTTCCCATTGGTGAAAGGGTCATAAGAAAGGACACAGACTAAATTAGCAAAAGGGGTAAAGGCAACACGAGGCAAAACTTTTTTTTATGCATGTGTGGTTGGGATCTGGGGTGCAGTGTCTGAAGGAGGAGTAGAGGCAGTTTCAACCTTGACTTTCAAAGAGGAATTGAATAAGTGTCTGAAGGGAAAAGAAATTACAGGGCTACAGGGAGAGGACCGGGAATAGTACTAGCTAAATTGCTCTTGCAAAGAGCTGACACGGACTTGACAGGCCAAATTGCTGCCTCCTGTGCTGTAACCATTCTCTGATTCGATCTTTTTTCAGGCAGATGAATAACATGGCATGGGTAACTCAGTGGGACAGGACAGTTGGGGCATGTGGTAATATAGATTCTGTATAGCAACAAATTGTAATTAAATTTAATTTTGTCCTGCAGAAAAGAAGATTCCTGCAGATGATTATATTATTTTGGTGGATGGCTTAAATGAGGCTGAATTCCATAAGCCCGATTATGGTGACACAATTGCTTCCTTTATCACTAAAATAATTTCGAAGTTTCCAGCTTGGCTAAAGCTGGTAGTTACTGTTAGAACCAATCTACAGGTAAAGACATCCATTTAAGTTTTGGTTGCACTGGCTGAAATTTGCATTTTATATACTTAAAAAATTAACACTACTGTATATTTTATACTTTACACAAGGTATTAATTTTAATGGCACTTCGCTACTTGTTAATATTTGCTTATACCACTTTTTCTGATGAACTAGCATTTGTAGATTTGTCATAATTCAGTAAGTTATCAAAATAAAACATTTTGTTGGTTTGACAAAAGTCGCTATGAATTCGAACAATTAAACAACATATTCCTTATACTTTGCCATAGTTACTAATTGAGTTGGATATTAACTTTCATGTTGACATCAGAGTTGTAGAGAATATAAATAAAGATACTAATCACATTGCAACAACAAGTTAGATCCAACAATTGCAGCGTGAATTTGCTATAAAGATTACACAGATAAAGTTAACAGCAGCCCTGTAACTAGGGACAACAATGATGAGGAAACCTTTCCACATTGCATTGTTTTTCTAGCATGAAAATGGATTTATTGGCTGAAAGCCAGGTGGCTGGACACCAGAGCAATTAAAATGTTTGAATGTTTATTACGTTCATTTGGCTGGTGAACTTTCCTTAATTGCACTCGTAGGCATTTTGTTGAAAGGATTTCAGTTATTTGTTTATATACAGCAGATTAATTTTAAGTGTTGTTCAAGAATAGTTGTTATTCAGTATGTGATCCTCATTTACAGGGCATGAGGTGATATAGTCAGCAGAAGCTGGCAAAGTGCCTAATCATTTCAGCCTTTGAAAGCTAAAATATGTTCTCATCACTTAAACATTAGTTATTTTTGTGTGAATTTGATTCTTCAGAGCAATGCAACACCGTGTCACGATTAACAATTTTTCTCATGGATAGGTGTCAGCATAGGGAATTACTTGAATGTGCAGGTTGATGGCCTTTTAATTAGGGTCCATTTAATTAAACTTACTTGGGGTGTTCAATCCATTGCTTGCTTAAATCTAAATTGGATATTTCTTTCTCATATATATGCCACTAGAAAAATTAGTGTTAATTTTAATCCTAATTATGTCATATGTATAAATCTATAATAAAATGTTGCTTCAGCATGCACTTCCTGCAACTTTTCCATTTTGGCTTCTGATATGCATAGTGATAACAAAAATTGTCTATGTAAAGTTGACATTGTAATTGTATCTGGCATCCCCTGTTTTCCCCACTCTTGTGAAGATACTGCAGTACCACCAGTGGTTAGAGGATGTAATTACAATGTGACAGGCTTGCATTGAAAATTTCCATGATAATCGTGGACACTCAATGCATAGTTATAAGACCATAAGACATAGGAGCAGAAATTAGGCCATTCGGCCCATCGAGTTTGCTCCGCCATTCAATCATGGCTGATAAGTTTCTTAACCCCATTCTCCTGCCTTCTCCCTGTAACCTTTGATCCCCTTACCAATCAAGGACCTATCTATCTCGGTCTTAAATACACTCAATGACCTGGCCTCCACAGCCTTCTGTGGCAATGAATTCCATAGATTCACCACTCTCTGGCTAAAGAATTTTCTCCTCATCTCTGTTCTAAAATTATATTATATCAGAATACAGACAAAATATTTAACTTCAGAATGGTTCATATACATAATTAAATCTTCATGGTGAAACAGCAGTTAACTCAGAATTACCTTTGTTGTGTTTACTTTATAGCAGTTACATTTTCTGACCTTAAGACAACATAGATCCACCTGTACTGCAAGGTGTTAACAGCAGAATAATAAATTGAGCAGTGTATGGTTTGATTCTCTTATAAGATGTATCTGATTTACTGTATGCATTGTCACAGGAGATTCACTAGTGTTTATTGAAAATATTGACGCCATGTTTCTCGTACTCCAGTGTTACATGCAAATTTCTGCACGTGTAGCGTAAAAGCATTAAAGAGAAAAAGGAATTGGTCATTTATTACTAATTTTAGGGCCTCAGGGATAAAGCAAAGACAACAGCTTGCCTTTATACAGCACCTTCAACATAGCAAAATATGCCAAGGTGCTTCTTAAGAGTGTTATTAATCAAAATTATTTACCTGACGCACAGAAGGCAATATCAGGGCAGATGACCAAAAGCTTGGTCAAAGAGGTAGGTTTTAAGAAGCATCTTAAAGGACAAGAAAAAGATAAAGGCTTAAGGAGGGAATTCTGAGCTTAGGGCCTTTGCAACCGAAGGCACCACCACTAATGGTGGGGTGTTTAACATCGGGGATATGCAAGATGCTGGAATTAGAGGATCAGAGAGATAGTGAACATTTGAAGAGCTGGAGGAGGCTAAAGGGATAGTGAGGGTGCATAGCTTTGGAGGGATTTGAATGGATGAAAATCTAAATTCTTGAGTTGTTGCCAGACCGGGAGCCAATATGAGTCAGAGCATGGGTGATGGATGAATGAGTCTTGATACGAGTTAAGATACAGGCAACAGAGTTTTGGATGACCTCGGGTTTATGTAGGTTGGAAGATGGGAGACCAGCAGAGTTGGGCAATGAAATGGAATTGAAAGTAGGCAGTCTTGGTGATGAAGTGCATATGTAGTCAGAAGTTTATCTCTGTTTTAAATACGGCACCAAGCTTATGAACTCAGCCTCGGGCAGTTGTCAGATGAGGGATGGAATTGGTGCTACGGTAACAGTTTCTAACCTATAGATTAACTTTCAAAGCAACAGAAAATGCCTTCTAATTGGCTCCAGGTACGCTTGTTTACATCATGGTTCCCCACTGTGCAGCAGAACAATACATTGAGTTAAGTGCTATAGTATATATATGTTATATGATATATATATATAACATATATATTTTATATATATATATATATATATATCTGATATGAAACAATATATTCTGTAACTCAGGTTGCAGAATTCTCTAGTGATTTGTATAAGAGTTGGGGGCAATTTCTGTTACCTTGACTGCCCAATCATATGTGTCTAAAACTATGTAGGACAAGTACAAGTTACAAATGAAGATACATTGGCCCCTTCTTGAAGAATAATCTTCCCTCATCTGTTCTGTACCTAGATTCCAGGTTCAAAGTGTAAAGAAATTGCCTGACATTAATATTGTTTTATTTATCACATCACTACAGTGATCTGTGCTACACGAAGTGTGATTTTGGAAATTTGAAATAAAAACAGAAAATGTTGGGACTATTCAGCAAATCTGATGGCATCTGTGGAGAGAAAAAAACAGTTAATGTTTCAGAAATGGGAGCACTTGGAGATCTATTAGCTTTTAAGGGAGGCAGGAAAGGGGTGAGGGATGAATGAAAGGTCTGTGTTAAGGTGGAAGGTAGGAGAGATTAAATGGAATGATGGTGCAGGGCAAAAAGAGATTGTAATGGGACAAGAAACAAAAGAAATGTCTAGGAGAGGTATAAATGGGAATAGCTGAATCATCATCTACATCTATGACAATGCCCACCACCATTAATGGTTTCCAGTTTCTTGGCTGTAACCATCCCCTTCTCACCATGGGCATCCAGTCTCTCTATCTCCATCCCCACCAGGTCTGAACACTCCTTCCTTGAGTGGAGGCCCGACCAGTCCTTATCCACCACCACCCTCCTTTGGCTGGCTGAACTTGTTCTCATATTGAACAGCATCTCCTTTAACTCTGTTCACTTCCTCCAAATAAAAGGTGTTGATGTATGAACCCGACCGTGCCTGCCTTTTCATAGCATACGTAGATAATTCTTTGTTCCGGTCCAACTCTGGTCCCCTTCTTTCTAACCCCCTCCCCCAGCCCCCCAACTATCTTCCCCTTCCCGTTTCTCTTGACTATCCGCACTCCTCCTCTCCCCCCCCCCCCCCCCCCCCCCCCGCCCCCCGACTTTCAACCCCCATAGGCTCTTTCCCACCCTCCTCCAGTACCCTATACCTGACGACCTGTCCCCACCTGAGCTGGTCAGAGGGCAGTCAGGTAATTTTAGCAGAATTTTGATCTGCTGGATCGCTGCCTTATTAAAAATGCAGCTTAAGTCCCAATACAAGTGTGGGCATGTAAAGGAAGGATCCCCACCCCCATACTGACATCAAGAGAAAAAAAATGACAGGATTATGATGACTTGAGCCCAACATCCGAATGTTTCTGCCTTTTCACTCGACCTTCTGATGGGTGCCTTTTCAAGCAGGTTTATTTAAGCTAAATTCAGGATAAAGGTGTAAGTGCTGTCTTAAAGGGCCAACAGTGCAGCTACAATCTCCATTAAAAAATCAAGGATATCTCATATATTACAGATTGGGTTGGGAGAACTAGAGGTTTCTTCTACTTCTTGCTCTCGATTAGGAGTGGCAATTGCAAGCCAGAGACTTATGGAGAAATTTGCAGAAGCAGCAGCATTAACCTTCTTTAAGTCCTATTGCTATCTGATACAAATAAAGGGGGGAGAAGTTCAAAGAAAAAGGAAGCCCACCAAATATGCCAGCAACGAAGGCAAATTAGCTTCTCCCTTCATTGTCAAGCCCCTATTGGAATTCATAAATCCTGTTGTTCCTTAAAACATCAGTCAGGAGATTTTTATGAGAAGGCCAAAATTTAAAGACTAAACTCTACAACCTCATCCTCACCTATGGTCATGAACTGTGGGTAATGACTGAAAGGGTAAGATTGCAAGTACAAGTGGCAGAAATGAGGTTTCTTTGCAGGGTTTCTGGGTGTACTATCTGGGACAGGGTGAAGAGTTTGGCAATCTAGGAGAGCCTCGGAGTAGTCGCTGTTCCTCTGGATCAAGAGGTGCCAGTTGAGATGGTTCGGGCATCTGATAAAGATGTCCCCTGGTAGGCTCCTGCTGGAGCTGCACTGGACATGGCCCACTGGGAGGAGACCTTGAGGCTGACCCAGGACATGCTGGAGGGATTATATCCCCCAGGAGGAGCTGGAATCTGTGGCTGAGAAAAGGGACGTTTGGTTGGCCCTGCTCAGCTTACTGCCACTGTGACTGTCGCCAGAAGTGGTGTGAAAATGGATGGATGAATTAAATTTAGCAGGGAAGCCCTGGAAGAGCAGGCCTGCAGCACACCTCATTGCTAAAACTGCTTTAACTGACTAAGAAACTAAAAACAGCCATGAAACGCTGGCTCATTTTGTGATCTTAGTTTCCGTTCACACTTACTATCAGCAGGTGACTAGTGCTGATCTATTTGCCAGGCAGACCCATGACAGCTACCAGCACCAGCGAGGTGATTCCGTAAAGAGTTTTCAAGGTGTTATGCTTACTAATATGCCTCTTTAAAGTACTGTTCTATTGTTTATTCTGTCCTATATTGTGCAAGTATGAGTTGTTGCATATTGACAATACTGAATAGTCATAAAAATTCAAACATTTGAATAAATTTAAGTTTGTGGGTTCAAAGGCCTGCACTCCAGGGAGTTGAGCACATCAGTGCATCACTGGAAAAAATGCTGCATTGTTGGAGCTATGTTTCTTGCAATAAACTTTGAACTTGACCTCTGTACATTTCATCTCTTCAGGTGGGTGTAAAATATGGCACTGTTGAGGGGTGGAAAAAAGCAGGGACATTCTCCTGGTGTCCTGGTTAAGACCTATCCCTCAAC
Source organism: Carcharodon carcharias (assembly GCF_017639515.1). Lineage (NCBI taxonomy): Eukaryota > Metazoa > Chordata > Chondrichthyes > Lamniformes > Lamnidae > Carcharodon > Carcharodon carcharias. The sequence continues at coordinate 66,286,844 of NC_054478.1, read as the reverse complement.
CAACACCACTAAAAATAAAAACTAGCTATTTACCTCATTTGCTATTATAGGACCAGGTTATGTGCAAATTAACTGCCAACTTAACAGTGGCACCACTTCAAACAAACTTAATTGGCTGTGAAGAGGTTTGAGAAGTTAAAGACACAATGCAAGTTCAATCATTTTGGGAAAAAAATCCATCATGCATGTGTCATTTTAAATTTAGACAATTAGTATAATAAAGGATTTTCAGAATAAAGCTGTGCCAATGGGTGGTGGAGAGGTGGGGGTGGGGGATCTATTTAACAAGTCAATCCACAAACCAGAAATTATTCTAATAAATTTCCTATCAGCTGAAATTGCTTAGAGTGATGGGCTGTATTTTAAAGCATCAAAATTATCCTCAGATTTCCAAAGCAAAAATTTGTCTTCAAGTACATCACACATCACTAATTTACACCCCATAGCTAATATTGTTTTTAAAAAATGAAATAGAATAAGTTGCCAAATTATAGGATGTTGTATAAAACAAAGTGAAATGGTATGTAGAAATGCTTCCACAATATTAAGCATTTGAGCTTAGATTTGCAATATTTACATCTTTTATTTCGATTTCTTATAGGAGATCACAAGTCTACTTCCATTTGTCAAAATTTCTCTGGATGATTTTCCGGAGAACGAAGATATTAACAGTGATCTGAATGCTTATATCCATCACAGAATTAACAATAGTCACGGAATACTCAGTAATATCTTTTTGAGTGGAAAAGCTGACACCCTTACAGTGAGCAAAGTCAGCAATCATCTTATCATGCGCAGCCAAGGATCTTATCTATATTTGAAGTTGACGCTGGATTTGTTTGAAAAGGGCCATTTGGTTATTAAGAGTGCAAGTTACAAGGTAGTCCCAGTGTCCCTGTCTGAATTGTACCTGCTACAATGCAACATGAAGTTTCTAACGCATACTTCCTTTGAAAAGGCTCTTCCTCTGTTGAATGTAGCCTTGGCATCCCTTCATCCACTGGCAGATGAACAGATCTTCCAAGCAATAAATGCTGGCTGTGTGAAGGGTGACTTGGAGTGGGAGGACTTCCAGCAGAGAATGGAGAGCCTTTCATGTTTCCTGATCAAACGAAGGGACAAAACACGAATGTTTTGCCACCCATCCTTTAGGGAGTGGCTTGTTTGGAGAGCAGATGGTGAAAACATGGACTTTCTTTGTGACCCAAGGTTAGTGTATTTGAATTTTAAAGCAATTCATATGTGCAGATTAATTTACAACTGAAGATTTACTTTGTTCTTTTTTGTCCATTTATTTCAACATTGCCTTTCTTCCTGATTCCAGATTAGTGATAACTAATTCATTGCCATTCAGCAAAAATGAGATCTTTGAGGCTGAAGTGCATTTGTCGCAGTGAAGGAAAGCAAAACTAATTATTTCTTTAAAGATAATTTAAAAGCTCCCTTTGACCAATGTGCATGTTTGTTAGCTGTGGTTCAGTTGGTAGTACTGTCATCTCAGTCAGAAGGTTGTGGTTTGAAGTCCCACTCCAGGAGTTGAGCACAAAATCTAGGCCAACATTCTTATGCAGTGCTAAGGGAGTGCTGCACTATTGGAGGTCCTTGGCAATATCACCCGAAAACAGAGAGTGGAATTTTCTGCGCCTGCTGGTGCCGGGTGTGTGCGGCGGCATGAGCGGACAATATGGTGAGAAGGCCAAAAGTTGGCTTCATGACGTCATGAAACCAGGTTGCAATCATCTGCTCTGCCTGTCAATAGTGTTTCCCGCCATTGGATATTGGGAACCTCATTGTAATACATCTGCATTTCATTATAATCCCAGCCTGCTGGATCAGCCGAGATACAAGGCATGCACTTGGCGGGCTGCACTTTGAGGGGAACTTGGAGATGAGTGCACAGTAACATTGTGCAGCGCTTGCCAGGTCACCTGTTTGATTTCAAGGTTGAGGCGAGTTGGGGGCGGGGGGGAGGGGGTGCGAGGGCTGCCCTAAGGTTCATACTGGTGCATAAGACATGCGGGGGTGGGGGGGAGGGGGGGGTGCGTGCGTGCGTGCAGGAAGTGGCCACACCTTGTATAAAGTGACCATTCCTCTGCAGCTGAGACAGTTCAGACACAGCCACACTGACATGCTTGGAGTCCGGCCTCTAGCTTATCTGCCCGCTCGAGCAACACAGAGGCATGAGATTGCCACCAAATGCTCTGAACTTTTCACCCCTTGGGCACAAACTGCAAACCAATGAGCATTTTGGTGGACTGCATTACAGTCGGACGACTGCTCAGGTTGTACAGTTTCCTTGTGAAAGCTGGACCTGGAGCAATCACTGGTGGAGGCGCTTACAGCCCCTTGCAATGTCATCATTCAGGTGTGGACAAGTCTCTCCCATGGTTTAAGCTAACAGTGCAGCCTTGCAGTGTGGCTTAGGAGAATGCCTGTGCCTGAGTTAATGGCACAGCATGCAGTCCAGTGGGCGAAGCTGCAGCTAATCGGTCAGGAAGAGTGGGGTAGAGGAGGATGGGGTTTCGGGCAGCCATGCAGCGCACTAAACTCTGGCCATCCAAGTGGTGGCCAGCACTCTCTGGGATGCGTTAAAGGGCCTTCGGAGCTAACCAAGAAAAATTCTTAGAACACCCAAGCTAACCCATGTGTATGTCTCTTTCATCCAGCAGAAGGTTCCTAGCTGCATAGAGGGAAGAGCAGCACCCTCAGGAAGAAGGGGCAGCTGGGGCTTCCACACACGCCGCTGAAGAGCCCCAGAGAACCATCACTGGTCGGCGCCTAGCTAGATCCAGGGTCTACAGGTGTTCTGTTTCTTTCTTGCAGATGATTGAAAACCAGTGTTGCCAAAGTCTCTGCAACTCTAGGGAACAGATCAGTCACATCTGCCAGCTACTGCAGGATTTGGCACTACGGGGACATGGAGGGCATCCACTGCCAGTGGCCATGAAAGTGACTGTGCGCTCAATTTTTACAGCAGTGGCTCCTTTCAGGGCTCCACAGGTGACCTCTGTGGGATATCACAAGCCTCCACCCACAAATGCATCCGAGGTCACAGACACCATCTTCATGAGGACACACGACTTTGCCTGGGACTAAGAAAGCCAGGAGGCAAGAGCGATTGAATTTGCCCAGATCTCGGGTTTCCCACAGGTGCAGGGTGCTATTGACTGCATTTACGTGGCGCCCAGATTTCCATGCAACACGTGGTCAACTATGTCAGCCACAAGGGCTTCCATTCGCCGAATGTGCAGGTGGTGTACGACCACCTCAAATGCATCTTGCAGGTCTGTGCATGATACTCAGGCAGTGTCCACGATTCCAATATTCTCAGTCAGTCACAGATACCTGACATCTTCCAGGTTCTACAGAAGCTGCAGGGATGGCTCCTCGGGGCACAAGGGCTGTCCATAGAGGACGTGGCTGATGACACCCATGCAGCGGCCTCAGACTGCAGCAGAGTGAAGGCATAACGAGGCTTGTGCTGCATCTCGCACTTTGGTGGAACAAACCATCAGAATGCTGAAAATGAGGTTCTGATGCCTGGACTGGTCTGGTGAAGTCCTGTAATATAGTCCACAAAAGGTGTCATGCATCATTGCCACTGGCTGTGCCCTTTGCAGCACCAGGTTGTAATGGGGAGAGGAGCTGGCTGAGGAGGAGATGGAGGAACTTGAGGCCTCCTTCAATGAGGAGGACGTCGATGGGGATGAGGGTGCAAGGTCCTCAAAGGCAAGGATGGTGGGAATGAGGCCATCGCACTGGCCAGACGAGACAGACGACCTCGGGAGGTTCTCATTGCTGCTAGATTTGTGGAGGATGATGACAACATGCAGTGAGGAGATACGATACATTCTCACATTGCACCTGTGAACGTTTGACTCCTGTCTGGCTGATGGCAGTACACGTGCCCTCTGTGATAAGGCACCTGTCGTGGGGACACAGTGGAGGCCCTAATATTCGCTCGATTCCAGGAGGATGATGACAATACTCCTTGGATCTTCGCATAGCCTCTGTGAATGTCTGGCTGAGAGCTGTTTGCTTGCGCCGTGTGATAAGGGTCATATCATGGAGAGGCAGCCATGAAACTTTAAATGTATCTGATCCTTTGTTAGCCTTCAGCACCTGACCCCCTTCAGGCGCACAGCGTCACTGGTCACAGATGCTGAAGAGATGGGGGCCAGCCCCACCTTTAAAGGTGCTGAGAGCACAGAGAGTGAATGATGCAACTCTTGTAATGCCTGCCCACAATATTCTGGCAGAGTTGTCAAGCACCACTGAGGTGCAGACAGCAGTAATGTGTCCAGGGAGTGTGAGGCCTGACCATCACTTTGGTCTGAAGGCTGCACAAAGCTCAGGGAAGAGGCCATGGACTGAGACACCTACATTTTACCTTCTGCAGGAATCAAGGTTTCACACCTGAGTGACACGAATACCGCTCATCAGAACAAGGAGCCATGGGCAAGGAAACATTCTTGGGAATTTATTTATGATAGTGAACATTATGTACAAATGATTAGCACTTGTGTCGAGGCTGTGCAACTACATCATCTTAACCTTCCTAACCCTGCTGCCACGTCCTGATGCTCACCAGGTGGAGGCAGCCTGCTGATCGCTACACCCTGTTGGTGATGACCTTGGCGGCTGTCCTCTAGAGGATCGAAACTGGAGGGCCCCAGCCTGATTTGGGAGGGCCTGCGGTGTGGCAGTGGCACCCTCTTAGACCTGTGGAGCTGGAGCTGCTGGGGTCACAGGAGGGGATTCGGTTGGGCCAGACACTCACGGACTCACTTGGGGGATGGCCCCCGGGTGTGCACCTGCTGATCTTCCTTCCTGTGGGTGCCCGAGGGAGGAGGGGAAGCTGGAGTGAGATCGAGCAGACCTGCACCCCTCTCGAGTACACACTGTTGGAGGCCAACTGTGGAGTCAGTAATAGAGTTTAGACCACGCAGCAATGCAGAAGTGATGTCCCGAAGGCAGATGGACTCCTCCAATCATGCCTTGCAATCTGAGGAGTGCACCATACATCTCTTCCTGATGTTCTTGAGCTTGCCTTTGCAGCTCCAGCAACCGAGTTATGACCAAGTCCAGAGGCTGGTCATTTGACTTGGACTCAGCAGGTTTCTGGCCTCCAAGCACCAGAAACCTGGGAAATCCCTACCGCCACCTGCTGTGGATCAGAGATTGTGATGTGTTCATCAGATTATGATCCCGAGGCTACCCTAAAGCTAAGTCCTATTGAGGTCTGTGTCTCTGCGGTGGTGGAGCGTGTGGGTGAGTGCTGTGATGCATCTTCAATGAAGGTGCCTCCAGATTTCTCTTCAGAGTTTCTTGATTGGAGGCCCTGGGTTGTGGACTCCATTGGCTGTTTCCCAGATGTGCCTGCAAAAGGAGAGATAATTAGTGCATGGCAGGGGACTGTGGAACAGGGGAAATCAGTCATGGCATGGTTGCCTGATGGATGTTGCACTGCTAGTTCCTCACTTGGTAGAGCACCACCAACCTCACCGTCAACAGAGGAATGGTCCAGATCCTCGCTGGCCAGCTGGGTGGCTCTATTTTCAAAGTCCATAATTTCAGGCATTCCTCTCAGTCTGCAAACTCACTCTCCCTGTTGTTGTGTGCCAGCTTGTCTTGCATGAATAGAGATGGAGAGAGTGTAAGCAGGACCCCTGCCAGGCGAGATAAGTATGCCTGGCATGTATGGGTGGTGAGTGGTCCCACAGTCGGGATGAGGGCAGTGAATGGTGATGCCCCCTTGAACTGGCAGTGAGTGAGAACCCTATGAATGTGTGATGGGTTTGAGAGAGAGTTGAGAGTGATGAGAAGAGTGACTTACCCTGGCGGAATGAAGGAGATCATTCATCCTTTTTTGGCACTGGGTGGCTATCCTCTTTTGTGGAGCGTTAATGCTGACCACTGCTGCCACTGCCTCCCAAGCTGGATTAGTGATGTTGCTGTCCACCCTGCGGCCAGAGCAGGGGCAGGGGACCCTCCACGGCGGGCCTCCACTGCATCCAAAAGACGCTTGAGGGACATGTCATTAGACAGGGGGGCCTGCAGACGCCTTGCCTTTCGGGGCCAAGTCTTCTTTGCAGCAGTCCTGGACTGGAAGCACTAAGAGGTGTGTATGTGGCTGCGCTTTAAATATGGCATCCAGTGTGATGAAGTGACAGCGTGGTGGGCGAATGAGAGCCTGTCTGCCATCAAAACGGCATGTTTCCCAGGAATGTATAATTAATGAGGCGGAATTGGGACAACACAGCATCAACAGCCGCCATTGGGTAAAATGTCCTTTTTCCTGCCTGCTCCTTCAATTAGTTCAAATCTGGTATGATTCCGTCCAGAATGTTTTCAGCTATATTGATGACACCCAATGCTGTCTCACCACCATATCTCTCAATTCCTCCACTTCAAGCTAAATTATCAGACTCCTCCCCGGCCACAGCTTATCTACCAAATTCCTCATCCATGCCTTTGTTACCTATAGGTTTGACTATTCCATTGCACAACCTGGTTGGCCCTCCACATTCAATCTTCCATAAACTTGAGGTCTTCCAGAATCCTGCTGTCTGTGTCCTTACTTCACAGTGCCATTCACCTACACCCGTGTGCTCACTGACCTACATATCTCCTAAGCTAGCAACACATCAATTTTAAAATTCTCACCTTTATTTTCAAATCCCTCCATGGCCTCGTCCCTCCTATCTCTATAATCTCCTTCAGTTCCACAACCTCTGATATATCTGTACTCATTTAATTCTGGCCTTGTGAGCATCCCCAATTTTGATTGCTTCACTATTGGTGGCTGTGTCTTAGGCTGTGTAGGCCCCATGCTCTGGAATTCCCTCCCTAAAACACTCTGTCTCTAAATTTCTCTTTCTTCATTTAACATGCTCCTTAAAACCCACCTCTTTAACCTAACCTTTGGTTAGCTGACCTGATACCTCATTGCTTTTGCTTTTAATGCTCCTGTGAAGCACGTTTTATTACTTTAAAGGTACTATATAAACATAAGTTGTTGTATGGAAAACCTTACTGCTTCATCCCGGACTTCAGGCTAATATAAACTAACGTAAAATCTAATATGTTGCTGGAAATAAGCAGTGTTAAAAACTTTGTGAATCACACATGTGTTGCTATACTAGTTCACCAAAAAAAATTATCAAATGTCAAACAACAATTTGAGATTTCAGTTATGTCTGGGGACTTGAATAACTGGGTTCATTGAACTCTGCCCATAAAATTATGCAAAAACAAAATACTGTAGATGCTAGAAATCTGAAATAAAAGTGTAAAATAATAAATACTCAGCAGGTCGGGCAGTATCTGTGGAGAGAGAGAAGCATTTAACACTTCAAATCTTTGGTCAGAACACTTGACACCTGAACTTCCCGCTTTGAACTCTACAGATGTTTCTGGATTCTCGGAACCCTCCAACTGTTCCCAGATCCTATATCTCCTTCCTAAGAATTCTAAATCTCAGCACTTCCATAATCAGTGACCTCCCTTCCCACAGCGAAACATGTCAGACCATGGAGAAACCTTCTGCATCCAGTACTACTATTGTGGAGCCCCGTAGATCAGCCATAAACTGTATGCTGGATTTTCCGGTCTGGACCATCCAACTCCCATACCTTCCTTTGCGAGACTGGCAGTGTTGGATGGTTTGTTGAGATATGACAGTATTGAGGAGCTGGCCTAACAGCATTATTGGAGAGTGATGCTTGGCAGAATGTGACGAAAGCTGTCCTTGCCCCCTTTTTGGTCTGTCAGGTGCTGCACTTGTTAGCCCATTTAAAGCTTTTGTTTTGGGCCATCAGGTAACCCCACCCATTGCTTTTGCTGGTTTGTCTTTATACCTTATTTCAGAATTGATGAGTTTGTGGCAAATGGCTTTTAATAGGCATAAATTACTATTGACAAGCAAACCATACCTCAAAAGTTTTAAAAATAATTTTCAGGTATTTAGGTAAAAGAAATAATCTTCTAGCTCCAAATATAGTTCAGAAGTAATTCTTCATTTACTGAATTTTAACCAAAATGGTGAAAGGATGAGCTTGCTAATTGGCATGGATAACAGCCAATCAAGAGAAACCCATCTCCAGCTAACATCTCTCGGGGGAAAAAAAATAAAATCGTCAAACTTTTGAAAAGGAAATGTTTGTGAAACCGTAGAGTTGCATATGTCCTACTGAAATATACTGCAAAACTGTATCTTAAAAATTACATTTCCACCGTACTCTTACCCTCCTCCAATTCAGCATTTGAGTCCTTAGCAAAGACAACCACAATGACTACATAGATATTGTATTATTGTCAGAGGTAAAATAGAATATGCTGGACTGGCAGTATTTTAAGAAGAGCTATTAAGTGTTACAGCATTAATTAATGATCAATTACAACTCTGCCGCCTTGATTCCTGTTCTCTCTCAGGAGTGGGCATGCGCTTATGGCATTTATGTTCTCTCGCCAAGAAGGAAAACTAAACCGACAACAGACGGTAGAATTTGGACATCACATATTGAAAGCGCATATTTTCAAGGTAAGTACAGATAAATTAATTCATGTTGTGAGAACAAAAGCAATGTCTTCTATATAGTTTAAATGTTGAATTATATATCAGATACATATTTAAATTTAGAGAAGATCACAACTTTTAGTTTCATGTTTAAGGAACTTGTTTATTTTATCATTTGGGGATTCCTAAATATAAATGCAGGTCAATTCAAAAGGAATTGTTAGACATTTAATAGGACCACCTGGCTCAGCAAATGTTCCACAGCAATGCAGAGAGAATAGCAGTATCTGGATATTGACAGAATCCTCATTTTTTTTCTTCCGTAGTGGAGAATGATTGCCATTCATGGTGGATAATTAAAATTAGCAAATAATCAAGAACTTGCGATTTGGACTGAAAACATTAGTTGGGAAAAGCACAATAAATGCAGGCTTATTGTTTGCTTTGGTGCATCAAGCCACTTCCTGTATTTGCTTTTTCATTTTTTTTGGATCAACAGAACCAATGCAAAATAAAAACAGAAAATGCTGGAAATACTTGGCATGCTTGGCAACATCTGTGGAGAGAGAAATAGAATTAATACTTCAGGCCTTTGACCTTTCATCAGAACCAACATGAAATTGTGCAATATGCTGCTGAATCAGAACTGTAAACTCTGATGTAACTTGCCACCTCTGCAAATGTGCAAGATTGCAGCTACTAAATAGAGACTAAGGAGATCAAATGTTAATAATCTGATTCTCTCAATTTTAAAAGATTGAGTAGAAAATAAATTGCAGTACCGTTCAACTCTTGGAAGCCGAGTGCTTGAACATACATGACTCCGTAGAAAACCAACAAAAGTTGACTCTACAACTTCAGAAAAACTGATTGAATTCCCTGATTATAAACCAGCAGCATATGAAAAATAGATTTGCCCCAATATTCCTTGATTCTTAATGGATGGGAGAAAAAATAGTGCATGTGTGAAATGCAAATGTAGGAGCAATGTTGGGTACTTTTCTACAGTGGAGAGGGAATCTTATATTAAAATCTAAACACTTCAATTTAAGCACTTTGAGGCTGCATTTTCAGTTTAGGCACACAATGGGTGTTCTGTGCACCCATTGCTCATATGTTGTAACTGCTGTGAGGCCAGAGGCATTTTAAAGCTTGGGCCTCATTTGTAAGTATTCTGCAAACTGTGTGTGCCAACCATCATTTCACAGCTCACTGGTTTGGGAAGGTAAGAAACTAGTTCACTTTTTGGATCTGGCTAGAAGAGCCTGAAGCTTAGGGAGGGGGAAGGTAATGGTGTGGGAGGTGTAGTGGGGTTGGAATATTTTTGGTCCTCAGCCTCACAAAATGAAAGTTAACAATCTCTTTTGGGTTATTTTTTGAGCAACATTCAGCAATCACTTCATGCGTTGTGTCAAAAATGGCAGTGGTTGAGACATTACCGTAGATGGCTCAACATCATTATCCAGCCGTTATCACCTCAATTACACTGATAGGAGGCAGTAAAGTAGCCCATTTTTATACTTGACAATTGATTAGGTTTTAAATCTAAGAACTGTATGATATTTGAATTTTTGTAGACCAAGCAGGCCATCGCTTCCCCAATATTTACTTTTTTGTTTATTCTTGGAATATGGAATATTATCAGCAAGACTGCATTTACTTTCCATCCCAGGGTGACTTGGGCAGGCGGTGGGGTGCTGCTTTCGTGAACCACTGCAATCTGTATGGTGAATCTGTTCCCATAATGCTGCTTAGGGATTTTGTTCCACGGTTAATTAAGGAATGATGGTATATGTCCAATTCAGCATGATCTGTATGTTGGACAGGAATCTAGAATTGATGTATTTGCTGCCTTTGTCTTTTTAGAAGGTGCAGACTGTGGGTTTTGGAGGTCCTGCCAAAAAATCCTTGACAAGTTGCTGCAGTGTGCACCATGGCCCACTCGTCGTGGAGTGGACCATTTTCCCACATTGAAACCTCTACTCCTCTGCCTCAGTTCAGAGAAACACCTTCACTTCTTCCAATCCCTAACCTTTCACAGAAAGGCCCTCCTTTTGCAGTTCTCCTTGTTAAAATTGGTGCTCTTCTGCCCCTCCATCCACCCTCATCCCATTTCAATGGAATGCACTGCTCTTCCCCTTCAATTTATTCTAACATCCTTCTTTCCTTTAAACCTAGCTCACATAATCAGCTTTGACACACAATTAAAATCTACTATTTTTCTCTTGTGCTTCCTGTTTAGGTTGGTGCTTTTCTTTCCTCCAGTCTCTGCTTCCTGCTGTCTCAGCTTTTGACCTCTCCCCTTCATTGCCATCTGTGGCCCTATCCCTCTCCTTTTGCTAGAAATTGCAACCATAGTGCACCAAAGGCTAGATTCACTCATTAACAGCAAGACTTGAGCAGCTGTGAGGGGAGGGTGCATCCTATCCCCTCTAAGTGGCAGCAAATGTTGACATGTGGGCGAGGCTCCCAAATCAATGACTGTGGCATTTATATTGGAAGCACATGATTTTATCTCTAGATTAAAGATGTCTTAGTTCTATATCGGATTTGTGTTTCACAAAAATATCTCCACAAACTTAACTTCTCATGTTGCAGCTACCTTTTCTGTCTGTAAAGGCAGAACCTGATTTCTTGACTCAAGCTGAAACCACAACTGGAGTGGATTGGTTCACAGCTAATAGAGCAGATAAAACAGTGCTTCAACATAATATTTAAATGTTAACAAGGATGTTTAAGGACTTGAGAAAATAATATATAATGGATTCCATTTTGAAACCTAATAAGTCATGTTTTTAACTTATTCATAGGGCCTAAGCAAAAGGACGGGAATCTCTTCTACTGTCCTTCAAGCTCTGTGGATAAGCTATAGCAGTGATGGATTGTCTGCTGCCCTCACATCCTTGAGAAATCTTTACACTCCCAATGTGAAGGTAAGAGGATTTATGTAGTTGCAGTGGCATTATAATTTTTTTCTACATTGTAAGCAATGCTCTTGGGCAAAATTAACATTTTCCCTTTGTTACTCCCCAGAAAGCCAGCTGGTGAAGGATGGTAATCAGTCAATTTTTATTCAGTCTTACATCTATTTTCGGAGTGAAACATTACAAGCATATACCTCTTAATTAATAGTTTCAGAAAATGTCTCTTTTTATGTGCTCAAGTGAAACCCCAATCAATACCCTCCACTTGCATAAAATTAAACACAACCGATATATAACAGATTCCCTTTTTATATAAAACTTATAGTTAACACGTATAAACAGTATTTCAAAAATCAAAAAATATTCCATAAAAAACATTATATTGCAAGGTGCCCTTCCTCTAGGGCATATTTCTTCATACTGGCATTTATTTTTGTAAAGCAATCAGACAGTTGATGACTTGCATCTACCCATTTTGAAGACACATTTTGTCTCCAGCATTTGTTTCAAGTCAACATGATCAATCCATAACCTTTTCTCGCTTAAGTTTTGTATTGTATACACTATCCCTCAAGAAAAATGATCATCTACATAACATTAAATGGATATACTTTCTTCGGTATGCCCCTTCTATGGAATCTCACCTAAAATATTTGATAAATAGAATCCCATATCCACTCCCTCCACAACAGCCAGTGTTTCCGTAGCTAAAATATTTTTAACAACCCCTTTTATTTTCTCAGCTTCCCAAGCTCAAGGGCAACATTTCCTATTTTCACCCATCTGAGGTTATATGAAATCAGCTGTGCTTAATTACCCACTAGGAAGATTTGCGTGCAAAACATCAGTAAAAATGATGAATTTCATTTTTTTTGGGTCACTTAGAGATGGGAGCTTAGGTATGCTTTTCTCCATATTTAATTTTCACAATGCTTTATTTAGTTTTAAAACATTCATGTTTTTAAGCTATTTCATTGTAGTTTACTCCAACACATCAAAACCAGCATTTTGTCTAGTCTGATTATCCAACCAGCTCAACTGACCAATCAAGTTTTACAATTGCTTTGTCTCTTCTTTAGATATGACGTCGTCTTTTATGATGACCTAGCATGATGGGATGGGAGAAACATTCTAAATTAAATTGTTGATTTAAAGTTATTCCAAACTTACTCTGCTTAATATCTAAACCAATTTATTTAAAAGCCTCAGAAGCCTGACTGTCAATCTTAAATCCTACTCTAATCTTAATTTCTTATGGGCTGGTACAGTAGAATTATCAACTTGCATCACGAAGATACCTGAAAGTTTTCCTTTATGATTCCAATAAAGCGTTGCAAGATCTGCTTTCAGTTGAAGAAAACCAGCAAAACTGATTCTCACTGAAAAATATCACTCCCTGGAAGCATGTTTCAGGCCATAGATGCATTTGTTTAGTTGCCATAGTTGCCCTCTGCATCAGCTGTCACTTTGGGTATTTCTCTTTGAGAAATACTTTCAGAAACACTTTTTCTAAAGCTTTGATTAAAAAATAAATATGCGGAAATGAATACTTAAGCTGCCATCCTTAAGCAACCCTAAAACATGAAACTAGTCATTTTTAGTGATACTTTGCATGCAAATTTTCCTAATGGGAATTCAAGCATAGCTGACTTCATGATATGAAAAGTATCACCCTCCTGAAATGCTGCTTTTATGTTAATTGACCCACACTCCAGTTAATATATAGCCAAAAGAGCTAAAGGAATTTTCAAAATTAGTTTTCCAGCTGTGGGGGCATCCACTCCAACATCTGTATCACTCAGTTTCTCTCCAAAACCCCAAGCAACGAGCCAAGGTTTAGCCTTAAATCCCATTTAGCCTTAAGTCCCAAAACTGCAGGAATGACAATTTCCTGAGGAACCTTTTCAAGCAGACATCTGATCCAACAGAGAGTCTGAGAACCAAACACCAGATAGAACCAGGAGCCTGTTCCTATGCGACACCTTGACATAATCCAGCAATTTAAATGTGAGCACTGAACCAGAGATGCTGCCAGACCTGCTGAGTTTTTCCAGGTAATGCTGTTTTTGTTTTGGATTTCCAGCATCTGCAGCTTTTTGTTTTTATCTTTAAGTTTAATTTCTCCATCTTTTATACAATCTGTTAAAGTCCATGATATATTCCTGTATTGAATAACCACCTGTTTTCCAAAATCTATCAAGCTCTAACCATGCCCCACTGTCAATTAACATATTATCCTCCTTGTAAATTTCATCCAAGAACTCTATTAGAAGATCAAAACTTTCATCAGTATCCAACTTACTGGCATACAGTTCAAAAATACTTGATTTCTGATTTTACTTCTGGTAGAAAGTGACAATGCCAAGGCCATACCTTCACAATTCACAGAATCACAGAGTGCAGAAGAGGCCCTTCGGCCCATCGAGTCTGTACTGACACATGAGAAACACCTGACCGACCTACCTACCTACTTATCTATCTACCTAATCCCATTTACCAGCACTTGGCCCATAGCCTTGGATGTTATGATGTGCCAAGCACTCATCCAGATACCTTTTTTAAAGGATGTGAGGCAACCCGCCTCCACCACCCTCCCAGGCAGCGCATTCCAGACTGTCACCACCCTCTAGGTAAAAAAGTTTTTCCTCACATTCCCCCCCCCCCCCCCCCAAAACCTCCTCCCTCTCACCTTGAACTTATGCCCCCTTGTGACTGACCCTTCAACTAAGGGGAACAGCTGCTTCCTATCCACCCTGTCCATGCCCCTCATAACCTTGCACACCTCAATCAGGTCACCCCTCAGTCTTCTCTGCTCCAGTGAAAACAAACCAAGTCTATCCAACCTCTCTTCATAACTTAAATATTTCATCCCAGGCAACATCCTGATGAATCTCCTCTGCACCCCCTCCAGTGCAATCACATCCTTCCTATAATGTGGCAACTAGAACTGCACACAGTACTCCAGCTGTGGCCTCATCAAGGTTCTATACAACTCCAACATGACCTCCCTACTTTTGTATTCTATGCCTCGATTGATAAAGGCAAAGGTCCCAAATGCCTTTTTCACCACCCCATTAACATGCCCCTCCGTCTTCAGAGATCTATGGACATACACGCCAAGGTCCCTTTGTTCCTCAGAACTTCCTAGTTTCATGCCGTTCATTGAATACTTCCTTGTCAAATTATTCCTTCCAAAGTGTATCACTTCACACTTTTCAGGGTTAAATTCCATCTGCCACTTATCTGCCCATTTGACCATCCCGTCCATATCTTCCTGTAGCCCAAGACACTTAACCTCACTGTTAGCTACCCGGCCAATCTTTGTGTCAACTGCAAACTTACTAATGCTACCCCGCACATAGTCATCTATGTTGTTTATATAATAGACAAATAATAGGGGAACCAGCACAGATCCCTGTGGTAAGCCATTGGACACTAGCTTCCAGTCACTGTAGCATCCTTCTGTCATCACCCTCTGTCTCCTACAACTAAGCCAATTTTGAATCCACATTATCAAGTTACCCTGTATCCCATGTGCCTTTGCCTTCTCTATCAATCTCCCATGTGGGACCTTGTCAAAGGCTTTGCTGAAATCCATATAAACTACATCAACTGCACTACCCTCATCTACACACCTGGTCACCGCCTCAAAAAATTCAATCAAATTTGTTAGGCATGACCTCCCTCTGACAAAGCCATGCTGACTATTCCTGATCAAATCTTGTCTCTCCAGGTGGAGATAGATTCTCTCCTTCAGAGTTTTCTCCAATAGCTTCCCTACCACTGATGTGAGACTCACTGGTCTGTAGTTCCCTGGCTTATCTCTACAACCCTTCTTAAATAGCGGAACAACATTAGCTGTTCTCCAGTCCTCTGCCCCCTGCCCCCCGCCCCCCGGTGGCCAGAGAGGAATTAAAAATTTGGGTCAGAGCCCCTGCGATCTCCTCCCTTGCCTCCCTCATCGGTCTGGGACATACATCATCCAGACCTGGAGATTTGTCCACTTTTAAGCCTGCCAATACCTTGTCACTCCCTATATCAATTTGCTCAAGAACCTCGCAGTCTCTCTTCCCGAGTTCAATACCTTCTTCCTCATTCTCTTGGGTGAAGACAGATGTGAAGTATTCGTTCAACACTCTACCGATGTCCTCTGGCTCCACCCATAGATTGCCACCTTGGTCCCTTATGGGCCCTACTCTTTCCCTGGTTATCCTCTTCCCATTGATATACTTATAGAATATCTTGGGATTTTCCCTACTTTTACCAGCCAGAGCTTTCTCATATCCCCTCTTTGCTCTCTGAATTGCTTTCTGAAGCTCCACCCTGCACTTTCTGTACTTCACGAATGCCTCCGCTGATTTGCTTCCCTTGTACCTTCTAAAAGCCTCTCTTTTATTTCTCATTGTACCCTTAATATCTCTGGTCATCCATGGTTCTCTGGGCTTGTTACTCCTTCCTATCACCCTAGAGGGAACGTGTTGAGCCTATACGATCCCCATTTCCTTTTTGAACGTCCCCAACTGCTCCACTGTAAATTTTCCCACAAGTAGCGGTTCCCAGTCTACCTTGGCCAGATCCTGCCTTATTTTACTAAAATCCGCTCTGCCCCAATCCAAAACATTTATTTGCAACTTGTCTATTTCTTTGTCCATAACAAGCTTAAATTGTACCATGTTGTGGTCACTATCACTAAAATGCTCCCCCACCACCACCTCAGCCACCAGTCTGGCTTCATTCCCCAGAATTGGGTCCAGTACTACCTTGTTTCCTCTTTGGTAGGGGATGTAACCCATGTCCACGTATCCACTTCATTCACCACTGGTCATATGGTTAAGACTACGAACACTTCAGAAGGTAATCCTACCTCAACAATTTACATTTGCTTTCTGTTATTTATCACAATAGCTACTAAGGTTGTAGGTTTCTCTACGAATTTTTTTTCTTTGTTTCCAATCTTCACCTTCAGACAACAGTTTTCTGCGATTGTGTTATACTCCAGGAAACCAGTTGGTAAAGGATGATACTGGAGCTAATCTTTACTCTTACATTTATTTACAGAGTGAAACATCACAAGCATGTATTTTCTAACTCAACCCCACAGTAAATGTCTCTTTTAGTATGCTCAAGTGAAACCCCAATTAATGCCCTTCACTTAATATATTTAAACACAGCTGATCTACAATTAGCATCCTTCCTGCTGAAATAGGATGGCTATCTTTTGCAGCATTTAAGACAGAACTCGAAGTGGGACTGGGATTGGGTTCATTAACTGACATGCCGAGCCAGTAGATTGTGATGATTAAATCAAGTTCCGTTTTTGCCCAGGGGATTTTTACTGGTTTTATCAGCACAAAGGTTATGTATGGTGACTGGATAAATCAAATGATGCTTTTAATTGCATGAAATTCTTAGCTTTCACTGGTGGTGTGAGGATTACATTCAACATTTTTCTATTCTGTGAAAAGCTGAACTTGTCCTGTTAATAAGTAAGCAGAAGCTTGCAAGCTGAGATGTCTGAAAGCAAGCTACTGAACTATGCAGAGTTGGTGGCTGAGTACAGAAATGCTCAAATTGTGACCAATTTGCATTTGAAATGGATTTGAAGTTTTGAGAGAATAGGAATGAGGAAGCTCTTGAGGCTGGAATAGGAGAACAAAGGGATAGTGTGAAAAAGTGCTTAACAGAGAGAGCACTGGTGTGGATTATTGTCAAGTGAGAATGAGATTAAGGAAAAATTTCTGCAGAAAAGAGGATTGTGATCAGTGTCTCCACGAGCTGTCTCCCTGGGTAGAGGAGTATTATTGAGGAAATGCCTCACAGTACTTCACATGAGGTGGTGATTTTCCTATTTGTGTGATGTAGGTATCATAGATTTTAAATGTATGCAGTGACCTACCATATTTACTACTTCAAATAAGATGATATTAATGTATCTTCCACATGATTGTTGATTATGTTGTGGAACAGATTAACCACATGGATGGTTGAACAAGGAAGTGGGATACATCTACCCTTATGAACCTGAGCAATCTCACTATCAGCCTTGCCTGTCAACTCAGTCTTCAGAACATTTGAGGATTGAACCCTACCCATGTTACTACCACCACTTTCCAATTCGCAGATCCTTGTATTTAAACTCCTGACTTAATGTAGTTAAGTCCAGATTTACTGCACCTTAAAATTAATAGATGGAAAATCAAGAATTGGGATTGTGCACTGTCTGTTTATGTGCTCCCAGCATGCAGAAGTGCAAAAGCCAAACTTGAACTGTTAGTGAGAATTTCAAAATATACAGTTTTAATAATACACACAAATTTCCATAACCAAGTAAAAATGACCTTATAATTTCTTTAATTACAGTTTCCAAATTGTTATTTTTTAAAAAAATCCTTAAGCTTCAAACTGTCGAGGAAGAATATTTTAACTGAATTTTGATCAATAATAAAGCGGCAATGAATTAAAAATATCAATTTTCAACAAAATTGTATTTTTTCTTTCCTAACAGTTTTATGCAAAATTTATCTGGATAATTCATAATAGAAAAATAAAACCATCCTTACTGTATATTAAATAAATAAACAAAGCAAGCACTGCTACCTTAACATTATACTTTGTCAAGATTTAGCATACAAATCCCCTTTTCCTTCCTAATTCCACCCAAGATTCCCTTTATACATCACGAGATGTTGAGGATTTGTTCATTTTGCCCTTTTGGATTTCACTAAGTATGCCACAGCTATCTGGAATTCAATTTGATTTCTCCTCAGTGTTCCATCTATTCTCCGAGGTATTTGATTTTATGGAGACCCTTCTGTTAGCTTTTGGTGTGATCCTCCAACTGGGCTTCTCAGCTTAATCTTAGGCTTCATTGCATTCACGCTTAGTGATTTAAAACCTAGGAAAACCCTGGCTCCTAATAGCCTCTATGCTCCTTGGTTTGATTTGGGACAGACGCAGCTCTTGGCAGGCTCTTTCTCTCTCTGCCTTCTTCAAGCCAGCTCCTTGTTTTCACCATGAGGGTTAATGTAGATGTCATATTCTAGCTCTAAGCTAGGTAAATCTTCCAGCCTTTGTTCCCCTCATGAGGCCTGTCTCTAAACTGAACTGCTGACTGCCTGCTTCTGTGAGTAAAAGCACACACACATGGATAAATAAAGGAACTTCCCTAACCCCTGCAGTCCATCTCCATGGCATACTTGGGACGTTCCAAAGAGAAATGTAAATTAACTATCCTTTACCTTCAAAACCAAATTTTTTGATTCTGGGACCCACTTGAATAATTCTTCGTGTATCTCTAATTAACTTAATGACCCTCTCCTCTAAACATGCCGGTTCCACCAGGGAGCACTCTGATTTGCAAAGATGCTTTTAGCTTCTTTGATCTGGAAACTACATGGATAATCTAAATGCCTTATTGACATAACTGTAGACCTACCAAAAGCTTAAAGGTAGGTCATATATTGTTTAAGTTTTATCACTTTTTAATCCTAGCCCCCTTAAATAAACCTAGTTTACCCTTTCAACTGCAGTCACCCCAAGTCTGTTTACCTGTTGTTCAACCAAGTGTTTCCATTCCATCTATATTTAACACTTTAATTCCAAAAACTAAAAGTTATACCTCTAAAACACATGAATTATGGAATCAGATATTTGCAACAATGCACTGATGTCATTGAAAACTGTATTTCTGTTGAAAGCTAAAATATCTAGTTGCAGCACAAGCCTTTGAGACTGGCCTTGGTCTTAAGTAGGAATGAAGATTTAGTTGATGAATTTAATCACTTTATTGTGGAATATGTAATTTTTTCATGGTTTTATTTTATTTCAGCACACTAGTTTGAGTATTAGAAATTTAGTTGCTGAGGGGGAAAAATGGCAGCTGAAGATGTTGTTTTCCCACAAACATTTTGATTGATTTGGCACGTTCATCAATTAAAATGTCGTAATATGTTAACTTGTTCAGGTAGGGATTTGTCATAAGTGTTGACATATGGATTTCAATTAGAATGTTAACTCTGGATATAAGAGCATGACAAAGAAAGTAAGGTTTCTGGACATAAACATGGATTACCTTGTGTAGATTGGAGCAAATATCCACAATAACTAAGAAAGATGCACTTAAGGGGAAGCTAGATAAGTACATGACACAGGAAGTCATAGAAGATAATGTTGTTAGGATTAGATGAGGAGGGTTGGGAGGAGACTTGTGTGGAGCATAAACCAGTTGGAACTTTTTCTGTGCTATATGTTCGATGCATCTTGCATTTATGCAGCACCTTCCACATCCTCAAGACTTCCCAAAGCTATTTACAGCAAAAAAATTCATTTTGAAATGTGGTTTCTGTTATTTTGTAGACAAATAAGCATCAGTGAGATGCCAGAATGTTGGGAAAATTTTCCTTTTTTTTGATACAATCTTTTATATTCACTTGAGCAGGTAGATGGGACGGCCTTGGTTTACTAACTCATTGAAAAACAGAACCTCTGACAATGCCCTCAGCACTGCTGTCATTCAGAAGACTGTTGATTGTCGTGAAGATATCAATGGTCATGAGTGCATCTGATAGAGGAAAGATGAACATTAGCCAGAGTCTATGTTGGCTGAGTTCAGTTAAATAGTGATGAAGTTAATTTGTTACAGATGCATTCTAGTTTGTATCTGTCAAAGCATGATCAGTATAGATACTTCAGTTTCATAAATGTAAATCTGCAAGGAAGTGGAGTGAAGCTAAAGGGCAAGAATAAGATCAGTCTCATGTAGTCTTTCTTATTTATATGTATAAAAAAAACATACTATAAATTAGTTAGCAAAATTGTCCAGTTTGCTGATGTTGCTCCCATTGCATTTTTTAATGCAGTGATATTTAATTTTTTTCTTACATGTTTAGGGTATAATCTCAATCCCATTGCAATAAGTAAAGCAGCAATATTCTATTTCTGTAACAAATTGTAGGTGAGTCGATTGTTGATTTTGGGAGGAGCCAGCGTGAACTACCGAACTGAGGCCTTGAACAATGCACCCATCCTATGTGTTCAGTCACATCTTGGTCATCAGGAAATGGTAAATCTGCTGCTTGAATTTGGAGCTGAAGTTGACCATATTTCTGAAAGTGGTATTACCCCCTGCTGTCATGCTGCAGCTGCAGGACACCTGAATATTGTGACTCTTCTGTGCAAGAAAGGAGCAAAGGTAAGAGGATGCTAACCTTTTAACTGATGCTTTTATTGGTGATTGATAAAATATGTATTTGAGCACACAAAATATTCCCCAAAATTAGTATGTATATCTTTGTCAGTGGCAGTATGTGGCTTCTCCCAAACCATCAAAATTACAGTATTTAAGAGGAACCAAATGATATGCAGTCTAAGCCTAAAATTGCAGAAGTCATACAGGACAATTTATTGAGTATTGCTGACAAAAGACATTTTGTTGAAGCTTTTTGTCTAGCACTCACGAGGACGATTGTAAGAATACCAATATCAGGGAAGCAACAACTTTATACAGTATAAGAGGAGCGTACTGCTTGGTTGGCAAGAGGTATATTCTGAAGAGTGCAAGGTGAAAAGCTTCGACAAAATTTATTTCAACAATACTCAAGTTCTTTATTACCAAAGAACAATTTATTATGTCTTATGACTGCAAGTTAGGAAAAATAACCAAACAAGTTGAATGAATACGTCACATTCCTCTTCATCCAAGAGAATGAGGATGAAAGTATGGAACTCAGGGAGATAGACTGCGAAGTTCCTGAGCAAATTGATATAGGGAGTGACAAAGTATTGGAAGTGTTGGCAGGCTTAAGAGTGGACAAATCTCCAGGTCCAGATGATTTGTGTCCCAGATTGCTGAGGGAGGCAAGGGAGGAGATCGCAGGGGCTCTGATCCAAATTTTTAATTCCTCTCTGGCTACAGGGGAGGTGCCAAAGGACTGAAGAACAGCTAATGTGGTTCCGCTATTTAAGAAGGGTTGCAGAGATAAGCCAGGGAACTACAGACCAGTGAGTCTTATGTCAGTGGTAGGGAAACTATTGGAGAAAATCTATCTCCACTTAGAGAGGCAAGGTTTGATCAGGGATAGTCGGCATGGCTTTGTCAGAGGGAGGTCATGACTAACAAATTTGATTGAATTTTTTGAGGTGACCAGGTGTGTAGATGAGGGTAGTGCAGTTGATGTATTTTATATGGATTTCAGCAAAGCCTTTGACAAGGTCCCACATGGGAGGCTGATAAAGAAGGCAAACACACATGGGATACAGGGTAACTTGATAATGTGGATTCAAAATTGGCTTAGTTGTAGGAGACAGAGGGTGATGACAGAAGGATGCTATAGTGGCTGGAAGCCAGTGTCCAATGGCACACCACAGGGATCTGTGCTGGTTCCCCTATTATTTGTCATTTATATAAACGACATAGATGACTATGTGTAGGGTAGGATTAGCAAGTTTGCGGATGACACAAAGATTGGCCGGGTGGGTAACAGTGAGTTTAAGTGCCTTGGGCTACAGGAAGATATAGACGGGATGGTCAAATGGGCAGATAAGTGGCAGATGGAATTTAACCCTGAAAAGTGAGAGGTGATACACTTTGGAAGGAATAATTTGACAAGGAAGTATTCAATGAATGGCATGACACTAGGAAGTTCTGAGGAACAAAGGGACCTTGGCGTGTGTGTCCATAGATCTCTGAAGATGGAGGGGCATGTTAGTGGGGTGGTGAAAAAGGCATATGGGACACTTGCCTTTATCAATCAAGGCATAGAGATGAGGACTTTGGGACAGGCAGCCAGCAGCACCTAGAGGAGAGTCTGAGAGGAGGACTCTGGGACAGGCAGCCAGCAGCACCTAGAGGAGAGTCTGAGAGGAGGACTCTGGGACAGGCAGCCAGCAGCACCTAGAGGAGAGTCTGAGAGGAGGACTCTGGGACAGGCAGCCAGCAGCACCTAGAGGACTCGGGAGTTGAAAAGGAACGCGAGAGGAGCCGGGAGTTGAAGTGGAGCGCAAGAGGAGCACGAGAGGAGCCGGGATTTGAAGAGAATCGCGAGAGGATTCGGGAGTTGAAGAGAAGCTGGGAGAGCAGAGGTGTCCGAGGGAGTTCAGTGAGGAGGGAACAAGGTGATCCTTTGAGTACTGAGAGTATGGCTGGGTAAGCATTTACTACTTTTATTACTAATAGTCTTTAAGGTCTTATTTTGTGGTTCATCCTCTGTAAGGGCTATATTCTGTAACAATGAGGAGCAGGGAAGAAGGGCCCGAGAGTAATTGATATTAAATATCTTCCAAAATGTTTAATTTAATTTAAAGGGGTAAGTCACGGCAGGAGAACTCAAAGCTGTGGTGTGCTCCTCCTGCTGTGTGTGGGAAGCCGGGCATATTTCCAGTGCCCAGGGCCAGCATGTGTGCGGGAAGTGTCTCCAGCTGCAGCTCCTGGAAGCCTGGGTTTTGGAGCTGGAGCGGCGGCTAAGGACACTGGAGCATCTGCGTGGTGGAGAGTATCGTGGATGGCACATATAGAGAGGTGGTCACACCGCAGGCTGAGTCCACTGGCAGGAAGGGAATGGGTGACCACCAGGCAGAGCAAGAGGACTAGGCAGGCAGTGCAGGAATTTCCTGTGGCTATTCCCCTGCAAAACAGATATACCGCATTAGATACTGTTGGGGGGAATGGCCTCTCAGGAGAAAGCAACAGCCAAATTTGTTGCACCACGGTTGGCTCTGCTGCACAGAGGAGGAGTAAGAAGTATGGGCATGCAATAGTCATAGCGGATTCAATTGGAAGGGGAATAGATAGTCATTTCTGTGGCCACAAACGAGACTCCAGGATGGTATGCTGCCTCCCTGATGCTAGGGTCAAGGATATCTGAGAGCGGCTAGAGGACATTCTGAAGGGGGAAGGTGAACAGCCAGTGGCCATCGTACACATTGGTACAAACGACACAGGTAAAAAAAAAGGATGAGGTCCTAAAAGTAGAATATAGGGAGTTAGGAAGTAATTTGAAAAGTAGGACCTCAAAGGTAGTGATCTCAGGATTACTACCAGTGCCACGTGCCAGTCAGAGTAGAAATAGCAGGATATATCAGATGAATGCATGGTTGAAGAGATGGTTTGAAGGGGAAGGTTTCAGATTCCTGGGATATTGGGACCGGTTTTGGGGGAGGTGGGACCAGTGCAAACTGGACGGGTTACACCTGGGCAGGACAGGGACTGATGTCCTCAGGGGAACGTTTGCCAGAGTGGTTGGCGAGGGTTTAAACTAAAATGGCAGGGGAATGGGAACCTATGCAAGGAGTGAGAGGAAGGGGGAATCAAGGTCAAGAACAAAAGACAGAAAGCAGAATAAGAAAAGTGATAGAGAAATCAAGGGCAAGAATCAAACAGGGCCTCAGTGAAAAATAGTGGGAACGGGACAAGTAATGTTAAGATGATAAGCCCTAAGGCTTTGTGCCTTAATGCGAGGAGCATTCGCAATAAAGTGGATGAATTAACCACGCAAATAGATGTAAACAGGTATGATATAGTCGGGATTACGGAGACATGGCTACAGGGTGACTCGGGATGGGAACTGAACATCCAGGAGTATTCAGTATTTAGGAAGGGCAGACAAAAAGGAAAAGGCGATGGAGTTGTATTGCTAGTTAAAAGAGGAAATTAACGCAATAGAGAGGAAAGATATTAGCTCCGACGATGTGGAATCTGTATGAGCAGAGCTGAGAAACATTAAGGGGCAAAAAATTTTTGTGGGAGTTGTATATAGACCCCCAAGCTATAGTGGTGATGTTGGGAATGGCATTAAACAGGAAATTAGAGACGCATGGAGTAAAGGAATATCTGTAATTATGGGTGACTTTAATATGCATATAGATTGGGCAAATCAAATTAGTAACGATACCGCAGAGGAGGAATTCCTGGAGTGTATACGGGATGTTTTTCTGGACCAATACATTGAGGAACCAACGAGAGAACAGGCCATCTTCCACTGGCTATTGTGTAATGAGAAAGGAATAATTGGCAATTTAGTTGTGCGAGGCCCCTTGGGGATGAGCAACCATAATACGATAGAATTCTTCATCAAGTTGGAGAGTGACGTAGTTGATCCTGAGACTTGGATCCTGAATCTTAATAAGAGAAACTACGATGGTTTGAGGCGGGAGTTGGCTATGATATATTTGGAAACATTACTTAAAGGGATGAGGGTGGATAGGCAATGGCAAACATTCAAAGAGCGCATGGATGAACTGCGACAATTATTTATTCCTGTCTGGTGCAAAAGTAAAACAGGAAAGGTGGCCAAACCGTGGCTTACAAGGGAAATTAGAGATAGTATTAGATGCGAGGAAGAGGCAAACAAATTGGCCAGAAAAATCAACAGACCTGAGGATTGGGAGCAGTTTATAATTCAGCAAAGGAGGACCAAGGGATTGATTAAGAAGGGGCAAATAGGGTACGAGAGTAGGCTTGCAGGGAACATAAAAACTGACTGTAAAAGTTTCTATAGGTATGTGAAGAGAAAAAGATTGGGGAAGACAAATGTAGGTCCCTTGCAGTCAGAAACAGGGGAATTTATAATGGGGAACAAAGAAATGGCTGACCAACGAAATACATACTTTGGTTCTGTCTTCACAAAGGAGGACACTAATAACATACCAGAAATGTTGGGGAACACAAGGTTTAGTGAGAGGGAGGAACTGAAAGAAATCAGTGTTAGTAGGGAAATGGTGTTGGGGAAATTGATGGGATTGAAGGCCAGTAAGTCCTTGGGCCCTGATAATCTACATCCCAGAGTACTTAAGGAAGTGGCCCTAGAAATAGTGGATCCATTGGTGGTCATCTTCTGAGATTCTATAGACTCTGGACCAGTTCCTACAGATTGGAGGGAAGCTAATGTAACACCACAATTTAAAAAGGGAGGCAGAGAGAAAACAGGGAATTATAGACCAGTCAGCCTGACGTCGGTATTGGGGAAAATTCTAGACTCCATTAAAAAAGATTTAATAGCTGAGCACGTGGAAAACAGTGGTAGAATCGGACAGAGTCAGCATGGATTTATGAAAGGGAAATCATGCTTGACAAATCTACTGGAATTTTTTGAGGATGTAACTAGGAGAGTTGAAGAGGGGGAGCCAGTGGATGTGGTTTATTTGGACTTTCAGAAGCCTTTCGACAAAGTCCAGAGATTGGCGTGTAAAATTAAAGCGCATGGGATTCGGGGTAGTGTATTGAGGTGGATAGCAAACTGGTTGGCAGACAGGAAACAATGACTAGGAATAAACGAGTCTTTTTCTGAATGGCAGGCAGCGATTAGTGGGGTACCGCAGTGTTTGGTGCTGGGACCCCAGTTATTCACAATATATATTAATGATTTAGATGAGGTAATTAAATGTAATATCTCCAAATTTACAGATGATACAAAGCTGGGTGGGAGGGTGAGCTGTGAGGAGGATGCAGAGGTGCTTCAGTGCGATTTGGACAAGCTGAGTGAGTTGGCAAATGCATGGAAGACGCCGTATAATGTAGATAAATGTGAGGTTATCCATTTTGGTAACAAAAACAGGATGGCAGATTATTATCTGAATGGCTATAAACTGAGAGAGGGGACCTGGGTGTCCTCGTATACCAGCCGCTGAAGGTAAGCATGCAGTTGCAGCAGGCGGTAAAGAAGGCAAATGGTATGTTGGCCTTCATAGCCAGAGAAATCGAGTACAGGAACAGCAATGTCTTGCTGAGACCACACCTGGAATATTGTGTGCAGTTTTGGTCTCATTATTTGAGGAAGAATGCTCTTGCTATAGAGGGACTGCAGCGAGGTTTACCCAACTGATTCCTGCGATTGTGGGACTGACATATGAGGAGAGATTGAGTCGAAATAATCTTTAGGGCACTGGGGAAAAACCTCTGCTCAAATTCATGGAACTTTTTACATCCAGTAAAAAGGCAAATGTGGCATTCTGCCAATGCTGCATTGAAGTACCAAATAGATTGCCAGTTCTGTCGAAGGGTCATGAGGACTCGAAATGTCAACTCTTTTCTTCTCCACCAATGCTGCCAGACCAGCTGAGTTTTTCCAGGTAATTCTGTTTTTGTTTTTAAAAGGACAACTGTCTGATTTGAGTGAGTGCTACTGACTGAACCAAACTGATGCAACTATTTTTGTCTTATATCCCATTGCAAGAGTCATTCTCTGAACCGTGATTTCAAGCAAGCAGCTCTCTGAGAGTGAATGCAAAGAATGGAGGCACCCATGTTTTGACCTGTCTCTAAGCTGAATTGTCTACAATTGCATTTGTGTACTTTCTAGCAGGGTTCCCAGCTGCAGTCAAGAAATTAACCCGTCATTTTCTGCGTTCATGTAACTGTAATTAAAGAAGAATTTAAATACTGTTTCAATTCACTTTTTTTTCCCTTTTCTTTGCCTTTTTTCTCATAATGCAATCTTTCCTTTCCTTCTCTTTATTTCACTTTCTGTACTTGAATTCACCCAGCCTGATTCACTCATCATCTCCATTCTTTTTCCGTTTATTTCTCGATCCTTAAATCTCTAGTAAATTCTGGCCCATTGTTAGACTAATATCAGAGTTATGTGGCACAAATGGAGGCCAATCAGTTTTTGTACCAGTACCAACTCTTTGAAACAGCTTTCCAACTAGTCCCACTCACCAGCTTTTTCCCCATAGCCCTGAAAATGTTACCTGTTAAAGTATATCCATTTCAGAAGACACTATTGAGTCTCCTTCCACCATCCTTTCAGTCAGTGCATCGCTGATATGACAACTCGCAACATAAACATTTATCATCTACCATATGATGTATAAGTTTGAGATTGCACATACTGCTGCTTGGTACTGTACAACTCACGCTAGTAGGGCACCAAGTAGTGTAGCTGTTGAGAATAGATCCGTTGAAAATGTGGAAACCCTGATATATTTTTATTAGGTAAGGATATTAAGGGATATGGAGCCAAGGCTGGTAAATGGAAGTAGAATATAGATTTATTTTTAATTTGTTTGTGGGATGTGGGCATTGCTGACAAGGCCAACAGTTATTGCCCATCCCTAATTGCCCTTGAGAAGGTGGTGGTGATCTCCCTTCTAAACAGCTGAAGTTTGTGATTTAGGTGAACCCACAGTGTTGTTAGGAAGTTCCAGGATTTTGACATTGAAGAAACAGTGATATAGTTCCAAGTCAGAATTGTGTGTGACTTGGAGAGGAGCTTGCAACGTATGCTTGCTGCCTTTGTCTTTCGAGGTGGTAAAGTACATAGGTTTGGAAGGTGCTGTCAAAGGAGCCTTGGTGAGTTGCTGCATTGTATCTTGTAAATAGTGTACATTGTTGCTGTGGTGTGCTGGAGGAAATAAATTGAGATGATTAAGTAGTGAATAGAATGGAACTGAACATCATGCAGTCATCAGTGAATATCCCTACTTCTGACCTTGTGATGGAGGGAGGTTCATTGATGAAACAGCTGAAGATAGTTGAGCTTAGGATACATTCCTGAGGAACTTCAACAGAAATGTCTTGAGGCTGAGATGATTGGCTATCAACAACCGCAATTATCTTCCTTTGTGCTAGGCATGACTCCAACCAGTGGAAAATTTTCTTCCTGACTCCTATTGACTTCAGTTTTGCCAAGGCTCCATGATGCCACACTCAGTCAAATGCTGACTTGATGTTAAGGGCAGTCACCCTCACCTCATCACTGGAATTCAGCTTTTTTGCTCATGTTTGGATCAAGGCTTTATTGAGGTCTGGAACCAAGTGATCCTGGTGATTCCCAATCTAAGCATTGGTGAGCAGGTTATTGGTGAGTAAGTGCTACTTGAAGAACAGAAGTGCCAGACTGGGCTCACTGCAGCCTGGATGTCATTGGCAGTCCATTGTCTTTCAGTATTCATTGTGCTCAACTTTCTTGCTATTATGTAGAGTCAATCTAATTGGGTGAACACTGGCATCTACAATCCTGGACACCTCAGGAGGAGGTGAAAATGGATCGTCTTGACACTTCTAGTTCAAGATAGTCACAGACACTTCAGCCTTGTCTTTTGCACTCACACCCTAAGTTCCACATCATTGGGGATGAGGATATTCATGAAATCTCCTCCCGTTGTTAATTATCTGGCAAGATTCACGACTGGATGCGGCAGGACTGCAGAGCTTTTATGTGATTGATCTGTTGTGGGGTTGTTTCACTCTGCTTGGAGTATGCTACTTTTACTGCCTAGCATGCATGTTATCCTATGTGTAGCTTCATTGGATTGACATCTTACTTTTAGGTATGCCTGGTGCTGCTCCTGGCATGCTCTCCTCATTGAACCAGGATTGACGTTTGGCTTGACAGTATGATAAAAGTGAAGGATATGCCAGGCTATGAGGTTACAGATTATTGTGGAATGCAATTCTGCTGCTGATGGCCCACAGCCCCTCATGAATTGCTAGTTTTGATCTGAGTTACTAGATCTGTTCTGAATCTATTCCATTTAGCATGGATTGAAATAGGTAGATTGGTGAGGACAAGTGGGGTTTTCCCTCATGGTGGTTCTCACCACCTGCTGCAGGCCCAGTCTGACAGATATGTCCTTCATGATCTGGCCTGAATCTGAATTGGTGAGGAACTGAAATGCTTCATGGGCTGGGGGGCTGAATGACATACTCCTGTTCCTATGTTCTGAATTTTATGAGCTTCATTTAGCAGTAAAAGATGCTGTTTGATTTCCTATTAACTGGTTTTGAATTTAAAAAGGAGATAAGAACTTTATCTCAAGCCATGTGCTGCCATTTCCTTAGCCGATTAAGAGGCAGAAAAATTCATGTCGATGCATGACTTATAAATTGTTAGCTATTAGATCTGGTTTCACAATATTAACTGAGTTAACAAGTGTTACATTCTTGGTTATTTTCATACAGCACTTGAGGTCAAAGTCGTAGAATTGGATGAAAGCAGCTGTATTGACTTTCTGCTCCTTTTCATATGATTAATAGTTTACATGGTCTGATAACGTTTATATTTCATTATATAAAAACAAGGGGAATACAAAAATGCTTCTGTTCATCCAATGAGCTGAATTGCAGTAACCAGGGTTTCTGTTCAACCTCTGTAAAGCTGCATTGGTGTATTTGGGTATAAAGTTACACACCAGTTCTTTGAGAGCAAGGGCTAATTACATGAATAGTTTTAGGCACTGAACAGGAAAGTTTGTTCATTGTGTACCATATCAATTTTTGAATTAGCTTTGATCTTTTGAGGGGGTAGCTGGATAATTGTAATTCTAAAGGGAATCTGCTCTCACTATGTCTTTCTGTTCTGTTGATGTGAAATTGAATAAGGGAAGGTTTGATGGTATGGACTTAATGCCACGTACGCATTTTTTTTTAAGCAATAGACAGCAACTCAGTTTCAGTGATGGGTGGGTTAGTAAATCATCACATCTTTATTACTGTGAGCCAGAGGAACTTTTAAGTTTCATGTTGTAACCTACGGCAATCTGCCTTGTTATTTGTTACTGTTTAATTTTTATACATATATTTTATGCCTAATTTATTTAATCAGTGATGTATATGTAGTGAACTATCTCAAATAATTTAGTATAATTAGCATAAGTAACACTGATAATGAAGCAATCGCTTACGATAATCTTGTTTATGGATGATACAAAGTTTTTAGATACAGATATTTTGTGTAACTACTTTATTGAAAAACCATTGATCATGTTGCACATATTTAGAATTCAAAATTATAGATACCACCTTGTTATATACTATCTCGTTGCTGATCTCTGTGAAAGGCTTTCAACTAGAATGGTAAAAGGAATTAAAAATAGGGATCATAGTAATGTAAGTTTAAAAAGAATCTCATGTTAGTGTTTGAAAACAATGCAATGTACAGTTATTTTGTTAAATTAATTTAAATTTTTTAACTTGCAGGTTGATTACACAGATAAAAATGGTCAGTGTGCATTGGTTCATGCTTCTTTACGAGGTCATCGTGAAGTTATTAAATATTTACTGCAAGTGGATTGGGCATTAACCACACAGCACCAGCATTCTTTCAGGAAAAGTCAGGCCCTTCAGCAAGCCCTGATTGCAGCAGCAAGCATGGGACATACTGAAGTAAGTTCCAAGAAAGTGATATATCAACCTGCTTATATTATACATACATAATTCTGGACATTTTCCACCAAAATACTTTGAGGACTATCTGTCATTTACATTTGTACAACATTTGATAGAATAAAGTTATCTTTATGTTTTGGATGGATGTGATCCTTCATTGAACATGCAATTAAGTGGGCCTGTTATGTAGTGAGCTCAAGTTTGTTTCTGAGTAGTTTCTTGATTCTGTATGGCATCTTTCCTCATTTCTTTGTTTGGAATTAATGATTTGCTATGTGGATACTGTATTGTGGCATCCATGATTTACTTTCTGGAATATTCTTTGCAAATGTTTACAAGCAAAATATTTTCTTCTCTCATTTTATTTTGGAACCCAATATTACTGGAATGCTAGTTGAAGAGCTTGTTTGTGTCCATAATCCTTCATCTGTGAATTGCCAGCAGGCAGCTTCTCATATTGGAAGTAGGTGGAAGAGTCACTGTAGGTGGTTTCCCCACATTGCCTAGTGGTGGTTAATGAACAGACCACAGTGGAAAACTGGTATAGAACAGAATTACCCAAAGGCGCAGAATAATGCTTCATTCTTTTAAGTGTATATTGCAGAAGATTTCAACGCTTAAAAATTAAAGCTAAACAATGTTTAATCAGTTTGTTGATAATGTAATCAGAGCGAGATCTTTCTGTGCATTTCAATTCATCCATCCAGAGCAGCCTTATACTTCTCCCCAAATGCTGCATCAAATTTATCTAAAAGATTCCAGGGTTTTGATCACCACCCCTCTGCTCAAAGGCCCATTCCAAGTGTTGATCACTTTGTGAAGAAGAACCTTCTGAAATGATTCCTGTAAGTTGTTGTAAGTTGAAACTGCGGGCAGCCTGCCGATCCTGTAGCAGCCCTTTTTATTTTGATGATTTTATTACAAATAAGTTGTTGCTTTGACATCAAGCTTGCCAGCCATTCATTTAAATTCTTAAATTTTATTGAAAAGCTGTTCTTTCCTAAAAATGGAAGTATATTGGAGAACACTACTTTGCACCTCCTATTTTTGAATTTTGAAGCTTGTTAGGAAAAATTAGTATGTTTTATTCCTGTCTGACATTCATCCTTTTCAATTTTTCTTTGTTTGCATCTATGCTACTTATAGATTGTGAAGAATCTGCAAGAACTCGACAATGAGAATAGAGTAGAGATCAATAGCTTCGACACTCTTTGGGGTGAAACAGGTAATCATTTTTGAGAGTTTTTCTGTTTGCACTATAAATCAAGTTCCTACAGTTTAAAGAAGGATCACATGCACTCTTACTATTTCACCAGATAACAAAATGATTATGATTACATTTTAACTGTTGCAATTGCTCATTAGCAATGAGCACTAATATTGTGAAACTTATATATAATGAGATTGAATGTACTTTACTGTACTTGAATTTAACTTATTACTTTGAATTTTGGTTAAATTTGCTTTTTGTTTTAATTAATAATACTTAGCAATGCCACCGTTTTGTCCAGGAGATGATTTGTTTCATTACTTTTATTAATATGATTTCATTCAGCAGATCCATTTTCAGAATAAAATGGAAACATTCATGGGTTGTACTGAGTTAGCACTTGAAGTGGTGTGCAAAAAAAATTGTTGAGATTTATTTTGAGGAAGCTTATTTTTAATGTAGAGGGTTTATGTCAATGGATGTTCTTGTAAGTACTTCTGTCTTTTATCTGATGATTAGGGAATTAAATTGTATGAAAGAAAACAAAAGTACATTTGTCTTTGATAATAGAATGAAGACTTTCCAGAAAGTCTGTTGTGAAAAATCAGGGTTCTCAAAAAGAATGTCCATGGAGTGAAATCAATTCCCTGAATGAATTTTCACTCAGAGACATTTCTTATTTGGATTACACTTTCAAAATATGAATAGAAAAAGTTTTTAAAAAAGGGAAGGGAAGTAATGAAATATTCAATTGGATGCTATGGAGAAAAGAAGAATATTGACAGAATCAAAACATAAATGATAAAATAAAACGTATAAATTTCCACAAGAAGAAAAATGAGAAATTGTTAAAGATATGGATAGAGAAGTTGAAGCCTAAATTAGAAAAAAAGGAGAAGCAAAAACAATTAAAACTTGAATGCAGGTTCCAGAGTTCGCCTCTTTTTTTTCCTGAGAGCATTCTGCACATTTTAATTCACCCATCCAGAATACCTTACCCTCTGCTGTCATTACCCCCTCCTCCCCAGCAAACTCACTCATTGCCTCATCTAGTTGTTTCTAAATGGTTTCAGGATCTTCATCTTCACTGCTCTCCCCTCAAGGGCATTAAGGTGAGGGTTTCAGAATTTTGGGATACAGGGACCATGTTTGGCACAGCATCAACTGTACAGACAGAAAGGCCTTCATCTAAATAGGAAAGAGACCCAGGCTCTTGCGGAAATAGTAAATAAGGCAGTGGGGAAATGATTCAAACTAGTTGGGGGTAGCAGGAAGGGAAAATACTTTTTGACTTGGCATGTATGTGAGAAAGACCAGCAGGACATGTGGGCAGGGTGGAGCATTTAGCTCAACAAGTGAGTTAAAAGCAAAATGCAGCTTAAAATGTATGATGATGTGGCCCAAGATGATGTGGCTTTACAGAGACCCGGCCACAAGCTGGGCATGATTGGGAACTAAATATTACAGGATGTAGGATCTTCAGAAGAAACAGGGAAATTGGAAACGGAGAAGGTGCCACAATATTGATAAAAGACGCAATTGCAGCAGTAGCAAGGGATTTTAGTGGAGGCGATCAGGCTATGGAAGCAATCTGGGTAGAGTTAAGATATAGCAAAGGATGCAAGACTCTGAGTTGTTTACTGACATAATACTGACATAATGAGGAAGGTGACAAATAATGGGTATATAATGGAAGATTTTAATTTACACACACATTGCAAGAAGCAGTAAAGTCCAAGTAGCAAAGGCAATGAATTTCCAGAATGCCTTCAGTTAAACTATATTTGAGGTACATTACTTTATATTAATGATTCCAAAATATTATTTTCCAAGATAGACATGCTTCTAATCAAATGTTGCAGTTTTATCCTTCCAGCTGCAATGATCAGGTTTATTCAAGCAGGTGCCTTTGTGTTGTGTAGGTTGTCAGTGTGAGCCTTTTCCACAATTTGATGCATAAAATATTAAAATTGACCTCTCACCATAATGCAGTCATATGTCTTGGCTTTTAATGATTGAAGAAAGTCTTTAATAGCAATTTTCAATGAGTATAGCTGGGAGGAAACAAATAAAATAAAAATGTTAAACTTAATTTTTTTCAGGAGTAAAGATAAGCTCAGTTGGATCAATTACGGTCAAAAGTAGGGCAGAGTGAATGTGGGAAATGGGGAGGGGAGAATATGCCAAATAGAATTAATTTTGATAGTATTTTCATATACATCTAAATACAGTACAAGTGTGTGAGCTGTACACTTGTAAACAAACATTAGCCAGTGAGAATTGTTATTTTGCTGCTCATCCTGAAATGTGTGCAAGAGAACTCTGTTGATCATTATGTTCTTAGCCCAATGAGGAAGGAAGCAGTGCTAGATTTAGTTCTGGGGAATGAATTGGGGCAAGTGAACCATGGACCATTGGGAAAGTGGAATTGAAATCAAAGATCAGCCATATTCTTCTTGAATGGTGGAGCAGGCATGAGGGCCATATGGCCTACTTATTTTTTCTTATGTTTCAGTGGAAGGCCATTTGGGAAACAGTGATCACAATATGACCATGCTTAGAGTAGTTGTAGAAGAGGACAAAGAGCAATCAAAGATGAAGATACTTGACTGGAAGAGGGCAAATTTCATTGAGCTGAAAAGAGTTCTGGTCTAGGTGGATTGGAATCAAAGATTGGCGGGTAAAACAGTAAATGAGGAAATTAAAGAGAACACAGTTTGAATATAGACTAAACACCTTCCCATGATGGGAAAAGGAAGGCCATTCCAAGCTAGAGCTTCCTTGATGCGTAAAAGAATTGAACCAGATCAACCATGATCTTATTGAATAGCGGAGCAGGCTCAAAGAGCTGAATGGCCTACTCCTAAGCCTTATGTTCCTGAAACAGGAAAAAGAGGCTTATGATAAATGTCAAGTTCATAAAAAATAAAGTAAAGAATCAAGCCAGATAATAAACTGCAAAGGAGAACAGAAGGAGGAGATTACAGAGAGAAAGCGAGTGTATGAGAATAGACTAGCAAGTATCATAAAAAGGAAATATAAAAGGATACCCTAAGGATGGGTGGGCTGATTTAGGAACCTAAGAGGAAATCTTGTGGAGGCAGACTGCATGGCTGAGATACTAAGTGAGTACATTCCATCTGTCTTCACAAAAGAAGAGGATACTGCTAATATCACAGTAAAGAAGAATGGGTAGAGAAATTGGATAAGGATGAAATATGAAACAAAAAGGTTCTAAAAATATTGCCAGAACTCAAAAGTAGAAAAGACACCTGGTCCAGATGGGGTGCCTAGGTTACTGAGAGCAGGAAGAGTGGAAATAGCAGTACCCTGGCCACAATCTTTCATCCTCCCTGGATATGGGAGTGATGCCAGAGGACTGGAGGGTTGCAAATGTTACACATTTCTTCAAAAAACAGAGAAGGTTAAATGAAAAGACTTAAGAGAACCTGAAATTAGAGAAGAGAAGGTTAAAGGGAAATTCAATGGAGACGTTCAAAATTGTAGCATTTTGTTAGGATAGAAAGAAACTTTCCACTGATAGGAGGGATGATAACCATAGGACACAGATTTAAGATATTGACAAAAGAACACGGGCGGGGTGTGCGGTGGGGGGAAGATGAGAATTTATTTTGCACAGTGAGGTATGACCTGGAATGCAGTGCCTGAAATAGCGATGGATGCAGGTTCAATAATAAGTTCAAAAAGGAATTGGATATATATTTGAAAAGGCAAAAATTCCAGGGCAATGGGGAAAAATTGGGAGTGGAACTAATTGGATCATCTTTCAAGGAGCCAGCACTGGCAAAATGGGCTGAATGTCATTCTCTTGTGTTTTGTGCATTGAGCATTTTGTTTTCCTTTCTTAGCTCTCACAGCAGCAGCAGGCAGGGGTAAACTGGAAGTTTGTGAACTGCTCCTGCAACAAGGAGCTGTGGTATCCCATCCCAATCGAAGGGGTATCGCTCCAGTATTTTGTGCAGCGAGACAAGGTCATTGGCAGGTAGTGTATATGCCATTTTGTTGCAATGATTTTTCTTATGGTTGGAAAAATGATTTTTTTGTTTAAGATACAACATTTTTGTTTTAGTATTAGTAGGTTTAGAATAACGGGTAAAGTCTCCACCGTTTATAAAAGACATTTTTGTGTTACTGCAATTCCCCATATACACATTCAACTATTTATTTCCTGTAAATGCAACACCTTTGATGTTCTGTACAATGAATTAGTTGATGCTAACATGTCAACAGACGTATAAAAAAAAGTTTATTAAGATTTAGCTATTTTGTGTGTAAGTGTAAAATGACTGGTTATTTGTGAATATTTCTTTAGTAGGTGCAGTCAGAAAGCTGAATAATAAAATTAAGAAAAGGTTATCAGTCTTGTACTTTGGATCTTCACAATATACTGTTTACTTTGATTTGGAATGTGCCCTGAATAGTATAAGCTGTAGCCTGATCACACTTACAAGTGATTATGGTACAATTACCTTGTATGCATAACAAAGTGCAAACTACTCAGTGGATAGCTGTTTCTGCCTAAAACATTCAAGATACTAAACATGCTGTAATTTACTATAATAGAAAATGATTAGCATTTGGCTGATTTAAACAATTACACATTGAAATGTGGGTAGTTTAGGTGGTGAGGACTGTAATATCTGCCAATACACTGCTGTTCTCATTCTTTTATTTTGTGGAAATTTAGATTGCTGACCTGTTGTTTCAGCATGGTGCTGATTTGAACGCAACAGATAAGCAGGGACGTACACCACTTATGGTGGCTTCTTGTGAAGGGCATGTGAGCACTGTTGAATTTCTACTTTCAAAAGGTAAACTATTGTCAATCTTCGTTAAATTGTGCATTTATATTTTTCTGCTAAGTTTCAATATTCTACTTGACTTTGATCTTTAGGTGCTTCCATATCTTCAATAGATAAGGAAGGATTGACTCCTTTGAGCTGGTCTTGCTTGAAAGGTCAAAAATCTGTGGTTCAGACTTTGGTGGAGAGGGGTGCAGCTATTGACCACACAGATAAGAATGGTCGCACACCCCTAGATCTAGCAGCTTTTTATGGAGACTCCGACATTGTGAGTATTGTCAAACTTTGCTTATGGTATGTATTGATGTGTTGAGTTTGGTAACAAAGCATTGATCACTGCTGATAAGTGGGTATTCAAATCACTGGATAGTGATCAGGAGCAGAATCCATCTTTGACTTTCTCACTAATGGGAGACAGTAAGATGAATTATTGTTCCCGTATGAGAGACTGAACCTGGGACCTTTCTGGTCTATAAGATTCAGTGGATAAATATGTTTACCCAATCAGTTCTTTCTTTATTTCCAACTCATGAATGAAATGGACAACTTATCTAGAGGTTCAGTGGTTGTAAGCAGTCCATAGCTGAGCCTTAAAGATTGGGAAGATTCAGATTTGATCCCTGATTGATATTGAATTCAACTCCTGCAGTATGGCCTCAGAACCATAGTTTAAGGTGGGGTTTAGTGGGGGATGTGAAGGAAATTGGTTGGAGTTCCCCTTCTTGATTGCTGCCAAGTGACTTGTGTTGCAAGTACAGGTGTATGAACATTGAATGAGGAGGGGATTGGACTCAGTTGTGATACCCTTGTGAACTAGCTTTTTATCTTTCCAGTATGATTTGGTTCACCATATCTAGTCTTTTGTGCTTTCACACATGCACTTCGCCCAACCATTGTTGGAAAAGCCTTCAGTGGCTTTGTTCCTATTCTCTGCAAGTTTGTCCCTAAATTGTTTTGTCTTTTCTCTTTCCTCCTTTTAATAAACTTCTCCTTAATCTCATCATTTTGACCCAACTTTCAATTACTTAAGCCAATTCTATTCACTCCATGTGTTATCAAAAAACTACTGAAGGCACTGGGTACTGCAAAGGTTGTAGATCCTAACAACATCCTGGCAGCAGTACTGTAAACTTGTCCTCTAGAACTATCCATGATCCTAGCCAAGCTGTCTCAGTACAACTACAGCACTGGCACCTACCTGACAATGTAGAAAATTACCCAGGTATGTCCTGTCCCACAAAAAGCAGAACAAATCCAACCTGGCCAATTACCACTCCATCAGTCTACTCTCGATCTTCAGCGAAGTGATGGAAGGTGGTGTTGACAGTGCTGTCAAGCAACACTTGCACAGCAATAACTGTTCACTGACGCCCAGTTTATTGTTCTGCCAGGAGCATGGCTCTTGACCTCATTGCAGCCTTGGTCCAAACATGGATAAAAGAACTGAATTCAAGAGGTGAAGTGAGAGGGACTACTCTTGACATCAAGGCAACATATGACAAAGTGTGACATAAAGGATCCCTAGCAAAATTGAAGTCAATGAGAGGGGGGTGGGGTGGGGAGAACTCTCCATTAGTTGGAGTCAAACCTAGCACAAAGGAAAATGATTGTGGTAGTCAGAGGCTGATCATCTCAGCCGCAGGGCATTTCTTCATAAGTTCCTCAGGGTTGTCCTAGGCCCAAGCATCTTCAGCTGCTTGTAAGATTTTGGTTTTAGGAACCACAGGTATCTAAGATAGGCAATCGAGTATTCGTAAGTAATTTTAAGGTAGTTTATTAAGTTTATGAAGAAATAACAGTTTAGATATAATGCATTAACTAAATAGACAAGTAAAGTATATAACCCATGCAGTGGAGAGGACAAGTGGGCAGTTAGCACAGAGTATGTTGATCTCAATGGCTTGTGATAGTAGCATTCTGCTTCCAGAGGATGAACACTGTCTGAAGTGACTGTCAGGCTCTCTGTCTTTCATTGTTTGCCAAAGGCAGTCGCCTTCTCTTTGTTGTTCTCCTCCTCAAGCTGGCTAGGATGTCTGGGAGCTCTTTGTCTTCTTCCAAGCAAGGGCTGGCCCTTACTCCAATAAGCACCCATTGATATATCCTAATTTTGGGGGCTGGTAGCTATCTAGTGTCAATCACATGTTGAAATCCTTTTGACCAATGGCCACGGGACAGGTACCCAAGATGTCAGAGTGATCCCACCCCCAAGCCTGTCCATTACCCTGGCTTGAGGTTATTTTTTATTAATAAAAACAAAAAAACTGCGGATGCTGGAAATCCAAAACAAAAACAGAATTACCTGGAAAAACTCAGGAGGTCTGGCAGCATCGGCGGAGAAGAAAAGAGTTGACGTTTCAAGTCCTCATGACCCTTCGACAGAACTTGAGTTCGAGTCCAAGAAAGAGTTGAAATATAAGCTGGTTTAAGGTGTGTGTGTGTGGTGGTGGGGGGGGGGGGAGGGGGGGGGGAGAGGTGGTGTGGTTGTAGGGACAAACAAGCAGTGATAGAAGCAGATCATCAAAAGATGTCAACAACAATAGAACAAAAGAACACAGGTGTTAAAATTGGTGATATTATCTAAACTAATGTGCTAATTAAGAATGGATGGTAGGGCACTCAAGGTATAGCTCTAGTGGGGGTGGAGGGAGCATACAAGATTTTAAAATATTTAAAAATAATGGAAATAGGTGGGAAAAGAAAAATCTATATAATTTGTTGGAAAAAAAAAGGAAGGGGGAAACAGAAAGGGGGTGGGGATGGAGGAGGGAGCTCAAGACCTAAAGTTGTTGAATTCAATATTCAGTCCGGAAGGCTGTGAAGTGCCTAGTCGGAAGATGAGGTGTTGTTCCTCCAGTTTGCGTTGGGCTTCACTGGAACAATGCAGCAAGCCAAGGACAGACATGTGGGCAAGAGAGCAGGGTGGAGTGTTAAAATGGCAAGCGACAGGGAGGTTTGGGTCATTCTTGCGGACAGACCGCAGGTGTTCTGCAAAGCGGTCGCCCAGTTTACGTTTGGTCTCTCCACTGTAGAGGAGACCACACTGGGAGCAACGAATGCAGTAGACTAAGTTGGGGGAAATGCAAGTGAAATGCTGCTTCACTTGAAAGGAGTGTTTGGGCCCTTGGACGGTGAGGAGAGAGGAAGTGAAGGGGCAGGTGTTGCATCTTTTGCGTGGGCATGGGGTGGTGCCATAGGAGGGGGTTGAGGAGTAGGGGGTGATGGAAGAGTGGACCAGGGTGTCCCGGAGGGAGCGATCCCTACGGAATGCCGATTGGGGGGTGGGGGTGAAGGGAAGATGTGTTTGGTGGTGGCATCATGCTGGAGTTGGCGGAGGATGATCCTTTGAATGAGGAGGCTGTTGGGGTGATGTGAGGACAAGGGGGACCCTATCATGTTTTTGGGAGGGAGAAGGCGTGAGGGCGGATGCGCGGGAGATGGGCCGGACACGGTTGAGGGCCCTGTCAATGACCGTGGGTGGAAAACCTCGGTTAAGGAAGAAGGAGGACATGTCAGAGGAACTGTTTTTGAAGGTAGCATCATCGGAACAGATGCGACGGAGGCGAAGGAACTGAGAGAATGGGATGGAGTCCTTACAGGAAGCGGGGTGTGAGGAGCTGTAGTCGAGGTAGCTGTGGGAGTCGGTGGGTTTGTAATGGATATTGGTGGACAGTCTATCACCAGAGATTGAGACAGAGAGGTCAAGGAAAGGAAGGGAAGTGTCAGAGATGGACCACATGAAAATGATGGAGGGGTGGAGATTGGAAGCAAAATTAATAAATTTTTTCTAAGTCCCGACGAGAGCATGAAGCAGCACCGAAGTAATCATCGATGTACCGGAGAAAGAGTTGTGGAAGGGGGCCGGAGTAGGACTGGAACAAGGAATGTTCCACATACCCCATAAAGAGACGGGCATAGCTGGGGCCCATGTGGGTACCCATAGCCACACCTTTTATTTGGAGGAAGTGAGAGGAGTTGAAGGAGAAATTGTTCAGCGTGAGAACAAGTTCAGCCAGACGGAGGAGAGTAGTGGTGGATGGGGATTGTTCGGGCCTCTGTTCGAGGAAGAAGCTAAGGGCCCTCAGACCATCCTGGTGGGGGATGGAGGTGTAGAGGGATTGGACGTCCATGGTGAAGAGGAAGCGGTTGGGGCCAGGGAACTGGAAATTGTTGATGTGACGTAAGGTGTCAGGGGAATCACGGATGTAGGTGGGAAGGGACTGTATTTGCTAGGTAAAGGCAGGGCGCCAGGAGGCTTCCTGTTATCGGTTCAGGAATGTTTATAGAGTGCAATGTTTCTGATCTTTATCTCGACCTTGTCTTGGTCCCTGACTCCTCAGAATTGTTTTTTTTCCCCCCCACACCCAGAATTAAATGCTGTGCCAGCTAATTCCATGAGAGTACCTTACAAACCTTAAAAAAAAACTTTCTTAAAGGTCCCTATTTCTTACATGCTTCATCAATAGCTTTCCCTCCATCATAAGGTCAGAAGTAGGCATGTTCGCAGTCGATTGCACAGCATACGGTATTATTTGTGACTCCTCAGATACTGAAGCAGTCTATGTCCATATGCAGCAAAGCTGGACAACATTTGTGCTTGGGCTGATATGTGGCCAGTAATATTCGTGCCACAGAAGTGCTAGGCAATGACCATTTCTAATGAGAGAATATCTAACCGCTTCCCTGCGACATTGAACAGCATTGCCATTGCAGTAACCCCCACCATCAATATCTTTGCAGGGGGCAGGTTACCATTAATCAGAAACGTGACTGGATCAGCCACATAAATACTGTGGCTACAAGAGCATGTCGGAGGCTGGGAATTCTGCAGTGAATAACTCACCACCTGACTCCCCAAAGTCTGTCCAGCATCTTCAAGGCACTTGCTTGAATGAGTGTGACTCCAACAACACTTGAGGAGCTCAACACCATCTAGGACATAGCAGCCTGCTTGATTGGCACCCCATTCACCACCTTAAACATTCACACACTCCACCACTGATGCACAGTGGCTGAAGTGTGTATCATCTACAAGATGAGCTGCAGCAACTCTTCAAGGCTCCTTCAACAGCGTCTTCCAAACCCATGACCTCTACCACCTAGAAGGACAAGGGCAGTAGACGCATGGAACACCACTATCTGCAAGTTCCCCTTCAAGGCATACACAATCCTGACTTGGAAATGTATCACTGTTCCTTCATTGTTGCTGGGTCAGAATCCAGGAACTTGCTTCCAAACATCGCTGTAGGTGTACCTAGTCCAGATTGATTGCAGCAGTTCAGGAAGGCAGCTCACCGCCACCTTCTCGAGGGCAGTTAGGAATGAGCAACAAATACTCGCCTTGCCAGCAACATCCCATGAAAGAATAAAACAAAATTATTTTCCCTCCATAGCTTGGCATCTGCTTCTTTAGCTATCGCCAATTCTTTTCTCCTTCCTCTGTAAAGCACCGTGGGACTTAATTTTACATTACAGATGCTATATAAATGCAAGCAGGTGGTGGATGAATAGTATGTCAAGGCTCACACATGAATAATACCTTTATCGGCCAACCAATTCTTATGAAACCCCAGCAAGAAACCTTCAGGAAAGGAAGTGGAGGGAAAATATGTTGCTGTTTTTTTTTCAAACAAGGGGTGGTTGAAGTAAAGTGAAATTGAAGTATTATTAATTACATTCATTATTTGAGAGAAAATCAAAATCGCTTCTAGGAATGTTAATATAAGGAGCAATAAGATTAGATTAAGATGTTTCTTGGGCGCTGAATATAATTGAATGTTAGCTC
This sequence comes from Carcharodon carcharias, assembly GCF_017639515.1. Taxonomy (NCBI): domain Eukaryota; kingdom Metazoa; phylum Chordata; class Chondrichthyes; order Lamniformes; family Lamnidae; genus Carcharodon; species Carcharodon carcharias. Next base: position 66,244,485 of record NC_054478.1, on the reverse strand, counting down.
CGCATTAATGCAGGTTTCAGTCACCTCTAAACAAAGAGAAAGATTGATGAATATTTAAGCTGTTTCAGGCATTTCACTTTAAAACAATGATCCTGTAAAACCAGAGATGATTTGTCAAAACAATGAGGAAATCTTGTGTCATTACATATGATAAACGTGTTTAATAAATTTCATATTTACTGTTCAGGTTCAGTATCTGGTGGAAAGAGGTGCAATGATTGAGCATGTTGACCACAGTGGAATGCGTCCATTAGACAGAGCAATTGGATGTTGCAACACTTCAGTGGTAGTGATGCTGCTCAAGAAAGGTGCAAAACTAGGTATGGCTTTATGACTGACAGGAAACCAGATTACAAATTAATTGTAGCATTTTTCATAAGCTATGTTGCCATTTTTGTCCATAATTTTGACTGGCAGAAAATGGGAGCAGATTTGTCCTAGACATAGTGTTGTAAAGTATGCAGCTAAATTTTCTGTAAACATCTTTCATTGTTACTATCAATTGAAAATATGAAATTTCCCTGTTTCAAAGAAAATCTGGGAAATTTGACGCTTGGTTTTATTTTGTTATTTGTCTGGTCCCATTCACGGAAGTCCTATTAAGGTCCATGTGAAAATCTTGATTCATTGTTAGTCAAACATGTAATAATTTATTTTTGAGAAATGTCAGATGTATTTGCATCTTTAGACATCATTTGTTTATAATACAAATATTTGTGCAGATCATTTTACTTGCATTTACATTTTACTACAATAATGTATTGATAGTCAGTTATTCAAGCTAAATTAAGACTATTTTAAATACACAGCACATGTGTTAATTGGCTAATTAACATTCTTTACTGAACACTATTGAACATTGTGTTGCTTCATTTAATTGTCAGAAATAATTTGTCTCCTGGACAGCACCAAATAGCAGAGATTTTAATTCACAGTAGAGAAGAATTACTAATTGCTATCCTTTTGTGTGGATTGATTATCAAATGTGCATTGGATATACAATGTATGCAAGAAGAAAACAAGTAATTTGATGTCCCTTAATTATTATTTAATGGACTCTGACACCTTGCCTAACAGTTTTTATTAGATAAGAGTATCAAGGGATATTGGAGGTAAGGTGGATAAATAGAGTTGAGGTATAAATCAGCCATGGCATAATTGAATGGTGGAGCAGGCTTGAGTGGCTGAATGGCTTATTGATGTTCCTATGGCATCATTAAGAGATATAATTAGTTTGAATTATTAAGATTATTACACCAAACCGTTTCAACTGATGCAACCATTCCATAAGTACAAGTTGCTTCTATCATTTATGTTCTGGATTCATGTATGAAAGGTTCTCAGTTTTGGTATTTTATAGGCATATTTACAGGCACAAATGACAAAGATCCTCAGTAAACTAACAATGAGGCTCTTCATACAATGGATCATGTTTAGAATATTGCATTCCTGAGTTTTGCTAATTTGAAAATAGACCAATTAGATTTATTTGTTTTTACAATTTTGTAACATTGGTTCCACATTTGATTTCTTTAAAAAGGACAGGACAGGACCTCAGAATCCTCTGATCGCCTTATATTTTGCCCTGATCCAATTACAAAATGGCTGATTCGCAAAGTAACATAGCATTTGGTGCCAACTAACACTGACACAAGATAAATGACTAATCGGTTGGGCTTCCAGTTGATCACATGATAGATACAGTTGATATTTCCCATCTTGGCATACCATAAGGTAAAATTAACTCTTCAATCTCCCTCCATGTGCACTTCATTTGCAGCTAACAATATGCTGCCATGCATCTGCCAATGGCTCAGTACTGATCAGGTTCCAATTCCAGACCAGAGTTAGACTTTGTAAGACTGCAAATGGCTAGATCAGCAGGACCTGATTTTAATCAGCATTTTCCTGACTTGACTTCTGAAAATAAAAGAATACTTTGGACCTTTTTTGCTGTAAACCTATTTAGCCTTAGCCTTGAAACAGTTTACTTAGCCATCAAAGATTTCTGAACAGGGACTGTCAGTACCTTACCTTTTTAACTTGGTGTTAAGAGACACCATTATTTCACCTACATCAGGTGAGACCCTGGAAAAGGAATCACACTCCACTTCACTTCAGTTCAAAGAGTTTGAGGCTTCACATCTGATTTGCACTCCCAAGTTTAGTATCAGTGGGAAGCAGTCTCAGCTTTGCATAAGCTTTTAACATGTGATTGAATGTACCATTACATACCAAGGCCTAATTTAATTTCAAGAGCAAAATACTACAGATACTGATGTTGGAAATCTTAAAGAGAAATAGATATTGACGGAAATACTCAACAGGTCTGGCAGCATCTGTGAAAAGAGAAACAGAGTTAACATTTCAGTTGGTGGTTGTTAATTCTGTCTCTCCTAATTTAATTTGTTTTGACATACAATTTTGCTCATGAGAATTTTGATTTGAGTTTGTGATTTCACATGAAGAACTGTATTTTCATTGACAAGTGTGGTAATTTCTGACTTGTAAGTTGTTTGTCAAATGTATCCACTGTGAATGTACACATGCCACATGTCCTGTTTACACCACAGCTTTGATCAGACATAGCAAGCCAAGATTTTCCACACTGCATTATTAGTTTAATTGTAAATGGATGGAGACATTAAAATATTACAGGTTGAAAAATGTAGGCTGCTACTGAAATGATAGTTTTACATTTTCTTTAATTGTGGAGATTTTGTTGGAGATTATCTTGTAAATAAAATTACAGTAATTTGTTCTAGAGACCAAAGTCCAACTTGTAGCCAATAGTTTGTGATGTGCTTCTTTTGTTCTTGATAAATTCTGATTTTAATTCATTCTTTTTACTGTAATATAGCTACTCACCAAGGTGGCTTGTTTTTGCAAGTAGGTTGTAAACGTTTTCATTGCTTTCCACACCCTCGGTGCTGCTTCCTCCTTAGCCGTTAGTGTCCTCATTTTTCTCTGAAGGAGTATGTCCTCAAACACCTCATATAGGCAACAATATGACAGTATATATTCTGGAAGAATTTTCTTAAAGGTGCGTTGACTTGCTATTACCAATAATGTTGCCCAGTGCCATGGCAATTATTTTTAATAAAATATATCCAAAATAGTACCTGTACTGTGGCAGTATAGGCTTTAAATGTTTATTTTGGATTTTTCATATCCAGTATTTCTAAAGAAATCTATTAACATTGACTCACTCATAAATTAATGCCTTTTCAGAAAAAAGGAATTCACTAATACTTGCACCAGTGCTTCTAAATGTGGCATAAACTTCATTTTTTTTATACCAAAAGTTAAGCTATTCCTACTATGTGTTGTTTACAGATGACTGATTAATTTCTAAGAAAGGAGTACCTTGTAATTGGAAATGGCTTCTGTTACCACAATGAAAGTATCTGCCAAGTTAATCGGATTGCCAGTATAATTTTCAGTAGGACACCTTGCTTTAAGTATAAACTTAAAAAGGAGCCATCACAGTTACAAAAACTTATTTATTTTACATGGAAGTAGAGGTCAACAGTATTGACTTTTTAAGTCTTACAATAACGTTTTAACCCTTTCATTCCTTTCCTTAAATGATTCCATTAATACGTTACAAAGGCTACAGAAGTTCTAATGACTGTTCAGGTATTGGCTTTTTTTTAAGACAGCATTTGCTAGGACAACTTTACAAATTTTTTTGTGTAAGGATATAACCTTGTCCTTTTCTAAAATTAACTCATATTGTTACTTGTGTAGGTAATGCAGCTTGGGCAATGGCCACATCCAAACCAGACATCCTGATCATTTTATTGCAGAAACTAATGGAAGAGGGAAATCTACTTTATAAGGTACAGTCCAATCATCTTTTGAACTATTATACATGACTTCGGACAATGCACACATCTTCATACTGTAAATACATTTCTGAAGGTGTTGTTCCTTTATGATGTATCGTGTGTGATAATACTCTAATCCATTCTTACCCAGGAGCTCTCAATTATGGGGTATTTTACTGTATCTTGTTCAGTCTTCCCTCTTTCCTTCAACAGAGGCCTATAAAATCCAATCTTGCATCACCAAATCACTGCTTTCTGATTCACATTGTCTTCCTTCCCACTATTGTTCACCTTGGTGTTTTGGACTAATGCCTTCAATTAAGTTTCTCAATATTAAAAAAAAAAGCAATGAATAGAAACTAAAGCAGTCTTTTAAAATTGCAATTCCCACATTTGTGTGTTTTTATTTTTATTAAAGAACATAGCAGAAATTTAGAAAAAGCCCCTTCATGTAACTTGTAATAGAATGGAAGTGTTTCTAATCTTGGCACCCTCCACATAATACTGGAATGGAAGTAAGTCTTGGTACTGTCTGAGGTTCATTCGATTATAATAAAGTTGAAACATTTTACTTGCTATGTTCATTGTGGATTAATTAAATACTATTTCAAGCATGGCCACATGTTATCACAGTCTTTGACACTTGTCATTGCCATGCAATACTTCAGCATAACAAGCTTGTCCCAGATTTTTCACTGGAATCAAATGCTTCATCAACTAAATGCAAATCGAAAATCAGTCTTAGTACATGATTGGAATTAACCTTTTCTGTGTTGTCTGACGCCACAAACTTAGGTTATTATCACCTAATCCCACATTTTCTTTTAACACTATGACCAAGACGAGCACAGCATTGACATCAACTGACTCCAACTCAGAACACTAGTGTGGCAATGATCTGGCTTGATGGTATTAACTCTGAAAAGAACCCACTGTATGCTGGCATTTACTACTTCTAGCTTGTATTGAACAATATAATCCAATTTACAATTTGTCTGCATTTCCCAGTAAGATCCATTGGGAGGGGAGGGGTTGGTGGTGAGGGGCACCTTCCCACTACCAGTACCAAAGATTCATCTAATCAGAAGAGGGAACAAAGATATCTTCTAACACTGGCTAATGTCAAGGCTTGTTATTGTTCAAAGCATAGAGTGATTTTTTTAGTTGGAAAATTTCTAGCCAGGCTGGCCTACTCAACTGTTGATGTAATTAGTGAGACCATAACCCAGCTCATGAATGGATCTATTCAGAAGTAGTTCAGAACACTTCCAGTACTTGCTGACAAACACCAAATCTCTTTTTTTCTGGCCTGGGTCTTGAACAAGTCTGGGTGGAGGCTACAAAGGCCATACTTACAAAGAAAATAAAAATGTCAATCTATATTTTACCCCTTTCTCAGTTCACACAGTTCGTAAATCAAAGCAGAAGGGTGAAAGTGCTTGCTTTCTCCATATTGATCTAAGTGACTATGGTTCTGGGTTCTTACATTTTTTTCTGCTTGCTTCAAGATATTGATTCTTTGGTGTATTCTGAGAGTTCTAGCTGCCCTGACAGTACTATGCCCTTGGCTGTTATTCATGTACGATCCTCCACAATTAGAATGAACAAGCTGTTCTACAATGCAAAACACTACAGCAAAACCCAATCTTGACATTTCAAAGATTCTGGGTTGCAGTCTGTGGGAACGCTGGATGAATTTTTACCTTTCCAAACATAGGTGGCTAGGCCAATTGTGGCAGCTGGGCAGTGCCAGAGTGCTATTGCCTATCTTAGTGCAGATCAGGGTTTCCACCTGTAAACTTCCTATTCTGTGTGGTCATTTTGGATAAGCTCATTGAGCCAGAACACAGACCAAACCACAGTGAAACAAAAAAGGAATTTAGTTATAGAGATAAATAAATCCTTAGAGGTGGGTGAGCATAAATAGGATTTTGAGTTTATGTTGGGAGGGATGAAGTAGAAAAGCAAAGAGGCCACAATGCACAAAATAATGGTTAGGTTGCATCAAGAATGCAATGGCCTAGAGCTGTGCTCATATTAAGATGATCCATTTTCCAAAGTAGGTGCTCTGTTAGAATGTAGGAAATCTTCTACCGATAAGAGGGCATACAAAATCAGATATAGGAGGTTGTTTTGTGGTGTTCCAATCATGATTTAACCAGTACTTGAAAACTCTAAAACATGTCAATTTGTTGCTGAAACCCAACTCCATAAAATTCCATCACCTGTTCCTTGATAGTTTCCATCCTTGTTTCATGATCGTGAGAAGGGTCTGTATATGTATCCTCTCAACTCCCCTGGTACAACCTTCAGTTTGCTTGTTCACAAATATACAGGACACTAGAATTCTCTGGCATCCCTAAGAAGGAGTTCAATTATCCTAATACAGTTTGGGATAGTAATACTATAAAGGGCAGAGAGGGGGAAGAGTTTCTAGAGAATTTTCTACAACAGTATGTTTCCAGTCCAACAAGGAAGGAGTTATCGCTGGATCTGGTTTTTGGGAATGAGGTGGGACAAATGGATCAAGTGTCAGGAGGAGAACATTTAGGGAACACTGATCATAGCTAATCTAAACCTTGTGATATGATGGAAAACGGCAAAGAGCAATCCAAAGTAAAAATAAATTAATTGGGGGAGGGTGCAATTTCAGTGAGGTGCAAATGGATCTGGTCCAGTTAATTTGGAATCAAAGATTGGCAGGCAAAACCACAATTTAACAATTTAAAGAGGAGATAGTTCGGGTGCAGTCAAAGGTCATTGCCGCAAGAGGGAAAGGCAGGGCAAACAAAGCCAGAGTTCCCTGAATGAAGTATGTTAGATGTCAAGTTGATAATACAAGTGAGAATCAGGCTGAGTATAGAAAGTTGAGAGGGGAAGTGAAAAAATAAATGATCAGCAAAGAGAGAGTATAAGAAGAAACTGACAGCTTAACATAAAAGGAATTTACTCTTAAATCCCTGCTGGCTTCCTTAATTAATCCACATTTGTCCAACTGGCTGTCAATTTTGTCCTGATTATCATTTTAAAAGATTTCCTACCACTGAGGTTAAACTGACAAGCCTGAGTTGCTGAGTTTATCCTTAAACCCTTTCTTAAACAAGGGTGAAACATTTGCAGTTACCACCCTTACTTCCCTTAGTGTCTCTGGAGGCATCTCATCCAGTCCTGTGATAAGAGTGTTCAAACATCATTCATAAGCATATAAATATTAAAAGGTGGTGTGGGGTTGATTAGGCACAAAAAGGGGATTTATCTATGGAGGCGGAGGGCATGGTTGAGATATTAAATAGTTACATTGGCAACATCTTCCTTGATAAAGATAGATGCAAACACTAGTGAATGAAACAGGAAGTAGTTGAGACACTGGATAGGCTAAAAATTGATAAAGAGGAGATATTAGGAAGGATGGCTGTACTTTAAAGTTGGTAAGTCACACTTTTTTTACAGAGTGGTTAGGATCTGAAATGCACTGCCTGAGAGTGTGATGGCGGTTGATTCAATTGTAGCTTTCAAAAAGCAATTGGACAATTATCTAAAAGGAAAAAAATTGCAGGCCTACAGGGAAAAGATGGGGTAGAGGGACTGAGTAGCTCATGTGGTGATCCAACACATGATCACGACAGGCCAAATGGCTTAGTGTTATAACCATCCTACGATTAAGGCCAATTTCTGAAGGAAGAAAATGCAGATTCAGCAGCAGGTATCCAGTTTCTCTGTGGTATGCATATATTTGTCATAGTAATGTAACAGCTGCAAATATTAGATAAAATATACATTTATTTAACAGTAAGCTATAGCGCCTGATGGTGAGAGATGGTGTGAGCTAAAGCAGCCAGCCGGTCTTCACCACGAACTAGCAGCAGTAAGGGTCAGGTCACCTAGCTATATGAACAATTGGATGAAAATTTAAAAGATTGGGAGAGCTGTTAGGAACAAGACAGGAGCAGGAGAAATACAATGGAATCAGTTGGCTTTTACAGGAAACTTGCAGGGGCAAGAGCATTTAATATGTATTCACCTAAGAAGCTTTCTGTATAAGTAGATTTATCTTAAGTGTCTCATGCACCCAAACCCATTTCTGTTGTGGAGTATCATGAGCATAGGCTCTTTTATTGTGCTCCTTTAAGTTTCTTAGCTCTTACAATCTCAAGTTCTTGGTGAACTGCAATGTTTATAATGCTGGCTCTCAAGGAAAGCAAGATTCAACTTATTGTGGAACAACACTATCTGGTCTAGCATTTCAACTAAACCATCCTTAGGCCTTAATCAGATTCTTACAATCTAATCTTCAGCTTTTTTAAATGGGGAGGTATTGGCATAGTGGTATTGTCACTCTAATAGTGCTATTGCTCTGGGAACCTGGATTCAAATCCTGCCATGGCAGATGGTGGAATTTGCATTCAATAAAAATCTGGAATTAAAAGTCTAATGATGACCATGAAATTGTTGATTGTTGTAAAGACCCATCTGGTTCACTAATGTCCTTTAGGGAAGGAAATCTGCCATCCTAACCTGGTCTGGCCTACATGTGACTCCAGACCCACAGCAATGTTTGACTCTTAAATGCCCTCTGAAATAGCCTAGCAAGCTGAGGGGGAGGGGCTTTGTGACAAGTCACAAAAAAGGAATGAAACCGGATGGACCACCTGGCATCGACCTAGGTACTGGAAAGGACAACACCAAACTCAGTCTTGTCAATGCTGCAAAGTCCACCTTGCTAACAAAAATTGGGAGAGCTGTCTCATAGACTAGTCAAGCAACAGCCTGACATAGTCATCCTCATGGAATCATACCTTACGGATAATGTCCCAGACACTACCATCACCATCCCTGGGTATGTCCTGTCCCACTGGCAGGACAGTGGTATACAATTGGAGGGAGTTGCCCCGGGAGTCTTAACATTAACTCCTGATACCATGAAGCCCCATGGCATCAGGTCAAACATGGGCAAGGAAACCTCCTGCTGATTACCATGTACAGCTCCTCCCCCTTAGCTGATGAATCCGTGCTCCTCCATGTTGAACACCACTTGGATGAAGCATTGAGGGTGGCAAGGACCCAGAATGTACTCTGGGTGGGGGACTTCAATTCCCATCACCAAGAGTGGCTCCAATGCTGGCTGAGTCCTAAAGGATGTAGCTGCTAGACTGGGTCTACGGCAGGTGATGAGGGAACCAATGAGGGAAAAACATACTTGACCTCATCCTCACCAACCTGCCTGCCGCCGATGCATCTATCCATTACAGCATTGGGAGGAGTGACCACCGCACAGTCATTGTAGAGACGAAGTCCCGTCTTCACGTTGAGGATACCCTCCATCGAATTGTGTGGCATTACCACTGTGCTAAATAGAATAGATTTCGAACAGATCTAGCAACTCAAGACTGGGCGTCCATGAGGTGCTATTGGGCCATCAGCAGACCCAGAATGGTACTCGAGCACGATCTATAACTCATGGCGGATACCCCATTCTACAATTACCATCAAGCCAGGGGATCAACCCTGGTTCAATGGAAAGGGCAGGAGGCAATACCTAAAAATGAGGTGTCAACCTGGTGAAGCTATAACAGGACCACTTGCGCACCAAACAGCATAAGCAGCAAGTGATAGAGCTAAGCGATCCCACAACCAACGGGTCAGATCTAAGCTCTGCAATCCTGCCACATTGAGTCGTGAATGGTGGTAGATAATTAACTCACTGTAAGAGGAGGCTGCAAAAATGTTCCCATCCTCGATGATGGGGGAGCCCAGCACATTAGTGAAAAAGATAAGGCTGAAGTATTTGTTGCACTCTCCAGTTTGAAGTGCCAAGTGGATGATCCAACTCGGCCTCCTCCAGAGGTGCCTGTCTTCAGCCAATTCAATTCACTCCACGTGATATCAAGAAACGGCTGGAGGCACTGGATAGTGCAAAGGCTATGGACCTTGACAATATTCCGGCAATAGTACTAAAGACTCATGCTCCAGAACTTGCTGCGCCTCTAGCCAAGCTGTTCCAATACAACTGCAACACTGGCATCTACCTGGCTATTTGGAAAATTGCCCAGGTGTGTCCTGTATACACAATGCAGGACAAATCCGACTCAGCTAATTACTGCCCCATCAATATACTCTCGATCATCAGTAAGGTAATGGAAAGGGTCATCAACAGTGCTATCAAGTGGATTTACTTAGCAATAACCTGCTCACTGGCGCCTAGTTTGGGTTCTGCCAGGGCCACTGAGCTCCTGACCTCGTTATAGCCTTGGTTCAAACATGGGCGAAAGAGCTGAACTCCAGAGGTGAGAGTGACTGCCCTTGACATCAAGGCAGCATTTGACTGAGTGTGGCATCAAGGAGCCTTAGCAAAACTGGAGTCAATGGGAATCAGGGGGAAAACTCTCTGCTGGTTGTATTCATACCTAGCACAAAGGAGGGTGATTGTAGTATTGGAGATCAGTCATCTAAGCCAGGATATCACTACAGGAGTTCCTCAGGGTAGTGTCCTCGGCCCAACCATCTTCAGCTGCTTCATGAATGACCTTCGTTCCATCGTAAGGTCAGAGGTGGAGATGTTTGCTGATGATTGCACAATGTTCAGCACCATTCACGACTCAGGTACTGAAGCAGTCTATGTCCAAATGCAGCAAGTCCCGGACAATATCCAGGCTTGGGCTGACAAGTGGCAAGTAACATTTTTGCCACACAAGTGCCAGGATTTAACCATCGTCCCTTTAGGTTCAATGGCATTACCATCATTGAAGCCCCCATTAACAACATGGTGTGATTACCATTGACCAGAAACTGAATGGGACTAACGATATGAATGCTGTGGTTATAAGAGCAGGTCAGATTAGAAATCCTACGATGAGTAACTCACCACCTGACTCCCTGATGCCTGACCATCAGCTACAAATCAGGAATGTGATGGAATACTCCCCACTTGCCTTGATGAATGCAGCTCCTACAACTCGAAGAAGCTGGACACCATCCAGGACAAAGCAGCCCACTTGATTGGCATCATATCCACAAACCTTCACTCCCTCCACCACCGACATAGAGTAGCAGCAGTGTGTACCATGTACAAGATGCACTGCAGGAATTCACCCAAGGCTCCTTAGACAGCACCTTCGAAACCCAGGACCGTTGCCATCTAGAAGGACAAGGGCAGCAGATAGATGGGAGCACCACCACCTGGATGTTCCCCTCCAAGCCCCTCACCCTCCTGACTTGGAAACATATCGCTGTTCCTTCACTGTTGCTGGGTCAAAATCCTGGAACTCCCTTCCTAACAGTACCATGGGTGTACCTTCACCATATGGATTGCAGCAATTCAAGAAGGTCACTTACCACCACCATCTTAAGGGCAACTAGGGATGGGCAATAAATGCTGGCCCAGCCAGCGAAGTCCACATCCTGTGAATGAATAATTTTTAAAAAATGGTTCTCTCTGCATTTATCCATATCATACTCATTTGCAACTATGCTGAAGAAAGATCATACAGACTCAAAACATTAATTCTGTTTCTCTCTCCACGGATGCTGCTGGACCTGCTGACTTTTGCCAGCATTTTCTGTTTCAGATTTCCAGCATCTGCAGTATTTTGCTTTTATCATTTGGAACTATGCTGTTGATTTCACCATTTGGGTACCTGAAGGACTTCATTCTTTTAAATAGGGTACACCAAATCACTGTCATTGGTTTTCCTGTTCAAAAGTCCCAAAGTAATTTCAAACAAAGATTAGCAAATGGCTAATATAATGCAATATTTGTTGCTATCTTCTCACCAGTAGGAAACTTTGAAGCTTAGATAAATGGCTAGAGGTGGAGCTCCGCATTCGGTTCAGAGATATTTGTAAGAACAGAAAGGTAGTAATATTGAATGATTTTGACTATTCTAAAATAGATTAGCATATGAATAATGCAGATGTTCAAAATACAGAATGCTTTATCGAATGTATCGAGGTCTGCTTCCTATGTTAGTACGTTCTAGACCAAGGAAAGATATATTTCTTGATTTAGTTCTGGGAAATGAGGTGGAGGAAGTAACTGTTTGAGAGAAGAACAATTGGGAATTAGTGACTAAAACATAGTTGGATTCAGTTTGTGAAAGTCAACGGTGAAGGTGTTGAATTGGAAAAATAAGCAAAAGTTCAGCAAGGTGAAAGGGAACCTGACCAAATTAACTGGACAAAGTAGCAAACAGGTTGACAGAGCAGCAGTGGGAAATCTTCAGATATGAGATGCAGCAAGTATGAAATGAACCGATTCCTTTTCTACAGTTATCTCCTAACAATTATTTCATAAATTCTTTGACACTTCATTTCATTTTTCACAGTTAAGACGACTCCATTATCCCCAAGTGATTCTATTAAAACTAATCATTTTATTTTTGATATTCAATGACATCCTCAGTCACCTTGTGGGCATTTTTGAAATAAGTATCATTAAAAGCATCTGTAAAACTACGACAGAATTCCTGATTAGGCGCAGGAACTGTGATGATTCACATTTTGGTTTTTTGATTCTGGAATCTGTTTCTAAGGACCCTACTCTTCCTAATACCATGACATTGTCAATTTTCATCAAGGTGTGAAGGAATCCAGAACTTGAAGGGTAACTAATTTTAGGGGTTTTATTTCTTTGACCCAACAATATCCTTCATATTTTGCAACCTCAATTTATCAATATCTCAGGCCATTGCAGACATTAGATACATTGGGTTTTATCCTGTTTTTTCCCTGAGATCCTTTGGGTAAAAAATAAACTGATGTCTTAAGAGTATGAATAATCTTAGACACATGACTGATAAAAGATGGCTGTTAATATGTTGAAAGTGAATTGATATTTATAATACTAAAGCCATGATATGTTTTCACTCTCAACTCCTGCAGAAAGGAAAGATGAAAGAAGCAGCCCAGAGATATCAGTACGCATTAAGAAAATTTCCACGAGAAGGCTTTGGGGATGAAATGAAATCTTTTAGAGATCTGAGAGTTTCTCTATATTTAAACCTATCCCGATGTCGGAGGAAAACTAATGTAAGCTATTCTATTTGGTTTAGTTAGACTTCTGGTTATTTATTTAAAGCCTGACTTATTGAAAATTCTTTGTTTAAAAGGCAGCTGGCCATATTTATCTCTATTAATGTTTTTTTTTGAGTTGTTCTGGTGAAGATGCAACTAGAGCGCTAAAGGTTTTACTTATTACTTTGGCAATGCCACAGGTCATTAAGTAATACCAATCAGACAGTTTTACTTTGGTGTCAACTTGGCACATTTATTACTATTTTGATCTCTGGGTCAGAAGACGGTTTTTTTCCATACTAGTACTTGGAGGCCTAATCTAGCCATGGCAGATTAGGCAGGGCTAAGAGATTGCTGAATTCCCAGTGGTACGGTTCTTCATAAGAGATGTTCAGATTTGTTCAGGTGAATGTTGAGAACTGTGGGATGCATCAACTATTAACATCAAAAAGAATTGCAGTGTCTAGCTTATATGCATTACTTGGCAAAAGGAAAAAAGTGGAGCAAATTTTACAAGGTAATCAATGAATGGTAGAACTGTTTAGTACTGATTATTGGCATCTCCAATATTCACAGTATGTTTCAATATATATATATGTATGTGTGTGTGTATATATATATATATATATATATATATAATGTAAAAATCAGACGACTTGTATTTATACCGCTCCTTTAATGTAATGAAAAATATCAAGGAGCCTTGCAGTAACATAACCTCGAAGTATGACACCAAGACACACACGGAGCTATTGGGTCAGACAAACCAAAAGTGAGGTGGGGAGGATATTCCAGACCTTTTGGGGCCGAGGCGACTGAAGGCACGGCCACCAATGCTGGAGCAATGATCAATTATAGTTGGGAACGCACAGAAGGGCAGAATTATAGGAGTGCAGATATCTTGGAGGGTTGTGGGGAGGGAGGAGATTACAGAAATAGAAAGGGGCAAGGCCATAGAGGGATTTGAAAACAAGGATGAAAATTTTAAATTCAAAATCTTGCTTGACTGGGAGCCATTGTAGGTCAGTGAGCACAGGCTTGATAGGGGAATGGGACCTGCTGTGATGTAAGACAAGAGCAGCAAAGTTTTGGATGACCTCAAGTTTACGGAGAGCATAATGTGGGTGACCAGCCAGGGGTGGGTTTGAATAGTTGAGTCTATTGGTAACAAAAGCATGAGTGACAGTTTCAGCTGTAGATTAAATAGGTGGTCTTGGTATTGGGGAAAAATGAGGTTTGGAGGCTCATCTCGGGATCAGATGTGATTCCAAGGTTGTGAACAGATGGGCTTAATCTCAGATTTTTGCCAGGGAGAGGAATGGAATTGGTGGCTAGGGAACAGGGCTTGGAGCAGGGCGTCTTCCAAATATTTAATTGGGGAAGATGGTGGCATTGTGGTAATGTCACTGAACTAGTAATCCTGAGGACATGTGTTCAAATCCTACTACGGCAGGTAGTGGAATTTAAAATTAATTAATAAATCTCTAATATAAAGCGAGTCTCAATAATGGTGAGCATGAAACTAAGGATGTGGATGGTAAGTGATGCAAGGAAGTGATCAGAGATGTCCTTATCTTTAACTGTTGAGATGGGACTAGCAAGACAGCATGAGATGGCAAGGTCAATAGGGTGTCCTGTGAATATGGGTTGGAGAGTTTGCTTGGGGGGGGTGGGGTGGAGAATGCTGAAGAGATTTAGGAACCAAGCCTTGACCTTCCGAACAGATGCATTCAAGAATAGGAGTGGATTTCTCTCGTACACAGCTAAGGTTTTTATGTTCATTTTAGCTTACCTCTGAACCATCTGGCCATATCCAGTTTAGTTTGATAGTTTCATTCAAACCAACAAAATGGGATAACGGTATAACTTTTGAGTGGAATGAATTAACTTCTTTGCCAGTCATTAAAAGATGAAGTCAGACAGATATGTTTTATTTGTGTTTACATATTCAAAGCCTCTTACGGTTAAGTATTGAGAATTACAACAGGTGCTTGAGTATGTCATTGCAGGCACAAATGTAATTTAAGCGTATCAAAGTATCCTCCATTGCAGTTGAGTGTTCTCTATTTGCCACAACATTGTCATTTGTAATGTTTCAAGGATATTATATAGCTTAGCCCAGGCTAGATTTAGTTTGTATTTAATGTTAACAGCTCTAGCATACAAGCCTGGCTGTATATGGTCCTTTAAGTTGACTGGATTTGAGGCATCCTTTGTTCAACTTCTTTCGAATGCTGCTCTTCTCAGGAATCTCTTGTTTCTTCAGTTGCCATCTTGTGTCTGAGCTAACCTAGCATGCATATATTTCTCTATATTGCCAATAAACTCCTTTCACTTCGAACCACAGTCTAATAAAATGTATAACCTGCCTTAATCTTAAAGTTCTACTTTTAACCCCACTTCTACTTCTGTAGAATTGTATTAAGCTTTCAAGCAGCTTATGTACTTTCTAAAAAAGCATAACACTCCGGAAACTAAATAGCTGTTTTTTCCCATTATTTTTTCTGACTTTTTTGCACTTACCTGCTTGAGGGCTGGGTGGGAGGGGGAGAAGCATTGCAGATTTTCTGTCAGAATCGACTGAAACCAATCTGCTGTGAGTTTAAACCTCAACCTGTAGTGAAAATGGTTATTCCAGTTATCAAGGTCTTTCCTAAATATGTCATCTGTATTGGGTAAAATATTTGAGAACCAAACTGTTAGTTAATATGCATCTTTAACATTCTTTTGTATTTAGTGCCAGATAGATAAATCCATAATCCCAACCAGTGTCTTCTAAAGAGTCCTGAATGCTATTTCAGAAAGCTGGGTCATTAATTTGACTAAAATAAAAATACTAAGGCAAAAAAGAAGAGAGGTGAAATATAAGCTGGTTTAAGAGTGGGGGGGGGGCGGTGGGGAACGAAGTAGAGCTGGATAGAGGGCCAGTGATATGGCAATCTCCACCTATCACTGGCCCTCTATCCAGCTCTACTTGTCCCCCCTCCCCCACCACCGCCTTTTAAACCAGCTTATATTTCACCTCTCTTCTATTTTTCCTTAATTCTGTTGAAGATTCATACGGACTCGAAACGTTAACTGTGTTGCTGTCAGACCTGCTGAGTTTTTCCAGGTATTTTTATTCTATATTTGATCTGTGTGTAAGTAATTTTCCTGACATCTATTGTACCTTTTACTAGCTTTGAACCTATGTCCTCTTATTCTACTCTATTTGATGTAAAATAATATTATAGATTTATCTTGTTTCCACTATCTTACTTACCTATAGACATTCCTTTTGCAAGTTGAAAATTTCAAGTTACTGATTTTTCCTTCATAACATACTAGGACTTAGGCTTAAAACCAAAACTTAAGGCTATTTGCAATTTTTAGGATTTTTACTTCATCTTTGTCATTCCTCTTGCTGTTGTGTTTAGCCTCTGTTGCTATGCTTTTTTTTTCTAGTTCTTCTCCTCTGAGCACCTGTTTAGCATGTTTCTGCATTTTCTTATTTTCATCCGAGTTACCACTTTACAAGTCCTGCAGGGAGAAAAGAAGAGATTTATTTTTCCTTTTGTTTAATATGAATTTATTGGTTTTAGGAGTGCATTTATCTGACATCTTTGGGATTATATCTCTGAAGGTTCTACTTGCCCACTGATGCGTTGTACAGCAACCTACTAAAATCCATTTTCCTTCATCGTTCCCGCATTCGTTTGCATTTAGCCCTTTCCTAATCTCTAGAGGAAATTCTAACGTAAGCTTGTATTTCATAGATTTAAGTCTCTGACCAGAGTAGCTCATTTGTAGCTTGCTCCCTCCCACACAATAAATCTCATTTACCTCTGCAGCGTTCCTCACATACAGGGATGCCACTGCCTTTTTCTGTGCACTTTCTGAACACACTATATCTATTGAATGTTAAATTCATTTCCATCTTCTGGCTTCACCCATGTTTCTTCCCCACTGTGTCATAATTCCCTATTGTCATTACAGTTTCCAATTCCAGCACTTTGTGGATAATTTCGTTTCACGTTCCTTAGTGCCTACCAATTCCTCGCTTCCAGTTTTTGTATGTCGCTCTATATATTACCATCTATAACCACTTTCTACTCTGTAAGCTGCTTATCTGGGACATGGTTTAGTCCCTGCCCTTCACCATTACCTTGTTTAGTTTAAATGATTCTTGACTACTCCATCAAATTTTGTTTATCTTATGTTTTAGGTGCTGTCCTCTCTTATACCACTCTTTTATCTGAATGTGTTCCTAGTTATTTATGCACCAAGTTGTCAGACCTGTGAACTTCCTTGCTCAAACTCCTAAAGTTTACAAGAATGGTTCGGAACAGTTTCCAGGAGTGAGAAACTTCAGCTAAACTTCAGCTATGAGGATAGATTGGAGAGGCTGGGACTTTTCTCCTTGGAAAGAAGAAGGCTAAGAGATTTGATATGGAGAAGCTGTTCCCATTCATGAAAGAATCAAGAATGAGATGGCACAGATTTAAAGAGATTTGCAAAAGAAACAAGTGTGGCGTGAGAAAAAACATTTTCACGCAATGGAAGTGTGGTTGAGGCATTCAGTAGGGCATTAGATGATTGTTTCTATTAAAATTATGTGCAAGGGTATGGTGAAAAGGCAGGGCAATGGCACTAGGCCATAATGTTCATTTGGAGAGCTGGTGTAGACACGATGGGCTGAATGGCCTCCTTATGTGCAGTTAAGATTCTGAGCAATTCTCTGCTTACCTCTACCTGGACTATCACCACTGTGCCTTTACCTTTCATCTCAGCATCCCTTTGATATGCACTGCTCTGACTCCAGATAGACAACTGATTGTCCTATTGAAGTTGCCTTTATTAGACAACATTATTCATGTTCCTGAGCAGAGCCCCCTCTGACTACAAATTATATCTCAGTGCACACTGTCTTCTCTTTTACAAGCTACCACTTTTGAGATCATCTTTGTCGTTATTTTGATAAAGAGCTTGATATCTGTTCCTTGATGTAATCTCAAGTAGCCTCGTAGGCTTTCTTAATATGTCTCAACTATCCACATGTTATTGCCACTGCTTTGGCTTCCCTCAGTTCTTGCCAACCCTGTTCTTGGTTATGTTGGACCCCAAATAATAGTCACTTTTGTGGACTTGGCCATTTCACAGACCTATGATGCCTCGTTTACTAAGACTAATACATGTTCATGAACATTTTAGCTTATTTATTTTCTGTATGTATGTCAACTGTACCTCATTTGGTAGGCACTCTTGCTGGAGCCAGAATGTTACGGGTTCAAGTCCCATTCCAAGACTTCAACAAAGAAATCAAGGCTCACAGTTCAGTGCGGTACTAAGGAAATGTTGCAATATAGGTGTTGAACTGAAGCTCCGTCTGCCCCTCAGATTGATAGTTTAGAAAGATTCCAAGGCACTATTTTGAAAGTAGGGAAATGATCACTGGTGCCCAGGCCAATATTTATCTCTCCGTCGCCATCACAAAAACAGATTATTTTCACAGTGCTGTTTGTTTGCAAATTGGTTGTCGCATTTCCTACATTACCACAGTGAGTACACTTCAGAAGTACTTCATTACTGTAAAGAAATTTTGGACATGTTGTGATCATGAAAGGTGCTATATAAATGTTAAGTCTATTTTTTTCTTTTTCTAGACAGTTATTACATCTCTTTACCCTTCGCTTGTTTGTAAACATTCTCCATTGATCATTCATTTGCCAGCTTTTGTTTAGACTTACTCGGGCCTTCAGCTAAGATGAATCATAGAATGATACAGCATTAAGCCCATTATGTCTTTGCTGGAGCTATCCAATTAATCCTACTCATCTTTTTTTTTCTCTTAGGTATTTTATCCTATCCTCTTTTGAGAGCTACTTCCACCACCCTTTCATACCACCATTCCAAATTACAGCAAGTTGCTGCATTTTAAAGTTTCCTTATTTCACCTCTGATTCTTTTGACAATCATTTTAAAATCTGTATCCTCTGGTTACTAACTCTTTTGCTAGTGAAAAGGTTATCCTTATTTAATTTACTAATTCAAAAGCAGAATGGTTTTGATAACCTCTATCAAATCTCCCTTACCCTCCTTTCTATGTTCTAAGAACTCCAGCTTCTCCACAGGTGGAAGGAGTGAATGTTGAAGGTGGTAGATAGGGTGTCAATCAAGCAGACTGATTTGTCCTGCATGGTGTTGAGCTTCTTGTGTTGTGGGAGCTGCACTCATCCAGGCAAGTGGAGAGTATTCCATCACAATCCTGAGTTATGTCTTGTAGATAGTGTGGACAGCCCTTGAGGAGTCAGGAGGTGAGTTACTCTCTGCAGTCTGATTTACGCTTTTAGCCACAGTATTTATTATATGGGTGGTCCAGTTCAGTTTCTAGTGAATGCTAACCTCCAGGATTTTGATAGTGGTGGATTCAGTGATGGTAATGCTATTGAATGTCATGGAGAGATGGTCATTGCCTGGCATGTGTGGCACAAAATGTTACTTGCCACTTAGCAGGCCCAGCCTGAATGTTGTTCAGGTCTTACTGCATATGGATAGCCTGCTTCAATATCTGAGGAGTTGCTGAGAATGGTACTGAAAATTTTGCAAACATCCCCAATTTTCTCAAAGCTTTTCAAAAGTTTACTGTAAAACTTTACTTTGCATCCCCAAGTTTGATTTTCAAAACAATTCTATTCTCCTATCACCACCGTACCTTTAAGTATCTTCTCTATATGCCAATCATCTCCTTTTTGCCTACCGTTTTTCACTTTTCAGTTCATTGAAATTAGTATTCCCTGCAGTCAAGTATTTTCATGCTCAATTGTTTCTTGTCTCTTGAGAACTATATGATCACCATTCTCCACTTATTGCTGCACTGAAACACCCAGTTTATTTCACAGATCCTATATTTAGTTCTGCCGGGCTGGAAACCCACTAAACGCAAAACATTCCTGCGTACATTTCAGAAATTGCTCCCCATTTGCCCTTTATACAATTGTACTATATTATTCTATATGGTCGTCTTGCCTCTTTTTGAAATTTGCTCCTCTATCATAGGTGACCAAAGAATGGGAAGGAGATACAGTATACACCTATTAGCATATTAGCTTCCCTATTAATTCTAGTCAAATAGATGTACATGGTTTTGATCACCCTCATCTTTCTCGAATGCTGTAAGTTTCTTTGCATCAATAATGCTTTTATCATTCCTGATCTTTCCTCCTTTATTATACTCACATGTGGCAACATGATGTGCCTGTAGCTCAAACTTATTTATCATGCTCACATGCTTTTACCTATATGCACTCCAAATCCATCTTAGACTGCCTCATATTTGGCCCCCAATTCCTCCCTCAGTGCAATATTTATACAACTAAGGAAATGATTTGAAAAAATATTGAAATTTTGTCCTTGATCATAATAAAAAGAAAAAAACCTATTGTTTTTCTTGCTGGCAGGACTTTGGAATGGCAGAGGAATTTGCTTCTAAAGCATTGGAATTAAAGCCAAAATCATATGAAGCTTACTATGCCAGAGGAAGGGCTAAAAGGAGCAGCAGGTGAGAAGTTCTATCCACACCTCCCAAAATAGTCTATGAACCCACTTGAAGCAATTAATTATACAAGGAAAATAGGCCCATTTCTGCTTAGAAAGTTAGCTAATGTAGTGAATTCCAATCCATTGGTTCAATATTATTTTCTTTTCACAGGCAATTTTCTGCAGCTCTTTCAGATCTACAAGAAGCTGCTAAGCTTTGTCCTAACAACCGTGAAATAAAGCGGCTTCTGGCTCGAATAGAAGAGGAATATAATCAGATGCATCGAGCGCAGCAACAGTATCAGCAACCACAGCAAAACAATGAATCTGATAATGAAGAGGAATTACTACATCAAGATCTTGAGAATTCATTATTTGGCACTGATGAGCCTGGTGTTGGACAACCTACTGACATTCAGTCTGCCTCAGCAAGGCATTCTCCAAGCTCAGTTCCATTCAAAAAGGGACTTCAAGATGATACAGGTTCTCAACAAAATCCAAGGCCTGTCTCTCCTCAGAATAAATCTAAACACAAATACCTTAGAGAACCACTCCCACAGCAAGGACTAGTTACACAACCTCCCAAACAAGCTCAAATTGTGAAAACAAACCAGCATATGAATTTATTACAGGCTGGGGGAAGAGCTGCAAGTTATCAATACAGTGGTAAAGCTCCACCACAAACTCAGATTCCCTTGTCAAGCAATAGAAATGTTCAAGTAGAATCTGCAGTCAATAGTAGAACATATTCTGGGAGCTGTGGTGAAAGAGTGACTTCTGCTCAATCTGTGCAGCTGCAGCACAATGAACTTACTACAACTGAGACTTCTACAAATATGGCAATACCAGTAGAAAGCCCACTTGCACAGTCCAAACTGAGTATTGATTTATCAGAAAATGTTGCTCAACGAGTTCAAGCAAAGTCTTCAGATGTAAACCAAGATGGATCAATAACAGGTGTTTCTGCACCTGTGCATCATACAATCATGAAAGTTTCTGGGTCTACTAACAGTCTAGCTTCCAACTGCAGTGTGTCTGACAGTGGGCAAACTTCAGATGCTCACATCAAAAGCAGTCTGGAATACAAGATGGAGAAGTCCAACAAAAACTTGAGTGGGGCTGAATACAGACCAAGGACTACACCATTTATGGGAATAATAGATAAAACCGTAAGATCCCAGCAGCATCAGTCCAACAGTCAACAGATTCGCATGTGGCACGATCAATCAATAGATGGATTTGTTACAAATGCGACTTCAGTTGGTGGTGGTCAAAATATTCACAGTGAAGCACAGTTTGCCAAATCTGTTATTGCCTATCATGACCATATAAGACTTCCAACTCAGGGCTCTGCTGGAAATCTTCACAATGGAATGCATTCCAAGACCTGTCAGACAGCCACAAACTTTCAAGAACCCAGTTCACCCTTGATGGTTCCACAGAGTATTTCTAAACCACAATCTCATGTACCTAGAGATGCACAGTCTATAAAACCAAAGCGATCTTTTATAGAATCTAATGTGTAAAGTAAATTGGACTGTTGAAAATTACTTTTTTTGTGTATGTTGTAATCTAATAGTAGAATTTGTAGCTATTGGTGCTTATCAGTAAAATTTGTTTATGCTACAGTACAGCATTGCATGTTGGTTATAAAAAGGTGAGCTTTAATCCAGCTGGCTATTGCACTGAGTATTGTAATATGGCATTTAACACAAAATGAATAACTGCACTTTATTAAAGTACAAATTATAAGATGTCCTGAAGTGCTTTTGTTGTAATTTAAATGTTTTTAACTTGCAGATTCTCTGTTCCTTAACTGAATCTATACATCATTAGCATTGTTATCAGTAAAAAGGGAGTTGTTGAGCAACCACATTACAACTTTTTTTTAGTCAGCCATTTCTAGAATGATTTATGTAATCTTTAAAAACTTAATGAAGTACTCAGCTGTACTTGAGGATTATGTTGCACATTAATCAAATTAAAAAACTGTATAAATATAATGGTTCTGTTATCAATTTCCAATACTAATTTTATTTATTTGCTTAAGCTTTTAATTTGTAAAATTGGACCTTTTACTTAACTATATGTATTGTGTCTTCATCAATTTTCAATGCAGCTTAAGTGTTTAAGAGCACTAGTTATTTTCAGTATAAACATCTAATAATTTATTTTATAGCATACTGTATTGCCAAGTAGAGGAAAAAATAATTTCTGGCAAGGTATTGTGCCTAATGTTTTGACTAACTTTTTTTCCTGGAATATATATGGCAAATTAATTCAAAAAAATAAAATACAAAAGTATATTCTAATATTTTGGGGTTGGGTTGTGAACTGTCTTTGTTGTTACCTGATTTTATTTCTGCTTAAACCATAGACAGCATGGTTAAATTGGACAGCCCTTGCTCATTCCTGGAGACTGAATTCTTCCTGGCATGCAAAACTTGGGCTTGAGAAGAAGGTTCTTCCTCAGCTCTCACTGCGCAAATAGCATGCAACCATTAGCAATTCTGGCCTCCTTCTGTCAATTGCTATATAAATGCAAGTTGTGCTGACATATTTTCTTACTGCAGGATATTTATTCCCTACCGGTATTAAGTATTGTAGCACCTGTGATTCAACTCATGTCTCAAAAACAGTAAATTCTCAGAATTTAAAGGTATAAATCCTTCATTAAATTGTGACATTATTGGTCCAGTTCTAGATGTATGCTAATTTAAATTACAATAATTTTAATTAGAAAATCAACATTTTGGATTTTGTTTGTAATACTCACTAATTGATAATCAAGAAAATGTTACTAACCAAATATTTCACATTTTAATTGCAGTCTTGGTTTGCTGGCATTTGTAGTACTTGCTGGGCTTCTATCCAGCGATCAATGGCCATTTTAAGTGTTCTGTTGGGTGTTATTAAAGATGATTCCAATGGCTTATTTGTCATCGGACTTGTACGTTTTTTAGTATTAATCCAGCTCTCAATTGCTTCTCTTTCGTACGAATAGCCATCTATCACATGAAAAAAAAAGTTTTTCAGGTGTCAGTTGCATGCAAAAAAAGGAGCCCCTCATGCCACAGACCAACCAGTTAGTCCTACTATAGTTATTTACTCTCCATTTTGAATATTGGACAAAATGCTCCAAAGGGAACCTCTGTGCGGAGGACTCCCATTCCAAATATTGTGGAAGGGGGCAACAACTGCTTTTCGTTTAAAGCAGCGATGTGGGTGTGTCACAGCAGCCTTCTTACGAGATTAATTTTGTTCCAGTCTAGATCTTAAACAAATTGCTAATAGGTGTGAGTGGAACATGGGGATGATTAACATCCCTTTTTTTTTCCAATTGTGGAAGAGCCAGGCTTTCTTAGCTCCATCCATCACTGCAGCAAATTAACACGCAAAGCGCCAAGAATCTTCAAGGGCAATAAATGCTGGCCTAGCCTGCAACACCCACAAAAGGAGTAACAGAAAAGTTTTACTATGCTTATACTACACCAATGTGATCTAACTTAACCATTTACATACTTGATGTAAAGATTTAAATACCTGAAGCAATCACTGGATCAGTCATTATTTCCCTGGATATTGGGCAGAGGAATTCATCTGGTACACCAATACAAATGGATTCAAGTTTGGCTTTTAGCTCTTCAATTTTTCGCAGTACTTTGTTACGCAGGCCAAGTGACCCTGCAGCAGAATGAAAGTTCTATTGTAATTGTATTAATCGTAGCAACCTCCATTATTTTTCTTAAAAGTACTAGAAAGCATATGGCGGAGAATCTTTGTATAAAATTAATTTATTTTTGATAAAAAATTTCAAAATGCGCATCAAAGGTTGGCTAAGATATCACCTGTGAAGGCAACGATGCCTTGAACTCTCTAGCTCAAACTTGTACTTGTCCTTGTGTGTAACCCATCCCTGAGCTGAGCTTATATTTTAAGTTTATTCTTCTGTCTCCTCTCCCAAACCTCACTTACAATATGACCTTAGGCCCAGTATACATCTGGATTTTGAATGCATGTCAGTGTGCAATGGTCTATCTCACACTGTTCATTGGCTCCCAAACGCTAATCGCTGCTCTGTCTGTACTTATCCACCAAGAGCATGTTAGATAATTAAAGACTATGGGTCATGAAGTTCATCACCTACTATCCTGTTAGCTGCATAATAACAATCAATCTCCATTAATTACTCTACTGGGGTTTCCTCATATCCTTTCTGTTGTAGTGGAGAGCTTTGTGAACCATGGGGTCCAAAGTCACCTGTGCCATCCAAGTGCGCACACTTTATGTCTCAAGTTCCTCACATATTGTATCCCAAAATGATACTTTCTGAAAGAAATCCAATTTGCATTTGAACCAGTCCATACTAACTGCTTCCACTGTCTGTCCAGGGAGCCTGTATAATGGATGGACCACTTGCTTACTGAAATATTGTTTCTGCAGATTGATTTTGAATTTATCTTCCACTTCAAAAGTGGGCTATGTCCTCTCATTCTAGCCAATATGAAACAGCTTGTCTACATTACCTAGTTCCTTAGGATCCTGAAAACAGCAATCTCATCAGTTCTCAAAACTAGTGACAGCATTTCCAACTCCTCCATTATTCTGATTCTCTCTTCTGCATCTTCAGATGCAACAGATGTGAGTAAATTCAAGTTGTCATCTGCTGAATACTGACTTTACAGCAACTTGGATACTAAACTCAAATGTGGATTCTACACAACAACCACTCACGTAGGCATTTGTTGCACCAGACCTTGGTGCGTGGCCCACTCTCAGACAACAATATGCATTACACAATTATTTCCCTACATGTCTCACAAACATAAGCAAACCAGCTAAGCATGCTCTTGTATGTACCAGTGGACTGACACCCCTGATTGCACCAAGAACAATAATCCCGCCCCAAAACTTGCAGGAATGAAGAGGCTTATCACAAACTCATCGCTTAGCACATGCATACATTTTTGCAGAAGGGTGAGAGATAGGCCATGGCATGATTTGCAAACCAGGACAATAGTTTAAAATTAATCTTGGCCTTTGGATCAGTTACCTTGCTTCATTAAGAACCGACTTTATGAACATCACTATGATTAATTCCTTGCCACTGGCCCAAATATTTTAAGGTCTCTGTTTTAGCCTCCTTCTGGCACTATTCTTTCTCCCTTTGAGTTTGAAATTGCAGGATGGATAAAATCAAACTGCCCATCAATGATTTCTTTCTGTCTCACCCACCATAGCTTGCATTGTTGTGTTTGTTTATCCTAAAGCAGCAACCCAACTACCAGTTCAATCTTTACAAAGCTTTTGTGGGGGAATTAAGAAAGGCAGCCCGAAGTTGGACACATATTGGTTTTTAAAGGTGAAGAGTGAACTAAACGCACAAGAGTATATGGAAGAAATTCCAAACAATTTTCTGCATTAATAAGAGTTGTATAGATGTACCATTATCATTTTAAAAACCCATACAAAAACGTTTTTTATATTCACATGGGCATTTTATGACAGAAACTAAGCACTTGAACTGCATCCACTAAAAACATGGGTTAGCCTGCAAATTTCACTATCAGATGTCTTTTTTTCCCAAATAGGAACTTAGCTTTAGCTGAAATATGGGACTTAGTCTTGAGCACTGATAAAAGCTAACTGCTAATTGAATCATTTTTTGATATAGTATTTAGTGCACATCTAAGTATAACCATTCACATTTAATATTTTTAAAATCTGATTTAAGTCACTAATTGTTTTAAGCATTACTATTTTACAGATCTTACCAACTTTCAGATCATTCTCAAGGTTTTCTTTAGTAAGATTCAACAATTCCTGGCCATCAATATTGTTAGATTTGAAAACAGCTACTAATTCCTGCAGCTCTTCTGCTGAAAGCCAAGAACACACCTCATCTTCTGACCAGTGCTGAACAGAGCATTTAAACTTCCCATTCAAATCATTATCTTGAAAAAAAAATCATTAGAAACAGGTTTGCGCATATCCATGAATTATGTTTATACATTTGTTCACTTTTTCCATTATAATCTCTATATAATTTTAAGTCTTAATTACTGAGGTCTGAGAAATTATTGGACTCTTCAGGTAATTGTCATTATACATATTATGATATGAAGTTCCAAAGATAAATACTAACCAGAACTGTTTCCTGATCCAAATTTCCAAATATTCACAGTTTTATCCATTGAGCCAGTTGCAATTAAGGGGGCATTGCGTGCAAATGCACAAGCTGTCACATACCTGAAAGTGTCATCAAAAATCAATCCATAAGAAACCCAGATGACACAAAACATAAAATTGAAGATCATATAGCATTGCACCAGGAGAATGTCCTCAAAAGCCCATTTGTTCAAATTAGGTGTCCAGGCTTGAATTAATTGGCATAGTTTTCATAAAGTTTGGATGCTGCCAAACTAAATAACAATGCCCTGTACTGGTAGCATATTCCTGCTACCTTTCAGACTCCTGTAACTATTTGAAAGGGCCGTGAAAACTATTGTCTACTGTAATGATAGTGGTGAGAAAATGCTGAAAAGCTCATTTCTCTCGACTTCTCAAAACAAACCTTTTCACCACCAAGATTAATGGCTAAGCCATGCATATTATGCCAACCCTTTCTACTAAATATGAAATGCATTGGTTCCACATGACTAAGGGCCTGAAATTGTGGTCAATCCCTCTGCCAATGGAAGTGTCACAGACAAGGCCCCAAGTCCAAGCCTGGAATGTGTACAAACCCCTAATTTGAAATGGATGAAACCTGTGTTCCCAAGCACACCAATCACAGCCCTACAGTTTGGTGACTTTAAAGCAAATAAGTTGACAGCAAAGCTCTGCAACTGGTCTTAGATTCTAAGCCCCAAGCAATTTTCCAACTCTGCTTGCTAGACTATCACCTGGATTTCACCAAAGATCAAAGCAGAAGCACACATCACTCATCCTTTAAAATACTCCCCAACGCCCTTAAAAGCCTGCATTAGCCCATCATCAACATCATTGGCACTGAAATCCCAGTGATTCTGCCAAAGCAAGTCCCACAGTGAAACCTGACCAAAGATGACTGGGATTGCTAGATGGAAATCACAGAAAAAGAAGCATTTGGAATACTCGCAGGGCTGGAATGTTATTGGCTCAATGGCCTCTTTATCGCCATTGTCAAACAGGGCATTTTGGGGGCTTGTGGGGTGAATTCACATCCTGCTGGGCAAAAGAGACCTAGGACCTGCTCCTGTAGTATAACCAGTTGGGTAACCCACAGATTACAACTGCTATAGTCTCTTGGTTCAGCCAGATGCGGATTGAGTATATTGCAGGCATGAACCTCACACATGCTGCCTGGGCCTTAGGGCAATGCCCTGAAGCCACTAATTGGACAGCATATCATATCTCATAAGTCAGAATCAATTCCTTAGCCTCCAAACTAGTAGAGAGCACAAAAGGACCACTTGACAAAAACACCAATCAAAAGATCCATCGTCAACCACAATGGACAATGACCTCAATCCCTTCACAAGGCCCGACCGCCATCTACACAGGTAAACGGAGGAGGGTTTGGGAGCCTCTACAGAATTTATTCTTCAACTAGACCTTAAGGGACTCCATTAGAAAAGTGTACATGAGTATCATAGATTGCCATATTCAAACCAGGCAAAACCTCAATTGGCCCCAACAACCTGGCTGCTCATAGTGTTGCGGAATCGACCACCAATCCATTCACCACATTACCATAACCCTTCAGAAATCTAGCAAACTGTGGAAAACAAAATTATCCCCATTCGTCAGGCCATCAATAGCATCGTTCACCATCACCTGAAGTCAAGCGAGCACTTTGGGTCATGTGATTAACCTACAACAATGCACCTCCAACCTTGAAGAAGCTTGGAAAGCCAAATGAAGTTCACAAGAAATCACAAACAAATACCTTGTGAAAGTCTTGACTAAGTAAATCCCTGGATTTGACCTTCCACAAAGTGCATGGATAAGCCTAAGCTAAACCCATGCAAACCAGGATAGATGTGGATATTTAGTGCGCAAATGGAAAATTAAAAACTCTCCATTGTGCAACTTTGATCATCCAGAACAGACCATGGATGGGGAGGCGATGGCGTAGTAGTATCATTGGACCAAGTATTCCACAGACCCAGCGTAATACTCTGGGGACCAAGGTTCGGATCCCAACATGACAGATGGTGAAGTTTGAATTCAATAAAAAAGTCTGTTGACCATGAAACCATTGTCAATTGTCATAAAAGCTCATTTGGTTCACTAATGCCCTTTAAGGAAGGAAATCTGCCATCCTTACCTGGTCTGGCCTACATGTGACTCCAGACCCACAGCAATATGGTTGACTCTTAAAATGCCCTCCGAACAAGGGTAATTAGGGATAAATGCTGGTCTAGCCAGCGATACCCACATCCCATGAACGAATATAAAAGCAAATGCCCGATTCTCAAATACACAGGAGGCATCACAGCATTACGCACACTACTCTTGACTTAAGTATCTGCCTTAACAACCTGAATGTAAAATTATAGTTGTTGCTTTGCATCAGCCACAAAGAAGAACAAACATAAGAACTAGGAGCAGGAATAGGCAATTCAGCCCCTCGAGCCTGATCCGCCATTCATTCCGATCTTGGCTGATCTCATTTCGGCCTCAACTCCAATTTCCTGCCCTTTCCCCATAACCTTTCAACACATTACTAATTAAAAATCTATCTCCTTAAATGTATTCAGCATCCTGGCATCCACTGCACTGAGGTAGTGAATTCCACAGATTCACGACCCTTTGAGAAAAGTAATTCCTCCTCATCTCTGATTTAAATCTACCACCCCTTAGCCTAAAACTATGGCCTCTCATTCTAGAATGCCCCAGAAGGGGAAACATCTGCTCCACGTCTACTTTGTCTATCCCCTTTAGCATCTTATATACCTCAAAGGCCAAAATTTCAGTAGGATCTTATGTATACCATAAGATCCCGATATGTATTAGCTGAAGTATACACGTGTTATGGGAACAGAGGAGGGGAAAAGAGCCCTATTGCTACCCTCCACCATCCCGACACATGAAAGGCTACTTCATAAGGTAGGCAGCCGTGAATTGTTCAAGTGCAGCAATGACAACAGGAAACAAAATTGGTCCCATGATTCAAAATATTAACTACACACCTTTCATGCTGTGTCAATCTGTAAAGTGGTGCTCCACTGCTCTACGTAATAAAAAAGCGACAACAAAATTAAACAATTTGATAGCAAACCTTAAAAAAAAACAATTATACAATCATATAAATTAAAAGTGTGTCATTAATCAAGGTGAATCTTAAATACCATGGTTTTTCTTTAATCTTGGACTTTAATACAAGTCAAAAATAAAACTGCAACATTTAGTGCTAACAAACATTGCATTGTGGAAAATATGCAACCAGTCTTAAACGAGTATTATCTCATTAGCTTTCAGATAATTGCAGTCTACCAGATTGGGCTTAAAAATAGAAGATGATATCAATGGTATAAACTTAAGATGAGTTTAGAACCTCAATTTGTTTAGTATGAAAATAGTATTACATTATGTTAGCTTGCAGACTTTTGAATTGTAACATTTTCAACTAGCTCAAGGCAGCTTTGGCACATACTTACCGAATTCCAAATTATTATAGACTTGTCAACAGACCTTTAAAGAGAAAGCAAAAGGTTTCAACTACAAAATTGCTGCAAAAATAAAGTTGCGCTGATTCATATTTTGTAAAAATAAATTACTATTAGTTTCACTGATGACTGCAGTTATTTGATGAATTGCATTGTTCTATAAATGAGATATTGTTTTCATTTAACTAGTTTCTTTTAATCATACATGGAAAAACAGAACATCCTCAATGCTTAAATTTTAGCAGAATTGTGAAGTTGTGGATTCTATTTCTAGGGTTAATAATTGAGGCAGAGATTGTCAACATTCAAGATAAGGTTGGATAGATGAATGAGAAAAAAGGGGACTTAAGGGCATATAGGAACAGGATAGGAAAATAGGAATACAACTGTTTTCTTGTGTGGAGGGGAAACATGAATGTTTACTCCACAAAATTTTTAATAATACACTCCACGTCTCCAAGCCCCTCTCCTTCTGCTAACCACATAATTAAACACTGGACATTACATTTTGGAAACCTTTTAACCTAAAATTAAATTTTACAAAACGTTCTGTTTGCTCTGTCATCCCACACCCATCCCAACTCTACCTCAGTTCCCACCTGCAATGTTTAGACATGGCCTTTTCCTGACCCCATTAAGTTAATACAGGGTTTCCTAATTCTACCACATTTCATGCTTGTATCATTGACTACACAACTGGCCTACAGCCAACATTTAAGCTAAAAGTGCTTCTCTTTCCCAAATCAAGCAATGGCCTACCCCTGCTGTTGCCCTATTAAAAATGCTTGTCAGACCCCTTTTAATTGTACTGAAACTTGTATTTAAATTTATTTGCAAATAGGTCATGCTGCCTTCCTTCCAGCACCATTATTTAATATTGCTAGCTTCCTCCGACAATGTTTACTCTGCACATCAGCCCTTTGCTTCCACTATATACTTGGTTCATGCATCTGAAATTGTGGCTGCTAGATTCTACCAATTAAAAATGCAACCTCTGGAGCAATTCTCTAACGCCCCCCCAAACTTCAAACATAAACAATGGTAAGCAACTGCAGTCTGTAAGTACAATCACTCTGTCTATTCTCAAGTAGGATAAACCGTAACTGAGTGGCCTTGATTAATTAACTGTTCATTTATTTTTGCATTTGAGAATATACTTTATCTCTATTAAAGGAAATTAAGAATCATGTAGTAAACTGGTGTGGGCACAAGCATTTAGCTGCAACTTCATCGATCTATAACACCTATCAAACACCATTTCCTTTTTGCGAGTAATGGTTGGCCCTGTTTCCTTTTCAAATTTCTGAATTTCTGTCTGTAGGCTTCTGGTACCAATTCATAGGCATTGAGAACAGTGGTCTTTACTTAGTTATAGTCATGCAAGTTCTCCTCTGAAAGAAGTACAACTTCAAAACTGTTGCTTTGAAAATACTCTGTAGGACAATAGCCCAAGATAGCTTAGGCCAGATTCATGGCAATTTTATCAAATGACATTTTGTCATTTCTACAAAGTAAATTTCTACCCCTTCTTCATTAAGTTTAGGAACCAGGTGAATATTCTTTGCCAAATCAAAACTAGTAGTAGTTTGTTCTAAGTCATCCTCACTTTCATCGCCAATTCAAGTTCGTAGTACTCTGAGCCTTTCTTTTTCCAATTCTCTTTTACTCCTTTCCTCACTTTCTAATTTCTCCCTTTATAATTTTCAAATTCTCTTCCTAATTAAGGCTTTTTCATTTCTATCTCATATTGTTTTATTTCCCTTTCTTTTTCGCTTTCAAATGCTAACTTTTCTATTTCTAATTGAAGTCAAGCTAATTCTACTCAAGTACTATCGGGGATATCCTTTTCTTCCTCGAGCTCCAATTCTCAATAATCTCTAACTTTGTGGCACCTGATCTTAAGCAGACTCCCATTTCCTTCAGTACTGCCTTCAAATTATCTTTTGTCAAGTATTTGAAGACACTAAGAGACAAATTCTTCCTTCTCCACAAAGGCCTGAACATCAAAAGCACTCATGCTGAAATTCTGATGAAAGGTTACGACCCGAAATGTTTACTCTGTTCTCTCTCCACAGATCCTGCCAGACCTGCTGAGTATTTCCAGCATTTTGAGTTGAATTGTAGGACAGTTATGAGGCACTTGTTAAGCTTTGATACTGCTGGGTTTGTTTCTGTATGGTAATACCAGCAAATTGGATTGAGCATCTTAATTTACTGAATGACACTGCTGGGGGTTGGGGGGGGGGGGGGCTTTGGAGCTGAAAAGATCTGGCAGAGTAGAGAAGGCAGTGGGGTGAGAGTTTATCCAAAGCATGACATTATTGTAGTGGAATGGAGTAGGTTTTCAGTGTCTGTCTGCAGTGGCTAGAAGAAGGCACAGATTCGAAATTGCAGAATCTGACAAGAGACAGTGCAGTATCTGCAAAGTAGAAACGAGTTTCCATTTCTGACTTGTGCAACAGCAGATTAATTTATAGGAAAATAATTTATTAATTAATTGAACTATGAGCAGTAAAGTGATGCAATGAGTCCATTCCGATCAGGAGAGCCTACACTAGGCCTCAAAGTTTAAACAATTTACTAGAACATTAAGGAAGTGATAGATTCCGAAGAGCCTCCAAGGTGGCCAACATGTAGTCTTGAGCTGCAATGCTGGTTTAGCCTGCCTTTAGTGCAACCCAACCTCTTGGTAAAGGAGTTGAAGCATGCATTGCAAACAGCCATCTGGGAGATTGTTAAGGATATGATTGACAATTAAATTTCCTGCTAGTGCACATTAAAGAGGCTTCAATGTATTTTGGTGGATAGTGCTTCAAATTAATGACCTTAGTGACCAGTTGAACTAGAGTAAAGAAGATGATTGTGAGCACTACTTAAAGCTATGCTCAACTTTTATTATTCGACTTCTGCTGGAGGTTTGAAAAGAATATTTGAAACTTGTCAAGACTTCTCCAACACACTATTAACATTGATGGGGGAAATTCTCTAAATTCACCTAAAAGGATTGAGTGCTATGTTACTCTAACTTTTAGGAGTCACCAGGACAAAGAGGGTGTTTGGTAAAGAGTATCTTGTTAGCAGTCCCCCTTGGTTTGGAAGTGGAATGGGAAGAGATTATCAGGCCAGGTAGAGCAGCATCAGCTGCTGCAGGAGAGGACAACAGGAGGAACAGGAATGCAAGGTGGGCTCCCTCGTTGCCTCCCACCCACTGGAGGTACAGGACCTCCCTATTCTGCCAGGGCCACTACTACCAATCTCCCACAGCCCCTGAGCAATCCTGAAATATTCCATTGTTTGTTAACCAGGACACTCCACACCTTCAGTGAAAGTGTGTGCCTGGTGGCGGAACATACAGGTCCACGAAAATTGCTTCTCAGCAGGGCTTGAGCGTTAAACCTGCGGTTATCTGTTCTGGTGCCTCCAGGCACATTTAAATCATGGCAAAATCAATCAGCCCCAAAATTGCAAGCTAAAAATCAGAGTTTTAGACAAGCATATCTTAGTTCAGCACCCACTTTGTGGTTGTTTTCACCAAAAGAACCACCTAGATATTCAAGATGCTCACACTACCACAGAAAATCCAAACTGTGTGCCCAGCTGCCATGGACCTAAAAGTGAAACACTTTCATATTAGTCTATTCCTTTTAATTTAAGCTGCTGAATTGAAATTAACTGATACACTGCAAATAGTTCCCATTCTATTTTACTTAACTTGCTTATTTTAAATTATTGGATAATTTTTGAGCAAAAAAAAGGCAGAATTAGCAAGGATGGACTTCTACCATCAGGAATCAATTATATGACAGGATTCTGGTTATGTAACCTAAAGTTATCTCTTTGGAGGGGTCAGGTGTAATCTTCATTTGGCTTAGATAGAATTTTATTCTGACAAACTTTCAGCTCTAACTTACTCGACATTATCAAGTACTAACATTCAGAGATGCCTGATTGGAGTGGCTAGGCTCACTGGGTTTTCCTACCTTGTTTCAAGTATTGTGGAAAAACTTTTGAAAATTCCATATCGGAGACAAATATGGAATCTTCAGTGATAAATATTTTATACAATGATTGTGATAATTAGTGAATGATTGTGTTTTGCAAGTATTTAACATTTTTGGAAGCTATTACTACTGGCACACAGATCCAACTATAGAGGCATTTTATTTTTGATCAATGCATGGTCAGTACTGAAGGGCAAAACTATATGACCACATTCTAGCTCGGGCATTATATGTTATAATGGCTGTCTACTTTGTCTACTCAATTTGGCCTTCTAAAAAGACCACAGGGCAGATTTTTGCCGTTATCTTATAACCCAAACACCATAATGTTCTATTTTGGAAAGAACAGATTAGTATGATGTTTCATGGAGGCCCATTGCACCTTGCTCAGGGTCCATTCCACTGCCCCACTCCTACATGTTGATTCCCATGTAAAGACCTAGCAGGCAGAGGCTCTGCAATCACAAGGTTATTAAGGAAATATCTCCAAAGCTGGGGCCATATATCTAGATCTTGGTGTGGTTTTCCATATATACCAGGAGAGTCCACCACAACTACTGCAAATTTGAGGTCAGGAAGTCTATAAGCACACGTCATCAACCAATGCAATTATCTGGTGTACCTGTTTGCATAGACTATGCAATGCAGGATTGTACAATCCTCTGTGGTATCTGGAAATAGCAATGAAAAATTTCAGAAGCGCCAATACACAAGTGGTTTAGCCATTTGACTTAGGATTCAATTGAGGCATAACATGATGAGTAAGGTGTGATACAAATTGCCAGTGTGAAACTGCCAACTTACTGTGTGGATGCAAAGCATACATAAACACAGCCAAAATTTCATATAAAATGAAATTTACTTGCAAGCAAAACTCCAAAAATCCAAGAAACCAAAGCATCAATTTATATCTTTTCTTAACACTTAACAAGTATGGAACCCTTTTGTTTTTTTTTTAGAAAAACTGGGACAAGTTTGACTCTTCCAATGGAAAATTCAACTTCAATGTAACAGAATTAGAAGGTATCAGGAAAGATACTGCACTTACCCGGAGACTAAGATCTGCCCATCTGGTGAAAAGCAACATGCCAAAACAGGTGCCGTGTGACGGTTTAACGAACATCTCATTCTAAGTTCACAGCCTACAGGTATAAAAGGGGTTATCACAAGAAAATGTAGAAGGTAGCCATGCAGAAAATATTACTACATATTTTGTTCCAGTAGGTATTCATAATTCCAACATTCTTTTCAACCAAATTAACAAAGGATGATTGACAGAAGTGAAGGTCAATATTGCATAGAATATACAACACAGAAACAGGTTACTCAGTCCAAATGGTTTATGCTCCACACTAGCCTCTTCCCAAACATCATCATGTAAGTGCCAGCATAACTATTTACTTCTTTCTCCCCTGTGTTTATCTAGCTTTCTTTTAAATGCATCATTCTAGTGTTGAAATGAAGGAGGCTTCAATGTCTCACAATCAATAGAGGCTATCACAATGGATATATTACCTTTACTCTTACTAATATTTTCTGACTTGCAGCTTTTCAAGTTTATGTGGGAAGTGCTTCACAGCCACTGAAGTACTTTTGAAACGTAGTTAGTTTTGCAATGTAGAAAATACAGGGATCAGTTTGCACACAGCAAGCTCCAACAAACAGCAATGTGATAATGGCCACACAATCCATATTAGTGATGTTGATTGACGGAAAAATATTGGTCAGAACATTGGGATAACTCTTCTACTCTTCTTCAAAATAGTGCCTTGTATCTTTCATGTCCAACCGAGGGTAGACGGGGGTTCAGTTAAACATTTCATCCAAAATAACTGTAACTTTGTACCGCACAAGAGTGCCAGCCTTGAATTTTGTCCTGGAGCGGTACTAGAACCAACAATCTTCTGACTGTGATGAGAGTCCTACTGCTACTAACTGAATGATGGATGACACTAGAGATTTAGCAACTAACAGTACATAAGGAATAGGAATAGAAGACCATACAGTCCCTTGAGTTTGCGCCACCATTACTAGGACAATGGCTGATCCTCAACATCAATTCCACTTTCCTGCCTGATTCCCATATCCCTTGATTATTTAAGAGTCCAAAAATCAGCCTTGAATATATGGTACATAATAACTCCACAGTCCTCTGGGGTAGAGAATTCTGAAGTTTCAAAACCATCTGAGGGAAGAAATTTTTCATTTCATTCTGAAATGGCTGTCCTCTTAACTGAGACTATGCCCCCTAGTCCTAGACTGTCTAGCCAGGGGAAACAAGCTCTCAGCATCCACACTGTCAAACTGTCTCAAATCTTGTTTGTTTCAATGATACCACCTCTCATTCTTTCAGGACAACACTTTCATCCCGTGCAACCAATCTGCTGAACCTCTGTTGCACCCTCTCTAAGGTAAGTATATTATTCCTTGGTTACAGAGACAAAAACCGTACACAGCACTCCAGGTGTAACTCTTTCGAGTACAAACACGTTTCCATCTGTTTCAGATGAAGTTACATCGTTTCATAGTTTGCCATTGTGAGATTTGAACTCTTGATCTTGGGGTTACAAACCCAGTACCATAACCACTTGGCTATTTAGGCCAAGCCGCACTCCAGGTGTAGTCTCACCAAGCCCTGTAACTCTTTTGAGCACAAATACATTTCCATCTGTTCCTATTCAGATGAAGTTACATTGTTTGCCATTGTGAGATTTGAACTCTTGATACTCTTTTTGAGTAAACCTGTTTCCATCTGTTTCAGATAAAGTTACATTGTTTCATAGTTTGCCATTGTGAGATTTGAACTCTTGATAATCTTTTAAATGAAAACCAAATCAACAAAATTGGGATAAATCAGGCACAGCCCCTAATTCAGGTCAGCTGTAAAACCAAGAACAAAGTTTAAAGGAAACTTACAAACTTTAAATCAAAATGTGATTAAAGGGATCAACAAAACACCCCAGTCCCCGCGGTGCCCACCGAGCACGGAAGGCCTCGAGAGTGCCAGCAGACACCGCGTGCTCCTTCTCCAGGGATATCCGGCAGCGAACGTAGCCGCGGAAGAGGGACAAACAATCGGGCGGGACTCCCCCGTCGATCGCCCGCTGCCTGGACCTGTTAATGGCCAACTTGGCCAGGCCCAGGAGCAGGTTCACGAGGAGGTCCTCCTCCTTCCCGACCCCCTTCCGCACCGGGTGCCCATAGATCAGGAGCGTGGGGCTGAAGTGCAAACAAAACATCAATAAAAGGTTTTTCAAATAACTAAAAAGGGAGTGCAGCCTACAACACCCTATGTATACATGGTCCACGGACTCCACAAGACCGCAAAAAGGGCATGTGTCCTGAGAGTCCGTGAACCTATGCATCCTCTTATTATAAGGGACTGCCGCATGCAACACCCTCCAACCCAGGTCCCCGATAGAAAGGGGGAGGACACCTCCGTAGAGGGCCTCCCATCGAGGGCCTCCGCCGCCGGACGGCAACAAGGCACGCCAGGGCGTGTCCGGTCGACGGACAAGGGCGAGAAAATGGAAGGTGTGCAGCAGCAGTCCATACAAAAAGCCCCTCTTTGCTGTGCCAAAAGGCACAGAGGGCATGTCCCCGAGGCGGCTCATATTGCGGGGCACCAGCACCCGAGGGAGGAAATTCTGCCATGGCTGGGATTGGAACTCGGCGCCCCGATAGCATCAACCCAGATCTTTCATTTACCATTAGCAGTGATAACACCGGTACGCCATCGCCTCCAAAAATAAAATCAAATTCTAATCCTGTGAATGTATGTAACTCTTTCGAGTACAAACACGTTTCCATCTGTTCCTATTCAGATGAAGTTACATCGTTTCATAGTTTGCCATTGTGAGATTTGAACTCTTGATCTATGGGGTTACAAACCCAGTACCATAACCACTTGGCTATTTAGGCCAAGTGTTAGAATGTAACTCTTTCGAGTACAAACACGTTTCCATCTGTTTCAGATGAAGTTACATTGTTTGCCATTGTGAGATTTGAACTCTTGATCTTGGGGTTACAAACCCAGTACCATAACCACTTGGCTATTTAGGCCAAGCAAAGATATGAATTTTTTTTTTAACTGGAGTAACTCTTTCGAGTACAAACACGTTTCCATCTGTTTCAGATGAAGTTACATCGTTTCATAGTTTGCCATTGTGAGATTTGAACTCTTGATACTCTTTTGAGTAAACCTGTTTCCATCTGTTTCAGATGAAGTTACATTGTTTCATAGTTTGCCATTGTGAGATTTGAACTCTTGATACTCTTTTGAGTAAACCTGTTTTCATCTGTTTCAGATGAAGTTACATTGTTTCATAGTTTGCCATTGTGAGATTTGAACTCTTGATACTCTTTTGAGTAAACCTGTTTCCATCTGTTTCAGATGAAGTTACATTGTTTCATAGTTTGCCATTGTGAGATTTGAACTCTTGATCTTGGGGTTACAAACCCAGTACCATAACCACTTGGCTATTTAGGCCAAGCCGCACTCCAGGTGTAGTCTCACCAAGCCCTGTAACTCTTTCGAGTACAAACCCATTTCCATCTGTTTCAGATGAAGTTACATTGTTTCATAGTTTGCCATTGTGGGATTTGAACTCTTGATACTCTTTCGAGTACAAACCTGTTTCCATCTGTTTCAGATGAAGTTACATGTTTCACAGTTTGCCATTGTGAGATTTGAACTCTTGATCTTGGGGTTACAAACCCAGTACCATAACCACTTGGCTGTTTAGGCCAAGCCGCACTCCAGGTGTAGTCTCACCAAGCCCTGTATAATTAATTGTTGCAGGACTTCTCTAATCCCCTAGCAATAAAGGAAAGTATACTATTTGCCTTCCTAATTGCTTGCACCTGCATGTTAACTTTTTGATTCATGGACAAGGATAGAGTAACCTCATATTTCTCCACATTATAATCTGCCACCTTCTTGCCCGATCACATAACCTATTTATATCACCTTGTAGGTTCTTAGTCCTCACCACAGCTTACTTTACTACCTAGTTTTGTATGGTCAGCAAATTTGGATACATTACACTTGATCCCTTCATCTAAATCATTAATATGGATTGTAAATAGCCAAGGCCCCAGCACTGATCCTTGCAGCATCCCAAAAGGAACAGCCACCCAACCTGTTAAGCTTGTTAAAAAAAATCCTGTCTCAATGGGTACATGCAGAATTTCAAAACAGGGAATATTGAGTTGATTCCCAAAGAAGATATCTTAATGGACTCCTTTGTGGTTAACAAAGATATTCCCCATCTAAAAGCACGTTCCAAGTGCATTTTCATTTTAGTGCAGTTTGTAAATTAAGGACTTTCCTCCAGTAGTGCTCCCTCCAATTTCATTTTAGTGCGGTTACTCCGCATGCTCACTCTTTTAAAAACAAACTACCCCTTGCCACCTCTCCCAACCCCCTTGCTTGTAGCTTCCTTCTCCAGACCCCCCTTGCTCGCAGCTTCCTTCTCCTGACAACCTTGCTTGCATCTTTCTATCGACCCTTCAGCTCACCGCTTCCTTCTCCCGACCCTCCGACCTGCCTCTTCCTTCTCTGAACCCTCTCGCTCACACCACTTCTTTCTCCTGACCCTCTCACTCGCCACTTTCTTCACCTGCTCCCTTCGCTAGCTGCTTTCCCTGATCTTTCCAAACATTGCTTTCCACCACCTTTCCACTCGTGGCCCCTTTTGGTTCTTCACTTGCTCCCTCCCTCTTATCACCCTTCTCAGGCCCTCGCTGTGCGTGAGGATTCAGGAGAGGGCAGCAAGCGGGAAGCTGTGAGGTAAAAACAAAAAAACTGCGGATCTGGAAATCCAAAACAAAAACAGAATTACCTGAAAAAACTCAGGTCTGGCAGCATCGGTGGAGAAGAAAAGAGTTCACGTTTTGAGTCCTCATGACCCTTCAACAGAACTGTTCTGTTGAAGGGTCATGAGGACGCGAAACGTCAACTCTTTTCTTCTCCACCGATGCTGCCAGACCTGCTGAGTTTTTCCAGGGAAGCTGTGAGGGTTGGGAAAGGGAAGCAGCAAGCAGGGTCAGCAAACAGGAGGGTCAGAGAAGGTAAGCGGCGATCTGGATGTTAAGGAGAGGAAGCGGGAGGGCGGGGAGAGGAAGCAGCAAGCAGGAGACAAGTAATGAGAGTTAGTAAGAGTTAGTAATAGGATTTTTGGGCCAGTTAGGTTTAAGATGGCCAATAGATTTTTAATGTAGAAATTATAAGTCAGGAACGTAACCCACCCTTATTACATGTTTTCTTCTGAGAAAGTGATTTTCCTTTAAAGTTTTCATTTAAAGGTCTCCAATGCTCTGCCTTCAATCATGTAGGAAATTATAGCCAATTTGAAC
Source organism: Carcharodon carcharias (assembly GCF_017639515.1). Classification (NCBI taxonomy): domain Eukaryota; kingdom Metazoa; phylum Chordata; class Chondrichthyes; order Lamniformes; family Lamnidae; genus Carcharodon; species Carcharodon carcharias. Next base: position 66,204,120 of record NC_054478.1, on the reverse strand, counting down.
TCCAGAATCTCTAATGCAAACATGTTGCATTTCTCTATATTCTGCCTTCATTTACATTGTCACAAGTTTTGTTGAGGACATAAATCTCACACAAGGCACATCAGAGGTCAGGACACTTGATACTACAACAGCAAAAGGTACAGATTACAACCCCCACAGTGAGAACTACATAATTAAAATTGTCAGTTATCTGAAGACATTAAAAGAAGCCAAGAAAATTTTAACGGATGGCAACAGTCAGCCATGATTGGGGCAGTGTGCCTCTTGCTAATTGGTTAGCCATGATTGGGGCAGTGTGCCTCTTGCTAATTGGTTCAGTAGGAGTAGATTGGCCTGCTACCTGAAGTTGCTCATATTCAACATACCTGCTGCACCTTCTTGAGACATAACCCAAAAGTTTATTTTGTTGTCCTGTCCACAAGAAGCCATCAGAAAGCACTGTGATCCTGAATTATCCATGTCACCTGACAAAGCAAAAAAAATTTATAATGCAACACTGCATGCAAAAAAATCTTAGAGACAAATAACATGGCCTGCTAGAAACAATTTACTTCCAAAAAGAGACAAAAGGTAAATATGCATACAGGCATCATAATCTGCCTGTGGCTGCCTTCCATCTCCTAAGAGAATGGTTTGGGTCATAGTGGTAAACTCTGTGGAGCATTGGCTGGTGTGGCTCAAGAAGCCCCACTCCGGCATGGCAATCTCTGCCACGTTTGCTACAGAGAAAGGCAGTGAGCTGAGAAGATGCATGATTCACTGGTCTCTGTTTTCAGTGGGCTGCCTTCTTGGCCAGCTCAGCTTTTCGTTTCAGCTGCCTCTTCCAATGCCCTTCCAAACAGTCAGCCTCCAGAGGTTACGGTTGTCAGTGACTGCCTCCCAGTTGTCAGTGTCAATGTCTGCCATATTCGTATCTTGGTTACAAGTGTCCTTACAGCAGAGGTAGGGAGGCCTGACCCAGCAGTCAGTTCAACCTACAGAAGGTCCTTGGGTATACGGCATCATCCATCAGATGAACATTGCCGAGCACAGGCACGTTAGCTTAGTAATGAGTTTATGCTGATTGAATTAGCATGTTTGAGGACCTCTGAGTAAGAGATACCAAGGATATGTTTGAGACAGAGAAGGTGAAACTGTTGAGCCTTTTCTCCTGTTTAGAATATGCAGTCCAGGTCTCCACAGTGTAGAAGAGTGCGCTGAGAATATTGGCTTGGTAAACTTGCAGTTTGGTGTTCTCACCGACTGCAATAAACGGTTGGAAAGATGGGTGGAATGCTACCTCGAGTGGTACTCTATTACTCAGCTTGGACATAACAGCTGCAGCTTTTGCAATGTGTGTTGATTTCAGCATCAAGTGACGGATTGGTGGTGATTGTGGAGTTTAGATACGGGAAGCTATCAATAACCTCTAATGTCACATTGTCAATGCTGATAGATGGCAGTATGGCAATGTCATGGCCCATGACAGTTGTCTTCCTGATGCTGATGGTCAAACGATACTCTTGACAGGTGAGTGTGTCTGTGTGCAGCATCGTCAGCATACAGCAACTCTCTGATGAGGACTTGACAGACCTTTGTCATGGATCTCAGGCAAGTAAGGCTGACCAGCTTTCCAGTCTGGCATTTAAGTAGACACCCTCAGTAGATGGCATATGACAGCAGCAAAGAGAAGAATGTCAGAGCACAACCTTGTTTGACCCCACTGAGAACCTCAAAGGGTTCTGATGTTGTTCCATCATAACTGACCTTACTCATCATGTTGTCAAAGAAAGAGGAGATTACATTGAGCAGCTTCAGCAAGCAGGCAAATTTCTCCAACAGTTTAAATAGATCTCCTCTGCTCACATAGTTGAAACCCTTGAAGGCAATATATAGTGGCCCCCTTTGTTCACGATATTTCTCTTGCAGCTGCCAGACTGAAGATGTCAACTGTAGATCTTCCAGTTCTGAAACCACACTGGGATTCAGGATAGATGTGATCAGCCAGGATCTGCAGTCTGACAAGGACAAGGGCAAATACTTTTCCCACAATGTTTAACAGGGAGATGCCTCAATTATTGCAATCGCTGCACTCACTCTTGTTCTGGAAAGGCTCACAATTTTTGCGTCACGCATATCCTGGGCACTGCTCCCTCCTTCCAGCAGAGACAGAGAAGTTCATGAAGATGCTGTAGGAGTGCCGGTTTCCTGTGCTTGATGAGTTCAAGCAGTATGGAATCAGCACCTGGAGCTTTACCCACGACGATCAAGTCAATAACTTTCCTAAGCTCCTCCAGTGTGGGTTTGACATTCAGCTCTGCCATGACAGGCAGGCTCTCTATGGTGTCTAGAGTTTCCTCAATGAGTGTGTTCTCCCTGGAGTACAACTCGAAGCAGTGTTCCATCCATCTCTCCAACTATTTTTTTATAGTCAGTGATTACCTCCCCTGCCTTTACATTCAATGGGATTGTTTTCTTTGCTGATGAAGGTGTTGCGTTTTTGATCCCTTCATACATGACCCTCACATTCCCTGTACTGAAGGGCATCTGTATCTTCTGGCAAAGTAGGCACCGGCACACTGCCTGGCAATCCGTTGGACTTTGAGTGGCACACAGTGCATTCAGAGTCTTCTTGCTCAGCTCTCTCGTTAATGAGAGTGGACCGCTTGGCTTCAATGACAGGTTCCATCACAGTGATGCTGGCCTCGAACCAGTCAGCATCCCTCATGTTGAGAGTACAGTATTGTACATCGTGTCTCAAAATATGTTCTATTCCACTGCTGCACTTAGTGGGAATGCTGGAGAGCACCTATTCAATTAAGTCAAAGAACTGTTGGTTTTAATCTGGATAGGCTGTATTGCTGATGTTGATATGAGGATAGTGTTTCTGCTTTGAATGAAAAAACTGCAAGGGTTGTATCCTAACCCTGGTGCACATCAGGGAGTGATCCTTGTGATAGCTGCATGTGTTGAGACTGCTGAGTTTTTTATTCTTTCACAGAGTGTGGGCATTACTGGCTAGGCCAGCATTTATTGGCCATCCCTAATTCCCCTTGGGAAGGTAATGGTAAACTGCATTCTTGAAACACTGCAGCCCATGTGGTATAAGTACCCCCAAAGTGCCGTAAGGGAGTTCCAAGATTTTGACCCAGCAACAGTGAGTCATGTCAGGTGATGATCAGATTCAGCCTACCAGTAGGAATATCAATTGCATTTGTCTACAATGTTAGTTCAATTCTGATTGCTAAAAGATCCATTTTAGATCTTTGTAAATCAAAAGCATATATGTTTAAACTATACAGGTCTGTTTGTTTTTCTCTCCTAAAATTGGTTATCTTCATGTATGTGATAAAGAAATCATTCCTAGTTATTAATTATTAGACTGCTCAAATTAGTTACTTAAGAACTTCCTCAACTTCAAGCTTCAACCAATTCCAATGCCAATTTTGGGTGCCTTGGGTAAATTCACCACCTAGTGACACTGTGATATAAAGACTGTGAAGGTCCTTGGTCTGTGCAGAATTCATTGATGTCATCTGCAGATGACTTCAGCAAGGAAAAGGGGTGGGGAATCAGCTACAGTTCCCACCCCATATCATCTCATGGCACTTGCTGGAAAATATGGCTGTATAAGTGTTCAGTGAGGGCAGGGTGGAGTCTGATCCCATGAGGGAACAGTGTGTGATCATCACAAGTGATTGTATACAAAGAATGGTCCCCCATGACAAATTGTCAGATGACTCCCTGAACTTGAACATGTACCCAAGTTGAAAGAGAGAAAAAAGAAATTCCTATGAGTAAACTTTTTCCTGTGGAATTAATGCTGTTCTTCTTTCTTACCTTGAATGCACTGAAAAATGCTCAGTGTTCCCTGTTTTTAAAATGGCAGTCTTACTCATGATCAGTATCAAAAACAGTGCAGTTCTCTTTTTAGAATAAAATGTCAACATAGATATTTATGCCTAACCACGACCATGTTTCTGCTATTTCCTTAGGCCACTTTCACATATCTGCTATGACATTTGTGGACAGTGATTTTTTTTTAAATCCCCAGCCCGGGAAGGAACACGTCAGGGAAGGGAAAATCAGAGTCTGATTTTAGGTCATTTTAAGCAGCCAGTTTTAAAATAAAAGATCAATTTATATTAAATTTAGTGTCATTCATCTTTTTCAAAATGCCTGGTTACTTCTTCATTTTGCTAAACTTGTATTAACAACAATCTAGCATTCATTTAATTATGTTAATTTTTTAAAATTCTGCCTGCTGATTTTTTAAAATATCAGTTGTTAAGTAAAAGTTTCTAGCCAAACGGATAACATTTTTGTTGAGGGACGTGTTATTTGAACTATGTTCAAAATAACCCTCCTTTCATCTTAAAATAAAATTGTCAAAATATCTTTTCAGACTGGTAATGCCCCTTTGATACTTCTCTTCAAAAGGTGTACAATCAAAAATGAGATGTACTGTCAGTAATTTCCTCAAAATGCCATTAAATAAATATTAAAATATTTGAAATAACGTTTGCTGAACTATTCAAGATAAAACGTACCACTGATTGGCTGAGGTGAAAACTCACAGCAGGTGACTCCCAGATCATGAGCTGTTTTCACATTAAGGCGGCACTTCATTTGGCAATCCCAAACAGTCAGCTCTCCGGATGTTGAGCCAGTTACAAAGTAGTTACCATCAGGAGAAAAGTCACAGGCAATTACTGATCCATCCTCAACAGCGCCTGTCCTGAAGTAACAATTCAGATGAGCTACAATGTCACACCTATCCTTATCTAAACAAACAATCTGTACAAAACAAAAATTAGACAGAAAATATTTTACACAAACTTGATACTCAAGTAAGAGCAATATTAATCAATCAGGATGAGGTTAGGGCATATCTGGAGCTGGGGGGATGCAGGGGAAAGGTATGCCAGGGATAGTGTCCTGGAATCAGGATGGAGGGTGGGTAGGAAGGTAGAATTAGAGTAATGCAATGAATAGTGAAAAGGACAGGGGAAAGTTAGAGGCTGGTGGGAAGGGTAGTGGAAGCCCAGAGCAGAATAGGGAGGGGAGAAATGTGGAATAGGAAGCAGCAGGCAAAATATTTTTAAAAATGCATATTCAGAAATAGAAACAAAAATGGCAATCGAACTGCAAGAAAGAGTTCAGAAATTTGACACCAAATCATCTCATAGCCAAATGGTGGAATTCTAAATAGTTGTGACATTAACAGATCTGAGTCCACTGTTAAACGGTTGACAAGAAAATATTAATACCAAAATGTTACAAACAAAATAGTGACAAACAGGTAGCAATTTTTTTGAGCAGGAAGTATTGAGACTATGAAAGATTTTTAATAAGTTATCTCCACTAGTTGCATTGTACACAAGGAGACCATGTAAATTTTGGGTGAAAGAAAGGGCAGGGATAATTGAACTAGGGCAGCTGATCTAACTTGATATTCATATGTATTTATGTCATGTTTTATTTGATTTCATCCATCCTTTTAAAAATCTTGCATTTTTATCCAATTCCTACAGCTAATCCAAAAGCAGGAGGGCTTTCCACCAGCATTTCCATTATAATTTTTTATGTTCACACTTACAATGCAGTGTTCTCACTGGCCATCTACTGACTTTCCAATATAGATACTGTCATAAGAATTTAAAATGTAAAAAATTTGACAGGATTGCACACAGGTGTAACATTAGCATTTAGATAGGAAATTATAATGATGGAATATGACAGAATTACATGAAATTTACTGCACAGAAACAGGCCATTCATCCCAACAAGTTTACGCAAGTATTTATGTTCCACATGAACCTCTGCCTACCTTCCTTCATCTTGTCCCATTAACATATCTTTGTACGCCTTTCTCCCTTATTTACTTATCTAGCTCCCTCTTAAATGCATTTATGCTATTTATCTCGACAACTCCTGGTTGCAAGTTCTACATTCTCACCACTCTAAGTAGAGACATTTCTCCTGAATTTTTTATTGGATTAATTAATGATTATCTTATATTCATGGCCCTTGATTTGGGCCCATCGACAAGTGAAACTTCTTCATAATTTTGAAGCATAATCTTGAGGTCACCTCTCACTCTTCTCTCTGTTAGAGAAAACAGGCTTTTTGTTCAGCCTTGCCTGATTCTTGTACCATCTCAGTTCTTGTATCATCCTTGTAAATCTTGTTTGCACTTTCTCTGCTGCTTCTATATCCTTTTTGTAATATGGGGACCAGGACTGTGCGCAGTACTGCAAATGTGGTCTAACCAAGGATCTATTCAAGTTCAACATAACTTGTCTATTTTTCAATTCTATTCTTCTAGATAGGAGCTCCAGTGTTTTGCTTGCACTTTTTAATGGTTTTGTTAATCTACATTGCTACTGTCAATAGTGTGAATCTGTACCCCGAAGTCCCTGTGTGCATCTACCTCGTTTAGACTTGTCATCCAAGGAGTAGCACATCAACGTGCACGACCTCAAACTTATATATACTGAAATTCATTTGCCATATACTCACACTGTATGTTTATTAACAATCTTGTCACAATCTCCCTCAGTATTAACTATACCTCCCAATTTGTGCCAAATATAAATATTGAGACTGTACTTCTGATGAGCAGTCCAAATTATTTATACAAATGACAAAATGGTCACAGCAGCAATCCCTGGGGAACACAATTTCCTGCCTTCTGCAAATCTGACCAATTATTGTTTTCCATCTTGTAGCCAATTTGCTATCCATTCTGCTGTTCATCTCCTGACTCCACATACTCTGACTTTAATGACAACCTTACAATGCAATATGTTATCAAAGAATTATAGACCACAGAAGATGTCCACTTAGATTATCATGCCCCTGTGCAACAGCTTCGGCATTTGACTAATCCCCTTTGAAAATTCTTGGATCAGTTTCCACATTTTTTCAGGCTATACAAAGAATGTTTCCTCATATCACCTCTAGCTCTCTCGCGAAACATCTTAATTCCATGCCCTCTGGTTACTGACCCTTTTGCCAGTTTCTCTTTATTTACTCTTCAAAACACTTCCAAATTCTGAACAGCTCTATCAAATCTCCCCTTAATTTTCTCTCCAAGAAGAAAAACCCCAGTTTTTCTCCTTTCTCCATGTAACTGAAGTATTTTATATCCTACAGCATTCTAGTAAACCATTCTAGTAAATCTTCTCTACACTCTCTCCAACACCTTAACATGGGGAGGTGGTGGCGTTGTGGTATTGTCACTGGACTAGTATTGCAGAGACCCAGGGTAATGCTCTCAGGATCTGGGTTCAAATTCCACCATGGCAGGTGGTGAAATTTGAATTTAAAAAAAATCTGGAATTAAAAGTCTGATGATGCCAATTAAACCATTGCCAAATGTTGTAAAAACCATTCTGGTTCACTAATGTCCTGTAGGGGAAGGGAATCTGCCAGCCTACATGTGACTCCAGAACCACAGCAATGTGGTTGCCTCTTAAATGCCCTCTGAACAAGAGCAATTAGGGATGGGCAATAAATGCTGGCCCAGCCAGTGACACCCACATCCCATGAATGGATTTTTAAAAAATCCTTCCGAAAGTGTAGTGGTCAGAATTGGCTGCAATTCTCCAGCGGTTTTCAGCCTGTAGGATTACAAATTTGCAGGACCAGAAAGGATCGTTGCAAGTGATGAAGGACCATGTGCTTATACCCATATGTTGCATGATTGTGAGGACCAGGTAGCTGAAGTTGACAGGGTATCTGGAGGTGCTTCCTGATGGGACTTGTAAAGCTAAAGCCAGGCTCGAGGGTTTGAAGAAAAATTGGGTGACAAGGATATAAGTATAGATTCACCTACAGCAGGAAAAGTTAAGATCTTTTTGGCTCTGTTAGCTATAAAAGCTCAGGAAGCTAAGTCCATTGATATTAAAGTTGCTTTTCTTTTTGCAAGGACATCAACTTCAAAGGGAGGTTTTTCTCATCCACCGAAAGAGGCATCAATCACAGAAGGGACACTCTGGAAGCTAAATAAATGCGTATACAGTTTAAATTATGCCTCCAGAGTTTGGTGAGGTCAATTTTGTTAAAGTTGGGCTGTCTTCAGTTGGAAGCAGACCTAGCAATGTTTTATTGGCACCACCCTGGAGGAGAACTTGCAGGCATCTTTATGACGCATGTAGACTTTTTTTTTGTAGGGAGGCAGCAGTGAATTTGAAATTGATCATTAATAGGCTCAGAACGGAGTTCAAAATTGGAAATCGGGCTTCTGGTGCGTTTAAATACATTGGTTTGGAAATCAAGTAAAGTGGATCCCGCATCATTTTAAGCAGAAATCCTACTTAGAGAATGTCAACCCCATTACAATTGGTCATAGAAGGGCCTCCCAGGAAGATACAGCGGCATCTGAAATGAAAAAAAAGAGGAACTTTGAAGTCTAATTGGGTACATCAATTGGCTGGGCAAACAAGGCTGGATGTCAGTTTTGAGGTTCTGGAATTGAGCACTAAAATGGATCTTCCCAAGGTTGAAGAAATCATTCGAGTAAATAAAACATTGACAAAATTAAAAATGGACAGCGTGTTTTGAAATTCTCATCTTTGGGTGATCTTAGAAAAATGAAACTATGTTTAGTGACATGTCTTATGCAAATCTGTGATGGATTTTTGAGTGCAGGAGGATTTATAATATTTCTCATGGGGGGAAAAAGGTAAATGTTGCCCTTTGGCATGGGAATCTAAAGATACGAAGAGTTGTAAAACGTACATTGGCAGCGGAGACTCCCGCCCTTGTTGAGGCAGTAGAAATGGCATTCTTTATATCAAAGCTGCTGGCAGAAATTTTAAATGGAAAAGGGTACCTGTCGGAACGGCTTACAGACAATAAGTCACTTCGGAAAAATGTTCACTTTACGAAGTGCATTTCCGAAAAGAGATTGCGAAATGACATTGCAAGCTTAAAACAGATGCTAGAAAATAAGGAGATTGCCAAGATCAAAGGGATTTATAGCAGCTACCAATTGTCTGACTGCTTCATGAAAAGAGGGCCAAGCTACAAGTAATTATTGGAGACCCTCAAAAAGGGATAACTTTTCCCTTAAGGCAAAAAGGAATATTCTTTTTGTGTGGACATTTCTATACATGTTTTTTTAAAGAAAGGAGAATACGGTGGATTTATTGAATGAAAAATATATATATTGATGCTTGTGTTATGGAAGAGAAGATCAATCTTTTTTGAGATTATATAAACTTAAGGGTTTCTTCTGAGGGGAATCTGTTGAGGAAGGAAACAGTTAACTCACAAGGAGTTCAATTTCTAATTATCAGTTAACAACCTAAGTACCCATTTAGATGTATAAAAGGGATAACAGGTGTGACAAGTTCTCTCTGTAGAATTTAAGCACTAGAAATAAAACTCAATTTGAAGGAGTCTGTCTTTATTGCCAAACAGCTATTGGAGCTTTACAGCTAAGAACATATAAACCACATTAGACAAGGCTTTCAGTACGTTTCAGACCTATACCAACAGATTTGTGAACTAACTTTGTGCATCTTATATTACGGTACCAAATATAAATGTAATTTAAGGCTTATGAACTATAGGTTAGGGCATAAAAATGCAACAAAACTTCTGATCTATTCCAAAACAATAAATTAAACATACTATCTAATCCTGGACAATCTTCCAATTTTATAAAACAAAATTTAACAAGATATTCTATTGAGGGCACAATGGACACTGAGCAGGAAGAGAGGAAATTAAGCATGGTGAATGAAAGCCTAGCTGAAGAATGTTTTTGAGAAAACGTGATAGTGGAAGAGACATAGCAAGACAGAGTGTACAAAGGTGTTGCAGCTCAAACTCTCTGACAAAGAGGGAGGAAGCTACAACAGACCAAATTGTGATGAGAGTCTGCAATAATGGGGGGGAAAAATTCAGGATCAGAGAGCATTAAGATTGAACACAACGATGCACTTGGTGACCAAGCAACCAGGAATGGGCATGGTATTGATCCTGGAGATTCAAAACTTCTGACAGGAGCTGAACAGGGTAGTGGAAAGTTCTGGCTCATCCAGGACTTGATGTCAGGCAGACAAACAACAAAGTTGCAATCATAGAGCGAGGGTAGCAATGGAGTGGAAAAGTTAACTATCACCGGCATGTGTGTGGAAGCTGATCAAATGTTTAAATTTGCTGAGGAACAGCATATGGTTGAAGAAAGGGACAGGGCCAAGTATAGAGCCTTAAGCCATGCTAGAAATCACATTACAAGGGAGGAAGGAGAAACAACTGGGATTCATGGAGTGACTATGTTTGGATAGGCAGGGGTGGAACAAGAAAGAGATGTCACAAAATAGACAAGAAAAAATCCACTGTATATAATGCCCCAGAGCAAACCAGGAAGGCAAAGCGGGACAGCACTCTACGGTTGCAGTTACATTGATGCTGTCGCTAAATGAATAGAATGGATGGGTCAGAGGGAATGGTGGATGCAAAACAATATATTTGAGGACCTTGAAGATAAAGATTGGGGATAATGTAGTAGTTCAAGTGGATATTGGGGTTGACAGTAGGTTTTTTTAATGGGGTTATTTCACATTCATGTTAGTAATTATCAAATATCCATTTCATTGATTATTGAAAGATGACAAAAATAAGCACTGAAGTGATTCCATAGTGAGATTTACTTTCTTCAATTCAATGGCGTATCTACATTTGCTTCAGAGTTCATTTAAATGAAAAATATGTAAATTCACTAGTAAAAAGCTTAAACCAAAATATATTTAAACACTGTATGTAAATATTAGTGATGAAAAAGTTGCATGTTTTCCATCTAACCTGCGAAGTTTCTTCAAGCGAACATTCCATAATGCCACAGTACCATCAGCTGCACCAGATATCAAATAATTGGAATCATGAGAGAATTTGCAAACCCTTACTGGACTTTCACTGGGCTGTTTCAATGTTGCCAACTTCTCCCCAGACTGGGGATTCCAAAGAATAGTCATCCCATCAGTTGAACTTGAAGCTAGAAACTTCCCACAAGAGCTAAAGCAACAGGAATGTACACCATAGCTATGGCCTTTTAGTGGCGAGAAAGGGAGCTCAGAGAAATCCTTCAATAAATAAAGGCGTATTGTTTTGTCCAATGAACAGGAAGCCAGGTAAGTGGAAGAGAAAGCACAGCAATTAACATCATCAGTATGATCCATAAGAGTTTGGACGAGTGTTACCATGGCCAACAGTTTTGTTTCTTGCTTATACTAGAACCTGGTTTCTTTCTCTCTCTCAAAATAATGAAACCTGTAACAAAGCCCAGAAAAAAAGCAGAGATTAATATCAGTGCTGTTATCTGCAAAAACTATTGTGCCTATGTCAGGAAAAAAAGCTGTTTTGTTGTAAACAGATATGAAAAATGATGGAAACACATTTTCAAACCATTCTTGATCCAAAGTACATTGTGAATTGTTACCTAATGTTAACTTAACTGCCAATATTAAAACATACAAACTCCTCCCTTAAAGTTTTAAATGATGTCAATATCTTAAGTTTTTTTCTGAAACAACTGTCAGAATCTTAGAAACTTACAGCATGAGGGTGGTCCTTCAGTCCATTGTGTCTGTGCTGGTTCTTTGAAAGAGCAGTCATGCTTAGTCCCACTTCCCTGCTTTTTGTCCATATACCTCTAAGTTTGTACATCTGTAAATACTGTCTAATTCCTTTTCAAAATTACTTATAGGATCAGCTTCCACCACTTTCATGCAGTGTTCCAGATCCTAACAATTCAGCGAAAGAAGTTCTCCTCATCCCTCCTCTAGGTCTTCAGTCAATGATTTTAAAATCCGTGACCTCTGGTTACCAAATTTTAAATTACTCGCCAGAGCGAACAGCTTTTTAGTATTTACTTTATCAAAATCACTTGTCATCTTGAAAGCCTTTATTAGCTTTTAAAATTCTCTGTTTGAATACTGTTGCTATAGAATGGTTACAGTGCAGGATGTAATTTGGCCCATTGTGTCCATGCCAGCTCTCTGCATACCCCATCCTTTCCCCTGTAGCCCTGCAAATTTTTTCTCCTCAGACAATTCTCTTTTGAAGGCCTGGATTCAATTTGCCTCCACCACCCTCTCTGGCAGTACATTCCAGATCCTAACCACTTGCTTTGTAAAAATGTTTTGCCTCATGTTACCATTGCCAATCACCTTAAATTGGTATCCTCTGGTTCTCAAGTCTTTCACCAAAAGGAACAATTTCGCCTATTTACTCTCTCCAGGCCCTCATGATTTTGAGCACCTCTATCAGGTGTCCTCTTATTATCTCTTCTCCAAGTAGAACAGCCCCAGCTTCTCCAACCTATCCACACAACTGATATCCTTAATCTCTAGAGACATTCCTATGAATCTTTTTTGCAGTCTGTCTTCTTACGGTCTTCAAATCCTTCCTAACGTGTGGTGCCTAGAACTGGACACAATGCTCTAGTTGAGGCCAAACTTGTGTTTTATAGATTTATCATAACTTCCTTGCTTTTATACTATATGCCCCTACTTATAAAGCCCAGAATCCTATATGCTTTCTCAACCTGCCTTGTCACCTTCAATGATTTGTGACCCCGGGTCCCTCTGCTCCCATACCCACTTTAGAATTGAACTTATAATATTGCCTCTTCCCGATCTTCCTACCAAAATAAATCACTGCACACTCCTTTTGAAGTTTATCATTATCCTCCTCACGGTTCACAACACTTCCCAAGTATTGTGTCATCCACAAATTTTGAAATTGTGTCCTGTAACCAAAGTGTAGGTCATTAACATACAGTGAGTCCTTTCTCTGTTTCCTGTTACTCAGCCAATTTTGCTTTTTTTAATTCATTGGATGTGGGCTTTGCTGGCTGGATCAGTTGCCCTTGAGAAGGTGGTGGTGACAACAGAGTGGCTTGTTAGGCAATTTCAAAGGGCTTTTAAGAGTCAATCACATTGCTGTGGGTCTGGAGTCACATGTTGGCCAGACCAGGGAAGGACAACAGATTTCCTTCCCTAAAGGACATTAGTGAACCAGATGGGTTTTTACGACAATTGGCAATGGTTTTTTATTGAATTCAAACTTCACCATCTGCCATGGGATTGGAACCCGGGTCCCCTGGGTCTCTGGATTACTAGTCTAGCGACAATACCACTATGCCATCGCCTCCCTTTTATTCATGAGCTACAATCTACTGTCCTTTTTATTCCATGAGCTCTAATTTTGCTGAGGAGCCTGTTCTGTGCCATTTTATCAAATGCCTTTTGAAAGTCCATATACGCTACATCAACCACATTACCCTCTTCAATCCATCAAAAAACGCAATCAAATTAGTTAAACACAATTTTCCCTTTACAAATCTGCTGGCTGCCAGCAATATCCACATCCTATGAACAAATGTATAAAAAATCTCTTGAAAATTATTGACCCCAGACATCAGCAAAAAGAAAACTGCAATAAGACAGCATTGTAACATTCAGTATATAATTATTAAAGTTTGCATGATATAGATCAACATATAATACATCACATAAATATGAAAATCTGTGTTTTTAAAGTATTTTGCAAAAATGTTTTTTAAAAATGTAGGTTTCCACCAAGCTCTTCATATTCCCTGGAGACGGAAGACTCAGTGAAGCCCCTCTTCTCACACATATACATTGTAATCAGCCCCTCATCCACCCCTCTTTCCCCACACAAACTCAACAGCTCTTCTTTCCAAACCCCCTCCCCTCCCTCACTCAGCAGTCTGATCTTTCCAACAGCCTTACAGCAACACCAAGCCATTCTGGAACCCCATGGGCTGCTCATTTCCCTGAACAGGAGCCTGGTTGGATAGGATCAGTCAGGTTCATCCTCTCCCCACTCCCTTCTTTCACAATTTTTCCAACATTCTTGGCTGTGGGTGTTAATTTGCCACTTGCTACATCTCCATTTTCTCAGCTCTCTATTTGACCCTTACTCGGATGTTTCCACTTGAGAAAATAACAGCAACTCATCACATGGATTACTGTTTGCAACAGCCTTGCTTAAATTCTCTGAAGTTTAAAGAATGAGATGATCGCATCGAAACATGGATTATCAAGGGGCTTGACAGGGAGACAGAGTGGTTGTTTCCGCTGTTGGGGAGTCTAAAACACAGGAGCACAGTCTCAGGATATTTAGGATGGAGATGAGGAGAAATTTCATCATTCAAAGAATTGTGAATCTTTGGAATCCTCTACCTCAGAGGGTTGTGGATGCTCACTGAATACATTTAAGGCTGGAATAGACAGATTTTTGATCTCTCAGGGAATTAAGTGATGTGGAGAATAGACAGGAAAGTGGAGTTGAAGCCCAATATTAGCCATGATCATATTAAATGGCAGAGCAGGCTTGACATGCTGTATGACCATAAGACACAGGATGAAAAGTAGCCCATCAAGTCTGCTCCACTATTCAATGAGATCATGGCTCGTTTGATAATCCTCAACACTTTCCTGCCTTTTCCCCATAGCCCTTGATTCCCTTACTGATTAAAAATCTGCCTATCTCAGCCTTGAATATACTTAACGACCCAGCCTATTCCTGCTCCTACCTCATGTTCTTCTGTGTGTATTTGTCAATTGCTTACAAAGATATAAACATTGCTGAAGCTTTTAGTTGAAAGCCAAAAGTGAATTTCAATAAAACGGTGGCATGTTTATTTATAGTTCCAGGGAAACAGAGACACAGTGTTTATATTAATTGTTACACTTGTGTTTTTAAACAATCTGTGGAAAGCTGTATCTATCTTTCAGGCACTAGCTCCATTTCACCACCACCTCCCGCGACCCCTCCACCACCTCTAAATCGGCAGACTGATTGTCCGACATCAAGTACTAGATGAACAGAAACTTCTTCCAACTAAATGTTAGGACCCATTGTCTTCAGTCCCCACCACAAACTCTGTTCCCTTGCCACCAACTTCACTACTTGTTTCTAGCACTGCAACAGTCTGACTCCACACCCACCTCAGCTGCAGTTGAAACGCTCATTTATGTCTTTGTTATCTCTAACCTACTACTTCAATGCGCCCCTGGCCAGTTGCTCTCTCATCTTCCACACTCCATACACTTGTCATCCAAAACTCTGCTGCCCCATAGCCTAACTTATACCAAGTCCTGTTCAGTCATCACCCTATAGCTCAGAATTAAGCAAAGCCTCATACTGCCACACCATATGCAGCAGCTTTTCTCCTTTGAATTTCAGTGGTGCAATTTGAGCCTAAGAAATGCTTACATCATATCTACTTGAAATAAGAAAACAGCTAGCAGTTTGCACTACAAACCAATGGAACTAAGTACTGATAATTACAGATTTTTTTTTATTCTTTCATATGATGTGGGTGTCGCTGGCTGGGCCAGCATTTATTGCCTATCCCAACTTGCCCTTGAGAAGGTGGTAGTGAGCTGCCTTCTTGAACCACTGTAGTCCATGTGGTGTAGGTACACCCACAGTGTTGTTTGGAAGGGAATTCCAGGATTTTGACCCAGTGATAGTGAAGGGATGGTGATAGTGAAGTTGCAAGTCAGGAGGGGAACTTGCAGGTGGTGGTGTTCCCATGCATCTGCTGCCCTTGTCCTTCTAGTGGTAGAGGTCACAGTTTGGATGGTGCTGTCAAAGGAGCCTTGGTGAGTTGCTGCAGTGCATTTTGCAGATGGTACACACTGCTGCCACTGTGCATCAGTGGTGAAGGGAATGGATGTTGAAGGTGGTGCATGGGGTACCAAACAAGTGGGCTGCTTTGTTCTGGATGGCGTAAAGCTTCTTGAGTGTTGTTGGAGCTGCACTTATTGAGGCCAGTGAAGATAATTGTATCACGTCTGACTTTTGCCTTGTAGATGGCCAACCGGCTGTGGGGAGTCAGGTGGTGAGTCACTCTCCACAGAATATGTGGCCACTGACTTGCTCTTATAGCCACAGAATTTATATGGCTGGTCTAGTGCAGTTTCTGGTCAATGGTAACCCCCTGGATGTTGATAGTGGGGCATTGTAATGCCATTGAATGTCAAGGGGAGATGGCTGGATTCTAACTTGTTGGAGATGGTCACTGCCTGGCCCTTGTGTGGTGCAAATGTTATTTGTCACTTATCAGCCCAAGCCTGAATGTTGTCCAGGTTTTGCTGCATATGGGCACGGACTGCTTCAGTATCTTGAGAAGTTCTGAACGGTGAACATTGTGCAATCAATAGCTACCATTCCCCCTTCTGACCTTATGATGGAGGGAAGGTCATTGATGAAGTAGCTGAAAATGGTCAGGCCGAGAACACTATCCTGAGGAACTCCTGCAGTAATGTCCTGGAGGTGAGATGATTGACCTCCAACAACCACAACCATTTTCCTCTGTGCTAGGTATGATGCCAACCAGTGGAGGGTTTCCCCCTAATTCCTACTGGTTTTAGTTTTGCTAGGGCCCCTTAATCCCACACTTGGTCAAATGCTGCCTTAATGTCAAGGGCAGTCACTCTCACCTCACTTTGGGAGTTCAGCCCTTTTGTCTATATTTGAACTAATGCTGTAATGAGGTCAGGAGTCACCCTGGTGGAACCTAAACTGAGCATCAGTGAGCTGGTAATTGCTGAGTAAGTGCTACTTGATAGTACTGTCGCCGATTCCTTCATCGCTTTGCTGCGAGATTGATGGGGCGGTAATTGGCTAGGTTGGATTTGTCTTGCTTTTTGTAGACAGGACATACCTGGGCAAGTTTCCACATTGGCGGGTAGATGCCAATGTTATAGCTGTACTGGAATAGCTTGGCTAGGGACACAGCAAGTTCGAGAGCAGACAACTTCAGTATTATTGCTGAAATGTTGTCAGGGCCTATAGCCTTTTCAGTGCCTTCAGCTGGTTCTCGGTACCACGTGGAGTGAACTGAATTGGCTGAAGACTGGCATCTGTGATGCTGGAAAACTCAGGATGAGGCTGAGATGGATTGTCCACTCGGCACTTCTGGCTGAAGATTGCTGTAATGCTTCAGCCTTGTCTTTTGCACTGATGTGCTGGGCTCCTCCATCATTGATGGGGATATATGTGGAGCCTGCACCTCCAGGTAGTTTAACTGTCCACCACCATTCACGACTGGATGTGGCAGGCCTGAAGAGCTTAGATTTGATCCATTGGTTGTGGGATCGCTTAGCTCTGTTGATCACATGCTGATTTCGCTGCTTGGCCTGCAGGTAGTCCTGTGTTGCAGCTTCACCTGGTTGACACCTCAGGTTTAGGTAAGGCTGGTGCTGCTCCTGGCATGCCCTCCTGCACTCTTCATTGAACCAGAGTTGATCCCTCCAAGCTTGATGGTAGCGGTAGAGTGGGAGATATGTCAGGCCATGAGGTTACACAGTGCGGTTGAATACAATTCTACTGTTGATGGCCCACAGCACATCATGGATGCCCAGTTTCAAGTTGCTAGATCTGTTTGAAATCTATCTCATTTAGCACGGTATGGTATCAATGGAGGGTATCCTTCATGTGAAGATGGGACTTCTCTCCACAAGGACTGTGCGGTGGTCACTCCTACTCATAATATAATGGACACATGCATCTGCAACAGGTAGATTGGTAAAGACAAGGTCAAATGGGCTTTTTCCCTCTTGTTGGTTCCCTCACTATCTGCCGCAGACCCAGTCTAGCAGCTATATTCTTTAGGACTCGGCCAGCTCAGTCAGTTGTGGTACCATCGACTACTCCTAGTGATGGACATTGAAGGCCCCCACCCAGAGTACATTCTGTGCCCTTGCCACCCTCAGCACTTCCTCCAAGTGGTGTTCAACATGGAGGAGCACTGATTCATCAACTGAAGGAGGGTGGTACATGGTAATCAGGAGGTGGTTTCCTTGTCCATGCCTGAACTGATGCCATGAGACTTCATGGGATCAAGAGTTGATGTTGAGAATTCCAGGGCCTCCCCCTCGCAACTGGATACCACTGTGCCACTACCTTCGTTGGGTCTGTCCTGTCAGTGTGACAGGACATTTCCAGGGATGGTGATGTCTGGGACACTGTCTGTAAGGTATGATGCCATGAGTACGACTATGTCAGGCTGTTGCTTGACTAGTCTGTGAGACAGCTCTGCCAATTTTGGCACAAAGCCCCAGATGTTAGTCAGGAGGACTATGCAGCATCAACAGTGTTGGGTTTGCCGTTGTCGTTTCCGGCACCTAGGTTAATGCTGGGCGATCCATCCAATTTCATTCTTTCTTGTCGACTTTGTAGCAGTTTTGATACAACTGAGTGGCTTGCCAGGCCCTTTCAGAGGGCAATTAAGAGTCAACCATATTGCTGTGGGTCTGGAGTCACATGTAGGTCAGACCAGGTAAGGATGGCAGATTCCCTTCCCTAAAGGATGATAGTAAACCAGATGGGTTTTTACGACAATTGGCGATGGTTTCATAATCACTATTACAGAGACTAGCTTTTTAATTCCAGATTTATTAATTGAATTTAAATTCGAACCCATGTCCCCAGAGCAACAGCCTGGGCCTCTTGATTACTAGTCTGAGACATTACCACTATGCCACCTCCTCCCCCTCCAACTATCTGTCACTGGTGATGGCCAAAGTGGGGGTAATTTGGGTTTAAAATTAAGACTACCACACAAGTGCCATTTTACTGGATCTTTACTGGGGTAATACACTGAATAAGCCTTTTGATAACTATTATGTAGATGCAAAATACGTGAACATTCACAGTATTAGAAGTAGCATATCTGAATCCCAAGGCTACTGAGTAATCAATTTGATTCCCGCTTTTTCCAGATTTGCAAATTAATTTAGACAATTGTCTGTCCATGTGGAAAGGGGACAAGATAATACAATCATCATCTTCAACCTATTATGACTTGGAGAAGTTGAAGTTAGGACTGTTTTTCCTTGGAGAAAAGAAGGCTGAGAGGAGATTTGAAAGAGGTATTCAAAATCGTGAGGAGTCTGGACAGAGTAGATAAGGAGAAACTGTTCCCACTCGTGGAAGGGTCAGGGACAAGTGGGCACAGAATTAAAGTAATTGGCAAAAGAAAAGTGATATAAGAAAAAACTTTTTCTCGCAGAAAGTGGTTAATACCTGGAATGCACTGCCTGAGTGTGAAGGGAGGCAGGTTCAAATGAAGAATTCCAAAGGAAATTAGACTTATCTGATAAGGGAGAATGTGCGGGGGGGGGGGGGGGCGGGTAAGGCAGAAAGAATGGCACGGTAATTTGCTCATTCGGAGAGCCAGTGCAGACACAATGGGCCGAATGGTCGTTTTCTGCGTTGTAACAATTCTGTGATTCCCAATCCCTAACCCATAGGTAGTGTGCGTCGAGAAACAGAAAAGAACATTCCACTATGATCTAATGGAGATTAAGAACATTTTTATGTCTTGTTTTGTCAAGCATCGTATACTCTCCAGTTAATATCACGTTTTCAGGGTTTCCATGACTAAAAATTGACTCGAGGTGGCCTGAGGGTGAGTCGTTCACCGTTTCCTCTGGGAATGCTCCCATCAGAGGGAGACCAGAATCCGCAATGCAAAAAAATGAAACTTTTCCTCGAATGAATATAAATATCTATAAAACGGGGACAGGCTTCCCCGCCCATTAACTATAGCACGAATAAACTAAGAATGTGGTGAGCACTCGGTGCTGGTGGATTGGGCAAAAGCGAACCGCTCCCATTAGGGAGGCCGCATTCGGTGCCAGGGTTGCACCTGCTCCACTGGAACTCGCACGACGGCGGAGAATCACAGCCGCCTTCCAGTAAACTGCACAACCTCACCAACGGCTCAGACGGCCACTCAGTAAATCGGCACTTTTAGATTAAAATTAATAGGGCCGGAGAAACGGAACCTACAGTTACTTACGCCACGTCCGTAAACAGCAAGACTCAGCCTACCATCAAAAACGACACGGATAAACAGTGCGGAGGTGGAGACTGACTAATCCCAGTCACCGGGCCGGCACCGCCCCACGATTGGACTGGCCCCACTCCACGGCCCGAGCCAGCCCCGCCCCACGATTGGACTGGCCCAACCCCACGACCCGCTCCAGCACCGCCCCACAATTGGACTGGCTCCACCCCACGGCCCGCGCCAGCCCCGCCCCACGATTGGACTGGCTCCACCCCACGGCCCGCGCCAGCCCCGCCCCATGATTGGACTGGCTCCACCCCACGGCCCGCGCCAGCCCCGCCCCACGATTGGACTGGCTCCACCCCACGGCCCGCGCCAGCCCCGCCCCATGATTGGACCGGCCCTGGCCCACGGCCTGCACCGGCTACCGCGAGCCGTTCGGACTGGCACCGCGCGGACAATAACAGTAAACGGAAAATCAGATTAGTCGTACTGCACTAATCGGACTTTGAGATGGGTATTGGTTACGATAGTAGCAGAAGTATGTCGCGAAAAAAGCTGGTCTCAGCTAATATGCCTCTCCGGTTGAATGGTATGCTGATTTTGACTGAGTTGGGCACAAGATACGTGGTTGTTTTCATTTGTGGAACCATGTCCCAGTAGCATTAAGTGCATTGAGGAAGGAAACGTAATATTAGTTAACACTATGCTAAACACACCAATATAAAAGCAAAATACTGCGGTGCTGGAAATCTGAAATAACAGAAAATGCTGGAAAAACTCAGCAGGTCCGGCAGCATCTATGGAGAGAGAAACAGTTAACGTTTTGAGTCCCTATAACTCTTCTTCACTAAATACACCATCGGAGCCATTCCCATCCAAACAAGGATAGTATATATGGGGCTCAAGTTTGCGTTTCTTGGGATGGTGAGGAAGGCAGAAAGAGAAGTGAGTGCTCTACCCTTGTGCTGCCTCATCAAACCTGCCCAAAAGCATTCGCAAACCTTTTTCCATCCGATACCCAAGAAATTCAGCGGGACACAAAAAATTGCATACAACTGGCTCCAGCTCGTTAATTTGGTAATTTCAATGTCTGCTCACCATCTGTAATTTCTGAGACTAACATTTTTTAGAATTTATTTGCCCATAGGATGTGGGCATTGCTGGCTTGGCCAGCATTTATTGCCCATCCCCATTTGCCCTTGAGAAGATGGTGAGCTGCCTTCTTGAACCGCTGCAGTCCATGGGGTGTAGGTACATCCACTGTTCTGCAAGGGAGTTTCAGGATTCTGACCCAGCAATGGTAATATTGTTCCAAGTCAGGATTACGTTTTATTGTTGCTTTGATGTCGTTACCTTGTATTTTAAATTCACGTAGGGATTTGGGGGGTGGGGGGGGGTGTGGATGGGCTGGGTGAACCCACCCTTTTTGTAGCCATAAAGTCCAGCCCATGGAGTGGGACCCTGGCTAACTTTCTCTCTCCAAAGCCAATGAGGTTAAGTCTATTGGTAACAAAACTGGTATGCTTCACTTCCTCTCTCCTCACCTTCCAAGGACCCAAACACTCCTTTCAAGTGAAGCAGCATTTCACTTGCATTTCCCCCAACTTAGTCTACTGCATTCGTTGCTCCCAATGTGGTCTCCTCTACATTGGAGAGACCAAACGTAAACTGGGCGACCGCTTTGCAGAACACCTGCGGTCTGTCCGCAAGAATGACCCAAACCTCCCTGTCGCTTGCCATTTTAACACTCCACCCTGCTCTCTTGCCCACATGTCTGTCCTTGGCTTGCTGCATTGTTCCAGTGAAGCCCAACGTAGACTGGAGGAACAACACCTCATCTTCCGACTAGGGACTTTACAGCCTTCCGGACTGAATATTGAATTCAACAACTTTAGGTCGTGAGCTCCCTCCCCCATCCCCACCCCCTTTCTGTTTCCCCCTTCCCTTTTTTTTTCTTCCAATAAATTATAAAGATTTTCCTTTTCCCACCTATTTCCATTATATAAAAAAAAACCCCACTAGAGCTATACCTTGAGTGCCCTACCATCCATGCTAAATTAGCACATTCGTTTAGATAATATCAACTTTAACACCTATGTGTTCTATTGTACTATTGTCGTTGACATCTTTTGATGATCTGCTTCTATCACTGCTTGTTTGTCCCTACAACCACACCCCACCACCCCCCCCCCCCCGCCCCCCCCCCCCCCCCCCCCCCCCCCCCCCACCTCTCTGTCTCTCTATCTCTCCGCCCCCCCACACACACACCTTAAACCAGCTTATATTTCAACTCTTTCTTGGACTCGAACTCAAGTTCTGTCGAAGGGTCATGAGGACTCGAAACGTCAACTCTTTTCTTCTCCGCCGATGCTGCCAGACCTGCTGAGTTTTTCCAGGTAATTCTGTTTTTGTTTTGGTATGCTTATTTTGTCCACCAGTTGATAATCAATATCCTTAGTAAGGAGATCTGTGCCAGGTCGTTGACGGGAAGTTGGTCTGGGCAAAGATATTATCCCATTAATAATGTGCTGCTGTAAATTTTGTGGTGGTTTGGGTGGCAGAGGTATCACAATATCAGGAACTATCAGGATGTTCGTGGAAGGTAATCTGAATCAGATCCATTTGGCATTCGCAATTGTATTCACAAAATCAATGGGAAGCTATTTTATTCATACAGATCCATATGGTAGCATAGTTTTGTTTTCAGGTAGCTGCTCCATAGCCAAAGATCAAGGTTTTGGAGGTGTTGAGATAGAATGAAAACGTTACAAGTAAATCTCTAGCCAACGCTATAATTGAAACTTGCCTTAAAATCTGTGGTTCCACACATACCCATTGCAACATATATATCTTTCAATGGTTTTCCCTACTGAAATTGCATGTCCTCATCTCCATAAATAACATGACGTTGACAATATGATCCACAAACGAGTAGTTAATTTCCACATGCATATCAATGATATTCAGCTTTACCTTTACACATTATCAACCACAGACGTTATTACTACATTCTCCAACTTTCTGACTGATATCCCATCCATGACAAAATGAATCTTTGATCTGTAGGAGATTGTTAAAACTAAAATCACCCTCACTGGATCACTGCAGTACCTGTCTGGCTTTGGCCTCAACTTCCTTAATTAGTTCAGGCTAAATCAATGAATTTAGCCTGACATAGTTCGTAGTATAAATACGAGTGTGTTTAAAAAAAGACAAACTTGCATTTATATAGCATCTTTCATGCCCACTGGACATTTGAAAGCATTTCAAAGCCATTAAGCATTCCTGAATTTAATCAGTTCACTATTGGCTTCAGCCTTTAGCTGCCAAGGCACTAATCTCTGGAATTCCCTTCCTAAATCTCTGCCTTTCTATTTCCTTTAAGATTCTCCATAAGACACTCAGGCAGTGCGTTCCAGATCCTAACCACTTGCTGCATAAAAAGAATTTCCTGCTGCTGGCAAAAAAGAATCAGAGGCATAGGCAATCACTTTAAATTGGTGTCCTCTGGTTCTCAACCTTTTTGCTAATGGAAACTCTCACGTCCCTAAGACACGAGAGATCATGAACTATTTAAATCAAACCTTACCTTTTTGCTTATTTAAAAAGTGGACCTTGCTGAACCAAAAGATGGCTGTGAAAGATTTAAAAGGGGGCGTTTTGATATTTTAGACTTGTTTTAATTTAGTTATGCACAGCCTAATACGGAATCCAAATTGCCCTTTTAAACTCTGAGTTCGACAGATATAACCATCAGGCAAAACTCAGACACCAAATTAGTAAATGGTATCAAAGTTTATTGATTATAAGCAAATTTTAGAAACTTATCACCTAACTAGTAGAGGAAGAATATAGGAAAAGTATATTTATCAGTGAAACTACCATATCCACACTTTCAAATGGGTGATCGATCCAAGAGAAATGGACAACAACCACTACACCTTCCTAGGATTTCTACTGGCAAAGAATCCATCACCAAACCAGTTCCAGTACTAACCACCCTCAATATTCATCTGCCTCTGAAATTTGCTGGAAACAGCCTTTGCAGTGATAGGAGGATGCTCAACTACCCTCGAAAATCTAAACCCGTTTTTCCCATACGACGTGGATTAAGATGGATCCCGCAACCCTTTTTTAAATACTCAAAAATGTTGTCAGCTCACTGTAGCGAAGTTGTTGGAAATGGCCAATTGGTCTACAATTTGTCAATAATGTGATGAGTTAACTCCATTGGTTCTAGCTAATTATACACATTGTCTTAAACTTAGAAGAATGCCTTCCTTTAAGCTACGTCTCTTATCTTGATGGTCTTTACAGGAGTCCCATTCATTAAGACGGATTCAATTGTCAAGGACCGTGTGTGTTCCTGATAGGGAGGGAATCCAAGACTTATGCCATTTCTCTCCCAGCTGTTGCAGCACTTTAATTCCCTCATAGAAATGCTAATGGAGAAATAAAGAAATAATATAAACTGACTGATTACTGATTATTAATTACTTATCCTTCAATTACCAGACTAATTGAGGTACTTTCCTTCTAATGAAATCAACTGTTGCTAGTCAGTGACTGCTTCGTAATACTGTTTTGGGCTTGTTTGTTGTAACAGGTTATCATCAACATGGCTTCTCTTTCTGTTCACATGACGTTAGTATAAAATGGCCAAGTTAAGCCAGCACACTAACACCTACTAAAATAAAATCTAAAACCTAGGCTAGCTTACAGCTGCTACATGTCACATGATTCACAAGTTGCCTACAGTTTCTGGAAATTTCCAGAAGTTACAGAACAAAAGCTCAACTCTCATCCTTGTGGTATCTCACAACTCTCATTGTGAGGACACATTACAATCAATGAAACCAGGGACCAGCAGACAATCTGTCTCTCCAGCCTGGTCCTATAACAAAGGGAGTGCCATTGAAACTTGTGAGACCTGTACAGCCACAAAAAGCCACCATCTATCTCCGAAGGTAAACAAGGAATTTTAACCAGAGGAATAGAAACTACAGTTAGCCTGCAACTGATTCATTAATGGACAACATCATATGATCTAAGCTTCTGGCCTTTAGAAAGTTTTAATATTACATTTCCAGACTTGCAACTCCTGCTGATTGTATGTGGCGACTTATCAAATGCCTTTTGGAAATCCAAATACACTACTAGTTCCCCTTTATCTACCCAGTTTATTACATCTTCAAAGAACTCTAATAAATTTGTCAAATACAATTTCCCTTTAATAAAACCATACTGACTCTATCTGACTTCTTATGATTTTCTAAATGTCCTGCTATTGCCTCCTTAATGGATTCTAGCATTTTCTCAATGATAGATGTTAGGCTAACTGGCCTATAGTTTCCTGTTTTATGTCTCCCTCCCTTCTTGAATACACTCAAGCATATAATCATTACTGATGGAGTACTGCACTGCTGCAGGTGTTATCTTCCTGATGACACATTAAACTGAGGCTCCACCTGCATTCTCAGGTGGACTTAAAAGATCCCATGGCATTATTCAAGAACGACCAGGACAATTTTTCCAGTGTGCTGGCCATATCTCATTGTTGAGGTTGCTCAATACAGGATACACAAAATAGATGCAGTGTTTCATTGGAAGGTTAGATGCAGGAGTAGGATGTTCAGCCCTATCTGCTACACTATTAAATTTGAGGCTGGGTGAAGTGCACTTCAACTCCATTTTCCTACCTTTACTCCATATCCCTCCTTAACCTTACCTAACAATAATCCATCTTGTTCTTGAAGTCCAAGCATCCACAGCCTCTTGGGGGAAAGAGTTCCAGATTTCTACTTTCCTTTGTCTGAAGAAGTGTTTCCTGATTTCACTCCTGAATGACCTAGCTCTAATTTTATTATGCCCCTTGTTCTTGATTCCCCCAGAGGAAATAATTTCTCTGTATCTTATAAAATTCTTTTACTATTGTAACACCTCTATTGGTTCAACCCTCCTTCCACACGCAAGGGAATTCAGGCCAAGTATATGAAACCTGTCCCTTTAATCTAATTAGTTTTCCTACATTACAACAGTGACTATTTCAAAATATACTTAATTGGCTGTAAAGCCCTTTGTAACATCTGAAGGTCATGCAAAATACTTCACAAATACAAGTTGTTACTTTTGACTTTCCACTGCAGCTTCCATTTGGCCCAGATATTCCTCTCGCTCTGCTTCATTCCCATCCTTTGTCCTAAAATATGAATCAACATTACAGGAGATCTACAATTATTTTGAAAAGTTGCAGTGAAAATGCATTAATATATATGCATATAAGCCATTATTCTCAGGTTTAAAGTATTTCTATTGTGGGTTCTCCCAATATTCAAGGATTGATTACAATTTTAAATGTTCTCAGTAATTATCCCAATTTTTAGTAATTCATTTCTAACATGTCAAAAAAAGTTAGCAACCATGTTATCAAAATGGGCCACGTTCAATATAGCTATATGGAACCTCAAGTTTTCAAAAATATTCACAACTGACACAGTAATGCAAAATAAAACAGCTCAAATATATACATTGCAGAAATCAAAACAAATAGAAAAAAGAATTGGAAAACACCCTTTTATTATGTCCGTGCCACACATACTAGTGAAAAATAATGCTCCTAAGAAAGAAAACTACCCTTTTTTCACAACATATTTAAATAAAATAACTTCAAGTACTTTGACTCAGGTACAAAAATTTCTGATCTGAGCTGCCTCCAACAGGCCACTGCAACACACAGTAGTTAAACACAATGGTTAAACACAGTGGTTACAAAGAGCCATTGTGTACCAGGTTCCGTGGCAAGGCAGTTGGAGGGAAATGCATTATGAAAAATACTGTGTATAGGAAATTGTAATTTATTGTATGGATACAAATGATTATATTGGAATTTGAGACCACAGTGGCTCAAAAATTATATAACAAAAATAGAAAATGGAAAACCTAATATCCCCTACACCCTGTTTTAAAGGCAGGCACTACCCAACATTAGGAGACTCCACAGTGTTTGTAGAGGATATGTACAAGCCATATACGTATAATCATTTTAAGACTAAAATAAAATGCTACGGTTATTCTAAGGCATAACAATATTCAATGCCTGCAAACAATATGTACACATCATACATATTTGAACAAGACTTAATTAATATTAACATTAATGAACAATTATATACAAATGTTTCTTTGTTGATCCACTGTTCTCGAATTCACTTTGAGACTAAGTAGGTGGTGCATTGATAAGCAGATCTATAAATTTATGTCTACAGTAACAACAGGTTCTCCAGTGCCCTTCTCGGACAGAACAGTGTAAACAGTTATCAATTGGCTTTGTTTTATTATTCAAAAACATTCGTTGTTTTATTTCCTTGAAGATTTAAAGCAATTTTGCTGCCTCTTCCTTTTCATAGAAAATGAAGACTTGACATTTTATTCATAAATTAACAAAAATTAAATACATTCACTAAAATATAAGCTACAAAAAAATTCAAGATTTTTTCCATTTACTTCCATGTACTTTTTTTTCTACAAGGGGAGAGGATTTCCAGTCCCCCATTACAGCTCTGGTGGTTGTATATTAATTCAGTGCGTTTTGAAATATTGTTTGCTATTGCACTAGGACCACCCCATGCCACTGAACTCTTTGGGTGTGCTTCCCTGTTCTACCGAAGCTGTCCGTAAAACATTTTCATAGTTCAAGAGCTATAGTTTCCAAAGGAGCGAACCTTCTTTTCTAGAATAATCCTTGGCTGGCATTTCCACATTTTAAGAAGTTATGTGAAGTATTCTGTTGCTTTGTGCAAATTATCTTGCACTTCCCCATTGATATGAAGATACCAGTATTTCAGGCTGCTGGTCCCAATGTCTTTATAATTCAATTTGTATTTTGATTGCTTTAGCTTCCCTTAAAAAGCTCAGCCCATCGCTTCTCAAAAAATCTCCTCATGTTGTGACCAGCTCTGCCTATGTCCGAATCATCTTCATTAAATGTTTCACAGTTGTCAAAAACTAGTCTTGCATCCACAGCAAATACTTCAGTATTAGGGTATCTAGGAAAGAATGGGTTTAGGAATCAGTATTATTGCCAAGAGGAAGATTACTCTATATTACTTTGAATATTTTAAATATGGTTGGTGAAAAAATATACAGATACTTACAGTCCATTGCTGAGTTTTTCTCTAATTGTAGAAAAGTCCATGGGTTTCTTTATAACCTTTCTGTATCCTGGTACCAGTTTGGAGTTCACAGGGAGTAAGAAGGGCCAAGCATCCTCATGGGTTTCCAGCTCCGATAACATAATGCTGTTTAAAAAAAAAATAATGTTCCTTAACTTAAATTAGGTCCTGACACAAAAAAGCTTAGAATTATGCCACACTGGGAAAAGCAGAACATGTCAAGTGATAAATGCGATTTAAGGGAAACTTCAAAGAGATAAGAAATAAATTGACTGCAGCAAACTGTGCTTAGTTGTTGATGGACACATTTACAAACAGTGGGAAGCATTTAACAAGATATGTGGTATTATGCCAAATCAGTTCCTACCCCTGAAAGACAATGGTTCCACTTGTGTAGTTAAATAAAACATGGTCATCAAACAAGGCAAGAGATAGTATAGTATTAAGTTAAAAGAAAGGGCTCACACAAATGCAAGAAAAAGTGGAAAGACTGGGAAAAGCTATAAATAGCAAAAAAGGATCCAAAGAAAGTAATATGGTACTAAAAGGAATTATGAAAATCTTGCATGAGATATCAAAGCTAACAGCGAAAGCTTTGACAAATACATTGAGGAATAAGAGCTAAAGAGAATGAGAGTCCATTAAGGATGGATGCAAGTGAGATTATAATAGATAATAAGGAAATTGAAGGCTTATTAAATCAGTACTTTCTATCCATTTCCAGTATGGAGGAAGAGGACAAAACACCAGCTGTATAAAAGAGGGAAAGAGAGGGGGAAAGGGCGTGGGGGCATGAGCTGGAGGGGGAAAGGGTGCAGGCATGTACAGACAAAATAAAGGAAAGAGCGCAGGTGCGAGGGAACGCACACGGGTAAGGGGGAAAGAGCGCGGGCACATACGAGACAGGGAAAGAGGGTAGGTGCTTGCGTGAGAGATGGAAAGATCCCGGGTATGCACGCATGAATGAGGAAAACAGCGCATCAGAGGGGGAGAGGGCGCATGCGGAGGGAAAACGCACGCAGAAGGAGCGCAAGCGGGAGATGCAAGAGGGTGAGCGTGCATGCAAGAGCGCGAGCGGGGGTGAGAGTGCGGGCGGGGGTGAGCGCGAGAGCGCGGGCGGGGGTGAGCGCGAGAGCGCGGGCGGGGGCGAGCGCGGGCGAGCGCGGGCGAGCACGGGCGGGGGCGAGAGCGCGGGCGGGGCGAGAGCGCGGGCGGGGGCGAGCGCGGGCGGGGGCGAGGGCGAGCGGGAGGGGGTGAGCGGGAGGGGGTGAGCGCGGGCGGGGGTGAGCGGGAGAGCGCGAGCGAGTAGGGGTGAGCGCACGAGCGAGTAGGGGTGAGCGCACGAGCGAGTAGGGGTGAGCGCACGAGCGAGTAGGGGTGAGCGCACGAGCGAGTGGGGTGAGCGCACGAGCGAGTGGGGTGAGCGCACGAGCGAGTAGGGGTGAGCGCACGAGCGAGTAGGGGTGAGCGCACGAGCGAGTAGGGGTGAGCGCACGAGCGAGTAGGGGTGAGCGCCACCATGTTATTCCACTTGGCTGAAATATCTCCCACATTACGAACATACAAGATAGAGAAGTAGGCCATTCGGCCCCTCGAGCCTCCTCCGCCATTCAATAAAATCATGGCTGCATCCACTGCAACCTTTGCCTCCATCATTTTGCAGGGACCATTCCTTGTTCCAGTGAACACTGGTCCACTACTCCATCAAGTCCAACACCTGCTCTCCATACCCCATTATATTTCCATGTAAACTCAGGAACTGCCACACCTGCCATTTCCAGTGCTTCAGTAACATCGCCCAGCACTCCAAATACTCATTCCGTGTAAAATTGAGATTTATTTGAATCCTTTTCCAAACTAGTATACTGTATTTGTTTTTTATGATGTACTGGGGAGCCAAAATGCAGATTGGAATATTGCTTGGATGAACAGCTTCTTTCCTTCCGCAAGTATGACTCTGAAGTTCAGGTCAACTGTCATTTTAATTCCCTCTCTAACCTCTCTTTCCTTGGCCTTCCACATTGAAACTCATTAGAACAACAAAAACACTTGCCATTTCATAGCTTTCTGACCTTAACACTGACTTTGGATACTAGTCATTTTTTCTCAGTCAGTGGCGGCTGGTAATGTAGGATGGGAACATCAGCACATATAAAGAATAGAGCTTAGGATGGGAATCCCCAATTGACTGACAGATGGTCTGCATCACTGATGTCTTTTCTCTTCCGTAGACCCAGGTGACAACAGCCATTTTTACTTTGCCAGAGAATTGTTTCTGGCACTTTTTGTTTTAGTTTAACAACAGATCAAGGTCATTATTTATATTAAACATATCTAAACAGTTGAAAGTCCAATTCATACCTGCAAAAAGCCAAATCCTTGCTATTATCTTTTATAGTTTTCCACTTCTTGGTAGGTGATGGTCCCTCTAACTTAGGCAAGTTCACAGATGGGCTGTCATCCACTTTTCGTTTTTTGGACTCTTTACCTCCCTTCTTTGGGGTACTACTTGTACTAGCTGTTTCCTCTTCGTCACTAACACCAGCTCCAGATAACCTCCTGCCCTTCTTCTGTTCAAAATTCTTCCTTGGACGATTTAGGAACTTTTTACTCCGTGGAGACTGACCACTTGCCTACCAAAAGGAAATATCGGACATAGAGATATTAGAGTAGCAAAAATGAAAATTTTCATTGTTAATTTTGCAACGTTTTTCTAGCTGCATAGTTTCATTTTTGAAAGATCAGACTATATACCAGTGAGGAAGCTTGCCTTCTGCCAGCACATATTGGAAATTACATCCATTGAAGCAAGTACTCTGAAAATTACATGCATTGTATTCAATAATGCAGAAGTGAGAAATTCATCAATATCAATGTCACCATATATGATACACATGTTCAGGATCAGCTAGTTCATCAGTACCAAGGAAAATTCTAGATTCAATTATCAAGGACAAGTTAGTGGAGAATTTAGTGAGATAAATCAAACAGTAAGAAAAATGTACTTGGACTTTAGTAAGACTCTAAGATACAATGATAATAAGGGATTGTTTTACGAAGAAAGGTCGAGCAGGTTGGGCCTATACACTTTGGATTTTAGATGAATGTGAAGTGATCTTATTGAAACACAAGATTCTGAAAGGGGTTGATAGGGCAAGTGCTGAGAGAATGTTTCTCCTTGTTGGGGAATCTAGAGCTGGGATGCGGGTTCAGAATAAGAGGTCACCCATTTAAGACAGATGAGGAGGAATTTCTTCTCTCAGAGGGTCATAAATCTCTGTAATTCTCTAGCCCAGGGAGCTGTGAAGGCCGAGTCACTGAATATATTCAAGGTTGAGATAGACAAATTCCTGAGCTACATGGAACAGGCAGGAAAGCAGAGTTGAGGCCAAGATTATATCAACTATGATCTTACTGGATGGCGGAACAGGCTCGAGAGGTTGCATAGCCTACAACTGCTTCTATTTCTTATGCTCTTATACTTTACTGAAAAATTAGAAGACACAATGTTGCTGAGAGGGATTTTGTGGTTGACAGTGTGCATCAATGAGAGGTATTCTGGATGGAACACGTGCGCCGAATAAGCTCAGTGGTGCACCTAACACTTCAAAATGTTCATAAACGATCTGGGAAGTGGGTAATCATAAATTCATCTCAAAGTTTACAGATTACATAAAAATAGCAGGGAGCAGATAATACAGTGGTGATGAGGACAAACTACAATAGAACATGAAACTCTGTGAGGATGTGGATGGACAACTGGCATTCCAATTTAATGTAAAGTCATAAATTTAGTGATATAGACCAGACAAATGAATTGCAAAGTAAATAGGAAAATACTGACCAATAAACATCAATGTCTGATTCTTGTTAAAAAGCTAATTGGATGCAGATAAACAAAGTAATATTATTATATGGAGTTTTGGTCAGGCCCGCTTAAATTATAATAGAGTTCTGGAATCTGCAACACTGAAAGAATGTAGCTGAATTAAAAAGAGAGAAAAGCTATTATGATGTTAAAAGGATCAAGAAATATATATGAGGATAGGCTCAAAGAATGCAACATTCCTCACTGGAAAGAAAGAAGCTGAGGGATATAATTCAAGTTTTCAAATTAGTAAGGCTCCAGGATGTAGCACTATTTATATTGCCATGAAACAGCAGAACAAGGGCATGAGAGAATATATTGGGGAAAAGGTGGATTCAAGCAGGATGTATAGAATATTACCCCAATGATAGTTTTGTGGAACAGCTTACCGAGGGAGGTAGTAGGAACACGTAATTTAGATCTCCAAGATAAAATTGGACATGAATCTCAAAGGAGGAACACACTGCACAATACAATTACTGGGACACCCAGGAATGTGGACCTATAGTCTCATCCTGTCTGAGATTTTCTGTTCTATGATCCATAATGCATTCACTCATGGATAAAAGTGATTCACACTGTCTTGAGAATTGAACTATAATTTTAAAATTTAAAACATAGATAAATTGGATCTTCCATCAAGAAACAAGGTACATGTAAAGAAGAATATCATGGTATCAGAATCAGCATTAAATACGCTGTGAAAACCAGCACAACAGATTTCTATATTTTCTATGTTCTATGTTTTCACCTGCTTTGTACTAAGATTCTTACGCCTATATTTCTGTTAAGCAGATGATGGATTCACTATAATTTGCATACTTTACAAGAACAAAGATGAGTTATTTTGTAGTGCAAAACAATTTGAAATAGTTCACAGCCTAGGACTTTTAAGAGCTTAGATTATGAAAGTCACGTCAGGAAGATTCTAATAGATAAATTAACTTTCATATTTATTAGAGTTTTTTTGAGGATGTAACTGGTAGGGTAGGTAAAGGGGAACCAGTAGATGTAGTCTACTTGGATTTTCAAAAGGCATTTGATAAAGGTACCTCACAAAAGGTTAATACACATGGGCTCATGGAGTTGCAGGTGATATATCAGCATGGATAGAGGATTGGTTAATGGACAGGAAGCAGAGAGTAGCGATAAACGGTGCATATTCAAGTTGACAGGCTGTGACTAGTGGAGTGCCGCAAGGATCAGAACTGGATCTGCAGAGCTTTACATCTTATATGAATAATTCTGTCTCTTCATCTAAATCAAAGTATCTAAGGTTGCTGACGATATAAAGCTAGGTGGGAATGCAAGCTGTGAGGTGGACACAAAGAGGCTCCAAAGAGATATAATAAACAGGTTAAGTGAGTGGGCAACAAGGTGACAGATGGAGTATAATGTGGGAAAGTATGAGGTTATTCACTTTGGTGATAAGAATAGAAAAGCAGATTTTTTTCTAAAAGGCGATAAACTTGTAAATGTTCATGTTCTGAGAGACTTGGGTCTACTTATACAAGGAATATAAGAAATTAGCTTGCAGGTGCAGAAAGCAATTGGGAAAGTAAATGCCATATTGGCCTTTATTGCAAGGTGTTTGTTGTACAAGAATGAAGTCTTGTTATCATTATCTAGTGCTTTGGTGATACCACACCTGGAGTAGTGTGTGTAATTTTGGTCTCCATATTTAAGGAAGGATATACTTGCATTGGAGGCAGTACAAAGAAGTTCAGTAGATTGGTCCCTAGGATAAGAGGGTTGTCTTATGATGAAAGGCTGAGTAAATTGGGTCTATATTCTCCAGTGTTTAGAAGAATAAGAGGTAGACGCTGAGAGGCTGTTTCCATTGTTTGGGGAATCCAGAACATAGAGGGCATGGATTCAGGATAAGGGGCCAGGTTGGTTCAGGATAAGGGGCCAATCATTTAGGCCTGAGATGAAGAGAAATTTCTTCATTCAAAGGGTTGTGAATTTTTGGAATTCTGTAACCCAAAGGGTTATGGATGTACCATCACTGAATATATTTAAGGCTCAGATAGATAGATTTTTAGTCTCTCAGGGAATCAAGCGATATGGTGAGTGGGTGGAAAAGTACAGCCAAAGCCCAAGATCAGCGATGATCATAATGTATGGTGGAGCAGGCTCGACAGGCTGTATGGTCTTCTCCTGCTCTTATTTCTTATGTCCTTAACGCTGAACACACAGTTGTAAAATTATAAATTCTGTCCAAAGTTCCACTGTGTGAAGATAGCAATTTAAAATGCAAAACTATTTGCATTAAAAATGGCGGTTACAGGACAATTCCTGGTGGCAGTCATGGTGGAGCAGTTCGAGGTCATGAATTAGAGCACCACAGAAGGAGGTCATAATTGCCTTGAGCATAATGACACATTATTGGGTCAGAATTTGCTGGATTGGACTTTTCATGGCACTCCCATCAGTTCGACCTGTTAATGCATTTAGGCTTTAAAAAAAATTGCCCACAAAGTTGTGAAAAGTGTTGCTAACAGTCCAACATGGGTAATAGGACATCTGGGACCTTGGTGAACAACAGGACAAGTAGTGTATCTCCTTAACCAATGAGATTTAAGACTCAGAAATAAACAGAGAAAGGAATGAGAAGGAGGGTGAATTAGAACGGCTTAATTCAATGTCAAATTAGGTACAAAAAGAGAAATAGAGGGAACCATAGACTGGACTGAGAAGAAAGAAAGAGAAACAGAAAGGAAAAGTTAGAAAAAAAGTCTCCTAAAACAATTCGCAAGGTGGAGGAAGAGGCTCCACACTTTCTGTTCACTTGCAAGGCAAGAGAGGTTGATTAACAGGCATTAATAATAATGCCATTAAAAGAGTACTTACACTGTTACTAGACTTAACTTTCTGTAGCAAGTTTAATATGCAATTAATGTGCAAATGCAGTAATTTCATGAAAATCACAGAAGCTTAAGCACAAAATGCCATTTGCTAATGGTGGAACAACCCACATTTGGACAGCAGTTTGTGGAATCCACAATTCACAGAGCAGCTTTTCCTCACTACAAATTGTCAGTCAAGTTCTGCATTAATAATTAGTTTTCCCAAAAAAAATCTGGCCCAATAAACATGTCCAATGATAATATTCACCTTTTGCATGAAGGCACACTTTACATACCATCACTGTATTGCAATATGACCTATTGAATATTCACTTCTGACTGAATTGGTGCTCCAAGTTAGCAATTGTTAGCATGGATTATTACACAGAGATAAAAACAAAATACTGCGGATGCTGGAATTCCAAAACAAAAACAGAATTACCTGGAAAAACTCAGCAGGTTTGGCAGCATCGGCGGAGAAAAACAAAGTTGACGTTTCGGGGTCACGAGGACTCGAAACGCCAACTTTGTTCCTCTCTGCCGATGCTGCCAGACCTGCTGAGTTTTTCCAGGTAATTCTCTTTTGGCTTTGATTATTAATTTAACTGTAATGCGTAACCCCTTTTTGTAAACAAAGGCCCCAACTAATCTGATCCTCTAGTGTCACATGACCACCAGAAGCATAATCATAAGATTAGCAAAAATACTGATGATCTATTCAGCATTACACTAAGAGAAGATTATACAACTTTGCCCAATGTTTCTCAAGTAATACATTCACCATGATTGCTCTAACTGGCTAAATCACCTAATTGAGTATTTTTGTTTTGAAAAAGTCCAACTAATAAATGTTAAACAAAGAATTCGGGAAGCAAACAGACTAATTTAGGATTAGCTAAACTGAAGATAATTCAGTAAATCACTTCAATTGTGCTTTGCAGATCTTTCAATGATTATAGAACAACACAAGTGACTTCCTCTCTCCAACAGTGATGAGTCATTTTGGCACAGAAAGATGCCATTCTGTGTTTTTTAAATTTATGTTGTGTTTCAAACTACAGTTCAAATTAACAGAAATAAAAGCACCATGATGTCCGTCAAGTCTGACAAGAAGCTTTCCATCATTTGGTGGAACAAACTTATTAAAAGACATTGAAAGGCAACAAGAAGAATGCCAGAATTTCAGTTTGCTATTTCCATTGTAATGGGAATCATATCACTAAAATTATTCCCTCTGCACACACTAACAAAAGTCAGTGTTTCAATGCACTCAAAATTATTAACACCAAGGTGCAGTTTCTGTTGAAAATTTCCTGTGAATTAACGAAATCCTTTTAAATATATTACATAGATGAGAAAGATGACAGAGTTTGAAGATTCATGTCAAATTAGAACTATACCTTTCTGATAGAACATTCCTTTTTCAATGGAAACAAGGAAGTGAAGTAGAGTTTGGAAGTAAAATGGGAAAAATCTTGATCCACAGACAAAACATGTAAAAATGAACAAAACCAATTATTTATATTACTTTCATTCCATCTATTGATTTAATCCTTTTCCATTTACTGTTCTTCCAAACTTGCCAATGTTGAAAGTCTCGTAGCCACTAGCACCCATTTAAACGTTTTACAGTTAAAAAGCTCTCTTCAGATTTAGTGCAAATTTGGAAGGTCGGTAGTAGAACCAACATGTGAAAAGCAGATCATATAAACAAATAAAATAAATGAAACTAATTAGCTAAATATTATAAATAGGGTTGTAAAAAGTAAAACACAATATGGCCCTAGCACCCTCAATGCTAGCCAACACATTCACAATCCTCTTCTATAGAAAGTCTGTTACGTTACACTATACAATTTACAAATACAAATTTAACAGTTGACAAATGTCACAGACAATATAAAATATAAAACAAATACCTATTATGAAGTGCATATATTTGAAATTTCAGATTATATTACCTTAGCGATGCAGGCAGGACAAAACCAGTCACCATCTGGAATTGTGGTAATCTTGGGTCTGTGGCAGTAAGTATGACATCCCTTGTCACAACCATCACAAAGTAGAAGCAATTCTTCATTATCTCCTTTTCGACATATCTGGCAGTACTGATCAAAATGACAGAAAAAAGACTCAGTTAAACTGGATCAAGAAATCATGTGGCTATTGTTAAGTACACTGAAATACGCCATTATCGAGTAGACAACTGTCAGCAGTTATAACATTTTGCTATAAAATTTTTAAAATGACATATCAATGAATATTGTAACAACATAAAATAATTCTTCATCTGTGGCCTGGTTTGTGTAACTGTGCTGGGACTTCTATTTGTAATATCCATCTGGAGTACCAGATGCAGGAATCATTTAAATTGTTTCTCCTGAAAAGGTAAGTTTTTCTAGCTGCTTGCTAGATCATCACATGAGCATTTTGAAAGAGGGGGAAAAGCTTGTAAGATCAGTCCCAACCAACAGAGCATTCTGGCAATGTTGATACAGCTCTGCTCTAAATTGACTCATCCTACTGTCTGAAAGAAGGGTGCTGCATGTGCTTATAGTTGTATGTAATGGGAGAAATGAAAATAATACAACTACATTAATCTTATCTTATCGTGTCCACGGACAGTACGTACATGGCCCAGCCAGAACTGGACACATTTTTGCGCTTTGTTGTTGAATTCGGCAAGATCTGCAACAATGCAGGGTTCCTCTAGCAATAGGCATTGCAGGAGATGTTGTATAGTCTGTGGCTCAGTTAATTACATTATAACTACATTAATTAAATAGTATGTTAACACAAAGGAAAAACAACACTCACAACTTTCATGATTGATTTCTCCCATGCTATTGCCTTTTCCAACTGTTGAAGGCACATTGCTACTTGAGCAGCATTGTGAGCTTGCAACAGGGCTTTACGCCACATTTTCAATCCAGGGGCAATGTCTTCATCACTTCTGTTGAAAGCAATAAGAAACTAATGGTTAAAAAATTTAATTAAGTTTAGATTACGTTGCCAAGTACATAAATATTACATAAAGCCAACCAGTTTTTAAACAGCAGTGTGCACAGCCAGTAAAGAGTTGATATAACGTTTAGGCATTTGAACTCCCCTATAGCATTGTGGCAACATGCCTTAAAGCTAATAAAGGACCAGTATGACGTAGGACATTCCTGCAGACAAAAAAATCCACAGTAAAAGAAGTCTCTACAAAGCACCATGCAGATAAGGATGATCCACATGGATCACACACACACAAGAAACAAGGGGAAAACAGGCAAGAAAAAAGGCTCCAATTAGCAGAAAAGCACAATAATTTTCCAAGTTAATCTCGATAACCTACCCATCACCATCACCAGTATTGGATGGTGCAGGAGCAGGAACTGTAACTGTGCCCACATTATCCAGTTTGATCTGAATGGTGGTACTTAAGGGGCTCTTCAGATACCTTCTCTCTATGTTCTTCTCCAAATCAGCCAGCCTCGTTACAGCTATATCTAGAGGGTTGCCATCTCGCCGTTCTATATTGCTGTAATTTTCCTCGTCCTCTTCCCCAGTGTGTTCGCCATCAGTCTGTTCCATTTCAAAAGGTTTATGTTCATAGTAGACTAGGTCATCTCGGTCTGAAGCAGGCTCTGGACAAATCCAGCCCTGTGTAAGGATAAAAAAGTTTGCTTCATTGTTCTTCAAATATATGTTTTTGTTTGAATTTGCTCTCCTGAATGCAATCATATAGGGAGGTACAATTCTACAGGTGCTGGCAGCTCTTAGGTGCAGTCATGTGAAAGTCCGGAGAATGTAGGTAGGTTATATAACTATGGGGAAGGGAAGGGGAAGAATCACCAATCCTTTCTTTTCTTTGACATCACATGCATGCATCAGAGTTTCAAGGATAGTTCCTGCTAATTTTTCCCTTAGGTTAAGATGCTATTGCACACTATAATCACTTACTACTGTACTGGCAGAGATAAGATTGCTCTGCACAGACCAGAGATCATTGAGCTATTTGGGGTGACTATTCTTAAAATGAAGCAAACATACACTTCACACAGCTAGATCTACCACCACTAATCTTCCAGGCAGCATCATTTATGGAAATATTTTTCATATCATATCGTCATTTGCTATAAACACTTCAGAGAAATATACAGGAGGCCGTTATTGTAGGCACTATAAAACTTGTGAATTTCTTAAAATGTTAAAAAACAAACTGCTTATTCGATAAATAGAAAGCATATTGCGATTAAGTGGTTTAGATAAAAAATTATTTGTGGCATGAGCATCATGACCTATAAGGACCATGCCACATTTGGTTTCTTCTTGCATATTAGTATCCAAAATGTAACCTCTATTATATTAAAACGTCCATAGCTGAATAATTCAAAAAAACATTAGACATGATCCATCACAATCCATCAAGGAACAGGGTTATTAGGCTTAATAATCACTCTACCAATAACTAAAGAATACTACAGGACAGTTATAAAAGATTTAAATAAAACCCACACAAAAAACATCACCAAAAGGCAAACAATGCTCTAATTTTTTAATAATATATTCAATCTCTGGATAAGTGGGTCCAGCATTTATTACTCAACAATAGATGACCTTAAGGTGGCCATGATTGGCCTTCTTCGATAAGAATTGCAGTTGTATAGTGACAGTGCTGCATTTGTCTATCTCTGTGGTGGAAATTATGGGTTTGGGAGATGTTGGCAAAGATACCTTGGTGACTTGCCACATTGCATCCTATAGATAGTGCACACTACACATCCATAGTATGCTGACTGTGAAGTAATGTCTGATCTAGGGATTGTGGTGCTGATCAAATGGACTGCTTTGCCTTGGGTGATATCAAGCTTCTGGAGTGTAGTCGCAGCTGCACCCATTCAGAGAAGTGAAGAGCATTTCACCACTCTCCTAACTTTTGCCTTGTAGGTGGTGGAGAGTCAGAAAGTCAGCCATTCATTACAGAAAATCCAACATCTGAACTGATCTAGTAACACCACCATTTATGTGGCTGGTCCAGTTGAATTTCTGGTCAGTAGTGACCACCTGGATATTAATGGTGTCACTGGCTAGGCCAGCATTTATTGCCCATCCCGAATTGCCCTTGTTCAGAGGGCATTTAAGAGTCAACCACATTGTTGTGGGTCTGGAGTCACTTGTAGGCCAGACCAGGTAAGGATGATAGATTTACTTCCCTAAAGGACATTAGTGAACCAGATGGATTTTTACAATAATTGGCAATGGTTTCGTTGTCAGCCATTTAATTCCAGATTTTTATTCAATTCAAATTTCACCATCTGCCGTGGTGGGTTTCAAACCCAGGTCCCCAGAGAATGATCCTGAGTCTCTGGAATACTAGCCCAATGACATTACCACTATGCCATCGCCTGCCCTTCCATAAGCCTCAATTTTGTCAACTAGCCTTTTATGTGGTACTTTGTCAAAAATCTTCTTAAAATCCATATAGACAACATCCACCACATTTCCCATCATCAACCTTCTCTGTTACTTCATCAAAAGCTTAAATTAGATTAGTCAAGCATGATCTATTTATAAACCCATGCTGATATCCTTAACTAAGTCAAACCTCTCCAAGTGCCTGTTGATTTTTTTTCCCCCAATTATTGTTTCTAGAACCTTACCCACCACTGACGTTAAACTAACTGGCTTGTAGTAACTAGTAGTATCCTTCACCCTTTCTTGAATAAGGTTGTCACATTTGCGAGTCTCCAATCCTCTGGCATTTCCCCCATAAAAAGGGAAGATTGAAAGATTAAGGCAAGCCCTTCCACTATCTCTACTTCTACTTCCTGTAGCAACCTGGGATGCAAACCATCTGGTGACTTATTTACCCTAAACATAGCCAGCCTTTTCAGGTCCACCACCTCCTCAATTTTCACCCTATCCATTGCTTCTAATATTTCTGCTTCTACCAATATTTTGACAGATTCCTCTTCCTTAGTAATTTTGACTTGACTAGTGCTTGACTAGTCTGTAGGACAGCCCTCCCAAATTTGGTACAAGTGCAGGGAACTTTGCAAGGTCAACTAGATTAGCAATATCTTTATTGCTACACAAGTCAGAAAGTTTTATTCTTTCTTGCCTTTCTAGCAGTTTAATAAAACAGAGTAGGCTGCCAGGCCACTTCTGAGGACAGGTAAGAGTGAATGATGTTGGTGTGGGACTGGAATTGTAAATAGACCAGAATGCAGAGATTTCAATCCTTAAAAGATATCAGTGAACGAGTTCGACATTCCGACAGCTAGGTTTACTGGTACCACAGAAAAATAGGAGCAACAGTAGGTCGTTCAGCCCCTTGAGCCTGCTCTGCTATTTAACATGAGCATGGCTGATCCTCTATGTCGACGCATACTCCCGCTCTCCCCCCCATACCCCTTGATGCCTTTATTGTCTAGAAATCTATCTATTTCTTTCTTAAATATATTCAGTGACTTGGCCTCCACAGCCTTCTGTGGTAGAGAATTCCACAGGTTCACCACCCTCTGAATGAAAGAAATTTCCCCTTATCTTGCTTGTTCTGGAACCCCTAGCCAGGGGAAACTTCCTCCCTGCATCCAGTCTGTCCTACCCTGTCAGAATTTTATACCAACATCTTGTTTCCAGGTTTTTGTAGATGAATTACATTTTCCAAACTGTTATTGTGGGATTTAAATTCAGGTTCCTTGGATTGCTAGTCCAGCTCTCTGTGTTACTCGTCCAATAAAATAACTACTATGCTATCATATCTGGCTTTAATTATAGGTATCATCCTATTCATGATTAATATTAACCATTATTTCATGAGTTCCTCTCTTTATATATTACAAACTTTCATCAGTTTATGGAGGCTTTTATACCATTTTGCACAAAATGAATTCCTGAAATAGTCCCCTACCTTGATCTGCAGGCTTGCTGATGCCACCTTCCTTTCCAGCTCTTCAACTTGCTGAAGTATGGCTACATCAATTTCAAATGCTTGATCCTCAACTGACCAGTTATGCACAGCTTCATCAGTAACCTGGTTTTCTTCATCATCTTCACTTATTTCAAATATTGCAACTAAGTGAGAAATAATTTTGAATTGCTGAAAATCCTTCTGTTGTTATTCTGTTTCCTAATATAAATGTAGGCTGCTGCATAGTCTGTATTTAAGTCAGTTCAGCATTTAATAAAGATATTAAATTTGATAGTCAAATAAGAATTCTATTTATACAAAGTAAACTTTTTTTAAACTACATACCATCTTTACTTTTGATGCAGGTCTGACTGATGTAATCCATGTGCTTTTGAAGTTGTTTTTGCAAAGCCTTTTCTCTTATTCCCCTGAGATGAAGTACTTTAGACAGAGTCTTCAGCTCTTCTGGATCAATGATTCTCCACCAGCCTTGCTGCATTTCTTATGAAAGAAACAAATACATACTGACACATATTTATAATTTTTTGAAGAGTGATCTTAAAATTTATGAAAAGTTTTTTTTAAATTCCCTCCAACACTATGAGGATTTCAGGAATTTGACTGCCTGAGTGCCAACCAAGCAGGATAACTCAGTGGATCAGATTTTATTTTAACACTGGTGGCTTTAACATAGGATTTAGCTAGAATAAAATGTAATAAAGATAATTGCACTACAAGGTGGCTAGCACCTACCTCACAATGAAGTTAAAAATCACTCGCCATCCTCATTATAATCAGGCAGAAAAAATACTGAATGCAGCATGCAAAACAACCAAACCGATTTGCTGCCAAGTAAATGCTGCCAAGAATAACATAACCAATAACAAAAACAGTAGAAGAAACAAAAGGAAAATTACTTCAAGGAAAATACCCCACATGGTCAGAGTACAATAGATTCCATCTGGAGGGATTAAAAATAACGACCAAGAAATTCCATTGCATTGGAAAATGGGCACATAAGGAGCAGATCACACATTTCATCTGCGTATTAGTGTTGTCCCAGGCAGCATGTAATAGTTGTGCTGTGAGCTTACGAGTCAGGCATGCAACCTGCACGATTCATGGCAGAAATCAGGTGTTTCTGATGCCACTTAACAGCAGCCAACACCTCAAAGGAAAGATGCCCTCTGGCTACAGACAGGAAGCATTCTTTGAACACAATTTGACTGCTAGGCCTGCGGATCATGTCCGTTAAGTTCCTGAATGCTACTTCAGAGGCCCTGATCCAAATGGAGGACAGGAAGAGAGATTCTCTTCCATCCATAAGGCAAAACACCAGTTGAGGCGTTGTTACCTGGGGAGGGTAATACAAGAAATAGGAGGAGTAGACGATATGGCCCTTCAAGTCTGCTCCACCACTTAATATCATTGCTGATCTTGGGCTTCAACTCCCCTCCTTTCCTGTTCCCCATATCCTTTGATTCCCTGAGAGACCAAAGATCTGTCTATCCTAGTATGAAATGTATTCAGTGATGTAGCATTCACAACCCTCTGGGGCAGAGAATTCCAAAGATTCACAACCCTTTGAATGAAGTAATTTCCTCATCTCAGTCCTAAACGATTGGCCTCTTATCCTGAGACTGTGCCCCAACTGTACCGGGCAGTCAGGAGTGATGTCTGGAGGGGATTACCCTTGTAGCCTGATAGCCAGCCTGGCTGGAATAAAGGCAACCCAGAGGACTAATAAATGATGCATGAGTTATGACACCTGGCAGGAAACCAGACTCAAACCTGAATGATGCACTGCTGTGGTCACAAACCAATTATATGTTTTGGGGTGGGCAGGGGGAGGAGGAGGAGAGATTGCTTTTTAACTGACAACAGTGCTGGGCTGGTGATGGTGAGCATACAAGAAATGCAAGTGCATTCTATGGCACCTTACACCCTGGAGAAATGATCACATTTGCAAAGTTTTTATGCCAGTTGCAAAGAATGCCAATTGCATCGATTACCTGAAATAGTTCTTGTAAAATAGCAAAAAAAAAAATCAATTAAACTATCTAAAACAATGGTCAGTTTAACTCTGCTAGTCTTTCCCGATCTAAATACCCAGCCTCCGCCCTAAGGGAGGAGCTGGAGATTTGTAAGCACTTTGTAGTCCTGGCCTCCATTTGATCTCAAGATGTACCTGGAGGACCTAAACAGGATGTTGCTGAATTGTGGCTCTCAAGGGAGAGACCAATTAAACACAGTTCCAGCCTGCAGCTAAACATTAGTCCAGATTACCCATCAGCATTACCACATTAGATCCGCTAGTATAATTTAATTTGATACAAATTGAGTTTCAGTGCTTAGATTTATGAAAATGTAAATTAGGAATGCAATTAAGTAGCAGAATGTATCTGCATGATTCTAGATTGGACCATGATCCAAATCAGATAATTTGATAGGATGTTGGTGAGACCACAATTGGTGTACTGTGTACAATTTTGGACTGTATACCCAAGGAAAGTACGGAGGGAAAAAAGAAACAAATTGCATTTATATAGCACTTTTCATGACCACTGGACACCTCAAAGCACTTAACAGTCAATGAAGTACAATGAAGAGAGTGCAGTGAAGATTCACCAGATTGATTCCTGGGATGAGCACTTGTTTTATTAGGAAAGTAGAATTTAGAAGAATTTGAGGTGACTTTATTGGAATATAAAAGATTCCAAGAGGGCTTGACAGGGTATACATGAGAAGCAGTTTTCCTTGGCTGGACCGAGATAAGAATTTCTTCACTCAAGATGTTTGTAAGTTGAGGTTGAGTATCAGCTATGATCTTACTGAATGATGGAGTTGGCTCAAGGGGCCATGTGACATACTCCTGGTCCTATCCTGTTATGAAAAGGGAGAAATTAGAATACGAGAGAAAGCTAGCTAGAAATATAAAAACAGATAGGAAGGGATTTTACAAGTATTTAAAAAAGAAAAAGAA
Source organism: Carcharodon carcharias (assembly GCF_017639515.1). Taxonomy (NCBI): domain Eukaryota; kingdom Metazoa; phylum Chordata; class Chondrichthyes; order Lamniformes; family Lamnidae; genus Carcharodon; species Carcharodon carcharias. The sequence goes on along the minus strand of NC_054478.1, from coordinate 66,159,523 downwards.
CTAAAGTAAGCGTGCGTCCTTTAAAGTGTGGATCTGGGGAATTAATATTGGGAAATAAGGAAATGGTGGAAGTATTGGACAGATTTTTTTGTGTCTGGCTTCATCGTAGAAGACACAAATAACATCCCAAAAAATACTTGTAAATCAAGGGGTGAAAGGGAGGGAAGAACTAAAAACATTTGCAATCATAAGCGAAAGGGTACAGAGAAAACTATTAGAATTAAAGATGGACAGGTCACCAGGACCTGATGACTTTAACCTGGAGTCCTAAAAGAAGTGGCTGCAGAGACAGAAGATGTGTTCATTGTAATTTTCCAAAATTCCCTCGACTCTGGAAGGGCCCCATTATATTGCAAAATAGTAAATGTAACTCCTCTATTCAAGGAAGTAAGGTGACAGTACACAGGTAATTACAGGCTAGTTAGCCTAACATCTGCCAAAGGGAAAAAGTTAGAATCTATTATTAAGGTGATTACAGCAGGGCACTTAGAACATCTTGACGCAACTAGATACAGTCAACATGGTTTTGTGAAAGGGAAATCACATTTGACTAATTTTTCAGAGTTCTTTGAGTAAGTATCAAGTAATGTGAATAATGGGGAATCTGTAGATGTGGTATCCTTGGAATTCCAGAAGGTGTTTGATAAGGTGTCACATCAAAAGGTCACTACAAAAAATAACAACTCATGGTCTAGGAGGTAACATATTATCATGGATATAGGATTGGTTGACTAACAGGAGGCAGAGAGTAGAGAAAAATGGGTCATTTTGGGGGTAGCAGGCTATAGCCAGTGGAGTGCCACAGGAATCAATGTTGCAACTTTAACTATTTACAATCTATATCAATGACTTGGATGAAGGGACCAAATGTATGGTTGCTAAATTTGCCAATGACACAAAGGCGGGTAGGAAAGTAAATTTTGAGGAGGACATAAAGAGTCTAAAAAGGGATTTAGATCGGTTCAGTGAGTAAGCAAAAAATTAGCAGATGGCGTAAATGTGGGAAAATGTTAACTTGTTCACTTTGGCAGAGAGAATAGAAAAAGAGTTTATTATTTAAATGGAGAGAGATTGCAAAACTCTGCGGTACCGAGGGATATGGATGTCCTGCTACATGAATCACAAAAAGTTCGTATGCAGGTATAGCAAGTGATTAGGAAGGCAAATAGAATGTTGTTGTTTACTACAAGGGGAATAGAATATAAAAGTTGTGAAGTTTTGCTACAATCATAGGGCATTGGTGAGACCACATCTGGAGTACTGTGTACAGTTTTTAATCTCCTTATTTACAAAAGGCCATAATGGCATAGAAGCAAAAAACAAAAAAACTGCAGATGCTGGAAATCCAAAACAAAAACAGAATTACCTGGAAAAACTCAGCTGGTCTGGCAGCATCGGCGGAGAAGAAAAGAGTTGACGTTTCGAGTCCCCATGACCCTTCACAGAACTGTCGAAGGGTCATGAGGACTCGAAACTTCAACTCTTTTCTTCTCCGCCGATGCTGCCAGACCAGCTGAGTTTTTCCAGGTAATTCTGTTTTTGTTTTGGCATAGAAGCAGTTCAGCGAAGGTTCACTTACTGATTCCTGGGATGAAGAGGTTATCTTATGAGGAAAGGTCGGACAGGTTGGGCCTGTATCCGTTGGGAGTTTAGAGGAATGAGTGATGATCTTATTGAAACATATAAAATCCTGAGGGGAATTGACAAGGTGGATGCTGAGAGGATGTTTCCCCTTGTGGGAAAGCCGAGGCCTAGGGAACACAGTTTAAAAATAAGGGGTCTCCCATCTATGATGGAGATAAGGAGAAAATCTCTCTGAATGTCTTTGGAATGTGAAATTCTCTTCCCCAGAGAGCAGTGGAGGCAGGATCATTGAATATATTTAATGTTGAGTTAGATAGATTTTTGATTCACGAAGGAGTCAAAGGGTTTAGGGGGTAGACAGGAAAGTGGAGTTGAGACAACAATCAGATCAGCCATGATCTTATGAAACGGTGAAGCAGGTGTAAGGAACATATATTTTTATTTTCTATTGGACTGTGGATTAAAATTGCAATGGCTGCAGTTTGAAATACATGTCCAATGGAACAGGATAAGAGATATATACAATGTTGTAGTCCTGGAACAGAGTGTGCCATGAAAAACAGGATGGTGCCAGAAAGGAGTCCTGGACCAAGGAAGCTGCCTGACAGCAGCATTTTAATTGGCTCCTGACAAAGTGACCAGGTTTTGTGTGAGGGCAGTGTAGCTGAATAGCTCCTAGCCTGAAAGGGACAAGACCTAAAACCTCTTTCTTCTGTGTGAGGAAGATTCCAACAATTCCACAATAATAGCTAGCTGGCTTTTTATTCTCATATCTCTATAACCTCTATTTCTCTGAAAACCATTATATAAAGGAAAAGAGGAAAACCACTGTTAGAGACATTGAAAAGCAAGTGCTCAACCAGGGAACTAAATATTGAAAGTGCTGGAGGACCACCTCGTGTCATCAACAAGAACTGAAAGGAATTTGGAAGACACTGATCAAAATCAACCCATCTAATCCTGTAATCCGGATCAGTGCTATTGAACTGTTTTATCCTACCCTTAAAATCCATGTTTTGTGTATCTCATGTGTGTGTATAGGGATTTAAAGAGGGGGTAGCATTTAAGTTATAGTGTCAGAAATTAGCAGTTCATATTTCTTTCTTTTGCCACTAGTTAAAGACAATTTGTTCAATAAACAGCTATTTACTTCAGATTACAAACCTGGTGCTTGTATTCTGTTAACCTAAATTAAACAGTTAGGTAGAATCGGAGCAATCTGGTGGTTTGATCAAACTTTTTCACATTTGTCATGGCTCGGGGCTTGATACTATCCCCAGTGAGTCATGACACAGGCTTGAGGGGCCGAATGGCCAACTCCTGCTCCTAATTTGTATGTTTGTATATTCGCATGACTGTTACATCTTTATAGTTTATGAACATGTTTTTAAAGTTTTTTTTAAAAAATTTTACAATAATTTCCCTGCGGCCATTTCACAGATCACTGTTTGCTTTTTAAGGCATTCAAGCCTACACATTCCAAACAAAATCATCATCATATTACAGTCTCTAATAAGTTAAACCACTAAATATTTTTAAATCATCATTCTAAGATCTTGAAACATAAAAGTAAAAACATAATTTTGCTACACTACTGAAACCATAATCTAGAGACTCATTAACAAGGATCAAAAATACAGTGAATGATGATGAGAACTATGCTGCTTGAATAGGCTAGAAAGATTTTGCTGTGGTTATGGCTGCAACCTCTATCATAATCTTGGAAATACTGTTCCATGTTTCAATATACCACAACTCAGCATTTCTACTTACCTTCTGCAATGGGCTTTGGACTAGGATAATCCACTGGTTTTGCTACTTCAGCTATTGAAGAATGTGCACTGTTCTGCAGTTTTTCATTTTGCTGTGCTGGTGATTCATTCGTAGGAATGCTAGGTAGCAGGAAAGGATTAGCATTTCCTTCAGTTAATCCAAGGCCAGGTGAGGAAAAGGCAATACTTGGACTGAGTACTCCAGTTGGCCATCCACAGAAAGGAAGTCCTATTAGAGGTAACCCTGGTTTCATCTGGAAAAAAAGGTTTAAATGATTTTATTTGTATTTGTTACAAATGAAGATTGTGTTGACAGGAAATTTTTATGGCTTATGTTGGAAAACCATCTTGGATGCTTCATCAGAAGCTGGTTAACAATGAGCAGCTGAATGCTACATATCTTTATGAAAAGTTACTAAGCATGCAAAGCAAGAGTATTACAGTGCTTAGCTGGTGCAGTAAGCATAGGAGAGAAACCGGATGGGTGTGTATTGCTACATGCATCCCATAGGCAAGTTAAAGACTGTCACTGTTAGAACTCTAGAAGCAGGTCACTGGGCTAGAGTGTATCCTGATCTCATTAAACAAATGAGGTAGAGTGAATTTATTAAAACAATAAACAGCAGCAATAAATATTCTTATAAAACTGTAAAAGCTTATGCTAATAATCAGGTTAAGAAAATTTATTTTATCTTTAACATGAGAGATTCACTGCAAGAAAATGAACTAGATTAATTTATTAGATCATCATAACATGGGCAAGCAACAATTCAAGCTGGCATTCAAGACTCAGTTGTCCCAGTCCTTTGGTGATGGACTTGGGGAAGGGGCAAGAAAACATTGGGGAGCCACATCAGGATGGTTTCTTGAAGCATTCTCACTGCCAAGGAAGTTTCTCAGGGACATCCTGGGAAACAAATCAGCTAGCTGCTGAAGAGGTGGACAGCAAATTGCATATTTAGGGCCCCAATTAGGGGTGATTTAGAGGCCTCACTGTTATTTGCCAGCGGCGAAGTAGCCCCTGCCAATGCAGACGCCACCAGGTTTACAGAGGCGACCACTGGAGTTGGAGGCTCCATGCCCCAAAGAGGGGTACTCAGACAAGAAAGACAGCTCCTGTGGTCCCAACGATGCATCTGGAAGGATTCCCCCCTCCAATCCTGATTTACCTTTAATTTTACCCCCCAAGGATGCCTTCATGTTGATGAGCCCTTTAAGTCTCCTATCTGCCTCTGCAACATCCTCCTCTCCTGTTGGGGATGCCAAGGCTCTAGAACTGCCAGCCCTGTGCTTGGACTGGCAGCATCAAGTGCCTGCCCACCTTCCTTAATAGGATGGTGAGCACAGCGGCAGCCAACTAGAAGGCAGACTGCAGGTGAATAGCTCCTCCGGCCTGGCTCCCTGCAAATTTAGGCTTAGAACCCGATATCAGGGTCCCAACAACTAATGGAAAATCCTGTCCTCAGTGTTTTGGGGTCCCCAGGTCCCTGACAAAAACCTCATAAGACTCCTTGCCCTTCAGTGCTGGTCCTATTATTAATGCAAGTGATTCCTGCCACCCCATACTTAGCTGGAAATTCTTTGAACAGGAGCTCACACCCATAGTATGCAGCACACAGAATCACTTGCAGGATGACTGAGCAGAAAAATCGAGATAGTATGAGTAGAAATATACGGTAATTAAGGGAAGAGGGGAGTGGCCATCAAAGAAGAAGACAAGCAGAGAGTCATGCTTTGGTTTGGGGCAAGGAAGAAAATTTCATTAGTAATTTGGGAAGAGTGGTAGAAAGGCTGCCAGCCTGAACCAAAGGAAAGCTGGTTGAAGAGTACAAACTTGAACTGGGTCAATGAGTGACTAATTGGAATGAAGGGGATAGGAAGTACAGTGTTAATTTCAACCAAGGTGGAGTAGAAGAAAAGCTCCGGGTTGAATTGAAGTGGTAAAAGGATGAAGGGTGCCAGTCTGAAGTGGGATAGTTGGAGAAGCAGAGATGTCCCTGTGAAAGAATAAGAAGTTGGATGACAGTGTCTCAGTATACAGAATAAGCATAGTGCAATACAGCAAGAATGACTGTAGTGGTTACTTCTTCACATCTTTAATATTAAAATCTTTCAACTGTGCATGTAAACATTTCAAATTTTCTAAGTAAGCATACACACACATCCCCCCTAGAAATGTACTAAGTAATTTTGTGCCTTTGACATTTGGATTTCCTCATTCAACAAACATTCATGAACTTATGTTTATTCCTCCAATACAAGTGAAAAAATGTAACTTTAGGTTTATTGACAGTTATGTTATATCACTCAGCTGATAGCTGGGGGAGGGGGGGGGTGGTGGGGATTGGCGGGTTTGGTTATCTTACAAGGAAAGATTGGACAAGCTGGACCTGTATCCACTGGAGTTTAGAAGATTGAGAGGTGATCTTATTGAAACATAAGATCCTAAGGGGACTTGACAGGGTGAATGCTGAGGATGTTGCCCCTTGTGGGAGAGACTAGAACCAGGGGACACAGTTTAAAAATAAGGAGTGTCCCATTTAAGGCAGAGAAGAGAAAAAAAAATTCTCTCAGGAGGGTCAAGAATCTTTGGAACTCTCTTCCCCAGAGAACGGTGGAGGCAAGGTCAATGAATATGGCATAGAATTCATAGAAACCTATAAAATTCTAACAGGACTACACAGGGTAGATGCAGGAAGGATGTTCCCGATGGTGGGGGAGTCCAGAACCAGGGGTCACAGTTTCAGGATACGGGGTAAACCATTTAGGACTGAGATGAGGAGAAATTTCTTCACCCAGAGAGTGGTGAGCCCGTGGAATTCATTACCACAGAAAGCAGTTGAGGCTAAAACATTGTATGTTTTCAAGAAGGAGTTAGATATAGCTCTTAGGACGAAAGGGATCAAATGATATGGGGAGAAAGTGGGAGCAGGCTATTGAGTTGGATGATCAGTCATGATCATAATGAATGGCAGAGCAGGCTCAAAGGGCCGAATGGCCTACTCCTGCTCCTAGTTTCTATGTTTAAGGCAGAGGAAGGGAGTTTCTTGACTAACAAGAGAATCAAAGATTTTGGAGGTAGGCGGAATGTGGAGCTGAAGCCATGATAAGATCAGCCATGATTTTATTGAATGGCAGAGAAGGATCAAGGGTCTGAATGGCCTACTCCTGCCTCTAATTCGTATGTCTGTATGTTCATAAAGTCCATGTAACTACAGGTACCTATTTTCATGGATAATAGGCTTATATTCAGGGATGCTTTTGAACTGTCAAAAATAAAGTATTGCAGATGCTGGAAACCTGAAACAAGAAGAGAAAATGCTGAAAATACTCAGGCACCATTTATGGGGAAAGGCAACTGGTTCAGAAAGTGCCCTTTGTCAGAACTGATGAAGGTTGTATCTGAAACATTTTTTTCTAAAGATGCTGATCAATCTGCTAAGTGTTTCCAACATTCTCAGTGATTTTGTCGAGCTCCCAGCTTTTCTAAAACAACTGGTCACATGGCAGCATTTTACTTGAAGTTCGATCAGGCCAAGTGAGCGCTAGTCTCACAAATAGCGAGAAAATTAATTGTCATCAAAACGACAGAAGGAAAGTATATATTTAGTTATCGTGAAAACAACTTTTGAAGACATCTCTTTGCTAAAACTACCAAATCTCTTCAGATGGTTTTGCATATTTGTAAACACTATTTGATATAACAGAGGATTAAGTGCTCAATGAAAAGCAATTCAGGTTGAAAAATGGCAATTACTTAATATCACGAAGAGATATTAATGTCTATAATGTTATTGGAAATTATTGTTTAAAATAGAGTTCTAGTGGGGTCTGTGGCTATGTGTGTGTCTTAATTGGATTAAAGCCAGCTATTCTGGGTGCTTTGATGTATTATAGTTTTGAGATGTTAATTAGGTACACGTAAGGGTAGAAGGTAAAGTTTAAATTTGCATTTGTTAAAAGAAACCACTTAAGACTGCAGGTGAAATCTTACACAGAACTAGAAGATGCCAAGCAATGTTTATTTCTTTTCAGTTTACTAATAAAATTGGAGGGGTGAAAGGATGTTATTGTTAGAAAAGGTAAAGTTAAAAGCCTAATGATACATTGGAAAATTTACATTCAAAGAGAAAGATATGTGTAAAGGAGGTAGAGGCATTTTAAGATCCAACAAGTGTGAGAAGCCTCCAGCCTGTAAGCCTCAAGCTGCTGTCTGTAAGGACCCAGAGCTGAAAGAAACTCATTTTGAATGCGACTGTCCAGGGTGTGCTTTGCCAGGTGTCTGTTTAAATCTATGAGATTTACTGTTGCCTTAGCAGGGGTGTAACTGAGTGTCAGATTAATTAGGGGATTTTTGTAGTGGTTGTAGTAGTAATTTTGTAGACATATGTATGAATTTACAATCTTTATATTAATAAACATTTGTTAATTTTATAAAAAAACCTCTTGAGACTCGGTGGTCTTATTACTACTGAATTCAAAGCCTGCACCTCGAAACATACAAATTGCAAAAATGGGTTATGACAGTTGTTTCAAGTTTCCCTCTGGGATTTGAGCAATTCAGGTTTTACCATCGGCTGTGTCATAATACTTAGTCACACATTGTAACATTTGAGCCATAGGATAGACAAAAGATTGATATATCTGGTACAAGGAGGCAGACATTAAATTGATAAGCAGTTCTGTATCTTCCCTACTAAGATGTTTCATAACCTTAGCTGTTTGATTTAATTTCAAGTGTCACTGTGGAAACGGCTTTACTGCCACTTCATACAGCTGGGGCTGAAAGTGATTTTAAAAAATGATGTAACCTTTGAATAATGTTAACTTTGGAAATCATCTGTTCATTTCACAATAAACCAGGAAGGGCTATGAATTATACCAAGAGTAGCCGGCTTGATCCATGAGTCAAATCCCATATCCGGTACAGAGGGAATCAGGGTGTCCTGGTATATACGAATCACAAAAAGTTATGCAGGTACAGCAAACAATTAGGAAGTATAATGAAACTCAAACTCAGCTTTAGTTCGAAGGTCAGGAACTCAGATTCCCGACAAACTTCGGGTCTTAGGCGCATGCGCCGGCCGGGTATTTTTCATTCTTCAGGCCGAGGACCGGCCCTGCACGCCTGTGCAGAAGGAAGAAAGAACAGCGCAAAAAGGTCAAATGACCTAGAATGGAGGGACATTATCAAGTAGGTGCCCCAGGGAGCAGGACAGGGAAAGATCCCAAACCGGGGGGGGGGGTGCAGTGAAAGGTCCCAAAGGGAAGTCCCATGCAAGGGATCAAAGAGAGGGGACAGAAATAGGTCCCATTAAGTTAAAAGAGCAAAGACATGGGCTCCAAATTAAAGAGCTGCAGGGAGTAGACTTTAAGCAAAGTGGGCACATGAGCAGCCCTGAAGATGCAAGAAGGTAGCCAAAGGTTGGTGACTCTGTGCTGCAGACCATTGGGGCAAAGGTATCCCTCTTGGATCAGTGGTGTTCCGCTTGGCATGGCCGAAGGCCTGAAATTTTACTTGAAAGGTGAAGCTCGAGTGTACATGGAGATCCAGAGAAAAGAAATCTCCCAAGGTGAGATTGAAACCCTGCGAGATGGGTGATTGTTGAAGCCGTCCAAGTGGGAATGACTTTAGGAGAGAATTCCAAGGTGCAATCTTCAAAGGTGAAGTTTGGAAACCCTTGTGACAATGTTTCAGTGAGATTGGTTGGCTTACATTGTGACAAGGGTCTGGGTGGGTTGTTGAGAAATCCATGGAATCGGTTTGGTTGCATCTATCATTTATTGTGTAGTGCGATGTGTTCCACCACAGTTCACCCATCAATTCACATGTATCTTATACTTACCCTGAACATTAGAGTATAATATAGATTTTGTAAATTGTTTTATCTTTCTGCACTTGTATAATAAAGTTTATTTTATTTGTTCCAAACCCATGGAATCTTGTGGACACTTAGTCAGTGTCTTGAATCTCAAACTTTATCTGTTCTTGAAACAAAAAGTTATTGATATCTAACTGGATCTCCCCCACATCCCGGGGTCTAGCTAAGGATATTACCAGAAGGCAAATGGAATGTTGTTGTTTATTGCAAGGAAAATGGAATACACAAGTAGGGATGTTATGCTACAGTTGTGTAGGGTATTGGTGAGCCCCACATCTGAAGTACTATGTACAGTTTTGGTCTCCTTATTTAAGAAAGGATATAATTGCTTTAGAGACAGTTCAGAGAAGGTTCACTCAACTGATTCCTGGGATGAAGCAGGTGTCCTATAAGAAAAGATAAGACAAGTTGGGCCTGTGCCTGTTGGAGCTTAAAATAATAGTGGTGACCTTATTGAAACATGTAAGATCCTGAGGGATCTTGACAGGGTAGATACTGAAAGGAAGTTTTTGCTTGTAGGAGACATGGTTTTAAAAATTAGGGATCTCCCAAGTAACATGGAGATGAGGAGAAACTTTTTTTCCCACTCAGAACGTCATTAGTCTCTGGAATTCTCTTCCCTAGAGAGTGGTGGGGGCAGGGCCATCGTACATTTTTAAGGTTGTTAGATAGATTCTTGATTGACAAGTGAATCAAAGGATATGGGGGAAGACAGGAGGCCACAATTAGATCAGCCATAATCTTATTAAATGGCAGACCAGGCTCAAGGGGCCGAATGGCTTACTCCTGCTCCTAATTCGAAGGTTCATTTGCAGCCCAAGGCAGAATATATAAATCCATAGCAACAGCAGGATGTAGAAGGGAATCATTAAACAACTAACAGGAACTAGGGGGGAGAGCTGTGTGAAGTATCCCAAAACTAGGGGGAGAACTGTGTTAAGTATCTCAATGGGAGAAGCCATGACAGCAGCCAAGATCAATCTGATTTAAATACATTTGCCAGTATCAAGTACTGAAAGAAACCATTGCGGTAGTCATTATTTTGTCAGATATTAGTATAAGAAGTCCACTATGTTTATTAACAATGGAGCAGTCTCCGAAGGACTAGCTGAATCCGATGTCTATATTTGGGAAGGGGAAAGAGCAACACCTTGATAATTTTTAAAAATTCATTTACATGTGGGGGTGTCGCTGGCTAGGCCAGCATTTATTGCCCATCCCTAATTGCCCTTGACGAGGTGGTGGTGGTGGTAGTGAACTGCCTTCTTGAACTGCTGCAGTCCCTGTAGTGTAGGTACACCCACAGTGCTGTTGGGGAGGGTGTTCCAGGATTTTGATCCAGCGACAGTGAAGGAGCAGCAATATATTTCCATGTCAGAATAAGTGGCTTGGAGGGGAACTTCCAGGTAGTGGCGTTCCCATGTATCTGCTGCCCTTGTCCTGGATGGTACTTGTGGGTTTGGAAGGTGCTGTTGAGGGAGCTTTGGTGAGTTTTTGCAGTGCATCTTATAAATGGTACTGGTACACATTGCTGCCATTTTGTGTCAGTGGTGGAGGGAGTGAATGTTTGTGGAAGGGGTGCCAACCAAGCAAGCTTTGTCCTGGATGGTGTCAAGTTTCTTGAGTGTTATTGGGGCTGCACTCATCCATGCGAGTGGAGAGTATTCCATCAGACTCCTGACTTGTGCCTTGTAGATGGTGGACAGGCTTTGGAGAGTTAGGAGGTGAGTTACTCGCCACAGGATTCCCAGCCTCTCCCCTGCTCTTGTAGCCACAGTATTTATATGGCTAGTCCAATTCAGTTTCTAGTCTATGGTAACCTCCAGGATGTTTATAAGTGGGGGATTCAGCGATGGCAATGCCATTGAATGTCAAAGGGTGATCGTTAGATTCTCTCTTGTTGGAGATGGTCACTGCCTGGCACTTGTGTGGCATGAATGTTACTTGCCATTTGTCAGCCCAAGCCTGGATATTGTCCAGGTCTTGCTGCATTTGGACATAGACTGCTTCAGTATGAGTCACGACTGGTGAACATTGTGCAATCATCTGTGAACATTCCCACTTCTGATCTTATGATGAAAGGAAGATCATTGATGAAGCAGCTGAAGATGGTTGGACCTAGGACACCAACCTGAGGAACTCCTGCAGTGATGTCCTGGAGCTGAGATGATTGACCTCCAAAAACCACAACCATCTTCCCTTGTACTAGGTATGACTCCAACCAACGGAGAACTTGCCCCCTGATTCCCATTGACTCCAGTTTTGATAGGGCTCCTTGATGCCACATTCGGTCAAATGTTGCCTTGATGTCAAGGGCAGTCACTCTCACCTCACCTCTGGAGTTCAGCTCTTTTGTCTATGTATGAACCAAGGCTGGAATGTGGTTAGAAGCTGAGTGACCCTGACGGAATCCAAACTGTGCGTCAGTGAGCAGGTTATTGCTAAGCAAGTGCCACTTGATAGCACTGTCGATGACCCTTTCCATCACTTTATTGATGATCAAGAATCGACTGATTGGGCGATAATTGGCCGGGTTGGATTTGTCCTGCTGTGCACGTCCAGGACATAGCTGGACAATTTTCCACATTGCCAGGTAGATGCCAGTGTCGCAACTGTACAAAAACAGCTTGGCTAGGGGCGCAGCAAGTTCTGGAACACAAGTCTTCAGTACTGTGTGTTAAAAAAAAACACTGCTTGCTATTTCACTCTGTATGTTGACATAAGTCTGAGGGTTGTCATTACAGGATTTGTGCTTCTTAACTGATTTCACAACGTTCCATCATCACAGTGGGGTGCCTTCCATTTCATAGTTTGACAGTTCTAAGTAGGTAGACTCTTTGAAATTTTTTCTGCATTTCAGAAATCCTTGCTATCTGACTCATAAACCATTTATTGCAATGTTCAGAGGCACTGGGCATCATGCAACAAAACATCACCTTATGAACCTCAATCAAACCAGAGAGCAAACTGATCAATGCTACTTTACAGGCCTTTATGGATCTGAGCCACATGTCTTCATTTGCTTTTGTTATTAGAACTGCAACTGTTTTTCAACACAAGAATTAACCACTGACTTTGGAAGCTATTTAGTAATACCCATTGACCTGCTTGAAAATCCAATGGTTGCTACAAGGTCCACATGAAGTGAAGATATGTATCACTTGATAATGACACATGTGATTCAAAGGAATCATAGCAGAAAACAGACCATGAGCTTCAAAGACAGTAACATGTTGAAACTAAGGACCCATGTTCGACTGACGGTAGAGTGCAATGTGACATAGCTAAACTAACTCCCATTTACAGGGGCCCACACAGCACACTTGGAAAATCAATTATAAGATTCCAAAGTTACCATAAGTTTTTGGTGTTTTCTATGAGTGAAGCTTTCTTCTAAACTGGGCACGGGGAAAAGTTCATAGAGGAACCCATTAAAGAGGTATCAGAAAATCCTGAGGGTACTCTGGTTGGGGAACAATTCTTATCTTCATTTTCTAAGACCCATCTTGTGTGTCATGGTCCAATACTCTCTTAATAGAGATGCTTATGCAATGGCAGTGAGACAAAGCCTTCAGGAGCTGAATCTGAAGAATCAGAAAAGGACATTACAATGCTTCCATGTGGCCTGTGGTGGGACTTTGGAGAACTGGGGATCATCTGATAAGACTTTTGTTTGCTTTGGATCAATTTTGTTGCTTTGTAATCATTAGGATTGACTGACTTTGAATTTCTCTATTTCCCAAGGTGATAACGTATTTTTTTAGTCCTGCAACTCAGTTATATCAGTGCAGCATCAATTAATCTCTGGGGTTTCTTAGAGTGTGAGGGAGGGAAAAATTGAGCTATTAACTGGAAAAATCTAATATATTCAAAAATGTTAACAATGCCAAACAACTATGATGGAACCAGTTATGATTTTGGTTTTTTATATGGCTTTCTTCAATGTTTTGACGTTAAATTTCTTTCTCATGATTGTGAGCATCTGATATATGATATAATGGCAGGAGATCAGAAGGAGATTGAGATAGAGGGGGCCAGTAAAAAGACTGAACTGCAAGTCCTACAGGTTAAGAAAGTTGGATATCCAATGTAAAATCAGAAAGATAATAAAAGAGAGAAAGAAAGAGAAAAGGGAGAGACCATGACATAGAAGGATGACATTGCTGTTGCTAACTAGCTTTATTGTTCTTGGTTAATACACTTACTTCTATGTACATAACTCTGTTCGGACCCTTATTTCAACAAAGCTGACAACTCCAATGATAATTCCAGAGCACTGAACCTAGGCTGGGTGCAGGGAAGGTCACATAAAAGACCAACATAGAAGGAAGAGGGTTCAGGGAGTGGGTTGTAGATTTATATAGGTAGACATGAGTGAGGCCAGAATGGCATCTAATCAAAAGGATGAGAATTTTAAATTTGAGAGATTGAGGGGTCAGGAACCAATGTGGGTCAATGAGGACAGTGGTAATAGATGAGTGTAGTTTGGCGCAGGGTATGATATGAACAGCGGAAATTCTATGAGCTGACATTTATGGAGGGGAGAGGATGGAATACCAGATACAAAAAGATTGGAAAAAGTTAAATCTTGTTTATAAAGGCATGATTGAGGGTGTCAGCAGCAGATGGGTTGAACATACGAACTCGGAGCAGGAGCAGGCTGCTTCCCCATTCAATAAGATCATGGCTGATCTGATTGTAACCTCCCACCTACCCTCAATAACATTTCACTCCCTTGTTAATCAAGAATCTATCTAGCTCTGCATTAAAATATTCAAAGACCCTGCTTTCACTGCCTTTTGAGGAAGAGCGTTCCAAAGACTCACAACCCTCAGAGAAAAAATTTCTCATCTCTGTCTTGAATGAGTGACGCCTTAACTTTAAACCACGACCCCTAGTTCTAGATTCTCCCACAAGAGGATACCATCCTCTTCACATCCACCCTGTCAAGACCCCTCTGAATCTTAAAGGTTTCAAACAAGTAACCTCTTACACTTATAAACTCCAGTGGATACAAGCCTAACCTGTCCAACCTATCCCCATAAGACAACCTGCCCATTCCTGGTATTAGCCTGGTAAACTTTCTCTTAACTGCTTCTAGCACATTTACATCTTTCCTTAAATAAAGAGACCAATACTGTACACAGTACTCCATATGTGGTCTCACTAGTGCATACTTTTATATTCAATTCCCCTCACAATAAACAATAACATTCTATTAGCTTTCCTAATTACTTGCTGTACCTACATACTAGCCTTTTGTGATTCATGCACTAGGACACACAAACCCCGCTGCACCTCAGAGCTCTGCAATCTCTCACCATTTAGATAATATGCTTCTTTTTTATTCCTCCTGCCAAAATGGACAATTTCACATTTGCCCACTTTATACTCCATTTGCCAGGTCTTTGCTCACTCACTTAACCTATGTCCCTTTGCAGCCTTCTCTTCACAACTTACTTTCCTAGGTAGGCGATATTATGAAGGTGGATAAAGATGATGTTTGCATTGGCAACTACATGGTGGCTTGTAATCTCAGCTCAGGAGGTAGGAAAAGAAGCCATTGCTGATTATGATCAGATACGTAAAAGTCGAACCAGGCAAAGATAGTCCCGTTGAGCTGCACAGTGAAGGAAAGATGTTGGTGGAGTATGGCGTAATCCAGAGCTATCCAATATGTTAGCTATCAGCCATATGTATTTAGTTAGGAATACATATGTGGCTAACTGCAGTTTGATTAATACATAAAAGTTGAACAAAAGGCACCATCAGGCATGTGATCTCAATCCTTATAATAACATAATGTGTGTGCTTTAACCTTTGTGTATTTGTAAAATGGTAAGAAAAAAAGCATAATATGCAAGTGTCCTTTGATTATTGAGTGCTTTACTCCCTTGTTACTGAATGGGGCTAGAAGTTAGTTAAGTAAAGAAACAGGAAGTATATTTACCACTGTCATGCGAGTGTGCGGAAGGCATTTTCTATTGCACGTGGCTAAAATAGTGTCACACCATTGCCACAACTGTGGATAGCCAGAAGTTTATTTTGAACTATAATGCACCATGGTCAGAGTCAGAGAGGATATCTTTTATGATTTTGGATTAGGGTCATTTCAATGCCCTGGCATTGAGCTAAAACCTGACTGAATACTCCAAACATAGAGTTGAGAGAGATTTGGGAGGCAACAACACATCCAAGGACTGAAGAAGAAAAAGAGATTGAAGATGGAGCAGTATTTTGCAAGGACAGAAAGGTTGAGGGTGGATTTTTTTTTAAGGAAGGGATGATAAAAATAGCTTTGAAAGGGAAGGGGAAAAGTGCATGTGAGGGCGAAATCATTTGCAGCATCAACCAACATACGAATCAGGTAAGGGTGTAGGATAGTTAGTTGTTTAGTGGGAATGGGGCCAAGGGATCAGCAAGTGGTTCTTGTGGATAAGATGAGGTTGAAAAGGGGGTACGGGGAAAAATGAAGAAAACTGAGAGAGAAGCGGTAATCTGGTTCTTAATATGGTCTCCACAGGGTAGAATCAACAACATTTGCTGAATATTTTAAAACCAAATGACAGTATCAACTGGAATAGATCTGTTCAAAATGGGCTTCAGTCCCTTTTACACAAAGTAGAAAAACAAACTATCAAATGCAAGTAACATGCATGCCACACAAGTGCCAGGTAATGACCATCTCCAATGAGAGACAATCTAACTATCACCCCCTGATATTAAGTAGTATTACCATTGCTGAACCCGCCACTATCAACATCCTGGGGGTTACCATTGACCAGAAACTGAATTGGGCCAGCCATATAAATACTGTGGCTACAAGAGGTCAGAGGCTGGGTATTCTGTAGTGAGTAACTCACCTTCCGACTCCCCAAAGCCTGTCCATCACCTACAAGGCACAAGTTGGGAGCATGATAGAATGCTCTCCACTGGCCTGGACGAGTGCAGCTCCAGCACTACTCAAGCAGCTTGACACCATCCAGGACAAAAGCAGCCCGCTTGATTGGCGCCCCATCTGCAACCTTAAAAACTGGCTCCCTCCATCACTGACACACAGTGGCAGCAGTGTGCACCATATACCATATACACTGCAGCAACTCACCAAAGCTCCTTCGACAGCACCTTCACAATCCATGACCTATAGCACCAGAAGGAGAAGAGCAACACATGCATGGGAACACCACCACCTGCCAAGTTCTCCTCCAAGCCACACACATCCTTCACTGTCGTTGGGTCAGCATCATGGAACTCCCTAACAGTACTGTGGGTGTACCTACACAACACAGACTGCAGCGGTTCAAGAAGACAGCTCACCACCACCTTCTCAAAGGCAATTAGGGATGGGCAATAAATGCTGGCCTAGCGACGCCAACATCCTGTGAAAGAATAAAAAAAGGGAACAACTTTGGAAATTGATAATTCTGTGAAAACCTGGCTGTGGCCAAAAAGATCAAAAAATTAAAAAGTATACTTGGTCAAAATGATGACAAAATAGTATGAATGCCATAGTGTTTGACTATCTCCATTATCTTTCTCCCCATCCCATCATATGGCATTTATTAGTGAAGGCTGAAGGAACATAAGAACACAAAAAACACAAGTAAGGCACATGCCCCCTTGAGATGTCCACTATCCAATAAAATGATGGCTGATCTGATTTTGGAAGAACTCTCTGGATTTTCAAAAATGTATTACAAACTTTAACTGTGGATTTTCAAAAATGTATTACAAACTTTAACTGACACTTATTCCTGATCAAGAAGCATGTTTCTTTGAATTAGTGTTAGTTAGGTATAGTTAGGTATGAATCAAAAGAATTAATTTTTCAGACCTGCATCTTGTGATTTGCTAACATGATACGTGAAATTAAAATTTCATGCCATCTCTGCTCCGGAACTGAATATTAACTAAGGCTAACATGTACCCATTGGCTTTGTGAAGGAGTATATTGGGGAACGAGAATTATTCTCTAAATAGTGAGCTGGTTAATAATGGTCAAGAAATCAGGAGAAAAACAGTAACCAGAGTTGAGCTACTTTTCCTGAGATGCAAAGAAGGACACACAAAAAAAATCAACTCTTCCTAGTATATCTTTCAGAGGAATATTGACAAAACATGCTATTCAAAACATTTCATTCAAAAAACAGTAAATAGTACTTGGGACATACAAAAGAAGAAATGGATCAACCCTTTACATTTGTTCTGAGTAATATAACATTTCAATTTCTAAAACAATTAGTTTTACAAACAAGAAGCAGAAAATATATAATTTTTTTTGTTTGAAAAATCTTTTAACAGTTAGTCTTTTGCTGTAATTGAACTAGTTAGGTAAGATATTAGTTACATAAACAGAAACAAAGAATACACACCTGTAGTGCTGATAATGCAAAAGGATTGAGTCCCAGAGGATTCTGTAGGGATCCTGAACCCAAAAGTGGAGATGGGGACAAAGACTGGGAATTAAATTGAGATTGTGCCATTTGTTGTGAGGAGGCTGGAGGCACATTTGTACAGGTGATGGAAGATTCATCACAAGGCATTCTTGGTAAGAGGCTGAACCACTGTCCACCTTTCTCTGTAAGTACTTTCAGCAACTGGTCATTTTGGAGTAAAGGAGAATTGTAGAGTTTCCCTGTGCCAGTTATCAGTGGGTTAAAAAGGTTTGCACACGAGTCTAATTTTTCTGAGTTGCCAGATGGAATTGTAAGCTGGGAACTTGAGATGGAGTTCTGAGAGTTACAACGACTAGGAGATGATGATGGAGTGCCGATTACTTGGTTCACATTTTGTTTCTGAGTCACAAAGTCTGATTCAGGAGGCATTTTTGCTACCTCTAACAGCTTGCTCAGTTTAGAAAAAGAACCTGGCTTTTGCAAGAACAGGTTAGTGCTACTTTTTCCTTTTGAATCACTTCTGCACAAATCTTCACAGTTAGTTGCCGAACAAGAGCTGTTTAATTTCTCTTCGGGTGGCTCAGAAGGCTCTTCCTTAATCTGCAAGCTGTTAGCATTTTTTAGTTTTTCTCTCTCTTTCATCATCTCTTCAGAACCTGGAATAATAAATTAGTTTTACTTACAATCCAACATATTAACATTTTTACATTAAGTATTGATGTAGTAAAAGGGTGGCATTGTATGCAAAACTAACTTTTAAAGTCCAGCCTTTGGCTATTATGGATAACATATACGCAAATTACATTAAAAGATAAACTATGAAACATTTACATAAAACAATGTGGAATTAAAAGATGTAAATGTAAACCAGCAGCCATATCCATAAATTTTCACAAGACCAAGATAACGTGAACATAATCATTTGACTTAATCACGTTATATGCCTTACAAACCTGGACAATTTGCTGGCTCATGTTATGAGTCATCCATAATTAGGCCACATAGTTTGCTGATCCAACATTATCACTTACAGAAAATGGCCAATAAGGTAGTCAAAGCGATCTCAGCAGGATTAAGCAATATAATAGTCAAGTCAATAACAACTTCTCCAAATCCAAATACAAAGTCCAAAAATGAAACCAAGAGGAGCTTCCCTTTTAGCAAAATTCACATACTTGCATACCTATTCAAAAGTTAGCTTCCCCTAAACTTTATGCACGACTTTGTTCCTTACCATGACATTTTTGATGACATTTGACTAGAGAAGAGAGCCAAATAAAATCAAGATAAGCACTGTAATTCTCTCTTGCTCCACTACCTACTAAACCTAAAGCACCGAACACCAGAAGCATAATTTAGAGAAATGCCAGGCAATATCAAAGTTCAGATTCATTTAAGATGCTTCTTATTACTTGTGATAAGCCACAAGGTCTGTAAACAAGCAGTTTGCACATTGCTCTTAGCAACACCCTGCAATCAAGAAGGTATTTCCTGGAGCTGGGAACAGTTCTCTACAAGCAGCAAAAAATTGCACTCTACAATGTTCCAGCTCCTCCTGGTCCCCAAATTTTTATTTTTACACCTACCTTCTGCTGTTCCACCAAGGCGGATACTCACCCAATAAACAACTATAATTGTCAGTCCTATGTACATCACAGGACCTTGATTTACATAGCTAATGGGGAGGCAATGGCGTAGTGGTAATGTCGCTGGACTAGTAATCCAATGACCCAGGGTAATGCTTTGGGGACCCAGGTTTGAATCCCACCAGAGCAGATGGTGGAATTTGAATTCAATAAGAATCTGGAATTAAAAGTCTGATGAGGACTCATGAAACCATTGTCGATTGTCATAAAAACCCATCTGGCTCACTATTGTCCTTCAGGGTCTGGCCTACATGTGACTCCAGACCCACAGCAATGTGGTTGACTCTTAAATCTCCATCTGAACAAGTGTCATGAAGCGTTATTAATGTATATAATATTGTGGAAAAGGTTTTTCTTTTAAAATAGAGTGTCTCATAGTTTAGATTAAAGCCAGCTAGTCTGGGTCCTTTGATGGAAGAGAGATAGCATGCATTTGCCATTTTTTAAATAGAGCATTCAAAAAGTGGGGTAAAAATTGACGCCTTTCTAACAGCTACCAAGCAATATGTCTATATTACTAATAGAATTGGTATTACAAATGGGGTTTCTTCGTTAAAAGGTAAAGTTCAAAGAGACTGGTGAGACAATGAGAATTTGAATTCAATCGGTGGTGGTAGGTATAACTTCAGTAGTTTTCAGGTGTGTAGGCAGAGGCAATGTAAGATCAAAAGGCAGCTCTAAGCCTCCGATTGGCTCCACAGTGAAAAGAACCTCATTTTGAATTCATAAAGGTAAAAATGCTTTGCCTGATGTTTGGTTAAGTCTATGCTGTTGCCTGAATGGAGATTAGTTTGGGAATTTGGTAAAAGTTATGACAGTAGTAATTTGTAGCCACGTGTACATATATTTTAACCTGTGTAAATTAATAAACTGTTTCATTTAGTTTAATGTAAAACATCGAGAACAGGTGGTCTGATTCCCGAGTTTAGAATCACATCTCAAACATAACACTTAAAATTATTGGTTATGACAGTTGTTTAACGTTTCCCTCTGGGATTTTTAAAATAACTCCACTTTACCAACTGCATGGTCCTAACAAAAGGGGAATTAGGGATGGGCAATAAATGCTGGCCTAGCCAGTGATGTCCATCTCCCATGAATGAATAAAAAAAATGAAGTTCTAGCTAATTAATTTACCACTTCTATTTTAACCTTTCCACTGTAGTGTTTCCTACGGGTTACAATTTCCCCCCTTAAAGTATGAGACAGAACTGTGCACATGGCAAAGTGCAACATCTGCTGTTTATATAGCACCTTTCACAATCACAGAATATCCCAAAGCACTTCACAGTTCACAGCCAATCAAGTACTTTTGAAGTGTAGTTTGTTGTAAGAAACACAACTAAGCTTCCTATTCTAGCACAGCTATGACAGGCTGCATGGCCTCCTTCTGTGCTGTAACCATCATATGATTTTAGCTGATTTAAGCACAGCAAGATCCCACAAGCATCAATATGATAATGACAGGATCATCTTTTTATATGTTGATTAGCAGATATTGGCCAGGACACTGGAGATAATTCCTCTGCTCTTCTTCAAAATAGTGCTGTAGGATCTTTTACATCCATCTGAGGGGACAGACATTCATCTGAAAGATGGGATCTCCGACAGTGCAGTACTCACTTAATATTGCACTGGAGTGTCAAGCTAGATTTTTGTGCTCAAGTCTCCGAACCCACAACTTTCTGACTCAAAGGTGAGAGTACCACCAAATGACCCATGGCTGACACAATATGGATGCATAACAAAACATCTGCATTTATATGCAGTTGCTCAGGTGATCTACTGACACTGTTTTAAGACCAAAGGCTTTCCCTGCTCACACTAGACAATCATCAAAATATAAACAGGCTCCACATTAATCTCATGTTCGTCTGCAGCATTTTGCTGTGCATGCAGGCTATTGTGTTCACCTGGCTGCACTTCAAAGAAATTTAATCACATTTTAAATATTTCCTGGAGATGTGAAAATTCCCTGCTGGCATCTGGAGCTTCTTATTTGACTGCAAGAGCCAAAACCAAAATAAATTAAAGAATGTTGATACAACTAAAAGGTATGCTCCTCCCTGTACCATCTCTTTCAGGGAACCTATTGAGCTAAGGTGCCAGTGTAATGCTCAGTTTCTACTATCCCTTCATGAGTGTTGATCTGCGATGAATCAGGGATTTGTTTTGTTTCTAATCAGAAGAATCCATGAAAATCAACAGATATCAAAACCAAGACCTTACAAAGATCAAAGGCTGAGGATGAGCAAACTAGAATTAACCCACACAAAGTAGGTCTTAGTAGACCAATAGAAAACCACAGAAAATAAACCACGTCAGCTGAAAAGACCATGCTAGTAACTTTTTGAAATGTAAAAGCCTTGCTAACTTCTAAAAAAAACCTTAAGGGGGCTAAATTCACTGTTCATTGGCTGCATACACTACTGGGGGCCAAACTTGCTAACAATACTTAAAGCTAGCCTGAACTAATTAAAGTTACCTGCATCTCTTAAACGGAAGGTTCATTGTGGCTACTGGAAGTTCGCTTTTATTCATTCATGGGATGTGGGCATCGCTGACTAGGCCAGCATTTATTGCCCATCCTTAATTGCCCTTGAAAAGATGGCGGTGAGCTGACATGATTTGGAATAGTGCTGACCCACAAAGAATGATGACTAATCGGAAGACAGCATGCATCAAGGTTTGTACTGGAGGACTTGGTGAAGGAGGTAGAAAGGAAGAAAGATGTCCTGTACCCACAGAGGCAGGAAGCTTTCCAAGTATGTGGTGAGAAGGAAGTGAAAGCAAATAGCTGCGGAGGTCAATGCTAGAAGTTCTGCCCCATGGACCTGGATGCAGTGTCACAAGTTTAATGGCCTCACACAAGTGGTCAAGGTCAGTGAACACATCTTCAAATGCTATATCCTTCAAACTGCACAATTGCCTCAGCCACTGCTCAATTCATTACACCCCATTACTCACCAACAGTCTCTACCATTCAGAACTCAAACCTAATATTCATACCCTTCACCTCACTCCCGCACACTTAGCACTGTTGTAAGCCTCACACCCACATCTCACAGCTTGCACATAACACCAGCTATTCAGCCACATCATCTAAACATATTGCACTACATTCACTGACAGTTCGCTCTCTTGCGAGAAAAAGTGGCACACAATTAAAGACAGCAGAAACTAACAGGGGGAAGGCAAGCTGGCATGTTCTAACCCTGATGGAGGAAACCATTTTAGCCATCATCAGAATGGCTATTGCTGAATGGCCAGTGGCCACATGAAGTCATCCTAATATCAAATCCTCCTTGGCACTGCAGAGAGCTTGGAGTGCATCCTTTCCAGCATGGGACTGGTAGTTAACTCCATCAGTACACTTGTGGACCCAACCAGAGTGTAGTTTCTGATGCCCAATGTCTCAGGTTCCGCTGCAGCAGCCACCCAAAGTGTGAGTTCTTAAAGGAACTCAGATTGTTCTTGTGTAAAGTCAACTTGCAGCACGCAAACTCAGATTGCCATCATCAAGGCTATGATACAAGCGTTCAAAGGGATTTGGCTGGAAGGTGAAGCTCCAAAATGGCAGCGCTGAAGACAAATCAGTATTGAGTGTTGATTGATATTTTGAGCTGCTTGCTCTAGGTACTTCAGGCAGATGTTAAATGCATATTGAAATGCTTCTATCAAGTTGGTGCCCGGGACACTTTCATCAAAAGATTACCTGAACACGTTGGATGTCATTTTGGAACCCCAAAGACACCCTTAAAGTCTAAAAAACAGCACCACCGATTCCAAATTATCACCCTTAACCTCTGCAAAGATATCTATTATTAAAGAGTACTATTCTTCTTGCTTAGGGACAAAAATGTAGAGTAACAACGATAATTTTACAATCAGGTGGTGAAGCTAGATAAATAAGTCAAGGGTAGCAGAGTATACAGTTGTAACGTGTCCTTCATATTGTGAATCAGGCACTGAGGTGTTGTGTGCTCCATGGTCTGTTTTGGGTGATCACAAGCACACACTGGAGAGTTTTTAATTTTCCATTTGTGCATCAAATATCCAGATCTGCCATGGTTAGTGCACATGTGGCTTAATGGAAGATCGAAACCAAGGATTTGTGGCATCAGGTCTTTCATGATATGTTTGTGACTTAAGACTTTTCACAATGCACTAATTTCACAAGACTAATACCAGAAGAGTAAATATTAACTTGTATAAACAGGCGATAATCAAGACTGTTACTGACAACTAGGCAATGGATGTTCGATTAAGAATAAGACCTCATATACAATGAAATGGAGAGTACAAGGATATCTGATGTAAAAAGAATTCCCAAACTCTTCTCATCCACTCCTCATTACCCAAGAATAAGATAAAGACATTTGCTATTTGTATGTGCTACCTGAATGAATGAAAAGCAAATATGATTTTGAAAGAAGAACATTACTCCAGATTAATCTAATTATTTTTTAATTTAATGACATTGAAAAGTGGCAGCCAGGCCCAGAGTATAGAACAGTGGAGTTGAAAGATGCTAGGTGTAAGCCCTGCTCCTCGACTTAAGCACATAGAATGTAGTAATGCTAGAGATACCATCCTTTCATGGGATTCTAAAGCAATGCCCCATATGCCTGACCCAGTGAACCAGGTGGATGTTAGTAGATGTTAATAGAAGCATACATTTTCCTGGTCTCTTGACCAATATTTCTCCCTTGACCAACACTACTAATAATAAACTAGTTATTAATTCCATTATGTCATTTGTGGGATCTTGCTCTCTGCAATACTACTGTTACATGTTCTTACACAACAAGAAGATGGCGCATTTGAAAATTATTAATTGTATTTGAAGTACTTTGAGATGCTTCAGAGATGTGACATGGATGTATACAATCTTGTTTAAAAAAAGTTTGGTAAGCTCTATTTTTAAGATAATAAAAAGTTCAACAAAATCAAATTTACTGTTTTTAAAGCAGCATTTGTATTGGCAAGCTTAAATGAGAATTACTGTATAAATGGTTTAAAATGGACTGAGTTCCAACAAAGAGATAAAAACAAAAAACTGCAGATGCTGGAAATCCAAAACAAAAACAGAATTACCTGGAAAAACTCAGCAGGTCTAGCAGCATCGGCGAAGAAAAGAGTTGATGTTTTGAGTCCTCATGACCCTTCAACAGAACTAGGTGAATCCAAGGAGAGGGGTGAAATATAAGCTGGTTTAAGGTGCCCCCCCCCGCCACCCACCACCACCACCACCTTAAACCAGCTTATATTTCACCCCTCTCCTTGGATTCATCTAGTTCTGTTGAAGGGTCATGAGGACTCAAAACGTCAACTCTTTTCTTCTCCGCCGATGCTGCCAGACCTGCTGAGTTTTTCCAGGGAATTCTGTTTTTGTTTTGGAGTTCCAACAACCTCAGTTTAAAGCTAAATTTCCTAGCGTAGTCATATTTCAACAATTCAGGAAATGGTTAAATAAACGTCATGAATTTTCTTGTTCTAAATTGTTTAAAAAATAAAAACAGAAGGCTTTTCAAATGAAATGGATAGAAAGAAAGCAAAAGTCAAAAGAAAGAGAGACAAACTGCCCATACCATGTCATGTTGCATATTTCTTGGCACCTGTCAAATAGGTGTACTGAGAATGATCTAGCCATTCTCTAATGATATTATGACTGAGAAGGATCTATTAGTGCAAAAAAGGGCAAAAAAAGCCACAAGTGCATGCCCTTTATCAAAGCAAAATTATCTTCATTTAAAAAGTATACCACTGAGTTATCCACTTTCTTTCTGCAACAAGATTAGAGGTTTCTCTAATTTATCATCTTAGCTTGATTATAACCTGCTAATTTACAAGGATTTCAGATACCACAGCAATATTATTTCTAGGAACCCTGGCCAGGTTTTCAACATGTAGTAAAAAAGCTGGCGTCAATTTACCTTCCGCACTTTCCATGCCTTCAACAAACACACCCCCACACTGAGGAAGTACCCAGTAGCGTCGTTTATAACGATCCTGGCCAAATGTCATGGCACGCAACGAATGAGAGGCTTCAAACAACTTCTTACGGTACTGGCTTTGTTGCTGTTCAAATAAAGCATTTATAGTCAGACAAAAATATTTCTATAGTATTGCACACAGTTTACAAAAAGATACGCTTCACTGCTTAATTTCATTAAAGCATGTTTCACAGTAAACATAAGTGCTGTAACATGATAAGAATATTCTGACCAGTACGAAGAGTAAAAGTACAAAATGTTACAGTGAAACAAAGCTTAAGAGGTGCTGTCCTGATTGGTTAGGTCTCTGTACTGCAATAGGTTTGCACCAACACTATTTGAATTTCAACAGTATCTCTAACACAAGATATCCAGGGAGGAGGAGATCAACAGGGGAGAAATGGATACTGATCCAAAGGAGGTGCTATTAGGAGGTGACAAAAATCCTGACCAATGAGACTGGTTTTAAGCAAGATCTTAAAATAGGAGGGGGAGGTGAAGATGCTGAGGAGCTTAAGAAAAGAATACCAAGCCATAAGATTTGGACAACTGAAGTTACAGCTGACAACAATAGAACAAAGGGATGGAGGGGTACTCAAGAAGCCAAACTCAGAACCACAGAGTTTGCAGATGGTTGGGGGTATTGGAGAAATTGTAGGTCAAAAGGATTGCAGGGATATGGAAGTCTCAAGAGTAAAACTCCTATAGCAACCCCCCATAGTCTATTTCACTTACAAGGCTGTAGTGCAAGAAACACTATGCGAAAATAAACATCCTGACCCAGTAAAAAATCTAAACTATAAAACATTTGTGATACAGTCATTTGCTCTTGTCCATCCTGACATTACATTTGATCACATGCTTCAACTTTCAAATACTGTTAAAACAGAAGGATCAAACAACCAATACCTGAATTATTTATATGCAATTCAAATTGGTATCATTCCTTTTTGGTAGAATTTACAACAAAGTCATGTTGAAATAGCAGTCAAGAAACTAGAAGTTAAGGTTTATTTGAGACTTATTCCATAGAAATACCAAACTGATAAATCATAGTCATACCAAATACAGAGCTATATTCTTGTAGGCTTGTCAAATGATAATTTATCCAGTAACAGTCATGGCCTAGAATAACACACATTGATGCTGTGTCCTAAAAGTATTATAAATCACGTTCACTACTTGACTACTTGCAGTTATGCAGCTATTTGTCACTGTCCATTTGGTTTACAGGCCAATTGTTTAAGCAATAATAGAGTAGATTGTAAACTAAAAACTGTCCTGCTTTGCCTACAGAGACAATTAGATGTTGACTGAATAAGAAGTTACATTGGGAGCTTGCATTAACTATCCAGCAACTATTATGAGCATTACAACAACAGTCATTGAACAGAGCTACGTCCCTCTAGTTAAGTCTAGTTTCTATCCCCTTCCCAGATATATTAACAGGAGTGTCCCTAACAACTAATTATTGTAACCTATCCTATTAAACTGGTTTCACTTTTTCTTGATTGCTATTCTTCCCTTATCTAATCTTTAGCCAGCTACATTTATGGCTCTTCTGCATCCCTTCCTTTCCACCATGAGTATACAGTCTGTCTACATCTCTGTCCCTCAGCTTCTTTCTTGAACAGCACCCATTAACTAGTCCACATCAATACATTCCTCCACCTTGCTAATCTTGAACAATTTTTCTTTCAAATCAATTCAGTTTAGGGGACGGGTAGCAAAGTAGTAATGTTACTGGACTAGTAGCCCAGGACTAATGGCCCAGGGGCCCAGACTAATGGTCTGGTGGAGACACAAGTTCAAATCCCACCATGACAGTTGGGGGAGTTTAAATGATAGAATAATTGAACAGTTACAGCAGAGATGGCTATTTGGCCCATTGGGCCTGTGCCAGCTCCATGCAAGAGCAATTCACCTAGTGCTACCCCCTTGCTTTATCCTCATAGACCTGCAAGTGTTTCATCTTAAGAAAATGATCCAATTCTCTTTTGAAGGCCATGATTGAATATAGCTCCGCCATACTCTCAGGCAGTGCAAAACAGATTCAAACCACTTTCCTCACATAGTCATTGCTTCTTTTGCCAATCATCTTAAATTGGTGTTCTCTGGTTCTTGATTTTTTTTCACCATTTTCTCCCTATCTATTCTGTCCAGACCTCTCATGATTTTGAATACCTCTATGAAATCTCCTCTCAACCTTTCCTTCTCCAAGGAGAGCAGCTCTAGCTTCTCCAATTTATCTTTGTAACTTAAATTCCTCATCCCTGGGACCATTCCTGTGAATCTTTTCTGCACTCTGATGCATTCACATCCTTCCTAAAGTGCGGTGCCCAGAACTGGACGCAATTTCTCCAGTTGAGGCCGAACCAGTGATTTATACACAATTTAATCTCATTAATATTGATTATGACATGACTGGATTGTTGTAAAAACCTAACTGGTTCACTAATGTCCTTCGGGCAACAAAGTCTGCCATCCTTACCTGGTCTGGTCTACATGCAACTCCAGATCCACATCAATGTGGTTGACTCTTGAATGCCCTCTGAAATGGCTTAGTAAGCCACTCAGTTGCAGGTGGCTCACCACCACTTGCTCAAATGCATTTAGGGATGCGCAATAAATGCTGGCCTTGCCAGCAACCCTCATATCCCAAGAACAATTTTTTAAAAATCCCTCTGAAAACAAGCATCACTCTAAGAACTTACATGGGTCAGAGCCAAACATACCCTATATGTAGAACAATTTTAGCACTAATCCTACCCAGAAACCATCCTGACCTCTTTCTATGTTACAAACAGGGTTTCTGTTTTTGCTCTGGTCAGAAGAATTTCTCAACTATCCTTCTGATTTCATTCCATCTCTCATCTTTGCACAATCTCTCTCTATTCACTCTTTCCCTTCATGTCGCATCCTCGTTCTCTGAGGGTTGCTAATTATGGCTCAATGATGCCATAATATCATGGGGCAAGTCGAAGGGCAAGCCCAAGAACTACCTCAGCTGATACAGGGATTGAACTTGCACTGGTATCATAAAACCCCACACTCTAGCCAACCGAGCTAAGCAGCCTAACTCAATTTCCAGCCACAGACTTTCCAAAGACATTAGAATGCCAGTGATTTCCAAAATTACCTTATTTCTTCTCGCTCTGCTTCATGTAACACAATCCTATTTCTCAGTTTCTCTATCTCCATTAAGTTACTCCACTTTTGCACCAATACTTAGAAAATATTCTCTTTTATTCTCAGCTGACACTTTCCTCAGAAAAATGTTAATAGGGTACTTGACCATGTCTGTCGCAATGTTCATAGCTCTCCCCTTACACCCTTCCATTCCTCTCTCAAAAATAAATTATCATTGTCCTCATTTATCTTGCATCTTTCTATCAGCAATTATCATATGACATTTCTTTTTACATGATTCCACTTTACCTTCCCCTCCATATTTTCAGAAAGCCCATTCCCTCTAGATACCCCTCATCATTCCACCAACCCAACGTTCAGCTTCTATCCCTTTCAACTGCAGCAGATAGAGGAAATACATATGAACACCTGTCCATTCACAAATTCTCAAACCACTCTGCAGAGCCCTAGGTACTCCTGTGAGATAGAAATTCATATGTACTTCCCTAATCGAATCCACTATATCACCTACTTACCATGTAGTCTCCTCTATACTGGGGAGATAAAATGCAGATTAGTTGTTCACTTTGTCAAACAGGATGGGCCAAACAGATCCTTCTCATGACAAACTCAATAAGAAACAGTAGAATCTTAGCTTATCTTTGCCAGAAGACATCTTACAACTCTGGCATGTATGGGAATGCTCTGAAAAGTGGGGCATATTAAGAAACATTCACCATTCCCTAAATATACAATAACTTTAAAAAGCACTAAACGAACCATATGCTTACATTTACAAAACGTCATAATTTTTTAATTTATTCATGGGATGAGCGTTGCTGACAAGGCCAGCATTTATTGACCATTTCCATTGGCCTTCAGAAGGTAGTGGTGAGCCGCCTTCTTGTAGCTCTGCAATCCATGTGGTGTCAATATTCCCACAGTGCTATTAGAAAGGGAGTTCCAGGAATCTGACCCAGTAACAGTGTAGGAGTGGTGTAGTTCCAAGTCAGGATGGTTTGAGACTTAGAGGTGGTTTACCAATGTGTCAGCTGTCCTTGTTTTTCTAGGTGGTAGAAGTCACAGGTTTGGAAGGTGCTTTTGCAGGAGGCTTGGCAATTTGCTGCAGCGCACCTTGTAGATGGTACACACTGCTACCATTGTGTATTGTTGGTGAAGAAAGTGAATGTTTAAGATGGTGGATGAGGTGCTGATCAAGCAGGCTGCTTTGTCCTGGATGTTGTTGACGATATTGAGTGCTATTGGAGCTGCACTCGCCCAGGCAAGTGGGCAGCATTCCATCATACTCCTGGCTTGTGCCTTGTAGATGGTGGACAGACTTTGGTGAGACAGATGAGTTCCCAGCCTCTGATCTGCTCTCGTAAGTTGTATAACAAACGTGCTTTTTTGAGAATTCAAAACAAAAAGCATTGACAGTCAGATTGACAGTAAACTCAGAAATTACCAAGAATACGTAACTGCAGGTCTATCAAAAATGTCGTTCGAACACTACATTGTCTATTTCCCTTGATATTCAAAAAGTGAAGTGCTCATAAAATGAACACTAACATTTACAATTGTAAAAACAAAGGTTAAATTGCCGTTACTAACTATTAAGAAATTAACTATTGAAATATTTCACAAAGCAGAACAAAGTCCAGCTTAACAGAACCGCTTCAACAGAGTACTTACTTAACTCGGGGAATTTGGTTAGTGAAAGAATTTTAAGGGTTAATCTCTAACTAAAATCTGGTCAAGTTTTGCATTTAATTTAACTATAACCTTAACTTGGAAGTTTTTTTCAATCTTAGTCATCGGTAAACAACCTGTTAGTGGCAGCTGCAGAGTCAGTTAATTAAGTGGTGAGTTAGAACTGCTTACCTGAACAGCAAGGGCTAATACAAATACAAGCGGTTTCTGCTTAAAAAGTTAGTAGCACGAAGTCCAGGTCAACAGAGTACCGCTTCAAAAGCGTAATCACCTAACTCATGGAATTTGGTGAGTGAGGGAATTTAGAGCAGTGAGGAAAGTGTTGTTCTAGTCTTTTACAAAATAAGGAGTGATTCGAAAAGAGAAGTGGGAGACCTGAGAGCTGAAGTCCAAAGGCATTAATTAGGTAAGCAGGTAGGTGATAGGTTGATGAGTTTTAAGGTTTCTTTTTTCTCTCTCTGAGCTAGGGCAATAGTTCAAACTAGGATTGGGAAAGTGTTAAGTACTGTATTAATTTTATAGCTTAACTAGTTAAACTATTTGATATAATTACAAATAATCGTTAAATAGCAGTTTTACTTGATTAAATAAATAAAACACGGTTAGGTAAAGATAAGCTAAAGCAAGCTGTTGTCTGGACTGCAGGATATGGGAGCTTGTGGATAGTCAGACTATCCCAAGCAAACATGGCTGCAGGAGATGTCTCCATTTCAAATCTCTGGCTCAGAGTCATTGAATTAGAGTGCGAGTTCCAGATGCTGCGACACATAAGGGAGGAGGAGGAGGAAATTCTAGACCGTTTATTCAGAATACAGTAATACCCCAGAGGAAAGCACAGTCCAGGAAGGGGAGGATGTGACTGAAAGAGAGATGGGTAGTGTGGATTTAGCAGAGGTTGCAAAGGAGGTCTTGCAGGCACTTGTCCTGTCTAACAGGTACAATGTACTCACTACCTGTGAGGACAAGGAGAAAGGCTGCAGAAGGGGCAGCTACAATGTAGACCATGGCACTGTGGGAGGCTGTCAAGGGTTGGGTGGGGAGAGAGCAGAATTGAAATGTGGTCATAATAGGAGACTATAACTAGGGGGAATCGATAGCATTCTCTACAGCCAAGAACTAGAATCCCAAAGGCTGTGTTGCATATCCAGAACCAGAGTAAGATATCTCACAGCAGTTGGAGGAACTTGGAAAGGGAGAACCAGTTGTAACTGTCCACACTGGAGCAATCAACATAGGTAGGAACATGGAGATCATCCTGTCAAAAGTTAGGCTCTAGTTAAAAAGCAAGACCTTGAGGTTAATAATCTCTGGATTATTGCCTGAGCCACATGCTAATTGGCAAAGGAGCAGTCAGATCAGGAGAATTAAGACGTAGCTGAAGGGCTGGTGTGGGAAAGCAGAGTTCCTTTCCATTTGATACTGGCATCAGTTCTGACCCAGGAAGGAGCTGTACCGATGGGATTGACTCCACCTGAACTGGACGTACAGGTGTAGCCTGCAGCCATGTGAGCTGCATTTATTGATACCAGTGCTCAAAGCAGTCTGCAATTTTTCCTCCTGTGGCTCGACGGAGCATGGACCTGCTGTCCTGTGTCAGGATGAGAGCATTCAACCATGCACCACTGCTGTTTCTATCCACCTATGTCCTTGCTGTTGCCTGACAACCAGCCAACCCAAACTGCTGCCATTCATGGTGAGGTGGTGAAGGCCCTCAAGGGCTCGAGTTTCCTGCAAGTACATTTGCAGTACTCCAATATTGAAAGTCAGCAACCTTCTGCCAACCATGCTGCAGACACTCAGGCAGCATTGCATTGGAGCACTAGGACAGGCAAGACAGACTCTAAGGGAAAACACAAAGGTGATTAGCTGACTTTTTGTACAGAAGATTGGATGATTTGTTTAATCAAGTTGTTTGGAATCTTTGTTTTGTGGTGGTTTTTATTTTAGCATTGTGGTCAAGAGGAAGCAGTAACACAGGATGGTAAGGTGGGACTGTTGCTGAATAGGGAATTTGGTTGCTTTCTCTGGTACTGCAAAATGATGAGCCAATCACAGACAGCCAACTAGAAAGGGGACATAACAAAAACAAAAACAGAATTACCTGGAAAAACTCAGCAGGTCTGGCAGCATCGGCGGAGAAGAAAAGAGTTGACGTTTCGAGTCCTCATGACCCTTCGACAGAACTTGAGTTCGAGTCCAAGAAAGAGTTGAAATATAAGCTGGTTTAAGGTGTGTGTGTGGGGGGTGGAGAGAGAGAGAGAGAGAGAGAGAGAGGTGGAGTGGGGGTGTGGTTGTAGGGACAAGCAAGCAGTGATAGAAGCAGATCATCAAAAGATGTCAACAACAATAATACAAAAGAACACATAGGTGTTAAAGTTAAAGATATTATCTAAACGAATCTGCTAATTAAGAATGGATGGTAGGGCACTCAAGGTATAGCTCTAGTGGGGGTGGGGAGAGCATAAAAGATGTAAAAAAAAATAAAATAAATAAATCATTTTTTTTTCTTTTTCTCCTTTTATAATGGAAATAGGTGGGAAAAGAAAAATCTATATAATTTATTGGAAAAAAAAGAAAAGGAAAGGGGAAACAGAAAGGGGGTGGGAATGGGGGAGGGAGCTCACGACCTAAAGTTGTTGAATTCAATATTCAGTCCGGATGGCTGTAAAGTGCCTAGTCGGAAGATGAGGTGTTGTTCCTCCAGTTTGCGTTGGGCTTCACTGGAACAATGCAGCAAGCCAAGGACAGACATGTGGGCAAGGGAGCAGGGTGGAGTGCTAAAATGGCAAGCGACAGGGAGGTTTGGGTCATTCTTGTGGACAGACCGCAGGTGTTCTGCAAAGCGGTCGCCCAGATTACGTTTGGTCTCTCCAATGTAGAGGAGACCACATTTTCCACCACTACTCTCCTCCGTCTGGCTGAACTTGTTCTCACGCTGAACAATTTCTCCTTCAACTCCTCTCACTTCCTCCAAATAAAAGGTGTGGCTATGGGTACCCGCATGGGCCCCAGCTATGCCTGTCTCTTTATGGGGTATGTGGAACATTCCTTGTTGCAGTCCTACTCCGGCCCCCTTCCACAACTCTTTCTCCGGTACATCGATGATTACTTCGGTGCCGCTTCATGCTCTCGTCGGGACTTGGAAAAATTTATTAATTTTGCTTCCAATCTCCACCCCTCCATCATTTTCACATGGTCCATCTCTGACACTTCCCTTCCCTTCCTTGACCTCTCTGTCTCAATCTCTGGTGATAGACTGTCCACCAATATCCATTACAAACCCACCGACTCCCACAGCTATCTCGACTACAGCTCCTCACACCCCGCTTCCTGTAAGGACTCCATCCCATTCTCTCAGTTCCTTCGCCTCCGTCGCATCTGTTCCGATGATGCTACCTTCAAAAACAGTTCCTCTGACATGTCCTCCTTCTTCCTTAACCGAGGTTTTCCACCCACGGTCGTTGACAGGGCCCTCAACCGTGTCCGGCCCATCTCCCGCGCATCCGCCCTCACGCCTTCTCCTCCCTCCCAGAAACATGATAGGGTCCCCCTTGTCCTCACTTATCACCCTAACAGCCTCCGCATTCAAAGGATCATCCTCCGCCATTTCCGCCAACTCCAGCATGATGCCACCACCAAACACATCTTCCCTTCACCCCCCCTATCGGCATTCCGTAGGGATTGCTCCCTCCGGGACACCCTGGTCCACTCCTCCATCACCCCCTACTCCTCAACCCCCTCCTATGGCACCACCCCATGCCCACGCAAAAGATGCAATACCTGCCCCTTCACTTCCTCTCTCCTCACCGTCCAAGGACCCAAACACTCCTTTCAAGTGAAGCAGCATTTCACTTGCATTTCCCCCAACTTAGTCTACTGCATTCGTTGCTCCCAATGTGGTCTCCTCTACATTGGAGAGACCAAGCGTAAACTGGGCGACCGCTTTGCAGAACACCTGCAGTCTGTCGGCAAGAATGACCCAAACCTCCCTGTCGCTTGCCATTTTAACACTCCACCCTGCTCTCTTGCCCACATGTCTGTCCTTGGTTTGCTGTATTGTTCCAGTGAAGCCCAACGCAAACTGGAGGAACAACACCTCATCTTCCGACTAGGCACTTTACAGCCATCCGGACTGAATATTGAATTCAACAACTTTAGGTCGTGAGCTCCCTCCCCCATCCCCACCCCCTTTCTGTTTCCCCCTTCCTTTTCTTTTTTTTTCCAATAAATTATATAGATTTTCCTTTTCCCACCTATTTCCATTATAAAAAGAGAAAAAGAAAAAAAAATATTTATTTATTTTTACATCTTTTATGCTCTCCCCACCCCCACTAGAGCTATAACTTGAGTGCCCTACCATCCATTCTTAATTAGCACATTCGTTTAGATAATATCACCAACTTTAACTTTAACACCTATGTGTTCTTTTGTATTATTGTTGTTGACATCTTTTGATGATCTGCTTCTATCACTGCTTGTTTGTCCCTACAACCACACCCCCACTCCACCTCTCTCTCTCTATCTCTCCGCCCCCCACACACACACCTTAAACCAGCTTATATTTCAACTCTTTCTTGGACTCGAACTCAAGTTCTGTCGAAGGGTCATGAGGACTCGAAACATCAACTCTTTTCTTCTCCGCCGATGCTGCCAGACCTGCTGAGTTTTTCCAGGTAATTCTGTTTTTGTTTTTGTTTCGGATTTTCAGCATCCAGTTTTTTTGTTTTTATATTAGAAAGGGGACATGTTGATTGCCTCTTCAGCTGCTTATTGTGTACCTGGTTGCATGGGCTGGGCAGGATGCGACAGGTCATGGCAAATGAAGCATGTTGGAGAGCACTGCAGGGCTCTTCCAGCATGGTCCAAGACTGGTCCAGGTAGGGAAGCTTTGTTTCAGCACTCCAGTGGTCTATTCAATGACATTTCATGTATGTGGCAGGATGGTTCTCGTTACATTTGTGCCAGCCACATGAATGTGGGTTAAGCATGAGAATCAAAGGTCAGGTGGTCAGCGAATGCCCTTGTTGCCTAGTAGCCCCCCCTCTGGCCTCTCATGGTGGCTGAAATTCTGATGGTATAGTTCACTGACAGAAAGTAAAGGTATCATGACTATTGGCAGGATCCAGACATTCATGTGCATGATTTTTTTTATTTGTTCATGGGATTTGAGCAGTGCTGGCAAGGCCAGAATTTGTTGCCCAAAGCAATTATCTTTGGGAAGATTGTGATGAGCTGCCTTCTTGAACTGCAGCAGTTCATGTGGTGCAGGTATACCAAAAGTGCTGTTAGGGAGGCAGTTCCAGGACTTTGATGCAGTGACAGTAAAAGAGCAGCGATACTGCTCCAAGTGAGGATGGTGTGTGGCTTAAAGGGAACATGCAGCTGGTAGTGGTGCCGTGCATCTGCTGCCCTCGTGACCTCTACCATCTAGAAGGACAAGTTTGGAAGATGCTTTTGAAGAAGCCTTGATGAGTTGGTGCACTGCATCTCGTAGATGCTGCATACTGCTGCGCCAGTGGTGGAGGGAATGAATGCTTAAGGTGGTGGATGGGTGCTGATTAAGTGAGCTATTTTGTCCTGGATCACGCACCAGCCGCACATTGAGTGGAAGCCTTTGCAATTGCGCGGTATCTCTGAATTTAGATACAGCACCTGCAAAACAACAAGTGTACATTCAACATCACCCTGCGCTATGGGGAAGCCCACACTCCACTCCAGCTTCTCTCTGGAAAGGGAAGGCAGCAAAGTATTCCCCTCTCTTCGCTCATAGTGCATTAGTCACCGCCTCCTTTGCAATGTGACCAACTAGATGTTGGAATTAACCCATGCTTCAGCCTAGAAGGAGCTCTTGCAAAGAAGTTGGTGAGCACAGACACCTTTATAGCCAATAGCAACGCCATCTTTGCTCTTCTGAAGCTGCAGGTCTGCCTGCAAGAGGTGACAGATTTCAATGAGCACTGACTTAGTGAATCGGAAGCATCAGACAGACTGTTCCTGCCTTAGGTTGAGGTAGGAGAAATGCTCCTTGAACACGGCCTCCTGCTAATAGCCCTTCTCTCCTTCTTGCCTCTTTGAGCAGCTTGTCCTCGATATCACCTGTGCTAATTCTCCTCATTATGTTGCAGGGCAAGGGGGACAGAAACTACAACAGCCATGAGTGGGAATAAGTGATCTGAGCAGAATCCTTGAAGTGAGAATCAAGGCTTTCAGCACGTACCACAGCACTCCTTGCAGTCTTCCAGCAACTTATGGAGCAGCAAAAGCCACCAAACATTTTCATTAACTCACCAATAGCCAGCATAAATCAATCAATAACTATGCTGAAAGAGATTGATGACCCCCTTAGATAGTGAGGTTAGGCGGTGTTCTTCTTGCTGAATAAAGCCAGGAAGAGAAATCATGGGCGCTGGTGCTTCTCCTGTTTCCGGGACCACTGGTCACATTATGCAACAATTTTTCATTATTGAATTTAAATATGTTCAACAATTCTGTTTGTTCCAGAATTTCAATTTCTTTGCACACTATACCAATTTTAATACAAGTGAATATGCTATGTTAAACTATACATAAATATTAAATGCTATTATTGAACAATCAGCTTATCAAACCAATGCATCATATTATTTTCATGCTCTGTTCAAAAGTCTTTCCAGAAATCATTTGAACAGCTGAACATTTCATTTCATATCCTCTAACTCAGAGGGCAGTGAACAACATTCCATCTGTCAAGATTTAATCTTTGTAATATGGAATCAAGAACCATCCTTCGACACAGAGCTATGCACCATGAAATCTAAAAAGTGAATAGAATAACAGGGCACAGGAGGAGGCCATTTGACCTATCAAGTCTGGGCAGGCTCTTTCAAAGAGCAATCTAGTTAGTCCCACTCTTACCCCATATCCTTGTGATTTTTTTCCTCCTTCCAAATGCTTGTCAAAACTTCTGTCGATCCCATTTCCACCACCTCGTCTGACAGTGCATTCCAACCATTCATTGCAAACGGGAAGTTTTTCCTCATGTCATCTCTGTTCTTTTGTCAATCACCTTAAATTTGAGACTTTTGGTTCTTGACCTTTCAATATTGGAAAGTTTCTATTTTCTCTATCCAAACTCTTCATGATTTTAAATACATCTATCAAGTATCCTCTTAACCTTTTATGCTCTAAGGAGAACACCCCAACTTCTACAGCTGTAATCCCTCATCTCTGTACCATTCTAGTAAATCTCTATTATAGCCTCTCCAAAGTCTTCACATCCTTCCTGAAGTGTGGTGCCCAGAATTGAACACAATACTCACGGTGGGTGAACTGGTATTTTATATAGATTTAGAATAACTTCCTGATATTTGCCCACTAAACTGCTGACCACCCAACTTCCTTTCCCCATGCTAGCTGAAATGGTTTAAAAAGTACGTTATCCTCGGGTGCTGTCTCTTCCACATTCGAAACTCCTCCCCTAAAGAAAGGAACTCTCAATCCCTCTGTCCCTGCAAATTACCACTCTGTTTCCAACATCCTTTTCCTCTGAACATGTTGTTGCCTCCATTGCCCATCCTTCCTGCAAGTCCATTTTTGAATCTCTCCAATCAGGATTCTGCCACTGCCACAGCACTGAAACAATACTCTTAACAAAGTTGCAAAGACATCCACTGTGACTGTGACTGAGGTGCATGAGGCCTTGATTTTCTTGCAGCTTTTGATGTGGTCCCAATACGTCCTTTCTCTAATTTGTTTTTGCTGCCATCTAGCTCAGTGAGATTTCCCTCCCTTGGTCCCAGTTTTACCTATTTGATCATAATCAGAGCTTCTCCAACCTTGTACATGCCAGCTTCCACATGTATGTTGATTGAGCTCACCCAGTTCTACCCTCTACACCAAATCTCACTATATCTCAATTTCCTCTGTATTGCCAGCCTCCTCATCAGAGACCCAGTCTTAAATGAGTTGTCATACCCACCATTATAGTTAAAACAGCACCATTCCATCTCGCTCCCTATTCACTGTATCAAGTTGAACCAAATTGCAATCTCAGTGTCTTACTCAACCCTGAGCTGAGGTTCCATTGCAAAGTGCCTAATTGATACTACATTGGATAAATTATATATGTTATGAATTTTCTGATGAACCGTCTCACAGCTTTAAAAGGGAATGCAGTGCACTGTTATTCTTTAAACAACAGCCCTGTTCCACTGTCTGGGTTCTATAAAATGCTCCACTAGCACAAACCATTTGCATGTATATAAGAGCAACAATCACCTGAGGATCAGTTACTCGCCTCCTTTAAAAAATAGAGCTGTTTTTCTTTAGTTTTGGGAACTGTTCCAGTGAGGGCTTTCAAATTTGTCGGTTTTGAACTGAAGTCCATACAATTAAAATCAAAGGTTACCTACAAGAGTTATATGTTCAGGATCACTTAAAATACACTGTACAGTGTTGTCCAATTAACATAAAAAACTCCCATCAACTCAAAATATAATTCAAATTACTTGGAATATGTTGGGTGCTATATGCATGTAACAGCAAGTTACATTTTATAGGTCTAAATAGGTGAGGGATTTGAAAGGCCAAATCATGAATCAAATATGATCCCATTTTAAATACCAGAATCTGCTTGAATTCTTGGCATACACAAAGCAGTTAATTTAAAGTCCAAAATAATGAGCCAGATTTGTAGACTCATTTGCCTTCCTAGTGCCTCGAGTTGTACCCAGCACTCTAACACCTCTGCCCGCCACGCGCATGTCCATACATGCGCATGTCAGCTCAACCAATCCTGTGCAAAAGTTCAATTGATGGACAGCGCCACTGAAAGCTGAAATAGAAAGCTGAAACGTCATGTCAATCAAACACAGCTCCCCCGCCCTCTCTGCAACACTTCGGTCCTTGCATCCGCTTAACATTGATGGAGGAAATAAGCGGGAGGTGGTAGGAAATAAGAGTTCAAATCAGAACAATGATGCAGGGCATCAACTTTTTATATAGAAAAGGAGGATTTGAGCCCGGACGCCCCAAGCCCCAGCGTTTAGCACCATCTACACGCCCCTCCCCTGGGCTCTGCCACTGAACACAGGCTCAACTGCTCGTGGGAAAGAGAGGACATTAGACGGAGTACAGTACACTTACAAGACACACTCCCAGCATGTATACTAACAGCCTCGCCAAAATAGCAGATGATACAGCTTGCACAAGTGCACATGCGTGGAGTGGACTCCATTTTGGACCTTAAATGGTATCTGAAGCACCAAAAATACAGGTACCGTGCAAACGAATCTTGCGACAGTAGAGCTGTTGCTACTCAGTTGACAAATACAATGTGAAAAATACATTAATTCACTTTCATTCAACTCATAATAAATAGATTGTGAAATAATATGCAGCAATTCTATGTAAGCAGAGTACTAGATGTTGTGTTCCTAACCTGA
The DNA here is from genome assembly GCF_017639515.1 of Carcharodon carcharias. Lineage (NCBI taxonomy): Eukaryota > Metazoa > Chordata > Chondrichthyes > Lamniformes > Lamnidae > Carcharodon > Carcharodon carcharias. The sequence goes on along the minus strand of NC_054478.1, from coordinate 66,119,986 downwards.
ACCAACTCCTTGAAGTAGAGGCAAATGTGTTTGATTGATACAATATGGAAACATGCAGCTCAAATAATTTAATCCTGACTGAGGAATGACAGGACAAAGGCAAAGCAAAATAATTAACTAAAAATACTCAGTGCTGGTTGATACAAATTAGAGTGTGGAAGCAAAAGAACCTCTACCTTGCTTAACTTTTCAATCTGTTTCTCCAATTCCTCCACACTAGTCGACTGTTCTCCATCATCCTAAAGAGAAAACCCACGCAGAAGTAATTATGAACAAGTACTTGCAACATCGTTAAGCTGTCCAAAATTAGATGCAGTGAAGTTCACCCAAGATCAACTGGGATCAAATTCAGCTCTGACAATTCTACAAGGCAGACCACCATTTCCGTTTTTCAAAATGCATTTATTAGTTCATTCGATCAGTTACAGGATCACATGCCATTATTTATTATAGGCTCCTGTCCACACTTCACAGTTGTTGACAGAAATCTTGGTAATGCATATTTCATCTTCAAAGAAATATATACTGTACGCAACATGTTAAAATAAAAACACAGAAAAGGACTGAAAATTTTTTTTAGGAAAAGGGTTTCCAGGTCCATGTAATGCTCTTCCCTCTCTCACTGTACAAACAAATATAAGGGGTGTTCCACATCGAATTACCTTGCCAAGCCAAGTTAGCACAGTCAAAATGACTGACAATGAGCACCATTGACTTAAATACTATTTCCTGTGACTTTCATCGGTTGAAATTTGATTTTGATTCAATGGTAGGCTGGCATTTGATATTTATAATGTTGCTAAAGCATAGAGTTGATCTGCATAATATTGAACATTTTATGGGCCAGGAAGAACCATTTTATGTGCTCTACAATTTAAGCAGTATCGTTTCCAATATATACGAAGTAGCCCAAGAGAAAACTTAATGGAATGAGTCTGTGATGCACCATGTGCCATGCATGTGCCTCCTCTTACATAATGCAACTCCCAATCACACCAGCTGGAATTTACACAGAGATATTTTAGAAAAGGTCCAAAATGCTTTACAAATAGGAGTAAGGAAAATGGATGTCAAACCAGGAAGATAGAGATTAGGAGGGATGACTAAAAGCTTGGTCAACAAATCATGTTCATGAGTGTGCAAATGCATAAATGAACTGAGTGCATATACTAGCTATAATGTGATGTAATTTTACTCACATTATCTCATTGCCATGTTATCCTGGATATTAGCTGTCCAATTAGGATTGTACCAAAATCAAACAAGGGAGTGGTACTAAAAATATGCATACTCCTTTTCATTACCTACACATAATCAAGCCTGCATACATTTGCAGAGTTCATTTTTAGCTGACCAAAAAACAGTGCAAAGCCAGCAGTATAACTTGGATCTGCGATTCCATATCACCAAGGAAACACAAGATTCAAACTGATATCCCCCATTGACCCCATCAGCAACCACCAAGACCTGAACTCAGAATTCAAGTGTTTAAAAACAGTTTAAGCTCATAATCTCAACAACTTTTCAAAACAGGCACTGCTCAAATTACCTCATCTTCAGCAATTTCCATTTTTTTTGCTTTCTTCTCTTCATCTTTATCTTCCTCATCATCCTCATCATCCCCCTGATCATCGCTGTCATCATCATCGTCATCGTCATCATCACTATCCCCACATTTTCTTTTTCTCTTTCGGCCAGGAGTGGGAGTTCCTAAAAAACGGTGCTCTCCATTGCCATCAGCACTGCCAATAGTCTCTTTCTTACCAGTTCGTTTAGCATGAATAATTTTAAGCCTAGGAATAATTAAAGTATGTCAGCAGCCTTTTAAACTAGAGCACTGTATCATGATCTCTAGCAGTTCACAAGAAGGGTGTTCAACTAAAGATTTTAGGAGGAAAAAAATCTAAGAATTTCATAGTATCCCTTCTGATAAATTTCATCCAATTAATACAATGTACATAAGCCTCATTATTCAGCCCAGCCAACGGGCTGAAACAGGGGAAAGGACAGTAATAATGCTGAATAACACTTGCCAACTTCACACTAAAAAAAATGTTTAAGATCCAGAAATGTTTCAAATTAAAATGTAAATAGCGATAAATTAGTTTCATTTGTGAAGTCCAAGAAAGGACATTATATAACTTACTTCCGAAGTTTGCCTTCAACAATCCATTTGTCTCTTCTCAGATTGGACATGTGGTCAATGTTTTTATCGATTTCACTAGAAGAAATGCATTGTAAATTAGCAGAGCTTACATTCTACAAAGCACATTTTGTACGAAATTTCAAGGAAAAGCACTTACTTTACCACAACCTTGCTGCATGCAAGTTCATTAACCAAGAATGCGAGTACAGAAGCTTTTTGAGCTGGAGTGTGTGCCTGGAAAGGTTTTGTGTTTAAACTTTCAGTAAGTTCAGTTTGTCCATTGTGGGCCTCCAGGTAGATCTGCAAAATCTCTGAAACAGTGTCCCTGTTGATCCTTACATTGGTCACATGGTCTCCAAGAAAAGTCCGTGCCTGTAGAACAAAACATTTTTAAAAAAATTTACGAATTACTTGTAACATCTCTATTCATAAAATACAGGGGTCCTTCTGATTACAGGAGTTTACCCCAGTATCTAAGTCAAATGCCTACATCTGGGTGGTAGAAAGTGGTGTCTTCATTATTTTATGTATCAAGAAAGCTGAAGAAATACACATTACACTTTGTTATGTTGTTCAATTCTGGATTAAATAAGTAAAGCAATCTTTTGATCCAAAGTCTAGTCTTGATCTAGCAAGAAAGCCTATCCAGGCAATCTTCTGAAAAGAGCAGAATCACATAATGGCACATAATACATTCCAAAAATTGGATTACATCCTAGGGGTTCTCTGTTGTAACCCTTGGGTCTCTCATCATCATTTGTCTAGGCTGTGAGCAGAAAAGGGTGCACTCCAGCAACATCTGCTGACATAAATGACAACTGAGGCTCAATTCAAGAAAATATAGTGTTCATTCCCAAAAATGTGACAGACACATTCTTTCAAAGGCATTTTTTGAGATTAGTAACATTGCCTGCATTATCCTCTTTTTTTTCACCATGCAAAGGCAAAATTCAAGGTTAATGTGCTAGTCCTTCTTTCAGAAGGATTCACAATGACATTAAGAATAATTTGAAAAGGAAATTTTCCTTTTTGGAAATTAGAAAGGCTTCTTTTTAGACACTTATGTTTGACTGGAAACGATTAGCTGTGATACTGGTATACATCTCTATAGTCAAATTAGCAATATTAGAAACTACCTAATTAAAATTCTCATGTTGAATTGAATATCTGTATTGCCTTCAATAAGTTTTGTGAATGGATTAAAAAAAGTCGTCATATTTCCAACTGGCATCCAATGGGCTTATGAGAGTAACACAGTGTTAAAAGAAACAGTGAAGGGCAGTGCATAGAGATGTATAGCACTCAAACTGCATTTTGTATCGACAAAAAGATGAAAGGACCTTCTAAAAATAGAAGATTGGAATTAACAAAATTCCTAGTCGATTTATCAGGATGCAATTTGACAATACTTAACAATGGTTTTAAATGGAGACTTCAAAGAAGGATGGCGCACTTACATTATTGTATCATTAATGTGTCACAATGCATTACTATTATTCCAACATTATTTTAAAAGAATTGCTTCAGGCTAAAGAAAAAATAAACCCAGACATCATTTCACATTACAGCAATATCTATTTTAATTCTCAAACAGATTTAGCTAAACTATCTACAACGGTAGAGATATTGAGGCAGAGCCACGTTCTGCAGCTTCTATTTGAGCTCAGAATTTCTCATACATACAGACGTGCATTCTTAATAAACAATGACAGCAACTGTTCAAAGTAAATTTTGATCTGTCTGCTCAGTGTCTGAGAGTTAATTAATCATTAATTTGAACATTTAAAAATGCAAAATCCTTTTAGGCTTTGTTGTTAAAATTATCTAGTGACCGCCTTTTTATGTGAACTGGTTCATTAGATGATGATCTGAGCTGAATTGATAATGACAGATTAATTAACCCTTGTCTTAATCAATAAGCTAGTCCATTGATAGTAAAACATAATACATAATATAAAGAAACTTTTGAAGAATGTCATTATTAAACAAAATCAACTACTTATGAACAATAATCTGGGTTACTTTGCTTTACTTTAATGACCTCGTTAATAAAAAGTGGATGTCATACCTTATGGCCTGATGGTAGTCCTGGGTCATGGACAGCAGCAGCCAATAGTCTCACCAACAAATCCTGGATTTCTCCCATGCTGTCACCCATATTAAGCAGTCCTTCTTGAAGTACATTCAAAGTTGGGACATCAATAGTTAAATCAAAGCCTAGAACCTTACCAAAGTTGTGAAGAAACTGTACGACCATAAGGCAATCAGCAAAGGCACCCCCAGGCAGTACAAGACCAGGAATGGGGAGGAATTCTGGTAGAGCCTAGCAGCAGTTAAAAACAAAAATGAGTGCACAGAAATATTTCCTTGAAGAATAACTAGCCATATAATGGTTTACTTTATAATTTATTGGACCACAATACTGCCATTCTCCAAAAAATTACGCCTACAGATGCCAATTTGGCAAAGTCCTCTTCTAAAAGTTTAAGATTTTGCCTCAGCGTGAGTTCTTAATAAAAGATAAATTTAGAAAAATTGGAGACAACTCAATAAGTTATTGAAAGTTGAATTGTGTCTCCAGTTAACTAAGCACAGAAGTCAAACTAACCTTACACATTCATTTAGACAAAAACACAAGCATCACTGAACATCAAAACTCAAACTGATGAAGAATTACGATAAACTTGGACATTTCTTTTTGCCTATGCAATTATTTCTATAGTATATTCCTTAACATTCTCTTAGGTCCCTGATGGAGAGTTCATCTCCTTGCAGAAAAGTTTTGATCAGATAGTCGAATTAGAATTTGTTTTAGCTCTGAAGAGTCATACAGCCTTGAAACGTTAACTCTGTTTTTCTCTCCACAGATGTTTTAGACTTGAGTTTTTCCAGCATTTCTGTTTTTGTTACAGATTTCCAGTATCCACAGTATTTTGCTTTTATTTGAACTAGAATTTGTCTTTGTTGTGATCATTTGATATCAATGCCTCCGTTAAATCACTATTCCAGCAATTAGTCTCTTATTTCCTTGACTCTCCAAACAGGAAAACAAAAAGTTTCCTTCCCTGCTCATTCAAATGGAACATAACTATAATGACTTAACCAGTGAATTAAGTGAAATCAGAAAAATAAGGAATAAAAAGGTAAATGCATAAAGCCATAAAATTTGCAATCTCTAAGAACATTACAAAAAAGCTTCCAAGGAAAAATGTAAAAAAAGAGAGCAAAACAAACAAGTATTCACTGCTTTTGCTCTCAGGGCAGAAACTCAATAATAATGAGAATCTGCATCACAGATTTATAGTGCTTTGACCAATTATTCATAAGCCCTAATACTGGAAAAGACACTTAATAACCTTAATTGTTAAAGGAAGTGAAACTGGTAAATCTGATTTGATGAAACAATCAATCTAAATAATGGGAGTTGTGTGTCTGGAAGTCAATAAGATTGCAAGATTTAATACTACAGTGAACCTGCAAATATGCTATTTGGTCCATGCTAATCATTAAACACCCTAGAATAGATCCCAACTGAATCCATGACTTACTCCACTTGCTTTGTCCATCATTTTACTAAGGTGCATGGGATTCCACTGAATCCTAAATTCTATCGATTTCCATCTCAAGTCAACCCAACCTAATTGATTAATTCTACTGAAATCCAAGTTACAACTCTGATGATTCTTTTCCCTCTTGCACTTCCTGCTCCAATTTTCAAACTAAGGGTGGTACTCAAGTTTATATTCCTCATCATACTTTTGCTACTTGCCTTAGATCCTTTGAATCACCTATCTGTGGCTCCCACACTTCACTAGATGCATCTGTTGTCTCTATGGGCGTAATTTAATGCTCTCCCCCATGGCGAGTTTGGTGGTGGGGTGACACTTAAACAGGCGGGAGAGTGACTGGTGCATTTCCATCAGCAGCCACCGCTTCCCTAGTAGTACTGCCAAGCAATGAGGAGCTGCCAGTCTCTGATTGGCTGGCAACTCTGTGGGTGGGACTTCTGCCCCAGGGTCCTTAATCCTGGAAGGCTTGCCATTGTCCAGATTGACACGTAATGCAATGGGCAAGACCTTCATCACCTACATTAAATTCTGCCCTACCCTTCTCCCCATTTTGATTACTCAATCTTTTAATTAAATAAAGCAAAGCTGAATTTAACACCTCTAACTTTCTCTCTGCTAAAAACCACCATCTTAACAACTTTAATAAATCAATGCTCTTCACTTAACTCTGCACCAGGCTAGTAGCAATGTAGATTCTTTTTGCCATCCTGAATTATTTGAACAACTTTGTCAATCAGTCTTTTTGCATCCTAATTAACCTGGTAATTCGGCAAATCTATGTCCTTTCTCACTCTCATAGGTTATAGAGTCAGAATCATAGAGTAATAGAGCACAGAAACAGGTCCTTCAGCCCATCGTGTCCATGTCGGCCATCAAGCACTTATCTATTCTAATCCCATTTTACAGCGCTTGGCACATAGCCCTGTTTGGTCTGACACTTCAAGTGCTCATCTAAATATTTCTTAAATGTTGCAATGGTTCCTGCCTCTACCACCCCCTCAGGCAGTGTGTTCCAGATTCCAACCACCCTGTGGGTGAAACCATTTTTCCTCAAATCCCCTCTAAACCTTCTGCCCCTAACCTTAAATCTATGCCACCTGGTTATTGACACATCCACTCAAGGGAAAAGTTTCTTCTACCTACTCTATCTATGCCCCTCATAATTTTGTACACCTCTGTCAGGTCCCCCCCTCAGCCCTCTTTGCTCTAAGGAAAACAACCCTAGCCTATCCAGTCTCTCTTCATAGCTGAAATGCTCCAGCCCAGGCAACATCCTGGTGAATCTCCTCTGCAACCTCTCCAGCACAATCAAATCCTTCCTATAGTGTGGCAACCAGAACTGCCTGCTATGGCCTAACTAGCGTTTTATACAGATCCAACATAACCTCCTTTTTCTTATATTCTATGCCTCGGCTAATAAAGGCAAGTATCCCATATGCCTTCTGAACCGCCTTATCTGCCTGTGCTGTTACCTGCTGCCTTCAGGGATCTATGGACATGCACACCAAGGTCCCTCTGATCTTCTGTACTTCCTTGGGTCCTACCATTCACTGTGTATTCCTTTGCCATGTTAGTCCTCCCAAAATGCATCATTTCACACTTCTCAGGATTAAATTCCATTTAAATAATGGTGCCACATTCGCTGTCCTCCAGTCCTCTGGCACCTCTCCTGTGGTTCTGAGACTAAATCTTTTTCCTTATCATTGCACTCTTCTGACCATTATCTTACCCAAGCCACTGGCAGAATATGGTAGAAAGCACATGTTGATTTGCTCCATACACTTGACAGGGCAATGAAAATCTAGTTTTTTTTCTCCTTACAATTCTTCAAAGACAGCTTCTTAATGTTTCTCCTTGATGGCTACACCCTTAGTTTCTTTTTTATCTATTGATAAATGTGCAGCTCACCACCACCTTCTCAAGGGCAGTTAGGGAAGCTCATTAAATGTTGGCATTGCCAACGATGCTTGCATTCCATGACCGAATTAAAAGGTGTCTCCTCCATTCTCCAAGATTGAAGTAGCTGAAACTACTGTCATGAGCTAGATATCTTCTTTTCTCCCAAATATTTATTACTCTTCAACAACTTATAACTTTCTATAAAGGCAAAACACATCCAAGAATTGATTAACACTAATATCTGGGAAAGTACCTCCAAACACTTTTCTTACGCTTGGTCAAATAAAGATAAACTTGTCAACAGATATATAATGCTTGTCTCAACTCTAACCTCTCTCCTCCACTATTTCTTGTGTCTCCATTTTTATCAATGCTACTTTGATTAGCACTGGCCTGAACTTTGAACTCATTTCTTCCAAACTGCAAATAATCACCTCTATATATTTTCCTCCTCTTCCCCCCCACCACCCCACCCCACCATATGGGTTAACAGTCTTCTATTGTAATTTAGTTCATTTCCAAGATCTCAAAGCTCTTTGCCTTTTCCTTTCACCAATAATCATTTTAACTTTTAAATCCAAGATTGGCATCACAATCAATATTTCTTGATTTATATAATGCTTTGTTTTGCTTTTTTTTTAAGACTGGCTGTGTCTCAGAACATCCTGTTTCATGGGCTACAATAATTATCTGGTCAGAACACTAAAAATTCATTAGACATGATATATTAATTTCAAATTATGCATGCATGTATACAAATACCCAGTTGAATAATAGACCCGATAGGCAATCGATGCAATTTTTGGGAATCAAAAAAAATTGATTAATTCTTGTAATAAGCTTACCTTATGATCTGACAAACACATATCTTCATTGGGTTTCTTTAGCTCCTTTGCCATTTGCAGCTCCAATTTCTTCTGTTCTAATTTTCGTTCTTTATTTAAACGTTTCTCAACCTTCTTCTCCTGCTTTAGTCGTTCCTTTTCCTTTGAGTAATAACAGATTATAACTTACTTTCTTGTTAACATGTACTTGGTTCAAAATTTAATTCAGTTACAATGATCATTCAAATTTAGAAAGTTAGCAGAGCTAAACTCTATAATCATGAATTAGCAACTTTAAAAGTAATAAGTACTAGCGGATCTCTGTGGCATTGCTAATGGATTTTGCATAGGTTGTCAACAGACATGTAATGCTTGTCTCATCTCTAACAGCAAGACATGTTCCCCTATCACCCCTGTGCTACTGACCTACATTGGCTCCCAATTAAGCAATGTCTTGATTTTTAAATGCTCATCCTTGTTTTCAAATCCCTCCATGGTGTTGTATCTCCCTGTCTCTGTAATCTCCTCCAGCCCCACAACCTGAGATATCCGCACACCTCAAATTCTGGCCTCTCTGCATGCAACAAACACGTATGATTAAGCGGCAGGGGAAGCTTTTCAGTAGTGAAACCCACCATCAGCTGGTGGGCTATAAAAGTATCTCCTTGTCCAACAGGGAGTTTGCAACCAGGGTATGAACTGTTGTGATGCCAGGTACGTAGGTCGTATGTACCAATGACTGGTGGATCGTATCAAACAGCACACCCCTTTGGCTATTTACAATGGGCAAAGTACTGACCATGCTCAATCAGACCGTGCTTGCAAAACTTAAAACACAGTGTCTAACATTAAATGTGATTCCATGATCAGGCAATGCTTGCTAAACAATCCTGATTGCACTAAGAATTACACAGGAAGCCAATTCATGATTATTAGTCAGACTTGCAGTGTGGCTCACACACAGGGCCCTGTCTTTTGCAAACATTGCACCTTTTTCAACTGAACAAAAGCTTGGTGGACAGCAATTCCATGGTTCATTTCCCATGGCAATGCCTTGACCAGAGTTGACCTGCCTAGTTTGAATCTAAACAAAAGCTTGGCAGTTAACTATTTCTTGGTGCATTCTCCACAGCCAGTGCCGCTACCTATCAGAGTGCACTTGCCAACTGATCAGCACCCTCATCTCATGCAGTATAAATTGTTGGTCCCTTTGAGATTTGGCATTCTCGCGAATCTGTCCTGATGAGTGTAAGCTGAAAAGCTTCAACAGCATGTCTCTTTTTTCAGCAATACTCAAGTTCTGCACCACCTAGCGACTAATTAAAATTTTGTAGGCGAACTCAACATTCTGTGATGAAGGACTCTGCCTGTTAATACTCTGAGATGGACCCACATTTGGACAGTACTGATGATGCCCTCATTTTCTTAACTTGATCGACTATTCCAACCGACCCTCTGTTTCACCACACTCAGGATGCCAGGCCCTTCCCACTTCACTCCTCCATTCCCCTGACCCCACCTGCTGTCCTCACCGGGATTCCTCTTCCACTCCTCCATATCTCCAATCCCCCTCCACATCCACTCTCCCACCCAACTCACCTGGTCCTGAACCTCCATGCAAGCTGCCATTCTCCTGTTGCCCTTCCTTGTGCCATAGAGTTAAACAAAGAAAACCGTTGACCTTACACACAATTACACAAAGCTGACTGGTGCATGCCACATTTAAACAAACATGAAGCTAGTGGCACAAAATCCTCATGCGCCACTGACTTTATCTTGAAACTCATTTTTAAAAAGTTTCATGCTAATGAGTATCATGGCATGCAAACGTATTACATGTATGAACCCACCACAGGCCAGCATGAGGTTCAACACACCACAACCACAGTGCTGACTTTATCCTTGCATCTCAACCCACCATTGGAAAATCGAAATTTTGCATTCCGCTTAATTATGTCACCCCACATGCCAAGTTTCTTGCTCTTATGAGCTCCATAAAATCTCTCCCTCCCCCCAACCCCGATGTATTGTGTTGCATTCTTTCTCAGCGTTAACTTTATTTCCAGTTTGATATCATGTACAAATGTTGAGTTACTTACTCATAACTAACATTTGAATTTATGAATAATAATGTTCCCACCAGCCCTTATCTTTGAGGAACACCCTGTTTTATTTCCTCCAATCTAAACAACTACCCTTCACTGCTACTCTGTGCATTCTATTCTTTTTTAGCCAATTTGCTGTATCAACTTATATTTATGCCTTTAAAACAGAAAAGCGGCCTAATGTGCATAATAACAACAATATTAATAAAGACAAAATCAGGAAAGATGACCAAAAGCTTGATCAAAGAGGAGAATCTTAAATGAGGAGAGTGGTAGAACGGTGGAGAGGGTTAGGGAGGGAATTCCAGAGCTTAGGGCTATGGCAGCTGAAAGCACAGGTGGAGCTATTAAAATTAGGGATGCTTTAGAATATAACTTTTAGCTTAGGAATTGGAATTTTTAAGTGGACAGATGGAAAAACATGATTAAGAACCTAATGAACCACCCTGAAGTGAATGCAAATCAAACAAGACTGAGTTAGTTACAGTTAAAATGCAACCTGCATTTATCTTAAAAGGTCACAGTTGAAAATGAGAAAACTTAAACAATGGGTGGCCCATCTCTGGACCTACTGTTAGAACCAGGGCATCTATCATTATCTAAGAAAAAGATTTAGTTTACAGTTGAAAGAAGCTAAACGCAATGGGTAAACAAGGAAGTTCCTTGGTGGAACTAACAATTCTGGGAAAGAGGGTCATAAACTCAATTAGAGATGTAAGTTATTCATATGGAATACAGAATCAAAGGGGTTGTTTTGAAGGTGAAAGGTGATTGGTTTGTATTTCTGTTTGGAACACCCCAGAGCATGACACACTGTCATGGAGATGGGCTGTGGAGATTAGGGAGGTTCCCTTGTTAATTTTTTGTGCGGTTGCTCACAGGAGCAAACAGTCAGCAATTCAGTTTCTGAACATACAGAGATAGTTGCAGCTCACTGAGTTGAAGGAGCAAGAGAGATAAATGTTAGCCGGACCTGCATCTGAGGCAGCGAAAATACTAACTTCATCATTCACTATGCAGAATATGGGTGGAAGCTCATGATCAGTTTGGAGACAGAGTTCACAAGGGGAAGAGAGGCTGTAAGATTTGCCTAGCTTGGAGCTTGAGAAGGAAACCTACAGTAACCCTGATAGTGAAAACAACCAGTTAACTTGGAGAACACACTGAAGCCTCAGCTTGAGCTGAGGAGTCCGCAAATGTGAGGTCTTAAAGGAAGTTGGAGGGCCACTTAGCCAAAAGCTAATGGAAAGATCCCCATGAAACTGTGTACCTCGGAGAATAAATGGAACACTGGGGAGAAATCAAAGTGAATTCTGGAGGGCTGTGGCATAACTTTGAGTTGGTCCCTGAAGATGTGAATGAACCTTCAAGATCTCATAAGATAAGGAAACTCTTGGTTTTGGGGGAGGGGGTGGGGTTTGGCAAGTAAAAGTAAAATTGGATTTATAGCATTTTAGTTGTAAACTATAGCCTTAAGCAGTGCTTGCTTTGTTTAAATTTTATTTATATACACAATAAAGTTGTTTTTTGTTTAAAAATGTGAAATCTACTGGTATAGTTCTTTCCGTTAATTACTAGGTGTTCAAGTTTCTCTTTTAACATTAACGATCTCTACAGGGATTGTAACAATACATATTGGCAAAGATACCAAAGATAACTCTCCTGCTGTTCTTTGAATTAGAGTTACGTCCACCTGAAAGAGCAGATAGTACCTTAGTTTACCATAAAATCTGAAAGACTCCCTCAGTACTGCACTGGAGTATCAGCCTAGTTTGTTGTTTTTAAGCCCTGGAGTAGGTCTTGAACCCACAATCTCAGAGGCAAATATACTGCCAACTGAACCAAAGCTAACATGTAGGGTGGAGGATCATACACAGATTGGGAAGGGCAAGATATTGGAGGGGTTTGAAAACAAACTTTAGAGTTGTGGCATTGCTGGATGGGGTGCCAATGAAGGTCAGCAAGCACAGCTGTTATGGTGAATGAGATTTAGAGAAAGTTAAGATATGGGTCGCAGAGTAGCCACTCAGCTATTTACTCCCTGACAACACATGCCCTGATGTTCATCATGATCTTACAGTGTGGTACATTATCAAAGGCCTTTTTAAAATTTAAGTTACCTTTGATATATTCAGCATTACCCCTGTCTACTCAATCCACTGCTTCTTCAAAGAATTCTACCACATTAGTTTAGTATGATTTAGCCTTTCAGGCTCTATGTTGACTGTTTATTTAATTTTGTGTCTCTAGATGAGGCATGGAGGAAAATAGATTTAGTCCCAGTAGACAGGTGGATCCAACTAAAGAGATCAGGGAAGTTCAGGAGTCACAATTTTTAGTTGTATAAAGCCAGATCTCATCTGGAATGACAAATTGGATTAGTTTCAATTGCCTAATAGGGTAACAGAAAAATTTCCCAGCAATACTCACTAAACTGGCATGGGTCTTTCTCTAGTATTCAGGGTGGATGTGGAGAGGATGTTTCCTCTTGTGGAAGAATCTAGAACCAGGGGTCACTATTTGTAAATAAGGGGTTGCTCATTTAAGACAGATGAGGAGAATTTTTTTCTCCTAAGGGTTGAGTGCCTTTGGAATCCTCTTCCTCAAAAGGCAGTAGAAGCAAAGTCTTTGAATGTTTTTAAGGTAGAGCTAGATAGATTCTTGATTGACAAGGTGGTGAAAGGTTATTGGGGGTCTGCAGAAATGTGAAGTGGAGGTTACATTCCGGTCAGCCATGATCTTATTGAATGGCAAAGCAGGCCCGAGGGGCCGAGTGGTCTACTCCTGCTCATTATTCTTATGTTCCTATGTTCGTAGTATTTCATCTCTCCCAGAAGATCGCATGTTTTTGGGTGGGGTGCAGAGTTTATATATCGTTATATAGAAAGCACCACGATTGTGGGGGACAGGCTGGGATGACCAAAAGATCTTTTCCAATCCATCATTATTTCTATCTTCTTTAGAGAAGCTTCTTGCGCACACCAATAACATTAAATTATTAAACCAATTATGCTGGAATGGTGATTTTTGACATTTATGTTTTAACAGTTGATATTCAGTGTATTTGCTAAACCCAAGTAAACAAAATGACGGCTGAAAGCAATGCGAAGTATCACAGAAACTTATTTTGTTGCAGGCTCCAGGTTACTGGTTTTGAAAAGTCAGCAATCTTATTGTATGATTTTGGGATGCTTGTTCTTCAGAGTGGCAGCTTTTCAGTTAATGAAACTTTTTTATTGGATCAAATATGCAATTGACTGTATGTGGAGCAATCAACAGAGAGTGGTTATTTCAGCAAATCATAATTATTACACTACAGATACACAATAACTTTGAAATGTGATGCCTTTTAGACATGTGGCACAATGGAAAAATGCTCGATGCAAGGTACTTAACAGATAAATACAGGTAAAGATATCAAATAATAATGTACTTAAAAATATAGTGATTTGGATACATGGGTGATTCAGAGAAAGCACAGGTCTTCAAAATAATTTCAAAAAAGTCTAAAACCTGAGAGACCAAATAACATTGGTAATTAAAAATACAGTTGAGTTTCACTAGGGCAACCCCATTTTTAGAAGAATAGATCAATCAATCAGAAAATGCATAACTGATTCTGTATAATCCTACTAAAAAATTGCAGGACATTGAAATTACAAGTAAAAATTTAAAACTACTGTTGACATAAGACCAACAATGCTCAACAGATACTTCTGTGGAAAAGGTGGATTTAAACACTAAGTGAATGCATAATCTGTGTTATCATAGTGTTTCTATTCAAGTCTCAGTTTAATTAACACAACTCAACCATAGTTAAACACAACTTTAGGTGCAGAAGATCCTGGTCTACAACAGAGTTAACCAACTATCTATACATAAACTATGTGTAATATAACAATTAAACATTCTTGTTTTACAAGGATCCAGAGGAAATATACCTTAAACAGTAACGGTCCTTTCAACTGAATCAAGTATTAAGATTCTCTAACACACTGTTACTTACTTCGGCCTTCTTCCGGGCTTCCATTGCTTTCATGAGCATCATATGTTGTCTTCTCCTCTCTTTTTCCTGACAGTGCACAAGATAAATTTCAGGTTTAAGTGGTTAGCCTATACATTAATAACAATGTTTAAGTTGCAAAAATTTAGTTTTACTATATTTAGCATAAGTTAGACAATAGTGAACAGTTTACAATAAAAACGGACAATGGCCAAGTTTGTGTACATTTTAGTTGAGGATTAGGAAGTAACATGGACAATCAAAAGCAAAACAGAAAAAGCAACAGATGTAAAGACAGTGTAAAACGAAAGCGTATGCTTTAAGTTATGTACATAGTTCTTGGAAAAGCAGAGCAAACCAGTGCGATGCTTCTCCATAGCTGTCAGGTATAAAGCGCAATGGTCGGCTTCAACAGGCTAATTACCTTACATCTGCTTCAGACGCAAAACATTTAGTAAAAGGCCAATTAGTATAAATATCTGTTGTAATTAGCCAATTTTGTAACATTTATTACCTGCATATCTAAGTTTTAAATGCAAGATTAGAATTAGCATTCCAGAACATCAACTAGAGGAAAAATATTGAGCTATCCCACATCAATTCTATTCCAGAAGAATTTACTATTTTAGCATGTTATGCTCATATTCCAGCAAACAAAATTATTGCTTTTACCAATTTCAAACCACTGCCAGAAGTTTCAAATTTAGAAAGTAAACCTTTTTGTGGAGTGCAGCAGAGTCACTGAAAAGTTATTCTATGTCACTCTTGCTTTTCCTCTCATTCTCCCTCTTTTTACTCTTAGTTCTTCACTTAACATCAATTTCACAATCTTTATATTAAGAATCTTAGATTCTACATTATAAATTTCCACATGTCCACATTTACAATGGAAAATGCCTTTGTAAAGTTACGTGGAACCTCATGCCTCAGTTTTTCATTTTCCAATTCCTGTACTGCAGGCATACTCCTAAGCCCTAGCCAACTCTACTTTTCTGATTCTCAAATTGTCATATGTTTTGCTATTTAACTAGAACTAGCAATAGATAATATAAAAGCATATTATTATAAATCTTATATTAGCATGCTCTGCTCAAATTATCCCACTCCCTTTGATCCCACCTCATCTAAATATTATAATTGGTCTTGGCCATGCGCAATGCCATGGACTAGCAACTAACAAAACAATTGAACCCGCATCAGTGAATAGAGATAGGCAATTCTCTATAAACTAGAAATGTTACAATGCAAGGTAACTGCACAGAAACTTGTGGCTTTTAGCAAATTTTTTTTATGTTTTAGATTTGCTGGTTAGAGGAAGCCAAGATCATCATAAGATACATTGTGAATAAATTCACTGATGTAATATCATGTAGTCCACTCCACTAAAACTATGAATAGAAACAGTGGATGGGGGCAATTTTTATCATTCACAATGACATATCTATGTCAGCTGCTCAGATGTTTCTGACCAGCTGTCTTCAATTTACTAACAGGGAGAAGGAACTCAAAGCAACTGTGCTTAACTGTGTGAAATTTGGTTTGCTGGAATGGCATTGTATTGGGATGTAAAGAATAAACTTTAATAGAATGTGGGCAAGGAAATGAATTGTGTTAAAAATCAAACATTTAAATGGTATTCTAACCATTTCTGAAGGAATACATCCAAATTTAGGGCTTATATATTTATCCTTTTGTTGTCTCCTACAAAGAGGCAAAGTTATCTTTTAAGGAGACTGTTGAACGTGGAAGCTACAGTTGTTGATTCATAAAGTTTTTTTCTTTTGAAGTTATAGCAGATGTATGCAATGCACTGTGCTGTAAAAGCCATGCAGAAGTATGTAGTATGACAGCAGCCAGTGCTACACTTTATGCATTACTATGACAACCATATCACAACCAAATCACGATGCGGTGTTAGATGTACAAAAAACATACCCATACCATATCTAGTCTATGCCTCTCCAACTCCTGGTAGAAAGAGTTGGCACATCATTATGAAACAGTAATCACAAAATGATAAAACCAGTTCATATTATAAGAAAAATTACTTTCCCAATACCAAAGCAAGGCAACTTAACTTGAGGAAAAATTACGTTTAATTACAATGAGGAAAGATAAATCTTTGTAGTTTGAACAAATGTTTACTTCAACATATTCCCCATAGCTAAAGAAGAAATCAGACAGCAGAACAAAAAAAATCACTGAATAATTTACAGTATAGATAAATTTACCAACCTGATGCTTAAGGAGAACAGCTTGCTGCCTTCTCAATTCCTTCTCCTTAAAAAGGAATAGAATATATAAATTCTTGAATACATCATTTATATACAATAATGAACAGTGAAGCAAGAGACTAACTGAATGGAGATTACAATTCAATAATATACCAATCAATGTTCCCTGACTGGCATGAAGTGTAAGATTCTGAAATTAATAAAAGGTAAAAGCAACTTTGTTTTGAAATACCTGTAGAGAGGAACAACCAAACAAAACTTTCCATATTAAACAATATAATCGAATGGCATGCCACCATGAACAAGGTCCTGCGATATTACTGTCTAAATTATTTCCTCTATATTTTAGTTAGGGTACCTACATAATTCATTGAGTATCATTACCTGAATTTTTGTAATACTTAATTACATAATCTCCCTACACAATTGCCCACTGAAGTTCATATGTCTAGAGAGCCATCTAAACTAACCTTCATCCGTTTCTGGGCTTCCAATAATTTTGCATTTGCTGCTTCTTCCTTCTTTTTCCTCTTAGCCTGTGCATGCAAAACAGGTCTGGAGGTCACGCAAAAAGCACTACTGGAACTTGGAACAATCTCAAGCTTTTAAGAGTTACACACTATACAACACAGCAAAGTGCCAATGAGCTAGAGTTTCTACAGAACTTCAGCTAGGATACACAGATCACAAATATTTCTAACAGCTTAAAATTGCACACAAAACATATATAAACCATCATTACAAATAACTTAAGTGCTTGGAGAGATAAAGAAAAGGTTTTAAGGGCTATTCAAGAACTCCTTTTCTCAGGACCAAAATATTTACAATGCTATACCACCAGAAGTATGAGCATTCTTAAAACAGTACAGGACTCATGCCCACCAACAGCAGGGACTGCGTCCAGCAAAATGGTAAACTTCTTTTAAATCCATTACATAAAAGGTCATCAACTAGAAACACTAACTCTGTCTCCCTCTTTACAGATGCTGCCAGATCTGTTATTTCCAGCATTTTCTGTTTTTAATATAGTTCTGACCAATCACTTATTTTATGTCACTCGATCACATCCAGAGGCTAACCAAGTCTTTTTGTCAATGGATTATCACCAGAATGGATCACCAGGGTTTCCTAAACCATTGGTCCTCATTTGGGGTCGCAAGCTCTGAGGCAGTAATGGCAGCTGTCATGCATAAACTGGTGCAACAGAACTGGGAATGGAACTGAAGTTCCATTACATGCGCACGCAGGATTCTTTGCTCCAAGGCCCCAGAGTTCAAAACGGCTATAGACAAAGCTCTTGGCTCCCACACAACAACCCCCTGCTCTTAATCTGGGGTTGCGCCAATTTTCAAGCATCAAAATGGGGTCACAGCAGGAAAAATTTGGGAAATTTGGATTTATCACCAAAAGGATGTCAGTTATACCGCTATAAAGAACCAACTATCTTTCTTATTCCATTAAAACAAGTTTAAGACACAGAATTTGCAGCAATAGCAGCAAACATCATAATTTAAACCTCCCTTCATCTCAATCCTCCAGTGTTACATTCATACCAGAAAAATAATTCGAAAATGCTGCAGCAAACCTACATAGCGGCCAATCAGAAACAGCACAGCCCATGTCCAATACACATCCAAGACCCCAGAACACAATACAAAAATGGAACAATAAGTTTTTTTAATATTTCAATAAGAACAAAAGAATTGAACAATTTTTTTTTACAGGGGTTCCTTTTTTCATATTTTAAAACAATGGTAAGTATGAACAAGGTTCATATTTTTCTTACTATGCAATCGATTTTCATGGTTTATCATCAGGCTGGTACAAAATTGCACCAGTCTGTTAAAACAATGGCTGCTCATTTTTCTTGCAAATCACAGTATTTGGTCAATTTCACTTCTAACAGTCTATCTTGAGAGTAAGTAGTGGTTGCTTTATTTGAAAAAAAATGACATTAATGTAAGGCCGGTTTGATAGAGAAAGAGTAAACTTGTCTCCTTGTACACCTCCATTTAACAAGTGCTTCTTTCACTTGGGGCCATCGTGCATCAGACACTTGGTTGACCAAATGTTTGGGTGGGGGAGCCAATACAATTACCTCAAAACTAACTATCTTCTAACAAACATCAAACCTATTGGGTAAAATTGTTCACATTTCCTTTCCTGATAAAGTAGACAAATATGAAATATCTCTTACCCACACTGAACAATATCAGCAAGTCCTTGCATCTCCCGTTACTAGGGTTATGTTTTTAAATAAATTAGCATAATTCTTCAACATATAAAGTAATCTGATATCAAAATAGCTACATTTTAGTGTAACTCCCCTTCAAGAGAATTTTGTTTAGTGGGAATTTCATGCAAGGGGAAGGGTAATAAATGCTGGCTGAGACAGCGGCGCCCACATCCCATGAATAAATTTTTTTTAAAAACATGCTTAGTGATTGAATATTACTTCTGAGCCCGGCAACACCATTCTCTAATGGTCAGTGATTGTGACAAATACAATGGTGTTAATTGAGCAAACCCAGACATTTTAACAGAGGGGTGGAATTCTGACAATTAACTCTTCAACATTTATGAACAAGGTCTTTGTGGAACAGTGAAAAAGTCTCAAAAACGTATGACATGGGATACAAAATGGCATAATTCACTCCTGCTATAAATTCCTAGAATTTCTGCATCATATTAATGGTATACTCCACAGGTGCACTAATACTATGACCAAGCTTTCAGCAAATTCAGGAGGTCCTAAGGTTTGAATGCATTAGTTGTATTAAACTGCACTTATTAAAATGATACTTTAAAATATTTACATCGAAACTGCACTTATGAAATAGTACGAATGTCACTTAATTTTTTCTGAAATAGGGTGTACCTTAACATAGGCAACACAGGAACCATAAGCCAAATTAGGCACCATGCATCAGGAAAACCTAAACATACATACCCATTAAGATTTTTTTTACTCAGTTGGTGAAGCTTTGAAGAGTGATGCTTCCAGCAGTGCTCTAATGAGAAATGGCCCGAAAGGAATGTATTCAGAAAAAGGAAGCAAAATCAATGCAGCTTGTTCAAATTACTCTTCAAAAACAAGTCACACAAGCAATATGACCAATATCATCATGAGCAATGCCATCCCTAGGAAGAGCAAAGAGTCATATCATGTCTGCTCAAGTACAGGGTGATTCACAATTTCCGTAAAACAACAAATCTGATGAATAAAACAATCTGGTTTCATCGTCTCAAAAGCGAAGTATTTTATATCACCTAAGCTGCACACTATGTCTAGCACACATCAATAGCATCACATCTATCAAAGGCTTCAAATCTGCATGTGGGCTAAGGGAATCTCTAAACATCACATTGAACAAAATACACATCTGTTGAGTGATCAAAGAATTGTCCAATTGACTAAATATAAATTAACAAAAATGTACCAGGAAAGGCCATGGAGAAACAAGCAAACATCAGAAAACCGAGCAATTCAAATCTCAATTTTCTCTTAAATGTACCATTCAGTTATACATTCATTACAGCCTTGGTTCAAACGTGGACAAAACAGCTGAACACCTAAAGTGCAGTGAGAGTGATTGCCCTTGACTTCAAGGCCGCATTTGACCAAGCGTGGCATCAAGGAGCCCTAGCAAAACTGGAGTCAACGGGAATAAAGGGGAAAACTCTCCACTGGTTGGAGTTATACGTAGGACAAAGGAAGATGGTTGTGGTTGTTGGAAGTCAGTCATCTCAGCTCCAGGACATCACTGCAGGAGCTCCTCAGGGTAGTGTCCACAGTTCAGCCATCTTCAGCTGCTTCACCAATGAGCTTCCTTCCATCATATGATCAGAAGTGGAGATGTTTGATGATGATTGCACAACGTTCAGCACCATTCGTGACTCCTCAAGTACTGAAACAGTCCATGTCCAAATACAGCAAGACCTGGACAATATCCAGGCTTGGGCAGACAAGTGGCAAGTAACAATCACGCTACACAAGTGCCAGGCAATGACTATCTCTAACAACCATCACCCCATGACATTCATTGGAATTACCATCACCGAATCCCCCACTATCAACATCCTAGGGGTTACCATTAACCAGAAACTGAACTGGACTAGCCATATGAATAACAAAAACAAAAATAGATGGAAAAACTCATCAGGTCTGACCAGCATCTGCGGACAGGAATACAGTTAACGTTTCGAGTCCGTATGACTCTTCATCAGAACTAAGAAATATAGAAATGAGGTGAAATATAAGCTGGTTGAGGGGAGTGGGACAGATAGAGCTGGATAGAGGGCCAGTGATAGGTGAAGGCAAAGAAGAGATTGCCAAAAATGTCATTGAGAAAATGACAAAGGGGTGCTGACGGTGGTGATATTAGCTGAGGAATGTGTTAATGATGACATTAAGAGTAGAAAGCAGGATGAGCAAGTGACAGATAGCCCTAGTGGGGGTGGAGTGGGGGGAAGGGATCGAAATAGGCTAAAAGGAAGAGATAAAAAAACGAGTGGAAATACATTTAAAAATAATGGAAATAGGTGAGAAAAGAAATATATATATATATTAAAAAAATTATAAATTATTGGAAGGGGGCGGGGAGAATTGGAAAGGGGGTGGGGATGGAGGAGAGGGTTCTTGATCTGAAGTTGTTGAACTCAATGTTAAGTCTGGAAGGCTGTAAAGTGCCTAGGCAGAAGATGAGGTGCTGTTCCTCCAGTTTGTGTTGAGCTTCACTGGAAGATTGCAGCAGGCCAAGGACGCACATGTGGGCATGAGAGCAGGGTGGTGTGTTGAAATGGCAAGCGACAGGGAGGTCTGGGTCATGCTTGCGGACAGACCAAAGGTGTTCCGCAAAGCGATCACCCAGTCTGCGTTTGGTCTCTCCAATGTAGAGGAGACTGCATTGGCAGCAGCAAATGCAGTAGACTAAATTGAGGGAAGTGCAAGTAAAGTGCTGCTTCACTTGAAAGGAGTGTGTGGCCCCTTGGATGGTGAGGAGGGGGCAAGTAAAGGGGCAGGCATTGCACCTTCTGCAGTTGCATGGGAAGGTGCCGTGGGAGGGGGTTGAGGTGTAGGGGGGCGATGGAGGAGTGGACAAGGGTGACCCAGAGGGAATGATCCCTGCGGAATGCCACCGGAGGGCGGGGGTGAAGGGAAGATGTGTTTGGTGGTGGCATCATGCTGGAGTTGGCAGAAATGGCTGAGGATGATCCTTTGAATGCGGAGACTGGTGGGGTGATAAGTGAGGACAAGGGGGACCCTATCATGGTTCTGAGAGGGAGAGGAAGGTGTGAGGATGGATGCACGGTTGAGGGGCCACTCCTCCATCATCCCCTACACCTCAACCCCCTCCCACGGCACCTTCCCATGCAACCACAGAAGGTGCAACACTTGCCCCTTTACTTCCCCCCTCCTCACCATCCAAGGGCCCAAACACTCCTTTCAAGTGAAGCAGCATTTCACTTGCACTTCCCTCAATTTAGTCTACTGCAAGTGCTGCTCCCCAAGTGGTCGCCTCCACATTGGAGAGACCAAACGCAGACTGGGTGACCACTTTGCGGAACACCTTCGGTCTGTCCGCAAGCATGATCCAGACCTCCCTGTTGCTTGCCATTTCAACACACCACCCTGCTCTCATGACCACATCTGTGCTGCTGCAATGTTCCAGTGAAGCTCAATGCAAACTGGAGGAACAGCACCTCATCTTCCGCCGAGGCACTTTACAGTCTTCTGGACTTAATATTGAGTTCAACAACTTCAGATCATGAACTCTCCTCCATCCCCACCCCCTTTCCGATACCCGCTTTTCCAATAATTTATAATTTTTTTTTTATAAATATGTTTCTTTTCTCACCTATTTCCATTATTTTTAAATGTATTTCCATCCATTGTTTTATCTCTACCTTTTAGCCGATTTCGATCCCTTTCCCCCACTCCACCCCCACTAGGGCTATCTGTCACTTGCTCGTCCTGCTTTCTACCCTTAATGTCCCCATTAGCACATTCCTCAGCTAATATCACCTCCGTCAACACCCCTTTGTCCTTTTGTCTATGTTATTTTTGGCAATCTCTTCTTTGCCTCCACCTATCACTGGCCCTCTAACCAGCTCCACCTGTCCCACCCCCCACAACCAGCTTATATTTCACTTCATCTCTATATTTCTTAGTTCTAATGAAGGGTCATATGGACTCGAAACGTTAACTGTATTCCTCCCCGCAGATGCAGGTATGACCTGTTTAGTTTTTCAAGCTATTTTTGTTTTTGTTTCAGATTTCCAACATCCGCAGTATTTTGGCTTTTATCTTAGCCATATGAATACTACGACCACAAGAGCAGGTCACAGGCCAGGAATCCTGCAACTAGTAACTCATCTCCTGACTCTCCAAAGCCTGTCCCACCATCTACAAGGCACAATTCGGGTGTGTGATGGAATACTCCCCACTTGCCTGGATCAGTGCAGCTCCAACAACACCCAAGGAGCTTGACACTGTCCAGGACAAAGCAGCCCGCTTGATTGGCACCACTTAAACAATCATTCACTCCCTCCACCACTGACATACAGTAGCAGCAGTGTATACCATCTACAAGATGTACTGCAGGAATTCACCAAGTCTCCTTAGACAGCACCTTCCAAACCCATGACCACTACTATCTAGAAGGACAAGGGCAGCAGACACATGGGAACACCACCACCACCACCTGGAAGTTCCCCTCCAAGCCACTCACCGTCTTGACTTGGAAATATATCTCCGTTTGCTCACTATCACTGGGTCAAAATCCTTGAACGCCCTTCCTAACAGCACTGTGGTTGTACCTACACCACATGGAGTGCAGCGGTTCAAGGCAGCAGCTCACCACCACTTTCTCAAGGGCAACTAGGGATGGAGAATTAATGCTGACCCAGCCAGCGAAGCCCATATCCCATGAATGAATTAAAAAAATATAGTGACAAGTATTACCAGTTCAAACAATTCTCAGCATAGTTTCCGACCATTTCTTCACTTCAATAAGTGTACATAACTTTAAACAACTAAATGTAAAAACAATTTTGAAACAAAATCATGAAATTTCGCCCTAAAAATGGCAATAAAGTATCAGAAACACTTCCAAGAACTTTTACATAGATCTACCTTTCAATCTGAAGCCTGGGATTGAGGTAGAAATTTCCCTATTGCCTTATACGTCACCCATTGAAAAGGCTACCCTATTCCTGGTATGGCCTCACCAACACCCTGTACAGCTGCAACAAGACTGCCCTATTTTTAAACTCCAACCCTCTAGCAAATACAGGCCAAAATTCAATTTGCCTTCCTAATTACCTCAGCTGCATGCTAACTTTGTGTTTCATGCACAAAAACACCCAGATCCCTCTGTGCTGCACTTTTTTGAAGTTTGGTAGACGCAGGAAGAATGTTCCTGATTTTGGGGGAGTCCAGAACCAGGGGTCACAGTCTGAGGATATGGGATAGACCATTTAGGACTAAGAGGAGAAATTTCTTCACCCAGAGAGTGGTGAGCCTGTGGAATTCGCTACCACAGAAAGTAGTTGAGGCCAAAACTTTGTATGTTTTCAAGAAGCAGCTAAATATAACTCCTGGGGCGAAAGGGATCAAAGG